>NC_140039.1:2550000-3800000 GCF_963513975.1 Fringilla coelebs
CCTGGGAGAAGGGAGAAGGGAGTGGTAGGCAATTAATGAGAACTTGTGACAAATATTCAAATATTGTAAAGCTGCTTCTTTCTTTCTTGGTTTTTTTTTTTAATTGCTTTAATTATCAGCTGCTGTTGTCTGTGTGCATGCAGATGTGAAGGTGAGGGTTCTGTTTGGTTTTAACCTCTACTTTAGGTCACATCACCTAAGACTCAGGACTTTTTCTCTTCCCTGCTGTTTTATCCTTAGGCACAGTAGCTCATGCTGGAGTGTCCACACTGTACGTGACACTGGCAGATTAATTGAAATGTCATGGGAATTTATGGGACGCAGAGAAGAGCCTTTATTTCCCTGAGATATTTAGCAATATAATAGTTCATCTTTCCTCTCCCTCCCAGCACAAAGTGCACATCAGAGTCATTCAGAGCAGTGGGCACTTCACTTAGACAGGTCTGACACCCAGCTTAAATGATTGATGGTGAATGGTGATCCTAAAGAATAGGTCTGGGTGTCAGATGCATTGAGCTTGCCTATTTAATGGAACAGCAAAATAAGCAATTCCATTTAACATGTCCCTGAACTTACCCTGATGCTTTTTAATCTACACTTCGTTTTCCTTGCTCTTGATTTATGCTGCTGAGCAGAGGGAATGGGATGGGTTTGAATTTGCTGGGGGTAAAGTGGGGATCCCTTTGCTGTGAACCCAACCCGTGCGATTCTCTCAAACAGGATTCCGTTCTCCTTACGTACACTTTCTGCCCTGGCTACCTATTGTCAGCCTACAGAAAGTGCTTTGTACTAAATGCTAATTGCAGTTGAATTTTTCATGCAGGGACTGAAGGCTGGAAAAGGGAACTGTTCCAATCTTTTTCAAGGTTTCGGGGCTGCCCCGCACGTTCTGCATTGAGTAACACGGGACCCTCGTCTGTGACCATTGGCTTGTGAAGTTTCAAAAGATAGCTTTATTCTCCTCTCCTTGGAGTTTTTCACAGATTCCACTGCCAAGCCAAAAAATTCCCAACCCAGTCCCAGGCCATTGTGATGTTTTCCTTGCTGAGAAACCATATAAAATAATAGAAATGGAGCCAGACTGTTTTGACACAAATACTGAACTCGAGCTTTCTGTCTTGGGTTCCTGGCAAAATCCCAGCTTTGTGGCAAATGAATTTACTGGGGAGTTATTCTACATCTCCTAATGGAAATCCCTGCAATAGGGCTGCCCATTTATTTCCTTCCAGAGAATTAATTTACTTGCCATCACAGCCTGCATGTGCTTGAATCTTCTGTCTGCATGAGCAGCACTAAAACCAGGCCTTAAGCACTTCAGCATCACATAGAGGCACTTTGTTCTCATCTTTTTGAGAAGAAAAGAAAATTGAAGGAAAGTTGCGACTTCCTCACATTTGAAACAAAATAATTTGTTGGTTAAAGCACAAACAAGTGTGAAAAGCAGAATAACAAACTGCAGAATAACAAACTTTAAATGCAAGGAAGTTAATCTGAAAAAGAAAGAAAAAAAACTTTCTGGAGACTTTCAATTACTTTTTATTAGTGATTGTAAATTGTTTAAAATGCTCTTGGAAAAGAGCCCGGGGGCAGTGGGGAGGATCTGTGTGTGTCCCGTGTACATATTTCCTATTTTTGTGTGCAAAAATGAGGTAACAGATAGCCAAAGCAGGACTCTTGGGTGACATTTCCATGGAGTGACCATGCTCTTTCCTTCTGTGCACTGCCTGACTCTGATGTTCAGTTGCAGTCACTGCTCAGAGCTGTGGAAAATGTTCCTGGTTGCTTTGGAAGCTGTGACTTGCTGCTCCATGGTGGGATGTCCAGCTGTGTTTTCCAGCTTTTATTATTCAGGGAATTCTTGTGGGTTCATGTCCAGAGAAGGGAACGGAGCTGTGGAAGGGTTTTGAGTGGCTGAGGGAGCTGGGAAAGGGGCTCAGCCTGGAGAAGAGGAGGCTCAGGGGGGACCTTGTGGCTCTGCACAACTCCTGACAGGAGGGGACAGCCAGGGGTGTGCTCCCAGGAACAGGGACAGGAGCAGAGGGAACGGCCTCAGGCTGGGCCAGGGCAGGCTCAGGGGGGATTTTGGGAAAACTCCTTCATGGAAAAGGTGGGCAGGCATTAAAACAGGGCAGTGGTGGAGTGCCCATTGCTGGAAATGTTCAGGAAACACATGGATGTGACACTTGGGGACATGGGTCAGGGGTGGCAGTGCTGAGGGAATGGTTGGACTCAATGATCTTTGAGGGCTTTTCCAGCCAGAATTCAGTGATTTTGGGTCTGCTGCCTGGCCTGGACAATTCTGATTTTTGGTATCATTTTATCTTGCTCTGGGGTGCACTTCTATGGAAGCAAAATCCATGGACTTGAAGAGGATTCCGTGCAGGGTGTGTTGGGGTTTGTGGTGGCCCCACTGCCCAGAGCTGTGGGGCTGGGAGAGATTGAGGACAAGGAAAATGATCCATTCCCCCTCTCTGGCTGTGGCTGCAGTGCCAGCTGGGGCACTGCAAGCAAACACTGAGCCTGGGTGATGGGAGAAAGGAGAACTAGGACAGGTTTTCAAGTTTATTTATGTATACAGGGTAAAAAATCCAGCTCCAAAATAGCAAGTTGGGCATGTGGCACTCCTAAAGAAATGCCAGGTAAGGGCAGATGCCACGTGTACAGAGAGAGCTTCTCTGGAGTTTGTTCTCTCAGCACAGCCAGGGGAGGGGGAAATTAGGAGAGATTCACCAACCACACTTGCAGTCTGTTCCTTGAATTTGGCAGCACCAGGACTTTGCTCATCCCATGTATGTTCCCAAAACAAAGTGTCTGCAAGGTAGCAGTGCTTGTGCCTCCAGTAATGTGTTTGTAAACCAGCAGATAAACTGATTTATCCAAGTGTCAGCAAATTGCACAAAGCAGGCTCGCAGGACTGGGGTAGAAACCTGCTCCAGGAAATGTTTGGTAATTCAGTGATTCATGAAAATGAGATTTCAGTGCTCTTCAGTTGCCAGTAACAGCGAGTGCATTTTGGTCAGAGCCCCTCACTTGAGGCTGCTTTTGGTACCCTCTGAATACAAACACTGAGGATGCTGAGATGTGTTTCTGTGGCAGATTAAAGTGTAAGATGAGCAAATCACAGTCAGGTTCCTGTGGGCATGGCAGGATGAACGTCTCATGCTTTACTTCCAGGATTATTATAAACCCATGTGAGTCCAGGTTTAGCATGTGAAAGTGAAGATTTTCCTTAGCCAGGGGGGAAAGCTGCAGCTCCGTGCTGTGCTGCTGCCAGCTGGTGGGTAATAGCCCAGGCTAGAAATTGTTACCATTAGCATTGCATTAAAGATCAAGCAGAAGGTGAGGAAATGTGTGACTGGCACCGAGGGCAGCTGTAATCTGCAGATTTTCCCTCCCAGAATGTCTCCTCTCTTCTGGCTAAAACAGGAGGATTTCAAAAAACAGAAAGCAAGTGCCAAGTTTGTAAAGGCTGTTTTATTGGAATGCCTTGTTTGGCAAACAAAACTGTTTTTAAATTATTTCTTGTCATTTTCAATTTTTCTTTCATTGGTTCGGTCTCTCCAAAGGAGGCACGAGTCCCTTCCAGAGCAATTAGGGCCATTTGTAATGAGCCACCCCAGTGGAATAAGCAAAGGGAGAGGTGGCTGCCTCTTTGAAGGCAGGGATTAGCTGGAATTGTTTCTGCCCCCCTTCAGCTGGGACTGACAGCTCCAGAACCCTGCTTCAGGATAGGGTGATTCATGTGCTTGAGCCCATCTCTGGGCAAAAGAGGTCTGTATTTTGGTGTATGATTCATTCCCATGAGGATGTTTCAGTGTTGATTAAAAATGAAAATGCTTTCATGAATTGGCTTGTTAGGAGCAGCTTACTGCTGCCACCCTGGAATATCAGAGTATCTGAGTGTCAGAAGCTACTTGAAGCCACTCTGATATTGCACTCTGCAGGGCACCTGCGGCTCTGTGCTCATCCTCTCTCCCACTCTCTTATCCTAGAAAAATGTGTAGCATTTGAAGCCATGAAAGGAATTGCCAGCCTTAATTTAGATGCTGTTTCAAAGGCAGCACACGGGCTTGAAGTGATCTGTGTCAGGGCTGGCCTTTGGGTTAACTCTTTGTTAAAAAGAATGTGCTTTGAGAGGCTTTGTTCCTCGTTCCTGGTGTTGCCAGCGTGGACTCTGCTCTGGGGTTGTGTGAGGTGGCTTCAGATGTGTTGGGTAACTGGCACAGAGCATGCTGCTGCTCCCTTTAAGGGGAAGGCAGCATAAAAAAAAGGTGTAAAGAGCTCCTTGGCCATGGGTCACTACATAATTAAATTCATTATTTAAAAACAGATTTAATGAAGGGGGAAAAACTTGTATACAATCCTATAATCCCACATTCCTGGAGGTGATGGCTGCATGCTAATTACAGACCTCAGGAACAGGAGAAAGGGGAAAAATCCTGGAAGTTCTGGTTCATGAGGGCAGGGAAGTGCTTTTGCACAGTGCTGGGCAGTGCTGTCAGTGGGTTTGTGCATCTCCTCTCTGTCACTTAAACTGAGCTCCTTTGCAGCATCTCAAAACAAAAGCAAAGTGGGTGGGGAGAATTACTGGGGCTCTGCCTTGAACTTGCATTTGGAGTTCACCATATATGTTGGTAGAAACAAATAGAGTTTGCTTTCACTCGACAGTGACTTCATCCAGAGCAGGGCTGAGTCATGTGCCCCTGGAGCAGCTCCCTCTCCAGAGGATCCTTTGGCCAGGCTGCTGCAGCTGCAGAGCAGCTGAGAGCTTCCCCCACCTCTCAAATCCACTCCCTCTCACAAGCACAGCCTGCAAACGGCACACATTGCAGTATTCCCACAGTCAGCAGAAAAATTATCAGGAGCAAACCCTGAAATAAATGCACAAAGTAGCAAAAATGCCTTAAAAGCCATCAGAGGATTTCTCTGTGCTCGGGGAAGTGATTCCAAGTTGAGAAATTTCAATGAAAATACACCAAATACCTGCTAATCTGGTGGAAGCCTTCCTTGCCATGTCATTAATGGTTGTGTGTGTCTGAAAGAGTCTTTGTGCAGGTGTTCATTGCTCACATGCCTGAAATCCACACTTCTGGTTTGCCTGGCACACCTCTGCTTTCACCGAGGTGAGCCGTGGGATTTGGGCACGGCTGAGCCAAACCCTGCACCAGTCTGGGCTGTGATGCCTCCCTGGACCAGTGCTGGAACTGGGCTAGGTCTGAAACCCAGTCTGACAGTTCCTTGGGTGTGTACCTGCCTTTTCCCCTCCCCTTTCCCTGCCTTTTCTCTGCCTTTTCCCACCTTTCCCCTTCCTGCCTTTCCCTGCTTTTTCGCTTCCTGCCCTTCCCTTCCCATTTCCCCCTTCCCATTTCCCCCTTCCCATTTCCCCCTTCCCATTTCCCCCTTCCCATTTCCCCCTTCCCATTTCCCCCTTCCTTTTCCCCCCTTTTCCCTTCCTGCCTTTCCCTGCCTTTCCCCATCTTTTCCCACCTTTCCCCCGCCTCTCTGCAGTCCTCAAGACATCAATTCTCCAGGCTTCCTAAAACTTTCCATTTCTCCACCCCCTTCCCTCTCACCCAGGAACCATCTGTGAGCCCTCAGGTTCTCCCTTCCTCACTCTTGCACAGATTTTAACCTTCCACAGACAGCTCAGAAGGCTGATGGGGGGATTTTTTGGAACTGGGGTGCCTGTGCTGGGGGTTCCTGCCCTTTAGCTGGATCCCTGGAGCACTCAGGGTTTGCCAGGCTTTTTTTTCCCTCTCCAGTCTCTCCTGTCTTTGGATGCAGCTGATGGGCAGCCCCTGGAGCAGTCACATTTTAATTGTGCCTCTGGCTCCGTGCCCTGCAGAGGGGAATTGGAAGCTTTCTGAGTTCCCTTTGATCGTTGTCCAAGTCTGAGTCACAGCACAGGGAGCCCGGTGGTGGCCTGGAGACATCCCAGGAGTCTCTCAGAAGCTGCAGCCTGGAGGGTGCTGGAGGGGCTCTGCCAAGGATCCCAAACTCTTCAGCATTTTGGGGGTGAGGGGAGATGCCCTTTACCGAAATGCCAAGGCCAGGCTGGCTTTGTTCCCCAGCAGGACTGGCATGTGCATGTCACTGCTGTCAGCTCCCAGGAAACACCAGGGTTTGCATTTCCTTAGGAATGTTTGTGAAAAATCAGCAAAGGAGGTTTCAAAGGGAAGGGAAGAGAATGCAGTGAAGGCTGGGAAGAAAACAGTGGTGAAGATATTTTATTAAAACCTTCTAAGTCAAAATGTTGGCTGGTTGCAGGTTGAAGAGTTAAAGATGCCCCGAGTAGTCCAAAAAGCCAGAATGCTTTTTCAGAGAAAAATTTCAACTCCATCTCTTTGTAAGACTCCTTGCAATCCTTAATTGGTAATAGCTATTGTATAAGGGGAGTGCTACCTAAGTTAAAAATAGGTCTGGGAGTGCACTGACAACCCAAACCAGGCTGGCTCCAGCAGTCACATTTTCCTTTTGTCTAATGACCTACAAATCTAACATACATCAGGACAGAAACGCTGTCAAATCCTGGTTTGGGACCATTTCATTGTGGCAACGCTTCAAAAATCCAGGCAAACCATGTTCCTCCCCTTTGAGGGGTTGCAGCAGGGCAGGTTCCCTGGGGCAGGATGCTGTGCTGAGCTCATTTAGGCTGGGCCTGGGCAGAGGGGCAGCACTGATCACCTCACACACTGTGGGTGAGGGGATGCTGCCATCCAAGGCACTCAGCTTTAGCCAAAGCCAAGCCAGATTCATTGTCCTGGCTGCTGCTTTGCTCTGGGCTCCTCTCCCTGCTTGTACCCACCAAGCTCTGCTTATCCTCCTGCAGGCCCTGCTGCCAAGCAGGAGTGGATCTCCAGAGGGGGGAGAGTGATGGAGTGTGAGACTCCAAATGGAGCCCTGCCTTTCTATTAATAGCATTTAAAAGTAATGCACCACCTCCAACTTGTAAAGGAGCCTCAGCTCCAGCATTTTTAAATACTTAGAGTGATTTATGTCCCTGGTGGTGTCTTTGCCTGCAGCAGCTTTGTTTCCAATGTGAAAATTAGAAAATAGATTAAAAACCTCCCATTCCTCAGAAATGGCCTCAAGCTGTGCCAGGGAGGTTTTAGGTTGGATATCAGGAAAAATTTCTTCACTGAAGGGGTTGGAACGGGCTGCCTGGGCAGTGGTGGAGCCCCCTCCATGGAGGGATTTACATGTGTGGATGTGGCACTTGGGGACATGGATCAGTGGTGGCCTTGGCAGCGCTGAGGAATGGTTGGGCTCGATGATCTTTGAGTGCTTCTCCAACCTCAATGATTCTGTGCTTCTATTCTGCCTTTCCTTCCCTCCCCACCCCCCAACACTGGGGTTTTGGGGGATTTCTAACTGCTCTCCATTGCTCTGGGTTCCCTTAGGAACCAAAACCATTTGGAGAATCCCATTATTGTCCCTAAAATGGGTGGCATTTGCTTGGCACTGGCCAAGTTGAAGGCTTTGACAAACGTGGTAAATTCTTCCCAGTGTTTCTGTGATATTGCTTCTTCCAGCTGTTTCCCTGCCCTGCAGCAGCTCACTCATCCTGTGTGCAGTCAGCAGAACCAAAGCTCTCTGTCTGTCTTGGTGTTCCAGGCTGCCTTGGTCCAAACCCTCCTGCATCAGCAGCTCCCCTGCAGCCCCAGCAGCTGAGCAGAGCCTTGCTGCTGACCCTGCAGTTCAGGGGGACCCACCTTCAGCTGCCTCCATGGTGTGCACAGCTCCCAAAAGCCACAGCATCATCTCTGAGTCAGTGGTTGTGGCTGTTGGAATTAAAGATTTCCTCCTAGATTTCCTCCTAGGAGAGATGCAAAATGTTGTGCAAAGCTGAAAGTCGCTTTTCCTGGTTTACAGGCAGCAACATGCAGGTCCAAGGCATCCAGTGTGGCCACTAGTGATGCTGGGTTTGGCAAAAACACTGCTGAAGTGGGAAAAAATTTTGGAAGGAGGCAGAACTTCTCCTTGCACCTTCCTGTTGCAGGTCAGGAGGACTCAAGAGCCTGTGTTCCATGGGGCACTGTCATAGGTACAGACACACAGGGCTGCAGGGAGGAAGAGCTGCTGTGGGCTCTTGCAAGCAGGGCAGAGCTAAAAATTTTCCAGGGAGAAAAAAAAAATCAGCAAATGAGTAAATCTGTGCGGGGAGTTGAGCTCGGGTGGGTGCAGTGATGTGCTGCAAATGGAATCTGTTTTATTGCAAGGGGAAGAGATAAGTGATGAAGTTCTCATCCACACCCAGGGGGGAGGAGCAGCCCAGGCAAGCAGCTCCAAACAGCCCAACCTGTGTGAGTGTGGGGTGCAGGGTCACTGCAGTGGTGACAGGAGGTGGTGATGGGTGCAAAATCCATGCCCAGGGCAGACAGGGCCCTGACAGTGCTGGGGCTCATCCTTGTTGTCCTGAAGGGAAGGCAAACAAGGCTTCCATACCATGAAATCACTTGACATGCAAATGTGTGCCTTGTTTGGGGCACAGTGATGTCGATGGAACAAAGGGGAGGGAAGTAAACAGCCCAGACAAAAGGGCCCCACTGTCCCACTGCTCCTGGAAAAGCTCCTCTGTTCCTCAGTGGGATTGTTCTGCCTACTGACAAACAGCTCATGTGCCCAGCTCCTCCTGGCCATCCCTTCTAGGACCTCCTCGGTGGTGATAGCCCAGAGAAGCTGCTTTTAGAGAAAATGAGAGACAGAATCAGGTTCTATTAATCTCCAGTTCTTCACAGCAATCAGCAGCTATTCCCTGGTGCTGCTGGCACATCCAGGCAGGCTCTGCAGGATGCTGTGGCCTTGAATATTCTCCTCAAATATCATCCCAAGGAGCACCTCACACCAATCCTTTCTTCATATTTGCAGCAGAACAAATAGCACTTTCTCACAGCTGAGCTCTAATCACAGAACTGAGCTGTGATTTATATTAGCTCATGGTGTGATTTGCGCAGTGTGCAGCATTTTCTGGATGTGTATTAAATTATATGTATTTTAACAACAACAACAACAACAACAACAACAACAACAACAACAACAATAATAATAATAATAATAATAATAATAATAATAATAATAATAATAATAATAATAATAATAATAATAGTAATCCTCCCTGCTTGCTTAGAGGAGAAGCTACTTGGATTTGTCCAGGTCTTCTGGGAAATCAGTGGACAAGCTCAGCTCAGGAGCTGAAATACACTCTAAACTATTTAATGGTCTGGTTTTCATGGGAAGTGCTGCAGCAATGATTCAAAAACCAAACTAAATCAAAAACCAGTCCCCTGCAGCATCTCACCTCTGCCCCCATGATGTTCCCACGTTGTTTTAATTCCTTTGGTCACTGGTTGTGCACAAAATTTAGAACCATGGCTGAAGGAGGTGATGAAAACTCTGCTCTCTTGTAGAACTCATCCACTGAATCTATCTTTAGAGAGAGATAAAAACACTATTCCTGCAGATGTTGGTGCTGTCAAAATATTGGGACTGCAAGGGAATCAAGGAGGGTGTAATCTAAATACATCAATTACACCGAGGGCTCAGGATTGAGCTCAAAGAGAGGGAGGGAGCTGCCACAGCTGAAGGTGCTGTTTGATACCTCTGTGCTGCACAGGAAAGAAACTACTGCTTTTATTCTCTTTATATAATGGGTTTATTTATGCCAGATGAAATCTTGCAAGTGTACAGGGTACAAAAGCCAGAAAATCTCTCCTGTAGGCATTTCATCTCTGAAGTTAGGGAAGGGACAGGGTTCAGCCGGGCTGCCTGAACTTACGTAGCTTTTTCCAGCATTGAAATGTATTTCTGTGATTATGTTAGAAGCAGATGTATAAAAGTTTTCTAATGTAATTTTCCTTCATTAAGGCAGCTGATTTAAATGTGCAGCGTGCTGTGGAACTTGGTGTGACTTTTCCTACCCAGCCATCAATGGCTTGCTCCAGGAGCAATTATCAGGAACTCCCAAAGCAGAATGTATTTCAAAGAGTGGGAACAGTCATGAGACCCTGGGCAAAATGGCCTCAGAGAAAATGGAGTTATGCAACAGCAAACAGACAGTTAATCACGGGCTGATTCTGCTCTGTGAAGAAACAGCATGAACTCGGTTTCTTGCTTAATTAAGTTTTATAATATAAACATGTATCTGATGTCCAGAAGGGCCCCTGATAATGGTGCTGTTGACCTGGGCAGAGAAGGGAGTGTGGGCTGAGCAAAGGCTCGGGGAACTTTAATCTGTCAGAGCAACAGCTCTGACTTTCAGGGTGGTCTTGGAGATGCCAGGGCAGGATTAAAGGGCTGGTCTCTACAACAACAGTCACAATACTTTTTTCTAAAGTTTTTGCCGTGTGAGTGTGTGCTGGGGCTTCAGTTCATTGAAACTTTTGGCTATAAATGCAGTGTGTTTGAACTTATTCAGCACAGCAAAAGGATTCCACATACATAATCTATTTTGGGGGTTTTTTTTTCGTTGATTTGGGGGTTTTCTCAGGGTTTTTTTGTTGGCTGGTTGGTTTGGGGTTTCTTTTTAATCAGATCTTGCCATTTTACTGTGGCTGTCATTTCCAGGCTGAGTGTCACAGCTGATACTCACCACTGAAAGCCAGGACTTCTTCGTATGCCTTCAAATCCAGCTTTGGAAAATGACTCATTACTTTTTTTTTGGCACCAAAAAGTTTATTACAGTACACAGAAAATTCTGCAAACAGCTGAGGGCTCCTCCAGCTTGAGGCATTTGATGGAGCACGTCCCGGGTTAGCACTTACAGCTCTCATAAGGGATTTTCTAGGGCAGTGTTACTGGGCTGGGGGGTTTTTTGAAGTGGAATAAATGGGAATCACTTTCTGCAGGTGCTGCCTAGGTAGGGTTTTCTGACTTGGCAGCTCGGAGCGGCGAGTGTAACACGGAGCTTTCTGAACAGCCTCTAATAATCTCTTCTGGCTTGCAAATAATGTAAACACCGAATCCTATAAATCACGGAGAAAGGAGTAACCCGAGCCTTCAGATGGGAAAGCTGCCTTCCCTGGGAGTTCACTTGAGTGGAGGTCGGAGGAATCACTTGGTGAATCAGAGCTGGGCTGCTGCCTGAGCTGGGGCTGCCTCTGCTGCGCTGCCGAGCCCGTCCTGGGCTCCTGGGATCCTCTGCTCTGCAAACGCCACGGGCAAGGCCATGAAGGGGGATGGCAGTGCCATGTGGAACCTGATGTGGAAATACTGCATTTCTGTCAGGACAATCAGGTACGGGGGCACTTGTAAAACTTTGCTTTTGGAGGCTGAGAGGTGCATGTGTGAGAGCTTGCCTGTGCTGCTGCCGGGCTCCTGCTCCCTGCAGAGTTAACTCTCAGCAGCCTGCCAGGGCTGTTAAGGTAAATTCTTCTTCCTCAGACTTATACTGAACGTGCAGAAAGAAAATGATATGGTTATTGCAAAGAAATCTTCCAGGAATGTGGAGTTTTCTGTCTCATTTGCAAACAGGGGAAAATAGGAATATGAAAGAAACTTTATTTTAGCAAGTGAAAATTCAAAAATTCTGCTTCTTTCCTGAATGCTTGCCTGTCAAAATTTGTGTTTTTCCTATCTCCCAAATCCAGAGGTTGAGCAGCTGTTCTTGGCACTCCTCAAGCATCACTTGTGGGGAAGGGGGGGTGTAAAGAGAGTGGCTTTTAGGGCAGGATAAACCCCTGGGTTCAGTGTCTGGTGCCTCCAGGCTGGTGTGCTCTGTGAGCCCCCCTGGGCAAAGCCGGGGCTGCAGGAGGGGCTGGGCTGTGGGTGCTGAGCCCGGCTGGGCACAGCCCGGGGTGTTGGACACTGCTCCCTGCCAGGAGCAGCTGCCCGGGATTCCAGCAGAGCTCACGGCAGGAATGAGAGGCACTTGATGATTGTGCATCCTCACCGCGATTTTTGGTGTGTTTTTAAACAGTTTCCCAGTCCCAGACCTTGCTTTCTGGGGGGGACACAGCTGCGTGGGCTGTGGTACCTTTGGCCATGCCAGGTCCCCTGCAGAGGTCGTGTAATCCAAGTAATTACTGCATTTCACACTGCATAATTATTCCGGGCTGAGGAAATAGTTTTCAGAGCCTGAATTCCTGCATGGACTCTCATTACAGCTCGGAATGAGACTGTGCAAGGCTTTTTATCACCAAAATAAAGCTAAGAAATCCCTTCGTTCCCAGCAGAGTCAATAGAATAGAAACTGGCAATAATCCCCAAGAGAGGATTCGATTAAGATAAAAATAATTTTATTTATGATCTGGGTTTAGAACCAGAAGCAGAGGGAAAGTCTGAAAGAAGCACATGAGTGCAGTCCTTGCAGCCCAGATGTTAATCCCAACCTCGGTGCTGCTGGAACTGCCTGAGACAAGTCCTGTGCAAACCCCTCAGCCCTGAGGGTGGATGATCCTAGGAAAACTGAACTTTAAAAGTTCCTCAGAGGCCTGGGTGTGGTGATTTTCCTGAAGTTTAACATGCAAACTGTGATGTCCTGTAAACAGCCAGTTCTTTATTTCATCAGTGACCTTAGTGCTGTGTAGGGTGGGTTGAATATTAGCAGAGTTATTCACGGCAGGGCTTATTTATAGAGCTGTTGGTGGCTCTCACAGGCAGTGAGATGCAGAGTAACAGGAGCATTTTCAATGCATGTTTTTAGTTGTTTTGACAGATCCTATCTTTCTTTGGCAGCAACACCAAGAAGTTTAAGAGAATAAAAAAAAAGAGTTTTCCTTTGTGGAAAAAGTTCTCTACCACCCTTAGCTGCTTTGGTGACACAATTCAGAGACCCTGGAACTCTCCCTGTGTTTTGGGGAGACTCCAGAGCCCCTGGGGCTCAGGTGCTCATCCATCCAAGTCCTTGTCCCTCTCTGCCTCTTCTGTCTTTTCTGGGAAGCTCTGGAGCCTGTGCAGCCCTCGCTGGAGGTTCCAGCGAGCCTGGCTGTGCTGTGGAGCAGCAGAGGGGGCTTGGTGCTGCCCTGCCCTGCTGGGATCCCCCTGCCCACCCCGGTGCCCCACGCTGGGCACAGTCCCTGCCTGCACACACTGGGCCACTTGTCCTGCAGGCCTGATGAATGAGGGCATTTGTGCCTGCCTGAGAAAACAGCCCCACTCCAAAAGGAAAATGAGGCTTTAGGGTTGATCTTATTTGCATTGGACTGCTGCAGCTTTAGGAAAACATATTTGACTGAGCCTTTGTTGCCAGTCCCGGCAGGGTGAGCAGGGCAGAGCCCGGCCCTGGGGGCCATGGCTGTCTGCAGGGCACACACTGTGCCCAGGAAAGGGCTCAGGCCTGGGGGAATCACCTTGGGAGACAGCAGGGTGGAAATACGCTGCCCTGCCTAAAAATAATGGTGCCTTTTGTCCTGCTGGGGGCTCTTGGCCAGCTCCTAGAGCACAGTTGCAAAAGTTAAAAAGATGAAGGCATTGCTCTGCTGTTGTGCCAAAGCTGAGCTTGTTGCACTTAACGTGGAGCTTGTGTCCTTGCAGAGCTCATTGCTCTGAGCCAGGGAAACCTTGCTGCTGCCAGGTTATTTCCCAAGGCACAGCAGGGCAGAATCCCACCATGGTCTGGGTTCAAAGGGACCTTAAAACTCATCCATGCCACCCATGCCAGGGGCAGAGACACCTTCCACTGTCCCAGGTGCTCCCAGCCCTGTCCAGCCTGGCCTTGGACTCTGCCAGGGATCCAGGAGCAGCCCCAGCTGCTCGGGGCAAGAGGGGCAGGGTTTGGCTGAGCCCCACAGCAGAGAACAGGGTAATCCCTGAGCCCCAGGACAGTGCCCAAGGGGAGAGCTGTCACTCCTGTCCTGGCACTGGTGGGATGTGGGATGATCATCCTGGCACTGGTGGGATGCAGGATGATTGTCCTGGCACTGGTGGCAGGCAGGGTGATTGTCCCTTCCCCTGCCCAGCAGTGGCTCGTGCCACACCAGGGTTTGGGCTCTCCTTGGTGGCTGCAGTCCCTGCCTGCCAGCTACTCAGTGTTCCTGCCCAGAGCTCTGTCTCCCACGTTTCTGGATGGGATCAGGGGTGTGTGCCAGCCCCTGAGGAGGTGCAGGGGTGGCAGTGGCTGTGCTGTCACCACAGCCCTGCAGAGTCCCTTGCCCTCTGTGCTGCCCCATGACTGTCCCAGTCCTTGTGCCGAGGATGACCCTGCCCTTCCACTCCTCTGAAGCCTCTGAATTGGGGGCTGTGGCACTAAACAGCCATGCTCTCCTCCTCTGGGAGTCCCCACTTACAGTGGGAAAACTTCCCCAAAAGCAGGGAGCTGGCAAAGCCTGGGGGCAGGACTGGGAAAGCTCCTTCACCTTTGATTTCTGTTGCAGCTGCACTACAGTGACCCCACGGCTGGGGACAGGCAAAGGCACAATCAGGGAATTGTTTGTCCATATGTTCAGGTTGGCCCTGTTGTTTGTAGGATCCTGGCAGTTTGGAGGCAGAGGAACAAGTGTTGGAGAGGGGTGGGAGCAGACCCTGCGAGGGGAATGGCTCATCCCTGCTGAGGTCCCTGTGCCAGCCAGCTCTGAGTTAGTGGTTGGAGACTGGAGCCATCTGAATCAGCACATCCCAGCCCACAGAGAATAAATTACAGGGTTTATAGCAGGGTAACACATAGTTTTCAGCTTGCATCTTCAAGTTCTAGTGCAAGTAATGGAGGAAAACAGTCAATAGTTACTTCTTAGTGCTCCACACATCTGGAAAAAAGTAAGAATTAGTCCTCAGTCTGAGCTGTCTGGGAGTTTCTTTCCTCATTTTCCTTCTGCTACAAACATTTTCCATTTTGGTTTGGTCATACTTTATTTTTAGTTGTCTGCTTGGGCTTTTTTTTTTCTTTTTTTTTTTCCTGAAGACTGATGGAACAATGCAGTGATTTCATCAAAGAAAACCAACACCCTGAGCAGGTCCCCTTTGGCCTTTGGTGGCCTTTGGGCAGCTACTGGAGCTGGGGTGGTCGGGATGGAGCTCATAAAATTTGGAAGCTTGGAGCACATAAAATTTGGTGTAACTTGGGTAGGGGGTTGTTCATAAATGTTCTGAGATTCCAGACTGCTCTAAGTTACACTGGGATCAGTGCAAAAGGGTGGGCTGGGAGCCAGGGCTGGGCACAGTTTGCTCTGCAGCTCATGGGCAAACATCAGCAGCTGACATGTGACCAGAGATAATGGGGTAGATAATCAGATATTTCATTTGTGCTTGTCAGTTTTCCCCTGTAATGGCAACTCCAGCACCTACCTCAGCTGTTCCTCCTGGCACCTCCAGGGTTAATGTTTGTGAAGCTCACCTGGACAAGGAGAATGTCTGTTGTGTATTGTTGCAGTGGGGAGCAGGGCTGTTGGTGCCTTTCATTAAGATCAGACATTACCAGTGTGATTTTCAGTCGCTATTTTATGGCTTAAGCACTAATGAAAATTACTAAAAATTCATTTATAAGAATAAACAGAAAAGCCAGAACCCCAAACCCAGCTATATCCATATTTATCTCCACAACCTGTATGTTTTTGTATTCAGCTTCTAAGTGGGTTTCTTTGTCAACTGCAAAATGCTGCACTTGAGAATCTACAAGACAAAGCCAAATGCAAGTCATTGGTACTGATCTCAGAGCTTTAATGCTCAGGCAGGGATGCTTTTCTGGAGGCTGTAGTGCCGTGTTTGGGTGTGGTGGGGCTGTGGCTGTCCCAGAGCCTTGCTCTGCAGGGAGGTGTGCTCAGCCTGGCAGCCCCACGCTGCTGGGGAACCTTTGATGCACTCCCAGTGACAGTGGTGGAACTCCCAGTGCCAGGGTGGCAGCACCTTGGTGCCCTCAGAACGCCGTGCTGGGGGTGTGTGAGTGTGTCCTGTGCACATTTTGCACCCTAAAATGAATTATTTGGGGGAGTGTCTCCCCTGCTGTGCCTGGTGTGTGCACAGGCAGCTGCAGGGAATCACCGTGGCATTAATTCCTCCACCTGGAGCAGCTCATTCAAGGGCAGAATTACTCTGCTGGGTTCTGCTTGGAATTGTTATTTTTAAAAAACCATTTGAATGTTGCTTGTGTTCAGCCAGGGTGGGTGAGTGCTTACACGGCTGGGTTATTTCAATCTGATTGTTCATGTAAATGAGAGGTTTGTGGTTTAGGTTCAGTGAGCTTCAGCTGGTTATGGGTAACAGCCCTCTGAAAGCAGAGGGCCAGAACCTCATCAGCTCCTCCTGCCTTTTTTTTGTTATGAGCACTCGTTAAAATGCTCCCACTTTTACTTCTCTGTGTTCTTTTTGTCTTGCACTCTGTATTATTATTGATAAAAGCTCAACATGCACGGGCAGGGGCTGGTAGAGGCAGCAGGTGATTGCAGATTAATCCTTGCTTGAGGGTTGGTGTGAAGCACCAGAGTTTGCAATATTTGCAGGTATTGAAGTGTTTCTTTGCACAGAACCCTCGAGGTGAGGGTGGCTGCCCTGAGCAGGCGCTGTCAGTGCAGCACTGCTGCTGCTGGGGGCTCCTGGAACTCCCATGGGGGGGTTTAGGGCAGCTCAGATAATTGTAGGAGATATTCTGGGGCAGGGAGGTGGGACTGGATGACCCCCAGTGGTCCCCACCCAATCCCTGACTCTGGAATGTGGAAGTGATGGGTGAGGGCTGGAGGCTGCCCTCACCCCCTGCATCTCCAAGCTTCTCTTGTTCCATCAAAAGGAAAGGTATGAAAGGGCCAGAAGCCAGCGTAGCTAAGTAGCTAAAAAGTAAAACAACTTCCAGCACTCTTTGGAGTTTTAATGTCTTTGCATTAAAATTACTGCTTCAAAGTTTTGCTCAAACTTTCAGCAGCCCTGGGCTGGACTCTGCCAGGGCTCTGTGCTTGCAGGGTGCAGGGTCTAATGACATGCACTGAAACCCTAGAAGTCAGAAACCTAATCCAGGGCAGTCCAGAGAAGTTAACAGCCTGTTTTATTATTTATTTACACAGACCTTTCCAAAGAGCCTGCTGGAGCAGAACCATGGCTTACTGAGCTGGTAGAATTGTTTGTCTAGTGCTGGAGGAGTTTCATTCTGTTCAAGGCAGCTTTTTGTACTTCAATGCATGCTGGAGGTGAGGCACATGGTTAAAATATACATGGCAGCTTTTTGGGCAGAATTAGCTTGAGTTTTTTGCTGCTTCCACTGCTGCTCCTGCTTCTCCTTGTCTCCTCAGAGTGAGGTAGAAATTAGCATTCAGGCTTTGCTCTGAAAGGGTGCTGCTGCTGCTGTCCTTCAATTACTCAGTTGTTTGTATTTTTGATATTTTTTAACTCCTGAAGTAGCCCATGAGCTTGGGTCTTTTTGTTCTGATTGTCCAAAGAAATAAATTAAATGGGAGCATTCCCTGCTCTTCAGCTTGAACAGAATTACCTTTACAGTGGACTGCAAAGCAAATTAGGTAGGGAGAACATAAAGCTCTGAGCTTATCTGCTTTTAACAAGATCATGCATTTTCCAGAAGGAGTCAGATGACATTTTAGGAATTGGTAAGTACTGATCAATGTAAAGCTTATGAATCATATCATTAACATCTGTGTTGGGGATTGATCATAGTAGGAAAACGTGGGGTGGGAAATGATTTTAAGGAAACTGTCTTCTGCTTAAATGCCTGGTAAGAGTTTTATTCCTTTCCTAACAGGAATTAATTTTGCTATGCAAGTATAGATTCTAATTCTTGCTGTGTTTTTGCTGTCCTTGATGCAATATCTGCCTATTAATCATTTTCTTTGACAGTAATCATAAAACCAGCAGGAATTCATGCAGTAAGCAAAGTGTCACACGTTCAGTCATCTTTAGCAGAGACAATAATTCATGTTTATAATTAAGTGCCTGACAGGTATCGAGCGTGTGAGGTGTTTGGAGTGGCCTTGGGTTGTTGGGGGGTTTCCTGTGCTCACCACTGCTGGGGGGGGAGGTGGCAGAGCTGCTTCACGAGGCTCTGGTGACAACTGCACAAATAAATTAAAATAAAATCAAAGCTCATCACGTTCCTATTTACCGGCTGGTTAATGACACTTAAGCAGAGCTGGAGGTGGGCGAGGCAGGGCAGCCTGAGCTGCTGCCTTTCCGTGCTGAGGGTGCTGGGGTGTGGAGCTGCAAGCTGATCAATTAACAATTAAATATGCTCCTGAGTTAGTCACACCTGCCTTGGCCTTCTGGAAAAGTCTCAGCAGCGTGCATGGTATTTTGCATTCAATGAATTCTCATTAGCTGCTGGTACCAGAGCAAGGAATGATATTCCTTCATGGCATCAGGGGGCCACTTTCATGGTCTGATGGGGCTGCTCTGCGCAGGGAGGACTCCGTGGCTGGGAATTACACAGGGGAATTACATCCTGACACAGAGCATTCTGGTTCAGCTCTCCTGAAAGCCATTTATTTTCACACAAATTGGTTTTCTAACACGGGAGTCCTCCTGGACACTGCTTTCCCACATCATGCTGAAGGCTGAATCACAGCTTGTGTCACCATTCACCTTCCTGAGAGCCTCTTCACTGTGTTTGGATGGCAAGTAAAGCCACCTTTCCAAGGAGATCTTAGAAATCAGGATTTAAGGTTGAAGAAATTGGAGCACTCAGACTGGAGTGAGGTGGCACGTGCCCCTGCAGGACCTGTGACACGCAGAGGGCTGGCAGCGGGGCAGGGCTGGGGGACAGCCCGGGCTCAGAGCTGGGCAGTGCCAGCAGGTTGTGCCCCCATGACAGGGCACCAGCTGATCCTGCTCTTCTGCCTGCAGCCTGAATGCCTCCCTGGGCTGGAGCAAGAGGCATTTCCAAAACTCTGGGCAGGCTCAGCCCACAGGGAGCCGGTGTGGAGGGAGGCGCGACCTTTGTGCTGCTTGGGAGCCTTTGGAATGTGTTCCAAGCCTTGTGGACAACTTATGTCCCTGTTCAAAGGACAGGGTGGCTGCAGCCTCCTCTGCTGCCCACAGCCCTGGGTGAGGATCTCTTTGGCTCAGGTGTTCTGGAGGTTTGTCCCAGCTCTGACCCTGGAATGGTTCCCCAGCTCTTTCTCCTCTCGGAGCCGCTGGGGCAGTGAGTGCCCAGGGTCAGACCTGCCACGGCCAGAGGCACCAGCCTGGCCCAGCTCAAGGTGTCCCTGGCCATGGCAGGGGGTGGAACAGGGTGAGATTTAAGGTCCCTTCCAACCCAAGCCATTCTGAGGCTCTTGTGATGCTGGGAAATGATTCCATGATTATCTCGGGGTCCAGCTGGGAAGCGCTCCCGCAGCCGAGGCATCCAGGCAGCTTCAGAGGAAGCTGTGGGAAGGAGATGCTGAGCTTCTGATACCTCTGGGAAGATAAAAGGCACATTTGTACTTTGCCTTGGATGCTCTTATCTAAGAGCAAGCCCTGCTTGCCTTTGGGAAGAAGGGCACAGAAGCAATAGCTATTGGCAGATCCAGTTAGAAAAAAAGCCTTTATAAAACCCATCAAGAAGCCCCCAGGCTGCTATTGTGGGGTTTATTGTGTTCCTAAGAAATAGAATCTGGTTTAACAGAAGTTTCACAATGAAATTAGGAGCTACTATGTGTTAAATTGCATATTTTTAGTCTTGTGTGTTCAGCTTAGGGTTAAAGCTCAGTTCCAGTTTCCTTGGAACTGTTGGGTGTCCACACAGGACCTGCAACTGCTGCACAGGGATTCTGCACACGTAGGTGTGTTTGTGTCAGCAGATGTGTGTGTGGCTTATTCCTCTTCCACCTTTAAACTAGCAAGAGTGGCTGTGATCCCACCAAATCAATGAGATGGGGGCAGATCAATCTATTCAGTACCTTATTACCCATTTGAAATTATCTCCTGATGTTTCAAACTGAGTGAAAACCAGGCACACTGCTTAATCTGACTGTTTAGGAGAGCCTAACCCTGCTGCTGTAGTGGGCACACAGCCCTGAATTTAAGCACTTTTCCACAAGGAGCCTTGGAGTGCTCAGCTGTGGGGCTTTTCTGGCCATGCACACAAAGACCTGATGGTAGAATTTCACTGAGTGTATTTTCCAGTTAATGTAGCAAACACTTGTGGAGGGAAGGGGCCATCAAATGCAGATAAATACTCCACTGCTTTCCAGAGGTTAATTCTTTAAAATTTCCAGCGTTAATTCCTTAAAAACAAACACATGCAGAAGAGCACAGACCATAAAGGCAGCCCCTTGAGAGACTTGTCCCACGATGCTTCTCCTATTTCCAGGCTCTGGAACCACTGCATTTTGCAGCTTATTACACCTGCACATTCTAAGTGCTTGAGCAGATTTGTTGCTCAGATGATTTGAGTCTTGCACAGTAGCTCAAACCCAGGTCTAAAGGGAGAGTAATCCCAAGGGATTAGTTATTCCTCGGGATAACAATGGGATAGAGAGTGAAAAATTCTACTGGAAAGGGTGAAAATGACACTTTGTGAGTGCCTTTTGTGCCCCTGCTGTGCTGTCCTGTGTCCTCTGTCCTCACATGTTGGTTTTGGACTGTAACAATCCATGGTGAGAGAGAAGGAAAAGAATCCACATAAAAACAGGCTGGCAGGGCCATTTCCTCCAAAACAGGGAAACACTGGAGCTTTCATGGAAATTGGGAGTGGGCTCCACTGAATGCCTGTGCTGTGTGTGCCCTTTCAAACAAAGATGGGGCTGGCTGTTCATGCAGAGATATCCAGAATTAGAATTGTGCATTTCCAGTGTTCCAGGCCAGGCTGGACAGGGCTGGGAGCAACCTGGTGAAGGGGAAGGAGTCTCTGCCCATGGCAGGGGGTTGGAATGAGATGGGCTTTAAGGTCCCTGTCCCCCAAACCAGTCTGGGATTCTGTGGTTCCTTGTTAATGCAAGTCCCAGTGATGTTCAGGGAGGACTCAGACATCAAACAGCACCATAGCAGGCATGTGGCTGTTCAGCTGCTTCTTTAAACCGAGTAAAAACCCCCAAAAAACCCAAGAGAAGAAAAACCACACCCAAAAAGCCCTTTTGCAAGTTATTTCTGTACCTGATACTTTGTATTTCATAGCATGTGTTCAACTGTTCAATGAGCTTGGCAGCCTTACGAGTTTTGTATCAATATTTGAAGGTTTCCTCTGACTTTGAAGAAAAGAAAAGTGTATTTCAGGCACTTGAGAGCCTTAGGGAAAGCTCTGAGCACCCGAGGGTACCTACTTGAGTGCTCAAGGGTGTGAAGCTGTGTTGAGGAGGAGAAATCCCCCTGGTTTGTGTTTTAAGTACACTGAGGTTTGGTGCTGGGGTTTGTTCATTGAGTGGTTCAGATAATGAATCAGGAAACCCTGGAGATGAGCACTCAGAAGGCCTTTAAGGCATGGGCTCTTCAAGCCTTAATGCAGTAATTCTATAGCCATTTTCATCTGCTGCTTGATGGCTGTCAGCGACCCGAATTTGGGCTCTGCAGGAGTTCCTGGGCTCTCTGGTTCTCTGCAGGAATTCTGGGGCAGGGTAAAGATGAGCTTTCCAAAATGCAAACAAAGAACTTGAGCAGAGGAGAGGACAGGAGAGGAGAGGACAACCTTCCCTGACTTTGTTCCACTTCCAGGGAGTGCCAAAGCGCTGCTGCCCTGTCCCTCCCAGCTGGGTGAGGAGCTGCCCTGCCCTGGGCTCCAGGGCTCCTGTGCCCTCACCCCACTGACTGAGGGGTCAGTCCCTGCCCAATGATGCCATTAATGAGAGGAGCTGTGTCCCTGGTTTCTCAGGGAGGACAGAGGAAGGAGCCATCCGTGTCCTTGGGGTGCTGATGTCCAGCTGTGTCTGGAGCAGATGGACTGCTAAGAAAACAAGAGACCTGGAGGAAGTCTCGGCCTTTTCCATCTCTGTCTCTCATTTTTCCTGTCTGTCAAAGCACAGAAGATGAATTTCACCGTGTCTGACTCTGCTGAGAGGGAAGGGAGGGAAACATTTTGTCCAAACAGTCGGTGTTCATTAAAAAGGGAGATGAACTTTGCTCAGTGCTTTAAAAAATGGCCTTAAAATGTGCCCCAAATCTGTGCTAGTCATACATTCTTCATAACTTTCCTTTCAAAAAGCTTTTAAAACTCCTCAGCACGGGGCTAGGAGCACTCTGGGTTGTGAAATTATCTTTGCAGACCTTGGGATTTTTTTCCAATGGTAATTTCAGAGCTCGTATGTCAACAAAGCAGTGCACAGAATTATCATTTCCCTCTGGACTTTTCAAATCTGTATCTCCAGGAGAAACCTAGAGACCACGTGACATCAGCTTGGAATATATTAATAAAAATGAAATGTGGCATTTGTTAAATTCCCTTTGTTGGAGAAACAGCCTATTTTTCTGATTAAGTGCTGTGTCAATGTTACATCACACTGACTAAAGATGTTTCTGGGTATCAGCTGGGCTGACAAGCTTTGAAAGTACCTGGAATCCTCCTCTTGGCATTAAAATCCACCAACATTTGCTAAAGTAATTACTTCTGTTGAATGAATCTGTGGTGTGTCTGGGGAATTTGCTGCTGCTGAAGCTTTTTTTTTCCCCCTCCAACCTATGTGTCACAAAGTAATTCCTTGCAGAGGCTGCAAAAGCCTTAATATAATCAATTCACATGCAAATAAACATAACTCTGTTAGTTCTTGAATGGAAGACAGGCTCTGGAAAAGTCTCAAACTGAGTCTTGTGGTTCTTTGGCAAATATTTTTCAAGTGTTTCCTCCTCTTCAAGCTGGAGATCCTTCTAATTAACCAGCTCAGGCAACAAATGCTGTCCAGCTGAGGGGCAGCTCCAGGGTTCAGATCCCAGATGGTTGATATCAGGACATGACTTATCTACCAGAGAGCTTCACATGTGCCCTGGATTTTTTAATTCTTTCCCTTCCAGTACTGAGGCAGTTTGTTATGTTGCTATCAAATATTCATGTGGTTTGTCCATTGACTTTTCCTGAGGATTGCTGGGCTGGGAGGGAGCTTTGCCCAGAGCACAGGTTCTGCTTTGCTCAGCACCCCCTTCCCATCCATTTCTACAGCTGGAGTTTCCAAGGGAGCCCTAAAAAGGGGCAGGAATAAAAGGCACCCAATGAGGATAATATTAATATTTACTTTTACTGTTTCTGTGGACAGTTAAAGCCTGTGTGAGTCCATAGGATGATCAATACAAATTTCAAACCATTTTGATGTTCAGCACTGCTGAAGCACAGCCTGGCTGTAAAGTTTATCATCACTGGCAGCTAAACAAAAATGCAGCAATGCAGCTTCTGTCTTTGGGGTTATTCTTTATTATATTCTACAATTTAACAGCCTGTGAATGTTCCAGGCCAGGTTGGACAGGGCTTGCAGAAACCTGGGGCAGTGGAAGGTGTCCCTGCCCATGGCAGGAGGGGAACCAAGAGGATTTTTAAGGTTCCTTTATCCCAAACCAGTCTGGGATCCTGTGACTGTGGTAATGGATGTGGCAATGTGTTGATTTGTCTATTTTTAAAATAATCTTCAATATTGTAGAGTGAGTTCTTTCATGGAGATGAGGACTCAGATTTCTAGTTCCTGATGTTTAGAGCCTCTCTGAGTTTTGGAAGACAGCATGGTGGGAGTTTCTCTTGCTTCAAATTCCCCAGACATTGTGGTTCAGTGTTTGCATATAAGCAGAAAGCAAGACAGAAAGAGATTCTGAACTCTGGGAAGTCTGGCAAGGAGGTCTGAACAGAAGCTGGGTGTTGCATCAGTGCTCTTCTGTGATCTATTTTACATTGCATGGAGTGCAGAGGTCAAACTGATGCCATTCCCAAACAGTGCAGAGTGTTCAAAATACCTTCAAAACTCCAGCTCAAACTCAAGGTTAAATTAGAAACTGAGTTAAATGTTTTGGAGAAGTGCTGGTTTAGTTGTTTCGTGGGTTTGTGTTGGAAAGGTGCAGTATTCTGCTTTGGCACTGAGAAAAAAAAGCCAAACACAAAAAAAGGGGGAAAAAAACCCAATAAAAATCAACCAATCCCCACTTTTAAAGTTGAAACTTGCAGAAACCTGCACGAATTTCCTTGGCTTGCACATTTATGCCAAGGCTGGAGGGTTCTGCCAGGACATTTGTGGTGCCCTGTGAAGTCTGTCCATGCTATTTGTGTCTGCACAGGGAATGAGGAGCAGGGAGGAATTTTCCTCCTGACAGCTGCTGTGTTCACTCTTCTGTTAGGTCCATCTCTGAATAAACTTGTTATTTACATGTGGTTCAAGTGAATGAAAATGCAATTTAAGGGACTGCTTTGATGCCATTGAGAGTCAGAGGGGAAACTCCCACTAACTGAACCAGGATTTCACATTTGCCCTCAGAAGACAGCCAGTGAGCCTGGAAAATGCTACAGAGTGTACCCTGAAGCTGATGGCTTATGGAATCATTCTGCTTCTTACAGTTTTCAATTCTCTTTATTTTCAAAATAAAGCAAACATTGCAGCTCTTGCTCCAGCAGCAATGAAATATTTCTTACATGAGGTAGTTTGTGGTCTGGTCTGGTCTGTTCTGACTGGGCAGGCACCACCAGAAACAAATTGGGCTTCCCAAAGCTGCAGGAATTGGTTTAACAGGATGAGTAGAAAATCCTCTTTCTTGTCTGCAGGTAACAATTTCTACTCACTTGGCCAATTTTGTGCCGTCTCTCTTCTGCTGATTTTTTCTCTTTTAGCTTTCAGACATTCCAGCTGTGGGTTCAATTAGAGGTGTGCAGCAGCAGGGTGCTGTCCCAGAGGAACATGCCCTGGCTGCTTGTTCCAAGGGAAAACTTGTCCAGCTTTTCCTCTGCACCCTCTGATTGTGCCTGTGTGGCTCAGGGCAGGAGCACAGGGAGTGCAGCAGACAAGATCCCAGGAAAGCTGCTTAAGCAATTGGATTTGGGATGTGCTGAATGCCTCAGCAAACCTCCCAGCTGGGTGCTCTAATGGAGAGAAAACCTCATTTTGTGCATGGTGCTGAGCTCCTCTAAGCAGGTTTAGGAGCAGCTCCTCAGTCCCTGAAACCACCAAACCTGGCTGGGAGAGTGGAGGTGGCTCTGAGGAAACACCTTGGCTTGTCACAAAAACAGGCTGCTCAAGGACATAATAACTCCAGAGTTGGGGTAGAAAGAATATATACACTTCTATAAAACACATATAAATATATATGAATTGTATATAGTGTGTAATGTATAATATATATGTATAAATGTGTGTGTGTATATTTGTATATATATATATAGATAGATAGACACTAATGTGACATTAGGCACAAAAATAGAGGGGTTTTGGTATGTTTAAGGATAAATATATATGTATTATATATAGTATGTTACGTATAAGTATACATATATAAATGTGTGTGTGTATATTTGTATATATATATATAGATAGATAGATAGACACTAATGTGACATTAGGCACAAAAATTGAGGGGTTTTGGTATGTTTAAGGATAAATATATATGTATTATATATAGTATGTTATGTATAAGTATACATATATATGTATAAATGTGTGTGTGTATATTTGTATATATACAGATAGATAGATAGACACTAATGTGACATTAGGCACAAAAATAGAGGGGTTTTGGTGTGTTTAAGGAGTTTTGCCTCTGGAGAGCTGCTCAGAGTGGCTGATGAGCTCTGTCTGGGTGAGGAGCGCTGTTCTCCCTGCCAGGTACGCTCAGCCCTCGATGAAGTCAGCCCCTTATGCAATTCCAGGAGCTGCCAGCTGAGTTCCCCCTCTCCCCTCTCCATCCCAGCCTCCTGCGGGTGTGGGCTCGCTCCTGTGCCTGCTCTGATGGAGCGGTGCCCGGGCCAAGCACCTTGCTAAAGCCCTCGGCACAGGTGGCTGATAATCTGTTTTAATTATAGTTAACGTGCTTAATTTCAGAAGTGATGTTTAAAGCTGACAGGAGGTTTCCAAAGAGCTTTCCAGCTCTGCCTTCTCAGCCTGGCTGCAGTCACACAGCCTCCAGCTCACAGGCTTTTAAATTATTTACCCAAAATTGGCTTTGAAGGAAGAATTAAAAATTAAAAAAAAAAAAAAAAGAAATAAATTGAAGTTTGAATCTATTAAAAACTTGATAGAGGAACGGAATGGAAATAAGAGCTCTCCTAGGATCACTTTGGCTTCTGCTGATCTGCAGGGAATAATGGGTGAGTTTTGGAAATCTCATTGCTTTTTATTCCCCCCATCCCTGTTTCCCCTTTCAAACACCAAGCAACTCCACTTACTTTACATTTCCAGTGCTCAGCCCTGTTAGCAGGTGAACAGAGTGATGTGAATTGATAATTCCCTTCCCCAAAGGGGTCCTGGCTGCTCTGCACGTGATGCCTCCTGCTCTGGGGCTTGGTTTGTTGATTGTTTTTTTTAATTTGGCTATAGAAATGAAAGCTGTGCATGTGTTTAACTTCCTGGCTGCTTGCAGTAGCAGAGGGGCTGACAGGCTGCCTGGGCAGCTGCTGAATTTCACTCCCTCAGTTCAATACAAACTAAACCCTGCTCCCCCCAGGCCCCACGCACAGCAATCTGTCTTCCAGGCAAAATGAAAAGCAGTTTTAGCATCTGCTTGGCTGTGTAATGCAGCAGTGCAGGGGCTGTGGGGAACAAAGGCAGTGGATGCAGTGTGCATCCCCTCATTTTGGGTTCTGCAGCTCAGGACACTCACTTGCTGAAAATTACCCCTGTTCAGTGGGAAGTGTGCTCAGCCAGGATCAATATTGAGCTACAAAAGGTGCTAAACCTTCCCCTCTAACCTCTGGTGCTGTGCAGAATTTCTGCTCTCCCTGAGGCTCCCAGGGCTGCTCTCACTGCGAGGGGCTGGAGATAACCCTGCCAGAGACATTCCTCTCTTGCCTTTGCTTTAATTTCCCTGCTGTTTCATAGTCCTCCCTTTAACCCACACAGTGCCTGAATAGGTTTTCCCCCTGAAAAAACGATTCTGGTACTTTGCAGCTGAGACATTGAGATAATTGCTTTTCCCAGCCCTTGCCCTGTTCTTGCAGAGGTTTTAGATCTGTTCCCCTCTTCAAAGTCTCCCTCCTTCCTGCTCCAGTATTCCCAAGCCCAGCTGCAGAGTGCAAGGAGCAGTTTGGAAATTCTATCAAGGCAGTATTGAAATGTCAGCTACTGTAACCACGTGGGTCTTCAGTTCCTTAGTGCCAGGGCTCCAGATGTGATGTGAAAACAATCATCCAAATGCACAAACTGCAGCCAGAGATGGTGGGATTGCAGAGATTGTTGATGCTTTAACAATAAAGCAGTGATTTTCTATCTTATGTGATTTCTGGGCTATTAAATTCTTTATGTTATGGTGAGCAAGCTTGCAAAACCTTCATGTGATAAAGCTGCAGATGTTTTGGCAGTGATGGAAATTTGGGATTCTGCTTCTGCCTCATCAGCTCCTGCTCTCTGTTGGGCTTGGGGTGAATTTTAGCAGCTTTGGGGCTGAAATGAAACAAGAATTTGATAGAGCAGCAAACTGCCTGGTGGGGCAGGGCAGGGCAGTTCTGGGAATTCAGAGCTGGTTTCTCCAGACTGCAGGAAGAGCTGCACGTGCTGTCTGTGCCTGGGAGCAGTAACTCAGGGCTGGTGTCCTCCTTTGAGAGGCTCCTGGCAGTTTGTGTGGTGCCAGAGGCCATAAAAGGGAGTGGGATTTGGGATTCTGCCCAAACCTGCCCCACATCTGAGGGAACTGCATCTGGCACATGTGGGGAGCACAGGGAAATTCACTTTACTCTTTACCCCACAGCTCTTCTTTCCCTCTCACCCTTTCTCTAAAACATTATCTACAAGGCTTCCCCCAGCATTTTCAGGGGGAACAAAAACAGACCAAGGGGCTGACTGGGAATTTGGGTGGGCAGATTCTTTTCAGGCCATTATTCCTCCACTGGGGGTTAACAGAGAATGGAAAAGATGAAGAAGAAAACAGCACCAAGTACTGGAAGTATTGGAACAAGGCTCTGGAAGAAATGGGGAGCTGGAGCAGGGAGGAAAGAGATGTCTGGGGAGAGCTCCAATCTCCTGAGGGATTGAAGGGAATCATTTAAACCCTGAGTCTTTATTATTGAGACAAGCTGCCCTCCTTTGCCATCAACTGCTTTGCAAAAGGTCATCCTTCCTCTGGACCTCATTGCAGGGACACAGGATGGGATATTTTGGTGGTTTGGAGTTCAGGAGGGTGTGCTCAGACAATTACACTGCTTTCCAGAGGTAACAATGATAGTCACACTCAGGCAATCACACATCTGGCTGGTGGGATTGCTGCTGGAGATACCAAAAGAAAAAGGATGAAGATCTGAAAGATATTTACACTTTAAATATTTCATCCAACCTGTAGTACGAAACTTTGCCTGCCCAGGTAAGGGAGAGCTGCATTCTATGTGTGTATCAGTGGGTATTCACAGGTGAAACAATATATACAGGACTCCAAAAGAAGTTTTACTGTTTCAAAGTGGGATCAAATTCATTCAGTTCAGTGCAGAGCCTGTCTGTCCTGCCTGCTCTCAGGACTGGATATTTCATGTTTATCCTCATATGAGTCAGGCTGAAATTTCTGAGATGGAGAAAAATCTTTGAAAACTTTCAAGGCCAAAATTGAGACCCAGGTGTGAACTTTGATAGGTTTGAGGAGGGCTGAGTGTTGGTTCTGGGCTGGTTTTAGTTAAAAATGCAGTGAGTGCATCAGCTGTACCATTAAAGGAAGATGCTGTGGCATCTGAAGGGAAATTCTTTATTTAGCAGGAAAATGAAGTGTGAAATGCCACAGCTGAAGAGATAATTGAAGGAGACAGCCAGCCCTGCTCAGTACCCCAAGTGTCCCTGGCTGGGGGAATTATTCAGCCTTTTAAAGTCCCATTAAAGTGCTCTGCTGGCCTCATGGAAAATCCTCTGTTCTACACTCACTCCCACTCAGGAGACCTTGAGAACCTGAAAATTTAGTGCTACAAAACAGCCTTAATTCTGGCAGAAGGTTCCATTTGGTGTTGATGCACGTGGAAAATTCAAAAAGCTAAAAAATGCTCTGCTTTATCATGCAGTCAGGAGGTTCTGTGCGAGGAAAGGCAACTTTTTGGAACACACATGCAAAGAATTGGATGATAATTTGAACAGTACAATGTGTGTCCTGTACGAGCAGTGCACGTGCTCCTTGTTTTCTGGTGAAAAAGGGAGTTGGTTCCAGTGGGAACAAAAGGGAGACAGTACTGAAGATTTCAGGAGGGATGTGTGTGGGAGCAGAGGTGGCTCAGCCCCAGCTGCCTGGGCAGTGGGATGAAGGTGCTGCCATCACCCAGGAATCCCCCTCAGCTTCCAGGGAGCTGCTCTGTCCTCAGCCAGGGATGGAGCTTCTGGAGCCCTTAAACCAGAACAGGCTCAGTTATTGCTTCAATCCCCTTAAAATTCGACCCACCCTGCATTTTGTCATCTGATCTAAATAATAATGAAACAAATCCTGATTTATCAGTGCAAGGAGGGTTTCATTTCCTCTGCCACCAGCCAGCCCTGCAGCCTTGATGCATCTGAATGGTCCCAAGTTCAGATTTTTGAGGGAGAATCCCAGGACAGTCGGAGCTGGAAGGAGCCCACATGGCTCAGGTGGTTTGTGACCTGCAGGGCTTGGTTAGGGGTTACCCTGGGCTGGGGAATGGTAATTATTAATTTCTGAGCAGCAGTGGCTCTGCTGGGATCACATAAAAGCTGCTGTGTTATCTAAGTGGCTCAGGGTGATGTGAGCACCCATAAAAATCCAAGTGCAGGCACGTGGAGGAGAGGCAGGTGACTCTGGGGATGCATCATCCAGGAGCTGCTCCCAGTGATAAGCAGAGCATTGCAAATCCATGCAGTCACAGGGCAATGTTTGAATTATTAATGCAAAAAGAATTTGAATGGCATTAATTGCAGCTGGCAAATTTGTGACTAAAAGCAGAAAAGGGGAATTCAGCTCATTTCTTGTGCTTTGGAAGGCAGGTGAGGAAATGTTGTCACTTCTTGCAGAGTAATATTTTCTGTTCTGTGTTGCACAAGACAAAGAGCACCTGTCCAAGCAGCACATCTGGATAAAGTGAATCCAAATGCTTTCAGAAGAGTGGCCAAGGAATTCTCTCCAACATGTAATTAATTGGTTTATGGGGATGGGGAAAACAGAAGCCAGAGCAGTGCAAGTTAATGTAATTTTGATCTTGGAGGAGAAAGGAATGATTTAGACAATTGCTAATGTGTGGGAACCTGCTACTGATTTTTGACAGAACTGTGGAACAGCCAGAATGCAACTTAATTCTGCTGGCCTGGCTCTCTAATTGATGGGGCATTTATGGACTTGAATGGAAACAGACTTGACTTCTGTCTCCGAGCTTGCTGTGGGTTTGTGCAGGGTGCCAGGTGTGCAAGGCAGCGCTCTCCAAACCCTTGGATGGAATTCTGAGCATTCCCCAACCATGGCTGTAAATCAGAATTACTGCAGAGCAGCTGAGTTCAAGTGGAGTCACGAGGATCTGCACTACAGAAATGTTAATTTTCTGTTCCACAATCAGGGTTCAGTCTGTGGGGACACAGGGGGCCAGAGGTGACAGCTCTGGGGTGCTTTGGGCAGGAGAGTCCCAGCAAACGATGTGCCAATTTTAATAGGTAGTAGGTGACTAGCTAATAGGTGATTTTGATGTGTAATCTTAATTTTATTAGGTGAGTGTAAAGCAGAGAGTCTGTAACTGGGGCTGGAGCCCACACTGAGTGGGAATCCTGTCCCAAGGAACCGGTTCTGTAAAGCTCAGCAAGCAGCTGAGAGGCAGCTGGAGCTCTGGTGGAGACAAAGTGAACGTGACGAGGTTATCTCAGACCTGCTCTGAGTCCCCCCAGAGTTTGGGAAGGCTTAGAAGGACTTTGGTGGCTTCTCCCCATGGAAACTCAGTGTGTGGGCTGTGTTTTCAGGTATCAGGACAAATTGCTGCTGAGATTCCCGTTCTGTGTCCTGCAGACAGTGCCATTGATAACTCCAGCACACAGCCTGGGGGGCTCCAGGGGCAGCTGCAGCCTGGGCAGGCTGAGCACAGCCATGGGCAGCACCCATCATCATCATCAGCTGCTGCTGAGACAAAGGACTCAGGGCACTGACACCTCCAGCTGCACACTCAGCCCTGCCTGCACGTTTGAGGATGGTTTTTCTCTTTTCTAATCATTTCCTCCCATGGCAAACCAAACTCTCCCTTGCTATTGCCTGAGGCCAGGCTTTACCAGACTGCAATAAAGCTATTTAAATAAATAAAATTTAAAAAAATCTATAATAAGTATTATAGATATAAGTACTCTAACTAAGTAAAGCATTTCCAGCTGTGATGAAGATGTGTAAATACCTTCAGAGTCCCAGCTCTTGGGGAGCTGCCACCCCTGGGCAGTGGGAGTTTGTACATTTAGAGTAAATGTGAGTGACAAATGTGCAGTTTGCACATCCCTGGGTTTCTGTAGGGCACATCCCACTTGCCTGGGAAGGATGAGGAGCTGGGCACGCCCTGCAAGGGTCTGGCCTCTGCATGTTCTGGGTGTTTGTGTAAATTGATGTTGTGCCCCACCATGATGTGACTTAGCTGGGATTTGGGCAGGGTGTGCACCTGCTTTGCAGAAGTACAAACTAATCCCATTTTGGGCTAAACCCAGCCCTGTTTGTGGGCAGGGTGCTGGTTCAGAGCCTGCCATTCCACTGCCCTGCTCCCCAGGGGATTTCCTTCAGCATTACCTCAGCTTTTGGTGCCACAGGGCTCCATCACTGAACATGGGCAGGTCTTTCCCACACCTCCTCATTCATTCTGAGTATCCTAACTGTAAAAAAGAATTGTTTTACCTCAGCACTGAGCTCAAGCACTGCTGGCTGTTACTGCTCACATCAGGAAATCTTTATAAAGAGAGGCACAACCCCTCCCCCTGGGGAGTTTGGTACCACTTGGGGCACTGAGCCCTGCTGCTGGCACCAGACCCCCAGCCTGCCCAAGGGATGCTGTGCCCTTGGTCCTGACTCCAGCCTGCTCCTCCCTCAGCAGATGAAAGCTGATTCCCTCTCTGGTGTGTCCAGCAGAACAGTTCCTTCCTGGGAAACCATTCCCAGGGTGCTGGTTTTGCCAATTCATCCCCCAGAGGAAAAGCTTGCTGAAGAGCAGGAGGGGAGAGGGATGCTGCTGGTTTGCTGGAGATGGGGCCAGGCTGCAGCCTGTGCCAGCTGGGCACAGAGCCCTGCTCAGTGACACCTCTGAGTGCAGCCACTTCCCTTCTCCCCAGCTCCTGCAGTGGTGCTCTGGCTCTGGTTTCTGCTGCCAGGCTTCACATCCCCTGTGGGAAGTGGAGGTGCAGGTCATGGGGGTTAATTGGGAGCTCAGCTCTCCCCACAGGCACGGAAAGAGCATTTGGGAACAGAAATAGAAAAGCTGCCCTCGTGTTCCTGCAGCCCTGGCCTTTGGGAGAGCTTTGCCTGTGTCCTTCAGGGCTGGGGCTGAAGGATCCCTCCAGGGTTTTGGGTGGTGCCTGTGGCAAAGCTGACATCATGAGAGGACACCAGACCAACCCTACCTTTATCTCCACATAAACACCCTTTTAAAAATACAGCCATCTTTAGGAGCTGTGAGTTAGCACCATCCTTTCCGTGTCCCCATCCTTCGGCTGAGCACTCAGCATTTTAGCAGGAGGGGATTTTAAAGCTGACCTGGCTCCAAACTAAAGGATAAATTCCTGTTTGCTGGGTATCTCGAGCATTTTTCATGACTCAGCTCTTGGCTTGACTCACCAAAGCTCTGAGCAGTCATACAAGCACATACACACCCCCTAGTACAGGCAAAGTTTTCCCAAATATTGATAATTCCTATGGATTTCTTTAGCTCCCTTTCCCAGCTTTTCCTGTTTGTAAAGGTGGAAAGAGACCAGCTCTCCTTTACTTAGGAGGGGGAGAAAAATGGTTATTTCAAGTTATTTAAAGTGAATAAAACCTAATTATCATATCCAGGACTGAAAGTTCTATTTCTAGCTCTCCTTAGCAGCTTCCTGAGTTTGTGTGTAGCACCAGGTTTCTTTCATTTTGGGGAGAAAGGGCTGGTAAAACAATAAAACAGTTTTTCTAGCAGATCAATTTAAGGAATTGATCTTTTGAATCAGTATTACACCTGGGAAGAGCTGTGCATATGCTGGATTGATGGACTGTAAAGCACACTCATCAAGAGGGAAATGGAAAAATGTTATTCTTCCTGTCCCACTTGTCACTCTGGTATTTATTTCCAAAGAGCAGCAACTCCTTGGGAAAATTGCAGCAGCTTGAAAGTCAGCTGTGCCTATGCTTTCTTTTCAAAATATATTGATTTTTACATTTTTTTATTGGCAGCTCTATCTGTGCCCTCTGGCAGAGCTGGTGCTGGGTGGTTCCTGGGGCAGGGATCCCCTGGGGAGGAGGTGACAGCATTTATGGCCACAGGGCACATCAGGAGTGCCAGGGTGGGAGATGGAAATGCCCTGAGCCCCTGGCAGCCTTGCACACACTGACAGGAGGAGAGTGAAGGGTGGTGAGGGGCAGGGGCTCTGGGTGATGGATAAACATGGGAAAAGCTGCAATTCCAGGGGGCTGAGGCTGCAGTGAGAATTTCTGGGCTTTCAGCACTAATCCCTTCCACTTCAAGCAAGGATGTTGTGTGGGGTTTTTTTCATAATTCAGTCATGTTTGACATTTTGCTGCTCACAGAACTAGAAATTTCTTTCATTTCTCTCTTAATTCACTTCCAGCTCATGAGCTCTTGTGGCCATGGTCATTTTGGATTTCCAGCCCATATTCTCACCCCAGGTTGCACTGAAAAGGCCATTCTGCCCTTCCTCAGCTCTGGGGGGCTCAGGGATCCTTGGCTGCCCAGAGAAGCTCCCACTCCTCCAGGCAGCCAGGGGGATTTGCTTTCCCTGGGGTTTGGGTTGGGCAGAGCCTCAGCCCTGTCCCAGAGCAGGTTAAATCAGGAGCAGGCAGCATTCCCAGAGGGAATCCTGCTGCAGGCACCTTGCTGACACCCTTGGGCAGCTTGGGGAGTTTGATCTCCTTTCCTGCCAGGGCCAGGATTCAATGGTGAGATGGAATTCCTGGTTGGGACTCAGGTGTTCATTAGTTTTATCTACATTGCAGTCTCACAAACTCTGAGCTCTGCAGCACTTCAACAAACTAAAAATGGAGCCCTGTCTCTCTCTCTGCAAGGCCTTTGAAGGATAAACTGCCCAATTAAGAAATGACACCAAAATTAGTTTTACTTTTACCCCAACCACCTGTGCCCACAATGGGGACTTTTTATCCAATGACACAAAACCACCCAAACCCAGGGAGGAGAAGGGGAAGGAGAAGGTGCAGAAGAAGGAGCAGCCTCCACCCTAAAACCCCCATCTTGCTTTATATCCATTCTAAACCCTCAAACTCTGAGTTTCCCACCCTGTGATATCCCACACTTCTGATCAAACTGCACACCCACAGTCCCAGTTCTGTCATTCCCTTCTGGAAGCTTCTCCACAGGCTCAGGTCAGTGTTCTCCTGGGGGCAGTGCCTGGCAGCACAGACAGTCTGGAATTCTCATTTTCCAGGGTCCCACAGCAGGTGAGATGGCTGTGGCTCCAGAGCAGGGGTTCCTTGCCAGGCAGCCCCTTGGCACTCCAGCATTCATGAATTCAGGGTTTTGGTGCCAAATTCCCAGGCTTTTCCTCATGTCCATGATCTTGGATTGACAGCTCTCCCGAAAAAAGAAACAAAACCTTCCCCAAGTTCATGTGAATTTTACAACTTCTGGTTTGTAACACACCTGAAGGTCCCCACAGCAGCATCATCCTGCTTTATCTGTTTCTCTGGGATTTTTCATTGCTGTGGGAAAACTGCCAGGGAGCTCCAACAAACTCCTCAGGAACCAGAGGAGCTGTGCAGATCTGCCTGTACCTGCACACCCAGCTCCCACAGGCATCCCCTCTGCTTCTGCACTTTAAAGACATTGGAGGAGTGATGTCCCAGCAAAAGAAAAGAGAAAATAGAATAGGAAAGGAAATTTCAAGGAAATTTCAAGGAAGGGAAATTTCAAGGAAAGGAAAGGAAATTTCAAGGAAAGGAAATTTTAAGGAAAGGAAATTTTAAGGAAAGGAAAGGAAATTTCAAGGAAAGGAAATTTCAAGGAAATTTCAAGGAAAGGAAATTTCAAGGAAAGGAAATTTCAAGGAAATTTCAAGGAAAGGAAATTTCAAGGAAAGGAAATTTCAAGGAAATTTCAAGGAAAGGAAATTTCAAGGAAATTTCAAGGAAAGGAAATTTCAAGGAAAGGAAATTTCAAGGAAATTTCAAGGAAAGGGAAAAGGAAAAGGAAAGGGAAAAGGAAAAGGAAAGGGAAAAGGAAAAGGAAAGGGAAAAGGAAAAGGAGAGGGAAAGGGAAAAGGAAAGGGAAAGGGAAAAGGAAAGGGAAAAGGAAAGGGAAAAGGAAAGGGAAAGGGAAAAGGAAAAGGAAAGAGAAAAGGAAAGGGAAAGGGAAAAGGAAAGGGAAAGGGAAAAGGAAAGGGAAAGGGAAAAGGAAAGGGAAAAGGAAAGGGAAAAGGAAAAGGAAAGGGAAAGGGAAAGGGAAAATGAAAAGGGAAAAGGAAAAGGAAAGGGAAAAGGAAAGGGAAGGGGAAAAGGAAAGGGAAAAGGAAAGGGAAAGGGAAAGGGTAAAGGAAAAGGAAAGGGAAAAGGAAAGGGAAAAGGAAAGGGAAAGGGAAAATGAAAAGGGAAAAGGAAAGGGAAAAGGAAATGGGAAGGGAAAAGGAAAGGGAAAGGGAAAGGGAAGGGGAAAAGGAAAGGGAAAAGGAAAAGGAAAGGGAAAAGGAAAAGGAAAGGGAAAGGGAAAAGGAAAAGGAAAAGGGAAGGGGAAAAGGAAAGGGAAAGGGAAAAGGAAAGGGAAAAGGAAAGGGAAAGGGAAAAGGAAAAGAAATAAATTTCCCCTTTTGCTCCAAAACACCTCATTTTATCTACAGAGATGGGGCAGAGCAGTAGCACAGAAGATCCACAGTTGTGTTGCACCTGCTACAAGATCTCTGATTTTATAGATCAAGTCCTGTAACACATTATCTGAAAAATTAATCAAGTTCTTGTCTTCAGCTTCTGGGAGAGGGTGGGAGGAGGAGCCTGCAGGTAAAAGCCCATCAGACAGAAGGCACAGAGGGGCAGGTGAAGGAAGGAGCACTTTGCCTGTTAAATCTCTCCTTTAGGCAGTGTTGACATTGATGGAAATGTTCTTTTTTTGGTGATTTTCCTGATGGTTTGTGATTGTAAGGCACTGAAAGTCACAGGTTTCTAGAAATGAGTTACACTTCATAACTTGTGCATTTATTGGGCACGTGGAGGTCTGTGCTGGGAGGGGGGAAAGCAGCTCAGGGAGAAGCTTTGGGCAAGTCTGGCAGATAGGAAATAGAACTATAAATATTTTCCCCATATTTCCAATATTTTTCCATTATTATAAATATTTTTCCAATACCTTCCTACAGCCTCCTGTGTCCCTATTTCCCTCACTGTTCCTTTCTGGAGCGATGGAAAGAGACCCTCTCTTCTTTACTGAGGAGGAGGAGAAAAAGGGTTTTTAAAGTGAATGAAAATGAATTGCTACACCCAGATTGAAAGTCAAAGGCTTTGTTTCCAGCTCTGTGGCTGGCTCCTGATTGCTCCTTGGCGTGGTGACACGTTCCAAAGGGCTCTGAAAGGAGAGCTCCTGGTCCTGGATGAGCTGCAGGGACCAGTGGGGAACTGAACCCCCCCTCCCAAAAAACCCCAACCAAAACCCTAAAAAACACCCCTAAAGCCAGCAGGGTTTGGGGATGGGTGAGAGGGTTGGGTTTTCCAGCCAGAAATCTGCCTGATCCTTGTCACTGTGCAGCAGCTGAGAGTAGTGTCAAAATCTTAACCTTGCCCCATCTCGTGTCTTATCTGCAGAAAGGGGAAGAAAAGACTTGAAATGATTTTCTTCAAAATATTTATCTTTTAATGTGGTTTCCTTGAACTAAACAAGACTCTGGTCCAGTCAAACAATCCACAGAATTGTCCAGCAAAGCAAAAGCTGCCCACAGAATTTTAATCTCGAGTCTACATAAGGTCAGCCCTTTTCACTGATCCCTGGTGGGGTTAAAGCACCTGAGCACACCTGAGTGAGAGGCTCTCACCTGAGCACAGCCCAGCCCCCAGCACCTCTCTTCCAGCTGTTTCTCCTTGTAAGAATGCAGAAAAATTTCTGTTAAACTCCAATTTCCTTTTTATTCTAGGCCAATATTTTTCTTGTACATTTTTTCCTTGGGGCTGCATCCGAGTTTCCTTTTTTCTGAAAAATTAGTTAAAAACAAAAAAAAAAGGCTGAAAATCTCAATAACAAAGAAAGCAAATCCCAGTGATTCAGATTCAAAACCCTTTTTTCAAGTCCAAGTGCTGTTCCCTGTGAGAAAGAGATGAGCTGCTTTTTGCAAAATGGACCTTGGAAAATGAATTTTATTATGAACCTCTCTCTTTGTAATATGCTTATCTCATTTAGTCACAGTCAAGCATTAAAATTTTATATCAGTCACGACTGTATATTCATGGGCTACAGGTCCTGGGGATGATTTTCTGTGACTTGCATTTTGGACCACTTCTGAGGAGATACAAATGAGCAGGCTGTGCTGGGAAACCTTAACAAACTGTAGTTAAATATGGAGAAGTCTTAAAAATGAAATGGAGATTTTGCTCTTTTGTGGCCATGAGTGTAGGAGAGAAAAAAGGCAAACATGAAAAAAAGTGGAAACTGGGAAAAAGGACCAAATTCATCTTGTTTTCCTGAGGAATGGTCATGTGCAAGGGGGCTCTTTGTCCATGAGAGGGTTTGCCTGACTCACCTGGTGCAGCTCAATCACAGCCCCTGCTTCAGTAGGAAATTAAACATCACCGTGCTCAGGGTGTTCCAAACACAGCTGCCAAGGCTGCAGGAGTGCAAAGGAAGCCAGGAACAGCAGGAGTAACTGGAATTCTGGGAAGCACTGGAGGTGCAGCAGGTGAGGGGAAGCTTGCTGAGAAACCTTCCCAAAGCCCTGGGGAGAGGAGATGGGGAGCCAGGAGCAAATGCAGGGAATGTGCCAGGGAAGGGTCTGTGGGAAGGGACAGAATCCCCCAGGGTTTGGGGGAAAGGAGACCTGGGGAGCTGGGACCTGCCAGCATCAGGGCAGGGCTGTGGGACACAGAGCTGGCAGGGTGGGAAGGGTCCTCCTGGACCTGCCCAGATTCCCCAAATTCCTGGACCTGTCCATATTTGGCGGATGTGGAGCATGGATAGAGGAGGAAGAAGGGAGCCTTGGCTGAGGGTGCTCAGTCTCAGTAAGGAAGATCAAAGTGGAATCAACCAAACCACAGAGGTCAAATCCTTGCAAAACTTGGATATTTAGAAGCAATTTCTGCTTGCACTGAACCCAATTCATTCACAGAATCCCAGACTGGTTTGGGTTGGGAGGGACCTCAGAGCCCACCCAGTGCCACCCCTGCCATGGCAGGGACACCTTCACTGTCCCAGGTGCTCCAAGCCCCGATGTCCAGCCTGGCCTTGGGCACTGCCAGGGATTCAGGGGCAGCCACAGCTGCTCTGGGCACCCTGTTCCCATGTTTTACCACCCTCATTGTAAAAAAACTTCTTTCTTCTATTACATCCCAGTTTATGCTGTTCTGAGAGTGTCATCAGCCAACTCTTGATGCATTTCCTCAAATATATTTGTGTCAACATTTGAATCTGCTTCAGCTTTGCAATGCTGTGATCTCCCCAGCTGTGCAGGGCTGTGCTGCTCCTGGGTGGGTTGGTTTGGATCACTCTGATTTTGGAGTGCAGTGCCTGCAGCCAGGCTCATCCTCATGGTCCCAGTGCCCCCCTCAATGTGTGCCCTGCCAGCAATTAAACTTCAGCTGGGAAATAAGGAGAAGGTGGCTGAGGCTGCCTCACCAGAGGAATGAACATACATCAAGGAAACTGCAGCAAAGTGACAGAAAGAGTCCCTGCAAGGCCAGTGACAGCCTCTGAGTGAGGGGGCCTTCACCCACACAGAAACAGATGGGTCTCCTCTCTGGGAAGGGAGCAGCATTCCCAACAAAGGGGGCAGGGATTGTTCTCATCCCTGGGAGATGCCCACAGGTGCTGCAGAGTGCAGTTCCCAACCTGCAGGAGGGCAGCTACAAACTCCAGCCAGCCTGGAGGTGATTCACTGTCACTGGTGGGGCTGTTCAGCATTTGAACAGATCCCACTTGTTTGGGGTTTATTTTTAATGAATTAATGGGGTGTGCAGTGATTCTTCATTTTTAACCAAAATTCTTGTCTCTGACTTTTTTTTGGGTTTTTTTTGCCTGTGCTTCCCCCTCTGTGAAGCACAGCCAGTGCTGGGGGCTGCTGCCCCTCCCTCAGCCAGCTCTGGGTGTTGGCAGCTCCTTCCCTGCAGTGGGGAATGTTTGATCCCATCCCAGGGATGCACCACAGCCCCTGTCTGCAGAGCCAGTTTCACTCAGCTGAACCTCCAGCAGCACAGCTCCAGCCTGGCTGCCCACAGCCACTCACTCACTGTTGGTCTGCCTCTAAAACAGCCAGGAAGAAAATTAAAATACATACAGGAAACATATTTCTCTATTTCCCAGATTTCCACTGGGCTGAGCTTTGTTCCAGTCCCCAGCAGTTTCCCCTCTTTGCAGATGAGCTGGAAGGTTCAGCTACAGGATTCATCACAGGCAGCAGCAGTGAAATCACCTGCCTTGATGTTCTTGCACATCTCCATTGCTGTGCTCAGTTATTGCCAGCAATACAGCTAAAGCTGCTCTCTGTCCTCTGATTCCCAGCCCTCTGTGCTGTCAGCTCTTACCTCTTGCCTGGGCATTAATCTAAAGGTGATTGAAAGGGCACTGTGGGTGTCAGCACAGCCACCTTCAGCTCTGTTTTGGCAGTCAGTAGTCCAGAATGAAAAAAAAATTACTTGATTTTAGCTTAAAAAATTAAATCCTGTGAGATTATGGTAAAAATATCATAGTGAAAATGAATTGCTCAGGAGTGATTTCGTTTTGACCCCTGTAACTCTCGGAGGCCACAGCTGTTGCACCCAGCAGGTAACATTTGCTTGAGTTGATCTGCTTTTATTAATCTGCTTATCCAGACAAGGTTTCTCAATTCATGAAGGTTCCAAGACCTTTTGCAGTTGTATTTATGGGCTAGAGAACCATCCTGGCCAGGCCCTGGAGCCAGGACACCTCACCCTTCACCCCAGGGTACTGAATCCATCCGGGCAGGGGTAACCCCAGTGCAGCCCTGCAGTGCTGAATTCACAGCCAGGCTGGAGTGGGATTGCTCAGGGCAGTGTCTGACCATCATGTCCTGGGCTGAGCTTTCCCAGGAAACAAAGGGTTGTTGGAATGGCTTGGTCAGCCCTGGTCACCGGTGGCCAGCAGTGCCTTGGCTCTCAGCAGGGCTGAGAGAACGGGCTCTGCCTGGGGAGGAGCTGGGAGTCGTTTCCTTAGGCTGTGCTGAAATGTGGAATACACAGGCTGTGTGCTCTGCCTGTGCTGGAATGTGGAATACACAGGCTGTGTGCTCTGCCTGTGCTGGGGCTGGGGTGGGGAGGGAGGGCTGGGATGGGCATTTTGTCCAGTGGCACATCCCAAACCTGGCACATCCCAAACCTGGCACATCCCAAATGTGGCACATCCCAAACCTGACCTGTCCCAAACCCAGCCTGTCCCAAACCCAGCCTGTCCCCCAGCCCTGCAGGGGCAGGCACACAGGATGGCAGCTCTGAGCAGCAGCTGGGGCAGCCCAGGGCAGGAAGGAAGCACAGTTCAGGCTGATGCCCTTTTAGCTGCCATTTGCAATCTGCAGCCAGTCAAGGCAAAGCCTCCTGACACTTTTATCTCGTCTGAGGGCCTGCTTTAGGACAAGGGTAATTCTGATAAATGCTTGTTAGGATTTCCCTGAGTTTCCAGGAGTGGAGAAAAGTGAGGTCAGAATTGCATGGTGTTGAGCTTTGTCTGCTTTGACTCTGAGGGAGAACTCCCCCAGGAAGGTGCTGGACTTTTAGATGATGTAAAAGGTGCAAATGATGCTGTTCAAAAGCAAACCAGCCACCCCAGTGTCATGGCACAACTTTTGTCAGGATTTCTGCAAACACTGCCTTTCCTGGGAGCAGAGCCCTTTGGGACTCCTCAGCTCTGACTGGTTTTCCCGTGCCCCTGTGCCTCATCCCAGGTGTCTGAGCTCCACACTGGGAGCTTTTCTGCCTCTGAAGGTCAAAATCCTGCTGGTGACATCACAACTGCTGTGCTTCCAAACGGGCTGAGCCCCCGGAGCCACCGCCAGGCTCCAGGATGAAAACGTGAGGAGAAGTGAATCAGCTCTTATGAAACAATGACCTCCTCCACCTCCCCAAACAGCTTCAGCAGTGCAGCAAAAATAACACCAAGGAACCAAGCTGTGCCCTGAGTGGAAAAGGGATCAGGTTTGCAGCTCTGAGGGAGCAGGAGATGGATGCCCTCCTCCAGCCAGCCCCAGCCAGCTCATTGCTCACCCTCACTCCAGCTCCAGCTGCTCTGGAAGCAAGCAGCCTCGATACTCTTGGGTTTTATTCTAATTATTGCAGCAGTGATAGAAATTGTTCCTGCCAATATGGATTTCAATAACATTTTGCACTTATTCCGCATCTTTGCATTGAAAATCTCAGAAGTGCCGAACAGAAGGCAGTGGAAATCATCTCCAGTTTTTCCTCAGGGGAAGCTGAAGCAGGCTGGTAAGGACCTCTGGCATGGATTGATAGTCCTCTGATTTTGGAGAGGCACCACATTCAGATTTTTTAGGGTTTTTTTGCTGTTCTTTTCCCCCCTCTTTACTGGAAAGCCGTTCCAGGAGGGTGCAGGAGGTGCCTCAGACACTGGGAAGATGTCTGAGATTTTGAGCTGGGTGTGTTTTGACCTTGAACCCTGCAGAGAGAGCAGTGTGCTGCTCAGTGACAGATTGCATGGCCAGGATGAGGAAGGGAGCCTGTCCCAGATCCCCTCTCTGCAGAAGGGGCTCTCATCCAGCAGGGACTCACACAGCAGACAGGTTCTGACTGCACTGGAGGGCTTGGGCTCGGGCCAGAGCAGCACCTGAGAAGGATGAGGAGGCAGGAGCCCAGCACACAGGGCTGCTCCTGTAGCCTTTGTGTTTCTGGGCTTCCCTTCCCAGCTGAATTCCCTTCCTCCTGGCTCTGTGTGGCCATGGCCCTGCAGGGAGCCCACCTGGTGGCCAAGGCTTTGTCCCAAACCCACCTGAGCTCCCAGGCCCTTGGAACACCACATTTCTCCTGAAATGGCATGACATTTCCCCTTAAAGGGCTGAAAAATCCCCTGCATCTCCTAAAAGCAGAGGAGAGCCCAGAGCTGGGGGTGCTGGGGGTGTGGGAAGGAGCAGCCCCTGGGACAGCAACCTGGAGAGATTTCCTGTGCCTGAGGAGGGACCAGGACAAAAATGAGGGAAGGAGAGGGAACAGGCAGCAGATGACCCAGGGGGGTTTGGGACTGGCAGCCTGGTGCAGCCCCTGCTTACCAGGGACTGGGGAGGGTTTGTCACGAGGGAACACCTCGTCTGTCAGTCCTGAGTCACATTTCTGCTGTGCTTCCCAGCCCTTGGAAGAGCTTCCAGCACCTTGCAGTGACTTTGAAAGTCACCCTTAGTGATGCCAGCCCAGGAAACCAACAGAGCTGAATGAAATGCAGTGATTTTATCATCAGAGAAGTAAGAACTGAAGCAGTTCACAGAAACCCTTTCTCAGATTTGAGGAAAGGGCTGTAAAAGCCTGGGGCTCTGAGTGCAGCCCAGCTGAACTCGTGGTGTTTCTGTCCCAGACAGGGACAGGGGCACTTCCCTACCTCTGGCTAAAGGCAGGCAGTCGGATGCTGCAGTCAGGTACCATCATCACACAGGTGTCTGGCAGGTAGGAGAGGCTGCATCGAGTCCTTCAGATGCTGTTTCTGTGGATTTTACTCCTAACATCAAGCTTCTGACCTGCCACCCCATTTGCAAAACTCCAGAAAAATAGTGGAGAAATTCTTGTTCAAAAAATGTCCTTTTCAAGGGATTTCTCTTGTGAAAGTGGAGAAGATCTGGCAGTTGGTTGGACAGACCTTGGTTTACTGTTTTCTTTACATGTGTGCAATTTGCTGCTGGTGAGCATCACTGGAAGAGTCTGTGCTGAGACTGTGCTAAAGAGCACATGTGAAAACTTCACTCGAGTTTGACCAGAAACAGCAAAAACAGAGTTACTTTTTTAATGTAATCCATGACTTTAAACCCTAAATTTCTTTGGGCTGCCCTGCACCCAGAAACATCAGTGATCTGCCCTGTGCTCTGGGGATGAGTTAAGCTGCACTGGGATGCCTCAGGAACACGAGCACAGAACAGCATTTCAGTGGGAAAGGAGATGGCTCCGCAGAAGAGAAGAGGTGGGGTAAAATTGCTTTCTCTGGGAGGAGGAGAAACCTGACCCACACATTTCTGAGAGGTTCTCAGAGTGTAAAACAGAGCAGCCCTGGGGCCTGGGGGGTCTAACAGGGAGGGTGGGTGCCTTCCTGCAGTGAGCCCCAGCCCAGCCCTCCCCGTGCCCGGCACAGAGCTGTCCAAGGCCAGGGGCACGCTCAGGGAACACCGGCAGAGCTCGGAGGGGCTGACACATTTCTGCCTGCTCCAGTGGCGTCTAAGAGGACAATCCAGAGGGAAAAAAAAAAAAAAAATCATGAATAAAATTTCAGTCAGAAGACAAAACACTTTCTGCTTGGGCGTGAAAGTTACGCCACGGCATTCTGCCGCTTCTGCATCGCCGGTATTGTTGCAAACCGCGAGTTGCTAATAATAATAATAATAATAATTATAACGCCGCTCCATTTTGGGCTGAGCATTACCTGGGGGCTGAGCTCAGAGGAGGCTCTGGCAGCAGCGGCAGCAGCAGCAGCATGGCCGGGCAGCGCTGCAGGGCTGGCGGGGCGCTGACCTTGCAGTGCGGCTGTTCCCGCACAGCTGCACGGGCTGTGCCCGCAGCCGGGGCTGCCGCTGGGGCCGGCCCATCGCACCGCGCTCGCCAAATGTGCTGAGCCGCACAGGAGCCCGGCCAGCCCCCAGCCCTGCCCGGCCCCGGCCCCGGCCCCGGCGGAGCTCCCGCCGCACCCCGAGCCGCGGCAGCCCCACCTGCATCGGGGATTTCGCTCCCTCGCGGCCCCACGAACAATGAAGTCAGAGGTGGGTGAGTGATGCAGTGCAGAAGTTGCTGCGGCGGGAGCTTCGCTACGGGGGTGATTTAACGCGTCGGGCTGGCGTTGGGGGGAAATGTTAAAATTCTGTTTCTGCATGTGTTGGGCTGGGGGAGGCAAGCCCGGGCGTTCTGGGTGCAGCAGATGACATTTTCTAATTATACAGCTTTCTGTTATGCCTGAAGTAGTCATGTACGAAGGGTTTGCTTCCCCGGCAATGACAGAAACCGGGCTTTTCGAGGCAGAGCCGCTCATTTAACTTGCTGGAATTAACGGAATGTCGTGTTTCATCCTTATAAATGCATATCAAGTTCTCAGCAGAAAAATAAGGGTGTTAATCATCGCAGCTGATGCGCTGTGTTATGTAGATTGCTGGCATTGATTCCAGGCTGGAGGTTCAGGTTTCTTATTTGCATTTAGTCAATCAAGCCCGTGCCCACCCTGAATCCCTTCGGGTGAATTTCTGTTGATTTTGTTGCTGGATGTATTTATTCTTCTTTGTGTATCTGCCTTGAAATAAATCATCAGGCCAATAAACAGTCCTACAGCAGAGGGAGCAGAACGTTTCGGTTCCATCGCTGCAATCCATGCAGTTGGGGAAGGAGGGGTTTATGCAAACCATGAGTGTGGCTCAGGTGGATAAAATCCATCTCCTGACCGTGGGAAGGTGCTGGTCCATGGGACAGACGTGAGAATGGATTCTCAGCAGAGTTCCCCGAGCACAGCCTGAGTCCATGGGTGTTCTGTCCTTATGTAAGGGCTGCCTGGAGGGAAAGGGCTGGGATTTAGGGGGCTTCCTTTATTTTTTACAGCTCTTACTGTATGTAATACATTTCTTGGGCATAATGCATTTTTACAACAATTTTTCTAATTCCTGTCAGAGTCATTTGGTTTAAGAGATATTAGATCAGTGATAGTAGATGAATATATCTTTATTTTAATGAGGTGTTAATCGCTGCTGGGTTTGCCAGGTACAGGTGAGGCGGGACTGCTTCGGGCTCGGTCTGACCGCGTTCCCAGGAAGCTGCGGAACGGCCGGAACGAGGGAAGCAGAATCCGAGCTCAGCACCGGGGCAGGAAGTTACAAATTCCCATTTCAGAACCCAAGGTCTCGAGGAGCTGCTCGTCAGAAAGTCACGGGATCCCAGCTGATGCTGTCAGGCTTTGCACAGCAGTTTGATTGGGAGGTGGTGATCTTATGGAGCTTTTAATTTCCACATGCAGCTGGAAGTAAAGGGATGAAAACCCCTCCGAAGTCAAGCTGGGTTAAAGTTAAAATTCACAGCCAGAGCGCTGTTTGATGGCGATCTTCAGGGGCAGAATGGGAAATGCCCGGGCTGTCACAGGCTGACAGGATGGCAGCAGAGTTTCTGTGCTGTGCAGCAGGGCTGGGTGTGAGCCCCGGGAATTTGGAGCTGAGTGCTGGGCACGGTGAGGGTTTGGGGTGGGATGGGAGGGCCGTGGGAATCTGGGGTGTCTCTGAGCAGACTGGGAGGTGTCAGGCGGCTCAAAGGCTGTTTGGGCTGGGGCACTGTCGCTGGCAGAAGGTCACAGGGACGCTCAGGTCTGAGCTCTCCCCTTCCCCTGTGTTTTCCCTGGCCTTGGGCAGCCCAGGAATGTGGGCACTGCTCTTCTCCTCAGCCAGGGCAGGACTTTGGCAAGTGCCTGCCAGGGTCTGTACTGGGTTCCTGAGGGATGGGTCACTCACCTCATCTGTGTGCAGCATCCAGGGGTCCAGCCAGCAAGAGAGAAACTCTGCCTTGTGCTTTTTTAATGGCTTGAGGAAGAGAAAAATACTGCTCAATACCACTAAAAATGACCTTTTTTCCCCCCACTAAATTATCATTTGGTTTAAAACACAGCACCATTTGAAAGCAATAATCTATGGGGTTTTTTCCTAATATTTTTTTAAATAAATAAGTTAAAACAGAGGTTTTTTCAGTTAAATGGTACTAAAAGATACTGGTCTGCAGCCTGAGGAAAAATCGAGGTCTTGAATTTATAAATGCATATTTATATATAATGCATAAATATATAATTTATAAATACATAATTTAAAAATGCATTGCAGTATTTGTGCTTGCAGTCATATACCTGATCAGGTATTTGAAGATCCAGAGCATGTTTTTGGCTTTTCTGTAACCTGGACAGTAAAGACTGTGCACGTTGGGTGTGAAAGTTTGGTATTCCATCCACTTATTGAGGGGGAAATTGGGGGCCCTCAGGTCCTTGCTGAAATGGTGAATTTCTGCAGGGCAGGGACACGAGGCAGGTCTCGCTCCCAGCCAAGCCCTGCCCTGCAGGAGCTCCAGGAGAAGGGAACAGCCCCAGTGCTGAGGGGCAGCCCTGCAGAGCCTGCCCAGGCTGGGAAGGGCACACGGGGCAGTGCCAGCAGCCAGGGCACCCTGCAGGGCTCTGAGCAGCCTGGCTGTGCCTGGAGTGTGAGAGAGCAGAGCTGAGCACCCTGGGCAGGCTGTGCTTGGTGTGTGTGTGTGACACAGCAGAGCTGAGCACCCTGTGCAGGCTGTGCCTGGTCTGTGTGACAGAGCAGAGCTGAGCACCCTGGGCAGGCTGGGGCTGCTCAGCATCCCTGGGCTCCTGTGCTGCTGGGGGCACCAAGGAGGCTCTGCTGGGCAGTGCAGGGAGGGGAAGGGTGTTCCTGGCAGCCAGTGCTTTGCTGGGGGGCATTCCATGGGCAGGCACCGTTGTTTTGGAGCTCTTGCCTGTGAATGCATCCTCTTCAAGGGCAGCCAGGAGTTCAGTGCCATGGAGCAGCTCAGGTTGGAACTGTCAGCTGTGCAGGTGTGCTGTTAAAAATCCCATTGGTTTGACATCACTCCCTCCCCAGCCTGCAGGGAACTGAAAACCTTTGGAGGGAAATTCACATTTTCCAGGAGAGAATTTTTATTCAGGAAGGAAAGAATGGCAGGGAGGAAGTTGGGTTTTGCCTCTGCATTTGTTAGAAGGGACTCCTTCAGAAACAGGAACTTGAGATTTGGCAAAGCACAGAAGGTTGCCAGGCTGCTGTGCTGTGCCCATTGGAAAATTCACCTCCTGAAGGTGAAAAAAAAGTCACCTCCTGAAGCATAAAAAGGGAGATGACAGGAAAAGAAATAACTTGGGGGATAAAAAAAATTGCTTTTCAGCAAGGCAGAACTGTATGTCTGTGCCTCTTGCAAGAAACAGCTTAGCTGGCTGCTTCCTCCAACAGCTGCATTCACCAAAGTGAAAAATCCTGCTGAAATTCAGTTTAATCCAGACTCCTTGTTCCTTTAGGCCTCTGAAAAAAAATTCACAGACCTTGTACATGTGAGGACCGAGCAGCCTGGAGTTTAGGAAGTGTTTTGGGCACTTAGAAGTTTTCTAATCTGGGCAGTGGGAACATGCACCAAGGAGATGCTGTCCAGGGGGGGAAGTACCTTTTCCAGTAGGAATTGCTAAATGTGGGAGCTGCCAGTCCCTGCTCAGTGTGGAGGCATCCAGAGGTTCAGTTCTGGGATGTGGTTTGGAGGAGGGGGAGGAGAGTTAAATCTGCTGCCTGTGGCCGTTTTGTCTGTTGTGATAGCTGGTAGATCTGGAGCTGCAATAAGAACTCCTTCATATTTAATATCAGGCCTGAGGTGCCTGTGCCATAACCTTAAGGAAAATTAATTCCATGGACAATGAATCGGATCCCTGGTGAACAATCCTGGGTTTGTGGGCTTTGCTGGCTTTTGTTTTGCTCCACAAAAACATAAATAAAGGCATTAAATCAGAACTCCGTAGATTTTCCTCCTGAAATGATTTTTATAAACATTTGCTGATTGAAATGCACAGCACAGGCACCCACAGCACAGATGCAAATGTCTTCATTTTCCAGATGGAGAGACTGAGGGAGAGGAAAGGAGAGAACGGTTTGTTCAGCTGCAGGGGAAAGTTGATATTAGAGGCAGAGCTGGATTTCAGAAACCTTCATTTCAGTTCTGTGCTCTCCCAGCAGCCTGGGAGCACTAGGCAGGATCAGTTTCATGGGCTCGATCAGTGAGATGGAGAAATCCATTTTTACAGGGGTGGTTGTGTGTGTGTGCACGTGAGAGGTGCAGAACACAGTGCCTGGCAAACACTTTTAGCTCTTCTGGGTACAGGCAGCTCTCGAGGTGAGCTCCCCTCAGTGCCTTGCAGGACTGACAGGATAACTGGAGTGGGTGTAATCACGAGTTCCACATGGCAGCACTGACTGCATCCCGCTCCTTCTGGTGCAGTTTAAATCCAGGGGAGCACAGCTGCACTGCCCTGAGCTCCCATAGTGAGCACAACAGCATCAGAAACATCCAATATCTGCAGGCACACGGGGAGAGGACGCTCAGGAAAAGGATTTTTCCCAGTCCTCCCAATGTTCTCCAGCATCAGTGCAGTGCTGAAGCACACAGTGCAGCGGCAGAAAGCATCAGCAGCACAGCTGTGGTGGCATCACCCTGAAGGACAAAACCCCAGCTGCTCCAGGGTGTGGGTTGTGAGGACCTCCTTGGGCTCCAGGCAGAGCCCTTCATACTCATGTTGTCCACTCCAACAGTATTTTCCTAAGATTTCAGCCAAGGTTTGGATCAGTTGAGTTTCTTCAAGGCAGCAATCAGCAGAGGGGAATGCAAGGATCAAATAGTGTGGCTGGAGAAAATGGCCTGGTGTGTGTTTATTGTGTTACTCAGAGTGTGCACTAAGGCTGTTGGTTCAGCTGTGTGCCCCTTCCACAGGGCTTCACCCAGAGAATATTCTTGGATTCAGTTCCAAAAGGGGGAAAAAAATTGTATTTCCTTTTAGACACTGCTCTTTTTTTCCGTGTTTGATAGCTGCTGCCAAACAGGGGTGGCCTCAGATGTGTCTCTTTCCAGCAAAGGGCCACAGGAAAATATTTCCTGGTAACCAGACCTTACTAATTGGATACTATTTGTGGGACATGTTAGTGTAACCGTGATGCTTTGTATCTCTTGATGAATGTGATGAATAGCCCAATGGAAAAATGAAACATTCTGTTATCAGTAACAGAAGCGATGAGGTGGGAAATGGGAAGGGCAGAGGAACAGCCTGGTTTAGGTGTCAGAGCATCAGGCATTTGTATCCCAGAGAGGAGCTTATCTGGGCCCTTATGCTCCTAAATCAGTGGCACACGTGAATTTCCAGAGCATTGCTGGGGGATCAGTGATGGTAACATTAACCTGCTGATCCAAGTGCAGAAGGCTGGCTGCAAAGGAAATGAGTCAAAGAAAACAACTCTGGGGTTAAATTTCACTCTGCTCCCCCTCCTTCCCTTCCTGTTTGTGTGTTGCTGTGAGCCCCGTTGTCATGGGACTCCTCTGCAGTGCCACTTGTTTGTCTCTCCATCCCACCTGGACTTTGCCTCTTCCCAGTTCTCCTGCCTGCTCCCTGTGGCTCAGGAGCCGTGGCTGTGCTGGCTCAGCTCCACCCAGGGCTCCTGCTCACCCTGCACAGCCCCCAGGCCAGGAATGTGCCCTGTGGGGTGGCCCAGCTTGCCAGGGAGGACAAGGAGCCTTTGGAGCAGGTGGTGCTGCAGGTGCCCAGCCCGATTCCAGAGGGATCTGCTGCTGTGGAGCTCCCCGGGGTGGCTGTGCAGCACTGGGCTGGCCACGTCCAACCTCCTCAGCAGCCCCTGCCAGCACAGAGCTCACACAGAGCTCACACAGGGCTCACACAGGGCTCACACAGAGCTCACACAGAGCTCACAGAGCTCACACAGAGCTCACAGGGCTCACAGGGCTCGTGTTCCAGACGTGGCTGCAGTGACAGGGTGGGCAGGGCACAGAAGAGCAGAGGACTTTGTTCCCTCCCAGGTGCTGGCTCAGGTGCTGCACAGCTGGACGAGGGCTGGGATTCTCTCTTCCCCCAGGAGTCCCAGTCCGGTTCTGAGCAGCAGCAGCAGGCCCTGGCTGGATGCCTGCACCCCTCTGCCTCCAGCCTGCACAGATCTCCAGGAGTTTTGATTCCTGTAGGGTGCTGAGCAAAAGCCCAGCCCCAGCTTTCCAGTTCAGCCTTCACAGCCACTGTTTTTGTGAAAAGATAAGGAAAACCAGAGAGGAGATTCATGTGCAACTTCTGTTTGGCTCCAAGCTCAGCCATCAGGGGAAGTGAATGAGGGAGCTGTCAGCTCTAGAATACAAAGTGTTAGTATGCAAGAGGAGCAAAACTGGAGCAATTCACATTGCTGAGCTTTCTGCACCCAGTACAAGCTGTTTGTTAGGCAGTGTAAGGTCTGGGAAGGATGAAATAAAGCAAATGCCTGGTGTGCATGTTTGCATATCAATGGCAGCAGGGTTTGCTGGCTTGCTTTGAGGCAGAACAGAACAGACCTGGTGCTGGAGGTCAGGAGCAGCAGCAGGGCTGAGACCCCTGAGCCTGCAGTTGGTGCTGTGTGTGCTGTGCAAGCTTTCTTTTTGGTGAGCTCCTGATATTTGTGTGAAGGCTCCAGCCTCCCCACAGCACTCTGGGTAGGGTTACATCATCCTGTGCTCACAGCACCTCATCAGATCGCTGTACAAGGATTCCAGCACCCAGCACAGCAGATCCCAGCTGCTTCTGCCTGGATGGGCTGGCTCCTCGTGGAGCTGAACAGGACTTCTTCAAAGGAATCCAGCTTGTGCACCAAACCAGCAAATGAGAATTTTTTTCTTCACGATTAGATTTTAATTGGATTGTGAGCAGCCGGGTCTGTCCCTTTCTGCAGCTGCCTCAGTGTTCCTGAGCCTGTCATTGTGAGCTGCTCTGGAAGCTTGGGCAGGGAGCCTCTCATTGCTCCGAGCATGAACTGCAGCTCACAGTGCAAGTGTGACAGCAGAGATATGTAGGAAGTTGAGTTTTATTAATTTGTTTCAGTTTGAAAACTATTTATCTGTAAATGGGAAACCAGCATTCAAACCCAAGGTTAACACAATCTTGAGATATATAAATATAAATATATTTCTAAAGGATATCCTGTGGTAGGATCCTTCAGGTCTCCAGTTTGGTGTTGGAGTGGGGCAGTCCCTGATGAGATCATTCATTCAATTATTCTCTGAAGAAAACTGGAAAACTGTGTACCTTGATTTATCATCATGGTGCTGCTCTGTCTCCCTTATCTGTTGCTCAGAACTCAATAGATAAAGCTGTATATAATGGTTACTGCCTGGATTGACTTATTTCTTGGCTGAACCAGAGAAGATTGGCTCTCTGCTAAACCCCAATTTCAGCTGGCTGATGCTTTGGAGAGCACAGAGCAGCCTGTGGGTGCCACACAGGTCACGGTAGGACCAAAAATCTAGCTCTGGGGAAAAGAAGCTGTGTCTGCTGGGAGCCAAATGTGATCTTGGGCACAGGCTGCATTCCTTTGTTTGCTTGTAATCACAGTGGAATTGTGCCATGGAAGAGATTTCATTTCCAGTTGATATTTTTGTATGAAAACCGTGTGGGTGTTTGAACATTCTAGGAAAAGTGAGCCACCCTCGCAGGGTGTGTTTACCCAATCTCCTAAAACGTTCACTTCCTCTGACATTCTTATTTATCTTGGCACATGAAGACTAAGTCAAGCTGTTTCCCCTTTCCTGAGCTCGGTGCTTTTGAAGGAAGCTGATGCTCAGCCTTGCTGAGGAATTCCAGAACCCTTGAGAGGAGGACTGGGACGAGGCCATCTCGTGAGAATGTCCTCCAGATCTTCTGCTTCTCGTGGCAAACGAAACAAAATCTCAGCTCAGAAGGGCCATGTGATGGCAGTGCTGCAGGTCTGATCCCATCCTGGATAATATGATTACAGCAAGTTTAAAGGTTAACCTGTGTGCTGTAAATACATCATCTTATTATATGAATTTTCTTATCCTAAACCCGTCTGGAAAGGATGAAACAGCATTTCTTAAGCACTTCACAAGGCCTGTCATTATAGTGGAGGTTTCTTAGCAGTCTTGAAAGCATTTGAATTACTGTATAATGATATTCTGTCATCTCTTAGCAAGGCTCACACTCTAAACACTTTTACACACAATAGAAATTAAAATGGAATTGAGTAAATTCTGCCTCTCAGATTCACAGGCTGTGTAGTGATTGTCTGGGTGCTCTGGATTAAATTTAGGTTTGTATCTAATAGAGCTGGGTTACTTGGAGTAACAAATTGTAAAATGTGAAACAGTAGGTCACATGTGGAAAATCAAATATTAATACTTTCTGTACACTTTGTAAAAGTATGTGCACTATAGACACAGGATTGGCTTTATGCTTTTTCTGTGCATTAGAATTTTGAAAAAGAAAGGGGTTTTTTGCTGTAAATACATAGTTTATTTGGTGTAAAAATATATGCCATGTAACAATGTTCTTCTAAAAATGTACAAATATAGTAGATGTGGTGGTGTGGGTCTCCTGCACACGTGCCATTTTCATGATGTCAGTTGATCTCAGTTCAGTTCTCCAGCTGCCCAGGAGGTTGCCCAGGAGCTGTTGGTCTGCTCTCTCCAGTGTTGCACGTGAGGAAAATTCATTGGGATCATACCAGGAAATGGAGGCAAAAGCAGCTCCTTTGCAGGGGGCAGTGATGAGGTCACCGAGGCACATCAGAGAAAATCCATATTTTATTTTGTAGCTCCTCTGCAGGACCAGTTCTCTCTGCAGCTGCCCCCATGGAGATCTCAGTGAGATGCTCTCAAATTGATTTCTGTCAATTCCTGCCTTGGAAGATGTTTTCTCCTCCCCAGGTTTGTGCTGTTACTTCATAACTTGTCTGACTTTAGACTTTCAGGATTGAGTTCAACGTGGCTGATCCTTCCCTGGGGAGGTTTCTTGGCTGGTTTTGGCTCCAAGGGTGGTGTCAAGCGAGCCCAGAGGGCAGCGTGAGGGACACGAGTGGGTGCTGCTGCAGCTGCAGCCCCTCCTGCCCTGCGTGGGTCAGTGCTCCTGCTGAGCCCTGTTAGAGCATCACCTCAGTGCACACCTGTGCCTGCACAGCAGTGCTAATTTCAGGGCTGGGAGATGCAGTTTGAGGCAGCTGAAAGCAAAGCAGAAGACAAGGACCTGTGTCTGAGGGGAGAAACCTTTACACTTTTCAGGCTTAGGAAGGTGCAACCTTGATTTGTGGCTTTGTACCAAGAGCAGCTGAGGGCAAACCTGAGGCTGGTGGGTGCTGAAAGGTGCTGCCCAAAGGTTTCTGTGTGCTCAGGGTGTGCAGAGACCCTCCCCTGCTGGGACACACCTCTGGTACCTCAGTGGGAAAAGCTGGGGAGAGGAAGAGGGACTTTGGGGAGGTTGATCTGGAGCAGTGGGTAATAATGGCCAAATAATGAGCACCTTAGGCCATCAGACACAGTCTGCCAGGAGATGCATCAGCTGCCATTCCTGAAGAAGGGGAATTTGCACTGGCTGTGTGATACTTTGTGTTGGTACCTCCCAATCTATTTTGTGAGCAGCCTGAATATCCACAGTGAGGTTCTGAGGAGATGTGGTGGGCATCTCCCACACTTCTCTGGAGCTCTTAAACGTGCACATGTGATCTTTCACAGCTTCACACTGGTGGGTTTCAACTCCTGCAGATCCTAGAGGGGAAAATGCCTGCCTGTTTTCATGCATCTGAGCATTTAATGAGAGAGCTTGCCTTGCCTGATTGTACTTGTCACTGCACTGTTTCACCAGCCATAGAGACACTAATTTGTGACTGTCCTGACAGACAGAGCAGAGACTGCCTCGTACTGTAATGAAAAAGAAAGAAAGGCTTGTGGGCATGAAGGGAAATGAAAATACTTGAGACTTCATACCAAACTGTTCAGCCCTTCCTGAGCATTTTGCTGGCTGTGGTCTGGTTCTGGCAGGTACTCTGTCTGCAAGCGTTCTAGAGAATCAGAGCTAATGGGAATGAATATTTTAATTGATGCCTTCAGTTGAGCAGAAATAACTAGATGGTCTCGGTTCCCTAAATAAGAATAGAAAAATGTGTGACCAAAGCTGGTCACACAGCAGTCGTGTTCCAAATGATTGGATCACTGCAAAGAGCCTTCTTTCTTTAAATAGCCACCCTATTAGCTGAAGAATGGGAGGATAGCTCTGGAAGGCATTTCTGTGACACTGAATTATGCCTGTGCAGGATCCAGCTCCCTTCTCTGAGCCTGACCTTCATCTGCCGAGTTCTGAGGCACCCTTGCTGAGCCTGGGTGAGCTCAGGCCTGGCCAGCTGAGGCACTCTGATGTAAATAAGGGCTGTGTGGCAGAGCCTTTTGGTGCAGAAACAGCAGGCTCCTGTCCCGGCACACTGCTGGGGGGTTCCTGACGCGGGGCAGCTCAGCTCAGCCCTGCAGCTCTGAAATAAGGGCACGGTTTTATGGCCCCCAGTTGTGTGAAGAAACCACAAAAGCTGCCTGCTCTTGGACAGGGGCTTTAACTGGACAAACATTTCTGTGTTCCAAGCTGAAATAGCTCCGTGGTGCTCCTGCAAAGCCCAGCAGCCCCCGTGTGAAGCAGCCCTGGGCTGCCCCTGCTCAGCAGGACCTCCAGGGGATGTTCTACACCAGGGCACATCAGCTCACTTCATCTGCAGGCCTGGCTCCCACGCCAAAGAATTCATTTTAAAGCAGCCTTTACCTCCCACCCCCGTGGCACAGCTGCCTTGTCAGCATGGAGGAGCCACCAGGCAGTTTCCCTCCAGTGCAGGACCAGTTTTAGCTCTGCTACAGATTCATGCCAAGGCTCTCTCTATAACACAATCAAGAAAGGTTTCTTTGTGTGAAAATACCTGTTTTGTTTGGCTGCCAAAGCACTGCACATTTATGGACCTCTAAATTTAGAGGGAGGAATTTTTGGTTAGAATAACATATGTTTATTTCTCAATATAGAGATCTGAAGCAGGACTTTACAAATGCAGGTTTGATCCCTCTCAGTAAAGCTCCAGAAACGTCCTTAGAGGACTTGAAATCATTTTTCTAATAACTGAAGCTCTCTCTCTCTTCATTTTTATCCCCCAAAAAATAAAAAGGAACTTTTAGACAGAGTATGAGGAAATAACATTTTCAATATTCATAAAATGCTCCAAACAACTGCTTCCTTTGATTTGCCAAAACAGGGTGGAGTAGTGAGTTTTGTGGTTGAGATCACCATCACCAAGAGGGATGAGGTATTGGCTCGGTGGTGATGTAATCCTAATTTAATGTTCATATATTTTTTTTTTTAATTCTATAAATGTAGTTTAAATTGGAAGAGACTCCTCAGAGTATATTTTCCTCGCAGCCTCACACACAGGTCCCTCGTTACCTTGTGCAAAACATCTGCAATTAAAATTCCCTCCTGAGCACAAACATTTTTCTCCTGGCCTGGCTGCATCTGCAAGCTCTGAACCTCTCCCAGCCATCCTGATGATGAATACAAATCATTTCATGCTTTTATTTGTCAGCACATTAAAGGGCAGGAACAAGAGCGGGAGTTTAATTTGGAACATAATTGGTTCTTTTGTGGATCTGTGATAATTAAATGTGCCTACATGGACAGGCAGCCGAGACAACACCGTCCTTACTCACTGAGAGCAGAACTGTTGCCTTGCTTCAGAGCAAACTGTGAGTAAAATTTGAGGCAGAGCCCTTTTTAGTGCCAGCACTGTGAGATTCTCCTCTCTCAGCTCCCTCCAGCTGTGGCCTGCTGCTGACCCTGAGCTGTCGTTTGCAATAGGACTGAAATGCCACCTTCCACGCTTTTCCTGGAGCGAGCTGGGCTCCTGACAGTTCCTGATGTGATTACTGGGAGGGGAATAGAGAATGGACACTCTGAGTGTCTGAGGAAATGCTGCTTTCTGAAAGTTTACATATTTGGTTGGCTCCTGGCCGCGGATTCTTCCCGTCAGCAAATCCGAGGAATGCCTTTGCCACGCTCTCTTGCTTGGCCAGGATTAAGCTGCAAGTGTCCAGCTGAACCAGACTAATCCTCAGGCTGTGCTGAATGAACTGCTTGTAGGCCTGTTGCATAACAAGTTCAGGGAGACTGCCTGGCTGGAGGAGTCCTTTCCAGGGGGAAAATGATGTCTCAGGTTTTGGCTTTTATATTTCTCAGACTCTGTGCTGCTTTAGTGTGTGAGTCTGGGCTTTGTATGAGGGGATGGTGAGCTCTGTGCACAGAGCAGGGAGACAAAACAATTCCTGCTCCAGCTGGGCACCAAGGACAAATGAGCCAAATCTCAGCCCAGGAGCACAAACCCCGTGGGCTGGAGAGAGAAAAACAAGCAGGGTGGGACTGCAGGGGCTGAAGCTGGGATGGGACAATGAACTGCAAGGTGCAAATGGAGCAGAGCTGATCCCAGGGAGAGACCCCGTGCCCGGCCAGGCATTTTGGGGCCATTTTGGGCCATCTTGGGTGCAGCCCTGGCTGGGCTCTGCTGCTGCCCAAGGTGGATCCATGGAGGAGATCCTTTGGATAAATCCCTGCTTTATTCTTTAGCTCTTTAGCCCAGCCTCTGCTCTAGGGCAGCCCTCACAAGGCATCACCAACACCCTGGAAAGCTGCTCCCAGCCTGTGTCACGGGCAGCCCCCTGGGACAGGTCAAACCCAGGAGCCCCAGACACCCCCGTGTCCCCTGGAGTCACCCCCAGAGGGCTCAGGCCACCCAGAGGACACCCAGAGCATCTTCCAGGCTGAGAGCCTGTCTTTGGGTCATGACAGCAAGGCAGAAAGGGATCAAATTGTTGTTCCTGATCCCTGAAATTACTGCAGGCTCTGCTGGGTGGAGAAAATGTTGTGCTCTCCCTGTGGAGGAGCCTGGATCACCTGGAGCTGTCCCCCCTGCCTGGGCATTGTCCTGCTGAGCTGCTGCAGCATTGGTGAGGAAGTGGCCACTGTCCCTCACAGAAACCTGGCTCAGGAGTCACAGATTCACACAGAATCACAGAATATTCTGAGCTGGAAGGCGCCCACAGGCACCACCAAGTCCTGAAGAGAACGGCCCATCCAGGGGTTGAACCCCCAGCTGCTGTTGGCAGCACCCTGCTCTGACCAGCTGAGCTCTCCCCTCGCCCCTCCGAGGCAGAGTAAAATACCAACATGTGTAAGAAGAGAGGAAGTCCAGGAAAGGCTTTCAAAACAGAGATGTGACCTTTTCTTCCCCTACATCATGAATTGCCTCCCACAGAATTTATTTCATGCAGGTGGGAGGGAGGGTCAGGGCAAAGAATAGGAGATATTTCAGTTTTACTGAAATTGGCTCTTCTGTGGATGGGTTGACATGTGGTAATGCCCATATCCAAAATCATCTCATCCTCACTGTGCTGGGCTGTAAAAACAGGAGTACCTCCTGGACAGAGGATCATAAAGAAAACCTAATCTCACACTGGGGACTGGGCAATTTTATTGTTCCTTCCAGAAAGCCAGATGAGACCTTGCTCAGTTTCTATTCCAGTGTATATCCATGCTGTGTAAATAAATTTGAGGTGAGGACTTTTACAGCTTGTTTTGAAGATAATGAAAGGAGATTAACAATATAAAACTGCTGCAAAAAGTGCTGCTTATTATCATAGGCTTGACCTGAAGATAAACAAAACGTGGAGGTAAGGACAGGCCCAGGGGCTGTGGGGAATTGGTGCAGGTGAAGAGCTGTTGAGAGCTGGGAGATGTTTGTGTCTCTACACATGGGCTAAAGGAGAATATGTCAGCAGAGTAACATTTCCTAAAATAGCCAAGCAGTCCCTGCAGTGTGTGATGTACAGCACATATTGGGGAGCATGGTTATCTCATAAATGATTTATCTTTATTATCAGTCACAGGACACAACTGTTTGCAGTGTGCACTGCACCATTTTGGGCACCTGCTAAAGTGAAAATTCAGAAGTGAATGTTTTTGCTTTGGAAATCATTAAAGACCTTTCAGCTGTTGTAAGGACATTGCTTCACATGCTGCTCTCAAGTCAATTGCAGCATAATTTAAAACTGCTGTTGCATCCTGGCCTGCACTGCTGTCTCGTTGCCCTCACCCTTGGGGTTTGAGAGCAAGTACATTCTGTAGAGATAAAAAAACCCAAGCATATTGTGTCTGTCTGCAAAATTACATGTACACACCTAAAATCAAGGGACTAAAGCACAGGTTTAAAAGCAATTTAATCCATAAAGGGTTATTTACTCTTGAAAGATTTAAGAATAATACCATGGGTAGTTCAGGGCCAAGAGGACTCTGTAATTCCAGCAGTTTCCAGACCCCACTACAGCATTTTGTGTTGTGGTGAAATGACTGGAGCCAAAGAGCCAACTGGATTCTGGGCATCCATCACCTCATAAATGCAGTCCTAATAGCTGCAATGTTTGTTAGAACACCATATTTCAATTCTGCTGTTTGTGAACTAAAATGTCAAAGCTGCCTTTTGGACCTGGAAAAAGACTGCAAGGCCTCTCGGGTGGTATTTTATGATTACCAAGGTGCAAGAGTATTTAATGAGGGGGAGAAGACATGAGGCTTTCCCTGCCTGGAGCTCTTGGCCTGCAGCAAAGCACTAAAACTGCACATTTCTGCTGAGCTGCCCCTGTCGATGGCGCTGCTGGAGCCTCCCATCCCAATCTGAGCAGGCAATTAAAGCCTGGGGAAGCTGGAGCTGGTTGGGGAGGGATGGGTTTCCCCCACTGTGAAAGGCAATTAGCTGTAAATTGTACTTAAAGAGTTTAATAGCACACTATGCAGCTCATCTTCCCTTTGCCTCGGTGTTTATACCTGAGAAATAGGTTGTGATGTTGTTGTTTGTTTACCTGTCTGGAAAATACCTTCATCAACAAATTCTCTTCAGAGACGATATGACAGTCGGGTGATGTGTCAAATCAGCAGGTATTTACTGCTGATGGTGCAGGAGTTGGCCTAGGCAGAATGGCAGGTAGATTACAGGGACGAGTTTTCTTTTTCCTTCCCATTTCATATGGAATGCTTTGCTGTTTGTGGTGCTTGCTCTGTGTCACAGCCTGTGGGGACTCTTCTTCTCCTATGCTGCATTTGTCTTTCTGTGCTGTCATTTCCTTACTTCTGTGTTAAGTGACAGATGCAAGGGAATAAAACCATCCCCACACCTCACGCTAGTGAGAGCAAAGAAATAAATAAAATAAATAGTCCTCTTTGCAGTGATTACAAAGGCCTTCCGTTATCCTTTTGCCTGGTGGAAGTATTCTTCATAAGGAGTTTAGATTTTAGTAGTTTATGGCATAACTTCCCATTTAGCCATCTCAAATGTTGACTTTCAGTGACCACTGACCTGGAGGAAGGGGATGTTCAATTAATAAAACTAATATTATCATTTGGGCTTCCCCTTTCCAGATTGCTGCTAATACCAAGCAGATTTTTTGGACCTAAAAGTCATACATTGAACTGAGGCTAGAAGGGGCAGCAGAAAAAACTTTGAATCACCTCTGATCACTTCTGGCTTGTCCTGCTATTTTAACACTTTGTACATCAGAATTCTTCTAATATAGCTCATGATTTGCATGAAGATGAAAATGTTATTCCTGTTCCCTCAGAATTAAACATTTACAGCTGCAAATGGTGTCTTTTGCATTTGTAAATTTTATCTTGTTAATATTTATAAATCCTTCAACAAAATAGGCTCACACATAAGGCATTAATGTAGGTTTTATATTTCCTTACAGAGTGCCTTAATATAGCGAATACAAAATCTGAGTTAGAACATGTAGTAAAAAAAAACATTAGCTTTTACTACATGCAGAAGGAACAAAATAATTACAACGTGATGTGTTTATTAATCTTCTGAAATTCACTCTTTTCCCTCTGTTGTTTGGAAAATACGAACAAAATAGCACAGTGGTTGTGACTCTCATCAGTTGGGATTCCCAGCTGGTGGCTGATGACAGCCACCGTGGTTTCAGTGGAACTCTCAAGGTTTTTAAAAGTGTTGGACATTGCTGAATGCATTTTCTGTGTTTTTTTGTCTCTTTTTCTGCCTTCATTTCATTTACTTTTGCTTCAGCAGAATCACACCTGTTTCATTATTCATCTGTTTATCAAGAGCAACTCTGAAACAAACCATATTGGAAAAGAGCAGCTGAATAATGCTGCAGATAATGACCTTCTTGGGGTCTCATGCCCTAAAAATCCTGTTTATCCATATGTATTTGCATACAACTAGAATACTCTCTCCATCTCAGGGTAAGACAAAGTCCCTAAAGGTGTTTAAACCTTTTGTTCAGGGAGGGCTCTGTGAAAGCTGCTGTGTATTTCGCCCCACTGCAGCAGGATGATTTCAATGCACATTTGTCTGTGAACACGAAGGGACCTCATTTCATCATTGTGGCAGTGACTGTACAGTGCTCTCTTGCCAGCAGGAAGAAGTTCTAGCAAGCTGCATCTGAGAGATTTGGGGAGAAACGTTTCCCAAAGCAAATATTGATAGACTCTTCATTTCCTAAACCAGCACAACGTCAGCAAAACGCCTGGTGTGTCACCCGATCTTCAATTCTCCCGGGTGGGAAAATGACAGCTTCATCACAAAACCCTTCAACGTCCAACAGGGCTGAAAACTGGCATCAGGAAGGGTCTGGCTCTTTGTGCAGACTGACCTAAATGCTCTTTAGCACTGTCAGGTGAAATAATAACCAGTCTGCTTGGCTGCAGGATTTTAATGCAGGGTGCCAGGTTTACATGAACAGAAAGCAGCAGAGATGGACGTGCCTCTCAAAGAGAAATTGTTTCCTCTTTCGTCAAGCAAAGGTGGTTGAGTTTTATCTCTTATGTTCTTCTAGGAGCTGGGTATAAATACAGAGCTATTTCAGTAGAGTCTTTGTTCCAGCAGCTGTCTCAAACCTCTCAGGTTATTCTGCTTACTGTCAGCTCTGTGGTGGTTTTATCCTGCGTGAGGAATTATGGCACCGTGTTGCTTGGTTCAACCTGAAAGGTCACTTGGATTATTTATACTGCATCTTTCCATGCTGCAAACCAAAATTGTACATCCATGTTGAGCCTTTTATTGAAAATCACAATCTTTATCTATTTTATTATAATTAATTGGAAAACACATATTATTTTGTCCCATTTAAATAGAATCAGATGAAGAGGTTGTTTCTCTCAGCAAACTTCCACTCATTTTTGAGATTGCTTTCTACTTAGAGAGCTTTAGATTTACAGCTTTTTAGGAACAGTTCCCAAGAGCTGCACACAGATTTGGGGTTTATACCTGATGTGTGTTATGCTTTAGCCATAAGTAGAACAATAATGGTGAAGATCAGCATCCTCCCCCCTTCCCATGCCAGGCAGTGGGAGCTGTGGCAGCTGCTGAGCAGGCTGCTCCCTTGGAGCTGATGGTGCCTGTTGTTTGAGCCCATGGAATATTAGCATTGTTTCCAAACCGGCTGCAGTAGCTGGGCTTTGAGCACAACAAATTAAATGGATCAGGTTTATGTAACTGCTGTGTTGACAGTATGGCAGAGAGAGTCTGGGTGGCTGGCTTGGTTCTAATAAACCCACTGGGCCCCAAAAAGAGAGAATGGTGCTGAGAAGTAAAACTTTCAAAACATGGCTAATGCACCAACTAACAGTGTATACTTAAAATAAAAATTACATCCTAAATTCTTTTATCAGAGCAGCCAGGAAGACTTAATTTCAGCCTCATGCTCATTTTTGTTCGGCCTCTTGATGCAAGTATGTCTGACCACACTTCATAGAAACAAGCCAAGAGGAGATGCTTTTTGTGCCTTTGTCTTTTACCCCTAGGGAAACATTCTAATGGCTTTGGTAAATGGATTAAATTGTGTTTTGAGTGGTGCAGACTCAGAACATTCAGTGTGTTTCCGGGTGCTTCCCTCGCAGAGCCTGACTTGCTCCAGGCGTTTGTTCCCCATCTGGGATTTTGCCAAACTCCTCTCCTCTAGCAGAGCTGTTCAGAGCTCTGCCTGTGGTGACCAGACATCCAGACTGCCTGGTTAGCTGCTTTTAGCTCCGAACTCTGCTGCTTTTCCTCTCATGCAAAGTCACATCTTCTCTGCTTCCTTCACAAACACAGAGGGAGTTGCCACCTCCGAGGGAGATGCTGTTCTGCCAGCTCCAGCTGTACATGTGAGTCAGCATGTTCTGGGAGCATAAATGCAGGGATATCTTCTCCCAAATAAAACCCCCTGCATTTTTGGAACGTTTTTTGCCTCCCTTTTGCTGTTCGTATCTGACAGTTATAGATGAGGTCATGTAATGCTTTCTGTGGAGTTTGTGTGAGGACATGGGCATGTGGAGCCCTCTCAGTATAGAGCTGAGTTTTCTAAGGAAAACTCTATTCTGGATGGAGAAAATCTGGCATGCAGTTGGAATTAGTCTGAGTAAAGAATGAATCCCTGAGATTTTTCTATGGTGATTTTCTTAGTGTGATAAAATTCATCACAGACAAGAATTTTTTTTATTTGAAAACTCTGCAGAAGTGTCTGGGCTTCATCAGGTTTAAAATAAATAATCCTTCATTTTTAGAAGTGAAGTAATTGAAGGGTGTATGTGCCATCACCACTGTAGCATTATGCCTTGGACAGCATATGCAGGGATTTTCAGAAGATTTCTGCTCTAAAGTCTATCTTTGATTCTGCATGGAATATTGTTGCAGAGAGTGCCTGTGGGGCTTGAATGCAGCATGCTTCATTTTGAGTGTCTGGGGTTCTTTTTTGCTCTACTTACATTTGTTTGCATTGTAGGGAGGGTAAATCCAGGTCTGTGGACAGGCAGGTTTTTGCCAGAGCTCTCAAGGTTGTGTTTTAGAGGAGGTGTAGATGAAGGCCAGCCTTGAATATTCTGTCACAGCCTGGAAGGGTCACCTTTCCTCGGTGTTAATGGTGCCTCTTCCTTTCAGCAATCCTGAAGTGGAACTGGCTCTCAGCAGCCCTAACACAGAGAACTGTGCTGCTGCTCTGGTGTGTGGCAGTGTGAGTGCTTTCTTCAGACCTAACCAAAGCCCAGATCCCAGCTCTCAGCTCTGTGCCATTGAATGCTGATGGCAGGAACTTTAAACTCCTCCTCTCTTGGCAACAGCTCCATTGGTGCCACTGGCACTATCCATTCCAGGAAAAAAATCAGAATTTTGGATTGTCTATCAGGTGATCTTTCCACATTGTTCAGAATGTGCATTTTGCTGCGAATTTCAAAAAGAATCCACTGGAAATAACTCCAGTTGGACTGTTTGGCTGTTTCATTCTTTCTGGGCTGTGGGGGAGGTTTTGGGACAGTAGAAAAAGGGATGCTTTGAGTATTTCTCCATTGGTGAAAGCTATTTTGATGACTACAAAACCCCAACCCACAACAAATACCTTCCTGCTATCAATACCATCATCCTCAATAGCTACAATAGGCTGTAAGTAGATATTTAATATAAAATAAGTGTAAGAAAACATCACTAAAGAACTTCAGGACAGGCTCTGCTGGCATTAGAAGCAACCTGAAAGCAAAATGGATGATCTCATTTCTGTTGAAAGCTGGAAGGTGCTTTGTCTACGCTGTGTGGAAAGAGAACCCTATAAATAAAGGTGCATCTTTGCTGCCAGCTTTAAGTTACTTGTTGAAACTCATTGTGGTGGGTAACAAAAGCCTGTGGAGTGATGTGGGGGAGAAGCTCCTGGAATGGCTGTGGAGCAAGCACCTGATACAGTTTGGGCACACTCCACTGCTTGGGCAATTATTTCAGTAAATTTTGTGCTCATCTCCCTGTAAAAACTGGAGGATTTTGTGTTGTCAGTTGAGAGTATCAGATACAGAGTTGTAGGATTAAAAGTTCTTAATTTTTCAGATTTTGCTGGTATTTTTGGTAGGAAGAAAAATAATTGTAAATCAAGTATGCCTGAATTTCTTGAGATTAAATTTTAAACTGACTGAGCAATACTTCACATTTCAATTACTTTGCAATTCATAATTTAAACGAGAGATGGCATAATATCCAAGCTGGTGATCCAATCAAGGAAATGGAACAGGTTTCCAACACTTCTTGTTGAGCTGCAGTTATCTTCATTTTTCTTCTGTCTCTAGCAAGTCAGAATTCTCTTCCTAGAATTAAACACCGGGGTTTTTAGTTGATAACTAAACATGGAAGTGCTTGTCCTCCACTGTTTCCTTCGTTGCAGTGGGGTTGCAAACCTCATTGTGCTGGTTTTATGTTACAGGCTTCAGGTCCAAAGCAGTGTTCATGGTGAATGTGATGGGAGGTTTGATACTATAAATATTCTCTATGTCCCTCTGGGCCTGTGAATGGATTACAGGGGCCTGCTCCCTGTACGTCACATTTGGGTGATGTTCTCTGACACTGCTGGAGAATTTGTAGGGGAGAATTAGAGAACTAAATTTTATCCTCATGGTTTTTCAGGAACTGAATACCTGCAGCATCTGAGAAGGGGTTTGGTGACCAGGTGTTAGGTTGTGTCACCTCTTTGGTTTCCCCTGCTGGGGTCTCTTATCCATAGCCAAGTTTGCACCTTAAGCCTAGCTTAATTTTGGTTTGGGATAGGAGCTCAGATCCACAGGCCATGAAATGTTGTTCATACTAGAAACCCCCTGAGGATTCTAGATGGCTCCCACTCTCTGAAACAGCCTGCTCCATCTTCAGCTCTGCTGTCAGCCCCTGTCAGGCTCATGAGGATGGAAGGCTTTCCACTGTGGTTTCCATAGAACACCTCTGACTGGAACTGCATCCCTCCTCTCCATCATCCTCTGCTCATGGTGGCTGGTACCAGGCACTGGCTGTGCTCTGCCCCAGTCACCTCTTTGCAATCCCATCAACAAAATAAAGTGTTTCTTGTAATTCAGTTTCTGGCTTCTCTGCAAACAGAGCTTCGAGTGCACCAGGATAAATCCTACCCTAGAGGAGGAGGAAATCTCTCTGGTCAGATAACACAAAATATAAATTGATTAAATTGCCAGTGCTCTTGCAGTCTTGTGTGTGATGAAGAGTAGGAGGAGGAGGAGCAGAGATTGGAGTCCCTTTGAGTCCAGAGTATATTTCCTGCACGTTGGTGAAGATAAGTAACATTAATATAAAGTGATTCACTGAGTAATCTTTGGTGAATGCCAAAGATCATCACTTTACAATGCATTCTTTGTCTCTTTTATTGCCTCGGGGTAGTTTTACTTGCCAAGATACAAACTGTAAGTTCGTAGCATGGGCACCTAGACTGGGGGGTGTGGGGAGGAAAGAACATGTGATGGTAAAGCAAATGAAGTCACATTTCAAATTACTTCCCATTCCTAATCTCCAGATTGGTTAGCAGGGTACCTGGGGTGGTTCCAGTTGTAAATTAACTGTTTGCATTTGAAAGGATACCTACCCTGAATTGTGCCATGTAATTAATTAACATAATAGATTTTCATTTTCTTTTTGTCCAAGGTTTAGATGAGACTTAATTCATTAAACGTTTTCTGTGGCAGGACAAAAGGTCAATCAAAAGTTAAAAGTGAATTTTCACTTCAGTGAATTTTCACTTCAGTGCTACAGTTTATTGCAAAATAACCTTTCTGTTTTGGGTGTGAGAAATGTGATTTCTTTTGCCATTTTTGCCTTTTTACCCAGGGGTTAGGCTGCCCTGTCTGTGTGCCATTCAGTGAAACCATTCTGTTCTCCCCTTAAGGCAAGAGGGATCCTTTGCCTTTTTATCCAGATTCAAAACAAGGACTGCAATAAGTAACAATTAAGATGAAAATTCAGCACCCTGATGTCTTCAGTGTCAGTATGCAGTTGTGCAAAGTATAACTGTTGTTATAAAATTTAAGAGTTATGCATTTCTAAAAGGAAACAAAATATATCTTGCTCATCTGTGAACAAAGATCTACAGTGCATACTCGTGGGCAAATTGTTCTCTCTGTTGGTATTTTGCTAATGGTGCCTAGGAAAGATTTAAGGCAAATCTGGGTGTTCCCCACAGATCTAACACTGGGGACACACATTTCTTCTTCATTTAATATACTGGCAAATGTAATCAGTTATCTGCACCAAAGAGTTGGAAAGAGGGGTTTTCCTGGTTCTTTTTTCCCTTACCACGCTGTGTAGGTCAGTGTGATAGGGAAGACAGTGGGAAGGTGTCACGTGTGCTCTGTGCTCTGGACTAGCACACTCAGCAGGACTGGTGCCAAACAACAAATACCTGTCTCCTTAGCTTGGACTGATCCCTCTGGAAATGCCCTGCCTCTCAGTCCCTGCTGCATTGCATGGAAAATGCAGCAGTGCCATTTAGATTTGGTATTTTCTGATTGCTTCTTCCTTCTGGTTTAACAGTGGATGGAAAGATAAGGCAATGTTGTCCTACCCTTTTACACCTCACCTCTTTTTCCAAGTTTAGAGGGATGGACAGTAGGTGTATTTTCAGGTTGTGATTGGGATGGGGAGCTGGCTGGAACAGCCAGTGGGACAGGGGGCACACACTGGTGCTCTGTCTCAGCCCAGTGGGCACACAGAGGTGCCCTGTCTTAGCCCTGCTCTTTTGGGTGTGAGAAATGTTTTCTTTTGCCACTTTTGCCTTTTGAAGGCAGTGATTTAAAATATGCTTTGGTTTAAGTATAGGTACCTTACCCCACACCCTGTGGGGCAGGTGGTAGTTGGTGGTGTGTGGAAATACCCCTTCAGAAGAGGTAAAAGGAGCGGGGGTCAGGCTGCCCTGTCTTTGTGCCATTCAGTGAAACCATTCTGTTCTCCCCTTAAGGCAAGAGGGATCCTTTGCTTTTTTATCCAGATTGCTTTTTTATCCCAGATTTTATCCAGAGCTCGGGCAGGATGGGCAGAGGTGCCCTGTCTCCCTGTGAAAGCAGTCTGAGCTGCCCAGCCTTTTTCCTGAGAGTTCAGCATGTTCCATAGAGAGGGCACTGGAACTGGCTGTGCTACCCCCCAGGCTCCAGTCAGGAAGAAGGAACAAATATACTCCTTTTTTTATGCTCTTCATTCTGCCTTGGTGTGGAGTGTTTCTCCAAGGTGTGTTGTTTCCACTCCTGTTTTTGTTTACATCACTAAAGTTTCTATTCCCTGTAAAGATTACCATGGAAAAGGTCAATATTTGTTGTTCATTTCAGCTAGGATTGAGTTTTGATAGTTCTTGAGTGTGGTCTATGGCCTGAAGTTGGTGAGTGGAGGCTGAGCTCTGTTGGCACAGTGGTGTCACACACACACACGCAGCTGCTCCCTGACCTGTGTCTGTAGAGGTAACCTTAGCCCAGAACTCCTTTTGCTGCATGAGCACTGCTGGGGAATGTGGGTTTGTTGGTTTGCTTTGCCATGGTCACACCCGGTGCACTCTGCAGAAAGCTTCAGCAGAAGGCCTCTGTGGCATTGTGTGCAAAGGGACCTGTGGTGGCACAGTCACCTGCAGGATCGGCTGAGGGATGTGCAGTGCCAAAAAGAAGTGTCTGTAAATATTCCTGAATTTTAATCAAGCTTTCTATCTGAGTACTACAGTGCATCTCAATGCTGATGGATTTGACAAAATGGGAGTGCAGATAAATATTTTTCTGGATTTAAAAGTAGTTGCACTGCACAGCCATGCACTAATACAGAAACCATGAAACTATTTCCGTGAAATGCCTTTAAATCTAACTTTATTAGGTAAATAGTAAGACCTCCCTTGTAATCTTCTTCTTACCCGTGTGTTTAAATATGCAGTTAGTGAAAAAGTGATTTCTTTACCTTAAAAATGGATTTTGCTAATTAAAAAAAAAAAATTATTTATACATGGGCATTGCAGTGATGCTTGTCATTTTACTGACAGTTTAAACTTGGTGGTTGCTATTAAAATAAAGAACTGTAACATAGTCTGAGCTTCAAGTAGAAAAATTCCTTGGTTTCGAATGGTGCTTGCAGAAAGGCACTCATGGAAAATATGTCCTTCTGCATGGCACACACTGCACACGTGATCTCTGAGAGCAGCACATTATCCTGAGCCAGATGTCACAAATGCTGCTGGAGAGACAGTTCTGTCCAGGATCTGAAGCAGCTAAATTCCAGTATTTACTTTAATGCTTAATAGTCATTATGTTCCCACGTTTTCAGCCACTGTCTGTGGGCTTTGTAATTATTTTCACATATGTGTTCAAAGAAACACAATTCTGTATTTTTAAGAAGTAGAAAATATTAGTAAAAAAATGTTAAAATCAGTCATGTGTCTTTGTGCTTGATTTTAGTGTGCTCACTGAAGCTCACTCATCTCAGTAAATATATGAATTGTTCAAACTGGAAAAAAAAACCCAAACATTAAATATCAAGTAAACACAATTGTGCTTTTCTTGGGGATGGAGAGCTTTTGAGATGTTGATGACATGAAGCATAACTAGGAAATGTTTAATCTCAACTGCCATTAATCCCAAAGAAATGCTTCTTGCAGAAAATACATTATTACTGCCATGAAATGAAAGCAGGAAAAAAAGAGGAAGCTCTGAGGAACCTTCTGGTATGGAATATTTTTAAAGGTTGATTTAGTTTCAGTTGGTTTACATAGGGTGCTCAAGAGCATTAACCCAAAGTGTATTAGCCACCTGCATTATTTGTGTCATCTCAATGTGTGTTTTCTGTCCAAATTCATTGCAAGGTATTTTATTCAGTAACCATTACTTTTTCAGTAATGAAGCCTTTTCGGTAGCCTTTTATTAAGGCTAAGTAACAGTCTGGAAGGAGGAGCCCATGGTTTCAGCTTTCCCTCTGTGAAGTCTGCTGGTTTAGAGCAGCAGGATATGTTCCTTACTTCCTGAGTTTCTCCATCCTGACCCCCATGGCCCCGGTGCCCACCACTCTTGCTCAGCAGTGCCACCGAACACACAGCCACAGGAACTCAGTGACCTGGTGCTGCAAGTGTTTAGGTGTGTCCTGGGCTGTGGGAACTCTGGATTCCACAGTGAAGGTGCCACTCCACGTGAGGAGAATGAAGGAGCCACCCCTGTACATATTTCATTGGAAGGAACAAAGGAGTTTTATACACGTAATGGTATCAGCAGAGCTATAAATGCAGTCACCTTGTATTCCTGGTACAGAGTCCTGCCTTTATTGCCCCACAGATTCAGAACAGAGATTTCCCTTTCCCTTTTAGTCCATCTACGGTTTCTGGTGAACAGAGTGGCTTTCTTGGCTTCCAGATGAACTTCTTTCTAAGGGGGCTCTCTGGCTCTTTCTCAGCCTCTGTACTGCCTTTGGGGGATTTCCAAGCATCCACTATCCTTCTGTCCATGGATTTATGAAAAAGAAATGTTTCCTCTTGAAGAGCCACCCCTCAGTGCTGACTGACCTTTCTGGCAGCTTCTGCTCCTCAGGTATCGTTTCACTGCTGGGGTGAGTGGCAGCAACAGTGACAGCTGCAGAAAGGCCTCTGCTAAATTCTTTTCAAAGGGAGGTACTTGGTATTTGTACCAAAAAAAAAAAGTTTCATGTGCCTGTGGATCTGTTAAGAGAAATTTTACATCTCTTGATAGTGTTATAATGAAATGCAGTTATCTAGTAATGGATTGATTTTGTGGAAAACCAAAACTGTGTCTTGCTGTGAGCTGCACTATGGGGAGCAGAGGCAGGGCCAGAGGATGAACACATCAGCTCAGAAGCAGCGTGAGCAGCATTTCAGAGCTGTCTGAGAGACAAACCTAAATCATGTTCAAAAAGCTCTGCCTAATGTAACTTTTCCCAGTGTTGCCATGGATGTAAATAGTCAGGCAGTGTTATAGTGCACCACTAATACAGTTTACAATAGCTTCTAGCACAAATGAGGGTTTGTAGGATCAACTACTGACTCTGAGAGACAAAACCAGGTCAGAGTAGTGACAGCAGGGAATTTTCAGTCAGGAATCCTGGCTCTGGTCTAATGGTTTGACTGCAGTCTAAGCCTCTTTAGGCATTGTTTCTCTCAGCACTGAGATTTTGTATATGTACTTCATAACTTGCTGTAGTTTTCAGGATTGCCTGGTTTGCATGCTCCAGCCTTGGTAAATCAGTGTATCTTAGCATTTTGAAACCTTGTTATCACATGGAATTTCCTTCTTTGTCCCAAAATTGCTGCCAGAACCTCTAGCCAGGGTATGGAGACACTTTGCTGGAGAGCACAGCCTTTCTCTGGCAAAATTTCTTTTGAGGGCCAACAACACAGACTGATCTCTCCTCCCTCTGCAGAATGCAGCATCTTGTTTTGTGGGAGGGGATAAAGAAGCAGACCACATAGATAGATGTGTTTCACTTTAGTTCTCCCACTGATCTGCAAGGCAACTGAGAGAAGTTACTCTAATTTTCTTCTGCTATGATTTATAATCATTATGCTTCAGCATCCCCATCATCCACACAGCAGTAAACTTGTTTAGGTTTTGTAAAGGTGAGAGGCTTTGAGATACATGGAAGAAAAGCACCACTTTGGGGTCTCCAAACCCTTGAAACCAGTGAAGATTTCCTTTGCCTTAAACAGACTTAGGATTTGTTCTTTGGAGAGCAAAAAAGACTACAAAGATTCATTGTTTTGCCTTCTCCGTAGCAACTGACAGCATAAAGCCTTTTCCCAGATGTGTTTGTTTAAAGGCTTTATAAGTTCAGTTTAAGAAATGAACTGAAGTTGTAGTTATTGTTTTTATGCTGATTTTTGTGTGTTGGCATTAAAAAATGAAATAATCTAGTACAGAGCCATGGAAAATGCAGAAATGTGTATGAGAAAAGATAAATCCACTTAGGGGGAACACAAAACTGGGATGAGTATAGGAGCATGTTAGCTTTTGAAGAATTCCCTGGCGTACTTGAGAATTCCCATGTCATTCCAGGGGTCATGTGGGAGCATTATGATGTTTTATATGGTTAAAGGATTGATTACTGTTCACTGATAATTTTCACTGTGCGCCAGAAGAGAATAATGTGAAAGAGGATTGTGCTGTACATCCTTGACACTGATCTATCCAATCTTTTTTACTGAATACTTATTATATTTAGGTTTACATTAGGTGTACAGGTAAAGCATGGGTGGAGGGAGAGCATAAGAAACAGAGAATTCACCATGGGAGGCAGGACGTGGAGGATCCACATGGGTTAGCATATTTTTTTCATTAATATCCCCTCAAATCCCATTGTGAGAGGAATAACAGGTATTTTGTCCTGTATATGCAGTTTATTGTACAATGCTGCATAGCTGTATTTATACTCTGCAGGAAGAAAACTACTCCCTAGTAGTTTCTTTTGGGTTTTTTTTTTTGCCTGTGTAACCCTTTGCTTTTATTCAAGCAAAATGCAAAACAAATGCTTATTTTTCAGCCTTCTCAGATCTTGGAAATAATGGTGTATTAAATGTGATTAAAGTGGGAATTACCCTTTAAGCAGGGTCATAATTACTGTAGATTTAGATGGCATATTGTACAAATTGCTGTGTGCTCATAATTACAAATTGAGTTTGTTGCACTCTGGGGGTTTACAAACTTTGTTTTATCCATTAACACGTTAAATAGCAGTGATTTATGTAAATTACTGGATAAACCAAAATTTCAGCATTGCATTTAATCTAAGGTTTAATTCTATTTCTGTATTAGAAATGAAAGAGGTTTAGCTTTAGCAGGGGGGGTTGAATGGTCTGAGGAAGTCATTCACTGCTGAGATATTGTAGTTTGAGAGTGCTGTTTGTTGGGCCACTGGCTGGAAACTGCAGTGGTCCAAAGTGAATGAAGCAGCAGCTGCAATGAGTGAGCTGCTTGTCACAGAAAACTCTTCCCGAGGTCAGCCAGCCCACTTGCTTCACAATTATTTCCCTCAAACTTCTGGGCTGGTCTGGAAAGTGTAAAATCACACTTTAAAATCTTTGTTTACTTCCTCTTCAGAGAGATTTCCCAGCTCCTTCATTTGTGCTTAAGTCAAGTTGATCTAATGGAGCAAAGGTCACTTTGTGTTGTGCTGTTAGTTGTGCTCCAACAAATTGCCAGGAATAAGGATAGTAGGGCATGAAGAGTCACTTTTTGATCTCCTTACACTGCACTACAAATTTCCACAATATCTAACACTAGTTTGGTGTCAAAATAGCAGCAGGAGGACAACAGACAATATACATCCTACTGGTTCTGCCAAAGCTTCCTATGCAAAGTGCAGATCAATGAAGTGTGTAGAAGCCCAGGTTTGGCTCTGTGTTGGTAGAAAAGCCTCTCCTGCCCCTGTTTTCTGGAGCCTGAAACATCAGCTCTGTGTGTTCAGCACCTCTGCCATGAGGGTGGCAAAGATACTTAGCTAAGTGCCACCAAAAATTGTCTTGAGAAGTCATAGACTTAGAGATCTCTGCTAAATTACCACCTGAGACAGGGTGGATTGTGCAGTGTGGATTACAGTTATTGTTACCTGAGGGAAAATTGAATGTATGCTATTGATTATGGTTGAATTAAAATGGTTTTGGAATGTTGAAACATTCACAAAAAATCCCTCCAAAAATAACTGCAACAGGCTTCCTCGACTCAGAAACCACAATGCTGTCTGCGTAGTGCAGCAAGAATTTGTTTTTCTGTGTTTAATTCCCCCCGTTGGAATACATGCGGGACCTTAAATGTGTAGATGATTTGGGCATTTAATCTCCACATTAAATTTTAACAACATATTCAAGTAAAAAGCGATCTAACAAAAACTTTGTACGTGAATGGTCAAATCTAAATTGGGAATTCTGGATGCTTGACATTGATGGGGGGAAAGCCATCTGTAACAACTATCCATGCAGTGTTTGGAATGGGATGTGTTTGTATTGCTTGGTTATTTGCTGATCTAGCGTGATCGTATCTGTGGAAGGAAGATTGTGTTTGAAGTGGCTTCAGGAAAGCACATTCTTCAGAAAATTCTGTGACTGCTTTGGAGGTCAGAGCTTTCCAGCCGCACTTTTCCAGTGCGTCTCCTTCCTTCACAGCCCACGCTAAAACTGTCTGCACTTGGTTCCTAAATGGAAACTGGTTTCCGAAGGAGAAGTTGACTTTTGGGAACTGCCTGTGTCTGCTTTGGATTTGTCTCTGTTTACAAGGAGAGATGAAGTTTGATGCAGGAGGCATTGAGTCAGGACCAGAAAAACGTGGGGTTGTTGTGGATCCCAGGCGTTCTGCGGGGAAGAGGCTGTCTGGATAATCATTAGATGTTGAAAGCAGGCATTGCAGTGTAAATAGTCTCTGGTTAGAGTCTTGCAGTGACATTCCTATGAAAACAGCCGGTGTAGGTGTGTCCTTCCTTAACGTGTTTGAGTTTCACTGGAAGCTAGTTAAACCCAGGCTCATTGGAATCTACGCTAACGCTTCCTTAGGAAACTATGCAAAACGCACGCTCCATCCAAATGTTTGAGGGGGTTTAGCTAAAATTGCCTCGATTCTTTTCACCACCCTGAAGGACGTGATCAGCCCTCATGGGATGTAGCAATATGAGATATGTCGTGTGCACATCTTTGCGCCGTGCTCCGCCTCGCACCCGGTTCGCCCGAGCGATACTTTCAGTTCCTGACTAAAGTTTCTCCAAAATACAGAGCTTGGCCAGCGGAGCTTTGTTGTGTTATTACAGGGTATGAAGCTGTGGGAAGGGTGTTGCGATTTTGTTGTCGGGGGGCCGGGGGCCCCTCGGGCCGGGCTCCGGCGGGCACCGTTCGGTGCCCGCCGGAGCCGGCCCGAGGGCCCCCCGGCCGCGGTGAGAAGTGTGAGGGTGGCTGGTGTGAGCGGAGTTTTGGAGAACCGTGCCCGCTGGAGCCCGCCCGAGGGACCCCCGGGCATGGTGATGGGTGTGAGGGCGGCTGGTGTGAGCGGAGTTTTGGAGAACCGTGCCCGCTGGAGTTGCACCGAGAGACCCCCGGGCATGGTGAGGGGTGTGAGGGCTGCTGGAGTGACGGGACCCTCGCACCGCGCTTTTCCCGGGAATCCCGCCCCACGCGTGCGCTCTGCCCGCTTCCCTGCCCCGCCGCCGCCGGCTGAGGGGAGCGGGCGCGGGGCGGGGCGGCCCGAGGGGCGGCTATGGTGGCGCGGAGCTCCCCGCCTGACACTCCGGCCCGGCCATGTGGTGCCTGCACTGCAGCTCGGAGCGGACCCAGTCGCTGCTGGAGCTGGAGCTGGACAGCTGGTGAGCGCTGCCGAGGGGTGCGGGGGTGAGCCCCGCAACGCCGCTGCCGCACAAAGGGCTCCGCGCCGCCGACGCCGCCGCTGCCCGGGCTCGCTATGGGGCGGTGCGGGAGGATGGGACTGGGGCGTCCTGCTGGCGCTGGGGGTACCCCTTTGTCCCTGGGGATTGTCCCGGGGGTCACCCCTTTGTCCCTGGGGGTTGTCCCTGGGGTCACCCCCGCTGTCCCGGGATGTCTCCGGGTCGCGGCGATCGGGAGCTCGTTCCCCGTGTCCCGGCTCGGGAGCGGGACCGGCGGAGGCTCTGTCTGCCCTGCAGGAGCCGAGGGTTAATTAAATCATCTCCGTGCTTCAACCGCGGCGTCCCAGGCGGCCCCGCTGCGCTGCGCTGGCTGTGGGTGACAGGCAGAGCCGTAAATCGGCAGCTGTGGCAGCAGGCTGTGAGCTGACCTGGCGTGTGCCGCTCCAGACAGCGATGTGTAAACACTGCTTTTCGGGAGAGAGCAAGGAATCACATGATTTGTGTCAAACCGGTGTGAGTTTGACTGCAGAGCTCTGGTACAGGCTGTTCCCGGTGTCTGGGGCCGGCCGGAGACCTGGCCTTGTCCTGGCTGCATGGGAAGGTGTGTCACACTCAGAGGGGTAAATCAACATTTGCCACTCGTGCCCTCAGCCAGAAAATAAGATAAAAGAGAAAAAAAGTTCAGTTCAAAGGCCTTTAAAGTACAGATACTTGAATAACTGACACAGGAGAAACAGAGTGGGAATTGGTCATGTTAACACATACAGTCCCTGTTGTAAGGATGTTCTTAACTACCAAAATAATGTGTGTTACAAGTACAGCAACACAGAGCTGTGTTCATGAGCTGCCTGAAAACTCCAGGCACAAACGAGTTTTTTTCTGGTGTGATGCTGTGCGTGGATTTATGATAAACTAGAAAAGTTATCCTGCACTTGCAGTGCACTTGCAAAGTGAATTTATCTTGGATGCATTGTGGAAGTTCATTCCACGAAGTAATTCAGCCAAATGCTTAAGTGTTTGACTGTTAAAGAATATTCAACTTAGCTAAAGATAGAAAACATCTTAAATTGGGTGTGGGCATGTGTGGAAAAATATAAAAGGAGGAAATGACTGGATTCAGTGTAACTATGTATGAATGCAACAGTTGCTTTTCTAGAAAAAAAAAAGACAAAATATTTTTTGATAAAGAGAAGTGTTTCATAGTACAGTTTAGTCATACATTTAATGATCCTTCAGCCCATTTTTTACCCTTAAGGAAAAGTATAATGTAAGTTTCCTGTGTGGAGTTGGCTATGTTTGCATAAGTGATGTTACCTTTGCTTGGCTTGCTAAAAACATAATTCATAACAGTTACTTTAGTGACAGATTTGCCTATTACACAGTAACGTTCTGTTATTCATCATTGTTTCAGACTTTTTTCCTCCATTTGTACATTGCTATGCACTTCCTTTCAGTTAAACTTGATTATTCTGCCTGATGTGCTAAAAGAGGAATTGCTGAGTACTTAGTTTGGATGGTTGTATTTAACTGTGTCTATTCTTGTGGCAGATATCCTTCATATAAACACAGAATTCATTACATCTATCGAGTGCTTTGGGAGAACTACAGCCATGCTGAATAAAATGACCCATTTTCCATTTTACTTCTACTTTTGTACCAGATTTGGTTTTGCTGTTGAGATGTCCTGTTCTAGTTCCTGAAAGATATTGAGAGTACTGTTACAAAGTAGTCAGCTGGGCTTTTTTTCTCCTGGTTAAATAGGAGCTCAATGTTTGGGTTTCCCATGAGAAGTCATCTATCATCCTTTTTTTTTCTATTTCTACCAATCTGAAATAATTCATCATCATCCAAGATACTGTAATCCAAGATCTGTAGCTGACCAGTGAAAACAGCATCAACAGCATTCAGTATCAACAGCATTCAGCTCCTTTGCCCGTTTAGAAGCCCTCTGAGAGTCCTGGTGCAGTTAATAAACAACCTGCAGTTCAGTTTCATGGAATAATTGGCAGCTTTCAGGCAAGGAAGCCCAAGGCTTCGGTTTCTGCGCTGAAAAGTGCAAATACCAAGTTGAACAGTAACTCTGATTTGTTGTTCCTGTTATTGGAAGGTTGCAGGGACTGGATCCAGGATGTGCCTGCTGGGCAAGGAGACATTCTCTGCTGGAGAAGGTGCCTTCACCAGTGGTTTGCTGAGTGTTCCTCTGGAGAAATGGGAAGTGATTTCTTAGGATTTCATGGCCTTACATGGGTTTTCTCACCCTGTGGCCATTTCATGTTTGCAAAATGAAAAATCTTTCAAGAGAATGTGTTCATCAGGCTGTAGAAAGTGTTTCTCCCAATACTGGCTCTTCATGAGGAGAAAACTTCTCCATTGCTTGGAGGCTGGGGCTGTTTGGTGCCTTTGAGGGCCTCAAGAGCAGTGCAAGGATTTTGGGGGGAACACCTCCTTTGAAACAACACTTTACCTTCCTACTGATGGTGTTTTCCCTGGAGTCTAAAGATGTCAATTCAGGACTCCAGCCCTGCAAGGAGGCAAATCCCATAATGGTGTAGCTGATTAGCACACTTGGGTGATTGCTCTAAGGATGCCTGCAAACCGTGCCTGCCCTGAGCACCAGTGAGAAGGAGTGAATAATAAAAGCTGGCCTAGGGTAGTCAGTGCCCTGGTGGTGGATGCCATTACCTGTAGGTATTAAACAGCTGCTCACACACTTCAGTTGCGTTCCTTGGTGCTCAACATCCTTGCTTTTCAAAGTCCAGTTAAAAAAACCTTGGGACACAAGTGCTGGAAGTGAGGAGCTGCTTTCTGAGCCATGAGGCTTCCAGCTCCAGCAGGATTCTGAGAGGTGCAAAGGAGGGTTTAAAGTACTGTATTTTCGAATATTGGATTTTTTAAAAAAATTGTGAAGCACCACAGCCCGTCTGGGTTGTTGTGCCTTTTCATTGCAGGATTTACCATAATTCATAAAGGTCTTTCAGGATGCAATTTTTTTTGCTCCTTCAGCATTTACATGGTTCTTCCTCTGTTAGACCCAATGGTAATTTTATCCTTAATTTCAGAGTCAGGCATATTTGAATCACAGCAGCTGTCAATCAGTTATCTCTTTTAATGTTTATTTAATAACAGAACTGCAGGAGACCTCAGAAACTGTAACCAAGGTGGAGGCCTGATTGATTGCTCTGTTTGTTAAATTAAATTTGTGAGGATGTGCCCCTAACTCAGACCCTGCCTGGTCCACAGAGCAACTGGAATTATGAGGAGGTGGCTCATGAGTTAGGGGGGAAGGTGTGTTGGTGTGTTGCTTTTGTGAACTGTGCTTTGTTTAGATGTCATTTGTATTTGAACAGGCTACAGGCCACAAGCCAAATTTATATTCCTGAGTTTGCTGCTTTATTTCTGTTGCCTCAGAAGGCTGTGCAGTTTCAAGAGCAGAATCAGCCCTGTGTTTGGGGCTAAAAGTTCACTTTTAGTATCTTGTATATTGCCATTATATGTCAAAAATTATGTAAATACAGGTTTTGTTTAATTCATGCATCTTTGTTATGCAAAACCAGTTACCGATCATGGACTTTTTTAGCAAGACTTATTAATCAAAAATATTTTACTTACATAGACCTTCTCTTGTCTTCTGAGAATCCATTTGAATTTTATTTAGGTTCCATTTAGGGTACAGACAGAGATGGCAACTTCACTGCACTGCTGTGATTTGACTCCAGGTTTCCAGAGAAGAACAGATGCTGCTTTAATCCACTGTAGCACAAAGCCCCAGTATTACGTTAAAGGGGAATGCAAATTTAGCTAAATAAATCCTTTTGCTTCCTTACAATAGACAAAAGACTAGAATCGTTCTCATGAAATAATTGTAGAGATGTCTTTAATAAAAATAAAGTAGAAAAGACAAGCTTTGGTATGATTAAAAAAAAAAATAAATCATTTAGTCCCTGTGAGAGAAGCAGAAAATTAGAATGATGGCTTTGATAGCCTTTAGTACAGGAAATTGATGTATTATATCTGTTAATGGGATTCTTTCAGTAGTTCAGTGTCATCCCAGTTAAACTTGTGCTTATAAGCAAAGGACACAATTCCCAGTTGCCTTCTGCTGTGCAAGCACAAACAAAATGCCACAGCTATGATCTGACTTGCATTTACATCCGTGGCTGCATACAGGGCATGGCCATAGAAAAAGAATCCTAAGCTTATTTTGAGGGATGCTTGCATTATTTAGTCCAAAAATTGCAGTGGCCCTTAAAACTCACCAGGTTAACAAGAACATGAGCACAGAAAAAGAAAACTAACTTCCTTCTGTTTGTTAATATATCCATGACCTTTCCAGTCATCCTCACACAAGGCAAAGGCAGCAAGGATGCAAAGCTGAAGGGTTTTCTGTCACAGGGAATGTTTGCAGCCAGCCCTGACTCTGCACTACAGGAGCATTCACAGTTTGTTTTTAATTTAATTTTCACTCCCCAGCTTTACAGCAGAATGGGCCCAGCTCCATCTCAGATCACACAGAGAGCTGGAAACGGCAGCAGGACCCTGAGCTGGGTTTAACTGGAGTGCAGTGATGCTGGGACCCTGAGCTGGGTTTAACTGGAGTGCAGTGATGCTGGGACCCTCTGCTGGGTTTAACTGGAGTGCAGTGATGCTGGGACCCTGAGCTGGGTTTAACTGGAGTGCAGTGATGCTGGGACCCTGAGCTGGGTTTGACTGGAGTGCAGTGATGCTGGGACCCTGAGCTGGGTTTGACTGGAGTGCAGTGATGCTGGGACCCTGAGCTGGGTTTAACTGTAGTGCAGTGATGCCTTTTGGTAGGCTGGAGTGGGAGTGGTTCCAGGAGAGATCATTCCATTGCCATGGTCAGGCTGGGACAGGCCATGTCAGAGCCTGCCCAGAATTCCTAGGGTACACCCATGGGAAGGAATGGATGATTTAGTTGGATTTAAAGCCTGCCTTTAATGACAGTACCAGAGACTGGGTTTCCCTCCTAGTTTGGGGGTTGTGCTCAGGAAGTCATCCTTCAAACGAGAGGGACAGCAGTGTTCCTGATCCAGCTGCAATTCCTAGGGATCTGAGTACAGACAACAGGCCTGCACAAATCCCTGACCTTCTGGTCATGTTTCAGCCTAAAAATAGGTTTACTCTCAATCTAACATCACTCTATATTCTTAATCAGAAATAAAATTCTTTTTCTTTCTGTGTGGTTCTTCATTATGGTAATGTGCTGTGAATTGGCTGTTGAATTTCCATTCTAGAGGTGTATGGGGTGATTCTCATGCTACAAAGTTACCTTTTCACAAGGTGTTAAATGTTAGATAATGTCAGCTGTTCTTGGATTCATGAAAGGAAGTTCATGAATCCAAGAACAATATTATTGTTTATATTTTCTTTTTTTTGTATATTACTCTGTGAGTCTTGTTCAGAAGATACTAGTGATGTCGAGCATTAGTAGCAACTGAAGAAGGAGCTGATTTTAATTCTCTTAGATTTGAGAAAATGGGACTTTACAGCTGATAGTTTTCTCTTAATACTAGTCATTAATACCTTAAGAAGTGAGAGAGAACAGAGGATTACCTGGACTTAATGGAACTTGTCCCTAATGATGACAATGTGATGCAAACTTGGATTCTTTATTTGTTATTAAGAAGTCATTAAGATGTTTTTGATTAGGTTAGCCTAGAAGAAAAGTATTCCAGGTTTTCCTTCCACAGTGCAGCATGTTACACAAGACCATTTCTCACTGTCTTTGGTTGCAATTTTCAAAATCTGTCTTTGCACGATATCACATTTTCATTTCACAAAGTGGTGACCCTTGTTTTCAGGAACTTGACTTCTACCCCTGTGCTCAAAGATGCTTTTCCATTGTGGAAATATTTGTGAACTTTGCTGTAATGAAGAACCTACAGATGACCAAGAGTTACCCAAGTTGTGTATTTTAGACTCCTGTTGTGGTTGAGCAGCCTCACGTGCAGCCCCAGCTAAGCCAAGCTACAGCCCCATCACAGACACTGTCATAGAATATTCCTGAGCTGGGAGGACCCACAGGGGCCCTCAATCCAACTCTAAGCTAAAGGCAGTGCAGGGTGGTGGTGGTTCTGGGAGCCAGCAGTGCTGGGCAGCTGTGCTGCACCCAGAGGAAGCTGCAACATGGCCTGCACAGCCCAGAAACTGCTCCTCTTCTCTGTGTGTGCAGTAAAAGATTTCCAAGGCAGAAACTGCTACCTGTGTTACTCTGTCATCAGTGGGGTGAGTCTGAAGTTCTATTGAAAGCCTACACTTAATTCCTCTCTGACAGAGAAAGAGCTGTAAAATGTATAGACTCAGCATACTGGGGAGGAAATGTAAAAGTAAGGAAGTTTGTGAATGAGAAAAAGCATCTGTCAGCTCTTTAGCTGATTTAGAGGTTATGAGCAATCTTCTGAGGTCTCATTTCTACAAGAGTGAAGATTTATGTGTGGTATCTTTGAGTATGGCTGCAAATACCTTCTGTGTTTGAACACATTGCCTTGAACCTAAGGATCATCTACAACACTGTCTTTTCCACCAAGCCCCATACTTCCAACAAAAATCTCTTATTATCTGGTTTCCTTAAACACTGTGTTCTGTACACTCTGATATCAACCTTGGGTGTGCAGCAGAGGATAAAATCTCCCTTTTATGAGGATGCTTGTGATTACAGAGAGGTGAGCAGTGCTCCTGTTCCAGTGAGTTACAACACCTCTCTCCTGGTGTGGGCAGAGTGCTCAAGGCCAGTTCCTGCTCTCACTGGCTGGGTAACAACACCCTGAGCTTCCCTGGGAGCAGGGACAAGTGCTGTGTTCTCATCCTTTTCTTTCCTACCTGAGAGTTTCCCATGCCCATTTGCACTTAAACATTTCAAAATTACATTGTTTTCCCTTCGAGAAAACTGGTAGGGTTTCATTCTCTTTTTGGGTTGGTTTTTATTTTTTGAGACTTGGCACAGGAAAGTTGGCAAAGTGGAGGGTGTGTGCAGTGATTAAAATGGAGTGGGAATTGTATATTATATATACTTTCAGATTCAGTTAGATCAGTGAGAGGTTTCTCTGATCAGACTTGTAACAGCCCATCCTCCTTTTGGATTGGCTTTTTAAAGTATTACTATGTAATTTTTTGAGTTTTATCTGTAACTACAGAGGGAAGTCAACCAACCACTAGAAGTTGAACAGTCCCTTTCTGATTTTAAAAGAAGACAATTTTGACCATTTCTTAAATCCTAGAGAGACAGCAAAGTATCTCATGTTCATCAGTGCCATTGTTTGAAAGCACAACAGATAATAACCGTATAGAATAAGTCTTAGAAAGGAAATCCTTTGGTTGTTCTAAATAGGTCCTTTTGTACAACATTCATTTGCTACAGAAGTTAAAATATGGTCTAAATGAACACAGGTGTTAGTGCTCTGAGACTTTACTCAGTGCAGTGTCCAGTAGAGAAAGATGGTTTTGTTGTCATTTCTGCTGCATGGACCCCCTGCATGCTCTTTGTTTATGCTGATTTTTAATTTCCCTCACAGATTGGGAAAGACTGGTCTGCTCAAAAGTTGTTCCTAGTGCTCTGTACTGTGTTGTACTTGTAAGCATTTCAAATAGTGCAGGGACAAACCTTTAAAATGAGTCAAGTGTTAGGCTTTCTTTGATCTATATTTGATCTAATTTGATTTATATTTATTTTTTATTATATTGATTTGATTTATATTAATTTGATTTTTTTTTATCTAAGATGAGATAGTTTTAGCTAACTATTTAACTAGAATGTTCTAGGTATGACATTTCCAGGCCTGAAACATTGGCTCATTAAACAGGATTTTGTTAAGTGTCTTCAAAGCAGTTCATGTTTCTATCATACATGGAACAGAAAAGGGGAAAGAAGAGTTTTATCCACCAAGACCTGACTGGGAAGAAATCAGTGCTGGTCTCTGACAGAACCTGATTACCAGCAAGCTGATTGCCCAGTTCTCTCACCCCTTCCTGGGACAGGCTTGACACAACAGCTGAAGAGGTGAAAGAGGAGGATGGCTGGCACAGGACACCAAGGATTCTTGCACTGTATCAAATGCTGCTTCAGCTGTGTGTGCAAATCAGGGTTTTTCAGCTGCAGACACTAAATCTTCCTTTTTAAACTTAGCAGTGTCTGAAGGGCGTGTCCTATAGCCAGTGGAATGTGTTCTAATATCTTGCTATCTTCAGTACATGTCATATATAGTGTGGGTTTGCTAAATTAAGAGGATTTCTGTTGCTGGATGGTGTATCTAAATAAATTGTAAATAGTTGAGGTCAAATTCTACTGCAGCTGCATTGAGAAACTCCACAAATTTTTCAAGCTTATCATGTTGTGTAAAAGCTTGCATAGCAGGGACAGGACAAAGTCTGCAGTGGGAGGCAGACCTTCACTGATTTTTTTAAGTGATCCATCCCACAGACACCACAGTTACATTAAAATTGTTAACTTTAGCCCATGTAAGAAACAAAGCATCCATTTGAAGTACACAGGATATTTTTGTATGTTAATGTGTTTTATGCTCACACATAAAAAAAAAGAACTGGCAATAAAAAAAAATGTCAGAAATTCTAAAACTTGGGCTGGTTTGAGCCACAAGCCTCAAATTATCACCCCATAGTCGTCTTTTAATAATACCCATTTTTTAAAGAGTTGTTGCTGAATAAACAAATTATTATTAACACAGATTGGCAGCGAGCGATGCTGGCTTACTTCACCTGAGATAGACGTGAACATTTGTAAGCTGTACCCAGGTTCTGTTGGTGCTGCCAGTGCACTTGTTGCTCTTGTTAAATAATGACAATAAAATACAGCTTTGCCTTCAGCAGGGAGGTTCAGGAGGCATTGAATGGTACTGGGGAGGGTTGGTTGGGTGGATCCTTCTGTACATTCTTGTGTCTGATGGCCAGTATGCTGCCACTGTTTGTCAGAGGTCATCTGAGAGCTGGTTAACCTTCCTTGTGCTCTTTGGAAGCTGAAGATGGTCTCAATAAGCTTTTCCCTGAGGGATATTCTTAGTTCTTAACCCTGTTGTGTTATTGCCTAAAATGGGTGGGTTGCTTGGCTCTATTTCCACCTCACTGCTGTCCATCTCCATGTCAGAAGATACAGTGAATTCATTCCTGCATTCTGAGAAAATAACCTCTCATCTTTCACTGCTCTCTGCTGCTCTTGATGGCATCTAAGAGTGTGGGTCAAAACGCCCTTTTTCAAAAAGCGTTTTTGTTAATGCCTTTTATGGGGTTACTTAGTGAGAATTACAGCTTGGCAGTGGCCAGGGCATGGGCACTGGGGTTGTTGTGTGCTTTGGGAATCAGGGCTTGGAGCAGGGAGCAGCTGCAGGTTTGCAGGGCACTCAGGGGTACCTGCCTGTGGAGCTTTGCCCTCCCTCAATGGCTCTCAGACTGTTTGACTCAGGCTGCTGTTACTGGCACTCTCACCACAGAATATTACAGAATAAGTGACTGCTTTGTAAGGGTTTGCTCCTGAGACACATGCAAATGGTGTCTGGATTTTTCTTGCAATGATATTTAACTTCAGTCAGATGAAATACCTGGGACATTACTTTGATGTGCATTCAAAGGTTTCATTTGTTTTGAACAGAAACAGCTGAATTGAGAGTGCATTGGAAGTAAAACACATTGGTCAATATTTCTCTCCCGGATCAAAGCCTTTGTCACTGCCTGTGAATGCTGTTGTCCATCATAATGGCTTTGAACTCTTGGCAGGGTGTATTTGAAGGTAGATTGGTTTGTTAATGTTATTGTGCTTATTGAATTCAGGGATTTGTGTAAGTTCTTAATGTAATTGACTTCTGTTTACTAGACAGCACAAACCAGACATGGCAATAAGGACTAGGTTCTAGTTCAAACTGCACTAATAATAAACTTCTGCTCAAATGTTCTCACTCCAGTGGGGAATATTGTATTAGGGGGTGGAGAAAAATGCTAAACCATGGCTTGTGTGAAGTACATATGGCCAGTTCTGCATTTTGAGCAGTTAATGGAGAACGTTTGGTGGGGTAATTGGAGATAATACAGTGCACACATCAGAGCTTTAATTAAATGCACCTCCTCGTTTATGGCAGAGAGCAGCACAGGTACTGAAGCATGAGGCAGCTTTGAAGCAGTGGGGTGTACCCTGTGCCAAAGGAGAGATCTGTGAGCTGAAGTTGTGTGGGGAGGCACGGCTCTGGAGAGCAGAGTTCTGCTTGCAATTGTCACTTAAAATTACGCATTCAAACCAGGGCTTCATTGCACTTGTAAAGGCAAAGTTATGTGCAAGACGTTGACTTTTGGAGAGGTTTGTTCCTATGTGGAATGTCCACATTTGGCCTAAACATTTTTGCTATTTGAGTGGTTTGTTTCAGCCGTCGTGTTGGAAGTGTCTGGCCATACCAGCTGCTGCAGCAGCTGCCATCCTGCTTCTCTCTGTTACCCACTTAGTTCCATGGGCGACTTCTGGTCTGCATTCTCCGGGCTAGGTAGAGAATTTGGATCTATTTCAAGTGTAAATCTATAATTAGGAGCTAGGATCACAGTTTGACTGGTTTTAACCTTCACATTTTAAAAGATGGTTGGTGTAAAACAGATGCGTAGCAATTCTTCCTCCCTGGGCATTTGGACCTGTTTATACAGATTATTTATTTTTAAGTGAGGCAGAAGTTTTACTGGATGTTTATGAAATGAGATTTTAATGCAAAAAGCTTCACTCTGTGGTTTGCATTTAAATCCATCTCATAAATCCTAAGGCAATGTCCCAAGAAGGTATCTGGATACTTCAGCTGTGGATGTTTGTGTTTATGGGCAGAAAAGTTTGTGGGACAAAGGAAGAAGATGAGTTTGCTGAATTGTTCTATGAGTAGATGTGACTGCATTTTTCTTGAAGAGGGAAATAAATTATATGGATCCAGAGAAAAGCAGGCAAGTGAGAGAAACATGATTTGGCTGAGGAATTTCATGAAGAACCACTCATGCAAATGCTTTACTGTTGCAACAAATAAAGTATTGATTCTTCATTAATCTCAATTTGAATTTGGGCTGTGCTGACTACCTGGAGTTTTACTGCTGCTCTACCAGAGCCCTGCTTTAAAACCTCCCTGCTTCCCAAAGAACAGAGCCCTTGCATGGTCATGGCCAAGCTGAGTGGCTTTATCACCTTGTGCTGACTAGAATTTTAAGCTGGGCATGTTTTTGTTGCTGCATTTGTAATACTCGTGCTGCCTTTCCACAATGTAGAAGAAAAGAAATTTATTCTGTGTACCCATGTGTTCATGCTTCTAAGGATCTGAAATGCTGTGGAAAAATCTTTAAAGATGTAACAGCACAAACTTATTATATTGCCGTACTTCTCTTTGTGTCCAAAACAATTTTTTAACAGGATTAATATAATGCTGATTGGTTCTCATGTGTGTACTATCCAGCTGTTAGGGCCTGTTTTCAATTTCATGTCTTCATATTACACTCCTGAAAGTCCATTCTGAAAGAGTGATGAAAATAATTCTGATTTCAGAGAATGCTCATTGTAAAACAGATTCTCAAGCATTTGCTCTGTTCTGCTGGGTGGATCTTCTTCTATTTTAGAATGTTGCATGCAGTTTGGGTTTGGCATTTGCATTATTTAGAAACATGTTTCATTTCTTTGTTCCAAACTAAATCTGCAGCAAACCGGTTTGAACATTTGGGCGATTTCTGTAAGCATATGTTCCCATTATCTTCATATTTTAGTTCTAAAAATGCACAGGGACACTTGACTGCTTGCAAACTGGGGGATTTCTGGGGTGAGAGGCAACACTGAATCATTCCTTGCATGTGATGGTATTGTTATATATTTCCTTTTTATATGCACGTAGTTCTAAAGATAAGGCTCTGGGCCTCAGGAGGACAGGGACTTTCTGCATTTCTGGTTATCAAATGTCTGTCTTTCATAGTATAAATTCTCCAGCAGATAAATTCTTGTGCCTTTGCATCCAAACCAGCAGCTCCTCTGTTCATTTTGCCATTAGTCAGTGGAACAGATAGATCCATACTCATGGAAAAGCTTGGGGTTGGCTCCTTACTGGAATTCAGGTCTTTTTTAAGATTTCCATTTTAAGCTCAAATGTTGAAGTTCTCTTATTTTCAAAGTTTTGTCTTTATTGTACTTTTTTTTTCTTTGCTTTGCTAATAGCTTGGCAAGATTTGAAGGAAAAGGAAGGCGTGAATATAAAAATGAAAAATAAAGAATGACAGTACATAGTAAAACATCCTGAATAATATGTTATTGTTTTAAAATATGGTAGAGGATTTAACGTACTGATGCTAATTACAGCCTTTGTGATTAGAAGTAATAATTGAAAGTGTAAAATGAGAGCCAGGGAAGAAAAGACCTGCTAGGCTTGTGCTGCTAAAATGCCTGGAGAGGAAATGTTTTGCTTTGGTCATGGCTAACCACACAACTGGAGAGGGAGAGAGGAGACAGAGCTTCTTCTTATTAGGTAGTTCTTGAAAGGAACTCATCCCTGAATTGTGGGAAATGACTGTAAAATCAGGACCTTTTCCTAGCAACAGCAGCTCCTCCCCTTTTTGTCAGCCTGGATTTTTTTAACAGTATTATAAGCTGAGGTTTATGCAGGAAGAAATTTTCAGTTTCTGACAAAATGCTGATTCAGTCAGTGCTGGCAGCTGTTTCAAAAAGTTATTTAGTTGTATAAAGTTTTTCAATGGCTCTATTTTAAATTTTTGTTCATGCAAAGTCATATTAGTAATACTAATTATTTTTAAATATTTCATTTTCATTCTTTAGCTGTTCCATTCTCTGCTTCTTTGCAAAATACTTGCAAGCAACCTTTCACTTTTTCTGGCTTGGCAGATCATGAATGTCTATTTTCTGCTGAAACAGGAGTGCAATAAAACAGTTGGACTTATAGGTTAATTTCAGCTGTTTTGCATTCTCCGAATAATACACAATTAGAATATTCAACAGATTGCTGGGCTTACTAGGAATATACACTTGCACATTGCAGGGAGATAAACCAAATTAATCCACTAGAATATTTTTTTAAACAATGAAATTATCAGTAATTGTACTGGACATGTCTGGTAGGTAGCAGATGCCTCAAACTGGAGACCTTTATTAAGAAGCAATTCCTAATTCCAGTTGGGATTTTTAATTAACATTTCTTTACTATAATATATATGTATGTATATATAGTAAAAGCATAAGTAATAGTAATTAACAGTATTACATTGTCCAATTTTGTAGTGTGCTTAATATACTTAATGTCTCACCCATCAGAGAGAGGCATGTGTGCAGGGTGTGGAGGTGAAGCAGGGCTGGAGAGGTGTCTCAGCTACTCCCTCAGTCCCAGGGAGACTTGTGGTTCTCACTGCAAGCCCGGAGCAGAGTCCTTGACATTTTTGTGTGTTGGCACTTCTAGTAAGTGCATAGATAAAAACCACCCCTGTAACCCTGCAGTGACTGGCTCACGTTCTGAGTCTGTGTTACAGAATTGTTGGGTTGGAGAAGCCCTGTCAGGCCACTGAGTCCAACTATTCCCCAGCACTGCCAAGGCCACTCCTGCCCCGTGTCCCCAGGTGCCACATCCACACGGATTTTAAACTGTCCCATCCAGGGAACACCGCACCTGTCCAGAGCAGCCAGTTTCTCCAGGAGAAGGCGGGAGGAGCAGTGCCAGAGGCTTTGCTAGGTCTCAGCAGGTGACATCCACAGCTTGTCCCTCACCACTAAAGCAGGTCACCTTGTCACAGGAGGAGAGCAGGTCGGTCAGGCAGGACCTGCCTTTCCCAGCCCCAGGCTGGCCAGACCTGATCTCCAGGTTGTCCTGTGTTGATACTCAGGGTGACCTGCTCTGTGACCTGCCCAGCACTGAGGTCAGGCTGGCACATCTGGAGTTCCCCAAAGTGCCCTTCCCACCCTTCTTACAGATGGGTGTTCCCTGTTTGATAGCCTCCAGTGACCCAGGCCTGCTGGGAAGGGCTGGGAGTTGGCTCAGTGAGCCCTGCTGCTAGCTCTGTGCTGCTCCCTCAGTGGAGCAAGCCAGCTTGCCATCCTTGCAGCTTCACACAAGTCATATTTGTTGACATATTTTTCTTCTCCAAACATATGTAAAGTAGAAGAAGTAGAAAGCAAGCTGCTTTTCTTTGCCAGTGAAGTTTCACTTTAATGAAATAACTCATATGGAGCTTCAGCTGCTCCTGGGAGGCCGGGAAGAGCTGAGTGGGGGAAAACCTTAAAGCCTGTGCACGTGTGTTTGCTTGGAAGGGCTGTTGTTGTGCCTCTTGTAAAAGGTAATCACTCCCATGCTTCAAAGGTCAGGCGGCAGGGAATAGGCTCACGAGCAAAATGAGATCGAGCATTACAGTCAGTCAAGCATCACATTTATATCTGGAAAAAGTACAAAAGGCAAACTAAAAATTAAGAAGAAACCCTTAGCTTTAGTCAGAACTCTGGGCAGATATCCTTCCAACTTCTTGTGATTAGGGCAGAGCCCTTTTTGTTGAGGAAAAGGTTAAGGGATCCATCAAAGGTAGCGTTATTAAAATGTCAACAGGAGGTTATAATCAGCATGGAAGGGATATTAAATAGTTCACAATGCAAGGGTGAGGAAGGCAGAAAACGTCAACAGAACCTAAGAAGATAATTCCAGCCTTCCTGTTAAAAACAAATTTGCCATGCTTGTATGGAAAGTACTTACAAATAAACTTGCAGCTAGGATGTGATGTCCAAAATAGCACAGCTCGCAGCTGGCAGAACAGAGGAAGGAATTTCAGTGTTTAAAGAGAGAAGTGAAGCAGCTCAGTATCATACCATGTCTTTAATGGATGCTTCAGAGAGAATGACCTGTTTGTTTTTAGCGGGTGGTTACACAGTTTCAATGTCACCAGCAGAACTCTGGATAGTTTGTAATTTTTAAGTTGAAAGCCAGCTGTATCACGGAGGGAAAGGGATTAGTTTCCTGTCAGCTTCCTTTTTGGAAAAAGCAATGTGTGCACACTGCAAATATTTCCAGCTTGGGCTAAGTATGTTTGAAAATACCTTTTGGTTGGAGTCATATTTTGATGGGCAAAGAGAGAGGACTTGCTTTCAGTTTTGCATGTTTATAGAAGCATTTTAAGAAATCTAAGGGGCTTTTTTTTTTCTCCTTCCCTTTAAAAAGTACAAACTGTTCAAGCTGGGAGAGTTTGGCCGGGGTTAACCCTCAGCTCTTCAGTCGGTGGAGAACATTCTTTCAGAAATTGCTCTGTACTTTTTGATGGGACAGCTGAGAGACAACAGGAGGGCTTTGGTTTTTAAGTACAGATGAATGAAGGAAAAAAATACAGGGCGTGGTGGGAATGTGGAGTTTTACTTCTTTGGAGTTTGGATGTACCATTCCTAAAACAAAAGGTAGGGGAAGTGCTGCTTGTATTGGTGCATGTGTGAAGTGTTTACTTAGTCTTTTCAGGAATTAAAAAAAAAAATTTAAAAAATCATCAATGCTCTGTGTACACAGCAGATGAGACAGACAGTAAATAGTGCTGTGAAAAATGAAAAGATGGAAGAGTGAAAGTGCATGTATTGCAATATGAGCGTGCCCTCCTGCAAATACAACCCAAATACAAATTGCTGTTAGTCATCAGTACTTCAGAATACACCTAGGGCTCGGTTTTAAAATGTTTCCTTTTGTGTGCAACCCTTTTAATAGAAAAGGTGTTTTTCCTTTCCTTTATTCCTTAGCAATAACAACATTTGTGTGAAAACAAAGTAGTCTCCTTGCTAGATAGATGCTATTGAGCTTTCTTCACCTGAAACCACGTTGCTTTCATTAGCTAGAAACACTGTCCCTTGGGATACTTTTATTCCAAAACCTGCCAAAAATATCCCACGAGAGCAGTCTTTCACTAGCAGGGAAATAAATGAGATTTGTCTTGCAAGTACTTTTTCCCATCTTTAGTTTTTAGAAACATCATAGCTTTCAAGATCCATTAAATCCCTATCCCCATGAAAGTAATCCTTTTATGTTAAATTGTAAATATAAGGGTAAGAAAATGTTGCTTTAATTGGTCAAAGCAAAGAAAGACATAAATAGCATCTGTCATTTTGAATGGAGAAGCTTGGAAATAAGCAGTCTTATAAGAAATTAGAAGTTTTCATTCATTTTACAGAATAGTTCTGAGTGACTTACTCAGGATGTTATTAGTAATTAGTGTATAAAGTTCAATAATGCTTGAAACCTCCATTCTCCTGTTTGACTCATGCTCTAAAGATGTCACAGGCATGACAGACTGAGACTTGCAAAAACTACAGCAAAAACTGCAGAAAAAGTGGAGGTGTTTGTCATGAAAGCCACGTTACTTGTAACACCTGCATGCCAACAGCAAAACTTTGCTAGATGCCTCCGCAAAATGAAACTAAAGCAGAACTGTGCTGTTTGCTGTGGAGAATTTTGGTGCGCTGGGCTCACCCGAGGCTTTTGCTGTCTCTCTTTTGTTGTGCAGCGTTGAGGGGGAGGCTCCCAGCAGCGAGACCGGCACGTCCCTGGATAGCCCGTCCGGCTACCCGCAGGGCCCGATAACGCACAGCTCCGCCCTGAGCCCCGAGCACTACGAGCACCCCTACGGGCTCTACTCCATCGCGCCCGGGCAGCAGCGAGCCCGCCGGCCCAAGCTCCAGCACTCCACCTCCATCCTGCGCAAGCAGGCCGAGGAGGAGGCCATCAAACGCTCCAGATCGCTTTCCGAGAGCTATGAACTCTCTTCAGATCTACAGGATAAGCAGGTATTTGAGCTTTGGTACCTTGTTTGTGTCGGTGAATTGGGAGGTCTTTTCTAGCATCACTTCAGTTGCGACTTTTAACTCTGTTATTCTTTGTCCCACACCCCTTTCCCACCTCCTAGAGAAAAGTGTAAAAGATATTAACAGTTTAATTAAGATTCAGTAGTTTTAGCAGTTAATACTGTTAAAAGTAAAAACAGTTCTTGGAACTGAGATTTTGTGCTCCAGGAGTGTACTACTAGAATATAATCATGCAAAATATTTTTCTGAGAAAATGAGTAATTTTGAAACCCAGGTGTTTTTATTGTCACAGAAAGGAAGGAAGAACTTATTGCAACTGATATTCTCTTGTATCTGTGAGGTGAATTAACATACTTTTGTATGTTATGGTGGAATTTGCAGATGACTATTCCGTTCATCATTGCAGTTTTGAGTTTATACTTTCAAAACCAATACATATAAAGTATATTAAAGAGGTTACGAGAGTTAAATGTTTTTTTAGACTTTACCCTTGTCCCGAGCTGCACAAAGTGACGAGGGGTGCGTGTGTTCCCTGGCAGGTGGAGATGCTAGAACGGAAGTATGGGGGCCGTCTGATCACCAGACATGCTGCCCGCACCATCCAGACCGCCTTCCGCCAGTATCAGATGAACAAGAACTTCGAGCGCCTGCGCAGTTCCATGTCCGAGAACCGCATGTCAAGGCGCATCGTCCTGTCCAATATGAGAATGCAGTTTTCCTTTGAAGGACCTGAGAAAGTCCACAGCTCCTACTTCGAGGGGAAGCAGGTTTCTGTTACAAATGATGGGTCAAAGCTGGGCTCGCTGGTACCGTCGGAGTGCAGTGAGCTCGGGGAGACGGCTACCATGAAGTCCCCGGCAGCGTCCACTGATTTCACTGATGCTATAACAGAACTGGAGGATGCTTTTTCCAGGCAGGTGAAATCCCTGGCGGAATCCATCGACGACGCGCTGAACTGCCGCAGCCTGCATTCGGATGAAATCCAGAGCGCGGAGCAGGTCAGGAGCCGGGAGATGGAGAGGGAGAGCTGCGCCCCGAGCAAACCGGCGATGCACAACGTGGATCACAGGAAGCTGGATGAGATGACGGCGTCCTACAGCGACGTCACGTTGTACATCGACGAGGAGGAGCTGTCCCCACCCCTGCCGCTCTCCCAGTCCGTGGACAGGCCGTCCAGCACGGAGTCGGACTTGAGGCTCCGCTCCGTGAACTCTTCCCAAGAGTACTGGTCCATGACCCACAAAGATGATAAGATAGACACTGATACGAGCTGCAGGAGTACCCCATCACTGGAATGCCAGGAGCAGAGGATGAGGATGGATCACCTCCCCCTGCTCACTATCGAGCCGCCCAGTGACAGTTCCGTGGACTTGAGCGATCGCTCGGAGAGGGGCTCATTAAAGAGACAGAATGCGTATGACCGAGGCATCACCAGCCAGCAAGGCAGCCCTAAACATATCCCTCACAGCATTCCTGCCAAGATCATCACCCGGGAGGAGCAGGAGGCCAGGCACAGGGCTAGGCCCATAGACAGTCACTTGGCCATCAATGGCACAGCAAACAGGCAAAGCAAATCAGAGTCTGATTACTCTGATGGAGACAACGACAGCATCAACAGCACTTCCAACTCCAATGATACAATAAATTGCAGCTCAGAATCCTCTTCTAGGGACAGCCTAAGGGAGCAAACCTTGAGCAAACAAACCTACCACAAAGAGACTCGAAACAGCTGGGATTCCCCTGCCTTCAGTAATGATGTTATCAGGAAGCGCCATTATAGGATTGGGCTGAATCTTTTTAACAAGTAAGTACAGCAGTTCCTGCCTTCCTCTCAGTGTCACTGAGAATGAACCAGGAATATTCTTCTTGTATCAAGTAAGGTAAGACTGGTGTCTGGTACTGACCTCTCAGTGAATAAACAAGATGGTTGTGGTGACTGTTCATGTTCAAGTTTAAGTTGATGTCTTCATAGTCTAACAGCTTCAGGAGAAAAAGAAAAAATATGAGTACAGGAATGGTAGTAAATTATTGAAGATTAATCCAACTCCCTTCTTGGGGAAAAATATGGTGGCTTGATCCTGATCCATTTTTTGGTGTTATGTTATAAAAAATTCAGATTTCTTCCTGCCCTAATCATGTAGGTGGTGTAAAACTCATCAGACAGGAATTAGAAACAGCATGCAGCATATGATGAGTTTCCTGTTTAACACTGGCAGGGCCTGGAATTTGTTCGGTAGATTTCATTAAAACTGTGATGCTAAAAGCCAATGCACTGAATATTTTTTATACTAAATTAACATTTATCATTTATCACAGAACTATCACAGAATTTGTATTTCTGCCTATGACCAAGAGTTTTCCTATGTTTTCCTTGTGGCTTGAATGATTTCAGGCCTCCTTTTCAGATAGCAGTGCTTTGATGTGTTTGGATTGAAAGGCTGGTTGGTGGTTCCTCATGTATTTGTTATAACATTGCAGTCAATTGAAGCTTTTTGGTGCCATCACATGAGCTGTGCAATACAGCCCCAAGTTTGGCTGTAAACACTTTCAGGTTTGGTTTTTAATCTGTGTGAAAATGCCTTTATGGGAGCTTCCAGCCAAGTGGGATTATGCAAGTCGTAGGATCGCTGCTTGTGAAGGTGAATGGGAAGGAAAATACATCAATTAGCTCTTTTTTAGAAGATTTGAAAATAACATCCTTGGCAGGGCATGTGGGGAGGAAGGTGTTGGTGCTGTTGGCTGATATTTAACACTTGGTGTTTGCCCGGGTTTTGAACAGCAGTTAAGCCTCCAGCAGTCAATGCTCAGTGAGCCTCACGCTTGGTAAGAGTCTTTTGAGTCGGCTGCAGGAAGATGTTGGGAAAAAGTGAATGGAAGAAGTGCTCAGGCAGCATGCAGGGGTGAATGAGAGCATTGGAAGCTGTCAGGTGCTGTTAATGACACACCAGTAGGAGGCTGAAAGTGAAAAATAAACATCAGGAACAGACAAGAATAGAGGCAGTTGTTTGAAACAGATCAAAGTGACCTTGCTGCACAGATTTGCACAAAGATAAACGTGGTTTCTGTATTGTTGTGAGGTGATGAGCAGCAGGACGGGACTCTGCAGAACTCTGGGCAGCACCTCTGAGTAACATCTGCAGAACTCTGGGCAGCATCTCTGAGGGCAGTGGAGAAAAGGTGATTTCCTTTTCTCCACTGCATTTTATCTCCAGCAGTGAAAGCAAAGTGAAGATTGTCATTAATTTCTGCTAAGTCAGTGTGATTCTATTGATTTCTCAGACAGTCTCCAAACATCCCACATGTCTTGGGTTTTGATTGTGGCCCTTCAAGTCTGAGGATTGTGACATTTTCCTTAATGTGCAGTGTCAGGTATTGAACTGTCATAGAGTGTGATGGTACATAAGTCTGTAAATTCTTTTGAAAAGGGAGATGGAGAACTTTCAAAGCTTTATTCTTGTGCAAGCTCAGGAGTCTCTAGAGTGCATCAGGTGGGATTGCAAATTGCATCTTGAGGTGAGTGGTCAGTGCAGTGGCCAGGTCAATGCAGCAGAGTCACTTCACTATCTTTTCACCACATTATCTTCACAACAGATTTATGATCATAAAGCGAGGGAGCAGTGACAGCATTGGCAGCAGCCCCTGGGAGGATGTGTGCTCCACCCAGGAGGAAGCACTGAAAGCAGTGGCTTTGAACTTAGCTAGTACAAGAAGGCAACTTTTTTTCCAAATGTCTGCATCTACCAGAGGAAATTTTAGGCATGTCTTTTACAAGGAGTTCAGGTTAATTTCAGTGTCTTTGAAATCTTCCTTGCAAATTAAGATCCCAAGCCTTAATTAACAAATGTCCTTTCTTTGTGGTACGTGAAGCTTGGCTGAAATGCAAAGAATTAAGAACCCTAAAGAGGTGCAAGAATTATAGCAAACGCTTCTGCTTTGTTCAGCAGAAGTGGTAAAAAGGATTAGGATTTTAAAAGCATGGAGAGTCACTATCATCTCAATTGAAATTTCAGTTTTTAGCTTTTCTGGCTTTCCTATTTTAATAACAATTTTCAGAAGCCAAAGGACAGTTTTCTTATCAGAGGCTCTTTGTTAGGATAGGCAGTTATGGGTGGGGTAAAAGTGGAGCACAGCTGGTGGTCCGGTTCACTTAATCACTGATAGATGCAAAACATCAGTAGCAGAAAGCTCCCAGGAGAATGGACAACACAGGACATTGGGAAAAATTATAGCTAATTGAAAATCACTTTTCTGGGAGTTCTATTGGAAGGTGTCCCTACCCATGGCAGAGGGTTTGGAAGAAATCTTTAGGATCCCTCCCAGCCCAAACCATTCTGTGAATCCATGATCATCACTTGATGACGGAATTTTTTTCAAAGTGCAACTTGGCCTTCAATGTGGAACCTGAGTGTTGGTTAAAGAAGTGCACTTGCACTTTTCAAAGGCATTTTGTAGTAGCCCCTAAGCTAGAAGGTAAAGTATCCCCCAAAATGGAATGATTTCTGCCAAAGAAATCACAAGTGAGTAACAGCTTCAGTGCGCTGCCGTGGCTCTGAATGGCAGCAGTGATTCCCCCTGGCAATGTGTGTGTCCCCATTCATTCCTCTCCAAAGGAAGGGCTGCAGGTGCATGCCCGGAGTGCAGCAGCTCCCAGGGAGCCTTGGGCAGGCCAGCTGTGTTGAATTAGGCATTTTTTTCAGTGGAGCTGGAAAGAGATGTGGACTGGGAGAACTGCGCTAGAAACCATTCCTCCCTCACAGGCAGAAGGAAAACACTACCTAGAAAGGTTTATTTTGCAGGCTGCAAATCCTGCCAATGCAAATCCAGCCTTCGAGACTGGTTTGCTTATAAACAAGGCTTCAAGAGGCCTTTTGACTGCTGCTTTAAAAATAAAAACAAGGAGAAAAAAAGAGCTGTGACTTCATTCTCCTGTTTGTTTTGACTGCAGGCTGGAAATACCAGGTTTACCAGTTATTGCACCCCATTCTGCTAGGATTTTCAGGTTCCATGGTGCTACTGATGCACTGATGGTTCTGAGAGATTAACTAGAAGTGTTTAACCTCAGCAGTGTGAGATGTGTCCTGCCCATGGGTCAGCATTCTGTGCAGGGGGATTGCCACCAGGGGGGTGACAGCAGCTCTGGGTCCCTGCCAGGAGTTTGTGGCTGCCAGGTGTGTTTGCTGCTAACACTGCCTGGGGTTACTGTGTCCCCTGCCCGCGGTGACACACCCGGCAGGGCCACGGCAGGGACAGGGACAGGGCAGTGCCTGCTCAGCACTCCTGGGCACGGGGCACAAACACCTTCTGTGCTAACAAAGCAGTGTCAGCAAAACGGGGACAACATCCGAGTGGTTTGAAAACTTGTTGCAGCTGTGCCTGATGGAATAGAAGATGGGAGATAAGGGTTGGCATTGCTCAGACCCAGTTTTTAATCTGGCAGAGCCTGGAGTCATGTTTAGTGTCTCCTTTGGGATATCAGCTGTTGGCAGGCACTGTAAATGGTCCTCCCATCTGGCAGGGTTCCTGTGGCATTGTGTTCCTTGCCATGGGAGCCAGTCTTGCTGGTGCTGATTGCTGACATTGCTGGTGAGGAGAGGCTGCAAAGTGCAGCTCAGGGGCTGTTTCACTGCTCTGAGCTTGATGCCAGGGCATACTTAGGTTTTTCATCCTAATCCTACATGCACTTCTTGGGGATACATGAACGTGACATCACTTCACAGTGCTAGAACAGAGCCTGGGCCAGCAGTAATTTTACAATAAATTTTCCCAGATGCCTTTCACCCTCCACCTCCCTTCTTTTGTCCTCTTTTCCCCTCTGGAAAGGGCAGTGACAGATGGAGAACTGTTCCCCACGTGTCCTCAGTGCATTACAATGCTTTGTGCTGAAGGGTTTGCTGGAGCTTCTTTTATAACGGGCCATTATCAAGGTTCCTGCTATTCCAAAGTTCTCCTGAAGGATTTATTGACAGAGATAAAAAGGCTTCAGTATCTGTTTGCAATATGCAATGATGTATCATCATTAGCCCTGAAAGCCCTACTGGCTTCCTTTATTGCACAATGGGGATGATTTTATTCCAATTTAAAACCCACTGTTGATATGAATTGGATACTAATTCCAGGAGCAGACTTTTCCCAACATTTCTAAATTCCCCGGAATATTAATTTAAGAAGGTTTTTTTTTAATTATTTTACTAAGCAGATATGAGAGGAATTTGCTGAGTGCTGGTGGGATTATACCAAAGACAATATTACAAATTACAGTTCCTAGATAAATTCTTGTTGGAAATCTGAGGTACACAATAATAATATTGTGAGAAGGCACATTTTTCATTTTCCATGAAAGCAGCTTTAACTGTTCAACAGAGGTATAAGGTTTCCATCATTTTCCATCTCCAGGTAGAGACTGAAGGTAATTTGGATTCCTAAGTACTGTCAAATTCAGAAAGTGCTGCAAGCTTGGTTTCTATTTGAAATCCTTAAAAGTTCCCAAATGTTGCTTACTTGGTTTTGAAAAAATAGTTTTGCAAGTAGTCATTAATTTAACTCCTGTAATAAGTGCACTAATCTGGTGTTCTCAATTTACACCCATCATACTCATAATGAATTTCAGTTAAGATGCTGAACACACTTCTGTATTGCTTAGAGTCAGTCTCATCCATTCTAATACCTGGTCTCTAAACATGTGCTCTAAACCTTTTGATTCCTTTCTATTGGAAAGGAAACATGTGCTCTAAATTCCTTTCAATTTGAATTTGGAAGCTGATTGGAAACATTTCTAATGATTTTAAATTTTGTAAATACAGATTGAGTAGGAGGGAGAATGTGTAAATCAAACTGAGTTCGTTCTCCTTACCTTTGAACCAATTCTTTTATTTTGCCAGCTGATCCCTAATAACTTCAATGATTTTTTTTTGAATGATTTGATAGAAAGAGGAAGGGGGGGAGAAGAGGCTTGGCCAGGATTTCACAACAGAGCCATTTGCTGTCCTCGTGTGTGTGCTGAGAGGGACTTTACTGTTGTTGCAACATCTGGACTGCAGATTATTCAGGCGCAGTCGGTTCCAACAAAAATTAAAATCAAAGCACTCCATGTAACTCGTCCTCTAACATGCTGAGGAGTTAGTAAGAGGACAAGAATGTTCTTAGTATGACTCTCATTATTTCTAAAAACATTTAGCCCTAAGTGAGAACACCCAAAGAAAAAAAAGCTTTGTGTGTTTTGCTTTGTTCTGTGCATGTTTTATCTTTTCTCCCGGAGGAGCCATTTTTCCTCCTTTCTTTTCCAAAACAAGTGCTTGGATTAGCATAAATTATATCCCATCCAAACCAGCTGAAATGTAGAACCAATAGTAAATTGAAGTGCTGGGTTCAAATATGGGCATGGGGATTCCTTTTATTGCCATTAAAAGGCAATATAAACTTTCCCAAATGTTGGAAGCAAATGTGGCTTTGCTGGAAGCAGCAATAGCTGAGTGTGAGTGGCCCTGAGTCCCTGCAAGAGCCATTACCTCATCCCTGCCTCCCGCTCCTGCTGCCCTTAAACATTCCAGGCACACTCCTGCCTCCCTGCTATGTGCCAGGAATGGGAGCTGAGCTCTGACAATGCCTGCGTGCCTCCTGTTGGAAAATGAGCCCATGAATGGAGGAATTTCGCTGGCTGAGCAGCTCCAGACAGCGGCTGATGGGGCTCCAGGTGCCTGAATTAGAATTCCTTCTGTCCAAACATCTCCAGTGGTCACATTTTGACAGTGACAGATGTGACCAGCCGCCTTTGCAGGAATGCAGGGGACAGTTGGAATAGGGACATGGGAAGGCTGTGTAGGAAAAAGAGTGGAGAAAAAGGGAAGGTCCCATCAACACTTTTTTGTGTAACAGTTCATATCTACCAGCTGAATTGGGGTTTTGTAATTGGCAAATCAGGAGATGTTTAAACTGTACTTGCACAAAAGGTGCCCCTTTCAAAGGGAATGTGACTGTCAGAGTTTCCCATTTTTACTCAGCTGAGTTGCAGAACTTGAAGCTGAAGTGCTTCTGTTTGGTGTAACTGTGGTGAGGGTGTGGAACGAGGAATTAGGGCAGGGACACGAGAAGACATAAAGACAGGGACTGTTCCTTAATTTAAAGGACACAGTCATCCTAAAGTGTTGCTCCTGACAACACTTGCATAAACATGAGGGCAATACTCAGCCCTGGCACACAGTTCTGAGAGAGGCAGCCAGTTTTCCATATGTCTTGTCCCGAATTGGAATGTGCTTTGCCCTGCTGGCAGCTACAAACTCCTGCCCCTGCTCTGTGAGAAATGCAGTAGGGTCAGAGGAGGTGAGAACAACCTCACAGAGTGTTTTGGTTGGTTAATTTAACTAAAATATTTCCTTCTTATTGCCTTCTTTCTTGCGAGGAAGGAAGGAGTGGGGAGGACAAAAAAGCAGGCTGCCCACTGCCAAGAGAGGGAATAATGAGGAGGTAGGAAACGCTGTGGCAGGATGACTCAGGGCTGTTTTCACTAGCAAGGACATGTCCAGCCCCTGCACTGCTTGGGGTGTGCCTCTGTGCCTCTCCACTGTGCTGCCTGCTCTGTTCCTCAGCAGTGATGCTTCTTACACAGGAAAATCCTTTTTCCAAAGCGCCTTTAAACCCCATTTTCGCTCCTGTAGTAGAATGAGCCAGACTTTCTGCTGGGGGGGGGGGGAGGGCCTTCAGGTGCCTTTGATACACTTTTTGCCCTTTGATACACTTTTTTCCCTTTTATAATCAGCTCTGATTCAGGCAATACTTTTCAGCCCCACCTAAACATCCAGTAGCAGTAATAATGTTCAATGTATAATTTCCTGGCACCTTGTTAGGATATGATGCCATAAAGACACTGGTTGGCCAGGCAGAAAGTCATGGTAGAACCACGTAGGTCAGTTGCTCAATTTCATGAAAATATACATCTACAGAGTTTCCTCTCTTTATTTTGCTCCCCCACCAAACAGAACCAGGCACTGAGATCACTTCCTGGTGAATTCTTTCCTTAGTGGCATGAGTGGAAATTAACTTTTCATGAACAGAGGTTACTTCAGGTAATTTGGTGTGATTGCAATTGTGCCCTGACCTTTCCATCTGTGGTGGGAGATCTTCAATGAACTTCAGAGAATTAATATCCTAATGTGGGAGAAATCATCCCCACTGGGGGCAAACTGTAGTGCTCCTGCCCAAATCATGGGAATAACTATCTTCTTGTTTCTATGAGATGCAGAGGGAAGAAATGTGCTTTTTCCTGGCTTATTTTCCTCACCCAGGGATTTTTTCTTGTAGTTACCAGAAGATGCAATTTACAGCCAGTTTTTCTTTCTCTTCATTGAATAGTTGTGCAATTGAGAAAAGTACAGCTCAGGGCTCCCACTCAGTTCCTCTCATTTTCCTCCTCTCAATCCCCTTTTGCCTCACTGTGGAGTGAACTCTGACTAGTTGTTTTGGCACTAATTTTGGCAGTATTTTAAGGATATTGGTTTTTTCCTTCTTAGCCAGAAGGTTTAAAATAGACCTAGGGATTCTCTTGGCTTCACTGCAGCAGCAGTGGGCTCTTCAGCAAAAGCAAAGCAAGTACAACCATAGAAACAAAACTGAGCTGTGTGCCAGACTAAGGAGAATGTTCAACTAGCTTGTTATTGCCAGCCTGGTTATTTAAAAATATTTAACTTCTTAAATGATTCTAAGAAAAGTCTTAGGTTCTTGCATTAAAAAAGCCATCCCTGTTTTTTAGTGTTGAAGTAATGCTTATTTTTGTGACAACTGTAAATATTTTCAAAATGAGATCGCTGGTATCAAAGGCAAGTGAGATTATTATTATTATTTCTTTTTTTACAGAGGGCTGGCATCATAGCTGCATTAAACACTCCACCTCTGACATGAAAAGATTTCTTTGGCAGCTGTATGTTTGTGAAGTGTTCCTGTTTGCAGTGGGTTTCTAACAGCCTCTAAGAAATGTTTGTACTTCTGGTTTGCTCCTTTTCAAATTGCCTCAGTTTCCCTGTAGCAGAGACAAGGAACCAACAAACATAGGTGTGCCTTCAGAAATCCTGGAGTTACAGAAGTCTCACCAAGCTTCTCGCTCTCGGTCAGGGTGGCTTTGCCCCCTTGCCTCAGTCAGCTGTTGGAGCAGTGTGCTTGTGGTTATTTACACTGTTCATAAATCCCTGCTTTAATTCAGATGATACTTCTGGCATTGCTGGGTATTGGAAATGGCCCATGCTCGTTTGTTAATTAATGCTCTCATTTTACAGCTCTCTTACTGTCTGAGCTGTAAAAGGAAATACAAAGATTTCATGTGGTTTTGGGTGTTTGTAAGCTTTACATGTTCAGCTCATCAGGAATGGGCAAGGCTTTATCCACCTTTGTGCTGTGGTTTTGTGGCAGGTTTCTGTTCGAGGCAGTGCTTGTTACTCCTTCTCTCCTCTTGGCTGCTGTGGACACAGGCACTTTATCCACACTGTGGCTTGGATACTACAATGGTGGTGCAGCTGTGGGGAGTGTTTGACTGGATTAAAAAAAAACAAAACAAAACAAAAAAAAAACCCTAGCCAAACCAAACCACCAAACCATGCTGCCAAAAAAAAAAAAAAAGCACCAAAAATCAAAACATAAAACAACAACAACAAAGAAACAAAAAAGAAACCCAAGCCCAAAACACACAGAACACCTTTTTGGCTTTGTTCAGTTTGTCAGGAGTCCCAAATCAGCAACAGGAATGTGAGAAGAGCCTGCTGGCAGTGCCACTGGAGTGCTCACCAGCTCGGCACTGGGCTTTACTGGGTTTGTCCTGCCCCAGGACTGGCTGTGCCAGTAAACCCAGGAGATACCAGGGCATCCTGTGCTGATCCCTCTTCCCATGCAGAATCCAAGTAAAAGCCTTTCCTCCACCAAATTCATTTGTCAGAATCACTGCAGTGTTTTTGTAAAAGCAATATTTCTTGAAAATTTAAAGAGAACAGTTTGGATATGTATAGGAAGTCAGTCAGTCAGGTTTTACCCTTCCCTTCTTCCAAGGAGGAGCTGTCTCTGCCTCCCTTCTCAAACTCTGGCAGGTCTTGAGCACTTCTGGATCTGACCAGTACTCTCTAAGAAATTAGCTTATTAAAATATACTGGCTTGATCTGTTATTTTGAAGTTTGTATTAATACTTCCATCATTTTATTTCCCTTAGAAGTCACTTTAAACTAGCCTAAATGTCTTGTTATTAATCAGTTTCTGGCAAGATCCTTAGTCCTTTAATCAACCTCTGAGAATCTTATGAAAAAATTTTGCACATCTTCTGGTGTTGATTTTTTCTTCTTCATTCAGTAGATCCTTGTGATATTTTTTTTTTTGTTGGTCGTTTCATTTTAGGTTGTTTTGTTGGGTTTTTTGAGACAGAAAACCTTTTTAAACTTATTTTGGAAGCAACCTTGTAAATATCAAAAGTTCTCTAAATAACTGCATCATCAGCTATGCAAGGTGCTAATGTTAGAGGGTTTATTTTGATATTAGTTAATGTATTCAAATCTGAAAATAACTGCTCTGCTTCTGCTGCTTCCTCCATTGCTATTTATAGATTTCTGATCTTGTCTGTTATTGGTCTGTGTAATTAACAAGCCATCAGTGGGAATTTTCCTAATCACAAAAGACTCTTAGTTGTAAGTACAAAACTGTCTGTGCCCAACTGTGAGCAGACAGAAAGGAGGATAACTTATCCAGGTGTCCTGTCCTCTTCAATCCTAGCCCTTGTGTCAGGATTGAAGAGGACAGGACACCTGGATAAGTTATCCTCCTTCTACATCCAGTCAGACACCTGAAAAGCCAGGCTTTGGTGAAAAGGAAGGTTTGTTCAGTTTGGAACAGCTGGGTTTGCCAGCAGAGAATCCCTGGCTGCTTGTGTTGTTCAAACCTGCCCTCCCCACAGCCTGGCAGATCCCTGGTGTGAAAAAACACCTTGGGAAGGAGCAAATGAGGTCCTGGTGGTTTGCTGGAGATCAGCACCACAACCTTCATATCCTCCTTGTGCACTTAGGGAGCAACTCCTTCAGACTTGGTGGTATTTGAAATTTCTGGTGTTGGAGGTGACTTAAATTTCCATTATCCTATTTAGTTCTTCAGTTTCTCTGACTTTCAAAAGAGACAAAATGCTGCTTATGTTAAAAGCAGAAAGGGAAAGCTCCCTTGAGTACATTTTTCTCTGAACCTATTGTTAACTTCACTTTTGAAGTAAAATTTCCTTGGAAATACAGCACTTCAGAAGACTCTGGAAGAGTCATCATTTTCTGGTAAGTACTTTTCCTGGTGAAGAAGATAATGTCCCTCCTGGTGGGAGGTGGGAAGGAGCTTAAAACAACAATAAACCCTGAGCCTGCCTTACTTACCAGTGATTGATCAAACAGGGAAGGAGCAGCCTTCATTCTTACAGCTTGGGGGTTCAGGTGTTATTTTCGTATTATTGCTGCCAGGTTACAGCTTTTGTAACAAACTGGACTATTTTAAATAATCCTAGACTGCTTTCAAATAATCCCAGACTGTAAAACTCCCTGATATTTCACTCCAGCATGACGGGAGTATTGATGGGAAAAGAGCTCTTGGCTTCCAGTGTTTTGTAAATGGATTTTTAACTCTGTTTTGGACACTCACCCAACCTGGTTTGAAGGGTATTTGCATCAAGTGACTTCATATTACCAAACCAGGGCAAAGCTTCTTAGGTGAAAAAGCAGACCCTGACTTATGTAAAATTATACAACCAGAGAGGGGCTGATGAAAAAGAAGTTATTTTATCTTGTGATGATTTTAAATATTCAGGCGTATGCAGGTGTTAGGAATTCAAATTGGTTTTAAGTACAGTAAGTAATGCTCCAGCATTTTCTATATGTCAGGGAAAGGTGATCTTTGGATTAAGCTGTGGGTTTTGAGTGCTGTTTTCTACTTTGACAGTCACTGGAGAGGAGCTCTCCTGGGTTTGTATCTCTCTGAATTTACTGGACAAATGCAGCTCACTAACAAGGGGGATGGAGAACATTGTTCCTGTTTTTGTTGGGTGCTATGAATTTAAATTTAGAAAGATTAAGTATTCTGAAATACACTTTAAAAGCATATGAACATAGCAATTACATTACTTACAGAAAAGGGACTTTTTAGGATGAAGGAGATTAGTTTTAGAAGATGACCGTGTGTGTAATCTTATTTCAGATGAAAAGAGCCACAAAGCCTGATGCAAGAAATTGAGATTTGAGAACTCCCTTTTGATTAAATTATATATATTTCTCTGATCTGTCTAATTCTTAATAGGGTATTAAGTGTATAATAATGGAATGTAAAAGAGTAGGAGAACTGAATGATGATGTATTTAGCAATGTTATTTGCAATTAAAACCCTGGGGAAGGGTTATGGTAGTGTGATCAACCTTGTATAAAAATAGCACGGTCACCTTGTCCTCTCTGATTGATTTTGCTTGCCTTAAAGGAAATATCTTTTAGGTCATCCAGCAAGCTGCAAACCACCCACTCTTACAGGTGGACATTATAGCATAATTCCATACAAAATAAAGCTGATGTTGGAATTACTGGCTCTGTAAAGGTTCTCCTTGAATATTTTTAAAAGCAATGATGGTTTTCTGCTGTGTTGCCCTGCTGGATGATGCAGTGAACAGTGTGCTGTAAGGGGGATTTTGCAGCACTTGAGAATAAAGCAGCATTTGGCTTTATAATCAGTATCTTTTATTGCCAGCTCTGTCCCAACCCTCCTCCTCAGCACAAACTTCTTAATAAGTTAAAATGAGTGGCTTTGGTTTGCTTTGTTTTGGGATGTGAAAGTGGTTACAGCTAAATCTGGACCTGTGCAAAGAGATGTAAAACACTGCAGAAACTGAGAAGGTGCTTGTGTGAGGGAGGGAAATCTGGGGCAGTGGGTGTGTTAAAGGAAGAGACTAAAAGTCTCAATTAGATGAGTTACACCATTTTTAATTGAGTTTTTTTGCTTGACTGGCTGTAGTTTTCCCCCTTATTTTTTGTTCTCTCAGCTTGCAAGTGACACCACTTCAGATGTTTTTATTCGTTGACTTTTGCCAGCGGGCAGGGGGAGGTCAGGAGAGCTCCTTGTTTCTCGTTTTTCAGCAGCAGCTTTCAGTTCACTTTCTGGAAGGTGCCTCTCTCCCAGCAACAGGAGCTTTTAGTAGCTGGTGTTGGGCTTTGTTTCACTGGCAAGGGAGGCTGTTTGCATCCAGAACTTCTCCCTGGGAGGCTTCTGGAGCAGGGAATGTGTGAAAACAGGCGAAGATGTGACTCAAAGGCTGTCAGCTCTTAGCAGTGAGCAATGCATTCAGCTGGATGCATTCCTACACTAGCCCATCCTGCTGGGACACTGGTTAAAAGTGGTTGACCATCATTGACAGAACTGTTGTGGAATTGGAATCAGATGTGAGGAATGGAAGGAAAGTCATACATTTGCCCTGTCATTTCTCCTCAGAAAACCCGAGAAAGGAGTGCAGTACCTGATCGAGCGGGGCTTCGTGCCCGACACCCCCGTTGGGGTGGCGCATTTCCTGCTGCAGAGGAAGGGGCTCAGCAGGCAGATGATCGGGGAGTTCCTGGGCAATCGGCAGAAGCAGTTCAACAGGGATGTGCTGGAGTGAGTATTGTGTGGGGAAGGGGTGAGCCCTGCCCTCCCTGCTGCATCTGCTGTCTGCAGGGTCACACAAATGCTGTTCCATTCCCCTCCCCGTCCAGCGTGTTCCTGGAGGTCCTTAATTTTGCTTCATTTGGAGTCTGCACGTGTGCTTCACACCTTGGAATGGGAAAACACCATTTACACCAGCAATGGGAAAAGGGCTTTTGACACTCTAACAGAACTTGCAATAATGGGGAGCCTATGAGCATTATTGCAGAACCAATAATAAAGTTTAGGTGAGGATTGGAAAGGGTGTGAGAAATGCCAGGCTCATTGTTTCCTTGTGCTTTTGCATAAAAGGAAAAATAGTAAAAGCAAGGGGAATAAATTACTTGCTGTTAATCTACATTAGCTACAATGTTACTGGAAGAAAAATATGAGCTACTGCAATTTGTCATTGTATAGCTATACATTTAAGAAAAAGCTTTTAAAAGTGGATGGGGCTTTCTGTGGTTTCTGCATTACAGTGCTGCATTACTTGCAGTGATTCATGTCTGGTCGTTTTAAAACTAAAAGCTAAGCTTAAAGGAAATTTATAAGCCCTTGATTTTAAAGCAGTCTTTAAACAAAGTATTAGAATCACATAGTTCGTGTTGCTGATTATATTAAAATGGTTCCCTTTTATTTTTTGTCAGCACTGTATTTTCAGAGCAAGAAAGTAATTATTTCTTCATAAATGTTAACTGAAAGTCATGGTAAATGATGGGGAGATGAGAATTACAGTAATAATAAGAGAGTATCCAAACAAGGTTATTTTTTCTCTCTGCAATTAAGAATGTTCCTAGACACAGAGCCATTTGGTACAGATTATTGTGCCTGCTGCAGGCTGTCTGAGATATGATATTTTGAGCAGTATAAACTATTTATTATTGTTGGAGGCATTGTGATAGTTGATTGGCCTGGAAGCACAGAACTAATAATTATTTGTGGCAGTGGTGCATCACTTACAATGATCAGACATTTTTCCTTCCAGTGGCTCTTCAGTTAAAAAACACAAGGGTCTGCTCACATGTGCACATTCTCATTGATCTGTTATTTTCAACCTCCTTTCACAGCTTACCTGCAATTATTGCAATTGCTGCTAAAAGTTTAAAAAACAATTCCATGAATCTCCGTCAGATGGAAAATTGAAAAGTTTTTTTCTGTTTCAAAGTCTTCCCTTTGTACTGTGTTGTTAGAAATGAAGAGACAGGATGTGAATCTGTTTTTGTCCTAGCTGTGTGGTGGATGAGATGGACTTCTCCACAATGGAGCTGGATGAAGCACTCAGGAAATTTCAGGCCCACATCCGTGTCCAAGGAGAAGCCCAGAAGGTGGAGCGGCTCATTGAAGCTTTTAGGTAGGATGTGAAATAAATCCCTCAGTCCCCAGAACCTGCTGCTTTACAGTCAGACTGCAGAACTGGGCAACTTGGGCTTATCCAAGTTAGTTTCCTAATTATTTTCAGCGTCATCATGACATACAAACACTTTCAAATATGTCTTGTTTGGGGAGGGACGTTGCTAGTATGGAATAGGAAGTTTCATTTGCTGGTGTTGTTCACGTGTGGCATTTGTATTGATAGAACTTTCTCAGAAGTTCTTCCTGGTCTCAGTTGAAAAGATACTCAAGGATTTTTGAACATCTTTAAGAATATATTTTGATTTAGTAGTTTATATGAGTGGAATTAAAAGCCCATGCACTTTGTAGGGTATGTATACTCCTGACTTTTCATTAAATACTTCAACAACAGTGGGAGAAAGAGGAGTCACTTATCAGTCCTGACAGAGGTGTATCCAGGGCATGATAAGGTGGAAATAACCACATGGCAGTAAGCCAAAATCAATGCTGTGTTCTTACCTGCTGTCGGGGTATTACTCACTGAAAAAAATGGGATACAGAAGTTATTGTAGTAAGTGAAGTTACAGTTAAGGACAAACAAACACCTTGCACCTTCAAGGATTGCCTTAGGAAAACACGTGGATGGAAAGCTAAAGCTGTGTCTGGCCAGGGAGCAGCAGTTTGCGAGGCTCTGGAATGCAGCAGGTGGGTTCTTTGGGCATTTGAGCTGTGCCTCCCAGCCCTGACAGCCTCCCTGGTGTTCCCAGCCAGCGTTACTGCATCTGCAACCCGGGCGTGGTGCGGCAGTTCCGCAACCCCGACACCATCTTCATCCTGGCCTTCGCCATCATCCTGCTCAACACCGACATGTACAGCCCCAACGTCAAACCCGAGCGCAAGATGAAGCTGGAGGACTTCATCAAGAACCTCAGGGGTAAGAGACCCTCAGGGCAAAGCTCCCCAAAGCTTTTCCCTGTCACTGTCCTTGCAGGGACACTCTGTGTCTTCTGGGAACAGCTTCACGCTGCTGTCACCTGGCTGCCGTTTGGACAGACTTCAGTCAATTCTGTAATGGCAAAACCAGAATTCATTGTGTCATATTTTGTCATTTTTATCTTGTCTTTCTTGAGTGGATGGATGTATTGTCAGGACCTTTCATTTTAGGACCAGTAAAACCAAAATACTTTTGATGTTCTGGAATTTCAGATCTTGAAAATGAAAGTCCTGGTTGGTGATTTTATTCCCTGAGATTTATATAAGGCAGCAATGAACAACCTGTGCTTAGCAGATGTTCCAGCTTAGCAAAGTTTAAGTTAGTGCTGAGATTTCATTGTAAAATCCACAAATACCCCAAAGGCCTGATATGCATCTCTTGGCATAATGCTGCAGTTACATTTGTGGAGTTAGCCACAGCACATTCTCTCTGAACTGCAGCATGCATGCCAGCAGTTCTTGTTACTGCAGGCATTTCTGTAGCAGGCTACCTTGCTGCAGTAAATCACTGCACCACAAAAGGTGGGTTGTGGAAGGCTTAGCCATGTGGCACAGAACAGAGGTGGTTCAGCCTGCTTCTATCTGCAAACAAATTGTATGTTCTCACTGTGTTTTCTATGAGAGCAGTTGTTGCACTGGGGTGACACAATATTCTATCTTTGCTTCTGAAGAGGAGATAAGAGTTTATTGCTTTAAAACCTGTTTAAAAAAGAGACATGCATCTCTCTGCCCCCAGAAAATCCAACTTTAAGTGACTTAGTGAAATTGGACTCCTTCCATTGCTATTAAAAATTCAGGATCAAGCATTCCAGACTGTGGCATTTGTTAGAATGCTATGCCAATGATAATCACACAGTGCTAAACAATAATATTGGATCTGGGCTATTTTGTTGATTTGTTTGTCCAGGCTAAACTAGTTCTTTTTGAAATCTTATATGAAATATTGGTTAAATAATTTTAATGCATTCATAGGGTTCTCACATAGGAAATTATTTCATGAACCTTGAGTAAGAGACAGAGGCAAAATGAAATGGTTCTTCTGCTTCCTCCCAGGGGTTTATTCCTAGGGGAATGTCATATGGAGGTTTTAGTGTCTAAAAAGGAATTTAACTCATCGTAGCTTTAATACCAAACAGAGGTGTGAAAGAAAAAAAAAATCTTTCAGGAAATCAGCCTTTTTATGTCTTAGTTTTAGATGGGAGTTTTAAAACAAAAAATCCCCAAACCTGGGTGATCTCCATCAATGTCTTGGTGTATGGGCAGCGAGCTTCTGGACCAAAATCAGTGTTTAAATCATGTTCACACCATTTCTTCTGCACGTCTGGGGCAGCACAAGGACACACAGGAGGAGCTGGCTGGCAGCTGGGAGAAAGCAGCACAGACATGCAGGCAGGCAGGCAGCACTGGGAGGGCAGGAAAGCAGAGAGTGCCAGGATTTGATGCTGTGTGTGGGTGAGATCCCTGCTAACAGCAGCTTGGCCCTGCAGGGGTGGATGACGGGGAGGACATCCCGCGGGAGATGCTGATCGGGATCTACGAGCGCATCCGCAAGCGCGAGCTGAAAACCAACGAGGACCACGTGTCCCAGGTGCAGAAGGTGGAGAAACTCATCGTGGGCAAGAAACCGGTGAGTGCCCTCTCCTCTGCCACGGGGCTGCTCCCCACTACAGACTGGCCCACGGATGGCAAAAGGCAGAAACTCTCCAAATCATTCCCTGTAAGGTTGACTTAAATTCTGGAGTGCCCATGCAGGTGAATTTTGGTTTTGCAGTCATGGGTGACGTGATGATGTTAGGAGTCTTAAAATCCTTTATTGTGAAGCTTTACAGTTCTGAAATACCTCCATTTTAGGCAGTTCTCTTGTTTATTTCTAAAGAATCAAAGTGTTTTGTTTTTGTGGTATTGTAGAGAACTGTATTTCAAAATGCGCACTGCCAGTTGTGGCTCCATAATTTACAAGAGTAACAGAGAAGTTCTGTTCACATCAGCATCTTTGTCACCTGCTCAGCTGCCTCCATGACCTGGGATTTGTAAGGGGCAATGGGGTCATTTTATCTCAGGACATATCTGAAATCAGGTCCCAGGGATTCTGGTGCTGGGTTTGAGCATCCAAAGATAGGATTGTTGTGGGAAAAGAATTGAAATATTTTGCGATATAAATGAATGTTCAAAGCATCTCTTGGAAAAGGAGAGAGAAAAGAAAGGCCACAGCATTTTGCCTCCGAATGTGGATCTCAGGATTCTCCCCGTTACAGTTAAAGGGCTTTGAACTGTAATCTCTTCTCAGACAAGCCTTAGTCAGGGCATGGGGGAAGGGAATGAGGGACCACCAATAATCTAATTTTGGTCTGTTTCCACTAAAGAATGTGCTGAGGAGATCTCTTTGAAGAAGCAGAGGAAAGAAAGCAAAATTTTTATAGAAGCTTGTATCTATTTTTGAGAGGAAGGGAAATAAATATTCTGAAGTCAGTATTCATGCACTTAATATGAAAATTTGTTTCTGCAATTGGGGATTTAAGTTTATATATAGGCTTCTGCAGGAGATGTTTTCTTTCCATGTTTCTTTTTTTATTCAGACATGTGGCAATTCAAATCCTAAAACTAATCCTGACCTTGTAAATTAAATGGGATTAAGAAAACAATGCCCTTGGTGGAGTCCTAGCTTGAAGGATTCTTCTGGTGGGAGACTTTTTAACTGTGTGCAAGGAATTTAGGGGAAGAGGCAAGAGTCTTTATTGATAGCTCTATTTGTTTTTACTTTATAGGCATTTAGTCATAGTCAGAGCGTGCCGTATTTACTTGCTATGATACAGTTCTGTGTTTCTCTGAAGTTTAATCAACTTGTATGTGTCTTTCTACTGTAGATTGGATCTCTGCACCATGGACTTGGTTGTGTAGGTATTTCTCTCCTACTCCTTCAAAATTTATAGTCCTTGTAACTGGCAGCATTTTCCTAAACTGGAAATAAGACATTCTGTTACATTTTAAAATTTTAAATTACTGATGTTCTTTCAGGCAAAATTTTTGTTGTGTTACAGTAAAAACTCTCCGAAGTATAAAGATTTTCTTTAAAATTTATTTCCCAGAGGCTACTTAATTTATTGCCAAGGGTCTTCTAAACCTTTTTAGTGCACTTTTTATTTATTTGAAATATTGTTATCACTGCAGAAATTAGCCAGTAAGGAATAAACAAATTATTAAAATCACAGTTTGCACCTCACCTTCCACCTGAGCTGTGGTGTGTTTATTCTTTCTGGTCCCTTTGAGAATTTAATGATACTCTGGAAAGATACTGCCAGTTAAAGTTCACTTCTGAATGGTAGATGAATAAAGTAATAAAGATAAACTGTTCTTATAATGCACCAGTTTATGGATATTTTTGGTGTTGTTAACGAGATCTCATCATTGCACTTGAAAGAAATTAAGTCTCACTTGTCAGCTTCAGAGGCACCTTCAGCAGACATTTCCAATAAGAAAATGGAAACTCAGTCTTGATTTTCTTGCTGGCTTGAGAAAATAAAGCAGATTGAAAATGCATTTGCTTTGTCCTGATGTCACCATTTTCTTGGTATTAGGGAATGAGCAAATTGTATTAACTTGGTGGCTGATAAAAAGTAACTCACAGCGTCTCACAAAAGCTAAACTTGCTTTGCATCCTATCTTCTAATGGTAATAAAAATGCTCATGAAAGGAACTTTGATGAAGTTTGAACGTCCTGCAAGTTTGTGGCATAAATTCTTTATGTTCCTGTTGTTGTACCTTTGATGAAAAGGTCTAAAGGGCTTAGAGGTAAAAATATTTGAAATGTTAAAGAAAAAAAGATTCTGTGTATAAAAAATGCTCCTTCTTGGCTAGAAGTTGTTCTATGAACCATGAATTTTTGTATTATTGCAGGTGCTCTCTCTCCCCCACCGGAGGCTTGTTTGCTACTGTAGGCTGTTTGAAGTTCCAGATCCAAATAAACCTCAGAAGCTTGGATTGCACCAACGAGAAATATTTTTATTTAATGATCTCCTCGTGGTATGTATTTCCAGGCAGAGAGAATGAGGGATTCAGAAATCCTATCTCCATGAAATCGCTGGCAATTAAGTACATGAGCATTCCTAAAAATAAATATCTGTTATCCTCTATTCCCACAATCCTGGGATGATTAAGTGATTTGTATCTTAATTTTAAAAATTCTGTATAATTTGCTTTTAAACTGAAGTCTTTTATTAATGGCTACACTCTGCAAGAAGTATTTGATGCAGTAGCTTTTACTACAGAGAAAAAAAACCTCACCTCCAGTTCACACATTGTCCTAAAGGATAAACAGAGACATTATTTATTCCATGAATAATGAATTCAAGGTACTTGTGGAAAACCAAAATTACATCCTCCTTTGTGTTCCCCAGATGTTCTGTGAACCAGATCTGTTTGTGCATTGAAATAGGAATAGGCTCTGTTGAAATAGATTTTACAGTTGACTTTTCTTTTTAGCGTGCATTTACCTTCACAGACTTTAACTTGACCCAGTCTTTTGAAAAGCAGACACACAGAACTCAGGACAGCTTGGAATTATTTGGTTGAGTTACTCTTAAAAATAGGAAAATTTGTTGCAGTCCATTTGAAATGCGCTTGGCTGTTACCTGAAAACTGAGAACTACACCAAATATTTCATATTTTGTTAGGAAAAAGGCACATCTCATCTACATAATTTTACTCTGTGTGGTTTTTTGCCTACCTGCAGACCTTAAAACCAGGGATTAAATAAAAAACATTCATCCTTTTGCTTCTGAGTATAACCTAGGGGTTGTAAGTGGGAGCTTGAGTGGAAACTGATGGAACATTGTTTTCTGCTATTTTTTTATTACTTACTCAGATACCAGTAGTTCTATCAAACTGTTTGGGGAATAATATAGACCAAATCTGTCAGTGTGGTAGCACCTAAATTTGGGGGGTTTAAGGATAACTTAAATGTATTTTCATTTTTTGCTAGCACAGAAAGGATGCATCTGAAGTATTCCAAAGGTTTTGGAATTTCAAGAAGCAGAGTTCTGGAGGAGAGAGAACACAAAGGCTGTGTCTGGATAAAATATTACTTTTCTGCTTTAGAGAGATGATGCTGCAAAGCTTTGATTTTTTCAGTAGCAGGACATTAAATACATCAGTTGCATTAAAAAAAAGGGAAAAAATGACCAGTGCATTTTTTCTGACAGATTCATAACTTCCTTTTAAATAAAATGTTTTCTCTTATGCTCATTCTTCAGAGCAATAATTTTCCACAGGCACATTTGGTAGAATGAGTATTTCACTTTGTTTATCTGGTCCCTTTCAGGTGACCAAGATTTTTCAGAAGAAGAAGAACTCTGTTACATACAGTTTTCGACAGTCCTTTTCCCTCTATGGAATGCAAGTTCTTCTCTTTGAGAACCAGTGTAAGTATTTCCTCTCTTTTTAGAAGACCACTTTGTTCATAAATAAAACAAAAATGGTGTAAGTGAAAGGGATGGGCAGGACTTGATCCTGAGTTTAGGAGTAAGATTGCTCTGGATTTAACTTTGTTCTGACATTTAAACAAGATGCTGTCAGTAAATAAACCCGAGGTTTTTGGTTGTAGTCAGGAGCCAAATCTCCCCAAATGTGTTTGTGATTACTTGTAAAGAATAAAAGGATTGCCAAGGAAAAAACCATCTGTTGCTGAGTCATTGGTACCATTAGCTGGAACTGAGTGATAATAATGACTATATAATGATATCTGTTCCATTTATTTTCCTGATTCATGGCTTAACTTTGCCTAGATAATGTATGCTACCTCAAATTTAAATACAAAGCATAAACTTTCATTTTCTGACACCTTTTGTTTTTGTCTCTTACAATCTGCATCAGTCCAATATTCTTTTTATCTTTAGTGCTTCTTAGCAGACAAAAACCCAAATAATTTGCTAAAATCCTGTTTCTAAGCCCAAATACAGCATCAGTAGTGACAGCAGAGCAGAGTTGTTGGTATGGTACATAGGGAGACAGCCTGACTGAACTCATATTTTGTGACCAAACCTTCACCCCCTGATAAATTGGGTACAGCCCAGTGTGAGCTGTTCCTGTGCTATTCCATCATGGAAGGCTCTTAGTTTTAATTTGTCCTTGAGAATGTGCTCCCTAAAAATCCACTGCTGCTACTGCAGGCCTCTGGAGATTCCAAAGGGAAGGTTTTGCAGAGCTCACAGCAGCTCTGTAGCCCACAGATTCTTTCTGTGCTTACACATGCATTCTCTCTCTCTGGTGAGCACATTATATGATATAAAATTCAGTTTGGAGGGGAAGGCCAAATACATCTATCCTCAATTCTACTAAAAATAGAAGGATTTATAATTCTCTGATGCCATGTTAAATAAAATATTTTAAAAATAAAGCATGATAAGTAGAAACAGTAATCAAATAAATTTAAAAATATCTATAGTAAAACAAGAAGTAAAGGATTGGATTCCTGCCAGGGGACTGGAGATGTTTTAACTGAGGCAATTCAGGAGGGCTTCTGAATTCACTGCAGTGAATCAGTGAACACACTGCTCTCTAATATTGGTGCCTCTCAGGTGGCATGCACAATTTTCCAGTTGGGAAAGAGAAGTGTTTGTCCCCTTTGATTTGTAAAATTCAATATTCTTGGTCTCCCCTGTCCCCAGCAAGCTTTGGGCTGTTTTGTCCAGAGCCATCAGTAACTCTGTGTGGAGCAGCTGTTCCCTGGTTTCAAGGGAATAAAAGTCAGTGTTGCTAAAACAGAAGCAACAAAAATATTGGTTTGGCTGCTGGTGAGGTTGAACAAATGACTGGCACTGGTGATAGAAAAATTGACTTTTAATGATAGAAGTCAATTATGTTGAGGGATGGATGAGCTGCAAAAGGGAAAACAATGTCACATATCTCTAGTAAATAAACAGGCCATATGGGAAGTATATTTTCCATTTTCAGTCAAAATCACTAACAAAATACAGAGGAGGAGCAGATCACTTAGGAGAGAGTGTGACTGAAACCAGGAAATACTGATGTGAGGGTTTGCTGATACTTGATCAATACAGTGCAGAGAAGTGCCTCTGGGAATAAACTACACGTGTTTGCGGCGTGGAAATTCCTTTTTGGCTCTTGTGTGGGGGCAGCCCCGATGACTTTGGGCTTGCCAAGTTTTGTAAACATTTTTATTCTTTCCCCTGGAGTGGTGCAGAGCTGCTTGCTGCATTCCCTGTGCCAATGTTCCCAGTATCCCACCTGAGCCTGCCTAGCACTGGGACCTTTTGCCTGTTCTTCTGTGTGAGGTGTTGACAGCAAATCCCAGCAAAACTCCCAAATCCTTCCTCCCTCCTTCCCCTCAGGACCATTTGAGCCTCAGGGCAGTTCCTCTATTTTCCCTGAGGACTGTAAATGGACTTTTCTTCACTTTTAGTTGCAGCTTTGATCCTGGAGTTTAGGTACCCTAAAAAGCCAAAGTGAAGGTACCCTAAAAAAGCCAAAGTTAATGCATCCTAAAAAAGCCAAAGTGAAGGTACCCTAAAAAAGCCAAAGTTAATGCATCCTAAAAAAGCCAAGCACATGCACTAGTTTCTCAATTGTTGAAGTCTTGTTGAAACCTCATGGCTTTGAGGGAAGGGAGTGCCTCACCTCATCTGCTGGCTCTTGAGGGAGGGAGGGAGAGAGGTTTCTGTACATGGGAGCCCTTGAGCTTGGGCTCAAATTCTGAAGTAAATATTTGAGAGCTTTAGCAAACCAAGAAAGGAAGGCAGCTGAGTGAAAGAAAACATTGTGTTGAAATGCACATGCTGAGGTTTGCTGACACCCCATTGCTCCAGGTCTGTGCTTCAAGCAAACACTGATTTGTTTTCTACAGCAGAACATTTTTCATTCTGAGTATCTTTCTGTAAATGAACCTTCTGTCTCAACCAGGAGGTATTTTTGACCAGCTGTTAAAATCTCCTAAGTACAACTAGAAAAGAGGCAAAGACAGTGTCCTGAAACATCTGCCTTTTATTATTAAAAGTCCATAATATGGGTCAAAAGAAGGGTGAAAAAACCAAATCAGTCCTTTTACTTCTTCAGTATATGATTTCACAGATATTTTTAATTTTATTTAAAAGTAAAAAAGGAAAGCAGGATGTACAGGGAGCACAAGCCAATAGGAAATACTAAATGCACCTGTTTGTGTGTTTTTCTTCCTGCAAATGGTGAGTTAAAAGTATAGGACAATTTGTAGCATTTGAAATGTCTTCAAGTAGCCTTTCCACTCAGCAAAGCTTTGGTCACAAGTGGGTAAGGTAGATCATGGGATCTGTTCCATGAAAGAAAAATGATCCCCTTAGCTTTTTGCTTTTTATTCCTACTGTTTTTGATATATATTGCATATTGTACCTTAAGGGTAGCAGCTTCATAAAGATATCTCTCAATATTTGTTCAGTATTTGACAGTTAAGCTGTTCCAATGTACATTAGGGATTTTTATTCTAATTTTGTGCTGTCAGACTTCTATTTCTCTGACTTTGTATCCTCTGTGGTAATACCACTAAAAGCTTTCAGTTTTGGTGGGTATTTTTATTAAAAGAAAAGTAATTGTAATAATCAGAGCTTAGTTTTTCTTGCCTTTTTCTTTCAGATTATCCCAATGGCATTCGGCTCACATCAGCTGTTCCAGGAGCAGATATCAAAGTACTCATAAATTTCAATGCACCAAATCCTCAGGACAGGAAGAAGTTTACAGATGATTTGAGGGAATCAATTGCAGAAGTTCAAGAAATGGAAAAGCACAGAATAGAGTGTAAGTACAAAGGTACATATAATGGAGCATTTTCCAGCTAATCAAAATAATAGAAACTAATAGTGCCCTTGGAAAATTTAAATTTTAAATTGAAAATTACCATTAATAAAAACTACAAGTGTATAACATATTAGAACTCCTTAAAAGTTCAAAATAATGTGGGTTTTTCTGTGACTTTGTCTCGAGAAGGAGGAAAAAGCCAATTATGGCTTAAGCCCCAGCTGAGTTCATTGACTCCTATTTACTGCAGTGTAGCTGCAGTGGAATTTATCTTGGACAAGCTGCAAGTAACAATGGACAGAGGAGAGCTGGGTCTGTGATTTGTAGCATAAATTACAGCAAGAATTTTAGGAATAATTTGGACAGAAGAGAGCTGGGTCTGTGATTTGTAGTATAAATTACTGCAGGAATTTTTAGGAATAATGTGGACAGAGGAGAGATGGATCTGTGATTTGTAAAATAAATTCCAGTAAGAATTTTAGGGATAATGTGGACAGAGGAGAGATGGATCTGTGATTTGTATCACAAATTACAGCAGGAATTTTAGGGGCAATTTACCTCATGCTGAAATTCCCAATGATGGCCCTTTCAATAAGCTTCAGTGAATTTTTCTTCATTTCCGTGTTGCAATTCCTGCGGTCAATAAGGAAGTCATGGTCCAAACTGATATATTTTGCTGGTAGTCCCCTGAGTGTCTGAAGAAGATTTTATCCCATTTTCCCAAAAGAGGCCCTGCTCCAAATCCAGCTGTGGTGGAGCTCCCTTTGGGCACAGGGTGATTTATTAAAATTATGGATATTGATCTAGTACCGATATCCAACTGTGACAGACAAAACTCTCTGACAGTTTAGAGTTACAAAGTGTATGTTTATTGTGCGATGGCTCTCAAATACACACCCAATTTACAGGTGATTACCGAGTCCTTTTATCTATACAAGTGTTGAATACCCCAAATACAAATGCATATTCATAACTTTGGCACATCCCCTTCCCCTCTTTGTATGGTAATTAGTTCAAAGCTATCAAGCATGCAGAGTTTGTTCCTCGAAATGGGTCGGTGGTCCCTTTCATTGGGAGGGGTCCCAAAATGAGGAAGTAAGTGAAGTCTTCCTCGTTCTGACCTTTCTACCTTTTCAATGCAACAATGACAAATGAACTCCTGGTAGAACTCCCATTCCCTGGCTTCAGTTGGTTTCAGAACAGAGGAGGCCTACAATTGTCTTATGTTCCTAAGAGCTGTTTATCAGTTTCTATATTCTTCATTAAAAACCCAGCTAACCAAACATTATGTTGACAAGCAATCAATTATTAGTTAACTACCGACTCTTAACTTCATCAAGGCCTACTCATTTATTTTGATTAACTCTAATAAAACTGATCTCTAACTCAAATCTTAGCTCCTCTAAAATCTCTAAATCCCTTTAAGTTTATGTCTCGAGGGATGTTCTGGGTTGTTTCACGCCCGCAACCACCAATGTAAGAACGCCCGTGTGTGTTGCAGCCGAGCTGGAGAAGCAGAAGGGAGTGGTGCGTCCCAGCATGTCGCAGTGCTCCAGCCTGAAGAAGGACTCGGGCAACGGGAGCCTGCCCCGGCCGTGCCTGGACGACAGCTACGCGGGCGGCGAGGGGCTGAAGCGGAGCGCGCTCAGCTCCTCCCTGCGGGACCTGTCCGAAGCAGGTAAGCGCTGCCTCTCCCCCCGCCTCGCTGCATGCACCGCTGCCTCCGCCGTGCCCGCAAAGCCCGGCTCGCTCTGGGCCTCCACAAACAGCACTGGTGGAATCCCACACTTCCAAACAGATCCTTAGTTCCCCCCCCGGCTCGTGGTTAATTTATGTTTGTTTTTTTTTTTTTTTACCTTTTGTTCTGTTAAGCGGCCACTGTTTGAAAGCATTTAAGCCGTTGTAGGTTGCTATAGAAACTTTTAAAGGACAGTGAAGACAGAGGAAAAATTGTAAGTTTTCATTAAAACAGAAGTGACTGACTTGTGCTAGGAGTAATTCACTTCGTTTTCCTTTCTTTTTTTTCATCTCCTTTGCTTTTTCCCCCTCCTAGAGTAGGCCTAGAAAGGGAAGGAAAGCTCCTGGTCTCTGTGTGACGAGCGCTTTCTGTGTATTCTGTACTCAAGTGTACCTGTGTTACCACCTGGATGAATGAAATTGAGTGAAGCCCTGCTAAATTCTCTCTAGAGCTGTGTAACAGCAGTGTGCCCCTGATGCTCTTTTCTTGTTCTGTAACTCAGACACGGTTCCTAATTCTTGCAAAAAGAGGTTGTTGTCAAGTCCTCTTGGCAGTAGAACCAAAGAAGTCCTAGTGGACAAGGATGCTGATAACCCACAAAGCCACTGATGAGTCTGAAGTTTTATTAACTGATCAAAGACTGGAAAGCAGTGGTGATGTGATTTTTTAGCCAAAGCAAGCCAGGGGAAGTTGGGCATGTTTTTATTTGCAGGTTTGCCTCACACCTGGCATAGCCATGTAATCTTTCAGCATTAAAGAGTCCTGTCACTGACAAGAACTCTTATCTGAACACTATGTCCACTATTCAGAAAGTACTTCCAGAAATAGTAGCAACTCTATTTTTTTTAATTATTTGTTTTTTAGTTCATAGGCTGTGTTGCATACTCTGCTTTGTTCTTTCAGTTGCAGTGATGATGTACAGTGTAGTCATAATTTCAATATTCTGTATGTCTTTGGTAGTAGATACTACTTTACCTATTTCCTTTTTTTTTTTTAACTAAAGAAGAGATTTTAGCTATACTGCAATAAATAAAATTGTTGTAAACTGAAATGATAGCCTGTGTTTTGTGGGTATATGTATGTGCATACAAATATGTAGAGAGTGAGCTCTTTCAATTCTTTTCTTCTCTGTTTAGGCTTTCATACTCACATCTCCATGTGCTTCATTAAAAAGACTTAGGCCCTTGATCCAAAATCAGGCTGAAGTTGAATATTGGTGCTTGCTTGGCTCCAGTGGATTTTAGATCAAGCCCTAGTCTTCACCACTCTTATCTCTCAGATTTGAGGATACTTCATCATCCTTTTCTGTTGTTTTCGTTTTATTTCATTAGAATGAGAACTACCATATTGTCAATATGTGAGTTCAGTGGGTATCTGTACCCCTAAATGTGATTTCTGATTAATTTTTTCATTCCATCAGAATTACTCATCCCTCTCTTTCAAACACTGCCATGTATTTGAATTCATATTATGGGTTTAATTCAACAAACCAGCATTTGTAATCACAAACACATTTCACAGGGCATGCCTACAACTGGCATGCTAATTACTGAAAATAACCTTTTTCCATGACAAAAAGTAGAAATCACTCACAGACTGCAGGGTTTATCAATGAGTTTGTTAAACCCAACTAAACTTAATTTTAACTTGAAATAGCTGAGAATTATGGACAGCTTCTGTTTGGTCTTGTGCAGTGCAACTGACTTGAGAAACAAGCAGCCTGTTATTTGCTTTGTTGTTTGGTGGAGTGACTGCAGGGAGATGATCCATAACTTCCCTGCCTTCTCTCAGGGAATAGCTTGCATGTGAGACTAATTTTATTTTTAATGTGGGAGAGGTGATCCATAGAAAAGCAAAGAAATCTCTTTCAGTTAGGAAGATACTGCACCCAGTGATTATCCCATATTAAATTGCTTCTCTAAAACAGATCTGAGTTAGGTTGCCTCAAAGCCTTTTGAGGATGAAGCACAGGATGAACAAGGAGGAGGAACAGGAGTGTGTAGGCCTGTAGGAAAGTGGATTTTTAGAGGATACCCTTTCTACATTGAATCAGAAAGAAATCTAACGAATGTGAGAAGATGGCCTGGTTGCATATTTATGCAGGAAGGCAGGTAAATGTCCAGTGAACATTGCAGACTCAAAATTTTAACTGTTTATTCAGTCAAAGGAAGTGTGACTGAACAGCATTTGGCTGCACAGGTACTTGACAGAATTATTTAGGAAAACAATCCATTGCTGTCCCTCAGACATCCCAGTAAGTGGAGGCTGTGGAAAGTGACTGAATTTCTCTGAGTGACAATTCAGAAGCTTCTGAGGTCTAACAAATGCTGAAACCCTGACTGATTCTGCTCCTGAGCTGGGAATGCACAGAAAGCAGGATTTGTCCATCAGGAATCCTTTCCTGAGAGTGGTTCCATGCCTTGGCCACACCAGCTCAACTCCCAGCTGTGGGAAGGGTGTGCTGAGCATCTCTTCACTGGAGAGATGCTGTTGTTCCTTGTGCACTGCCAGTTCTTTCCATGGAATATAAAACACAATGTGGCATCCAAGTGTTTCAAGATGCGAATATGTTAAAAATATTTAGGGCTTTATTTTTCTCTAAAGAGAAATGTATCATTTTTATTGAACATTCTTGAGCTATAGTCAAGGAAGAACTGAATTTATTTGTTCCAGACTTTGAAATTCTTAATTTATATAAAAATACTAGAAGCCAGATAAATTTTAATCCATCTAAAGCTGAGTTTTATGAGTTTACAGAAAGATGGGACAAGTGTGATGTCCCCACATGGCCGCTGTTCCACAGGAAGAATGATTTGGTCACTAAAGCAGAGCAGGAAGGGTTGGACTGGTTGTGTTTCCCATTCTGTTTCTTCCAGAAACAGTCCCACTGGACCGGTTTTAGGTTCTTTAATTTGAATTCTAGTGCTTTTACATTGAGTTTACAGTGGAATTCAAACTTTATTCCCACATCCCTAAACCTGTAAGGTGGGAATAATATTTACACCCTGAACTGGTTTAAAAAATGCAATTTTCTTGTTTGCCCCAGTACTCCACAAGTGGCACAGCCAGGGAGTTCTGCCCAGGTGAGGGTGGTACAATGGTTCCTATTACTGGGAGCTGGGCTTGTCTAAAACAGCCACAGACCAAGAAAGATTACTGCAAAACCAAACCAAACAAAAAGTATTTCCAGGATTAAAATAACTCTGTTTCAGTGTGAGATCTTAAGATTCTACCCGTTTCACACAGAAACACAATGAAAATGTGACAAAGGGTACTCAAAGAGTACCTCTCCCCTCAGAAGTGGTCTCTCTAATCACTGGAGTGAGCAATTTAATTTAAAACTTTTTTCCAAGCCTTTTCCCCCAAGACACTCAAAGCCAAATCATAATACCAAATCATAATATCAAATCATTGATAGTGTTTAGCTATCAGTTATCTCACTGGGCCAGAAGAGTTTCAGGAGCTACAGAGCAGCAGTGAGAAATATTTCCATGTACTGAGCTGATGTGCAGCCTGAGCTGTGAGATCAGCACACATCCTGTGATGTGTCCTGCACACATCCAGTCTGCAAGGTGCAATGGCTTTTATTAATGAAGCTCAGTATTCTTTTGGCATGGTTAAGTTTGTAAAAACCTTGTAATCACTTCATGTTTCTACTAGAAATTTGAAATATTCCTGGCCCCATATAATGCATGTTCATATGTGGGACATATGTTCATATGTGGACTTGTGTAACTTAAAGATACTTCTTACAAGGAGTATTAATATCTAACAGATAAGGTTAAATTGATTGAAATTTAATTTTATAAATTAAAGTCCACTCTAACAGCCTTAAAAAATTAAAGTAAGCATAATATATTAAGCAAAACTAATCTTCAGATTTGATAAATACCACCTTGCTCTGTACCACAGCTACGAATTATCCCGCCAGTACATGCTTACATGCAATTCTAGTTGAGAATTTCCCTGAGGTGCATGTGAGGCTGGAGCTCCAGGGAGGCATTTCTGGGATGGGATGATATCCCAAACAGGGAACAGTCTGGAATAAGCACACATTGGCAGGGGGGAACGCTCCAGGGGATTTACTGAGTAAACCCACCATACTGCATGTCAGCACAGAACTGGGTTTGGCTTGTTTTAACGAAGCCTCTGTACAGCAATAGTGCCTATCTGAGGGAAATTGCAGGCATTTTAAGGAGGATTTTTCTGTTTGTTCTTGGCTTTGCAAGTACTACTTTGCCCTGGAGTTATTCTGAGCAAAATTCCATCTGTCGCTCTCTGTCCGTATTTACTGTGTCCGTGGTGATCTGATCAGACTGTGACTCCTGCCATATGCAAAAGGCATTGGATTGTTGTGTTCTCCTTCATTTTGGCCACGTTTAATGCCCCGTGTCAGCTCTCAGTCTTATTTGCAACCCTGACTGCTAAGTTCCCAGGTGGCTGCCGCAGTGTGTTCGCATCAGCAAGCAAGAGTGGTTGGAGTGTTAATCAGTACTAATCCCATTATCAGAGCAGAAAAATATCAAACCTGACTAGGAGTCAAAATAAGGGATGAACAAACCCAGTTTTTCTTGGGGGGCTCATAAGATAGTACAGCTCTGCTTTGGCTGAGGCTAAAACTGGAGCAGTGAGCTTTTGACAAAGAGCCCATCCAGGGGAATTGTTCCAAATCCCGATGAATTTCACAAGTCAAACACAGCACCTTGACCACAAACGCCTTCCCCTCAATTTAATGTCACTGCAGAGGGGGTTGTACTGGGGAGCAACTCTTTTTAAGAGGGGAAAATGTTCCAGTAGCCTGGAACTGTAGCTCTTAAGAGAAGCTTGTTTCAGGGCAGTGTCCTGTGACTGACCAGGTCAATGTTATGCTTATAAATCCAGCAGGTGGTAGTTTTTGATCATCCTGATCCTTTGGGTAATGTGAATTGCCCTATGAGCAGTTCCACTGCTCTCTAGTTCTGATCCCAGGTGCTTTTGGGCTGTCTGTGATGAGGGTACATCATTAATTGGTTCAGTGATGCTGAAATCCTCACATTCTCCCCCAAAACTACATCTCAGAGCAGAAGATTCTGAAGGCAGCAATGTGCCAGTGCAGGGTGGAGTCTGACATTTGGCCTTGCAGGAAAACAAGGAGAGAGTGCTGAGAAAGCTTTGGTTTCTAAAGCCCTGCTGATTTTAGGGAAGCTCTGAGCACCAGGAGGGCTCCTCAAAGCTCAGCTTTGTTTCTACACCCTGCCAGGAAACTATTCTGAAACTTTGCAAAGGAAAGCTCCACAAGCTATCTTCTAAAAATCTCTATTTCCACTGCAGCCAGATGCTATTTTCTCTGCTGTGAAGTGAGAAAGAAAATCTTGGATCCTGTGTCCTATACAGCCACTAAGGTTTTCTGGCTCTTTAGGCAAACAGTCTGGAGTTTCACGTGTGGGTTTAGGCAAAAGTTTTTGCAGTTTGAGACTGTTGGAGTACAAATCCAACATGCTTAAAGATAAAGCACTGCACAGCTAAACAAACAAAATCTAGCCATAATGTCAAGACAGATTCCAGATTTACTGATCAAAAATTAAGTTTAGTTTTTTTTAAAACCTCATGAAAGAAGATTATATGAAATCCACTGAGGTTCAAAGCTGAAATTGAAAAGATAAATTTGATAAAATGATAAAACCGATGAAGTGATAAAACCGATGAAGTGATAAAACAGATGCCCCTCACAGTGCCCCACACTGAAGTTCAGAATATTTCGACATTAAATTTTGCATTTAAGTTAATGCTACCCCACAACTGTATCTCAATGTTTAAAGAAAAGAAAAACCCTCATGGCCGATCAGATTGCAGGAAACCAAACCCTTTAAAATCCTTGCTGCTCAGCATCACCAGCGCAGCACTAAACCCAGCTGCCCAGACAAGCCTCCTTCAAGAACTGTGCAAATGCCCAACACCAGCACCTCCCGCTCCTGTGAGCCTACTCCCAGCAGCACCAGCCCCTCTCCAGACTGCCAGTGCCCCCCAGACCCGCAGGCAGGTGCAGGGGTTGCAGTCCCTGCTGGCCCCGGAGCTGTGGGGCTGCGGGGCCGCAGCGCTGGCGCCGGTCGTGTCGCAGTCTCTAATCTCTGCTGTTGCATGTCCTGGGCAGGCAAGCGTGGGCGACGCAGCAGTGCAGGATCGCTAGACAGCAATATGGAAGTAAGTAGGAAGTTCCTGATGTCTAGCTGGATGTGATGATGTGCATTTCAAACCTTTCTTTTATATACATACATATTTTTTTGCTCTTTTTTCTTCTAACATATATATATATTTATATATATAACCTGCCTGCCACGAATAAAATGCATGCCTAGGCTATTCACTCTGTATTCTTCCAGCTTACAAAGCACTGACAGCTTGTTTTAGAGCAATGCCATTTTTGGTTTGAGCTAACCTTGTTCCCTTTGTTCCTGCAAGCATGGTTAAATGGATATGATGTGTCCTTTTGCCACCATTTCAGTCCGGTCCCAGCTTAAAAGCCCACTTGCTCTTTGTTACCAAGTACACTGTTCTTGCTGTTTGATATTTAGCTACAACTATTGACTGTCATGCTCAACCATCCCCATTGCTTATTTTCGAGTTCAATTGCTAAATGTATGCAGTCATGACACCATGGAATTGCACAGATAGGGCATGGGAGGATAAAAAAATTATTCAGATAGGTGAATTCAATGTGGATTTCATGAGATTTCATTCATCTTCAAACCATTTATATATACTGTTCATGTCTCTGAATTCAGCTTGCAGATTTTTTCTTTTTTTTCTCTCTTTTTTTTTTTTTTTTTTTTGTGTTTGCTTTAGGTAGATTACAGTTTAAATCTAGCACACTTTGCCTAAGTACTGTTGTGTCCCATAACTCTTTATAAATACAAACCCCGAACTTCAGCAACTAAATTCCAGGCTAAATAATAGAGAATGTTGGACCACAGGTCAGATTAATGCAAGCACATAGAAATCTTAGTGGCAAAATTGAATGGTTCCATTTAACACAACATGCAGAGGTAGGCCTGAGAAGCAGCACTGTCATGTATAGTAGTGGAAAACTGCTATAAATAAAGATTTAAATACCATTTTAAAATCCGAGATGTAACTGTAATATTTGCTGCTGTATGTTTAACTATTTAGGTTGCATTTAATGTAGCGCTTTTTTTTTTTGTGATAAAAAAGCAAGTATATTATTTTTTGCAGTATTTTCAAATGTGTTTTTCCTTTAAAAACACACTCGTAGGTCTTATATCATGTTACTCTCCCGTGATATTCTTTTTTTTAATCTGATGCCATAAGTCTTGATGTCAAAACACCCCGTGCTTAACATCCCCTAAGACGGGCACGAGTGCCCCATTGGCCACTCAGGAAAGGTGGAGCTAAAATATCCCCTGGAACTCCCTAACATAATCCACCCATGCGAACCCTAAAGGAGGAGTTTGTGGGTCAGTGTGAACTTTTTCTTTTTTTTATTATTTTTTTTTTCCTTTTCGAACATTTCAAGATTTTTTTTTTAATTTTTATTTTCTATTAATTTCTTTTTAGGGGTCCATCATTAGCAGTCCTCACATGCGCCGAAGAGCTACATCAACCCGAGAGTGTCCATCTCGCCCTCACCAGACTATGCCCAACTCCTCCTCACTCCTAGGGTCCCTGTTCGGTAGCAAGAGGGGCAAGCCCCCCTCGCAGAGCCACGCGGCCGCGCAGCCCCCGCACCACGCGGAGGGCGCGGCGGCAGCGCCGCACCCGCACCACGCGCAGTTCTGCCACCAGAACCCGCCGCCCTACCACCACCACCACCACTACCACCCGCCCCCGCACCCGCACCCGCACCCGCACCAGTACCACCAGCACGGCCACGGCCACGGGCACGGCCCCTACCTGCCGCACGCCCCGCACCACGCCCCGCACCACGCCCCGCACCACCACGGGCCGCCCCCGCCGCCCGCCGCCAGCACCAAGCCCAAACACAGCGGCATCAGCACCATAGTCTAGGCCTAGAGACCCTCCTCGTGACTCTAGTTCTAAACCCAGCTGCAAAGGCACTTAGAGGAAACAACCAAATCACACCGTCAGTTTTTACCTAGGCCGTTTAATGAGCTTAAAGGCTTGCTGTTACTAAATAAAATAATTCCAGTTAGCCCAGGCCATACTGGTTTTACTTATCTACTGGATAGATGTTTCACCGCCATCTGGTTAGTTCTTATTTCCAAACTTGCCTTGAAAACGTGCTGCTTGCTGAATCTGAGGAAAGCTACCTTTTACACCAAACCCCTGGACAATTTTACACACGTGATGAAAAGCTAGCCTATGGAAAAAAAACAGGGAAAAAAGTCAGACAGAACCAAGTGTTGCATTCTTGCTCTTTTATTCTCAATGGGCAAAAAAAATAAGTAGACCTGATATGGTTGATGAAAGTACGTAAGTAAACTTTATATAATATAAATATATACATATAAATATATATATATATATACTGTATAGTTAACATTTGTGCTTGGAAAGAAATTTTTTCAGTCCACAAAACTAGCAATATAGACTTTACAAGGAATTCCACTTACTTGATAGGACAGTATAATAGATGAATAGCATCTGAAAGAGTAGACCAAAAACATTAAACGTTAGAAACCAATTTCAAACATTTCAGTATTTTCATCACAAGTCCCCTGGACTTGTTAAAAATTCTAAGCAATCATTACTAAATGTGCCAAGTAACATAGCATTTAAATGTTGTAGTCCAATACTGCTTTGTATAAATCCTTATTTTATTAACACGATGATATCATACGTAATCAGTATTAGAGCTGCTCTGCTATTTCAGGTAAGCAAACTCGTTAAGATGCAGTAATTACTCCGTAGCAATGGAGGGTGCCCACGTACCAGGGGGCACCTCCAAGCATTGGTCACACGAGTTCTTAGACACTTTAAAGGCTGTGATAACTGTGAATTTACATGATCCACATTTCTTTTGTAAGCATATGGATTGAACGAGCACACGGGAAGAGTTCCGCCAGGTGCATGTAAACACTGCAAAAACATTCATCTCAAACATGAAAATGGCAAACCTCCATCCTTCTCAGCTACTTTGGTTCCTCTTCACCATAACTGCTCATTTTTACCCCCAGCGAAGCTGAATTCTAGTCCAGAGTGTTTCCAGTGGAAGTGCTCTAAAACTTGAAGGTTTGTTTTAGAATTTAGTATAGGGTTTTTATATATATATATATATATATGAAAAAAAAATTAAAAATCTGTAATTCCATGTAGCCATGTGCTAGCAACGAAGTGGCTTTACCATTTTTACTCATCACATTTGTTAGTTTGAAGCACCCAGCACTCAGCAGGCTGAGTTTATGCTCAAACCTTCACTTCCATAGTCCAGTTAGTTGCAAGACATCACATAAAAATAGGCTGTGCTGTTGTTGCTTATGTGTTGTAACCAAACAATTTGCAAATTTCTCTACGATTTGTATCCCGAAATCCTGTACAAAGTTATCCATGGCGCCTACTTTGTAGTTTCAGCACTTTGAGCCACTGCAAGGACTTAACACCTAAACAGTAGAGACAAAGGAATCACAACTGCAAAACTGTACCAGCCTAAAAGCAAACCTTGAAGAGGATGAGCAAAAAGTTCCAGTGAGAGATGGGTAAAAGTAATCACAGCTCCAACCCGCCGGGTTTCCGTGTAACAGAAAACAAACAGTAATAAAAGTGTCCCAAATCAGGAGGACATGGGAGCAACAGAGTGACTTGTCCTGTTGGCTTGCTCATGGCATCTCTAGCGTGGGGAGGATGGGAGAGGTTCAGTCATTTTTTTCCCTTTCATACCATGGATACCACAATACCAGCAAAACTGCAAACTGAGCACTTTGTTCACCTCCACAGAGAGCAAATACAGCAATCTAGAGTTTAGCCTTTTGTTTCCAGCAGTCCACGTTTGTTTCACACATGTGCAATATGTTTTCCCCTTCTGCTCCTTCTCCTCAGAATGATCTCCATGAAAAGAAAACAAGTGATTATTATTTTTCTGTGTCACTCATTCTGTTCTAAATTCTGCGGCTTACCTTAAGAGGGCTCGCCCGGGTCCCCTGAGGCTCTGTTCCTTGCAGTTTAAAAAATATATACTGTTCTTATAAGGGAAAGTAGAACTGTCTGCATGTCATCTAATGTTATTAGTGTGAGGCTACACTCTACATATTGTATAATTGCAAAATATATCAGTGTTCCTGTTGATATTAGTTGAAGTAAAGTGATAACATATTTCAATATGTAGACTTTTCTTCATACATTTGTACCAATAGTAGAGTCTAACTGTAATTTATAGGTTGTTCCAGAAAAGATGAAGAGCCATTTAGGTGCAAACATCTCTGAGAAACTGCATCTTTTAATTAAAACAGAGGTAAGAAAGCTCCTCTTCACTGGGTGACGGAGTCTGTACTTGTTTCAGATGCAGAGGCATAATGGAAGTAAAATTCTGTATATGGAATAAAGGCAGAATGTGCAGTAGCAGTGGAGAGGAAAATCTGACTCACTGTGTTGATTAACACTGAAGATGTTAAATCTCCCAGATCTGCATTTGCTTTATGTTTAAATAACCCTTTCATTCATTTAAATTAGAGTTACATATAAATATTCTGTGCTTGAACAGTGAGCCACAGTTTAATGCCTGCCCACTGATTTTCCATGTGCAATCAATGTATTTGTGAACCAAAGTGTTGAGGAGATGTCACAAACGTGCATGCACAGAAACATTTCCACATGGTTCCATGGACACTGGGGAGGAGGCTGTGCCTGCCCTGGGCCAGCAGGGAGTGTGAAACCACAGATCATTTGGAGGCTGGTTAGAAACCAAAACTGGGCACCTGAGGGCACAGCATTTGGAAACTCTGTTCTTTCAAGCCAAGGAGGAGAAACAGTGGACTTTTTTTTTCCCCTAGTTTTGTTCTGTTTTGTTTCTTAGACTATGTGTGTTTCTATGTACTCCAACCAAACAAATGTGTCTTGGTGTCAGCACAAGTCTTGAGACCTTTGCTGCTTGTTTAGGATCATAGTAAAACCTCTCTGACTCCATCCCTGATCAACAGTTACTTAGAGCAGTGTGGGTCATGCTTAGAATAGGAGATTTCCAGCACTTTACACTGCTTGGGGTTAAGAAAATGAATTCAAAAGAATTCTTCAGCCTGCAGACAGGAGTAGAATGGAGAGGCTTTTTTCTTAGATGCCATTTCCAATTACTAACTGGTACAGAACTGCATAGAGTGGCCGTGGTTCTCTCTTCCCATAAACAATGTGGCAAAGCAGTAATGCTGATTTGAACAAATGAAAGGGAAATGTAAAGAATGAAGGTGTGGCAACAACAAAAAAAATCTTTTCTGGGACAACAATCAAATATATATTTGGGGTTTTTATTTTTTTAAGTTAAGAATGAAATGTAAAACAATGTAAAAAACAAAAAATCAAAGTTCATCCTAATATAATGTGCGTCTTGTATTGCTAAAAAAAAAAAGAGTCTAACATACAGTGTAGAATGATTTCCCATCATGTACTGCATGCAGCAGAAGCCTCTTGTTTCTTGATAAAATGAGCTGAAAGACAGTCAGCAGATATTTAAACACTGAATCTCTAGATGTTGACTTGCTGTTCCATATGAAGCTGTGTGTTTTCTGCAGTTAAGCATGCATTTTGCTGTTCCCTTGTAAAATACCATCGCACTTCTTGCCTGCAAAATGGATTCTCGTGTATATATTTCAAACAAAAGTGGAACCAATAACAAGATTCAATTTGGAAAAGAGAAAAGAGAAAAGGGGGTGGTGAAAATGGGACCAGTAGGGGGAATAGAGAATTCTCTAAATTGTACATAGTGTGTAAATTAGCATTACTATAAGTCTGCAGTCACTTTGAGGTTGCCGATCTCCTGCTAGGAACTTAAATCAGCTTTGAGTTGTATTAAACTGTTAGAATTAGGTCTTGAATGCAGACTGTTAAAGACTTCAAAAATCATTATGCTTACAAGAAGCTTCTGTTCTGGGGAGGCTCGAGACCCCTTTTGTAACTCTGGGGAAGAAAGGAGTGCTTTCATTTTAATATGCATTCTGTTTGTAAGTAGTAACAGACCCTATTGATGTAAAACTATAACTGTGATCATGTGGAGAAATCAAATAAATCATTTAAAACTCTTTGTTTCTCATTTCATGCAATCCAAGGGCTTCAACTCTTCATATTTGAAATGAAGGAAATTCCTCCCAATGCTATCCTGGTCCTGCTGAGGCGGTGGGATTTGTGCTGCTCACTTCAGAGGGGCCAGGAACTGAGGATCAGGTGGAGGAGGTGCTGAGGGGAGTCTGTGGCCCCTCCTCACTCGGATTGGATTGGTGTGGTGGTGCTGAAATAAACTGAGTTCTAGAGGAACTAAAGAGCAATGAATGCAGCAGCCAGGTCTGCAGACAGACAGACAGGGAGACAGTGACTCCAGCAGCCAGGTGTGCAGACAGACAGACAGACAGGGAGACAGTGACTCCAGCAGCCAGGTGTGCCGACAGACAGACAGACAGACAGACAGGGAGACAGTGACTCCAGCAGCCAGGTGTGCAGACAGACAGACAGACAGTGGCTCCAGCACCCAGGTGTGCAGACAGACAGGGAGACAGTGACTCCAGCAGCCAGGTGTGCGGACAGACAGACAGACAGGGAGACAGTGACTCCAGCAGCGAGGTGTGCGGACAGACAGACAGACAGACAGGGAGACAGTGACTCCAGCAGCCAGGTGAGCAGACAGACAGACAGGGAGACAGTGACTCCAGCAGCCAGGTGTGCAGACAGACAGACAGACAGACAGGGAGACAGTGACTCCAGCAGCCAGGTGTGCAGACAGACAGGGAGACAGTGACTCCAGCAGCCAGGTGTGCAGACAGACAGGGAGACAGTGACTCCAGCAGCCAGGTGTGCAGACAGACAGACAGGGAGACAGTGACTCCAGCAGCCAGGTGTGCGGACAGACAGACAGGGAGACAGTGACTCCAGCAGCCAGGTGTGCAGACAGACAGACAGGGAGACAGTGACTCCAGCAGCCAGGTGTGCCGACAGACAGACACGGAGACAGTGACTCCAGCAGCCAGGTGTGCCGACAGACAGACAGGGAGACAGTGACTCCAGCAGCCAGGTGAGCAGACAGACAGGGAGACAGTGACTCCAGCAGCCAGGTGAGCAGACAGACAGACAGGGAGACAGGGAGACAGTGACTCCAGCAGCCAGGTGTGTGGGAGGGAGGCGCTGCAGAGGCCCTGGTGGAATTCCCCAAGCCCTGGAGCCCGGGGCAGTGCTGGCAGCTTTGAGACCTTCAGCCAGGGGCTGTTTGTCCAGCTGACCCCGGGCAGCCTCAGGAGCTCCTGTCCAGGGCACTTGTGTCCTGCCTGGGCAGGGCCCCGTTTGTCCTTGCCAGGCCCAGTCCTGGGCTGCTCTGTGGAAGCCCAGGAGCCCTCAGCCCAGCACTGAGTAAGTTGTGAGTAAGTACTGCCCAGTTACTCCTTGTCCTCTGTTTGCTGTGTGTCTCAGCTTCCAGCCCTGAAGGATCCTTTGCCTCGCGGGGCCTCCCCAGTATTTGAGCTGCAGTTCCAGTTTGACAATCACCTGTGGGATGTTCCTTTGTGCCCTTGGTGCATTTCCAGCCTTGCCAGGGGATTGTAGCGTGCTCTGGAACACGTGGCCAAGCTAATGCTCAGCTGTCAATTAAACTAAACACTGTGTTTGCTTCTGTTTTCTATGAATTTTAGGAGATTCTTGAATTATTTTGTGGGAATAGTCAACTATGACCTCTTTCTGGAGGGCTGTAATTTCAGGATGTGCCTCTTCATCAATGATTTTTTTTTTATAGGTAAGTACCCACTTTCCATCATTCTCTGTGCCACCCTCTGAGCTGTGGGCCCCTTTGAAGGTTCCCAGTGCCTCTGGGCATAGAAGCATCCTCTAGTGGAAGTAGAAGAATTTGCAGAGCTGTTCTTCACTGATGCTTCTATTCCTAGATTAGAAATTAGGATTTGTAGAATTTTAGTAGATTTTGAGAAGACGTCTGCAGGTGGCAGTGCAGATTACAGGAAGGAGTTGTCATGCAATAAACATTCTCAAGCTCTTCCAGATGGCAACTTTTTAACAACAGGTTCTTTCCTGAGTATTTTTTGCATTTTTTAAAATGGAAATAAAGAAATGCAAGATTAAAAGGACAGGAAAACAAAATAAAGAACTTTAAATGTTTTATATGTATTTTTCTTCAGATTTTTGTTGACTTAACAATCAATGAATTCTATTTAACTTTGTTTTTTCCAGTTGGCCTTAATGATTGATTTTCATTCAGAGTTTCATAAAAACAGGTATGGTATTTTAGCAAATATTTATTTTGTTTTAATAGTTGTGTAGTGTTTTGTTCATCTCCACCCTGTGTTACAGCTGCATTAAATATGCCTTTTCCAAAGGAATCTTTCTGGATTTTTACCCTACTTAGTGATTTTTGCTGCTGTATTTTGTTGACATAAAATTCCTGGAAGGGAACATAGCACAACCAATCTAATAGAAATATCTAAACCACACAAAAATTTCATTTTAGGTGTATTTTTTTAGTAGGCCTTCTTTCTGTTTCCTATGATTTCAAGAATTCAAGCCAAATCCTGTATTACTCAGCAAATGTAAATCAACTGCAGAGTGAGGCTGGTCATGAAAATTAGGAAAAATCTTAAATTAATATTTCTGCTGGAAGTACTTCCTCAGCTAAGCAAGACTTAAAGTTGTGTGGGTGATGCTGACTTGAAGCCATCACTTTTTTGAGATTCATCATTTTTGCCATGTAAATAAATGTACATTTTTAGGGATAAAATGGGAAAAAAAAGCCTTTATTTAGCATTTATGCAGTAACTGACTTGTGAAATTAGCAGCATGGTTCAGGAGGCACAGCAGCTGAAAGCAGCCACAGGAGAGTGCAATCCATCAGCTCTGCTGGGAAATGGCACCACTGGAGCTTTCCTTTGTTTTTCATACTTGGACACAGTGCCTTAGACAGGCCTGTGTAATGAGCAAAGCAAAAATAATCTGTCTTTAACAAGATGAGCAGGGGACCTTCATTCCAAGGCAAATGAAATATTAGGAGTGCATGATGGAAATGTCTTTTTTCTGCAGTCTCTCAGCTCTGCCACAGCACAATGCCTGGTTTCTGATGGGAGATGGGCCCTGGGTGTGTGTCCAGGGAAGGGGGAGAAGCAGTGACTGTGCAGGAGTTCTGTGACTCAGCAGTGGGATCAGAGTGAACCAGGCTGGAAATTAATCCATTTAATCATTGCCAGTGTGATTTTGTAGTGATTTTTGATAGGAGCAGAGTTCAGCTGAGTGTGGGGCCCTGAAGGGAGGTGCCCAGGCCCTGAGCATCCTCCCCCTCCACCAGCTCCCTGTGTGCTCTTGATTATTCCTTCACTTTGCTGGCTAATATTTCTTCATGTCCATCTCCAACAAGAAAGAACATTTTTTTTAATGATTCATCCTGTACATTGTCCTTGCCATCTTTCTGGTAGTCTCGTGTCTCTGCTTCTGCCTCAGCCCTTACACCAGGCTCCAAAAAATGACTCTGCTGTAATTAAAAATAACATCCAAAGAAACCCAACCAAACCCCAAAAAACCAACCAACCAAGCACACCCCTGCAATCACCAGAGCTTGAGATGCATCTGTTGTCCTTCAACCCCCGAGTTTGGAAGAGCAGCAACATTTTCCAGCCCAGTGACAAATGTGCTGAATATTCCAATTCAGACTTGGAGCATCCCAAGTGTTTATAGCCCTGAATTTTCATGGCCTTTCAGCAGGTTTTCAAAATGAAATGATATGCTAACTCCTCTGCTATGCCAGTCTGTACATTTTCAAAATAATTTGTTTGTGTATTTCATGCCTAAAGGAGGAGGACACTTTGTTTTTGCTCTTCCTATTTTTTCCTACTAGTGCAACATGTAACTTTCTGGGCTGTTGCATTATTCCATGACTTGGCTCACAAATTCCCAGACTGCCAGCATAGCTTCATGCAAAAAAAAATATATATATATATATACCTGTCTATATATTAGTAGTGAACCACAGGGGACATGTCCTGAGCAATTCCTCTGACTGCAGGAATTTGAAATGACTTTGAAAAAAAGCTGGTGAAAAAGCACTGGCATTTTGGGTCATCTGTTTCTCTTCCCAGATATGTACAGGGAGAGAACAGATGCCTCATTGGACTAATAATTAAATAATTAATTAGATTAATAATATAAATATATAAATAATCAAATTATTTAATATCAGTACTTAAATTATGTAATATAAATAATACAAATAATAAATATAATTAATATTATACTAACAATCATTAATGAATAGTTCTTGAGCTCATTGAGCTCCTTACTTCTCTCCAGCATTACAGTGCAATGAAGTTTATTTTGGCAAAGAGGTTTTTGACCCATCTCCCCTCTGCATTCATTAATTGTGCCAAGATGTGCTTTATCCAGTTACTGCAAGGTCTTTTTATAGCCAGCCTTGGCCTCTCAGTCCTCACTGTCACCTCTGTGTGACATGAAGGCAGCACTCTCCAGGCTGGCCTGCAGCTCCTTGGGTGCAATCCCACAGCAACAGCTTCTCCCCTGCACTGAGCTCAGGTTACCTTCCCTCACTGAGCCAGAAACTTGATTTCAATACATTGTTTGGCCCATTTTCCCTTGCTTAAAAAATTCAATCTTACTTGGCTGTTAAAAAAAATTATAATGTGAAATAAAATATAAAATACTTCAAATCATGAGGCAATTTAGTGCTTCCTTTTAATCTAACATGGCAGAGCTGATGGACAATTTCCCTGCAAGTGCCACCTGACATTGGGAGGAATCCCTTCCACTAACAGAATGTATCTTTATTTTTCAGGTGTTTTTTTTGATGGCCACAGGGCAGTCAGTGTGGATGGCCAGGAGCTTGGACAAATTTATTGATGTATTTATACAGTGACCGTGTTAACATCTGGGTTTCAAACACATCACAGCACTTGCACAGCACGCAACCAGGAGCAAAAGTGGAAATACCAGTTCCTGCCCTCACCTTTCCCAGGATTTCATTTGTGAACCAGCTTTTTAAAAAATATCCCCAGCCAGGAGGTGATGCAATGAGCACATCATCAATGAGCACATGCCTGTGGGAAAGACAATTATGGATGTCAGGAGCAAAACTGTCATACCATCTGTCAGGAGCAAACAATGATTGCATAAAGACAGGAGGAATTTCATGTGTTTTCCTGGAAGTGCTGCAAAGCCTGGGGAATGTTTTTGTAAAGTAATTTAGTGACACGATTTCAGTAAATAAAATATCTGTGTCTCAAAGAGCTAAATGTTATCAGGTCATTTTATTATTGAATACCACTTTTTAAGCAGCGGCTGGAAAAAATATGGAAAAATAAAAAGGAAAACTGAAGGGTAATTTTATTGTAGTCATTTACTGATCTCTACTTCTGTTGCATTAATTCCTTCTCAGGAAGGAATTCTTCTACTTCATTGTGGAATGGGCTGAAATGGACATCATTGTGGGAGTTGTGGGGGTTCACAAAATGAGCTATGAGGAGCTGTAACAGCTGAGGGATTAGCTGACCCAGGAAGGGAATCTGAAATGATGGGAACACGTGGATGAATTCCTCAGTGGCAGAGAGAGCAGAGAGGAGTCATAAATAAAAGTAGGGAAAGGAAAAGGTTGGGCATGTTGCTGAAGCAAAAGACAAAAAGGCTGATTTTTATTTTTCTTTTTTCCAGTAGATGGTGCAGTTCTGTGCAAGGCAGTTTGAAGACGCGTCAGGTCAGGGTGGAGGGATTCTGCAGAGAACTGCAGCTGCCAAGAGTGTGATTTCAGTTGTGGTTACAGACTGCACTGGATGGGACAAAATCTGTGGTGTGGCACCACTGGTGCCAGCACAGGGGCAGAGAATTCTGTGTGCCAGTGATGGCCCACCTGCAGTTTGTGCTGTGGGTGTGATATCACCCCCTGTGGCTGGAAAACTCCAGGTGTTTATTTATTTAGGATACGCTCCCAATGCCTTCCTCCTGCTTGCTGAGTGAACACACAGGGTGGGTGGGGTGTGCTGCCTGCTGCCTCAGTTCTTGTGAACTTCTGATGAGGCATCTTTTCCCTGAGCTTCCCAACTGCCCAGCCTTGTTTTCTCTCTTTGGATCATTTTCTTCAAGCAGTTTGTACCATGCTCTGTTTATCCTTTCTTTCAAGCTGCCACATCACCCCTACATCACCAGAACCTGCTTGACTTGTCTCAGGAGAGGGTGGCCTCAGTTCAGCCCTTTCATCAGTTGGGAGGTGTTGTGGGACTTACACGTCTCCTGACCCCCAGGAAGATTAAAAAAAACCCACTTTTTTTTACCATTTTTACATCTCCTGCCCAGATCTGGGATGTGGCACTGGTGTGGCAGTGCCACCCAGGTCCCCTCAGAGGGACATGGTGTGGCTCTGCCCCATTAACCCCACGTGTCACGAGGCTGAGGCTTTTCCCCTTCTATCCATACCATCAACCACCTGTGGATTCCCTCTGGAGGCACTGACACCTCATCACTGCACCCCAAAGATTGCCAGTGCTGCACCCAGCTCAGCGTTCCCCACCCATTGTTTCCTGCCTGGTAGGATTAGACATCGCCTCTTGCTTTTCCACCCTTCAAAACAAAAAGAAGCAGAATAATGTCACTTAACTAGAGCTGAGCACATTGCTACCTTTTCCTGATCCCTCACTCTCAGCCCTTCTTGTTCTTTACTTGCAGTACAGTCGAGAGGCAACCAACATGGCCATTCATTTGGGATACAAAATTAAAGGCTTTTCATTTTACACGTCATAAGCAAAGCAAGCAAAATAAGTGAGTTCATTAAGCCTGTGTTTACTTGTTCTTTTTGCAAATGCAATTTTGTCCCATTCTGCAGTTCCACACAGACCAAAGCAAAGTGAAGGCAGGTGGACATGGAGATGCTTAAAATGAGACAGTAGCAGCAGCTTTTAGAGGGCTTATTTTATCTGAAAGAAATAGTTCAAATGAATTAATTCTACCCTTGAGTAAACGAAGCTCAGCAGGCAGAAAGCCCTTCTGTGTCGGTGAGCAGTGCCAGCCACCTGCAGGTGAGGCAGCGGCTGTGGGGTGACGGCGCCACAAACCTGACCGTGACCTCTCAGCAGAAGGGGAGCAGGGAGTGCTTCTCAGCCAGATTTCACTGAATATCAGTAATTTCACACGGTTTTGGCACCCAGGTTTTTTAAAAAGGCAAAAGCTGTTGCCAGAGGGATAGCAGGGAAAGCGAAGGGGTAAAGGGGGTGCAGGGCAGCGCTCACGGCAGGGCACAGTGAGCAGACAGGCCTTGGACACTTGTTTATGTGTGGAAAGGGCTGCAGGAGTGCGGGGCCGCTCAGGGGAAGGCTGGAGCTGCCCACACCATCCTGCTCCGGCTCCTGACAGTTAGGCTTGGATTTAGGAGGTTTTGGGGCGATTTCCACGAGCGGTTTGCAGCGCAGCGTATCGCGCAGCTCCAGGCGGGGATGCAGCGATCGCTGCCTGAGGCGCTGCTCCCCGCCTGGCCCGCGCCGCTGCTTTCGCTTCAGGAACGCCATTCAAAGGCACCCTGGATGCACCAAGAGCTGTTTCCCGGTGGCACGGTGCGGCTCAGGCAGGAGCTGCCGGGCCGGGGAGGGCACCGCGGCCCGAACCGGAACCGGACCCGGGCCCAGGCGGGAGAAGCCGTGAGCGGCGCTACTGCCGCGCCCGCGGGCCCTGCGAGCGAGGCGCCGCCCCGTGGGGCCCTGGGGCTGTGGGGCCGTGTCCGCCCCGGGGCCGGTGAGACAAGCCCCGACGGGGTGTCCCCGTCCCCGCGGTCGCTGCGAGCGAAGCGCCGCCCGGGGAGGCTGTGGGACCGTGGGGCAGCGCCCCGTGCTCCGCCCCGGGGCGGGCCGAGCGCTCGGCGGCGCCGTCACGGAGCGCCGAGCGCGGCCATGAGCGCGGTGCTGCTGCTGCTGCGGGCCCTGCGATCCGCCCGGCCCCGGGCCCGGGCCGGCCCCACAGCCCGCGGGCTGCACACGGCCGCGCCCCGCCGTGCCTTCGCCAAGGAGCTGTTCCTCGGCGCCCTGCGCAAGGTGGGTCCGCGGGCATGCGGGTGGCCATGGGGGCGGGCCGGGGCCGGCCGTGCCCGGGGGTCGCTGCCCTTTCTCCGGCGGACAGCGCGGAGGGCGCGGCGGGGCTGGCACACATATCGCCCGCCTGGGCTCGTCCGCAGCACCGCCAGGGCCTTTTCCAGCTGCTCGTCCCCTGCTCATCCCAGCCCGGGGCTGCGGGCCTTGGTGTGAGCCCACGGCAGGGCCGGCCCCGGCCTGGCTGTCCCGCAGCCCGTGTGCCCAGCTCGGCCCGGTGCCCTGCAGAGCTCCCTGCCCTGGCACGGAGGGACGAGAGGCGTCTCTGTGTGTCCCGGTGCCCTTCAGCTGCAGCCGGGTCAACTGAAGGGACCCTTTGCACACAAAACACGCGATAGAACTCAGAGTGACCCAGAGAGCCGTCAGGCCGAGAGCTGCGCTCCCCCCGTGCCCGCCAGCCCCGCCGGTCCCTGCGCACACGCGTCTCTCTGGGCTCCCTCTCTGGGCACGCCGCCCAACTTGGAGCGCTTCATCCTCTGGCTGTACTTCAAGGATCGAGGCTGCATGTAAATCTCTGCCTACAGTTTTAAAAGGAAGGATTGAAGTTCTTGTGGTGCCTTGAGATGCCTCTGGACAAAGAAGTTAAAGTCTGAGATAGAACGCTGTATAAGTAGAGTTTGTTACTGCAAGGCTTAGAGTGTGCATTTATCAGGGGTTGCAGGTTGAAGTAAAGGAAAAGAAGGAATAACTCAAATCCACTGAAATGAGTTGAGCAGTAAAGTCTCTTGCAATGGAGCTTGTCATGTAAGGTGTTACAACAGGCAGCACTCAGGCTCCACTGTGTTAAACCCCTCTTCAGGGGGTTCACCCCTCACAGGGGTGTTTTTTCTCTCACATTTCAACACAACAGCTTTCTGAAAACCTCTAGCATTTCCCAGCTCCTGAATTTTTGACGCTGATATTATTGCTCAGAGTATCATGAACAGATTTGTGTGGACAGAGATAAATTCTTCTGTTTGAAAGGGGAAAGGCAGTAAAAATCAGAAGTGTGCTTCTCACGTAGCTTCCCACTCCTTGTGTTCCTTGCTTGGATTTTTTACCAATTCAAACCTGTCAGGCTGTGCTGCTCCCAGTTCATGGCCAGAACACCCTGGGGATGATAAGGAGTGGTGGGACTCACTCACCTTTGTCCTCCAGGCATTAACAGGTGAAACGTGCCAGGTGTTTGCAAGGTACAGTGTTCACTGAGCTTTGTAAACATTAAACTCATTTTTTATCAATCCCTAAATAGGCTTAAAGCTCATGGGTGATGAAGGATTTTGGGGTCTTTGGAGTTCTTAAAAGATCTCTCGATTTCTCCCTCATGTTTCTGTTGTTCAGCTAACACCCTCTGGTCTGGTTTTGGGGTGTAATAAAGTTGGGTCCTGGGGAGCTTTGTTTCTGTTTCAGAACATTTTCCACAACTCTTAATTTGCACAATGTTTTAGAGTCTTTGCAAGGCGTATCTCCCATGATTTTTATTTCTACTGCATGGTTCGTGTATTAAAAATTATCAAATAATTCTCCTATTTTAGGAAGAAGTTTTTCCTTACCCAGAAATTAGCAATGAAGAACTGGCAGAAATCAAACAGTTTGTGGGACCTATTGAAAAGTTCTTCAATGAAGAAGGTATGTTATTGTGTTTTTATCCATGCAAGTGATTTAGTGATTACAAAATTATTTAGCTGTAGCAGTTGAATAAGATTATTATACTTAAAACATTTAAATTAGTTTATACATTTATTACTGCTCACATAGTGATGCTGATTCTATGGCATGTCCCTTTATGGCTTTTTTGGGAAGTATTTTGGTGCTGATCAGAAAAATTAAATCTCCAAAACAGGAAAAAAACCAAGGGTGTAAAAGAATTCTGGGATAAAGATAGGATTTGAAATTGGTTTAGCTCAGCTGAATTGTGTTTCTAACCACTTCATATGTTGTGATTTTTTTTCCCTAGTTCTAGTTCCTAGAACTTTTAAACTGTCCTACTCTGCTAAAACCAACTGTGGCAAAATGCAGCAGAGATACTCAAAAATGCTGGCTCATTGAGGAGTTATGAAAAATCAAAAGCAGTTCTGTTTTTTCAGCGTTGGAGTAATAATTCTATTTGGGAAAGGCCTTATTACCCATCTGCATTCCTGAGAGCATTGCAGGGTGTTCCTTCCAGTAGTGCTGCCATGGATAAGCCAATTGCAGAGCAATGCAGAACACTGGTTTGCACAGACAGCAATTTTTGGGACAGTTTAACAGCATTGACTCAGACTTCCCATTGACAGAGGTTTTCCAAACACTGTAGGAGTCTGGAGAAGCCAGTCATTGTCACACATCACAATTTGTGAGATCCAGGTGATTTTAACTGTAAAACTGTAGTGTTGCTCACTGACAGTAAATAAAGAATTTATTCAAATTATATTCTTTAATTCTTTGCTCTGTGGGGGAACATGATTTATGGAGTAAACAACCTGATGTTTAGGGGAGGAATAAAAGGGTCAAATTATGGAGTCTGGAGAAAATAGGATTCCTGTTTGTTCTCACTGCCCTGGTACAGAACAGCTCTCTTAATCCCCCAAGAATCTAAAAACTCCCAAGAGCAAGGTTTTCTAATTACCTCATTTATGTTTGTTTTCTATTTTCTTGTATTCACGACCTAGACTTGGTTCAGATAGAAAATCCTGGAAATGATTTGCTTGTTACAGTCTTGGAATCTGCTGGCATGCAGAACCAGTAGAAATGTTTGAGAAAATGAAATAAATGCTGGATTTTTCCCACTTCCAAGTCTTTTTCCTGAATATGTCGTGAGGACAAACAGGAGAATCAGGCTGAAGCTAGAAGGAAGAAATTCTAGTGGAGCTGGGGATGAGAAGTCTCATGAGTGACCTTGGCCCTGCTGGGGGAACCCTGCAACCTCCCAGCTGCCCTGGGCACTGAGAAACACAGTGTTAAATGAGAAAAATTCTGTGTTTGTAGTGGACTCGAAGAAAATCGATCAAGATGCAAAAATCCCACCTGAAACCTTACAAGGACTGAAGGACCTGGGTCTCTTTGGCATGCAGATTCCAGAGGAATATGGTGAGTAAGTGCCACAGAAGAGCACCCAGAGCATTTAGGGGTGCATTTTGTGCCACTTTTGTAGCTCTCCAGTTAAAGCTGCTACCTTCCTGCATTTCTGTGCTTGAAATTCATTTTTTGGAGGGGGTGGAGAACAAAAAATGTACTTAAATAAAACCTGGTGCCTGTTTCAGGTGGGCTGGGCCTGTCAAACACCATGTATGCACGTCTGGGAGAAATCACCTCCCTGGATGGCTCCATTGCAGTGACCCTGGCTGCTCATCAGGCCATTGGACTGAAGGTAATGCTGCTGCTCTGGGGCCAGGATTCTGCACAGATTGCATGGAAAAGGTGGAGTGAAAAATGTGGGGCTTGGAGGGAGAAAATCAGAATTACTGGGGAAGCATAAATCAGGTTGTTGGTGTCCCCAGCAGCCTCTGCCCCTGGTTCAGTGTAAGACAGAAAGGCTGGATAGCAAGCAGACATGAAAGTTACTATTAGGATAATTATTCTTAGGGAAACAACTTGAAATGAGTCCAAGTTGTTGGGTTTTTTTAAATTGACCAAACTTGTTTAAAGTAGCTAGAATAAATAGAATTGAAATAGAGTATCAGGGGGCCTCAGGTGATGAGGAAGGAAAGAATTCAGAAGAGAGCAACTTTGGCTGGCTGGCTGGGGCTGCATGTTGGGGGACCTGGAGGAGATAATTCATCTGAGAGCGTGTGTCAATTTTGAACTTGAATACAGCCATAGGTATTTACCTTTTAGTGGTGGATGGATGGCAGAGGGAAGCCTGAAATCACACTCAGTTTGTTACAGCAAGAGAAAATTCCTCGTGGAATTGAGCAGAGAATGCTAATGAAAAAAATATTTTAACAACTGACAAATAATACAGTCTGTTTATTAAACTATCTCTTGCTGTGCCATAATACTTGCAAATGAAGCTTGCTGAACATGCTGGAGCTTCTCAGCTCCCTCTCTTTTCCCACAGGGTGTTGCTGCAAAGTTTCCTGTGCTTGTTTCTGCAGGGGATCCTCATAGCTGGCACCGAGGAGCAGAAGGCCAAGTACCTGCCCCGCCTGGCCTCGGGGGAGCACATTGCTGCCTTCTGCCTCACCGAGCCCGGCAGGTGCTGCTGCCCCCCAGCTCCACAGGGGGCTCACTGCCTTAGCTGCATGGCTTCATACCTTGAATCTTCATTATTTGGGGCCCATGGCTTCAGTATTTAAATCTGTGGTTTAGTTTTAGTTTTTAAAGAAGCACTCCAATTACTTTTTACCCAACATGCTTCTTGAAATCCCTGACTCTTGTTGTTCCCATCCCAGGAATTCATTTACTTCATTTCTTCCATGAATTGAAAGGATGCTTTGTGCTACGTCAGAAATAACATGCTGTGACTGTTCTAGGATGCTTTCAGTTCTTATTCAAAATATAAAAGCCTATTTTGAAGGAGCTACCAAAAACAAAAGGGAGAATTTTTGGTGTCACTTAAGTGAGAGGCTCACTGTGTGTTCACATAGCTCAAAGTGTAGCTCCAAAATGCTGCTGTTGTGGCATTCTGCACATTCTGGTCAGGTTATAACCCTGATAACATGGTAATGAGAAGAAATGTCCCCTCAGGTAACTTTTAGAGCTGTTCAATCTAGTGAGTTTCCTTGTTAGTTAAAAGCTAAAATTGATATACTGCTATTTAAGACCACCTCCTTTTCGCAGAATGGGAAGAGGGGGAATGTGCAGTTTTGGTTTTTTAAAGTATGTTTACTTCTTTAAACATTAATAACTTGTTTGTTTTCTAGTGGGAGTGATGCTGCATCCATCCAGACAAGAGCAACCCTGAGTGAAGATGGGAAACACTTCCTGTTAAATGGCTCCAAGGTACCCACTCACAGACTGGGAACAGGAAAGGAGTTTGTTACAAGTGTAGGAAGTGTCCTTGTCTTTGCCTCCATCTGGAATTGGGAGATTTCCAAGCTAGAGGAGAAAGACCCTGTCAAAAAGATAACCCCTGTTGGTTTAGGCACAAAAGGAACAGAAAATTATTGTTAGAGAATTACTGCATTAAACTCCTGATAAGAAAAATAGAAAACTACCCCAGGTTCCTTCTCTATTGCCCACTTGTGTGTTCAGCTTCAGGGAGGACTGGTTAGTAAATCAGCCCCCTCCATGACAGCTTAGGTAAAAGGAAACTTAAACCTGTATTTGGCATCTCTTCATTCTTCAGGCTAGATTTTAAAAGAGAACTTGATATTTAATTAGAAATAGGGCTGCTTGGAACCTTTCTGTTAAAAGAAACAGTGACAAAAGCCAGTCTTGAAGAAATCAGAGATGTCCTGGGTTCAGCAGTATTGGATGCAATGTTGATACATTTGTGGTGTGAGGAAACCCACTCTGGGGGAGAGGCTGATCAGAGAATTTCTCAGCAGAGTTAATTTTTGGGCACAGGGTTTGCCCAGTCTGCGTTGCCCCTGTATCACGTGCCATCAGCAGCAGGATGTACCAGCTTTTGTGGAAATGCACTGGGGATTTTAATTTAATGCATATTGGTACTACATTCTGGTTTTAAAGTTGCTCTAAACTTAGCACCTGTGGTCAGCTCTCCTCAGAAATGTGCTCCCACTGGGAGCAGACCCTCATTAGAACTGAAGGGAAGGAGCAGCAATTTTTTCAGCACTCTGTTCTTTGCTCAGCCTATTACAAAACCCGGGAGAGCTGTGCTCACAAAATCAGCACAGTTACATTTCTTACACATCTTCCCTCTCTCAAAACAGGTCTGGATCTCCAATGGTGGCCTGGCCAGTATTTTCACAGTGTTTGCCAGGACAGAGATTGTGGGCAAGGACGGGCAGGTGGAGGATAAAATCACTGCTTTCATCGTGGAGCGGGACTTCGGGGGTGTCAGCCACGGCAAGCCCGAGGATAAACTGGGCATTCGAGGCTCCAACAGTAAGAACCACCTAAAATTTTTAGCAGAAATAGTTTAATAGTTTAAGGTTTTATTTTGGTTGGATCATCTGAATTCAGAGGCAAATCAATACCTATTCCATGTTACAGTATAAGTTTCATGTTTCTTTAGCTGGCTTTTCCTAGGAGTCCTTCCTGACACAGGGTGTGAAATAAGAAATCCATTTTGTGGAGCTCATTCACTGTGCAGTGAAAGAAATTACTCAGGAGGTTCAGTGTCCAAGAGATTGAATCTATTTTCCACTTTCTTCACCTCTTCTAAGCTTTGTAATGATTGCATCTTTTCACCGTCTTGGTGACTGTTCAGTCAGCTCCTTAGAACTAAAAATAAAGACCAAACTGTAGTTCTCTGTTTACACAGTGTATGTTCATAATATTTTTGGTGATCAACTACAGCCTTTTCCCAGATTCTAACTTCTTTGGCAAAGCATGTATAATTCTGTCATAAACAGTGCATTAGGAAGACTTAATTTCTTGCTACAAATAGTGACTTAAGTTCTTGAATGTCTTTAAATATTTCTGTGTCATATTTGATCAGGTGTTAATTCTGTGTTTCAGCCTGTGAAGTACATTTTGAAAACACCAAAGTGCCTATAGAGAATGTAATTGGAGAAGTTGGAGGGGGATTTAAGGTAAGCAGTAGAGAATAACTATTGGTGATTTGTAGAAGCCTGAAGGAGGCTGTTTCCCCCTGTGCTGGTTTCCTCGTGGGTGGTGTGAGCACTGCCACACTGCAGGGTACAGGAGGACAGGTTCCCCACTGATCTGTAAATTGGTGTCACTGGACAGTGCACAGTGTGCCATCACCTCAGATTTCTGGGTTTTTTCTCACTGGGCTTTTGGTTGTTTTTCGTGGTGTCCCCTCAGAAAAGGGAGTGACTTCAGCTGCCCCTCTGCCCTGAGTGGGGGACATGTTCTCTGCTGGTGCCGCAGCAGCATGTGGGAAGGGAGACAGAGCAGTGAGTGTCACAGGGAGTGCTGGAGGCATGCCCGGCTCCAAGGTGCCCTGGCTGTCAGCTGCCTCTCCAAAGGAAATGCTGGCAGGACCCCAGGAGAGAAAACCACAGGTGGCCTTGCTGTGTAGCTTTTCTCTGAGAGTGTGACCTGGGTGTTTGCAAAACTGCTCTTACTCCTTCTCCATTTCCTACTCCTACTCCTGCTGTAGCAGGCAAGACAAGGCCTAAATGCTAAATTAAGTAATTTTCCTTAATGTAGTAGAGATGAAGATTGTTATGGTGTCTTCCTGACAAGTTAAAATATGGGACAGTGACTTCTTTCATAACTGGCTTTGACCTGAGTCACCCATGTTGAGAAACAACACTACAGACACCAGACTCCAGAATCTATTTTTGTACATTATTGGTCTGTATTTCATTTCTACACCTCCATTCTTGTCCCTTCTGTGGTGTGTTGCTGAAAGGCATCTGAGGCAGAGAGCAGCCATCACAGGTCAGCTGAGCTGCAGGGAGATATATTGTGGTTTTCTTCTTCATCTCATAAACTGGAACAGTGCTGTCCAGCTGGAATGTTGTTTACCAGCTGCAGATAAATGCATTTTTATCTACATTTTACCTTCATGTAATTAGAATAGAGATTATTTCCAAGTCACTGGATCATCTACTTCAGATATAAAATTGGATGTAATGGGTGGCAGGAAAAGCCCAATTTTGAAGCATTTTCCTTGGGATGCTGAGAGCTGTGGTGGCTGATGTGAGAGCACTTCCCAGATCTGGCAGTGTGTCCTAGTGAGGAGTGTAATCCAGGGAACACTGAAGCAGGAAGCAGTGACCAGAGTGGCCTAAGGAGAATGTGGCCTAAACCCCATCTGTTTCTTCACAGGTTGCCATGAATGTCCTCAACAGTGGAAGATTTAGCATGGGCAGTGCATCTGCTGGAATGATTAAGAAGTTGATAGGTGGGTGAATTGGGTGCTCTGCATGGCTGGGTGCCAGCAGAAACTGCTCTGCCTGAGGCAGGTCATGCAGGACATTCAGAGTGGGAACAGGAGTCTTGACCTTGTCATAACATGCTTTGAAATCTTTAAAACACTAATATATGGTTTTGAAAAATAGTTATTAGAAGCCTGCTTGTAGAGGTTTTGAAATAAAGGTTTTTCCTTTTGTAGAGTGTAGGTTCAGTTCATAGAGTGGAAGGTTATTGCCTGTGTTGGACTTCCTTGAGGTAAAATGTTCTTCCCAAGAAAAAAACTTCTGTACTATTGCTTTTAGAAGGTGTAATCTCCCCTAGAACCTCCCACCTGAATAACTGGCTCAAAGCTGCACACAGTAATTAGGACTAAAACTGCTTCCTGCCAATAATTGGCCAAAACAGTAACAGAAGTCTCTCCAATCAATTAGCACCAAAACTGATTACTTCTCTAAGAGTACAAGTTCACACCTCTGGTTCAAAAGCCTTTGACAGGCTGGTCCCAGACTTGATCAACACCATCAGTGTGAGGGTGATTTTCACAAAGTGCTGCTTCTGGAACAGCCTGGGGGCTCCTGGGCATAGACTGGAGTGTCACCATCCAGGGAAGGACACCAGCAGCTGGAATGGTCTGTCACAGCCCTTCTGAGATGGATTTGTTTTTCTTTCTTTAAAGAACAGACATCAGAGTATGCTTGCACCAGGAAACAATTCAATAAGAAACTGAGCCAGTTTGGATTAATTCAGGTAACAAAAAATGAAACACCTAAATCTCTGTGCTAAGTGCCGGGACATAGATTGCATTGGGGGTATTTTGGCTGTACTGGTTTAAAGGATTTGCTAGAAATCTGTGTGAACCTGGTGCTGACTTCTGTACACCGATCTTTTAAATGTCCAGAACGATAAATGTATAAAAGTATTTTTTATTTGTTGTTTTGAAGTGGTACTTTTTATTGATTGATTAATTTGATTATGTAAAACATATAAAAACTTCAGGTTTTTTAAAGTTTGAGGATTGTTTGTGGACTTTTGAATCTGAATTTCTGTATGATTCCTCCCTTTGCTGTGTGGTAGGAGAAGTTTTGTTTGATGGCTGTGAAAGCCTACGTGATGGAGAGCATGGCTTACCTGACTGCAGGGATGATGGACAAGCCAGGCTTCCCTGACTGCTCTGTGGAGGCTGCCATGGTCAAGGTAACCAGGGCTGGGAAAGGGCTCAGTGTTCAGGCTGCAGAGGGCTGAGAGATCAGGGCTGCATTTAGACACAGAGAAGCACTGCAGCCAGGTGAAATGACAGATACTGTTCTGTCTGTATCCCATAAGCTCAGACTTGTGCAAAATAGAACCTGCAGGGAACAGGTTGGGAATGTCACAGCCCCTGAGCTGGGGTCTGAGGAGGCCTCACACGAGCACAGGAACACTCAGTTACACTCCAGCTGCCAGCCTGGCCAAGCTGCTGCTGTGCCAGCTTTCCCAGGGAGCTGGTGGCACAACAAACCCTGTGGAATATCCAGGCTGTGGCTGCCAGGGTGTCCCTCATGGTCACTGCAGAAAACTCCTGCTCTGGGTTCCAGCCAAGCAGCTGCAGCTGCTCTGCCCGTGTGGGGCTGCCCCTGTCCCTGGAACGTGCCCTTCTGGAGAGTGCCCTGTGCATTGCATCACTGAATTTGACAACCCCCTGAGCTGCAGGGACACAGTTCTAGGACTGGTGCAAGGCACAGAAAACACTGCAGCAGTGTCCTGTGGATACAGCCCCAGAGCAGGGCATCCTGTGTTTATTGCTGATTTATTATCTACTCACTGTGATCAAACGTGTTCCATGGCAGGTGTTCAGCTCTGAAGGTGCCTGGGCGTGTGTGAGTGAGGCTCTGCAGATCCTTGGAGGCCTTGGCTACATGAAGGATTATCCCTACGAGCGCTACCTCAGGGACACCAGGATCCTGCTCATCTTTGAGGCAAGTACCAGGATCTCCTTTTTACTGAAAACTGCAGTTCACACCTCCTATGAAGGTGAGCAGAAACCTGAAGGTTTGATTGACCAGAACTTTGTTCCTTCAGCTGCAAAGTCTGTAACAGTAAGACTGCAGGACTAAGCTTGTTTTCTTTGGAATATCAACAGTAGTTCCCTGTAATAAAATAAACTATGATGGCTTTTACGGACTGACACAGTGTGAGTTACAGCAGGGACCTTTCCTCTTGTGTGCTTCTCACAAGTGAAGCAGGGAAACTCATAAAAGATCAACTTAGACATTGAATTAACTTATTGATGGGCATTTAAATTAAAAGAAATTTTGGTTCTGAAGCTTGTTCTGTTTCCAAGCTGGATTGTCAGTGACTCATCGTGTGCACATCAGAATCACTGCCAGACTTGATTTTAACTCAGTTCATTTTGAGAAGTTCTACAGTTGTTCAAATGTTCCTTCACTGGAACAGTGCAGAACATGTTTAATCAAAATGCATTTAGTCTGGTTTCTTTTTCATTGGGGTATATTTGTGTGTTTAATGATGAGGGGCTTGACTTCTTCAATGCCCCATGAAATCAGAATTAAAACTGAGATAAAGCAAAAGGCAGCAATTTATGCGTGGGGATTAGAGCAGGGGAAGGGCACAGGGGCACAACAGATGTGCTTGGAAAACACTCACTGTTGTAAACTCTGGTTACCCACCTGTCTCACTTTCTCTTCTTTTTCCAGGGAACCAATGAAATCCTGAGATTGTACATTGCACTGACAGGGATGCAGCATGCAGGGAAGATCTTAACTGACAAAATTAAGTATGTTCTTATTTACTGTTAATAGTTTTAAATAAACTAAACAGAATCAGCTAACTTTATAGATAAGAGAAGAAACTGCAGGGACAACCTGCAGTATTTTCTATTTATTATCTGTAAAAGTTCAGTGTTACAGGGGTTCTTTGTCTTTTTAATGGGATGGTTCATAGATTTAGGAGTTGTAGCATTTTATGCATTTTATCTTGGACTTTTACACAAGCTATAATTATTTCTTTCAAGACCAGTAATGAATATTTTGTATCTGAATGAAGTTGTATTGGCACAACAGCTGCATTGTGCAAATTGAGTTACTGGTCTCTGAGATTCCTTGTGGGTGTCTTTGAGAGCAGCTGATTACTCTTAAGGCCCCACAGTTGTTCTCCAGGCTTCACAGTACTGCAGTAATGGATCAGGACTTGGTAATTCATGGACAAGCTGCAGGCATTTTGCTAAAGCATTTGGAATTCCAACTGGTTGTGTCTGAACCTCCTGGAATTATTTTTAACAGCCATTCTTTCCCCAACATTTCAGAGCAGTCAAGAAAGGAAACGTGGGAGTGGCGCTGGGGGAGTTCCTGACCCAGTTACAGGGTGCCCTGGGCAGGAAGGTGGATCTGGGGCTTGTAGGTGACCATGGGGTGGTGCATCCCACCCTCCAGGTAAGGGCCTCTCTGCTGAGCTCTCACGTTTGTTCCTTTTGCTGCTTGCCACAATTTCATCTCCTGTTTTTGCAAACCAAAATGTGTGCTTAGGGGCAGTGAGATTTTCCAGGGTAAGCAGATGTTGGCACCATGACAGGGTGCTACAGTTATTGTCCAGGTATCAAGAGAGGATGAAGACTGCTCTCAGCCTGTGTTTATACCAAATCCAGGTTTAGATCCATTTGGATCATTTGTATAAATTGAGCCTTCACCATATTAAAGTGTCTGTAATAGCTGCCCTTTCTTGTAAGGCTAGTTACAAAACAGGAGTTTTTCCTGTTTAATTGAAGCAGAGTTTCAGGTAAGAATTTCTGTGAATTACAGATACATGTACTTGCTTAATCACTTAGGAAAAGGTTTTTCTGACCAAAAATTAATGTTCTGTTAATAGCAAAAAGATAAGGTATATTTTTCAAGGGGTGTGCTATACTGAAGCCTATACTGAAAGTTATCAAGAGTAAACTCCAGAAAATTTTAATGGATGTTTGATAGAAAGAGTAGTACCTGTCTGGCTTTCAGCAGCAAGGTGTTTAAAAAGAGAAAATCAAGTGTCCTCTTTAAAGGGGGTGGGGGTATGTGGCTTTTCTAAGACTACTCAAATTGTTCTATTTTGTGTTTTGTTTTATAGGAGAATGCCAAGAAACTTGAAGAAAATGTTTATTATTTTGGAACTACAGTCAGGGGCCTGCTAAGTAGGTTTGGCAAGGTAACTATTTTGTCTGTTGTCTTAGTTACTGAATAGTTTATCCGTGGGGCCCCACTGGAAGCTGCAGGGGACTGAGGGTGGCAGGAGTAGCACTTCCTTCACATGACACCTTCTCACTGGGAGTGAGAAAACACACTGACATTCTGTAACTCGTAATGGAAAAGTTCCATTGTTAGAACCAAAACCAAAGCACCAGCATCCTCAGTGAATTGGTTGTTTTCTTCTCCTCCTGTAAGCACAAATGCTTCTGCTTGCTGCAGGCATTTAGCAGAGTGGTTTAAGGCACACATCAATATTACAATTTTACAAGCAGACTGTTAAAACATGCAGCTTAGTAAACCCAAAACTAACTATGATAATTTCTGACCTAGGCTAGAACTGGTTTATGCAAAATAAAGCTGGACCTAAACACAAAGTATGGACAGTGACATTTGGCTAAAGTTTTGAACTGACAAACCACAAGCTGATAATGATTCTCACTCTCCCAGACAATAGTGGAGGAGCAGCTGGTGCTGAAGAGAGTGGCAGATGTGGTGATTAATTTGTATGCAATGACAGCAGCCATCTCCCGGGCCAGCCGCTCCATCAGCATCGGGCTCAGGAACCACGACCACGAGGTGAGTGTCCCTCAGCACCAGCCATTCCCACTCAGACTCTGCTCCTGGGAGCAGGCAGGCTGCATCTCTGGGGAATTACAGCAAACTCTCCCATAAAAGTGCAGCAGAATGTGGCTAAACCTGCCAGAGTGCAGGAGCCTCTCAGGGGCTCTGCTTGTTGAGCTGCACACTCTCAACATATTTAAAATACTTCTTTAACACATACACAGACATTAAGAACCTCACTAAAACTCTGCATGTTCTCTCAAATCTGTTAACACCATGCAGTTCCTCCCAAGATCTTTCCATATAATCATTAATAGTAACACATAAGCACAACAGTGTTTGAGCATCACAGTTCAGGACAGGACAGTGCTTATTTAGTAGCTCATGTAAAGTTTCTTGGCAACAGTGGTATTACAGGACAAGCAAATTTGCTCCAGTTCAGTGTTAAAACAAATCCAACCTGAGGAAGGTTTGGCTTCGGCCTTTGCTCTTTGTGTGAGCCCTGTTCTGCATTGAGTCCCAATCAGTCTTGGAGCCAGTTTTGGGTGCAGGCTCATCCCAGCCCTGAGCCTGGGCAGTTCTGGCCTCAAGGGGACAGCTGAGGCCGCACTGCACATGACTGGGGTTCAGGGCTCCATTATCAAGGGGCTTTGAGAAGTTTAAATTACTGTGTTTATTCTTCGTGGTTTTCTTTATGAAATTCATTCACTATTTTTTAACTCTGTTTTACTCCTTTTCCAGGTGCTTCTTACAAATATCTTCTGCACAGAAGCGTACTTCAAGAATAATTATGCCATGGCTCAATTAGAAAAATGTAAGTTCTATAAAATAACTCTTAGACTCTTCTGTCTTTCAGACTGTGACTGAAAGAAGATGAGTTGGATATGACCAACAGAAGAGTTTTCCTCTGTTTTTAGTTCAAACAAGCAGCAGACCTGGAACCTGTTGAAAACAGTCTCTTCACAGCTAAAGAAAACTGCCAGGGCTCTTTATTGAGCAATATAAAATCTATATTTTATATATATACTCCTGAGAAGTAACTGATAGAAATGAGGCATTTGGACTCTTTGGGAAGTACTGACCAGTTGGGCATTGGCTCTCTGAAGCTCAGTCTGTAATAATCAGTCTTTTTCAGAAGAGAATGTTCACTTTCTTCCTGGCACTCACTCTTGCATTTGTATTCAAAAACACTTCTTGAAAGAAATTTACAACAGCTCTTTATGGTCCCTTCAATGACTTTTCTCTGTTTCTCCTTAGATGCTGATGAAAACCTGGACGATTCCATTAAAAAAGCTGCAAAGCAGATCCTGGAGAAGAGGGCATACATCTGCTCCCACCCTCTGGACAGGACCTTCTGATCCCTCCCTGACAGGAGGCACTCATGAATGTCAGTCAGGGAGGAATTTGCTGCAGTTTCAGTATTTGAGACCTTAAAAGCATCTATTACTTAATGTCTTTACTATATGTAACTGTATAAAATAAAACTCCTTTCTAACCAATACTTCATAGCAAAAGGATAAATAAAGAGATTTTATTTAAAGCTGAAGTTATTTTGTCAGATAGATAGATATAGATAATGTCTGTTCGTCTTGGAGCGGGATAATTATCGGGGAGGTTTGAATGTGGAACAACTCTTGCTGACATTGGCACAGCGGTGTCAGGACAGCGGTGGCAGCAAGAGCTGCACGACTGGCAGAGGGCAAGGCACCATGGCCCTTGCTCTGCGCCTCTTCCTGCTGCTCCTCCTGGCCGTGGCCCTGCCTGCCAGGGCTGCCCAGGCTGCTCCGCTGCCAGCGCGGGGAGCAGGTGAGCCGGCAGCCTGGCTCCCCTGTCCCGGGACAGCGCTCCCTGCTCCCCGGGAAGCGCTGGGCATGGTTTTCCCCAGGCCTTTAGGGAGGGTTTCCTCTGGGGGAGGGAGAGAGCCCCATGGGCACTGGGCAGCCCCTGTTTCCACTCCAGTGATGTGTCACAGGGCCTGCAAAGAGGGTGGAGAGATACCAGGAGCCAGCCCAGAGCTCCCCCGGCCCCTGTGCAGCTTTGGCCTTGTCCATTCCCATCTGGCTGCCACGGCCTTCCCCGACCCACCTGCAGTGCCCAATTCCCTAAGGCAGAGGGGGATCCCAGCACACCATAGAAATGGATCTGGTCTTTTATCTCTTCTCGATTGGGATCATGACATGGCTTATATGGAAAAGCTGGTGAATGACAGTTGGAAGATTCTAGAGCATGTTGAGGGCAAGTTCTCTGTGTGCCTTCTTGGGCAAAATTATCAGTGTCCATGTGGCAAGTGCTCACTCAAGTGCCCTTTCCCTTAACACAAGCTCTCACTGAGGCCAAGAGCAGCCCCAGGGGCACAGGGCAGAGGCAGAGCAAGTTCTCAACAGTGTTTGGACAGCACAGTTCAGGACAGGACAGTGCTTATTTAGTAGCTCATGTAAAGTTTCTTGGCAACAGTGGTGTTGCAGGACAAGCAAATTTGCTCCAGTTCAGTGTTAAATCCAACCTGAGGAAGGTTTGGCTTTGGCCATGAGACTTTGCTCTTTGTGTGAGCCCTGTTCTGCATTGAGTCCCAATCAGTCTTGGAGCCAGTTTTGGGTGAGGGCTCATCCCAGCCCTGAGCCTGGGCAGTTCTGGCCTCAAGGGGACAGCTGAGGCCGTACTGCACATGACTGGGGTTCAGGGCTCCATTATCAAGGGGCTTTGAGAAGTTTAAATAACTGTGTTTATTCTTCGTGGTTTTCTTTATGAAATTCATTCACTTTTTAAAAACTTAGTTTTAAAAATAACTTCTTTTTCAGTGCTTTTTATCATTATTTGGTATTATGAGTGATGGCATGATTATCCCATGGCTGAATTAGAAGACTGTAAATACTATAAAATGAAATCACTTTTGCACTCCTATGTCTTTCACAGACTCATGAAACTTATGTTGCTTTGATGTGACCAAGAGAAGAGTTTTGCTCTGCTTTTAGTTCAAACAAGCAGCAGAGCTGGAACCTGTTGAAAACAGTCTCTTCACCACTACAGCAAATGGCCAGGCTTCTTTTTTTCCAGCTCTGGGTAGGAAGAAAAAAATCTCTCAGTGTCCGGGCCGGCTGTTGTCTGTCTCTGCCCAGACAAGTGTGAGATGGGTTCGCTCCCCGGGCTTCAAAGGACGAGGCTGGACTCTCAGGTTTGGTCTTCAAGGTTGTTTATTATTTCTTATCTAAAAAGTTTCCTCTCTGCCCAGCCGGGATGTGACCAGCAAGGCAGCCAAAGGCACTCTGACCGCCCACAGGGCAGTCACGTCTTTTTATAACAAAACCTACATAAATCATACTACCTTTTGTCCCCAATACTTTTCACCCTTGTTGGCAAATGTACCTTCACCAAGAACCTATCTAAAAGTGTCTGCGTCACACAGAAAATGGAAGACAAGTAGAAGAAAGAAGAACCACAAGACAGACCTAAATTCCTCCATCTTGTCTCCATAACCCCCCTGTATGTAAACCTTAAAACCTGTGTTTCACCTTGTAGATATACTATTTCTATACCATTTAACCCCAGTGATTCTCATATCCTCATATGCAGATGGAACATCCTTAGAAGGATCAAAGTCAAGCCACCAAGTGCTTTTGGCAACAATCCAAGACCTCCAAGCCCCTCAAGGGTTCTCTCGGTAGCTTTGGACGTCAGGAGCGATGTGCTGAATTCCCACATCTCAGCAGTAAATACTCCAGAGAGCTAACTGCTATAAACTAGGGGTTTGGGCTGTTTGCTCCCTAACCGCTGAGTTCCTCAGAGCTGCAGCTCCCTGCTCTCTTTGCAGACGGGCTGGCTGTGGATGACAGTCACATCTCTGGCCTGGTGCACACCAGGTCCACACACGAGCTGAGGATTATCCTTGCACCCCCCATCCTGGAAGAACCGAGTTCATTGATAAATCTGACACAATTTTATGCATGGCAGCAAAAGAAGGCAAAATAAAGGCTGGAAATGGTACCATTCCAACCGCTTGACATTTTGCTGTGTGTAACGGAGACAGGAACTACAAGTTTCCTATTCATGCACAAGTTGCTGTCTGAGAGCACTCTGTTCTCAAAGCCACGGGGCCTTGCAGGTCTGTGTCTGAGATGACTTTAAAAACAAAAACAACCTTTATGTGCAACACCTGTGTATCAAAACTTCAAAATACAAATCACAAACTGATTTCTGTGGTTAAGAAGATGAAAAAAAAACTAAGAAACAAAAAACAAAAGCAAAACTGTGACCAAATAAACCAGACAAACAAAACAGCCACCAAGAAAATACAAAACCAGCACAAAAATCCCCAGAAATCAAGAAAAACATAAAAATCAGGTGAAGGAGGCAGAGATCAAAGAGCATCAAATGGGCAGAGGAACTACAGAACTACAGAAAGGACAGATAAGAAATGAGAGATTATAAGTGTGATAGATGAGTAATGCAATGATTGACTCTCACAATTAATAGACAAAAATCACGTATATAGGTAAAGAAGGGTTTTGTAGATTTATAGTTATCTTGTACCCCCTTGCATGCTTATCAAGGGATGACTGGAGCTGGGACATCTGGGAGGGCCGGCTTGTCACTACAGCAACATCTGACCTCCAGTCAGGATTTGAGGAAGAGATCTCCACCACTGGGCAGCAAAGAAAGGGGGTGACGGACAGAACGTTGGGAGGGGGTTAAAGGGTTAAAAAGGTAAAACCTCCACTGTGAGGGGCCTGAGCACATTGCAGGGAAAATATTTTGCTCCCAGCACCATAAGCATTTTTCTTTATTCAGTCTTCTGTTGTATTTTTTATAAGGTTTAATAAAACCTCCTAAACTATGTAAAGTGAGTGGCTATGTCTCACAATAAGTGGCTCTGGCACCAAAGAAGCCAGGGGATCTGAGATACTGTTCTCACTCTTCTGAAAAAAAAATGTCATCAAAATAAACTGAAAATCAATGATGATGATTCTGATGAGCATCTCCATGCTTAGCTTTAATAAATCCATTGTGTGTGACTTCTGCTTTCCTTGTTAAGTCACATCACCTGGCAAGGGGGCTTTTCTATCCAAATAAAAACAACGCAGTTGAAAAGCTGGCCAGCTTGGAAAACGATACAAACAAGAGCTAAAAATAAAGTACTTTTAAAAAAATATTGAATAGTTGGCTTGCTGTTTGTTCCTGGGGTTTTTGTCTGTCTTTGAAAGCAGCTCCTTGGATGATGGTGCACACAACAAGTCCTTTGTAAAGGGCTGTCTTTGCAAAAAACCTGCCAATTTTGTCATGCAAGACAGAAACAGCTTCCCTTGGGCTACAGCTGGAAGGCTTGGAAATGTGTTCCAGAAACTCATGACAGGACAGAGGCTGATTAACACAATTTAATGTCATGAAGTGCAAGATGTAAATTATCCAATAAAACAATCGGAGTACTTCAATGCCAAGCAGTGGGAAAGGGCTGGGCATTGGAATGACAGGAAACAGACACAGAGGCATGATGGACAAGTTTCCCAGCCAAACCAGACCAGAAGCACTGGGAGCACAAAGGGACACACCCAGGAGGCCCAGCAGCTCCTTGCTGAGGGCCCATTTCATGCCGGAGCTGGCGCTCAGAATATGAAATAAATGCAAAATGAAAGGGTGGCTGGAGGCGGCACTGAGGCGGCCTCACAGGTTCAACTCTGCACTCTGCTTTTGTCACCAACATTATCCATGTTCCTGTACTTGTTTTCCTGGAGAATTTGCAGTCCACAGAGCTTCAGTCCCTTTGATCAAATCAGTCTTCAGGGCAGCTCGGGCCTGGTCAGTCATTTAGACTCCAGCACTGACTGGGGTCCAGGCAAGAAAAGAACATTAGCTGCAGGCCACCCACACACCCATTTTCATATTAATGAGCACAAAGCCTTTATTTTTGCAAACTGAGGGATGCTGTGGGGATCTTTGCACCATCAGGCCAAGGTACAAGGCTCTGGATCTACACAGCACTGTGGTAAAGAGGGGAACACAGGTGGGGACAATCCAGGCTGTTAGCAGTGCCCCCACACCCCCTGATTAAGGACATCACAATTGCTTTTAGAGCTCCTAAACCAGCTGGTGAAAAACTGATCTTCTTTTCTCACCCCCTGCACACTGACAGGCAAGTGGAAGAGAAAATCTGCCCCTTCCTCCATTATCTCTGAGCATCAAAGCAAAGAACCAAGAAAAACAAACAAACAAATAAAACAACCAAGTAAAATACAAATCATATTTTGCCCAGGTGCATTTTTTTGAAGACCTTTATAAGTCTGACTAAGCCAGTGCTGAATGAAGAGTGTCAGATGTTATGTGCCTTCTACAAAGTGTGGGACAGCTGCTGCCATGCAAAGGTGAGTGCAGGGTCAGACCCTTGACTTCAGAACCAGCCCTGCCTTTCTGAGGGACACAAATTCATCTGTTAGAATCCCTTGGAGCTCTGGAGCTGCTCTTGGCCCACCTGTGGATAATTGGGCTGCACTGGAGCAGCGGAGAACTTTCAGCTTGGTACCCATGTATGGGGTCTGCAGAATCTAAGCAGCATCTTCGTGGGCCAACAACAGACTGGAAAGGAAAAAAAAACATCAGAAACCAGTGAGATGGAGAACTTTTGGCTGTTTGAGATAAAAAATGTCAACTAAAAATCTTGATGGGAAAGAACAACCTTTCTCACAAGGATTCCAGTAGAATAAATGACAACAGGTGTTGAAATAACAGTCAGTGCCCGGAGCAATGACAATTCCTTGGAATAAAAGCCAGGGCACACTGCAAAGACAGTTCTCTGTCCTGTGGGCTCCATAAGCCACACATGAACATGGCACTTATCCTGAGTGCTTCCCAAAGCTTCTCTGCAAGAAGCACTGGAGAAGTGCATGGGGCAAGAGTTCTGCAAGTGCCAGGCTCTTGTGCAGCAGAAGGGTTGTAAAATATGAAAGATTTGTCTGTTCCTGTTTGTGGGAGAAGACAAGGTTACAAGCTGCCCAGCTCAAGAAGAAAAGGAGGATCTACATTTCCCTGTCGTATTTTCCTTCTGACAAAGGAATGAAGATCAAGAATTTGGGCAAATGGAGGGATAAAACTGGAGTATGGATGAGCTTTTTACATTTTAGGATGCTTCATTTGCTAAAATGCAAACAGTTTTGTTGTGCATGGATCTCCTCTTTGTCTTCAAACTCCCTTCATCGGTGGAAGAACTGAACAAGCTCCATATGTCAGAGCTTCAAGGTAAAAGCTCTGTGATAAGTTAATTTTAATGGATCCATTACCAGTCCATGGGGTTGCTGTCATGAGGAGCTCAGGTGGCTTTTTGTTGAGATCAAAATCAATGTGCCATTTGTCCCAGCTCCATCTGTCCTGTGACAGCACTGGTTCCACCGAGCACACTGAGTCTTCTTGTGCCATTTCTAAATGAAAATTGAACCTCCTGAAGAAGCCAGGCCAAAATCAGGAGAGTGTAGTCACAAAAATAATTTAAGCAGTTTTCTGGGTATTGATCTAACAGCTACCACCTTCACAAGGTCCAGGCTACACTAAATGAATCTCTTTCCCCTGTAAGCAGCCTTTCAATTTGCAGTGTTTCATACACATGCAGAAGAACAAAAAGCCACTTCCACTGTACAAACATGAGCTGCACCTGTGCAGTAAGTTGTCCTCCGTAGCTGACCCGTTGATTTAGTTTAGAGGCAGTTTTAGACAGGAGATACTGAAATAAATAGGGCAGGGGTGTTAAAGACTTGTATTCTCAATTTTGGGTGACAAGAGGAACAAGGTGAAGCCAGTTACTGCAAAATGCCCGCACAAGCACCACTGCATATCACAGCCAAAGGAAGGATGAAGCCCTGGTGTCCCACAACCATGGCCCAAGCGGCCACAGAGCCTCCTTCCACCCTGGGTGCATTGCAGCCCCACTGACCAGCAAGAAGAAAAGGGCCCTCCTGAGAGCAAGCAAACTTAACCCTCTGACATAACACAAATTTAGAGGGCAAAAACATAAAAAAACACACAAGATAAGCCGCGCTTGCCAGTGAGAAGGGTTGGAATTCTCTGCCACTCGACCCTTCCCCAGCAGGTTCCCAAATGCAACTGGGGTCTAAGCTGCGCCCTGCCAAGGAACAGAGCCAGCCGCCGTGAGTGGGAGAAGGCGCGGCCGCAGTTGCAGCCCCGGGTGCCTCCTGTGGGCCCGGGCACGGCCGTGGCTGTAAATGTGCTGGGCTGCAGCACAGGGCCAGGGCGGAGCTCAGCAGCCTCAGCAGAGCCCACGGCCGCGGCCCTTCCCTGCCGGGGCCCGAGCCTGGCCCGGCCCGGCCCGGCCTGAGCAGCCCGGCCTGGCCGCAGGGGATGGGCTCGGCCCGCCCGCTGTGCCCACAGGCCGGGCCCAGGGCTCTGCAAGAGGCTTTCTCCCAGCCCTGCAAAACCTCGGCCAAGGGACCCCTTGCTGTGCTGGGAAGAGTAAAAACCCCCTCAAATGTAACCCTGCTGCACACCTGATAAGGGATCCCTGCATGCCTTAGGAGAGGCCATTAATATTCCTTTGTGCTTCCTGAGGGATCCCTGCACCCCTAAGCAGGGACTCCAAAATATCCCTGTGTGCCTCATGAGGGATCCCTGCACCCTTCAGTAGTGACCACAAAATATCCCTGTGTGCCTCATGAGGTGCAGGCCCAGATGATCCCAGGGAAGGAAATGTGCCCTCAGCCCAGGGACGCTCAGCATGGGCTCCCCCAGCCCTCGGGGCCGCGCCGCTGGTCACAGCAGCCCCTGCCTGGCTCCTGCCTGCCCACGCCGTGGGCATCCATGGCTGCTCCTGGGCATGGAGCTCAGCCAGGGCTGGTGCTGGCTGGGCTTTGCTGCTGATAGCACCCAGACAGAGCTGTGAAAATGCCTTTTCTTTATTGAAACATAAATTGTGGGCCAAGCTCTGCCCTGGCAGACAGGGCCTGCCCACCTTCACTCCTGACACGGAATCCGGACCAGGGGGCTCGGGGGAAGAGGGTCTCGTTTTGGAGGGGTGTGTTTACGGAAGGCATCGTGCCGCTGCTGAAGCCACGGGAGGGCAGATAGGGGCACAAGTCGACAGCTAGGATCATGGGTCCACATCTCCGTGCCCAAGTTGCTAGGCTCCTCTTCTGCAGACTCACAAGAGCACCTGTGGAGAGAGGAGGTGGCTGAGGCCCCAGCTGCCAGTGGCACACAGGGACCCTCCTGCACAGCAGGGCCCAGGGCTGGCAAGGCTCCCCAGCACGGCTGGAGCTGCTGGCACAGCTTGGCCCAGCTGCACAGCTGCCCCTCACGGCCCCGGCGAGCAGGGGACGGCTCTGGGCAGGGTCCCTGGCCAGGAGCGGGCCCCAGAGCGCCTCTGCCTTTCCAGGGCAATCTCCTCCCTGCTCTCCAGCAGCAGAACCCTCAGCAGAGTCATTTGGACAGTCATGGACTGGCCACAGCTCCACTGCAGTCTCACTGGGAATGTTCCCTGACTAAGAGCAGCCTTTAAAGGCAGCTGTTTGAAGTAGAGAATTGCAAAACACTCACCATATGCTCTTCCTGAAATACCAGACTGCGGCACAGCAAATCAAAAGGCAAAGTGCCGCCCCGGCCACAATGGCCATCAACTTAAGCAGACAAGGTGTTCCCCAGCAGAAGACTTTCCTCCTGATGTTGTCATTACGTGTTGAGGTGCTGGCTGCATCTGTGGGAGCAAAAGGGGAGCGTGAGCCCGTGCTGTGCTGCCCTGCTGAGCTGGCAGCACGGTGGATCCGGCCAGGACGTTCTGGCTCCCAGTTTCCCCCCGAGCTGGGGCCTGCAGGCACCTTGCTGCCCCTTGCACCAGGACTGCTCAGTACCCGAGCCCCTGAGCCTGCATGCCATAATTCCTCTCTGCTGTGCCCTTCTGCTCCAGGCAATACTTGTCAAAGACAGGGAGAACGACAAGGAAAATGCTCTGGGTTTTGGAGCTGCTCCAGGGCCCTCCCTCCTGCAAACAGCTGCCTCGCTGCATCTACCCAGAGACCGGCAAATCGCAGGGGATCTCGGGCCCGTGGTGCAGTTTGGGCTCCCTGTCAGCTGATGGCAAATGCCTTCCAGCAGAGGCTGGGGAGAAGCTGCAGCCAGGCCAGGCTGGGGAACAGCCCTGCAGGGCGTGGAAGCAGCAGCGGGGCAGCGAGGCTGCCATGGATCCCTTCCCGCTGTGCCGGGCACGGCGTGTGCAGATGTGCAGCCAAAGCCCCCGGCTGCTGAGCCCCAGGGAAGGCTGAGGGAATGCACCCACCACGCTGGCTGTCCACATCACTCCGTTTTTTTTCTAGATGTTTGGATTCCTCCAGGGACTTACAAGCTCCTATGGGTTTCTTTTTCATTCTCAGGGCCCTTAAGAGAAATATTTCCATTTCCCTGGAATGGATCTCACAAAAGGAACACTCAGCCTGTTGGGTCAGCAGGGACACACTACTCCTGATGGCATCCCTGCCATCAGAGCTGGGCTTGTTTCCAACATGCACCAAAGGACCTAAGAAAGTCCTCTGTGCAGACAGCCCTGTAAGTCAACAGCCACAGAGGCTTCTGTCATCTCTGCTCATCTGCAGGGACACCCCTGAGCCGCAGGAGCGGTGAGGGGATGGCGCAGGACGAGGACACACACGTGCGTGGTTCTGTCCTGGCACCTGCAGTGATGCCCCCCTGGCCAACTCTGGGCTCTGAGCTGGCAGAGCTCTCCCAGGGGAAAAGGCCTTGACCTACCCTGCCCATCTCCCAGAGGCTCAATAATGACTATAGGTTGTGAATCCAGGTCATTTTCATTAACAGGATCATCTTCATCAAAAGGATTATCTTCATCATCAGGTTCAGCTGCAAAGAAAGGCAGGAGAGAACAGCTCCCGTGACACTGCTGAAGATTCTCCTTCGGGCCCGAGTGGCAGTGAGGGCACCTGGGTGATTGGTGCCCTCCAAGGCACTCCCTGGGCTCTGCCTTCCCTCACAGCAGGGCCAGGGGGACCAAGTGCCTGCAGTGGCCCCACACTGGGATGGAAGGAGCCCCTTGCAGGGCACACGGGGCAGAAAGGACACCCTGGAGCTGCCAGCAGCTCTAAACTCAGCCCCAGGCAGGGCCAGGGCTTGGCAGTGGCAGCAGGAGCAGCTCAGGCTCCCTGGGGCCGGCACAGGAGCTGTGAAAGGCTCAGCCCCGGGGCACAGCCCTGGGCCCAGCCCCTTCCCTCTCTGCTCTTCTCCGTGGCTGCACAGAGCACACGGGAGGACACACTGGCATTGCACATGGGAGGAAATGGACAGCTAAATGCTCCTTCCTCCCACTGACAGCCATCCTGTGGGATCAATGTTGGGTACAAAGTAGAAATTTGGAGGCCAGGATTTCCAGAAACCATCAAACTTCACAGGATCTTAAGGGAAATGCCACAGGAATGTTACTCTGGACACTGATTACTCTTGGACAATGATTACTCAGTTAGGAAAGGGTTGCTGTTAGCCTACCTGCACCAAGCTCCAACATCCTTAAGCCATGCTCTACCAGCGTATCCAAATGATCAAAGTCACGATCCCAGTCTAGAAAGGAGCACAGATGGAAACCCTCTCATGGTGTCATGGTGTGTTGGGATCCCTTTCTCTAGGGAACCCAGCACTGCACAGGGGTCAGGTAATGCTGTGTTCCAGGAGCGCCAAGCAGCAGAGAGGGCAGCTCAAGCCTCAGCCGGGCTCAGGCCCAGAGGCACAGCAATTACCTCTTGCCACTGTGCCTGGCATCGCCTCCCTTCCTGCAGCAGAGGCTTCCAATGAGCCCCTGCTTCCTCCGGGAAACTGAGCCTTCAGCACAGCCTCTCCTTCCATCTCTGCAGGAAGGAAAAGGGAGAGCTGGATCAGGTAGGGCTGTTCCCCAGTGGGAAGGTAGCATCTTCAGGAGGCAATGCTTGTCTAAGCAATGGATAAGATTCAGGAGAAAGATCCGGTTATTGGGGCTGCTCCCGGGTCCTCCGTCCTCCAAAGAGCTGCCCCTTCCAAGGTGCTCTGACACTGGGAAATTGCAGGGGATCTCATGGGGTGCATGGCCCTTGGTGCAGTTTTGGCCCCCCAGGTCAGCTGATGGCAAACGCCTTCCTGCAGAGGCTGGGGAGAAGCTGCAGCCAGGCCAGGCTGGGGAACAGCCCTGCAGGGCGTGGAAGCAGCAGCGGGGCAGCGAGGCTGCCATGGATCCCTTCCCGCTGTGCCGGGCACGGCGTGTGCAGATGTGCAGCCAAAGCCCCCGGCTGCTGAGCCCCAGGGAAGGCTGAGGGAATGCACCCACCATGGCACCTCTCTATATCACTCAGCATCTTTTCCATGTGTTTGGATGTCTCTAGGGACGTACTGTCCCCTCTAGGTTTGTTCCTCCCTCTCAGAGGACCTTGAGAGAAGTATTTCTATTTTCCCCCGGAATGGATCCCACAGAACCAGGGCTCAGCCTGTGGGGTCAGCAGGGACACACTACTCACCCCTGTGACGGGAGCTGGGCTTGTGTGCAGCAATCCGGAATGGAGCCTGAAAAGTCCTCCCTGCAGACACCCCTGTAACCCAACAACCACAGAAGCTTCTGTCACCTGCATCCTGCCATGTTGTCAATCATTATTCTCTGAGGGGAACTTGGACAACATACCTGCAGGAGGCTTAAGAGGCTGCAAATCTTCATTGAGCCAAGCTGCTGGGGAAACACTCCTAGCATGCTCATCTAGAGGGGAGCAAAGACCAGACCCATTTCCATGATGTGCTGGGATCCCCCTCTGCCTTTGGGAATTGGGCACTGCAAGTGGGTCGGGTACGGCTGTGGGAGCCAGATGGGAATGGCCAAGGCCAAAGCTGCATAGGGGCCACGGGGGAGCTCTGGGCTGGCTCCTGGTCACTCTCCACCCTCTTTGCAGGCCTTGTGACCCATCCCTGGAATGGAAAAAGGCCCAGCCCCAGGCCCGTGGGGGCCCTCTCCCTCCCGCAGAGGAAACCCTCCCTAAAGGCCTGGGGAAAACCATGCCCAGCGCTTCCCGGGGAGCAGGGAGCGCTGTCCCGGGACAGGGGAGCCAGGCTGCCGGCTCACCTGCTCCCCGCGCTGGCAGCGGAGCAGCCTGGGCAGCCCTGGCAGGCAGGGCCACGGCCAGGAGGAGCAGCAGGAAGAGGCGCAGAGCAAGGGCCATGGTGCCTTGCCCTCTGCCAGTCGCGCAGCTCTTGCTGCCACCGCTGTCCTGACACCGCTGTCCCAACGTCAGCACCGCTGCTTCCACCGCCGCTGCTGCCGCAACAGTTGTGCTCAAGGACAACTGGTGGCTCCTTGTGCTGCTGTGCAACCACGGGGCTCTGGCACCTCTGTGAGCTCAGAGCCTGCTGTGACCTCATGGCCAGGGTGGAGTTTTGTGGGGACTGAGATCTGCCTTCTTCGGCAGGGAGCTCATCCTGCCCAGCTGCTCTGTCCAAGGGTTGTGACACAGTCCCAGCCCAGCTGATCTCACAGGCTGGGCCATGAAGGGATGGAGAGCAGCCCTGCCAAGAAGGACTTGGCGGTGCTGCTAGATGAGGGGCTGAACATGAGCCAGCCATGTGCATCCAAAGGAGTGTGCCCAGCAGCTTGAGGGAGGTGATTCAACCTCTCTGCTCTGGTGAGACTCCACCTGGAGTACTGTGGAAGAGGTTTTACAGGGACTTCTTTGAGCCATTGAAAAGTCTGACAAGAGCATCCATATTTTGCCCCTGAAAGAATTTCCTACCGAGGTAGTTGACATAGAAACCAAGAAAGAAAGAAGGATGAATAAGAGAAACGTGCAACTGCCTACTCTAAGGAGCACTTTGCTTGTCTATCGTGACCAATGAGCAAAGTGTAAAGTTATGAGCTTTGTAAGAATGTAGAACAAGCATGCATGCTAGAATAAAAACAGGGTTTGAAGCCTTCTGGAAACGCAGTGTGTTTCTTTGTATTGTCTCCGTCTCTACCACGACAGAGTACTGCATCCAGCTCTGGGCTCCCCACGCAGGAAGGACATGGCCCTCTTGGATCTAGTCCAGAGGAGGGAGAAAAGCTCGGAGGGCTGGAGCCATTCTGCTTTGGAGACAGGCTGGGAGAGCTGGCAGTGTTCAGCCTGGAAGAGAGAAGACTCCAGGGACACCTGATTGCTGCTTTTCAGGACCTTAAGGGGGCTTATAAAAGAGATGGGACAGAATTTTTAGTAGAGCCTTTTCTGCCAGACCAAGGGGAATGGTTTTAATCTAAAAAAGGGTCGATTCAGACTAGAGAAAAGAAACCCATTTTTTGCACTGGAGGTTTGAAATCCCTGGCACAGGTTGCCCAGAGAGGTGGGCATCCATCCCTGCAGACATTCAAGCTCATGCTCTGAGCAAGCTGACCTAGTTAAAGGTGTCCCTGCTCACTGCAGGGACTGCATTGGACTAGATGGCCTTTAAATGTCCCTTCCAAGCCAAGCCATTCTATGCTCCTGTGCACCATCATAGCCATGCTGGATTGTAGAGAGTTTTGTAGACGCCTGGTTAGAAGAGAGGGGACATGATAAGTTGCAGCTGGTAAAGCAATAGGGTCGTGGGCAAGGACACTGTCTCCTTGAGCAAGAAGTTATATAACAACAAGATAGAGAAAACAGGGTCTAGCCAAGTAGAAAACCCCAAGCATCCTGAGTATGTGATAGTTGAGGTGGAGCTGACCTGTACCTGCGGACCAATTAGGAGCTCTACTTTTGTAATATACATGAACCTTATTACTATGCTTATAAAAGTAGGCTTATTGCCTAAATAAAGTTGAGACTTGTTGATCATCATCGGTTGTGCTTGTCTCCCGTCGACTCCGACAAATGGTGACCCCGACGTGATCGAGAGCTGGCACCACGGTGGAGTGACGACTGGGTTCCGGTCCCAAAGCAGCAGGGAACGGCAAAAAGCGTGGGAAAAAAAAAAAGGGGCTGAAAACACACCGTGCCCCGGGTGTCCGCAGAGGCGAGAGCCTGGCCGATACGTGCTGCCAAGACCTTGAGGGGCTGCAACAGCACTGACGATATAGGTATGGAAAGGCAAGCAGCATATGATTTATTTACTGCTTATCTGCAAAAACGGCAGATTAAGGGGATAGACTTACAAAAGGAGTTGCCGAGGTTATTGACATATGGGTATGCAAAAGGAGTGTTTCAAAATCCTCATACTGTGCATGAGTTTTCCGAATAGCGCAAGTTTGGTGATATATTGTGAGAAGCTACCTTAGAAGACGATAAGACAGCTAAGAAATTAGGGAAATTATGGAGAGCACCGAGCCTGAGCCGAGCGGCAGCCGCCCGGAAGAAGAGAAGGAAGAAGAAGAAGAAGAAGAAGAAGAAGAAGAAGAAGAAGAAGAAGAAGAAGAAGAAGAAGAAGAAGAAGAAGAAGAAGAAGAAGAAGAAGAAGAAGAAGAAGAAGAGGGCACCCTGCCACCCTGGGCCCCACCTTTGTCGGGGTGGCCGGGGGTGGCGTCGGTGCTGTGGCGGGGGCCGGGGCAGCGCAGAGGAGCCTGCCCGGCGCGAGAGGCAGATAGGCCGAGATGCAGCTGTGAGAACAAGGGGCCTCTCCGCTGCCTTCCCCAGAGCGTGAAGCAGCGAAGAGGGGCGGCCAGAGGACAGAGACCTTTGCCGAGATGGAACGCGCTGCTGCCGTGATAAAAGACTGTTTAGCGAAGAAAACAGAAATCACAGTTTCAGAAGCTGAAAAACAGAGTGAAAAGAATGCCATGAACATACAAGAAACCTTATAACATATGCAATAGAGATCTTAATTGTTGTTCTGATGCTTTTGCTTATCTTGCCTTGCATTTTTAGCTGTATTCAGAACATGGTCAGTCGCATGATACAGAAAACATAGCAGACAAACCTTCTTGCCCAAAAAGAAAACGGGGGAAGTGTAGAGAGTTTTGTAGATGCCTGGTTAGAAGAGAAGGGACATGATAAGTTGCAGCTGGTAAAGCAATAGGGTCGTGGGCAAGGACACTGTCTCCTTGAGCAAGAAGTTATATAACAACAAGATAGAGAAAATAGCGTCTAGCCAGAGTGGAAAACCACAAGCATCCTGAGTATGTGATAGTAGAGGTGGAGCTGACCTGTACCTGCGGACCAATTATGAGCTCTACTTTTGTAATATATATGAACCTTATTACTATGCTTATAAAAGTAGGATTATTGCCTAAATAAAGTTGAGACTTGTTGATCATCATCGGATGTGCTTGTCTCCCATCGACTCCGACACTGGATTAGTGCTGGGGTGATTATGTGGCTCTTGTATTTTGGTACTTGTGTCATTTAGCAATTGGCCACGACAGGATTCCTGGGCTGGGCAGTGAAATCTGCAAATAACACACAGTGTGCTCAAGGAGAAACAGGAGAGGAGCACGGCTTCCAGTTCAGATAAATGCCAGCATTTTGCTGCCCGTTCCTTGTTAAGAAATAAAGGAATGTCCTGAAGGTCCCTTCATGTGGGTGCATTATTGGCTGTATCTGTGCTTGTGTTCTGTAAAACACGAGGTAAGTTGTGACAGCTTCTTGCCCCATTTGTCGCTGGATAAAACCCAAATACTGCATGGCTCCTTGTCTACTTTCTTCCAAGTCAAGGCAAATTTTGTTCATGATTGAGTGGGACATATTCATCTGTTCACAAGGAAATTCTTCTTGCCATTCACACGGTGGCAAGGTTGCTCTGTGGATTTGCTCTAATCAGACTGTAATAAAGGCCTACCTCTCACGAGAATGAAAGCTGATGCATTGGGAGGCCAAGTCTGGAGTAATTTGTCCTGGTGTCTGGCACTGTAGAGAGTTGTTCTGGAATTAAATGACATTTGAAGACAGGTGTAGTCTACCATACTTCTAGCATACTAGAAGTGAAAAAACAGCCTGTGAAACAGGATTTTGTTTTTTTCTTCCTCCTCCCAGGAATGTCAATTTCTGAGGTGTAAGCTCTTCAGCTTCCTCACAAGCATTGTTTTAATTCAGACGGTGTGGTGTGAAGCTTGAAGCAATGTCGGTTTATAGCACAAAAAATAATAATCCACTAAGCCGGTAAAGCCATGCATTTCCTAAATAACTCTACCTATCCTAATGGATGTTTCAGAAAGGATCATTGTAAAAGCTGGGTGGGGGCGGAAGAGTGTCATCAAAATTAAAAATACCCCTTTCTGAGATCTTTATATTCCTATAAAGAGAGATTCAAAATTGTTCATATATGGAACATTCACTAAGAACTGGATGACAGATTTTGCTTGAGGAACAAATAAACATAAATAAAAATAAGTTTACATGTCAACAATAAGTAAATCATCATGCTAAGAAAAAAAACAGACCTGCCAAAACTACCACCTGTAAGGCTTTTTCATCTGTCTCAATACAAAAAAAAAAAGTCTGAAAAGAATCAGAGATCCTCAAGACCAATATTAAATACAGGAACCTCCAGGTATTGGGAAAAAACAAAGGAAACTGTAGTGTGCACTTCACAGAGGTAACCTGGAATTTATTGGTGGATTTGTTGGAAACTTTCTGAGAGCAGACAGGAAAAGCATAGGGGCTGGTCAGCCCATGTGTGGGCATTTACAGCTGGCTGAGGGATGTTTCTGGGACCAACTGCAGGGAAGAAAAGCAGCACACAATGACCGGGACAATCTCATTGCTGGCTCTAGACTTTTTGTCAGCCTGTCCCCTGGGGCTGGGGGAGCTGTCCCGGGGCAGGGAGGGCCAGGGCTGGCAGTGGCTGCTCAGGGATGGCTTTGGCCCCTGTCCCTCGAAGCAGCGCCTGCCCAAGCAGCTGCGCTGCCCCCGGGCTCTCCTCCCGGCCTGCTGGGCTTTGTTGGGTGGCACAGCCGGTGCCCAGGGGCGCCAAGGTGCCTGCAGGGCCCAGCTCTGGGGGAAACGGAGAGCGTCCTGCCCGGATCCACCGTGCTGCCAGCTCAGCAGCGCAGCCCAGCACGGGCTCACGTTCCCCATTGCTCCCACAGGTGCAGCCGGCCCCACAGCACGACTGCCCCATTCCCAGAAGGGGCTCGGAAGGTGTTGCTCTTGGGTAACACTCTGTCTGCTTGTGATAAGGGCAAGTTGGCCTTCTATTTCTTCCAGGAATCCATTGGGAAATGCTCAACAGAACTCGACTGAGAACTTCCCAAATCACATCTTCTGTTTCAATAAAGAAATGGAGCTGTCACCCCAGTGTCCAGGTGCTATCAGCAGCAAAGCCCAGCCAGCACCAGCCCTGGCTGAGCTCCATGCCCAGGAGCAGCCGTGGATGCCCACGGGGTGGGCAGGCAGGAGCCAGGCAGGGGCTGCTGTGACCAGCGGCGCGGCCCCGAGGGCTGGGGGAGCCCATGCTGAGCGTCCCTGGGCTGAGGGCACATTTCCTTCCCTGGGATCATCTGGGCCTGCACCTCCTCCAGGGTCATGCCCAGGAACAGAGGGAAGCCATCAAGAGCATCTCCAAGGAAACAGCCGGACCCGCAATGTCAGCAGGCGACAAAAAGATTTTGCTGAGCAATGGGACTGTGATAAAAGAAAACAACCAGGGCAGTCCATTTGTAAAGATGGGGGTGCACTGTGGGGGTGCAGCTAAGGCCATGAGGTCACAGCAGGCTGAGGTCACAGCAGGCTCAGGGGTCACAGAGGTGCCAGAGCCCCGTGGTCGCACAGCAGCACAAGGAAGCCACCAGTTGTCCTTGAGCACAACTGTTGCGGCAGCAGCGGCGGTGGCAGCAGCGGTGCTGACGTTGGGACGGCGGTGTCAGGACAGCGGTGGCAGCAAGAGCTGTGCGACTGGCAGAGGGCAAGGCACCATGGCCCTTGCACTGCGCCTCTTCCTGCTGCTCCTCCTGGCCGTGGCCCTGCCTGCCAGGGCTGCCCAGGCTGCTCCGCTGCCAGCACGGGGAGCAGGTGAGCCGGCAGCCTGGCTCCCCTGTCCCGGGACAGCGCTCCCTGCTCCCCGGGAAGTGCTGGGGATGGTTTTCCCCAGGCCTTTAGGGAGGGTTTCCTCTGCGGGAGGGAGAGGGCCCCCACGGGCCTGGGGCTGGGCCTTTTTCCTTTCCAGGGATGGGTCACAGGGCCTACAAAGAGGGTGGAGAGTGACCAGGAGTCAGCCCAGAGCTCCCCTCTGGCCCTTGTGCAGCTTTGGCCTTGTCCATTCCCATCTGGCTTCCACGGCCTTACCTGACCCCCTTTCAGGTCCATGGAAATGGGTTTGGTCTTTGCTCCCTTCTAGACTGGGATGGCAAGATGGATTTTCTGGATGCTCTATTGGATGATGGCTTGAAACCCCTGGAGAATGCTGGAGGCAAGTTCTTTGTGTGCCTTTCCTGGCAAAATAATCAGTGTCCATCTGGCAAGAGGTCATTCATGAGCCCTTTCCCGTTAACATAATCTCTCAGTGGAAAGAATCTGGAAACCTTGCCCTGCTCCATTCTGGTGCCTGAGGGATCACGGTGTGGAGGCCCTGGGGGACATCCCCTAGGTTTTACCCCTTTGGCTCCTTTCCCTGTTCCTACGCTCCTCAGTCACTGCCTCCCATTTCCTTGATTGGCCCTTAACTTTGTAGCGCCCGGAGATCAAGGTCAGCCCCTGGGCCCCCAGAGAGAGAAAGCTGGACACAACCTGTGTGTGTGTCTGGGACCTGAATTTATCACCACAGGGCTGAATTAAACATCTGTGGATATTTTGCAAAGGTCCTTTTTGCTTCTTTAACTTGGACTTTATTAGCAGCAATGCAGGCTACAACATCCCACAGGATGGCTGTCAGTGGGAGGAAGGAGCATTTAGCTGTCCATTTCCTCCCGTGTGCAATGCCACTGTGTCCTTCCGTGTGCTCTGTGCAGCCACAGAGAAGAGCAGAGAGGGAAGGGGCTGGGCCCAGGGCTGTGCCCCGGGGCTGAGCCTTTCACAGCTCCTGTGCCGGCCCCAGGGAGCCTGAGCTGCTCCTGCTGCCACTGCCAAGCCCTGGCCCTGCCTGGGGCTGGGTTTAGAGCTGCTGGCAGCTCCAGGGAGTCCTTTCTGCCCCGTGTGCCCTGCAAGGGGCTCCTTCCATCCCAGTGTGGGGCCACTGCAGGCACGTGATCCCCCTGCCCCTGCTGCTGAGTGGAAGGCAGAGCCCAGGGAGTGCCTTGGAGGGCACCAATCACCCAGGTGCCCTCACTGCCACTCGGGCCTGAAGGAGAAATGGATCTACTTTCCATTAAGGTCCTCCTAGTTGGAAGAACCAAAATACAAGAGACAAGAAATTCCTGGAGGCAGCAAAACTTCTGGACCAGATGCTGAGTGATCTGGAGAGGCGCCGTGGTGGGTGCATTTCCCTCAGCCTTGTCCTGGGGCTCAGCAGCCGGGGGCTTTGGCTGCACATCTGCACACGCTGTGCCCAGCACAGTGGGAAGGGATCCATGGCAGCCTCCCTGCCCCGCTGCTGCTTCCACGCCCTGCAGGGCTGTTCCCCAGCCTGGCCTGGCTGCAGCTTCTCCCCAGCCTCTGCAGAAAGGCATATGCCATCAGCTGACAGGGAGCCAAAACTGCACCGTGGGCCATACATGCCCTGAAGATCCCCTGCAAATTCTTGGTCCCTGGGGCGACCAGGAATGGCAGCTGTTTGCAGGAGGGAGTGCCCTGGCCAATCCCAAAAGTTTTTACGATTTCCTGCTCCTTTTCCATCAGTTTGACCAGTATTGCCCCCTCAACGTGCCACCTCCCAGAAAGGGAAACCTCTCCATCTAATCCAGCTTTCCCTTTTCCTTTCTGCAGAGATGCACCGAAAGGCTGTGCTGAAAGCAGCACTTCCCGGAGGAAGCAGGGGCTCATTGGCAGCCTCTGCTGCAGGAAGGGAGGCGATGCCAGGCACAGTGCCAAGAGGTAATTGCTGTGCCTCTGGGCCTGAGCCCGGCTGAGGCTTGAGCTGCCGTCTCTGCTGTGTGTCAGTGTTCTCGAAGGATGGGTCACAGGGCCTGCAAAGAAAGTGGAGAGTTACGAGGAGCTAGGCCAGAGCTCCCCCCAGGCCCCTGTGCAGCTTTGTCCTTGTCCATTCACATCTGGCTCCCACGGCCTTACCTGACCCCCTTGCAGTGCCCAGCTCCCTAAGGGAAAGGGGCACTCCAGCACACCATGGAAATGGGTCTGATCTTTGCTCCCCTCTAGATGAGAGTCCTGGGATGGCCTTGCCAGCATCTGCCATGGAAGATGGTTTGGAAAACTTTGGAGCTTCTGCAGGTAAGTTCTCATACAATAATCACTGACAACCTGGCAGGAACCAGATGTCAGAAGCTTCTCTGGCTCTTGAGTTACAGGGGTGCCTGCAAGGAGAACTTTTCCAGGTCCTTTGGTGGATGTTGCACACAAGCCCAGCTCCTATCGCAGGGGTGAGTAGTGTGTCCCTGATGACCCCACAGGCTGAGTGCTGCTTTTGGGGGATCCATCCCTGGAGAAATAGAAATGCTTTCTCTTAAGGTCCTCTGAGAGGAAGGAAAAAGCCTACAAAACAGAGTCAGTCCCTGGAGGAATTCAAACACCTGGACCAAATCCTGAGTGACCTGGACAGCCAGCGTGGTGGGTGCATTCCCTCAGCCTTCCCTGGGGCTCAGCAGCCGGGGGCTTTGGCTGCACATCTGCACACGCCGTGCCCAGCACAGCGGGAAGGGATCCATGGCAGCCTCGCTGCCCCGCTGCTGCTTCCACGCCCTGCAGGGCTGTTCCCCAGCCTGGCCTGGCTGCAGCTTCTCCCCAGCCTCTGCAGGAAGGCATTTGCCATCAGCTCACAGGGAGCCCAAACTGCAACTCAGGCCTGAGATCCCCTGCGATTTTCTGGTCTCTTAGCAGATCTGGAGGAGCAGCTGCTTGGAGGAGGGAGGGCCCTGTGGCAGTCCAGGGAGCCTTGGCCTTTCTCTAATCCTTATCCATGCCTTTGACAAGTGGTACTTCCTGAAGATGCCACCTCCCCAATGGGGAGTGGCCCCATCTTATCTGTCTGCCCCTTTTCATTTCTCCAGAGATGGATCAAAAGGCTTTGCTGAAGGCAGCACTTCCTGGAGGAAGCTATGGCCTCGTGCCAGACATGGATATTGGAATCGAGGAGATGCCAGACAGTGCCACAGAAGGTGATTGCTGTGCCAGGTTCAGTCAGGCTGAGCAGTCCTGCTAGGGTCACTCCGTGGGAGACACGTCCTGCACCCTGGGAGTGACTGCCCAGGGTGCCCATGGTGGGGCAAGGGCAGAGGGGGAGAGCAAGGCTCCAGTGAGTCCTGACAGGGCCTGGCTCTGTGCCCTGGGGCTGGGGGAGCTGTCCCGGGGCAGGGAGGACCAGGGCTGGCAGTGGCTGCTCAGGGATGGCTTTGGCCCCTGTCCCTCGAAGCAGCGCCTGCCCAAGCAGCTGCGCTGCCCCCGGGCTCTCCTCCCGGCCTGCTGGGCTTTGTTGGGTGGCACAGCCGGTGCCCAGGGGCGCCAAGGTGCCTGCAGGGCCCAGCTCTGGGGGAAACAGAGAGCGTCCTGCCCGGATCCACCGTGCTGCCAGCTCAGCAGGGCAGCCCAGCACGGGCTCACGCTCCCCATTGCTCCCACAGACGTTGTCACTGAAGCAGGAATATACGCCCCGGATCCAGTGCGCCTCCCAAGAATTGTCTGCCCCCAGGATGTGCGCAGGTCCTGCATGATCGGCACGGTGGTGACAGTGATCACTGTGCCAGTTGTGCTGACATGCTGCTATCTTGGCTTTCGCAAGCTGTACGAGATCAGACGGTCAGTTGCTGATTTTTCACCATACTTTTCTTATAACTCTGCTCCATGGCATTGGTAGCCTGGCTTGGAGTCATGCTGCAGTGGAGTTGTGACCAGTCCATGATTCTCCAAATGACTCTGCTGAGGGTTCTGCTGCTGCCCAGTGCTTTCATTGGCCTCTGAAGTGCTGGGCCTTGTCCTGGGGGGCCGGCTGGGGCTGCAGCCAGGGCTGGCTCCCACTGAGGCTGCGTGGCCGAGAGCAGCCCCAGGGGCAGCGGGCAGAGACAGAGCAAGTTCTCAACAGTGTTTGGACAGCACAGTTCAGGACAGGACAGTGCTTATTTAGTAGCTCATGTAAAGTTTCGTGGTAACAGTGGTGTTACGGGACAAGCAAATTTGCTCCAGTTCAGTGTTAAAACAAAGCCAACCTGAGGAAGGTTTGGTTTTCCCGTGAGACTTTGCTGTTTGTGTGAGCCCTGTTCTGCATTGAGTCCCAATCAGTCTTGGAGCCAGTTTTGGGTGCAGGCTCATCCCAGCCCTGAGCCTGGGCAGTTCTGGCCTCAAGGGGACAGCTGAGGCCGCACTGCACATGACTGGAGTTCAGGGCTCCATTACCAAGGGGCTTTGAGAAGTTTAAATTACTGTGTTTATTCTTCATGGTTTTCTTTATGAAATTCATTCACTTTTTAATAACTTAGTTTTAAAAATTATTTCTTTTCCAGTGCTTTTTACCGTTATTTGGTATAGTGAGTGATGGCGTGAACTTCCTATGCCTGAATTAGAAGACTGTAAGTGCTATAAAATGAAATAATTTTTATACTCCTATGTCTTTTACAGACTCATGAAACTTCTGTTGCTTTGATGTGACCAAGAGAAGAGTTTTGCTCTGCTTTTAGTTCAAACAAGCAGCAGACCTGGAAGCTGTTGAAAAGAGTCTCTTTACAGCTAAAGAAAACTTCCAGGGCTCTTTATTGAGCAATATAAAATCTATATTTTATATATATACTCCTGAGAAGTAACTGATAGAAATGAGGCATTTGGACTCTTTGGGAAGTACTGACCAGTTGGGCATTGGCTCTCTGAAGCTCAGTCTGTAATAATCAGTCTTTTTCAGAAGAGAATGTTCACTTTCTTCCTGGCACTCACTCTTGCATTTGTATTCAAAAACACTTCTTGAAAGAAATTTACAACAGCTCTTTATGGTCCCTTAGTTGACTTTTCTCTGTTTCTCATTAGATGCTGATGAAAACCTGGACGATTTCATTAAAAAAGCTGCAAAGCAGATCCTGTAGAAGAGGGCATACATCTGCTCCCACCCTCTGGACAGGACCTTCTGATCCCTCCCTGACAACAGGCACTCATGAATGTCAGTCAGGGAGGGATTTGCTGCAGTTCCACAATTTGAGACCTTAAAAGCATCTCTTGTTTAATGTGTTTACTATATGTAACTGTATAAAATAAAACTCCTTTCTAACCAATACTTCACAGCAAAAGGATAAATAAAGAGATTTTATTTAAAGCAGAAGTTATTTTGTTAGATAGATAGATAGATAGATAGATAGATAGATAGATATAGATATAGATATAGATATAGATATAGATATAGATATAGATTAGATATGTCTGTTCCTCTTGGAGCTGGATAATGACAGGGGAGGTTTAGATGGGGAGATGTTTCTTCCCAGGGAAGGGATTGTGTGGTTTCTCAGTATTTTTGCACTTCAATCAGCTGCTCATTCACTGAGAAAGTCTGAAAGACTTGGGCAATCAGAACAGTTGTGTTTGGGAGGCGCCTCCAGCTCTCCTGTCCAGCAGCACCATCAGGACACTGAGTTCCCAGTGTCCAGGGGGGTTTCGCTGTCACCCTGAGGGACACCACTGGTCACTGACATCCATCAGGCCTCTGAGCCATTGACCACAACCCCCTGTCTGTGACCTGCCAGGCAATTCCTCATTCTCCAAACTGTGCCTCCATCAGATCCACAGCTCACCAAGGGAGGGACAAGGATGCTGGGCAAGGCTGATGTGTCCAGGGCATTACAGAAGTCCAGGCTGGTGGCATCTCTAGCTCTTCCCTTGTGCACTGAGGCAGCCACTCCTTCATGGAAGGCCTCTGGCTTGGTCAGGCAGCACAGACCCACCCTGTGCTCCTCAAGGCTTCCTTTGGCATATCAAAGCATTGAAGAGGCTGGGTGGTTTTCCCTGCTGTTTTATTGACTGACTGTGCCCTTTGAGGACCACAAGAGGAAGCAGAGCCTTAAATTGCACATGAAGAGCAAATGCTGAAGTAAAGGCTTCACCTGGGCTGTGAAACCAAAGGGCTGTGTTAGCCATGGCCACCCCAAGGTGCCAAACTTCCAGCTGGGAAGCTGCTGACAGGAGGGAATGTGGCACTTGTCTCCAGCCAGAGATCACTCACTCCTCAGCATCTTGGGCTGGAGCTGACAGTGCCTGAGGAGCTCAGGAATCCTTGGATGTGATCTCCTGTGCCAGTGCCCAGAACACAGAGCAGTGAGCTCGACTTGGGGGGGCAGGCCCAGCCCTTAGACACAACTGCCAGGCAGAACAAGCTCCCTCCCCAGGAAGGAAAATTCCAGTGCTGAGGTCAGTCCCCACCAAGGCCATGAGGTCACATCAGGATTGAGAGATCAGAGCAGGCTCTGAGGTCAGAAAAGGCTCTGGGGTCACGGAGCCCTGTGGTTCTAGAGCATCACATTGTCCAGCTCCCGTGCCCAACACACCGGGAAGGGATCCATGGCAGCCTCGCAGCCCCACTGCTGCTTCCACGCCCTGCAGGGCTGTTTCCAGCGTGAGCAGTCCTGGTGCAAGGGGCAGCAAGGTGCCTGAAGGCCCCAGCTCGGGGGGAAACTGGGAGCCAGAACATCCTGGCCGGATCCACCGTGCTGCCAGCTCAGCAGGGCAGCACAGCACGGGCTCACGCTCCCCTTTGCTCCCACAGATGCAGCCGGCACCTCAACACGTAATGACAACATCTGGAGAAAAGTTTTTTGCTGGGGAACACCTTGTTTGTTTAAGTTGATGGCCATTCTGGCTGTTGGGGCACTTTGCATCTTCACGTGCTGTGCAGGAATCTGGTGTTGCTGGAAGAGAAAATGGTGCCTGATTTGTGATACTCTACTTCAAACAGCTGCCTTTAAAGGCTGCTCATAGTCAGGGAACATTCCCAGGGAGGCTGCAGTGGAGTTGTGGCCAGTCCATGACTGTCCAAATGACTCTGCTGAGGGTTCTGCTGCTGCCCAGTGCTTTCATTGGCCTCTGAAGTGCTGGGCCTTGTCCTGGGGGGCCGGCTGGGGCTGCAGCCAGGGCTGGCTCCCACTGAGGCTGCGTGGCCGAGAGCAGCCCCAGGGGCACAGGGCAGAGGCAGAGCACGGTGGGGAGGAGAAAGAGCAGGGAGGAGATTGCCCTGGAAAGGCAGAGGCGCTCTGGGGCCCGCTCCTGGCCAGGGACCCTGCCCAGAGCCGTCCCCTGCTCGCCGGGGCCGTGAGGGGCAGCTGTGCAGCTGGGCCAAGCTGTGCCAGCAGCTCCAGCCGTGCTGGGGAGCCTTGCCAGCCCTGGGCCCTGCTGTGCAGGAGGGTCCCTGTGTGCCACTGGCAGCTGGGGCCTCAGCCACCTCCTTTCTCCACAGGAACTCTTGTGAGTCTGGAGAAGAGGAGGCTAAAATCTCGGGAAAGGAGATCTGGACTCGTGATCCCTTCTATCCACTGCTGCCCCTGTCTGCCCTGCCGTGGCTTCAGCAGCAGAACGAGTCCTTCCCAAAACCCACTCGTCCAATTCAAGACCCTCTACCCCTGAGCCCCCTGGTCCTCTACTCCAGCCCGGAGTGAAGGTGGGCAGGCCCTGTCTGCCAGGGCAGGGCTTGGCCCACATTTTATTTTTCAATAAAGAAATGGAGTTGTCATACCTGTCTCCGGGTGCTATCAGCAGCAAAGCCCAGCCAGCACCAGCCCTGGCTGAGCTCCATGCCCAGGAGCAGCCGTGGATGCCCACGGGGTGGGCAGGCAGGAGCCAGGCAGGGGCTGCTGTGACCAGCGGCGCGGCCCCGAGGGCTGGGGGAGCCCATGCTGAGCGTCCCTGGGCTGAGGGCACATTTCCTTCCCTGGGATCATCTGGGCCTGCACCTCATGAGGCACACAGGGATATTTTGGGGTCACTACTGAAGGCTGCAGGGATCCCTCATGAGGCACACAGGGATATTTTGTGGTCACTACTTAAGGGTGCAGGGATCCCTCATGAGGCACACAGGGATATTTTGGGGTCCCTGCTTAGGGGTGCAGGGATCCCTCAGGAAGCACAAAGGAATATTAATGGCCTCTCCTAAGGCATGCAGGGATCCCTCATCAGGTGTGCAGCAGGGTTACATTTGAGGGGGTTTTTACTCTTCCCAGCACAGCAAGGGGTCCCTTGGCCGAGGCTTTGCAGGGCTGGGAGAAAGCCTCTTGCAGAGCCCTGGGCCCGGCCTGTGGGCACAGCGGGCGGGCCGAGCCCATCCCCTGCGGCCAGGCCGGGCTTCATCCTTCCTTTGGCTGTGATATGCAGTGGTGCTTGTGCGGGCATTTTGCAGTAACTGGCTTCAACTTGTTCCTCCTGTCACCAAACATTGAGAATAAACGTCTTTAACACCACTGTAGTATTAAGAGGCAGGCCTGACTTTCTTGCATTGCTGGAGGCACAGGCCATTGGGATCACAGGGCCTTCCTTCTTGGTGGAGTCTTCAGGTACCCTGGTGGTCACTGAGGAAGAAACACTGATTCTTCTGGAAAAAAGATTGTTTCCCACGTGTAGAAAAGAATAACTTCTCCCTTCCCCATCCATTTCTATGCAAAGTTATACAGGGAAGTGCATTCATATGTCTCGATCTGCCTTGGCAATCCATCCATTTGTCTATTATCTATCTGTCTGTCTATCTTTCTATCTATCTAGTTTAATGATTATAAAATATTTCTATGCATGATAGTTTGTGTATTTGTAAATTTTGACAGATCTATTGAGAGCTGGAAAATAATATCATCCATCTTTGATCTAGCAAAGTGTTCCAGATTGCAAGGCAAGATGTTTTCTATTGACATCTGTATGGCACTTGCCTGGTGTCAAGTGGGCAATTCTCCTTATCTCTCTTCCTGAGTGATCATAATCAACAGGGGGACATCTGCTGATAAGGGGCTATTGAATGTCACCACATGACTGATAAGAACTGTAACATCCCATTGTGAGATGCTCCGCCCAGAGGGAGGAGCCAGGCATTCTTACCCAGATATAACTGGGAAGATGCTGACACACCAGCACGGCTCTTCTCCACTGGACTCCCCAGAGGAACAGCAGCTGCTTCGACTTCCACGGATGTGCGGAGGAAGAATACACCCCTTTTCTGTAAGACTCCCCTGCTCCAACAGAGCCACGCCTGACACTCCAGGAGGACTGCAGCCCTTTTCCAACTGGACTGCTACCAACACCCTGACCCACAGGGTGTCAGGTTGAGTTCTGACTCTGACGGTGTTGTTCTTGTGTGTTGCATTGTTTTATTTTATCCTTTTATTTTTTCCCTTCCCTATTAAAGAACTGTTATTTCCTGCTCCCATATTTTTTGCCTGAGAGCCCCTTATTTAAAATTCATACCAATTGGAGGGGTGGGGAGGGTTTGCATTCTCCATTGCAGGGGAGGCTCCTGTCTCCTTTACCAGGCAACTATCTTTCCAAACCAAGACACAAAGCTTGGGTTTAGGAGCAGATATGAGCTGTGATTTCGTTCTTGCTAGACATATGCTGGCTTGCTTAGATTGACTTTGAACTGAAACCCTGCAAAGCTGGAAAATGACTGGTGGCCATCACTCAGATATCCCTAAGAGCCCTTTTTTAATTTTCATTTTTTTCATCTATGCTGGTTGGTAAATGCCTTTCTTCCTGAAGCTATGTGCTGGCAATATTGAAGGTAGAAATAACATACTACTGCATATTTTAGATACTTGATAGTTTCTTGTGAAATTTTATCGTGGTATCTATTAGGAGTAAAAAAAGAGTTACCCATTCTTTTAAAAGGGTTGCAGAGTTGTAAGTTGAGTTGGGAGCTGATTGCTGGCCCAGGAGAGTTCTTTGTTAGCTGCATGTTGTAATCACCTGTTAAGAGTCAGTCCTTAACTCTCTATTGTTGAGAAACCCAGAAAGAAACGAGAGAGAACCCCTACCAAACCCAGGAAGAAGACCCCTAAAGCAATAAGCCAACCCAGAATTGGGAGATGGAGGTGATGTCTGGATATCAGGGACAACGTCCCGAGCCTGCAGAGATGCTGAAAACCTTTGTCGCCCCTTGCCCAGCCAAGAGGACCTCGGCCGGAGCCAGGGACCCGGAAGGGCAAACCAAAAGAAGCAAACACGGGCTATACCCCCATTGCTCTGGTGAGGACGGGACCCCCAGCTCTGCCTCCTGATGGACAGAGCTGCACTTTCCTCCTGCTCCGAGCCCCTCCTGGGAGTGGCGGCAGGGGACCGCGGGCCCGTCAGGCCTTCCCACCTGAGCTGATCACTTTTAATGAAGGCATTCCAAAGGAGAAAGATCTCCTCCCCTATTTATTTCAGTATCTCCTGTCTAAAACTGCCTCTAAACTAAATCAACGGGTCAGCTACTGAGCACAACTTACTGCACAGGTGCAGCTCATGTTTGTACAGTGGAAGTGGCTTTTTGTTCTTCTGCATGTGTATGAAACACTGCAAATTGAAAGGCTGCTTACAGGGGAAAGAGATTCATTTAGTGTAGCCTGGACCTTGTGAAGGTGGTAGCTGTTAGATCAATACCCAGAAAACTGCTTAAATTATTTTTGTGACTACACTCTCCTGATTTTGGCCTGGCTTCTTCAGGAGGTTCAATTTTCATTTAGAAATGGCACAAGAAGACTCAGTGTGCTCGGTGGAACCAGTGCTGTCACAGGACAGATGGAGCTGGGACAAATGGCACATTGATTTTGATCTCAACAAAAAGCCACCTGAGCTCCTCATGACAGCAACCCCACGGACTGGTAATGGATCCATTAAAATTAACTCATCACAGAGCTTTTACCTTGAAGCTCTGACATATGGAGCTTGTTCAGTTCTTCCACCGATGAAGGGAGTTTGAAGACAAAGAGGAGATCCATGCACAACAAAACTGTTTGCATTTTAGCAAATGAAGCATCTTAAAATGTAAAAGGCTCATCCATACTCCAGTTTTATCCCTCCATTTGCCCAAATTCTTGATCTTCATTCCTTTGTCAGAAGGAAAATATGACAGGGAAATGTAGATCCTCCTTTTCTTCTTGAGCTGGGCAGCTTGTAACCTCGTCTTCTCCCACAAACAGGAACAGACAAACTGGAACTTTGTCATGAAGCCATACTTTGGAAAGTTTGCCCTGTGTTTGTTTTCACCCAGAAGGAACTGAGATTCGCTGGAGTATTTACAAGCCATAAATGATGGATTTATTGTGGTTGCTAGAATCTTTCATATTTTACAACCTTTCTGCTGCACAAGAGCCTGGCACTTGCAGAACTCTTGCCCCATGCACTTCTCCAGTGCTTCTTGCAGAGAAGCTTTGGGAAGAACTCAGGAAAAGTGCCATGTTCATGTGTGGCTTATGGAGCTCACAGGACAGAGAACTGTCTTTGCAGTGTGCCCTGGCTTTTATTCCAAGGAATTGTCATTGCTCCGGGCACTGACTGTTATTTCAACACCTGTTGTCATTTATTCTACTGGAATCCTTGTGAGAAAGGTTGTTCTTTGCCATCGAGATTTTTAGTTGACATTTTTTATCTCAAACAGCCAAAAGTTCTCCATCTCACTGGTTTCTGATGTTTTTTTTTCCTTTCCAGTCTGTTGTTGGCCCACGAAGATGCTGCTTAGATTCTGCAGACCGCATACATGGGTTCCAAGCTGAAAGTTCTCAGCTGCAGGGCCAGAGGGAAGGAGGGCAGAGAAGGAAGGGGCCGGGTCCAGGGCTGTGCCCTGTGGCTGAGCCTTTCACAGCTCCTGTGCCGGCCCCAGGGAGCCTGAGCTGCTCCTGCTGCCACTGCCAAGCCCTGGCCCTGCCTGGGGCTGAGTTTAGAGCTGCTGGCAGCTCCAGGGAGTCCTTTCTGCCCCGTGTGCCCTGCAAGGGGCTCCTTCCATCCCAGTGTGGGGCCACTGCAGGCACGTGGTCCCCCTGCCCCTGCTGCTGAGTGGAAGGCAGAGCTGAGGGAGTGCCTTGGAGGGCACCAATCACCCAGGTGCCCTCACTGCCACTCGGGCCTGAAGGAGAAATGGATCTACTTTCCATTAAGCTACTCCTAGATGGAAGAACCAAGACACAGAAGAAAAGAAATCCCTGGAGGCAGCCAAACACATGGGCAAGAAGCTGAGTGCTCTAGACAGCTGCCATGGTGGGTGCATTCCCTCAGCCTTGTCCTGGGGCTCAGTAGCCGGGGGCTTTGGCTGCACATCTGCACACGCCGTGCCCGGCACAGCGGGAAGGGATCCATGGCAGCCTCGCTGCCCCGCTGCTGCTTCCACGCCCTGCAGGGCTGTTCCCCAGCCTGGCCTGGCTGCAGCTTCTCCCCGCTGCAGGAAATAGTACTTTTTTTTAATATGTTGTTTGGTAGGTTTGCTGGGTTTTTGTCTGTCTTTGAAAGCAGCCCTTGGATGATGATGCACACCACAAGTCCTTTGTAAAGTGCTGTCTTTGCAAAAAACCTGCCAATTTTGTCATGCAAGACAGAAACAGCTTCCCTTGGGCTACAGCTGGAAGGCTTGGAAATGTGTTCCAGAAACTCATGACAGGACAGAGTCTGATTAACACAATTTAATGTCATTGTAATATGTGGTATGAGATAATTCGTGCCTATGTTAAATATACAGGAAATAAAGTTGTGAATAAAGTTGTGCCTCTAAGAAACATTATTAAAGCCTAAAACCGTGGACAGTCATGGGATAGACTGCCACACAAAATTGGGAATCCCCCAGATGGCAGCAAGGGAAGAAAGCCTAATTAGCAAGTGAAAGGATTTTGCCAGGGTGGAGTGGGCCCTTCCCAGGGACTATGCAGGAAACACCCAACAGGGATGAACATCCATAAGTATCTACCAGCAAGATAGCCAGAGTTGTCAGGAACATGCATCCAAGTGCCGGGTTCCTGTAACTCCACATCAACATTCATTGCTTCCCAGAAACTGCATTGCCCAGCCCTGCACAGAGAAAGGAGACTGCATGCATTTGCGAAGCAACGAAAAGAATAGAGGAAACTCAGCCCCAGGCAGAAAAACTGTATAAAACTTCCTCACCGAGCCGACATTCATGAACAGAGAGGGTCGGATGCCAAGGAGATTGGGTCAAGATTCACCTAGCACGGATCCCGAGCTCGACGCTGTCCCTTTGATTGTGGCTGAGACTGTATTTTGGTCCCCCCAAAAAACTTAACATTATTATTAATTTGGCTTCTTCATTTAATACCTGTAACATCATGTAGTGCAGGATGTAAGTTATCCAATAAAATAATCAGAGTACTGAACTGGCAAGCAGTGGGAAAGGGCTGGGCATTGGAATGACAGGAAACAGACACAGAGGCATGATGGACAAGTTTCCCAGCCAAACCAGACCAGAAGCACTGGGAGCACAAAGGGACACACCCAGGAGGCCCAGCAGCTCCTTGCTGAGGGCCCATTTCATGCCGGAGCTGGCACTCAGAATATGAAATAAATGCAAAATGAAAGGGTGGCTGGAGGCGGCACTGAGGCGGCCTCACAGGTTCAACTCTGCACTCTGCTTTTGCCACCAACATTATCCATGTTCCTGTACTTGTTTTCCTGGAGAATTTGCAGTCAACAGAGCTTCAGTCCCTTTGATCAAATCAGTCTTCAGGGCAGCTCGGGCCTGGTCAGTCATTTAGACTCCAGCACTGACTGGGGTCCAGGCAAGAAAAGAACATTAGCTGCAGGCCACCCACACACCCATTTTCATATTAATGAGCACAAAGCCTTTATTTTTGCAAACTGAGGGATGCTGGGGGGATCTTTGCACCATCAGGCCAAGGTACAAGGCTCTGGATCCTCCGAAGGAACAGAGCCAGCCGCCGTGAGTGGGAGAAGGCGCGGCCGCAGTTGCAGCCCCGGGTGCCTCCTGTGGGCCCGGGCACGGCCGTGGCTGTAAATGTGCTGGGCTGCAGCACAGGGCCAGGGCGGAGCTCAGCAGCCTCAGCAGAGCCCATGGCCGCGGCCCTTCCCTGCCGGGGCCCGAGCCTGGCCCGGCCCGGCCCGGCCTGAGCAGCCCGGCCTGGCCGCAGGGGATGGGCTCGGCCCGCCCGCTGTGCCCACAGGCCGGGCCCAGGGCTCTGCAAGAGGCTTTCTCCCAGCCCTGCAGAACCTCGGCCAAGGGACCCCTTGCTGTGCTGGGAAGAGTAAAAACCCCCTCAAATGTAACCCTGCTGCACACCTGATGAGGGATCCCTGCACGCCTTAGGAGAGGCCATTAATATTCCTTTGTGCTTCCTGAGGGATCCCTGCACCCCTAAGCAGGGACTCCAAAATATCCCTGTGTGCCTCATGAGGGATCCCTGCACCCTTCAGTACTGACCCCAAAATATCCCTGTGTGCCTCATGAGGTGCAGGCCCAGATGATCCCAGGGAAGGAAATGTGCCCTCAGCCCAGGGACGCTCAGCATGGGCTCCCCCAGCCCTCGGGGCCGCGCCGCTGGTCACAGCAGCCCCTGCCTGGCTCCTGCCTGCCCACCTCGTGGGCATCCACGGCTGCTCCTGGGCATGGAGCTCAGCCACGGCTGGTGCTGGCTGGGCTTTGCTGCTGATAGCACCCGGAGACAGGTATGACAACTCCATTTCTTTATTGAAACAAAAATGTGGGCCAAGCCCTGCCCTGGCAGACAGGGCCTGCCCAGCTTCACTCCGGGCTGGAGTACAGGACCAGGGGACTCACGGGCAGAGGGTCTCGTTTTGGAGGGGTGGGTTTTGGGAAGCACTCGTGCCGGTGCTGCAGCCATGGCAGGGCAGATAGGGGCAGATGTGGGTAGCTGGGAGCACGAGTCCAGATCTCGTTGCCCGAGATTACAGGCTCTTTTTCTGCAGAGCGCCTGTGGAGAGAGGAGGTGGCTGAGGCCCCAGCTGCCAGTGGCACACAGGGAGCCTCCTGCACAGCAGGGCCCAGGGCTGGCAAGGCTCCCCAGCACGGCTGGAGCTGCTGGCACAGCTTGGCCCAGCTGCACAGCTGCCCCTCACGGCCCCGGCGAGCAGGGGACGGCTCTGGGCAGGGTCCCTGGCCAGGAGCGGGCCCCAGAGCGCCTCTGCCTTTCCAGGGCAATCTCCTCCCTGCTCTTTCTCCTCCCCACCGTGCTTCGCCTCTGCCCTGTGCCCCTGGGGCTGCTCTCGGCCACGCAGCCTCAGTGGGAGCCAGCCCTGGCTGCAGCCCCAGCCGGCCCCCCAGGACAAGGCCCAGCACTTCAGAGGCCAATGAAAGCACTGGGCAGCAGCAGAACCCTCAGCAGAGTCATTTGGACAGTCATGGACTGGCCACAACTCCACTGCAGCCTCCCTGGGAATGTTCCCTGATCATGAGCAGCCTTTAAAGGCAGCTGTTTGAAGTAGAGAATCATTAAATACTCACCATTTTCCCTTCCAGCAACATAAGATTCCAGCACAGAAAATCAAGGGGCAAAGTGCCCCAACAGCCAGAATGGCCATCAACCTAAGCAGACAAGGTGTTCCCCAACAGAAGACTTTCCTCCAGATGTTGTCATTACGTGTTGAGGTGCCGGCTGCATCTGTGGGAGCAAAGGGGAGCGTGAGCCCGTGCTGTGCTGCCCTGCTGAGCTGGCAGCACGGTGGATCCGGCCAGGACGTTCTGGGTCCCAGTTTCCCCCCGAGCTGGGGCCTGCAGGCACCTTGCTGCCCCTTGCACCAGGACTGCTCAGTACCCGAGCCCCTGAGCCTGCATGCCATAATTCCTCTCTGCTGTGCCCTTCTGCTCCAGGCAATACTTGTCAAAGACAGGGAGAATGACAAGGAAAATGCTCTGGGTTTTGGAGCTGCTCCAGGGCCCTCCCTCCTGCAAACAGCTGCCTCGCTGCATCTACCCAGAGACCGGCAAATCGCAGGGGATCTCGGGCCCGTGGTGCAGTTTGGGCTCCCTGTCAGCTGATGGCAAACGCCTTCCAGCAGAGGCTGGGGAGAAGCTGCAGCCAGGCCAGGCTGGGGAACAGCCCTGCAGGGCGTGGAAGCAGCAGCGGGGCAGCGAGGCTGCCATGGATCCCTTCCCGCTGTGGCGGGCACGGCGTGTGCAGATGTGCAGCCAAAGCCCCCGGCTGCTGAGCCCCAGGGAAGGCTGAGGGAATGCACCCACCACGCTGGCTGTCCACATCACTCCGTATTTTTTCTAGATGTTTGGATTCCTCCAGGGACTTATGAGCTCCTATGCGTTTGTTCTTCCTTCTCAGGGGACCTTAAGAGAAATATTTCCATTTCCTAGCAATGGGTCCCACAGAAGCAGGGCTCAGCCTGCGGGGTCAGCAGGGACACACTACTCACGTCTGCGACGGGAGCTGGGCTTGCGTGCAACATCCACCAAAGGACCTGGGAAAGTCCTCCGTGCAGACAGCCCTGTAACTCAACAGCCACAGAGGCTTCTGTCATCTCTGCTCATCTGCAGGGACACCACTGAGCCACAGGAGTGGTGAGGGGATGGCGCAGGGCGAGGGCACACACGTGCATGGTTCTGTCCTGGCACCTGCAGCGATGCCCCCCTTGCCGAGCTGTGGGCTCTGAGCTGGCAGAGCTCTCCCAGGGGAAAAGGCCTTGACCTACCCTGCCCATCTCCCAGAGGCTCAGTAATGGGTATGGGATGGGAACCCAGAACATCGTTGTCAACAGGATCATCTTCCTGATTAGGATTATCTTCATCATCAGGTTCAGCTGCAAAGAAAGGCAGGAGAGAACAGCTCCCATGACACTGCTGAAGATTCTCCTTCAGGCCCGAGTGGCAGTGAGGGCACCTTGGTGATTGGTGCCCTCCAGGCACTCCCTGGGCTCTGCCTTCCCTCACAGCAGGGCCAGGGGGACCACGTGCCTGCAGTGGCCCCACACTGGGATGGAAGGAGCCCCTTGCAGGGCAGACGGGGCAGAAAGGACTCCCTGGAGCTGCCAGCAGCTCCAAACCCAGCCCCAGGCAGGGCCAGGGCTTGGCAGTGGCAGCAGGAGCAGCTCAGGCTCCCTGGGGCCGGCACAGGAGCTGTGAAAGGCTCAGCCCCGGGGCACAGCCCTGGGCCCGGCCCCTTCCCTCTCTGCTCTTCTCCATGGCTGCACAGAGCACACGGAAGGACACACTGGCATTGCACATGGGAGGAAACGGACAGCTAAATGCTCCTTCCTCTCACTGAGAGCCATCCTGTGGGATCAATGTTTGGTACAAAGTAGAAATTTGGAGGCCAGGATTTCCAGAAACCATCAAACTTCACAGGATCTTAAGGGAAATGCCACAGGAATGTTACTCTGGACACTGATTACTCTTGGACAATGATTACTCAGTTAGGAAAGGGTTGCTGTTAGCCTACCTGCACCAAGCTCCAACATCCTTAAGCCATGCTCTACCAGCGTATCCAAATGATCAAAGTCACGATCCCAGTCTAGAAAGGAGCACAGATGGAAACCCTCTCATGGTGTCATGGTGTGTTGGGATCCCTTTCTCTAGGGAACCCAGCACTGCACAGGGGTCAGGTAATGCTGTGTTCCAGGAGCGCCAAGCAGCAGAGAGGGCAGCTCAAGCCTCAGCCGGGCTCAGGCCCAGAGGCACAGCAATTACCTCTTGGCACTGTGCCTGGCATCGCCTCCCTTCCTGCAGCAGAGGCTGCCAATGAGCCCCTGCTTCCTCCGGGAAACTGAGCCTTCAGCACAGCCTCTCCTTCCATCTCTGCAGGAAGGAAAAGGGAGAGCTGGATCAGGTAGGGCTGTTCCCCAGTGGGAAGGTGGCATCTTCAGGAGGCAATGCTTGTCTAAGTAATGGATAAGATTCAGGAGAAAGATCCGGTTATTGGGGCTGCTCCCGGGTCCTCCGTCCTCCAAAGAGCTGCCCCTTCCAAGGTGCTCTGACACTGGGAAATTGCAGGGGATCTCATGGGGTGCATGGCCCTTGGTGCAGTTTTGGCCCCCCAGGTCAGCTGATGGCAAACGCCTTCCTGCAGAGGCTGGGGAGAAGCTGCAGCCAGGCCAGGCTGGGGAACAGCCCTGCAGGGCGTGGAAGCAGCAGCGGGGCAGCGAGGCTGCCATGGATCCCTTCCCGCTGTGCCGGGCACGGCGTGTGCAGATGTGCAGCCAAAGCCCCCGGCTGCTGAGCCCCAGGGAAGGCTGAGAGAATGCACCCACCATGGCACCTCTCTATATCACTCAGCATCTTTTCCATGTGTTTGGATGTCTCTAGGGACGTACTGTCCCCTCTAGGTTTGTTCCTCCCTCTCAGAGGACCTTGAGAGAAGTATTTCTATTTTCCCCCGGAATGGATCCCACAGAACCAGGGCTATGCCTGTGGGGTCAGCAGGGACACACTACTCACCCCTGTGACGGGAGCTGGGCTTGTGTGCAGCAATCCGGAATGGAGCCTGAAAAGTCCTCCCTGCAGACACCCCTGTAACCCAACAGCCACAGAAGCTTCTGTCACCTGCATCCTGCCATGTTGTCAATCATTATTCTCTGAGGGGAACTTGGACAACATACCTGCAGGAGGCTTAAGAGGCTGCAAATCTTCATTGAGCCAAGCTGCTGGGGAAACACTCCTAGCATGCTCATCTAGAGGGGAGCAAAGACCAGACCCATTTCCATGATGTGCTGGGATCCCCCTCTGCCTTTGGGAATTGGGCACTGCAAGTGGGTCGGGTACGGCTGTGGGAGCCAGATGGGAATGGCCAAGGCCAAAGCTGCATAGGGGCCACGGGGGAGCTCTGGGCTGGCTCCTGGTCACTCTCCACCCTCTTTGCAGGCCTTGTGACCCATCCCTGGAAAGGAAAAAGGCCCAGCCCCAGGCCCGTGGGGGCTCTCTCCCTCCCGCAGAGGAAACCCTCCCTAAAGGCCTGGGGAAAACCATGCCCAGCGCTTCCCGGGGAGCAGGGAGCGCTGTCCCGGGACAGGGGAGCCAGGCTGCCGGCTCACCTGCTCCCCGCGCTGGCAGCGGAGCAGCCTGGGCAGCCCTGGCAGGCAGGGCCACGGCCAGGAGGAGCAGCAGGAAGAGGCGCAGAGCAAGGGCCATGGTGCCTTGCCCTCTGCCAGTCGCGCAGCTCTTGCTGCCACCGCTGTCCTAACACCGCTGTGCCAACGTCAGCACCGCTGCTTCCACCACCGCTGCTGCCGCAACAGTTGTGCTCAAGGACAACTGGTGGCTCCTTGTGCTGCTGTGCAACCACGGGGCTCTGGCACCTCTGTGAGCTCAGAGCCTGCTGTGACCTCATGGCCAGGGTGGAGTTTTGTGGGGACTGAGATCTGCCTTCTTCGGCAGGGAGCTCATCCTGCCCAGCTGCTCTGTCCAAGGGTTGTGACACAGTCCCAGCCCAGCTGATCTCACAGGCTGGGCCATGAAGGGATGGAGAGCAGCCCTGCCAAGAAGGACTTGACGGTGCTGCTAGATGAGGGGCTGAACATGAGCCAGCCATGTGCATCCAAAGGAGTGTGCCCAGCAGCTTGAGGGAGGTGATTCAACCTCTCTGCTCTGGTGAGACTCCACCTGGAGTACTGTGGAAGAGGTTTTACAGGGACTTCTTTGAGCCATTGAAAAGTCTGACAAGAGCATCCATATTTTGCCCCTGAAAGAATTTCCTACCGAGGTAGTTGACATAGAAACCAAGAAAGAAAGAAGGATGAATAAGAGAAACGTGCAACTGCCTACTCTAAGGAGCACTTTGCTTGTCTATCGTGACCAATGAGCAAAGTGTAAAGTTATGAGCTTTGTAAGAATGTAGAACAAGCATGCATGCTAGAATAAAAACAGGGTTTGAAGCCTTCTGGAAACGCAGTGTGTTTCTTTGTATTGTCTCCGTCTCTACCACGACAGAGTACTGCATCCAGCTCTGGGCTCCCCACGCAGGAAGGACATGGCCCTCTTGGATCTAGTCCAGAGGAGGGAGAAAAGCTCGGAGGGCTGGAGCCCTTCTGCTTTGGAGACAGGCTGGGAGAGCTGGCAGTGTTCAGCCTGGAAGAGAGAAGACTCCAGGGACACCTGATTGCTGCTTTTCAGGACCTTAAGGGGGCTTATAAAAGAGATGGGACAGAATTTTTAGTAGAGCCTTTTATGCCAGACCAAGGGGAATGGTTTTAATCTAAAAAAGAGTCGATTCAGACTAGAGAAAAGAAACCCATTTTTTGCACTGGAGGTTTGAAATCCCTGGCACAGGTTGCCCAGAGAGGTGGGCATCCATCCCTGCAGACATTCAAGCTCATGCTCTGAGCAAGCTGACCTAGTTAAAGGTGTCCCTGCTCACTGCAGGGACTGCATCGGACTAGATGGCCTTTAAATGTCCCTTCCAAGCCAAGCCATTCTATGCTCCTGTGCACCATCATAGCCATGCTGGATTGTAGAGAGTTTTGTAGACGCCTGGTTAGAAGAGAGGGGACATGATAAGTTGCAGCTGGTTAAGCAATAGGGTCGTGGGCAAGGACACTGTCTCCTTGAGCAAGAAGTTATATAACAACAAGATAGAGAAAACAGGGTCTAGCCAAGTAGAAAACCCCAAGCATCCTGAGTATGTGATAGTTGAGGTGGAGCTGACCTGTACCTGCGGACCAATTATGAGCTCTACTTTTGTAATATACATGAACCTTATTACTATGCTTATAAAAGTAGGCTTATTGCCTAAATAAAGTTGAGACTTGTTGATCATCATCGGTTGTGCTTGTCTCCCGTCGACTCCGACAAATGGTGACCCCGACGTGATCGAGAGCTGGCACCACGGTGGAGTGACGACTGGGTTCCGGTCCCAAAGCAGCAGGGAACGGCAAAAAGCGTGGAAAAAAAAAAAGGGGCTGAAAACACACCGTGCCCCGGGTGTCCGCAGAGGCGAGAGCCTGGCCGATACGTGCTGCCAAGACCTTGAGGGGCTGCAACAGCACTGACGATATAGGTATGGAAAGGCAAGCAGCATATGATTTATTTACTGCTTATCTGCAAAAACGGCAGATTAAGGGGATAGACTTACAAAAGGAGTTGCCGAGGTTATTGACATACGGGTATGCAAAAGGAGTGTTTCAAAATCCTCATACTGTGCATGAGTTTTCCGAATAGCGCAAGTTTGGTGATATATTGTGAGAAGCTACCTTAGAAGACGATAAGACAGCTAAGAAATTAGGGAAATTATGGAAAGCACCGAGCCTGAGCCGAGCGGCAGCCGCCCGGAAGAAGAGAAGGAAGAAGAAGAAGAAGAAGAAGAAGAAGAAGAAGAAGAAGAAGAAGAAGAAGAAGAAGAAGAAGAAGAAGAAGAAGAAGAGGGCACCCTGCCACCCTGGGCCCCACCTTTGTCGGGGTGGCCGGGGGTGGCGTCGGTGCTGTGGCGGGGGCCGGGGCAGCGCAGAGGAGCCTGCCCGGCGCGAGAGGCAGATAGGCCGAGATGCAGCTGTGAGAACAAGGGGCCTCTCCGCTGCCTTCCCCAGAGCGTGAAGCAGCGAAGAGGGGCGGCCAGAGGACAGAGACCTTTGCCGAGATGGAACGCGCTGCTGCCATGATAAAAGACTGTTTAGCGAAGAAAACAGAAATCACAGTTTCAGAAGCTGAAAAACAGAGTGAAAAGAATGCCATGAACATACAAGAAACCTTATAACATATGCAATAGAGATCTTAATTGTTGTTCTGATGCTTTTGCTTATCTTGCCTTGCATTTTTAGCTGTATTCAGAACATGGTCAGTCGCATGATACAGAAAACATAGCAGACAAACCTTCTTGCCCAAAAAGAAAACGGGGGAAGTGTAGAGAGTTTTGTAGATGCCTGGTTAGAAGAGAAGGGACATGATAAGTTGCAGCTGGTAAAGCAATAGGGTCGTGGGCAAGGACACTGTCTCCTTGAGCAAGAAGTTATATAACAACAAGATAGAGAAAATAGCGTCTAGCCAGAGTGGAAAACCACAAGCATCCTGAGTATGTGATAGTAGAGGTGGAGCTGACCTGTACCTGCGGACCAATTATGAGCTCTACTTTTGTAATATATATGAACCTTATTACTATGCTTATAAAAGTAGGATTATTGCCTAAATAAAGTTGAGACTTGTTGATCATCATCAGATGTGCTTGTCTCCCATCGACTCCGACACTGGATTAGTGCTGGGGTGATTATGTGGCTCCTGTATTTTGGTACTTGTGTCATTTAGCAATTGGCCACGACAGGATTCCTGGGCTGGGCAGTGAAATCTGCAAATAACACACAGTGTGCTCAAAGAGAAACAGGAGAGGAGCACGGCTTCCAGTTCAGATAAATGCCAGCATTTTGCTGCCCATTCCTTGTTAAGAAATAAAGGAATGTCCTGAAGGTCCCTTCATGTGGGTGCATTATTGGCTGTATCTGTGCTTGTGTTCTGTAAAACACGAGGTAAGTTGTGACAGCTTCTTGCCCCATTTGTCACTGGATAAAACCCAAATACTGCATGGCTCCTTGTCTACTTTCTTCCAAGTCAAGGCAAATTTTGTTCATGATTGAGTGGGACATATTCATCTGTTCACAAGGAAATTCTTCTTGCCATTCACACGGTGGCAAGGTTTCTCTGTGGATTTGCTCTAATCAGACTGTAATAAAGGCCTACCTCTCACGAGAATGAAAGCTGATGCATTGGGAGGCAAAGTCTGGAGTAATTTGTCCTGGTGTCTGGCACTGTAGAGAGTTGTTCTGGAATTAAATGACGTTTGAAGACAGGTGTAGTCTACCATACTTCTAGCATACTAGAAGTGAAAAAACAGCCTGTGAAACAGGATTTTGTTTTTTTCTTCCTCCTCCCAGGAATGTCAATTTCTGAGGTGTAAGCTCTTCAGCTTCCTCACAAGCATTGTTTTAATTCAGACGGTGTGGTGTGAAGCTTGAAGCAATGTCGGTTTATAGCACAAAAAATAATAATCCACTAAGCCGGTAAAGCCATGCATTTCCTAAATAACTCTACCTATCCTAATGGATGTTTCAGAAAGGATCGTTGTAAAAGCTGGGTGGGGGCGGAAGAGTGTCATCAAAATTAAAAATACCCCTTTCTGAGATCTTTATATTCCTATAAAGAGAGATTCAAAATTGTTCATATATGGAACATTCACTAAGAACTGGATGACAGATTTTGCTTGAGGAACAAATAAACATAAATAAAAATAAGTTTACATGTCAACAATAAGTAAATCATCATGCTAAGAAAAAAAACAGACCTGCCAAAACTACCACCTGTAAGGCTTTTTCATCTGTCTCAATACAAAAAAAAAAAAGTCTGAAAAGAATCAGAGATCCTCAAGACCAATATTAAATACAGGAACCTCCAGGTATTGGGAAAAAACAAAGGAAACTGTAGTGTGCACTTCACAGAGGTAACCTGGAATTTATTGGTGGATTTGTTGGAAACTTTCTGAGAGCAGAGGGGAAAAGCATAGGGGCTGGTCAGCCCATGTGTGGGCATTTACAGCTGGCTGAGGGATGTTTCTGGGACCAACTGCAGGGAAGAAAAGCAGCACACAATTACAGGGACAATCTCATTGCTGGCTCTAGACTTTTTGTCAGCCTGTCCCCTGGGGCTGGGGGAGCTGTCCCGGGGCAGGGAGGGCCAGGGCTGGCAGTGGCTGCTCAGGGATGGCTTTGGCCCCTGTCCCTCTCAGCAGCGCCTGCCCAAGCAGCTGCGCTGCCCCCGGGCTCTCCTCCCGGCCTGCTGGGCTTTGTTGGGTGGCACAGCCGGTGCCCAGGGGCGGCAAGGTGCCTGCAGGGCCCAGCTCTGGGGGAAACGCAGAGCGTCCTGCCCGGATCCACCGTGCTGCCAGCTCAGCAGGGCAGCCCAGCACGGGCTCACGTTCCCCATTGCTCCCACAGGTGCAGCCGGCCCCACAGCACGACTGCCCCATTCCCAGAAGGGGCTCGGAAGGTGTTGCTCTTGGGTAACACTCTGTCTGCTTGTGATAAGGGCAAGTTGGCCTTCTATTTCTTCCAGGAATCCATTGGGAAATGCTCAACAGAACTCGACTGAGAACTTCCCAAATCACATCTTCTGTTTCAATAAAGAAATGGAGCTGTCACCCCAGTGTCCAGGTGCTATCAGCAGCAAAGCCCAGCCAGCACCAGCCGTGGCTGAGCTCCATGCCCAGGAGCAGCCGTGGATGCCCACGGGGTGGGCAGGCAGGAGCCAGGCAGGGGCTGCTGTGACCAGCGGCGCGGCCCCGAGGGCTGGGGGAGCCCATGCTGAGCGTCCCTGGGCTGAGGGCACATTTCCTTCCCTGGGATCATCTGGGCCTGCACCTCCTCCAGGGTCATGCCCAGGAACAGAGGGAAGCCATCAAGAGCATCTCCAAGGAAACAGCCGGACCCGCAATGTCAGCAGGCGACAAAAAGATTTTGCTGAGCAATGGGACTGTGATAAAAGAAAACAACCAGGGCAGTCCATTTGTAAAGATGGGGGTGCACTGTGGGGGTGCAGCTAAGGCCATGAGGTCACAGCAGGCTGAGGTCACAGCAGGCTCAGGGGTCACAGAGGTGCCAGAGCCCCGTGGTCGCACAGCAGCACAAGGAAGCCACCAGTTGTCCTTGAGCACAACTGTTGCAGCAGCAGCGGCGGTGGCAGCAGCGGTGCTGACGTTGGGACAGCGGTGTCAGGACAGCGGTGGCAGCAAGAGCTGCGCGACTGGCAGAGGGCAAGGCACCATGGCCCTTGCTCTGCGCCTCTTCCTGCTGCTCCTCCTGGCCGTGGCCCTGCCTGCCAGGGCTGCCCAGGCTGCTCCGCTGCCAGCACGGGGAGCAGGTGAGCCGGCAGCCTGGCTCCCCTGTCCCGGGACAGCGCTCCCTGCTCCCCGGGAAGTGCTGGGCATGGTTTTCCCCAGGCCTGTAGGGAGGGTTTCCTCTGCGGGAGGGAGAGGGCCCCCACGGGCCTGGGGCTGGGCCTTTTTCCTTTCCAGGGATGGGTCACAGGGCCTACAAAGAGGGTGGAGAGTGACCAGGAGCCAGCCCAGAGCTCCCCAGGCCCCTGTGCAGCTTTGGCCTTGTCCATTCCCATCTGGCTTCCACGGCCTTACCTGACCCCCTTTCAGGTCCATGGAAATGGGTTTGGTCTTTGCTCCCTTCTAGACTGGGATGGCAAGATGGATTTTCTGGATGCTCTATTGGATGATGGCTTGAAACCCCTGGAGAATGCTGGAGGCAAGTTCTTTGTGTGCCTTTCCTGGCAAAATAATCAGTGTCCATCTGGCAAGAGGTCATTCATGAGCCCTTTCCCGTTAACATAATCTCTCAGTGGAAAGAATCTGGAAACCTTGCCCTGCTCCATTCTGGTGCCTGAGGGATCACAGTGTGGAGGCCCTGGGGGACATCCCCTAGGTTTTACCCCTTTGGCTCCTTTCCCTGTTCCTACGCTCCTCAGTCACTGCCTCCCATTTCCTTGATTGGCCCTTAACTTTGTAGCGCCCGGAGATCAAGGTCAGCCCCTGGGCCCCCAGAGAGAGAAAGCTGGACACAACCTGTGTGTGTGTCTGGGACCTGAATTTATCACCACAGGGCTGAATTAAACATCTGTGGATATTTTGCAAAGGTCCTTTTTGCTTCTTTAACTTGGACTTTATTAGCAGCAATGCAGGCTACAACATCCCACAGGATGGCTGTCAGTGGGAGGAAGGAGCATTTAGCTGTCCATTTCCTCCCGTGTGCAATGCCAGTGTGTCCTTCCGTGTGCTCTGTGCAGCCACAGAGAAGAGCAGAGAGGGAAGGGGCTGGGCCCAGGGCTGTGGCCCGGGGCTGAGCCTTTCACAGCTCCTGTGCCGGCCCCAGGGAGCCTGAGCTGCTCCTGCTGCCACTGCCAAGCCCTGGCCCTGCCTGGGGCTGGGTTTAGAGCTGCTGGCAGCTCCAGGGAGTCCTTTCTGCCCCGTGTGCCCTGCAAGGGGCTCCTTCCATCCCAGTGTGGGGCCACTGCAGGCACGTGGTCCCCCTGGCCCTGCTGTGAGTGGAAGGCAGAGCCCAGGGAGTGCCTTGGAGGGCACCAATCACCCAGGTGCCCTCACTGCCACTCAGGCCTGAAGGAGAAATGGATCTACTTTCCATTAAGGTCCTCCTAGTTGGAAGAACCAAAATACAAGAGACAAGAAATTCCTGGAGGCAGCAAAACTTCTGGACCAGATGCTGAGTGATCTGGAGAGGCGCCGTGGTGGGTGCATTTCCCTCAGCCTTGTCCTGGGGCTCAGCAGCCGGGGGCTTTGGCTGCACATCTGCACACGCCGTGCCCAGCACAGTGGGAAGGGATCCATGGCAGCCTCGCTGCCCCGCTGCTGCTTCCACGCCCTGCAGGGCTGTTCCCCAGCCTGGCCTGGCTGCAGCTTCTCCCCAGCCTCTGCAGAAAGGCATATGCCATCAGCTGACAGGGAGCCGAAACTGCACCGTGGGCCATACATGCCCTGAAGATCCCCTGCAAATTCTTGGTCCCTGGGGCGACCAGGAATGGCAGCTGTTTGCAGGAGGGAGTGCCCTGGCCAATCCCAAAAGTTTTTACGATTTCCTGCTCCTTTTCCATCAGTTTGACCAGTATTGCCCCCTCAACGTGCCACCTCCCAGAAAGGGAAACCTCTCCATCTAATCCAGCTTTCCCTTTTCCTTTCTGCAGAGATGCACCGAAAGGCTGTGCTGAAAGCAGCACTTCCCGGAGGAAGCAGGGGCTCATTGGCAGCCTCTGCTGCAGGAAGGGAGGCGATGCCAGGCACAGTGCCAAGAGGTAATTGCTGTGCCTCTGGGCCTGAGCCCGGCTGAGGCTTGAGCTGCCGTCTCTGCTGTGTGTCAGTGTTCTCGAAGGATGGGTCACAGGGCCTGCAAAGAAAGTGGAGAGTTACGAGGAGCTAGGCCAGAGCTCCCCCCAGGCCCCTGTGCAGCTTTGTCCTTGTCCATTCACATCTGGCTCCCACGGCCTTACCTGACCCCCTTGCAGTGCCCAGCTCCCTAAGGGAAAGGGGCACTCCAGCACACCATGGAAATGGGTCTGATCTTTGCTCCCCTCTAGATGAGAGTCCTGGGATGGCCTTGCCAGCATCTGCCATGGAAGATGGTTTGGAAAACTTTGGAGCTTCTGCAGGTAAGTTCTCATACAATAATCACTGACAACCTGGCAGGAACCAGATGTCAGAAGCTTCTCTGGCTCTTGAGTTACAGGGGTGCCTGCAAGGAGAACTTTTCCAGGTCCTTTGGTGGATGTTGCACACAAGCCCAGCTCCTATCGCAGGGGTGAGTAGTGTGTCCCTGATGACCCCACAGGCTGAGTGCTGCTTTTGGGGGATCCATCCCTGGAGAAATAGAAATGCTTTCTCTTAAGGTCCTCTGAGAGGAAGGAAAAAGCCTACAAAACAGAGTCAGTCCCTGGAGGAATTCAAACACCTGGACCAAATCCTGAGTGACCTGGACAGCCAGCGTGGTGGGTGCATTCCCTCAGCCTTCCCTGGGGCTCAGCAGCCGGGGGCTTTGGCTGCACATCTGCACACGCCGTGCCCAGCACAGCGGGAAGGGATCCATGGCAGCCTCGCTGCCCCGCTGCTGCTTCCACGCCCTGCAGGGCTGTTCCCCAGCCTGGCCTGGCTGCAGCTTCTCCCCAGCCTCTGCAGGAAGGCATTTGCCATCAGCTCACAGGGAGCCCAAACTGCAACTCAGGCCTGAGATCCCCTGCGATTTTCTGGTCTCTTAGCAGATCTGGAGGAGCAGCTGCTTGGAGGAGGGAGGGCCCTGTGGCAGTCCAGGGAGCCTTGGCCTTTCTCTAATCCTTATCCATGCCTTTGACAAGTGGTACTTCCTGAAGATGCCACCTCCCCAATGGGGAGTGGCCCCATCTTATCTGTCTGCCCCTTTTCATTTCTCCAGAGATGGATCAAAAGGCTTTGCTGAAGGCAGCACTTCCTGGAGGAAGCTATGGCCTCGTGCCAGACATGGATATTGGAATCGAGGAGATGCCAGACAGTGCCACAGAAGGTGATTGCTGTGCCAGGCTCAGCCAGGCTGAGCAGTCCTGCTGGGGTCACTCCGTGGGAGACACGTCCTGCACCCTGGGAGTGACTGCCCAGGGTGCCCATGGTGGGGCAAGGGCAGAGGGGGAGAGCAAGGCTCCAGTGAGTCCTGACAGGGCCTGGCTCTGTGCCCTGGGGCTGGGGGAGCTCTCCCGGGGCAGGGAGGGCCAGGGCTGGCAGTGGCTGCTCAGGGATGGCTTTGGCCCCTGTCCCTCGAAGCAGCGCCTGCCCAAGCAGCTGCGCTGCCCCCGGGCTGTCCTCCCGGCCTGCTGGGCTTTGTTGGGTGGCACAGCCGGTGCCCAGGGGCGGCAAGGTGCCTGCAGGGCCCAGCTCTGGGGGAAACAGAGAGCGTCCTGCCCGGATCCACCGTGCTGCCAGCTCAGCAGGGCAGCCCAGCACGGGCTCACGCTCCCCATTGCTCCCACAGATGTTGTCACTGAAGCAGGAATATACGCCCCGGATCCAGTGCGCCTCCCAAGAATTGTCTGCCCCCAGGATGTGCGCAGGTCCTGCATGATCGGCACGGTGGTGACAGTGATCACTGTGCCAGTTGTGCTGACATGCTGCTATCTTGGCTTTCGCAAGCTGTACGAGATCAGACGGTCAGTTGCTGATTTTTCACCATAGTTTTCTTATAACTCTGCTCCATGGCATTGGTAGCCTGGCTTGGAGTCATGCTGCAGTGGAGTTGTGACCAGTCCATGATTCTCCAAATGACTCTGCTGAGGGTTCTGCTGCTGCCCAGTGCTTTCATTGGCCTCTGAAGTGCTGGGCCTTGTCCTGGGGGGCCGGCTGGGGCTGCAGCCAGTGCTGGCTCCCACTGAGGCTGCGTGGTCAAGAGCAGCCCCAGGGGCAGCGGGCAGAGACAGAGCAAGTTCTCAACAGTGTTTGGACAGCACAGTTCAGGACAGGACAGTGCTTATTTAGTAGCTCATGTAAAGTTTCGTGGTAACAGTGGTGTTACGGGACAAGCAAATTTGCTCCAGTTCAGTGTTAAAACAAAGCCAACCTGAGGAAGGTTTGGTTTTCCCGTGAGACTTTGCTGTTTGTGTGAGCCCTGTTCTGCATTGAGTCCCAATCAGTCTTGGAGCCAGTTTTGGGTGCAGGCTCATCCCAGCCCTGAGCCTGGGCAGTTCTGGCCTCAAGGGGACAGCTGAGGCCGCACTGCACATGACTGGAGTTCAGGGCTCCATTACCAAGGGGCTTTGAGAAGTTTAAATTACTGTGTTTATTCTTCATGGTTTTCTTTATGAAATTCATTCACTTTTTAATAACTTAGTTTTAAAAATTATTTCTTTTCCAGTGCTTTTTACCGTTATTTGGTATAGTGAGTGATGGCGTGAACTTCCTATGCCTGAATTAGAAGACTGTAAGTGCTATAAAATGAAATAATTTTTATACTCCTATGTCTTTTACAGACTCATGAAACTTCTGTTGCTTTGATGTGACCAAGAGAAGAGTTTTGCTCTGCTTTTAGTTCAAACAAGCAGCAGACCTGGAAGCTGTTGAAAAGAGTCTCTTTACAGCTAAAGAAAACTTCCAGGGCTCTTTATTGAGCAATATAAAAGCTATATTTTATATATATACTCCTGAGAAGTAACTGATAGAAATGAGGCATTTGGACTCTTTGGGAAGTACTGACCAGTTGGGCATTGGCTCTCTGAAGCTCAGTCTGTAATAATCAGTCTTTTTCAGAAGAGAATGTTCACTTTCTTCCTGGCACTCACTCTTGCATTTGTATTCAAAAACACTTCTTGAAAGAAATTTACAACAGCTCTTTATGGTCCCTTAGTTGACTTTTCTCTGTTTCTCATTAGATGCTGATGAAAACCTGGACGATTTCATTAAAAAAGCTGCAAAGCAGATCCTGTAGAAGAGGGCATACATCTGCTCCCACCCTCTGGACAGGACCTTCTGATCCCTCCCTGACAACAGGCACTCATGAATGTCAGTCAGGGAGGGATTTGCTGCAGTTCCACAATTTGAGACCTTAAAAGCATCTCTTGTTTAATGTGTTTACTATATGTAACTGTATAAAATAAAACTCCTTTCTAACCAATACTTCACAGCAAAAGGATAAATAAAGAGATTTTATTTAAAGCAGAAGTTATTTTGTTAGATAGATAGATAGATAGATAGATATAGATATAGATATAGATATAGATATAGATATAGATATAGATATAGATATAGATATAGATTAGATATGTCTGTTCCTCTTGGAGCTGGATAATGACAGGGGAGGTTTAGATGGGGAGATGTTTCTTCCCAGGGAAGGGATTGTGTGGTTTCTCAGTATTTTTGCACTTCAATCAGCTGCTCATTCACTGAGAAAGTCTGAAAGACTTGGGCAATCAGAACAGTTGTGTTTGGGAGGCGCCTCCAGCTCTCCTGTCCAGCAGCACCATCAGGACACTGAGTTCCCAGTGTCCAGGGGGGTTTCGCTGTCACCCTGAGGGACACCACTGGTCACTGACATCCATCAGGCCTCTGAGCCATTGACCACAACCCCCTGTCTGTGACCTGCCAGGCAATTCCTCATTCTCCAAACTGTGCCTCCATCAGATCCACAGCTCACCAAGGGAGGGACAAGGATGCTGGGCAAGGCTGATGTGTCCAGGGCATTACAGAAGTCCAGGCTGGTGGCATCTCTAGCTCTTCCCTTGTGCACTGAGGCAGCCACTCCTTCATGGAAGGCCTCTGGCTTGGTCAGGCAGCACAGACACACCCTGTGCTCCTCAAGGTTTCCTTTGGCATATCAAAGCATTGAAGAGGCTGGGTGGTTTTCCCTGCTGTTTTATTGACTGACTGTGCCCTTTGAGGACCACAAGAGGAAGCAGAGCCTTAAATTGCACATGAAGAGCAAATGCTGAAGTAAAGGCTTCACCTGGGCTGTGAAACCAAAGGGCTGTGTTAGCCATGGCCACCCCAAGGTGCCAAACTTCCAGCTGGGAAGCTGCTGACAGGAGGGAATGTGGCACTTGTCTCCAGCCAGAGATCACTCACTCCTCAGCATCTTGGGCTGGAGCTGACAGTGCCTGAGGAGCTCAGGAATCCTTGGATGTGATCTCCTGTGCCAGTGCCCAGAACACAGAGCAGTGAGCTCGACTTGGGGGGGCAGGCCCAGCCCTTGGACACAACTGCCAGGCAGAACAAGCTCCCTCCCCAGGAAGGAAAATTCCAGTGCTGGGGTCAGTCCCCACCAAGGCCATGAGGTCACAGCAGGATTGAGAGATCAGAGCAGGCTCTGAGGTCAGAAAAGGCTCTGGGGTCACGGAGCCCTGTGGTTCTAGAGCATCACATTGTCCAGCTCCCGTGCCCAACACACCGGGAAGGGATCCACAGCAGCCTCGCAGGCCCACTGCTGCTTCCACGCCCTGCAGGGCTGTTTCCAGCGTGAGCAGTCCTGGTGCAAGGGGCAGCAAGGTGCCTGAAGGCCCCAGCTCGGGGGGAAACTGGGAGCCAGAACATCCTGGCCGGATCCACCGTGCTGCCAGCTCAGCAGGGCAGCACAGCACGGGCTCACGCTCCCCTTTGCTCCCACAGATGCAGCCGGCACCTCAACACGTAATGACAACATCTGGAGGAAAGTTTTTTGCTGGGGAACACCTTGTTTGTTTAAGTTGATGGCCATTCTGGCTGTTGGGGCACTTTGCATCTTCACGTGCTGTGCAGGAATCTGGTGTTGCTGGAAGAGAAAATGGTGCCTGATTTGTGATACTCTACTTCAAACAGCTGCCTTTAAAGGCTGCTCATAGTCAGGGAACATTCCCAGGGAGGCTGCAGTGGAGTTGTGGCCAGTCCATGACTGTCCAAATGACTCTGCTGAGGGTTCTGCTGCTGCCCAGTGCTTTCATTGGCCTCTGAAGTGCTGGGCCTTGTCCTGGGGGGCCGGCTGGGGCTGCAGCCAGGGCTGGCTCCCACTGAGGCTGCGTGGCCAAGAGCAGCCCCAGGGGCACAGGGCAGAGGCAAAGCACGGTGGGGAGGAGAAAGAGCAGGGAGGAGATTGCCCTGGAAAGGCAGAGGCGCTCTGGGGCCCGCTCCTGGCCAGGGACCCTGCCCAGAGCCGTCCCCTGCTCGCCGGGGCCATGAGGGGCAGCTGTGCAGCTGGGCCAAGCTGTGCCAGCAGCTCCAGCCGTGCTGGGGAGCCTTGCCAGCTCTGGGCCCTGCTGTGCAGGAGGCTCCCTGTGTGCCACTGGCAGCTGGGGCCTCAGCCACCTCCTCTCTCCACAGGTGCTCTTGTGAGTCTGGAGAAGAGGAGGCTAAAATCTCGGGCAAGGAGATCTGGACTCGTGATCCCTTCTATCCACTGCTGCCCCTGTCTGCCCTGCCGTGGCTTCAGCAGCAGAACGAGTGCTTCCCAAAACCCACTCGTCCAATTCAAGACCCTCTACCCCTGAGCCCCCTGGTCCTCTACTCCAGCCCGGAGTGAAGGTGGGCAGGCCCTGTCTGCCAGGGCAGCGCTTGGCCCACATTTTATTTTTCAATAAAGAAATGGATTTTTCATACCTGTCTCCGGGTGCTATCAGCAGCAAAGCCCAGCCAGCACCAGCCGTGGCTGAGCTCCATGCCCAGGAGCAGCCGTGGATGCCCATGGGGTGGGCAGGCAGGAGCCAGGCAGGGGCTGCTGTGACCAGCGGCGCGGCCCCGAGGGCTGGGGGAGCCCATGCTGAGCGTCCCTGGGCTGAGGGCACATTTCCTTCCCTGGGATCATCTGGGCCTGCACCTCATGAGGCACACAGGGATATTTTGGGGTCACTACTGAAGGCTGCAGGGATCCCTCATGAGGCACACAGGGATATTTTGGGGTCCCTGCTTAGGGGTGCAGGGATCCCTCAGGAAGCACAAAGGAATATTAATGGCCTCTCCTAAGGCGTGCAGGGATCCCTCATCAGGTGTGCAGCAGGGTTACATTTGAGGGGGTTTTTACTCTTCCCAGCACAGCAAGGGGTCCCTTGGCCGAGGTTTTGCAGGGCTGGGAGAAAGCCTCTTGCAGAGCCCTGGGCCCGGCCTGTGGGCACAGCGGGCGGGCCGAGCCCATCCCCTGCGGCCAGGCCGGGCTTCATCCTTCCTTTGGCTGTGATATGCAGAGGTGCTTGTGCGGGCATTTTGCAGTAACTGGCTTCAACTTGTTCCTCCTGTCACCAAACATTGAGAATAAACGTCTTTAACACCACTGTAGTATTAAGAGGCAGGCCTGACTTTCTTGCATTGCTGGAGGCACAGGCCATTGGGATCACAGGGCCTTCCTTCTTGGTGGAGTCTTCAGGTACCCTGGTGGTCACTGAGGAAGAAACACTGATTCTTCTGGAAAAAAGATTGTTTCCCATGTGTAGAAAAGAATAACTTCTCCCTTCCCCATCCATTTCTATGCAAAGTTATACAGGGAAGTGCATTCATATGTCTCGATCTGCCTTGGCAATCCATCCATTTGTCTATTATCTATCTGTCTGTCTATCTTTCTATCTATCTAGTTTAATGATTATAAAATATTTCTATGCATGATAGTTTGTGTATTTGTAAATTTTGACAGATCTATTGAGAGCTGGAAAATAATATCATCCATCTTTGATCTAGCAAAGTGTTCCAGATTGCAAGGCAAGATGTTTTCTATTGACATCTGTATGGCACTTGCCTGGTGTCAAGTGGGCAATTCTCCTTATCTCTCTTCCTGAGTGATCATAATCAACAGGGGGACATCTGCTGATAAGGGGCTATTGAATGTCACCACATGACTGATAAGAACTGTAACATCCCATTGTGAGATGCTCCGCCCAGAGGGAGGAGCCAGGCATTCTTACCCAGATATAACTGGGAAGATGCTGACACACCAGCACGGCTCTTCTCCACTGGACTCCCCAGAGGAACAGCAGCTGCTTCGACTTCCACGGATGTGCGGAGGAAGAATACACCCCTTTTCTGTAAGACTCCCCTGCTCCAACAGAGCCACGCCTGACACTCCAGGAGGACTGCAGCCCTTTTCCAACTGGACTGCTACCAACACCCTGACCCACAGGGTGTCAGGTTGAGTTCTGACTCTGACGGTGTTGTTCTTGTGTGTTGCATTGTTTTGTTTTATCCTTTTATTTTTTCCCTTCCCTATTAAAGAACTGTTATTTCCTGCTCCCATATTTTTTGCCTGAGAGCCCCTTTTTTAAAATTCATACCAATTGGAGGGGTGGGGAGGGTTTGCATTCTCCATTGCAGGGGAGGCTCCTGTCTCCTTTACCAGGCAACTATCTTTCCAAACCAAGACACAAAGCTTGGGTTTAGGAGCAGATATGAGCTGTGATTTCGTTCTTGCTAGACATATGCTGGCTTGCTTAGATTGACTTTGAACTGAAACCCTGCAAAGCTGGAAAATGACTGGTGGCCATCACTCAGATATCCCTAAGAGCCCTTTTTTAATTTTCATTTTTTTCATCTATGCTGGTTGGTAAATGCCTTTCTTCCTGAAGCTATGTGCTGGCAATATTGAAGGTAGAAATAACATACTACTGCATATTTTAGATACTTGATAGTTTCTTGTGAAATTTTATCGTGGTATCTATTATGAGTAAAAAAAGAGTTACCCATTCTTTTAAAAGGGTTGCAGAGTTGTAAGTTGAGTTGGGAGCTGATTGCTGGCCCAGGAGAGTTCTTTGTTAGCTGCATGTTGTAATCACCTGTTAAGAGTCAGTCCTTAACTCTCTATTGTTGAGAAACCCAGAAAGAAACGAGAGAGAACCCCTACCAAACCCAGGAAGAAGACCCCTAAAGCAATAAGCCAACCCAGAACTGGGAGATGGAGGTGATGTCTGGATATCAGGGACAATGTCCCGAGCCTGCAGAGATGCTGAAAACCTTTGTCGCCCCTTGCCCAGCCAAGAGGACCTCGGCCGGAGCCAGGGACCCGGAAGGGCAAACCAAAAGAAGCAAACACGGGCTATACCCCCATTGCTCTGGTGAGGACGGGACCCCCAGCTCTGCCTCCTGATGGACAGAGCTGCACTTTCCTCCTGCTCCGAGCCCCTCCTGGGAGTGGCGGCAGGGGACCGCGGGCCCGTCAGGCCTTCCCACCTGAGCTGATCACTTTTAATGAAGGCATTCCAAAGGAGAAAGATCTCCTCCCCTATTTATTTCAGTATCTCCTGTCTAAAACTGCCTCTAAACTAAATCAACGGGTCAGCTACTGAGCACAACTTACTGCACAGGTGCAGCTCATGTTTGTACAGTGGAAGTGGCTTTTTGTTCTTCTGCATGTGTATGAAACACTGCAAATTGAAAGGCTGCTTACAGGGGAAAGAGATTCATTTAGTGTAGCCTGGACCTTGTGAAGGTGGTAGCTGTTAGATCAATACCCAGAAAACTGCTTAAATTATTTTTGTGACTACACTCTCCTGATTTTGGCCTGGCTTCTTCAGGAGGTTCAATTTTCATTTAGAAATGGCACAAGAAGACTCAGTGTGCTCGGTGGAACCAGTGCTGTCACAGGACAGATGGAGCTGGGACAAATGGCACATTGATTTTGATCTCAACAAAAAGCCACCTGAGCTCCTCATGACAGCAACCCCACGGACTGGTAATGGATCCATTAAAATTAACTCATCACAGAGCTTTTACCTTGAAGCTCTGACATATGGAGCTTGTTCAGTTCTTCCACCGATGAAGGGAGTTTGAAGACAAAGAGGAGATCCATGCACAACAAAACTGTTTGCATTTTAGCAAATGAAGCATCTTAAAATGTAAAAGGCTCATCCATACTCCAGTTTTATCCCTCCATTTGCCCAAATTCTTGATCTTCATTCCTTTGTCAGAAGGAAAATATGACAGGGAAATGTAGATCCTCCTTTTCTTCTTGAGCTGGGCAGCTTGTAACCTCGTCTTCTCCCACAAACAGGAACAGACAAACTGGAACTTTGTCATGAAGCCATACTTTGGAAAGTTTGCCCTGTGTTTGTTTTCACCCAGAAGGAACTGAGATTCGCTGGAGTATTTACAAGCCATAAATGATGGATTTATTGTGGTTGCTAGAATCTTTCATATTTTACAACCTTTCTGCTGCACAAGAGCCTGGCACTTGCAGAACTCTTGCCCCATGCACTTCTCCAGTGCTTCTTGCAGAGAAGCTTTGGGAAGAACTCAGGAAAAGTGCCATGTTCATGTGTGGCTTATGGAGCCCACAGGACAGAGAACTGTCTTTGCAGTGTGCCCTGGCTTTTATTCCAAGGAATTGTCATTGCTCCGGGCACTGACTGTTATTTCAACACCTGTTGTCATTTATTCTACTGGAATCCTTGTGAGAAAGGTTGTTCTTTGCCATCGAGATTTTTAGTTGACATTTTTTATCTCAAACAGCCAAAAGTTCTCCATCTCACTGGTTTCTGATGTTTTTTTTTCCTTTCCAGTCTGTTGTTGGCCCACGAAGATGCTGCTTAGATTCTGCAGACCCCATACATGGGTACCAAGCTGAAAGTTTTCAGCTGCAGGGCCAGAGGGAAGGAGGGCAGAGAAGGAAGGGGCCGGGTCCAGGGCTGTGCCCCGTGGCTGAGCCTTTCACAGCTCCTGTGCCGGCCCCAGGGAGCCTGAGCTGCTCCTGCTGCCACTGCCAAGCCCTGGCCCTGCCTGGGGCTGAGTTTAGAGCTGCTGGCAGCTCCAGGGAGTCCTTTCTGCCCCGTCTGCCCTGCAAGGGGCTCCTTCCATCCCAGTGTGGGGCCACTGCAGGCACGTGGTCCCCCTGCCCCTGCTGCTGAGTGGAAGGCAGAGCTGAGGGAGTGCCTTGGAGGGCACCAATCACCCAGGTGCCCTCACTGCCACTCGGGCCTGAAGGAGAAATGGATCTACTTTCCATTAAGCTACTCCTAGATGGAAGAACCAAGACACAGAAGAAAAGAAATCCCTGGAGGCAGCCAAACACATGGACAAGAAGCTGAGTGCTCTAGACAGCTGCCATGGTGGGTGCATTCCCTCAGCCTTCCCTGGGGCTCAGCAGCCGCGGGCTTTGGCTGCACATCTGCACACGCCGTGCCCGGCACAGCGGGAAGGGATCCATGGCAGCCTCGCTGCCCCGCTGCTGCTTCCACGCCCTGCAGGGCTGCTCCCCAGCCTGGCCTGGCTGCAGCTTCTCCCCGCTGCAGGAAATAGTACTTTTTTTTAATATGTTGTTTGGTAGGTTTGCTGGGTTTTTGTCTGTCTTTGAAAGCAGCCCTTGGATGATGACGCACACCACAAGTCCTTTGGAAAGTGCTGTCTTTGCAAAAAACCTGCCAATTTTGTCATGCAAGACAGAAACAGCTTCCCTTGGGCTACAGCTGGAAGGCTTGGAAATGTGTTCCAGAAACTCATGACAGGACAGAGTCTGATTAACACAATTTAATGTCATTGTAATATGTGGTATGAGATAATTCGTGCCTATGTTAAATATACAGGAAATAAAGTTGTGAATAAAGTTGTGCCTCTAAGAAACATTATTAAAGCCTAAAACCGTGGACAGTCATGGGATAGACTGCCACACAAAATTGGGAATCCCCCAGATGGCAGCAAGGGAAGAAAGCCTAATTAGCAAGTGAAAGGATTTTGCCAGGGTGGAGTGGGCCCTTCCCAGGGACTATGCAGGAAACACCCAACAGGGATGAACATCCATAAGTATCTACCAGCAAGATAGCCAGAGTTGTCAGGAACATGCATCCAAGTGCCGGGTTCCTGTAACTCCACATCAACATTCATTGCTTCCCAGAAACTGCATTGCCCAGCCCTGCACAGAGAAAGGAGACTGCATGCATTTGCGAAGCAACGAAAAGAATAGAGGAAACTCAGCCCCAGGCAGAAAAACTGTATAAAACTTCCTCACCGAGCCGACATTCATGAACAGAGAGGGTCGGATGCCAAGGAGATTGGATCAAGATTCACCTAGCACGGATCCCGAGCTCGACGCTGTCCCTTTGATTGTGGCTGAGACTGTATTTTGGTCCCCCCAAAAAACTTAACATTATTATTAATTTGGCTTCTTCATTTAATACCTGTAACATCATGTAGTGCAGGATGTAAGTTATCCAATAAAATAATCAGAGTACTGAACTGGCAAGCAGTGGGAAAGGGCTGGGCATTGGAATGACAGGAAACAGACACAGAGGCATGATGGACAAGTTTCCCAGCCAAACCAGACCAGAAGCACTGGGAGCACAAAGGGACACACCCAGGAGGCCCAGCAGCTCCTTGCTGAGGGCCCATTTCATGCCGGAGCTGGCACTCAGAATATGAAATAAATGCAAAATGAAAGGGTGGCTGGAGGCGGCACTGAGGCGGCCTCACAGGTTCAACTCTGCACTCTGCTTTTGCCACCAACATTATCCATGTTCCTGTACTTGTTTTCCTGGAGAATTTGCAGTCAACAGAGCTTCAGTCCCTTTGATCAAATCAGTCTTCAGGGCAGCTCGGGCCTGGTCAGTCATTTAGACTCCAGCACTGACTGGGGTCCAGGCAAGAAAAGAACATTAGCTGCAGGCCACCCACACACCCATTTTCATATTAATGAGCACAAAGCCTTTATTTTTGCAAACTGAGGGATGCTGTGGGGATCTTTGCGCCATCAGGCCGAGGTACAAGGCTCTGGATCCTCCGAAGGAACAGAGCAAGCCGCCGTGAGTGGGAGAAGGCGCGGCCGCAGTTGCAGCCCCGGGTGCCTCCTGTGGGCCCGGGCACGGCCGTGGCTGTAAATGTGCTGGGCTGCAGCACAGGGCCAGGGCGGAGCTCAGCAGCCTCAGCAGAGCCCACGGCCGCGGCCCTTCCCTGCCGGGGCCCGAGCCTGGCCCGGCCCGGCCCGGCCCGGCCTGAGCAGCCCGGCCTGGCCGCAGGGGATGGGCTCGGCCCGCCCGCTGTGCCCACAGGCCGGGCCCAGGGCTCTGCAAGAGGCTTTCTCCCAGCCCTGCAAAACCTCGGCCAAGGGACCCCTTGCTGTGCTGGGAAGAGTAAAAACCCCCTCAAATGTAACCCTGCTGCACACCTGATGAGGGATCCCTGCATGCCTTAGGAGAGGCCATTAATATTCCTTTGTGCTTCCTGAGGGATCCCTGCACCCCTAAGCAGGGACTCCAAAATATCCCTGTGTGCCTCATGAGGGATCCCTGCACCCTTCAGCACTGACCCCAAAATATCCCTGTGTGCCTCATGAGGTGCAGGCCCAGATGATCCCAGGGAAGGAAATGTGCCCTCAGCCCAGGGACGCTCAGCATGGGCTCCCCCAGCCCTCGGGGCCGCGCCGCTGGTCACAGCAGCCCCTGCCTGGCTCCTGCCTGCCCACCTCGTGGGCATCCACGGCTGCTCCTGGGCATGGAGCTCAGCCACGGCTGGTGCTGGCTGGGCTTTGCTGCTGATAGCACCCGGAGACAGGTATGACAACTCCATTTCTTTATTGAAACAAAAATGTGGGCCAAGCCCTGCCCTGGCAGACAGGGCCTGCCCAGCTTCACTCCGGGCTGGAGTACAGGACCAGGGGACTCACGGGCAGAGGGTCTCGTTTTGGAGGGGTGGGTTTTGGGAAGCACTCGTGCCGGTGCTGCAGCCATGGCAGGGCAGATAGGGGCAGATGTGGGTAGCTGGGAGCACGAGTCCAGATCTCGTTGCCCGAGATTACAGGCTCTTTTTCTGCAGAGCGCCTGTGGAGAGAGGAGGTGGCTGAGGCCCCAGCTGCCAGTGGCACACAGGGACCCTCCTGCACAGCAGGGCCCAGGGCTGGCAAGGCTCCCCAGCACGGCTGGAGCTGCTGGCACAGCTTGGCCCAGCTGCACAGCTGCCCCACACGGCCCCGGCGAGCAGGGGACGGCTCTGGGCAGGGTCCCTGGCCAGGAGCGGGCCCCAGAGCGCCTCTGCCTTTCCAGGGCAATCTCCTCCCTGCTCTTTCTCCTCCCCACCGTGCTTCGCCTCTGCCCTGTGCCCCTGGGGCTGCTCTCGGCCACGCAGCCTCAGTGGGAGCCAGCCCTGGCTGCAGCCCCAGCCGGCCCCCCAGGACAAGGCCCAGCACTTCAGAGGCCAATGAAAGCACTGGGCAGCAGCAGAACCCTCAGCAGAGTCATTTGGACAGTCATGGACTGGCCACAACACCACTGCAGCCTCCCTGGGAATGTTCCCTGATCATGAGCAGCCTTTAAAGGCAGCTGTTTGAAGTAGAGAATCATTAAATACTCACCATTTTCCCTTCCAGCAACATAAGATTCCAGCACAGAAAATCAAGGGGCAAAGTGCCCCAACAGCCAGAATGGCCATCAACCTAAGCAGACAAGGTGTTCCCCAGCAGAAGACTTTCCTCCAGATGTTGTCATTACGTGTTGAGGTGCCGGCTGCATCTGTGGGAGCAAAGGGGAGCGTGAGCCCGTGCTGTGCTGCCCTGCTGAGCTGGCAGCACGATGGATCCGGCCAGGACGTTCTGGCTCCCAGTTTCCCCCCGAGCTGGGGCCTGCAGGCACCTTGCTGCCCCTTGCACCAGGACTGCTCAGTACCCGAGCCCCTGAGCCTGCATGCCATAATTCCTCTCTGCTGTGCCCTTCTGCTCCAGGCAATACTTGTCAAAGACAGGGAGAATGACAAGGAAAATGCTCTGGGTTTTGGAGCTGCTCCAGGGCCCTCCCTCCTGCAAACAGCTGCCTCGCTGCATCTACCCAGAGACCGGCAAATCGCAGGGGATCTCGGGCCCGTGGTGCAGTTTGGGCTCCCTGTCAGCTGATGGCAAACGCCTTCCAGCAGAGGCTGGGGAGAAGCTGCAGCCAGGCCAGGCTGGGGAACAGCCCTGCAGGGCGTGGAAGCAGCAGCGGGACAGCGAGGCTGCCATGGATCCCTTCCCGCTGTGGCGGGCACGGCGTGTGCAGATGTGCAGCCAAAGCCCCCGGCTGCTGAGCCCCAGGGAAGGCTGAGGGAATGCACCCACCACGCTGGCTGTCCACATCACTCCGTATTTTTTCTAGATGTTTGGATTCCTCCAGGGACTTATGAGCTCCTATGCGTTTGTTCTTCCTTCTCAGGGGACCTTAAGAGAAATATTTTCATTTCCTAGCAATGGGTCCCACAGAAGCAGGGCTCAGCCTGCGGGGTCAGCAGGGACACACTACTCACGTCTGCGACGGGAGCTGGGCTTGCGTGCAACATCCACCAAAGGACCTGGGAAAGTCCTCCGTGCAGACAGCCCTGTAACTCAACAGCCACAGAGGCTTCTGTCATCTCTGCTCATCTGCAGGGACACCACTGAGCCGCAGGAGCGGTGAGGGGATGGCGCAGGGCGGGGACAAACACGTGCGTGGTTCTGTCCTGGCACCTGCAGCGATGCCCCCCTGGCCGAGCTGTGGGCTCTGAGCTGGCAGAGCTCTACCAGGGGAAAAGGCCTTGACCTACCCTGCCCATCTCCCAGAGGCTCAGTAATGGGTATGGGATGGGAACCCAGAACATCGTTGTCAACAGGATCATCTTCCTGATTAGGATTATCTTCATCATCAGGTTCAGCTGCAAAGAAAGGCAGGAGAGAACAGCTCCCATGACACTGCTGAAGATTCTCCTTCAGGCCCGAGTGGCAGTGAGGGCACCTGGGTGATTGGTGCCCTCCAGGCACTCCCTGGGCTCTGCCTTCCCTCACAGCAGGGCCAGGGGGACCAAGTGCCTGCAGTGGCCCCACACTGGGATGGAAGGAGCCCCTTGCAGGGCAGTTGGGGCAAAAAGGACTCCCTGGATCTGCCAGCAGCTCTAAACCCAGCCCCAGGCAGGGCCAGGGCTTGGCAGTGGCAGCAGGAGCAGCTCAGGCTCCCTGGGGCCGGCACAGGAGCTGTGAAAGGCTCAGCCCCGGGGCACAGCCCTGGGCCCGGCCCCTTCCCTCTCCGCTCTTCTCTGTGGCTGCACAGAGCACACGGGAGGACACAGTGGCATTGCACACGGGAGGAAATGGACAGCTAAATGCTCCTTCCTCCCACTGAGAGCCATCCTGTGGGATCAATGTTGGGTACAAAGTAGAAATTTGCAGGCCAGGATTCCTAGAATCCATCAAACTTCTCAGGATCTTAAGGGAAATGACACAGGAACGCTACTCTGGACCACGATTACTCTTGGACAACGATTACTCAGTTAGGAAAGGGTTGTTGTTAGCCTACCTTCACCAAGCTCCAAGGGCTTTAAGCTGTGCTTTACCAGCATTTCCAAACGATCAAAGTCACGATCCCAGTCTAGAAAGGAACACAGATGGAAACCGTCCCATGGTGTCATGGTGTGTTGGGATCCCTTTCTCTAGGGAACCCAGCACTACACAGGGGTCAGGTAATGCTGTGTTCCAGGAGCGCCAAGCAGCAGAGAGGGCAGCTCAAGCCTCAGCCGGGCTCAGGCCCAGAGGCACAGCAATTACCTCTTGGCACTGTGCCTGGCATCGCCTCCCTTCCTGCAGCAGAGGCTGCCAATGAGCCCCTGCTTCCTCCGGGAAACTGAGCCTTCAGCACAGCCTCTCCTTCCATCTCTGCAGGAAGGAAAAGGGAGAGCCGGATCAGGTAGGGCTGTTCCCCAGTGGGAAGGTGGCACCTTCAGGAGGCAATGTTTGGAAAGCACATTAAAAAGGTTCTGTAAGTCATCAAAGTCTTGGAGCGGGGCCAGGGCTATCGCTTCACCAGACCGCAAACTCTGCTGCTGCCTGATCTATCCTGAGACCAGGAAATCAAAGGGATTCTCAGGGGGTGCAGTTTGGGTTCCCTGTGAGCTGATGGCAAACGCCTTCCAGCAGAGACTGGGGAGAAGTTGCAGCCAGGACAGGCTGGCGAGCAGCCCTGCAGGGCGTGGAAGCAGCAGCGGGACAGTGAGGCTGCCATGGATCCCTTCCCGCTGTGCCGGGCATGGCGTGTGCAGATGTGCAGCCAAAGCCCCCGGCTGCTTAGCCCCAGGACAAGGCTGAGGGAATGCACCCACCATGGCACCTCTCTCAATCACTCAGCATCTTCTCCATGTGTTTGGATGTCTCTAGGGACTTACTGTCCCCTCTAGGTTTGTTCCTCCCTCTCAGAGGACCTTTAGAGAAGTATTTCCATTTCCCCCGGAATGGATCCCACAGAACCAGGGCTATGCCTGTAGGGTCAGCAGGGACACACTACTCACCCCTGTGACGGGAGCTGGGCTTGTGTGCAGCAATCAGGAATGGAGCCTGAAAAGTCCTCCCTGCAGACACCCCTGTAACCCAACAGCCACAGAAGCTTCTGTCACCTGCATCCTGCCAGGTTGTCAATGATTATTCTCTGAGGGGAACATTGACAACATACCTGCAGGAGGCTTAAGAGGCTGCAAATCTTCATGGAGCCAAGCTGCTGGGGAAATCATCCTAGCATGCTCATCTAGAGGGGAGCAAAGACCAGATCTATTTCCATGATGTGCTGGGATCCCCCTCTGCCTTTGGGAATTGGGCACTGCAAGTGGGTCGGTTCGAGCCGTGGCAGCCAATATGGGAATGGCCAAGGCCAAAGCTGCACAGGGGCCTGGGGAGCTCTGGGCTGGCTCCTGGTCACTCTCCACCCTCTTTGCAGGCCCTGTGACCCATCCCTGGAAAGAAAAAAGGCCCAGCCCCAGGCCCATGGAGGCCCTCTCCCTCCCCCAGAGGAAACCCTCCCTAAAGGCCTGGGGAAAACCATGCCCAGCGCTTCCCGGGGAGCAGGGAGCGCTGTCCCGGGACAGGGGAGCCAGGCTGCCGGCTCACCTGCTCCCCGCGCTGGCAGCGGAGCAGCCTGGGCAGCCCTGGCAGGCAGGGCCACGGCCAGGAGGAGCAGCAGGAAGAGGCGCAGAGCAAGGGCCATGGTGCCTTGCCCTCTGCCAGTCGCGCAGCTCTTGCTGCCACCGCTGTCCTGACACCGCTGTCCCAACGTCAGCACCGCTGCTGCCACCGCCGCTGCTGCCGCAACAGTTGTGCTCAAGGACAACTGGTGGCTCCTTGTGCTGCTGTGCACCTCTGTGAGCTCAGAGCCTGCTGTGACCTCATGGCCAGGGTGGAGTTGTGTGGGGACTTCTTTGGCACGGAGCTCATCCTGCCCAGCTGCTCTGTCCAAGGGTTGTGACACAGTCCCAGCCCAGCTGATCTCACAGGCTGGGCCATGAAGGGATGGAGAGCAGCCCTGCCAAGAAGGACTTGACGGTGCTGCTAGATGAGAGGCTGGACAGGAGCCAGCCATGTGCATCCAAAGGAGAGTGCCCAGCAGCTTGAGGGAGGTGATTCCACCCCTCTGCTCTGGTGAGACTCCACCTGGATTACTGTGGAGGAGGTTTTACAGGGATTTCTTTGAGCCATTGAGATGTTTGACAAGAGGATCCATGTTTTGCCCCTGAAAGAATTTCTTACTAAGGTCGTTGACATAAAAACCAAGAAAGAAAAAAGGATGAATAAGAGAAACGTGCAACTGCCTATTCTAAGGAGCACTTTGCTTGTCTCTCATGACTATTGGGCAAAGTGTAAAGTTATGAGCTTTGTAAGAATGTAGAACAAGCATGCATGCTAGAATAAAAACAGGGTTTGAAGCCTTCTGGAAACGCAGTGTGTTTCTTTGTATTGTCTCCGTCTCTACCACGACAGAGTACTGCATCCAGCTCTGGGCTCCCCACGCAGGAAGGACATGGCCCTCTTGGATCTAGTCCAGAGGAGGGACAAATGCTTGGAGGGCTGGAGCCCTTCTACTTTGGAGACAGGCTGGGAGAGCTGGCGGTGTTCAGCCTGGAAGAGAGAAGACTCCAGGGACACCTGATTGCTGCCTTTCAGGACGTTAAGCGGGCTTGTAAAAGAGATGGGACAGAATTTTTAGTAGAGCCTTTTCTGCCAGACCAAGGGGAATGGTTTTAATCTAAAAGAGGGTCGATTTCAGACCACACAAAAGAAACCCATTTTTTGCACTGGAGGTTTGGAAACCCTGGCACAGGTTGCCCAGAGAGGTGGACATCCATCCCTGCAGACATTCAAGCTCATGCTCTGAGCAAGCTGACCTAGATAAAGGTGTCCCTGCTCACTGCAGGGACTGCATCGGACTAGATGGCCTTTAAATGTCCCTTCCAAGCCAAGCCAGTCTGTGCTCCTGTGCACCATCAAAGCAGTGCTGGATTAGTGCTGGGGTGATTATGTGGCTCCTGTATTTTGGTACTTGTGTCATTTAGCAATTGGCCACGACAGGGTTCCTGGGCTGAGCAGTGAAATCTGCAAATAACACACAGTGTGCTCAAGGAGAAACAGGAGAGGAGCACAGCTTCCAGTTCAGATAAATGCCAGCATTTTGCTGCCCATTCCTTGTTAAGAAATAAAGGAATGTCCTGAAGGTCCCTTCATGTGGGTGCATTATTGGCTGTATCTGTGCTTGTGTTCTGTAGAACACAAGGTAAGTTGTGACAGCTTCTTGCCCCATTTGTCACTGGATAAAACCCAAATACTGCATGGCTCCTTGTCTACTTTCTTCCAAGTCAAGGCAAATTTTGTTCATGATTGAGTGGGACATATTCATCTGTTCACAAGGAAATTCTTCTTGCCATTCACACGGTGGCAAGGTTGCTTTGTGGATTTGCTCTAATCAGACTGTAATGAAGGCCTACCTCTCACGAGAATGAAAGCTGATGCATTGGGAGGCCAAGTCTGGAGTAATTTGTCCTGGTGTCTGGCACTGTAGAGAGTTGTTCTGGAATTAAATGACATTTGAAGACAGGTATAGTCTACCATACTTCTAGCATAGTAGAAGTGAAAAAACAGCCTGTGAAACAGGGTTTTACCCTTTCTTCTTCCTCCTCCTCCCAGGAATTTTAATTTCTGCGGTGTAAGCTCTTCAGCTTCCTCACAAGCATTGTTTTAATTCAGACAGGTGTGGTGTGAAGCTTGAAGAAATGCTGGTTTATAGCACAAAAACTAATAGTAATCCATTCCCAGGTAAAGCCATGCATTTCCCAAATAACTCTACCTATCCTCAGGGATGTTTCAAAAAGGATCATTGTAGAAGCTGGGAGTGGGGAGAAAGACTGTCATCAAAATTAAAAATACAGCTTGCTGAGATTGTTATATTCCTATACAGAGAGATTAAAAATTGTTCATATATGGAAGATTCACTAAGAACTGGATGACAGATTGACAAAATAATTGCTTGGGGAACAAAAAAACCATAAATAAAAATAAGTTTACATGTAGATAATAACTAAATCATCATGCTAAGAAAAAAACCTGACCTGCTAAAAATAAAACCAGTAAAGCTGTTTCTCAATACAAAAACAAAAAGACTGAAAAGAATAAGAAATCCTTAAGACCAACAATATTTACAGGAACCTCCAGGTATTGGGAAAAAACGAAGGAAACTGTAGTGTGCAATTCACAGAGGTAACCTGGAATTTATTGGTGGATTTGTTGGAAACTTTCTGAGAGCAGAGAGGAAAAGCATAGGGGCTGGTCAGCCCATGTGTGGGCATTTACAGCTGGCTGAGGGATGTTTCTGGGACCAACTGCAGGGAAGAAAAGCAGCACACAATTACAGGGACAATCTCATTGCTGGCTCTAGACTTTTTGTCAGCCTGTCCCCTGGGGCTGGGGGAGCTGTCCTGGGGCAGGGAGGGCCAGGGCTGGCAGTGGCTGCTCAGGGATGGCTTTGGCCCCTGTCCCTCTCAGCAGCGCCTGCCCAAGCAGCTGCGCTGCCCCCGGGCTCTCCTCCCGGCCTGCTGGGCTTTGTTGGGTGGCACAGCCGGTGCCCAGGGGCGCCAAGGTGCCTGCAGGGCCCAGCTCTGGGGGAAACGCAGAGCGTCCTGCCCGGATCCACCGTGCTGCCAGCTCAGCAGGGCAGCCCAGCACGGGCTCACGCTCCCCACTGCTCCCACGGGTGCAGCTGGCCCCACAGCACGAGTTCCCCATTCCCAGAAGGAGTGTGAAAAATGCCAGTCACTTGTTTCTAAAATTTTTAAATTTTCATAGTAATAAAATGGTTATCAAAAGAGCAATATAATTAGAGTAATCATAATTTTGGACAATTTGGATTAGGACGATATGAGACAATAGAAAGGAAGAGTTACGGACATCCGGGTACCTTTTTCTGGGCAGCATGAGCCTGAAAATAGACACACGTTAACAGAGAACTAACCCTTAAAAACAATAATCTGTTGCATATTCATACATCTCAGACATGATGCATCAATTCCATTCAAACACAGGATTCTGTCTGGTCATCAGCAACTTCTTCCCATTAATCCTAAGGGCGTCTTCATGGCTGAGTGAGGCAGGGGAAAGTTTCTTCTAACAGGAGAGCAATCAATTCTTTTTCTTTGAAAGATTTAGGTGTCCCGTGGCTGCTTTCTCACTGCGAGTCCTTCCTTTTAAACAAGTATCTTACATAGCGTAGTTTCTATTTTACCCTTGTGGTATAACGTAAAACTATATTTAAGACATGACTTAAGAAAATTAATAGAGCATCAGCTTCTACCACAACACATAAAATATTCATTTTAAATTTTGCGAAAAGCCAACCATAAAAAACGCATTTTCCACAGGGCTCGGAAGGGGTTGCTGTTGGGGAACACTCAGTTTGCTTGTAAAAAGGGCAAGTGTGGCCTTCTATTTCTGCCAGGAAAGGATTTGGAAGTGCTCAACTGAAACCTGACTGAGGGCTTCCCTGTTGCACTGTGAGTTTTGGACTGTAATTCAGTCCTAGTAGTCAGTGTTATAAACTCCCCTTCATTTTGTATTGTTTTAGCCCCCCTCATTTTCTAGTGTTATAGCATACTTATGGGGTACTCCTTTCCCCCCTGTTGTTGGTTTTGCCCTGCTTGTCCATCTCCCCAAAGACCTGCCCTTTTGGTCCCTGTTCCTCCTCCTACTGAATGTCAATCCCTCCCCAAGCCTGCCCCTTTCTCCAGAAACTTCCCTATCAATTTGGTAGCCTTCAAAACCCCATTGGTTTGTTTAAGTTGTCCTCCTCCCCTGTAATGCCCTGTTGGTTTAAACCTTGTATTCCCCGCCTTGTGTTCCACCCTCAGTTTCTCCCAATTGGCTGAAGATTGTATCCTCCGCCGGGACCTCCCCCGTTAGAAATTGGTGATGCCTTTGCTTCAGAGTTTTTCTGTCCCTGACTCTCTGTGGAGTGAACATACAGAAGACTTCTCCCTGCTCCCTGTTCCTGCCCCAGACGCAGTCCACCAGTGCTGTAAAGCAGCTGTGCCCTACAGCCACAGCCCAGAGTCGACAGCTTTCTGGGGGCGGCGCGCTCTGGGTGTTGGCGTTGGCAGCTGGTCGGGCTGAAGAAATCCAGCACTGCAGCACTTCCCGAATCAGCTCTTCTGTAGCAATGAAGAGATGGAGCTGTCACCCCAGTGTGAGGGTGCTAGCAGCAGCAAAGCCTTTAGAGGGACCCAAATGTAACACTCGGGGAGCAGCAACAGTGCTGAACCATCCCCCGTGTGCGTCCACTATGTGTCCCTGGGTGAAAAGATGAGGCCTGTGGGGCAAATCCCCACTCTGCTCCTAAGAGATCTGGGGCTGCCCCAGGCCCAGTGTCTGTCGGGCTCTGAGCTGATGCCTCAGGCTCTGAAGGACTTCCTTCAGAGTCCAGCCTCACTGCACTGTTCTCAAGGCAAGCACCTACTGAAGGCTTCCCTCTTTTCCTGGGCATGCCGCTGGAGGAGGTGCAGGCCCAGATGATCCCATGGAAGGAAATGTGCCCTCAGCCCAGGGACGCTCAGCATGGGCTCCCCCAGCCCTCGGGGCCGCGCCGCTGGTCACAGCAGCCCCTGCCTGGCTCCTGCCTGCCCACCCCGTGGGCATCCACGGCTGCTCCTGGGCATGGAGCTCAGCCAGGGCTGGTGCTGGCTGGGCTTTGCTGCTGCTAGCACTAGGACAGAGCTGTGAAAACTCCATTTCTTTATTGAAAAATAAAATGTGGGCCAAGCCCTGCCCTGGCAGACAGGGCCTGCCCACCTTCACTCCGGGCGGGAGCACAGGACCAGGGGGCTCAGGGGTAGAGGGTCTCATTTTGGAGGGGTGGGCTTTGGGAAGGCCTCGTTCTGCTGCTGAAGCCACGGAAGGGCACATAGGGGCAGCCGTGGATAGAAGGGATCACGAGCCCAGATCTCCTTGGCCAAGTTGCTAGGCTCTTCTGGAGATTCACAAGAGCACCTGTGGAGAGAGGAGGTGGCTGAGGCCCCAGCTGCCAGTGGCACACAGGGACCCTCCTGCACAGCAGGGCCCAGGGCTGGCAAGGCTCCCCAGCACGGCTGGAGCTGCTGGCACAGCTTGGCCCAGCTGCACAGCTGCCCCTCACGGCCCCGGTGAGCAGGGGATGGCTCTGGGCAGGGTCCCTGGCCAGGAGCGGGCCCCAGAGCGCCTCTGCCTTTCCAGGGCAATCTCCTCCCTGCTCTTTCTCCTCCCCACCGTGCTTTGCCTCTGCCCTGTGCCCCTGGGGCTGCTCTTGGCCATGCAGCCTCAGTGGGAGCCAGCCCTGGCTGCAGCCCCAGCCGGCCCCCCAGGACAAGGCCCAGCACTTCAGAGGCCAATGAAAGCACTGGGCAGCAGCAGAACCCTCAGCAGAGTCATTTGGACAGTCATGGACTGGCCACAACTCCACTGCAGCCTCCCTGGGAATGTTCCCTGACTATGAGCAGCCTTTAAAGGCAGCTGTTTGAAGTAGAGTATCATTAAATACTCACCGTATTATCTTGAAGTACCAGACTGCGGTAAAGCAAATGGCCAGGCAAAGTGCCGCCCCAGCCACAATTACCATCACCTTTAGCAAACAAGGTGTTCCCCAACAGAAGACTTTTCTCATGCTTTTCCATATGTTGTCATTACGTGTTGCGGTGCCGGCTGCATCTGTGGGAGCAAAGGGGAGCGTGAGCCCGTGCTGTGCTGCCCTGCTGAGCTGGCAGCACGGTGGATCCGGCCAGGATGTTCTGGCTCCCAGTTTCCCCCCGAGCTGGGGCCTGCAGGCACCTTGCTGCCCCTTGCACCAGGACTGCTCAGTACCCGAGCCCCTGAGCCTGCATGCCATAATTCCTCTCTGCTGTGCCCTTCTGCTCCAGGCAATACTTGTCAAAGACAGGGAGAATGACAAGGAAAATGCTCTGGGTTTTGGAGCTGCTCCAGGGCCCTCCCTCCTGCAAACAGCTGCCTCGCTGCATCTACCCAGAGACCGGCAAATCGCAGGGGATCTCGGGCCCGTGGTGCAGTTTGGGCTCCCTGTCAGCTGATGGCAAACGCCTTCCAGCAGAGGCTGGGGAGAAGCTGCAGCCAGGCCAGGCTGGGGAGCAGCCCTGCAGGGCGTGGAAGCAGCAGCGGGGCAGCGAGGCTGCCATGGATCCCTTCCCGCTGTGGCGGGCACGGCGTGTGCAGATGTGCAGCCAAAGCCCCCGGCTGCTGAGCCCCAGGGAAGGCTGAGGGAATGCACCCACCACGCTGGCTGTCCACATCACTCCGTTTTTTTCCCAGATGTTTGGATTCCTCCAGGGACTTATGAGCTCCTATGCGTTTGTTCTTCCTTCTCAGGGGACCTTAAGAGAAATATTTCCATTTCCTAGCAATGGGTCCCACAGAAGCAGGGCTCAGCCTGCGGGGTCAGCAGGGACACACTACTCACGTCTGCGACGGGAGCTGGGCTTGCGTGCAACATCCACCAAAGGACCTGGGAAAGTCCTCCGTGCAGACAGCCCTGTAACTCAACAGCCACAGAGGCTTCTGTCATCTCTGCTCATCTGCAGGGACACCACTGAGCCACAGGAGCGGTGAGGGGATGGCGCAGGGCGAGGGCACACACGTGCGTGGTTCTGTCCTGGCACCTGCAGCGATGCCCCCCTGGCCGAGCTGTGGGCTCTGAGCTGGCAGCTCTCCCAGGGGAAAGGGCCTTGACCTACCCTGCCCATCTCCCAGAGGCTCAGTAATGGGTATGGGATGGGAACCCAGAACATCGTTGTCAACAGGATCATCTTCCTGATTAGGATTATCTTCATCATCAGGTTCAGCTGCAAAGAAAGGCAGGAGAGAACAGCTCCTATGACACTGCTGAAGATTCTCCTTCAGGCCCGAGTGGCAGTGAGGGCACCTGGGTGATTGGTGCCCTCCAAGGCACTCCCTGGGCTCTGCCTTGCACTCATTCCAGGACCAGGGGGACCAAGTGCCTGCAGTGGCCCCACACTGGGATGGAAGGAGCCCCTTGTGGGGCACACGGGACAGAAAGGACTCCCTGGATCTGCCAGCAGCTCCAAACCCAGCCCCAGGCAGGGCCAGGGCTTGGCAGTGGCAGCAGGAGCAGCTCAGGCTCCCTGGGGCCGGCACAGGAGCTGTGAAAGGCTCAGCCCCGGGGCACAGCCCTGGGCCCGGCCCCTTCCCTCTCTGCTCTTCTCTGTGGTGGTACAGGGCACACGGAAGGACACACTGGCATTGCACACGGGAGGAAATGGACAGCTAAATGCTCCTTCCTCCCACTGACAGCCATCCTGTGGGATCAATGTTGGGTACAAAGTAGAAATTTGCAGGCCAGGATTTCCAGAATCCATCAAACGTCCGAGGATCTTAAGGGAAATGACACAGGAACGCTACTCTGGACCATGATTACTCTTGGACAATGATTACTCAGTTAGGAAAGGGTTGCTGTTAGCCTACCTTCACCAAGCTCCAAAGTCCTTAAGCCGTATTTTACTAGCGTTTCCAAATGATCAAAGTCACGATCCCAGTCTAGAAAGGAACACAGATGGAAACCCTCCCATGGTGTCATGGTGTGTTGGGATCCCTTTCTCTAGGGAACCCAGCACTGCACAGGGGTCAGGTAATGCTGTGTTCCAGGAGCGCCAAGCAGCAGAGAGGGCAGCTCAAGCCTCAGCCGGGCTCAGGCCCAGAGGCACAGCAATTACCTCTTGGCACTGTGCCTGGCATCGCCTCCCTTCCTACAGCAGAGGCTGCCAATGAGCCCCTGCTTCCTCCGGGAAACTGAGCCTTCAGCACAGCCTCTCCTTCCATCTCTGCAGGAAGGAAAAGGGAGAGCCGGATCAGGTAGGGCTGTTCCCCAGTGGGAAGGTGGCACCTTCAGGAGGCAATGCTTGTCCAAGCAATGGATAAGATTCAGGAGAAAGATCCGGTTATTGGGGCTGCTCCAGGGCCCTCCCTTTTCCAAAGAGCTGCCCCTTCCAAGGTGCTCTGAGACTGGGAAATTGCAGGGGATCTCATGGGGTGCATGGCCCTTGGTGCAGTTTTCGCCCCCCAGGTCAGCTGATGGCAAACTCCTTCCTGCAGAGGCTGGGGAGAAGCTGCAGCCAGGCCAGGCTGGGGAACAGCCCTGCAGGGCGTGGAAGCAGCAGCGGGACAGCGAGGCTGCCATGGATCTGTTCCCACTGTGCCGGGCACGGCGTGTGCAGATGTGCAGCCAAAGGCCCCGGCTGCTGAGCCCCAGGGAAGGCTGAGGGAATGCACCCACCATGGCACCTCTCAATCACTCAGCATCTCTTCCATGTGTTTGGATGTCTCTAGGGACTTACTGTCCCCTCTAGGTTTGTTCCTCCTCTCAGAGGACCTTAAGAGAGGTATTTCCATTTCCCCCGGAATGGATCCCACAGAACCAGGGCTATGCCTGTAGGGTCAGCAGGGACACACTACTCACCCCTGTGACGGGAGCTGGGCTTGTGTGCAGCAATCCGGAATGGAGCCTGAAAAGTCCTCCCTGCAGACACCCCTGTAACCCAACAGCCACAGAAGCTTCTGTCACCTTTTTCCTGACAGGTTGTCAATCATTATTCTCTGAGGGGAACATGGACAACATACCTGCAGGAGGCTTAAGAGGCTGCAAATCTTCATTGAGCCAAGCTGCTGGGGAAACACTCCTAGCATGCTCATCTAGAGGGGAGCAAAGACCAGACCTATTTCCATGATGGACTGGGATCCCCCTCTGCCTTTGGGAATTGGGTACTGCAAGTGGGTCGGGTTGGGCCGTGGGAGCCAGATGGAAATGGCCAAGGCCAAAGCTGCGGAGGGGCCTGGGGAGCTCTGGGCTGGCTCCTGGAAACTCTCCACCTTCTTTGTATGCCTTGTGACCCATCCCTGGAAAGGAAAAAGGCCCAGCCACAGGCCCGTGGGGGCTCTCTCCCTCCCGCAGAGGAAACCCTCCCTAAAGGCCTGGGGAAAACCATCCCCAGCGCTTCCCGGGGAGCAGGGAGCGCAGTCCCGGGACAGGGGAGCCAGGCTGCCGGCTCACCTGCTCCCCGTGCTGGCAGCGGAGCAGCCTGGGCAGCCCTGGCAGGCAGGGCCACGGCCAGGAGGAGCAGCAGGAAGAGGCGCAGAGCAAGGGCCATGGTGCCTTGCCCTCTGCCAGTCGCGCAGCTCTTGCTGCCACCGCTGTCCTGACACCGCTGTCCTGACACCGCTGTCCCAACGTCAGCACCGCTGCTGCCACCGCCGCTGCTGCCGCAACAGTTGTGCTCAAGGACAACTGGTGGCTCCTTGTGCTGCTGTGCGACCACGGGGCTCTGGGACCTCTGTGAGCTCAGAGCCTGCTGTGACCTCATGGCCAGGGTGGAGTTGTGTGGGGACTTCTTTGGCAGGGAGCTCATCCTGCCCAGCTGCTCTGTCCAAGGGTTGTGACACAGTCCCAGCCCAGCTGATCTCACAGGCTGGGCCATGAAGGGATGGAGAGCAGCCCTGCCAAGAAGGACTTGGCGGTGCTGCTAGATGAGAGGCTGGACAGGAGCCAGCCATGTGCATCCAAAGGAGAGTGCCCAGCAGTTTGACGGATGTGATTCAAACCCTCTGCTCTGGTGAGACTCCACCTGAGTACTGTGGAAGAGTGTTCCACCACTGGGCCTCTTCTAGCTGGATAACGAGACGGGTCCAGGGTTCCTTCAGGTGAGCAGTCTCGGGCCAGGCAGCTCAGCCTTCAGCATGCCGAGTGTCCAAAGCCTAAGTGCCCTATAGCCTGAAACCTCAGCAAGCACCTTGATTATCAGCTCTTAGTGATTTTCAGCTCTTTTATAATTTCAGCTCTTTGTTTGCTCAAGTGCTGGCCTCAGTGGTTTCCACAAAGCAGATGGAGTGAGAGGAAAAGGCAGCCTCGGAGATTCCATGATGGTTTATTTGCAGGGGGTTCATGAAGGGTTCCGACGGCGGCTCTTCTATCCAGAATAGGCCTGGGTTGCTACTTATAAAGGGTTAGGAGGGATTGAAAACTGACCAATTGTAAGGGTTAGGGAAAACTAAACTATAGGGTCACAGAGAGATAAGCTAGGCCAGAGGACCTAAGTGAAGACTCCAGGCTTAGCTATTCTGACTCAGCCTTTCGTTATCTCCAGAGGCTTACATCATCTACGGTGCCTTAGCCATCTAAGTGTCCGCTACAGAAGAGGTTTTACAGGGACTTCTTTGAGCCATTGAGATGTTTGACAAGAGGATCCATGTTTTGCCCCTGAATTTCCTACCAAGGTCGTTGACATAGAAACCAAGAAAGAAAGAAGGATGAATAAGAGAAACATGCCACTGCCTATTCCAAGGAGCACTTTGCTTGTCTCTCGTGATCAATGAGCAAAGTGTAAAGTTATGAGCTTTGTAAGAATGTAGAACAAGCATGCATGCTAGAATAAAAACAGGGTTTGAAGCCTTCTGGAAACGCAGTGTGTTTCTTTGTATTGTCTCCGTCTCTACCACGACAGAGTACTGCATCCAGCTCTGGGCTCCCCACGCAGGAAGGACATGGCCCTCATGGATCTAGTCCAGAGGAGGGACAAATGCTTGGAGGGCTGGAGCCCTTCTGCTTTGGAGACAGGCTGGGAGAGCTGGCAGTGTTCAGCCTGGAAGAGAGAAGACTCCAGAGACACCTGATTGCTGCCTTTCAGGACGTTAAGCGGGCTTGTAAAAGAGATGGGACAGAATTTTTAGTAGAGCCTTTTCTGCCAGACCAAGGGGAATGGTTTTAATCTAAAAGAGGGTCGATTTCAGACCACACAAAAGAAACCCATTTTTTGCACTGGAGGTTTGGAAACCCTGGCACAGGTTGCCCAGTGAGGTGGACATCCATCCCTGCAGACATTCAAGCTCATGCTCTGAGCAAGCTGACCTAGATAAAGGTCTCCCTGCTCACTGCAGGGACTGCATTGGACTAGATGGCCTTTAAATGTCCCTTCCAAGCCAAGCCAGTCTGTGCTCCTGTGCACCATCAAAGCAGTGCTGGATTAGTGCTTGGGTGATTATGTGGCTCCTGTATTTTGGTACTTGTGTCATTTAGCAATTGGCCTCGACAGGATTCCTGGGCTGGGCAGTGAAATCTGCAAATAACACACAGTGTGCTCAAGGAGAAACAGGAGAGGAGCACGGCTTCCAGTTCAGATAAATGCCAGCATTTTGCTGCCCATTCCTTGTTAAGAAATAAAGGAATGTCCTGAAGGTCCCTTCATGTGGGTGCATTATTGGCTGTATCTGTGCTTGTGTTCTGTAGAACACGAGGTAAGTTGTGACAGCTTCTTGCCCCATTTGTCACTGGATAAAACCCAAATACTGCATGGCTCCTTGTCTACTTTCTTCCAAGTCAAGGCAAATTTTGTTCATGATTGAGTGGGACATATTCATCTGTTCACAAGGAAGTTCTTCTTGCCATTCACACGGTGGCAAGGTTGCTCTGTGGATTGGCTCTAATCGGACTGTAATAAAGGCCTACCTCTCACGAGAATGAAAGCTGATGCATTGGGAGGCCAAGTCTGGAGTAATTTGTCCTGGTGTCTGGCACTGTAGAGAGTTGTTCTGGAATTAAATGACATTTGAAGACAGGTGTAGTCTACCATACTTCTAGCATAGTAGAAGTGAAAAAACAGCCTGTGAAACAGGGTTTTACCCTTTCTTCTTCCTCCTCCTCCCAGGAATTTTAATTTCTGCGGTGTAAGCTCTTCATCTTCCTCACAAGCATTGTTTTAATTCAGACAGGTGTGGTGTGAAGCTTGAAGAAATGCTGGTTTATAGCACAAAAACTAATAGTAATCCATTCCCAGGTAAAGCCATGCATTTCCCAAATAACTCTACCTATCCTCAGGGATGTTTCAAAAAGGATCATGGTAGAAGCTGGGAGTGGGGAGAAAGATTGTCATCAAAATTAAAAATACAGCTTGCTGAGATTGTTATATTCCTATACAGAGAGATTAAAAATTGTTCATATATGGAACATTCACTAAGAACTGGTTGACAGATTGACAAAATAATTGCTTGGGGAACAAAAAAACCATAAATGAAAATATGTTTACATGTAGATAATAACTAAATCATCATGCTAAGAAAAAAAACAGACCTGCCAAAACTAAAGCCAGTAAGGCTGCTTCATCTGTCTCAATACAAAAAAAAGACTGAAAAGAATCCGAGATCCTCAAGACCAACACTATATACAGGAACCTCCAGGTATTGGAAAAAAACGAAGGAAACTGTAGTGTGCAATTCACAGAGGTAACCTGGAATTTATTGGTGGATTTGTTGGAAACTTTCTGAGAGCAGGGGGCCAGGGCCAGGGCTGGCAGTGGCTGCTCAGGGATGGCTTTGGCCCCTGTCCCTCTCAGCAGCGCCTGCCCAAGCAGCTGCGCTGCCCCCGGGCTCTCCTCCCGGCCTGCTGGGCTTTGTTGGGTGGCACAGCCGGTGCCCAGGGGCGCCAAGGTGCCTGCAGGGCCCAGCTCTGGGGGAAACGGAGAGCGTCCTGCCCGGATCCACCGTGCTGCCAGCTCAGCAGGGCAGCCCAGCACGGGCTCACACTCCCCATTGCTCCCACAGGTGCAGCCGGCCCCACAGCACGTGTTCCTGATTCCCAGAAGGGAATTGGCTTCTGTCAGGGAACACAACCTGCTGGCTCGAGTTAATGACTAGTGGGGCTTTTCTATGGCATGCAGGTGACGGGGGACCCGTGTAAGGCTGGCAGATGACCGGGGTCCGTCGTGCGGCACACGAGCTGGAGAGGGGGTGTTGTGCCTGTCGGGTGTTGCAGTAAGAGACGCGGGGCTTTGGGTCCTTTGTAAGTGGTGCTTGTGGCTGGGGTTCCTCATGAGGTTCTTAGAGGATTTGGGATCTTTTCTATGGTATACAGGTGACTGGAGACATCTGTAAGGCTGGCAGGGGCTTGACTTCCTTGGGATGAATGTGGCGGTTTAGTGCTTGCCATCATGGCCTGGAGAGGAGCCAAGTTCTTGCTAAGGTGGGCAGGAGGCTGGGCTCTTTTGTGAGGCACACAGGGATATTTTGGGGTCTGTGCATTGGTGTGCATGGATTCCTTCTGAAGCACACAGGGATATTTTGGGATCTGTGCTGTGGGGTGCAGGGATCCCTCATGAGGCACACGGGGATATTCTGGGAACTCTGCTGGGGTTGCAGGGATCCCTCATGAGGCACAAAGGAGTATTGATGGTCTCTAGGGAGGTTTGCAGGAGTCCCTCATGCGGTGTGCTGCGGGGATTTTCAGTCTTTTCAGCGCAGCAAAGGGCCACTGTCGGTCGAGGTTGGGCAGAGTCGGCAGGGAGCTTCCCGCAAAGCCCTGGGCCCGGGCTGCGGGCCCGGCGGGCGGGCAGGGCCCATCCTTGGGGGCCGGGCGGGGCCTCAGGAGCCGCCGCGCCCCTGTCGGGCCAGCTGCGGCCGCGGCGGGGAAGGGCCGCGGGCCCGGGCTGCCATGGGGCTGCCGAGCAGCGCGGCAGGTGCAACAAGGGCCTCGCTACGCCCTGGCCCTGTGCTGCAGCCCAACGCATTTACAGCCGCGGCCGTGCCCTGCGGCACAGGAGGCACCCGGGGCTACAGGGCAGAGGCAAAGCACGGTGGGGAGGAGAAAGAGCAGGGAGGAGATTGCCCTGGAAAGGCAGAGGCGCTCTGGGGCCCGCTCCTGGCCAGGGACCCTGCCCAGAGCCGTCCCCTGCTCGCCGGGGCCGTGAGGGGCAGCTGTGCAGCTGGGCCAAGCTGTGCCAGCAGCTCCAGCCGTGCTGGGGAGCCTTGCCAGCCCTGGGCCCTGCTGTGCAGGAGGGTCCCTGTGTGCCACTGGCAGCTGGGGCCTCAGCCACCTCCTCTCTCCACAGGAGCGCCTCTGCAGCTTCTGGCCAAATAACCCAGGCAGGGAGAACTGGAGCTGTCATCTTGCATCTCCATGCACGAGTCTGTAGTCCCTGCCATGGCTGCAATACCACTTTGTTGGAGGGCACATGCTGCTGCCACAGCCACCCAGAGCAGGACCCTCTGTCCCTAAAGGTGCTGGCCCTGGTGTCCAGCCAGGCCAGGAGGTGCAGCCCTCCGGCCAGGCAAGGGCCTGAGTCCAGCAACATCTTTGGGCTTCAGCCCAGGTGTCTGTGTGCTACCGCCAGCACTGGCACAGGTGCTTGTCTGGGCACAGCCAGGGGTGGGCAGACAGGAGCTGGGCATGGGCCTCCCGAGAAAAAGCGACTCTATTTTGTCTTCATTTTACATTTTTACAAAGCAGAAATTTTTTTAATAATTCAGAAACATTTTTTGTAGAAAAAAATCCCCAAATATTTCATCCCTTTCTCATATTAGTTTAGGATTATTCAAAGTAATTTTAGAATTCTGAAAAATTTAGAACACTTTTACACTTGTAGAATAAAAAGAAAAACTGCATTTAATTGGTAATCTTTCCTCTAAGAAGAACTAAGTCATCACAAGACACCCAGTCTGCTGCAGAGGTTATTTTCCTACGGGAGCTTTGTACCTAGTCACAACAACCAACTTAAAACCTTTTCCCTGATATTTTCTGGGATTTCTGACAAGCTCACGTCTCAGTCTTCAGAGGCAAACTTTGAGCACCGTGGGAATCCCCTGCTGTGCAGGAGGGTCTCTGTGTGCCAGCTGCAACTGGGGCCTCAGCAACCTCCTGTCTCAACAGCCGGCCGTCTGCAGCGGCACAGGAGCGGCCAAACACCTCAGTCTGGGACACCTGTGCCAGAACTTCCCCATCTCCATGCCATGCCCAGGGTTCCTGCCACAGGTGCTTTACCAGCTTGTTGCTGTGCAGATGCTGCCACCACGCAAACAAGGTCCTCCCCCCTGTTGAAGGCACTGGCCCTGCTCTCTGGCCACTCATGAAGGTGGGCAGGGCTTGGCCCAGCTCTTCTGTTACAATAAAGAGATGGAGCTGTCACCCCAGTGTCTGGGTGCTAGCAGCAGCAAAGCCCAGCCAGCACCAGCCCTGGCTGAGCTCCATGCCCAGGAGCAGCCGTGGATGCCCACGGTGTGGGCAGGCAGGAGCCAGGCAGGGGCTGCTGTGACCAGCGGCGCGGCCCCGAGGGCTGGGGGAGCCCATGCTGAGCGTCCCTGGGCTGAGGGCACATTTCCTTCCATGGGATCATCTGGGCCTGCACCTCCTCCAGTGGCATCTCCAGGAAAAGAGAGAAGCCATCAAGAGCATCTTCAGGGACACAGCCTGACCTGCAATGTCAGCAGGCGACAAATGAGGTTTTGCAGAGCAAGGAATCTGAGATACAGGAAAACAATCTGGGCAGTCAATTTGTAGAGATGGGGGTGCACTCTGGGAGTACAGCTAAGGCCATGAGGTCACAGCAGGCTGAGGGGTCACAGCAGGCTGAGGGGTCACAGCAGGCTGAGGGGTTACAGCAGGCTGTGGGGTCACAGCAGGCTGAGGGGTCACAACAGGCTGTGGGGTCACAGCAGGCTGAGGGGTCACAGCAGGCTGAGGTCACAGCAGGCTCTGAGCTCACAGAGGTCCCAGAGCCCCGTGGTTGCACAGCAGAAAAAGGAGCCACCAGTCAGTCCTTGAGCACAACTGTTGCGGCAGCAGCGGCGGTGGCAGCAGCGGTGCTGACGTTGGCACAGCAGTGTCAGGACAGCGGTGGCAGCAAGAGCTGCGCGACTGGCAGAGGGCAAGGCACCATGGCCCTTGCTCTGCGCCTCTTCCTGCTGCTCCTCCTGGCCGTGGCCCTGCCTGCCAGGGCTGCCCAGGCTGCTCCGCTGCCAGCGCGGGGAGCAGGTGAGCCGGCAGCCTGGCTCCCCTGTCCCGGGACAGCGCTCCCTGCTCCCCAGGAAGCGCTGGGGATGGTTTTCCCCAGGCCTTTAGGGAGGGTTTCCTCTGCGGGAGGGAGAGGGCCCCCACGGGCCTGGGGCTGGGCCTTTTTCCTTTCCAGGGATGATTCACAGGGCCAGCAGAGAGGGTGGAGAGATACCAGGAGCCAGCCCAGAGCTCCCGTCTGGCCCCTGTGCAGCTTTGGCCTTGTCCATTCACATCTGGCTCCCACAGCCTTATCCAACCCCTTTTCAGTGCCAGTTTCCCTGAGGCAGAGGGCGTGGAAGCAGCAGTGGGCCTGCGAGGCTGCTGTGGATCCCTTCCTGGTGTGTTGGGCACGGGAGCTGGACAATGTGATGCTCTAGAACCACAGGGCTCCGTGACCCCAGAGCCTTTTCTGACCTCAGAGCCTGCTCTTATCTCTCAATCCTGCTGTGACCTCATGGCCTTGGTGGGGACTGACCTCAGCACTGGAATTTTCCTTCCTGGGGAGGGAGCTTGTTCTGCCTGGCAGTTGTGTCCAAGGGCTGGGCCTGCCCCCCCAAGTCGAGCTCACTGCTCTGTGTTCTGGGCACTGGCACAGGAGATCACATCCAAGGATTCCTGAGCTCCTCAGGCACTGTCAGCTCCAGCCCAAGATGCTGAGGAGTGAGTGATCTCTGGCTGGAGACAAGTGCCACATTCCCTCCTGTCAGCAGCTTCCCAGCTGGAAGTTTGGCACCTTGGGGTGGCCATGGCTAACACAGCCCTTTGGTTTCACAGCCCAGGTGAAGCCTTTACTTCAGCATTTGCTCTTCATGTGCAATTTAAGGCTCTGCTTCCTCTTGTGGTCCTCAAAGGGCACAGTCAGTCAATAAAACAGCAGGGAAAACCACCCAGCCTCTTCAATGCTTTGATATGCCAAAGGAAACCTTGAGGAGCACAGGGTGGGTCTGTGCTGCCTGACCAAGCCAGAGGCCTTCCATGAAGGAGTGGCTGCCTCAGTGCACAAGGGAAGAGCTAGAGATGCCACCAGCCTGGACTTCTGTAATGCCCTGGACACATCAGCCTTGCCCAGCATCCTTGTCCCTCCCTTGGTGAGCTGTGGATCTGATGGAGGCACAGTTTGGAGAATGAGGAATTGCCTGGCAGGTCACAGACAGGGGGTTGTGGTCAATGGCTCAGAGGCCTGATGGATGTCAGTGACCAGTGGTGTCCCTCAGGGTGACAGCGAAACCCCCCTGGACACTGGGAACTCAGTGTCCTGATGGTGCTGCTGGACAGGAGAGCTGGAGGTGCCTCCCTGTGCTGGGTTGTACGATAGGTGTGTATTCTATTTGCCATCTGTTAAGAGGTGGGGCAGGTATCTTCTCTTCATGAGACAGTTTTCTTTATCTCTTCCACAAACCCATCCTCCATCCAGGAGATATTTTCTGTTAATGGGCCAGCGAGTGTCCCTGCATGGCTGATAAAATTCCATCATCCCATCGGAAGAAGCTCCACCCAGGGGAGGAGCCAAGCATTCCTATCCAGACAGAATCTGAGGTTTTGGGACACCACAGCAGCCGTTTTCCTACTGCATTCCCAGAGGAAGACCAGGCCCTTCTAAACCACCACTGGAACTTCAGAGGAAAACTCAAGGCCATGGTTGGAATTTCAGATCAGTGATTGCAAGTAGGTCTCAGATGAAGGTCTAGAAGAGGGATTTGAATAATAAAAGAGCTTTTAAAATCTGAACCTAAAAGAAGAAAGCATTTCCTCGATAAATATGAAACTATAAACAGGAACAGTGTGTAAAGCTCATAGCTTGGACTCATTCTTGAATATGATCCTCTCTGGAAGAAATTGGACTTTAGCTGGAGGAAGCCTGTGGCTCACCAAGCCAGTCAGGGTGAATTCTCAGGAGAGATATCTGCAATTGTCAATGCTTTCTGCAGATCACCCAAATCCCCCCCGTTCTTCTCCAGCCCTACCTTGCAGCATTAGCTCTTGCCAACTCCAGACCCTGCTCACAAACTCTGTGTGGCAGCTGGCAGGGGAGAAAACTGTTCACTGGAAAGGTGACTGAAACACAGGCAGGCTTTAACAGTACAGGTAACAGCATCTGAAACACAGCATTGTCCTAGACTGGGAAGCAATATGTATTCTGTTGACCATCTGTTAAAGGTATGGCAGTTGTTTTCTGTTCATTGGGCCATTTTCTTTATCTCTTCCACAACCAGTCCTCTTTCTGGGGAGACATCTGCTGGAAAGGGGCCAGTGAGTGTCCCTGCATGGCTGATAAGAATTCCATCATCCCATTGTGAGATGCTCTGCCCAGAGGGAGGAGCTAAACATTCCCAACTGGATATAATCTGGGCTCTTGGGACATCAGAACAGCATTTCCACTGGATGCCCAGAGGAACAGCTGCCTCTTCCACTGGATTTTCAGAGAAGACTACACCCTTTTCTACAGGATCCCTGCTCCAACAGAACCCCACCTGACACTCCAGGAGGGCTGCAGCCACAATTCCAATTGGACTGCTATGAGCACCCTGACCAACAGGGTGTCAGGTTGTGTACTGACTCTGTCAGTGTTGTTTTAGTTTACTGCATTGTTTATTTTATCTTTTTATTTTCTTCCCTACTAAAATAACTGTTATTCCTGCTCCCATATCTTTGCCTGAGAGCCCCCCTTAATTTCAAATTTATCATAATTTGGAGGGAGGGGGTTTACAGTTTCAGGTTCAAGGGAGGCTCCTGCCTTCCTTAGAAGAGACCTGTCTTTCCAAACCAAGACAAACCTGACTTAACCAACAGGGCAATGACACTCTTGCCAAGTGACAGAACCCTGTGGATTCCCAGCTGTCCCTCCCTCTCCATGCCTCAGCCAACCCATCTCTTCCCCTCACCAAGCACTCCCAGCAGCTCACCCGAGCCACACCCATGGATGAGGGCTCCTGCACATCAGAAGGTGATTCTCTCGGAGCAGGAGGCCTCTGGGCTGCCTGAGCACCGGTGGGAGCAAGCAGAGGGAGTGGGACAAGCTGGGACAGCCAAGGCTGTGTGGGGCAGAGCTGCTGCTGAACACTTTCCCCACCCTAACACACAGCCCTGCACTGCTTATTCACCATTTTGTGCCAGTTTGGGCACCTCTTGTGCCACTCTGGGAACATGTGGAGCGATGGGATTCCATGTGTTACGGAATATGAGCACAGGCATGCAAGTCCCAATTATCATTATGCATCTCTGAGTTACACTGTTTGCACCAAGAGCTGTTTCACTGGACGGGGAGCTGCAGGTGCTTTGTGGCCAACAGAGAATCTCAAGGGGTGGAAGCTGGCCTGGGCCTCTGCTAAAGTGCCACAGGGCTAAAAAAGGGGTGTAGTTCCCAAATGGTCAGTCCAGCACCATTCCTGAGCTTGACACTCACTTTAAATTAGCATGCAATTTAAAAGTAGGTATTACAAATGAAGGTTGTCTTACAAGAAACATGTCATTTACATTTCTAAATTTGCACTCTTTGTTTTGATGTAACCCATGAAGTTCCTGCACTGCAAGGCCAGGGGATGTTGTTCATTGCCTTTAACCTGTTTCAAGGTGATCTTTTTTTATCCTTCATCGTACTTTGGAAAAGCAATTCCACAGGACAAGAACCCATCTTAGATCTTTGGTGCTCATGCCAAGGAGAAGGTGACAGCCCTGACAAGCTGTGTGATCCCTTTTAGCACCAGGACTTGTGTCACTCCTCCAGAGACCCCTGACAGTCACCTTGAATGTTACGTGCCCTCGCAGTGGTTTTTAAATCCTATGAACGTTTAAAGAAATGCTTCTATTTTCTTTGATCTTCTGCAACCATGCATGTATTAACATACAAATGCTGGCAGAAAGACACTGGACAAAATGGTTATTTTTAGAATTTCCTCACTTCATAAAACAGTACAATAGCAAGGATGCCACAAATAACTCACTATGAATTCTTCTTGTAAGCAAACAGAGGAAGTGTGAGTTTAGGAAGAGGCAAGGACTTCAGAAGATGCAATTTATTAAAATACTAGATTTAGTAGTGTAAGTAAAAATATGTCTAGAAATACTGGTTTTGCTTTGGGTCAGTGAAAATATAAACTAGATTTTATTGCATAGGTCAGTCTGAAACTTGGGCAGAGATGACTAACACTTAATAACCACCGGTGAGTGCAAGTTTGGTCTGAGATTAAAAGCAACAAAAGCAGTGAACTATTAAATTTGTGACCACCTTTCTAACTTCTGGAAGGATTTGTTAATGCCACTACAAAAGTGGGGTTCAGTTGGCTAGTGTTTTTTGTTGAGATTCCCACTCTACTCTTTTGTGGGTTTAGGAACGTTTCAGCTTCTCTCCTCTATTGCCTGTTCTCTCAGTGAAGAAGCAATGAAGTCACAGCAAGTTTCAAACCACAGGCCAGACGTTGTCCTTGTGTGCTTTTCCCCAGTTCTGAGGACAAGCTGAAGAGCTTGAATATGAAATGGAGAGTCAGCCATCTGATTACAGCTGGCTTGGGACGGGACCTACGGACCAGGAAAGGCAGCGAAAGAAGTGTGTTGGCAATGGTTTCTGAAGGAGTGTCAGCAGTTTGTGTTGGGGCTTTCCTGAAGCATTACCATGCTGAGTCCTGTTGTTGTGTGTCTGAGGAGTGACTTCAGCTCTCTGTAGATCAGCATCCTGACTTTGGCCTGGAAGACTCCTAGATCTCCTAAAGACCCGACCAAGAAAATGGATGAGCAGCTTCTAATTTCCCTCTGGCCAGATTTTACAAGGTGTTTTGGAGATATCTAATAAGCCCCAGCCAGAGATTCTCAAACTCACTTGTGCCCCAACACTGATTTTATAGGCACTTTTTGTCAGACTCCAACCTACCTGTCGTGCTGCAGTTGTGATTCCAGCTGCTGGATGTGTATTTGCAGATGTGGCACCTCCTTAGCTCTCACTTCCAGCTCCTTCACTTTGCCAAGACTGTTCAGGACAGCGTGTCTGGCCTCTTCCACTTTCCTCCTCATCTCTGCCTGCTCCCTCTTCAGGTGACGGTTGCAATCTTCCAGGCTGACCAGAGCTTCCTGAGAGCTCTTCAGCTCCTTCTCCAGCTCCTGACTGAACCTGATGGCTTCTTCAATCTGCCCATCCCTGGAGCTCCGCATGAGCTCCATTTCCTCCAGGACACTCTGGAGGCACTTGGTCTGGGAGTGCTTCTGTGTTAATGGTGTCTTCCTCCCTATGAAGCAGGATCCTCCTTCTGCATGGCTGGCATGGCTCTTCCGCAGTCCCACCTGCAATGACCAGGAGCACAAAGCAGGGAGAAATTGATGGGTTTTAATGAAGACTGGAAGGGGCTGGATTGTGCTTTGTTGGTTTGGTTTTTTTTTGTTTCAGTCACATAGAGTTGATCAGCAACTAACTTTGCCAAATACAGAGACAAGGAAACAATCTCTGGAAAGTAGTTTTTAATACCTAGCTATGCAATTAATTTTCAAACTACACATTACCATGTTATTGCACAAGTTTTGGAGTAGTTTTCATGTCATTACTATGGTCTGTACTCAGGAGTCAGGCAGTCTGCTGAAAAAGATATTTCCAATGAAGTTGTGTTCAGAAGAAGAGAGCAGAGAGCAGCTGGGGGTGTTCTGGAGCTCTCCTCTTTGTCGTTTCCATTCTTCCTGGGACCTCTGACTGGTGACTTTGTGTTTGCTGCTGATTTCCTTTCCCTTTTCCAGAGGAAAATGGTAAAAGTGTCTCTGACCTGCCTTGCTGGACATTGTGAAGACAGCAGTCATCTACTGCAAGTGGAAGTGTCCCAGGTGGAGCAGAGTTCTGTGAGTGCTGTGTTAGTATCAAATCCCACCTGGTGAGACCTGCCACAACAATGGGTCCATGCTGCCCTTCCCTGCTCTGCCTGTTCCATGCTATTTCATGCCAGAGGAATTTAACTGCTGTTAAGTGTGTGTACAGCAGAACCAGCCCTGGAATTAATGGGGCTGTGCACAGGAGCCCCAGACTATTCATCAGCCTGCCTGCAGAGCTGGCTCCAACTCTGAACTCTTGTGACCGCACTCTAAGGAAAACATCCTTCTAATGTTCCTTACAGGAACTTCTCACTGAGACACTGCTTGTGCTTGTGCAGGCAGAACTCTAAAAGTTCTTTCTCACTTCAAGAAAAACCCTGCACTGGTGTACATCCAGCACATGGTATCAGCACATCCTGACTGCACGTGCAGTAGAAGCAGCAGCAGCATTGTACACCTGGGTTTGTTAAGCTGAACTGCCCTACGCTTTTAACAGAGTGCTCACCACAACTATATTGATGGTACACCGGTGCCATACATTCCTGCTTAAAGCCTCCCTGTAACTAAACTTTGCTAAAAAGTTAATGCCGAGGATGAACGAGCAACTTCGGTCTCAGTCTGGCAGTGGAGGGGTTATAAACACTGATTCTGCGAGTGCAGCATCTCTCCTGAAGCACTCGGGGCCAGCCGAGCCGCCCCCGGGAGGCCGGTGCAGAAGCCGGCCCGGACTCACCTGCAGCGCCAGGCACCGCGCATCGCTGCTCTGCAGGGCGGCGCGCATGTCCTCCACCAGCTCCCGCAGGCTGCCGTTCTCCTCCTCCAGCTTGGCGATGCGGTCCTCGGCCTGCTCCAGCGCCACGGTCTCCTCGTAGCACTCCCGGGAGCAGGGCCCCGGCGGCCGCCGCTCGGCGCTGCCCGCGGCTCCGCGGCCGGCGGGCTCGGTGCGGCGGCGGCGGCGGGGGCTGCGCAGGCGGATCTGGGTCTCGATGTGCTCGCTCTCCCGGCCCAGCGGCAGCCGCGGCCCCGCGCGGGTGCTGAAGTGGCCGCAGAGCCGCGCGTGGAACTGGCGGAAGGTGAGCTCGGCCGAGAGCCCGTCCCACAGCCCCGCGCACTCCTCGGGCTCCGCCGCCTCCTCCAGCCCCAGCACCTGGCACAGCGTGCGGAAGTCCTCGCCGGGGATGCGGCCCGAACCGGCGCAGTCCAAGTGGTGGAAGATCTCCTGCAGGTACTGGTCCAGGCCGGTGGCCAGCACGACGATCTCGTTCTCCACGCCGCGGTCCAGCCCGTAGTGGTAGGCGAGGGCGCTGACCAGCCACTGCGTGCGCCGGGCCGGCCGCCCGCAGGGGTCCCAGCCCTCAGGCGGCTCCATCGCGCCCGCCCGGCCCGCGGCGCTGCCCGAGCATCCTGAGCTCCCGCCCGGCCGAGCGCTCGGCCCCGGCCCGCGGCGGGGCGGGACGGGCGGGGCGGGGCCGCCGCCGCTCCAGCGCCGCTCGCCGAGCGCCCGGCTCGCCCCGCAGCGGAGCCGCGTCCGCCTTTGTCCGGCACGAAAGGGGATTCCGGCAAAGCGGCCGGCTGCCACCCTGCTCCGTTTGGCTGCCAAGCCTGCGCCCCAAGTGTCTTTCTCAATTTCTTAACTCATTTCTCCCTTCTGGTTTCTCTTTAACACAAGCAACACAATAGCATCGCACAATCCACTTTGACAAGTAAGGCTTGTGAACGAGTGAGTGCTTCCACTAAATTAAAATCCCAATGTGCATGAAAGCCGACCTTCTGTTCGCTCAGACCTGCTCACCTCTGTAGATGAGGTGACTTTATGGTGTTGCTGGGTGGGTTTGAAGAGGTCTGGGACAGAGGTGAGCAAGCGTTAAACCAAACGAGCTGCCCGAAGCAGTGACTTTAGTCTCTCTTTGGCTGCGGAGTAGGACCGCAGGCAGCAGCACCAGCAGGGCTCCTCCACCAGCAGGGACATGCCAGGAGCCAGGAGGGGACCGTGGCACCAGCCGTGCCCAAGGGCTGAACAGGGTGGCAATGTCAGGTGCTGCTAACAGGCTGCATTAAGAGCCCAGGCAAGGCGTGGTGAACAGCAACCAGTTTGGGAGCCATGCAAGGAGTCCTGCCAAGAGCAAATCGTTCTAATGTTCTCTCTAGGACAAAAAAGAGGCAAACCAATCTGGCTGATAGGTCAGGAAAGAGAATTCAACCTCATTTAAAGCGCTGCTCAATTCAGGGTTGGCTTTCTTCTGAGTGAACTGATGCTAAGAAATATTTGCTCACATATGGTGGGGTTTCTCTGCAAACAGGCTTTGATGAGAAATTTCTGACCACATTTGCTTTTGCTCTTTAAGATAAGTCAAGAACCTGAGTAGCTTTGTTGAGGAATAGAGAATTGTTTGTAGCTCAGGAGGAGCATGACACACTTTCAGAGGAGTCTGTGAGGAAAAGTCCCCTCAGCCACTGCCAGGGCTGTCTGCCTCCTCTGCAGGCTCAGTATTCTGGGAGTTCAAAGAGCCTCAGCTGCCACTGTGTCTTCCTCTGAATATTTCTTGTTGTGCAGTACACAGGGAGAATATTTTGTGCTAGATTCTCCTCTGGGCTTTGAGGTAAATCTCAGCAATTCTGGTGATTTTTATGTCCAGATGAACTTTTTATAGATAGCAATGAAAAGGGAAGAAGAAGTACCATAGAAAATTAATTGCTCAAAATGTGAGCGGCCTAACCACACAAAAAATGAAATTTAAACCGAAGAATTTTTTTTTATTTTTTTTTCCTTCAGGTAAGGTAAAACATGCAGAGCTAGAAAAGTCTTTAAGGGATGCGACCAGCTCCAAGCTGTATGAAAATCAAAGTGGTAAAGGATGAGAAAGGGCATGGGAAAATCTTCAGCCCTTCTTGTTGAAGGTCGAAGAGTATGAAAACTGAGTCTGGCTGTTGCCCATAGGTAACATGTGCTGTTTGTAGAGGAGAGCAGGTGCCCCCAGCTGTTGGTGGCCCAAGCCCTGCGTGGCTGGCCAGTTGCAGTCCTAGCTGGACCAGGGTGGTGAGCTCGGGAGGGGAGGAGGTGGGGGGATCTCAGGAGGCTTCCGCTTCAGGGCCGGGCTGGGGGGCCGTGGGGGAGGCACGGAGGGCTGGTGCTCTGCTTTCTTGGGCAGCTGCTGCTGCCGAGGCCACGTGTGAGAGCTGTCAAAACCGAGGGTCTCTGGGCTCTCTGGGGGAGAGGGAGAGGCACGCCTTCTCGGCCGGGATGCTGGAGCAGCGGCAGCGCGACTGTGGAGAGAGGAGGTGGCTGAGGCCCCAGCTGCCAGTGACACACAGGGACCCTCCTGCACAGCAGGGCCCAGGGCTGGCAAGGCTCCCCAGCACGGCTGGAGCTGCTGGCACAGCTTGGCCCAGCTGCACAGCTGCCCCTCACGGCCCCGGCGAGCAGGGGACGGCTCTGGGCAGGGTCCCTGGCCAGGAGCGGGCCCCAGAGCGCCTCTGCCTTTCCAGGGCAATCTCCTTCCTGCTCTTTCTCCTCCCCACCGTGCTTTGCCTCTGCCCTGTGCCCCTGGGGCTGCTCTGGGCCACGCAGCCTCAGTGGGAGCCAGCCCTGGCTGCAGCCCCAGCCGGCCCCCCAGGACAAGGCCCAGTAATTCAGAGGCCAACGTAAGCACTGGGCAGCAACAGAACCCTCAGCAGAGTCATTTGGACAACCATGGACTGGCCACAGTTCCACTGCAGCCTCCCTGGGAATGTTCCCTGACTATGAGCAGCCTTTAAAGAAGCTGGAGATCAGCAACAACTTACCGTTTCTTTTCCTTCCACCACCGGAAGCCAACATAACACAGCACCATGGAAAGTGGCACAGTGAACAGTGTGACTACTGTGCCTATCATACAGGACCTGCGCACATCCTGGGGGCAGAAAAGTCTTGGGGTATTCCGTGGATTCTGGGCGTTGGTGTCTGACTTGTCAAGCACTTCTGTGGGAGCAATGGGGAGCGTGAGCCCGTGCTGGGCTGCCCTGCTGAGCTGGCAGCACGGTGGATCCGGGCAGGACGCTCTGCGTTTCCCCCAGAGCTGGGCCCTGCAGGCACCTTGCCGCCCCTGGGCACCGGCTGTGCCACCCAACAAAGCCCAGCAGGCCGGGAGGAGAGCCCGGGGGCAGCGCAGCTGCTTGGGCAGGCACTGCTTCGAGGGACAGGGGCCAAAGCCATCCCTGAGCAGCCACTGCCAGCCCTGGCCCTCCCTGCCCCGGGACAGCTCCCCCAGCCCCAGGGCACAGAGTCAGGCCCTGTCAGGACCCAGTGCAGCCCCTGCCCAGTTGGGAGCCAGCGCTGGCTCTGGCCCTGGGCTCGCGGCAGGGCTCCCGCTCGGGGCTGCTCCTGTGCCTTGGGCCTCTGGGCTCTCAGCGCCAGCTCTTCAGTAGCTGCAGCGGGAGGGACGTTGGTGCACAAGCCCCGTTTCCCCGGGGCTGTGAACGAGCTCCAGAGGCCTCCAAGCCTCCAGAGGCGCCTCCAGCTTTGGCTGCTGCCGGGCTGTGCAAGGGCAGGCCCTGGGGGAAGAGCTGCTGCCACCCAGCCCCACCGAGGGCTGAGCCTGGCACAGCAATTACCTCCGGTGCCTTTGCCCGTGTCTGGTGCCTCCAGCTTTCCTGCAGCAGGGGCTGGCACAGAGCCATTGCTTCCTATAGGATATGGTGCCTTCTGCACGGACTTTTGCTCCATCGCTTGAGAAACGAAAAAGGACAGCTGGATGAGATGGAATGATTCAGCATTCTGGGAGGTGGCATTTTCTGGAAACAATACTTGTCAAAGTCATAGATAAGGATCAGGAAAATGGCCAGGTTATTGGGGCTGGGCCAGGGACATCCCTCACCAAATCAGCCCCCCCGATCTGCCTGGAGAGTGGGAAATTGCAGGGGACCTCAGGGTTTGCATGGCCCCTGGTGCAGTTTGGGCCCCGCCCAGGTAAGCTGATGGCAAATGCCTTCCAGCAGAGGCTGGGGAGAAGCTGCAGCCAGGCCAGGCTGGGGAACAGCCCTGCAGGGCGTGGAAGCAGCAGCGGGGCAGCGAGGCTGCCATGGATCCCTTCCCGCTGTGCCGGGCACGGCGTGTGCAGATGTGCAGCCAAAGCCCCCGGCTGCTGAGCCCCAGGGAAGGCTGAGGGAATGCACCCACCACGGTGCCTCTCCAGGTCATTAAGCATCTGGTCCAGATGTTTGGCTGCCTCTAGAGATTTACTGGCTCCTGTGTCTTGGTTCTCGCCTGTTAGGGGACCTTAAAATAAAGTAGTTCCGCTTCATGTGCATGGATCCCACAGAACCAGGGCTCAGGCTGTGGGGACAGCAGGGGCACACTACTTACCCCAGCCATCAGAGCTGGGCTTGAGAGCATTAAGAAGCAAGGAAGCTGGGAATGTCCTCCCTGCAGACACACCTGTAACTCAACAGCCACAGAGGCTTCTGTCACCTGGTTCCTGCCAGGTTGTCACTGATTGTACTCGGAGGGGAATTTGAGAATTTAGAAGCAGATGCTCCCAAGGGTTCCAAGTCCTCTTCCATCCCACTTCCCTGAAAAGCCTTCCCAGCACTGACATCTAGAAGGCAGTACAGATCAGATGTGTTGCCATGGTGTGCAAGGGGCTCCTTTTGCCTTTAGGAATTGTGCAAAACAAGGAAGGGAAATGCACACACCACAGCATCTCTCCAGTGCAGGAGCAGGGCCAGGTGGACAACGTGCCTGTAGAGGCCCCACACTGGGATGGAAGGAGCCCGTTGCAGGGCAGTTGGGGCAGAAAGGACTCCCTGGAGCTGCCAGCAGCTCTAAACCCAGCCCCAGGCAGGGCCAGGGCTTGGCAGTGGCAGCAGGAGCAGCTCAGGCTCCTTGGGGCTGGCACAGGAGCTGTGAAAGGCTCAGCCCCGGGGCACAGCCCTGGGCCTGGCCCCTTCCCTCTCTGCTCTTCTCCATGGCTGCACAGAGCACATGGAAGGACACACTGGCATTGCACACAGGAGGAAATGGACAGCTAAATGCTCCTTCCTCCTACTGACAGCCATCCTGTGGGATCACTCAGGGCTCCAGAAGGGAGCAGGGCAAGATGTCCAGATTCCTTCAAACCTGAGCTTATGTTAAGGGAAAAGGCATATGAGTGAGTTCTTGCAACATGGACAGTGATCATTTTGTCAGGGAAGGCACACAGAGAACTTGCCTCCACCATGCTCTAGAATCTTCAAACTGTCATTCACCACCTTTTCCATATAAGCCATGTCATGATCCCAATCTAGAAGAGAGCAAAGACCAGATGCATTTCCATGGTGTGCTGGGATCCCCCTCTGCCTTAGGGAAATGGGCACTGCAAGGGGGTCAGATAGGGCCGTGGCAGCCAAATGGGAATGGACAAGGCCAAAGCTTGACACGGGCCATGGGGGAGCTCTGGGCTGGCTCCTGGTCACTCTCCACCCTCTTTGCAGGCCTGGTGACACATCCCTGGAGAGGAAACAGGGGCTGCAGAGGGGCCCATGGGGCTCTCTCCCTCCCGCAGAGGAAACCCTCCCTAAAGGCCTGGGGAAAACCATGCCCAGCGCTTCCCGGGGAGCAGGGAGCGCTGTCCCGGGACAGGGGAGCCAGGCTGCCGGCTCACCTGCTGCCCGCGCTGGCAGCGGAGCAGCCTGGGCAGCCCTGGCAGGCAGGGCCACGGCCAGGAGGAGCAGCAGGAAGAGGCGCAGAGCAAGGGCCATGGTGCCTTGCCCTCTGCCAGTCGTGCAGCTCTTGCTGCCACCGCTGTCCTGACACCGCTGTGCCAACGTCAGCACCGCTGCTGCCACCGCCACTGCTGCCGCAACAGTTGTGCTCAAGGACAACTGGTGGCTCCTTGTGCTGCTGTGCGACCACGGGGCTCTGGCACCTCTGTGAGCTCAGAGCCTGCTGTGACCTCATGGCCAGGGTGGAGTTGTGTGGGGACTGGGATCGTCCTTCTTCGGCAGAGAGCTCATCCTGCCCAGCTGCTCTGTCCAAGGGTTGTGACACAGTCCCAGCCCAGCTGATCTCACAGGCTGGGCCATGAAGGGATGGAGAGCAGCCCTGCCAAGAAGGACTTGGCGGTGCTGCTAGATGAGGGGCTGGACATGAGCCAGCCATGTGCATCCAAAGGAGAGTGCCCAGCAGCTTAAGGGAGGTGATTCCAACCCCTCTGCTCTGGTGAGACCACCAGGAGTACTGTAGAAGAGGTTTTACAGGGATTTCTTTGAGCCATTGAAAAGTCTGATCAGAGCATCCATGTTTTGCCCCTGAAAGAATTTCCTACTAAGGTTGTTGACATAGAAACCAAGAAAGAAAGAAGGATGAATAAGAGAAACGTGCCACTGCGTATTCCTAGGAGCACTTTGCTTGTCTCTCGTGATCAATGAGCAAAGTGTAGTTATGAGCTTTGTAAGAATGTAGAACAAGCACGCATGCTAGAATAAAAACAGGGTTTGAAGCCTTCTGGAAACGCAGTGTGTTTCTTTGTATTGTCTCCGTCTCTACCACGACAGAGTACTGCATCCAGCTCTGGGCTCCCCACGCAGGAAGGACATGGCCCTCTTGGATCTAGTCCAGAGGAGGGAGAAGTGCTCGGAGGGCTGGAGCCCTTCTGCTTTGGAGACTGGCTGGGAGAGCTGGCAGTGTTCAGCCTGGAAGACTCCAGGGACACCTGATTGCTTCCTTTCAGGACCTTAAGGGGGCTTGTAAAAGAGATGGGACAGAATTTTTAGTAGAGCCTTTTCTGCCAGACCAAGGGGAATGGTTTTAATCTAAAAGAGGGTCGATTCAGACCACACAAAAGAAACCCATTTTTTGCACTGGAGGTTTGGAAACCCTGGAACAGGTTGCCCAGCGAGGTGGACATCCATCCCTGCAGACATTCAAGCTCATGCTCTGAGCAAGCTGACCTAGATAAAGGTGTCCCTGCTCACTGCAGGGACTGCATCGGACTAGATGGCCTTTAAATGTCCCTTCCAAGCCAAGCCAGTCTTTGCTCCTGTGCACCATCAAAGCAGTGCTGGATTAGTGCTGGGGTGATTTTGTGGCTCCTGTATTTTGGTACTTGTGTCATTTAGCAATTGGCCATGACAGGATTCCTGGGCTGGGTAGTGAAATCTGCAAATAACACACAGTATGCTCAAGGAGAAACAGGAGAGGAGCATGGCTTCCAGTTCAGATAAATGCCAGCATTTTGCTGCCCGTTCCTTGTTAAGAAATAAAGGAATGTCCTGAAGGTCCCTTCATGTGGGTGCATTATTGGCTGTATCTGTGCTTGTGTTCTGTAAAACACGAGGTAAGTTGTGACAGCTTCTTGCCCCATTTGTCACTGGATAAAACCCAAATACTGCATGGCTCCTTGTCTACTTTCTTCCAAGTCAAGGCAAATTTTGTTCATGATTGGGTGGGACATATTCATCTGTTCACAAGGAAATTCTTCTTGCCATTCACACGGTGGCAAGATTGCTCTGTGGATTTGCTCTCATCAGACTGTAATGAAGGCCTACCTCTCACGAGAATGAAAGCTGATGCATTGGGAGGCCAAGTCTGGAGTAATTTGTCCTGGTGTCTGGCACTGTAGAGAGTTGTTCTGGAATTAAATGACGCTTGAAGACAGGTGTAGTCTACCATACTTCTAGCATACTAGAAGTGAAAAAACGGCCTTTGAAACAGGATTTTGTTTTTTCTTCCTCCTTCCTGGAATTTTAATCTCTGAGGTGTAAGCTCTTCAGCTTCCTCACAAGCATTGTTTTAATTCAGACAGGTGTGGTGTGAAACTTGAAGCAACATATTGAAAAATAATAATCCTGTACCTGGATTAAGCCTTGCATTTCCTAAATAACTCTACCTATCCTCAGGGATGTTTAAGAAAGGATCATTGTAAAAGCTGGGTGGGGGAGTGTTCCAGATTGCAAGGCAAGATGTTTTCTATTGACATCTGTATGGCACTTGCCTGGTGTCAAGTGGGCAATTCTCCTTATCTCTCTTCCTGAGTGATCATAAGCAACAGGGGGACATCTGCTGATAAGGGGCTATTGAATGTCACCACATGACTGATAAGAACTGTAACATCCCATTGTGAGATGCTCCGCCCAGAGGGAGGAGCCAAGCAGTGCCATGGAGATATAACCGGCAAGGTTCTGACACCAAGACAGCCTTTGCTCCACTGGACTCCCCAGAGGAACAGCAGCTGCTTCGACTTCCACAGATCTGCGGAGGAAGAATACACCCCTTTTCTGTAAGACTCCCCTGCTCCAACAGAACCACGCCTGACCCTCCAGGAGGACTGCAGCTCCTTTTCCAACTGGACTGCTACCAACACCCTGACCCACAGGGTGTCAGGTCGTGTTCTGACTCTGACAGTGTTATTCTGGTGTATTGCATTGTTGTATTTTTTTTTTTTTTTAATATTGTTTTTTTTTCCCTTTCCCTATTAAAGAACTGTTATTTCCTGCTCCCATATGTTTTGCCTGAGAGCCCCTTATTCATACCAGTTCGGAGGGGTGGGGAGGGTTTGCATTCTCCATTTCAGGGGAGGCTCCTGTCTCCTTTAACAGGCACCTGTCTTCCTAAACCAAGACAGGGAGGTAGAGTGTCATCAAAATTAAAAATACCCCTTTCTGAGAACTTTATATTCCTATAAAGAGAGATTCAAAATTGTTCATATATGGAACATTCACTAAGAACTGGAGGACAGATTGTCAAAATCATTGCTTGGGGAACAAATAAACATAAATAAAATAAATTTACATGTAGATAATAAGTAAATCATCACGCTAAGACAAAAACCAGACCTGCCGAAACTACCACCAGTAAGACTGTTTCATCTCATTCAATACAAAAAAAAAAAAAAGACTGAAAAGATTCAGAGATCTTCAAGACCAATATTATATACAGGAACCTCCGGGTATTGAGAAAAAAACGAAGGAAACTGTAGTGTGCAATTCACAGAAGTAACCTGGAATTTATTGGTGGATTTGTTGGAAACTTTCTGAGAGCAGGGGGCCAGGGCCAGGGCTGGCAGTGGCTGCTCAGGGATGGCTTTGGCCCCTGTCCCTCTCAGCAGCGCCTGCCCAAGCACCTGCGCTGCCCCCGGGCTCTCCTCCCGGCCTGCTGGGCTTTGTTGGGTGGCACAGCCGGTGCCCAGGGGCGCCAAGGTGCCTGCAGGGCCCGGCTCTGGGGAAAACGGAGAGCGTCCTGCTCGGATCCACCGTGCTGCCAGCTCAGCAGCGCAGCCCAGCACGGGCTCAGGCTCCCCATTGCTCCCACAGGTGCAGCCGGCTCCACAGCACGAGTTCCCCATTCCCAGAAGGAGTGTGAAAAACACCAGTCACTTGTTTATAAAATTTTAAATGTTTAATAGTAATAATATGTTGCAATAAATAGTAATAATATGTTGCAATAAAAATTGCAATATAATTAGAGTAATAAAAATTTTGGACAATTAGGATTATGAGTATTTGAGACAATAGAAAGGAAGAGTTACGGACATCCGGGTACCTTTTTTTGGGCAGCATGACCCTGAAAAAAGACACACGTTTACAGAGGATTAAGCCTTAAAAAGAATAATCTGTTGCATATTCATACATCTCAGACATGATGCACAAATTCCATTCAAACACAGGATTCCGTCTGGTCAGTTTCAGCTTCTTCTTATTAATCTGAAGAGCGTCTTCATGGCTGAGTGAGGCAGGGCAAAGTTAGATTCTTCTGACAGGAGAGCAATCAAATCTTTTTCTCTGAAAGATTTAGGCATCCTGTGACTGCTATCTCATTGCAGGTCCTTTCTTTTAAATAAGTATCTTATGTAGCGTAGTGACTTCAGAACCAGCCCTGCCTTTCTGAGGGACACAAATTCATCTGTTAGAATCCCTTGGAGCTTCTGGAGCTGCTCTTGGCCCACCTGTGGATAATTGGGCTGCTCTGGAGCAGCGGAGAACTTTCAGCTTGGTACCCATGTATGGGGTCTGCAGAATCTAAGCAGCATCTTCGTGGGCCAACAACAGACTGGAAAGGAAAAACCAACATCAGAAACCAGTGAGATGGAGAACTTTTGGCTGTTTGAGATAAAAAACGTCAACTAAAAATCTGGATGGGAAAGAACAACCTTTCTCACAAGGATTCCAGTGGAATAAATGACAACAGGTGTTGAAATAACAGTCAGTGCCCGGAGCAATGACAATTCCTTGGAATAAAAGCCAGGGCACACTGCAAAGACAGTTCTCTGTCCTGTGGGCTCCATAAGCCACACATGAACATGGCACTTATCCTGAGTGCTTCCCAAAGCTTCTCTGCAAGAAGCACTGGAGAAGTGCATGGGGCAAGAGTTCTGCAAGTGCCAGGCTCTTGTGCAGCAGAAAGGTTGTAAAATATGAAAGATTCTAGCAACCACAATAAATCCATCATTTATGGCTTGTAAATACTCCAGCGAATCTCAGTTCCTTCTGGGTGAAAACAAACACAGGGCAAACTTTCCAAAGTATGGCTTCATGACAAAGTTCCAGTTTGTCTGTTCCTGTTTGTGGGAGAAGACGAGGTTACAAGCTGCCCAGCTCAAGAAGAAAAGGAGGATCTACATTTCCCTGTCATATTTTCCTTCTGACAAAGGAATGAAGATCAAGAATTTGGGCAAATGGAGGGATAAAACTGGAGTATGGATGAGCCTTTTACATTTTAAGATGCTTCATTTGCTAAAATACAAACAGTTTTGTTGTGCATGGATCTCCTGGCTAAACCTCTTTGTCTTCAAACTCCCTTTGTCCATGGAAGAACTGAACAAGCTCCATATATCAGAGCTTCAAGGTAAAAGCTCTGTGATGAGCCAGCGTATGTCTAGCAAGAAGGAAATCACAGCTTATATCTGGTCCTAAACCCAAGCTTTGCTAGATCAAAGATGGATGATATTATTTTCCAGCTCTCAATAGATCTGTCATAATTTACAAAAACCCAAAATATCATGCATAGAAATATTTCATAATTATTAAACTAGATAGAGAGATAGATAGATAGGTAGACAGATAGATAGACAGATAGATGATAGATGGATTGACAAGGCAGACAGAGACATATGAATGCACTTGCCTGGATAATTTTGCATAGAAAGAGATGGGGAAGGGAGAGGTTATGGGAGACACATGGGAGACAATCCTTTTTCCAGAAGAATCAGCTTTCTTCCTCAGTGACCACCAGGGCACCTGAAGACTACACCAAGAAGGCCCTGTGATCCCAATGGCCTGTGCCTCCAGCAATGCAAGAAAGTAAGGCCTGCCTCTTAATACTACAGTGTTGTTAAAGACATTTATTCTCAATGTTTGGTGACAAGAGGAACAAGGTGAAGCCAGTTACTGCAAAATGCCCGCACAAGCACCACTGCATATCACAGCCAAAGGAAGGATGAAGCCCTGGTGTCCCACAACCGTGGCCCAAGCGGCCACAGAGCCTCCTTCCACCCTGGGTGCATTGCAGCCCCACTGACCAGCAAGAAGAAAAGGGCCCTCCTCAGAGCAAGCAAACTTAACCCTCTGACATAACACAAATTTAGAGGGCAAAAACATAAAAAAACACACAAGATAAGCCGCGCTTGCCAGTGAGGAGAGTTGGAATTCTCTGCCACTCGACCCTTCCCCAGCAGGTTCCCAAATATAACTGGGGTCTAAGCTGCGCCCTGCCAAGGAACAGAGCCAGCCGCCGTGAGTGGGAGAAGGCGCGGCCGCAGTTGCAGCCCCAGGTGCCTCCTGTGGGCCCGGGCACGGCCGTGGCTGTAAATGTGCAGGGCTGCAGCACAGGGCCAGGGCGGAGCTCAGCAGCCTCAGCAGAGCCCACGGCCGCGGCCCTTCCCTGCCGGGGCCCGAGCCTGGCCCGGCCCGGCCCGGCCTGAGCAGCCCGGCCTGGCCGCAGGGGATGGGCTCGGCCCGCCCGCTGTGCCCACAGGCCGGGCCCAGGGCTCTGCAAGAGGCTTTCTCCCAGCCCTGCAGAACCTCGGCCAAGGGACCCCTTGCTGTGCTGGGAAGAGTAAAAACCCCCTGAAATGTAACCCTGCTGCACACCTGATGAGGGATCCCTGCACGCCTTAGGAGAGGCCATTAATATTCCTTTGTGCTTCCTGAGGGATCCCTGCACCCCTAAGCAGGGACTCCAAAATATCCCTGTGTGCCTCATGAGGGATCCCTGCACCCTTCAGCACTGACCCCAAAATATCCCTGTGTGCCATATGAGGTGCAGGCCCAGATGATCCCATGGAAGGAAATGTGCCCTCAGCCCAGGGACGCTCAGCATGGGCGCCCCCAGCCCTTGGGGCCGCGCCGCTGGTCACAGCAGCCCCTGCCTGGCTCCTGCCTGCCCACACCGTGGGCATCCACGGCTGCTCCTGGGCATGGAGCTCAGCCAGGGCTGGTGCTGGCTAGACTTTGCTGCTGCTAGCACTAGGACAGAGCTGTGAAAACTCCATTTCTTTATTGAAACAAAAAATGTGGGCCAAGCTCTGCCTTGGCAGACAGAGGCTGCCCACCTTCACTCCGGGCTGGAGTACAGGACCAGGGGGCTCAGGGGTAGAGGGTCTCGTTTCTGAGGGGTGGGTATTGGTAAGGCCTTGTTCTGCTGCTGAAGCTATGGCAGGGCAGATAGGGAGAGCAGTGGATAGTAGGGATCACGGGTCCAGATCTCCTTGCCCAAGTTGCTAGGATCTTCTCCTGGAGATTCACAAGAGGCGCTCCTGTGGAGAGAGGAGGTAGCTGAGGCCCCAGCTGCCAGTGGCACACAGGGACCCTCCTGCACAGCAGGGCCCAGAGCTGGCAAGGCTCCCCAGCACGGCTGGAGCTGCTGGCACAGCTTGGCCCAGCTGCACAGCTGCCCCTCACGGCCCTGACGAGCAGGGGATGGCTCTGGGCAGGGTCCCTGGCCAGGAGCGGGCCCCAGAGCGCCTCTGCCTTTCCAGGGCAATCTCCTCCCTGCTCTTTCTCCTCCCCACCGTGCTTTGCCTCTGCCCTGTAGCCCCGGGTGCCTCCTGTGCCGCAGGGCACGGCCGCGGCTGTAAATGCGTTGGGCTGCAGCACAGGGCCAGGGCGTAGCGAGGCCCTTGTTGCACCTGCCGCGCTGCTCGGCAGCCCCATGGCAGCCCGGGCCCGCGGCCCTTCCCCGCCGGGGCCGCAGCTGGCCCGACAGGGGCGCGGCGGCTCCTGAGGCCCCGCCCGGCCCCCAAGGATGGGCCCTGCCCGCCCGCCGGGCCCGCAGGCCGGGCCCAGGGCTTTGCGGGAAGCTCCCTGCCGACTCTGTCCAACCTCGACCGACAGTGGCCCTTTGCTGCGCTGAAAAGACTGAAAATCCCCGCAGCACACCGCATGAGGGACTCTTGCAAACCTCCCTAGAGACCATCAATACTCCTTTGTGCCTCATGAGGGATCCCTGCACCCTCAGCAGAGTTGCCAGTATATCCCCGTGTGCCTCATGAGGGATCCCTGCACCCCACAGCACAGATCCCAAAATATCTCTGTGTGCCTCACAAAAGAGCCCAGCCTCCTGCCCACCTTAGCAAGGGCTCGGCTCCTCTCCACACCTTGATGGCAAGCACTAACCGCCACGTTTATTTCGAGGAAGTCAAGCCCCTGCCAGCCTTACAGATGTCTCCAGTCACCTGTACACCATAGAAAAGATCCCAAATCCTCTAAGAACCTCATGAGGAACCCCAGCCACAGGCACCACTTACAAATGACCCAAAGCCCTGCGTCTCTTACTGCAACACCCGACAGGCACAACACCCCCTCTCCAGCTCGTGTGCCGCATGACGGACCCCGGTCATCTGCCAGCCTTACACGGGTCCCCCGTCACCTGCATGCCATAGAAAAGCCCCACTAGTCATTAACTCTAGCCAGCAGCGTGTTCCCTGACAGAAGCCAATTCCCTTCTGGGAATGGGGAACTCGTGCTGTGGGGCCGGCTGCACCTGTGGGAGCAATGGGGAGCGTGAGCCCGTGCTGGGCTGCGCTGCTGAGCTGGCAGCACGGTGGATCTGGGCAGGACGCTCTCCGTTTCCCCCAGAGCTGGGCCCTGCAGGCACCTTGGCGCCCCTGGGCACCGGCTGTGCCACCCAAGAAAGCCCAGCAGGCCGGGAGGAGAGCCCGGGGGCAGCGCAGCTGCTTGGGCAGGCGCTGCTGAGAGGGACAGGGGCCAAAGCCATCCCTGAGCAGCCACTGCCAGCCCTGGCCCTCCCTGCCCCGGGACAGCTCCCCCAGCCCCTGGGGACAGAGCCAGGCCCTGTCAGGACCCAGTGCAGCCCCTGCCCAGTCGGGAGCCAGCGCTGGCTCTGGCCCTGGGCTCGCGGCAGGGCTCCCGCTCGGGGCTGCTCCTGTGCCTTGGGCCTCTGGGCACTCAGGGCCAGCTCCGCAGCAGCTGCAGCGGGAGGGACGTTGGTGCACGAGCCCCGTTTCCCCGGGGCTGTGAACGAGCTCCAGAGGCCTCTAAGCCTCCAGAGGCGCCTCCAGCTTTGGCTGCTGCCAGGCTGTGCAAGGGCAGGCCCTGGGGGAAGAGCTGCTGCCACCCAGCCCCACCGAGGGCTGAGCCTGGCACAGCAATTACCTCCGGTGCCTGTGCACGTGTCTGGCATGTCCTTCCTTCCTGCAGCAGGGGCTGCCAATCGGCCTCTGCTTCCTTGGGGAAACACCTCCTTCTGTCCTGCCTTTTGGTCCATCACTTGAGAAAAAAAAAAAACAGCTGGATCAGATGGAACAATTCCCCATTTCTGTGGTGGAATCTTCAGGGCATCCTGTTTATTAAAAATGGAGAAAGATGCACAAAACATCTGGGCTTTTGGGGCTGGGCCAGAGCCACCCTCCTCCAAACAGCTGCCAGTGCCGAGCAGAAGTTGTGAGGGGATGGCGCAGGGCGAGGGCACACATGTGCGTGGTTCTGTCCTGGCACCTGCAGCGATGCCCCCCTGGCCGAGCTGTGGGCTCTGAGCTGGCAGCTCTCCCAGGGCAAAGGCCTTGACCTACCCTGCCCATGTCCTCGACGCCCTATCCTGAATGTGGGTTGGGAAGCCAGATCATTTCCAGAAACAGGTTCATCTGCAAAGGGAGGGCAGGAGAGAACAGCTCCCGTGACACTGCTGAAGATTCTCCTTCAGGCCCGAGTGGCAGTGAGAGCACCTGGGTGATTGGTGCCCTCCAAGGCACTCCCTGGGCTCTGCCTTCCACTCACAGCAGGGCCAGGGGGACCACGTGCCTGCAGTGGCCCCACACTGGGATGGAAGGAGCCCCTTGCAGGGCAGTTGGGGCAGAAAGGACTCCCTGGAGCTGCCAGCAGCTCTAAACCCAGCCCCAGGCAGGGCCAGGGCTTGGCAGTGGCAGCAGGAGCAGCTCAGGCTCCCTGGGGCTGGCACAGGAGCTGTGAAAGGCTCAGTCCTGGGGCACAGCCCTGGGCCCGGCCCCTTCCCTCTCTGCTCTTCTCCGTGGCTGCACAGGGCACACGGAAGGACACACTGGCATTGCACATGGGAGGAAATGGACAGCTGAATGCTCCTTCCTCCCAGTGACAGCCATCCTGTGCGATCGCTGTTGAGTACAAGAGCAGAAATTTGGAGACCAGGATTTCCAGAATCTATCAAACATCTTGTGAGGCACACTTCTCCTTGTGGCTCACAAGAGACCCCTGAGCCCTGCTCAGTTTACAGCTATCCCTCGGTCCCTGCACACCTTTGGACATACATTCAATTCCCTAGACAAGTTTTGTAGGTCCCCAGTCCCCAGCACAGCACAGAGCTGACCCAAAGCCCCTGCAGGCCTTTAGAGGAATCCAAACATAACACTCAGGGAGCAGCAAGAGTGCTGAACCGTCTTCCGTGTGCGTCCACCATGTGTCCCTGGGTGAAAAGATGAGGCCTGTGGGGCAAATCCCCACTCTGCTCCTAAGAGATCTGGGGCTGCCCCAGGCCCAGTGTCTGTCGGGCTCTGAGCTGATGCCTCAGGCTCTGAAGGACTTCCTTCAGAGTCCAGCCTCACTGCACTGTTCTCAAGGCAAGCACTTACTGAAGGCTTCCCTCTTTTCCTGGGCATGCCGCTGGAGGAGGTGCAGGCCCAGATGATCCCAGGGAAGGAAATGTGCCCTCAGCCCAGGGATGCTCAGCATGGGCTCCCCCAGCCCTCGGGGCCGCGCCGCTGGTCACAGCAGCCCCTGCCTGGCTCCTGCCTGCCCACCCCGTGGGCATCCACGGCTGCTCCTGGGCATGGAGCTCAGCCAGGGCTGGTGCTGGCTGGGATTTGCTGCTGCTACCACCCGGACACAGCTGTAATAACTCCATTTCTTTATTGAAACAAAAATGTGGGCCAAGCGCTGCCCTGGCAGACAGGGCCTGCCCATCTTCACTTCTGGCCAGGGAACAGGACCAGGGGGCTCAGGGGCAGAGGGTCTCGTTTTGGAGGGGTGGGTTTAGGGAAGGCCTGGTGACGGTGCTGAAGCCACGGCAGGGCAGATAGGGGCATAAGTGGACAGGTGGGATCATGGGTCCAGATCTCCGTGCCTAAGTTGCTAGACTCCTCTGATGCAGATTCACAAGAGCACCTGTGGAGAGAGGAGGTAGCTGAGGCCCCAGCTGCCAGTGGCACACAGGGACCCTCCTGCACAGCAGGGCCCAGGGATGGCAAGGCTCCCCAGCACGGCTGGAGCTGCTGGCACAGCTTGGCCCAGCTGCACAGCTGCCCCTCACGGCCCCGGCGAGCAGGGGATGGCTCTGGGCAGGGTCCCTGGCCAGGAGCGGGCCCCAGAGCGCCTCTGCCTTTCCAGGGCAATCTCCTCCCTGCTCTTTCTCCTCCCCACCGTGCTTTGCCTCTGCCCTGTGCCCCTGGGGTTGCTCTTGGCCACGCAGCCTCAGTGGGAGCCAGCCCTGGCTGCAGCCCCAGCCGCCCCCCAGGACAAGGCCCAGCAATTCAGAGGCCAATGAAAGCACTGGGCAGCAGCAGAACCCTCAGCAGACTCATTTGGACAGTCATGGACTGGCCACAACTCCACTGCAGCCTCCCTGGGAATGTTCCCTGCCCATGAGCCAGCCTTTAAAGGCAGCTGTTTGAAGTAGAAAATTGCAAAACACTCACCATATTCTCTTCCAATAATACCAGATTCCTGCACAGCAAATACCAAGGCAAAGTGCTGTCCCAGCCACAATGGCCATCACCTTTAGCAAACAAGGTGTTCCCCAGCAGAAAACTCTTCTCTTTCTTCTCCAGATGTTGTCATTACGTGTTGAGGCGCTGGCTGCATCTGTGGGAGCAAAGGGGAGCGTGAGCCCGTGCTGTGCTGCCCTGCTGAGCTGGCAGCAAGGTGGATCCGGCCAGGACGTTCTGGCTCCCAGTTTCCCCCTGAGCTGGGGCCTGCAGGCACCTTGCTGCCCTTTGCACCAGGACTGCTCAGTACCCGAGCCCCTGAGCCTGCATGCCATAATTCCTCTCTGCTGTGTCCTTCTGCTCCCGGCAATACTTGTCAAAGACAGGGAGAATGACAAGGAAAATGCTCTGGGTTTTGGAGCTGCTCCAGGGCCCTCCCTCCTGAAAACAGCTGCCTCGCTGCATCTACCCAGAGACCGGCAAATCACAGGGGATCTCGGGCCCGTGGTGCAGTTTGGGCTCCCTGTCAGCTGATGGCAAACGCCTTCCAGCAGAGGCTGGGGAGAAGCTGCAGCCAGGCCAGGCTGGGGAACAGCCCTGCAGGGCGTGGAAGCAGCAGCGGGGCAGCGAGGCTGCCATGGATCCCTTCCCGCTGTGCCGGGCACGGCGTGTGCAGATGTGCAGCCAAAGCCCCCGGCTGCTGAGCCCCAGGGAAGGCTGAGGGAATGCACCCACCACGCTGGCTGTCCACATCACTCCGTTTTTTTCCCAGATGTTTAGATTCCTCCAGGGACTTATGAGCTCCTATGGGCTTGTTCTTCCTTCTCAGGGGACCTTAAGAGAAATATTTCCATTTCCTAGCAATGGGTCCCACAGAAGCAGGGCTCAGCCTGCGGGGTCAGCAGGGACACACTACTCACGTCTGCGACGGGAGCTGGGCTTGCGTGCAACATCCACCAAAGGACCTGGGAAAGTCCTCCGTGCAGACAGCCCTGTAACTCAACAGCCACAGAGGCTTCTGTCATCTCTGCTCATCTGCAGGGACACCCCTGAGCCACAGGAGCGGTGAGGGGATGGCGCAGGGCGAGGGCACACACGTGCGTGGTTCTGTCCTGGCACCTGCAGCGATGCCCCCCTGGCCGAGCTGTGGGCTCTGAGCTGGCAGAGCTCTTCCAGGGGGAAAGGCCTTGACCTACCCTGCCCATCTCCCAGAGGCTCAGTAATGGGTATGGGATGGGAACCCAGAACATCGTTGTCAACAGGATCATCTTCCTGATTAGGATTATCTTCATCATCAAGTTCAGCTGCAAAGAAAGGCAGGAGAGAACAGCTCCCATGACACTGCTGAAGATTCTCCTTCAGGCCCGAGTGGCAGTGAGGGCACCTGCACTCACAGTAGGGCCAGGGGGACCAAGTGCCTGCAGTGGCCCCACACTGGGATGGAAGGAGCCCCTTGTGGGGCACACGGGACAGAAAGGACTCCCTGGATCTGCCAGCAGCTCTAAACCCAGCCCCAGGCAGGGCCAGGGCTTGGCAGTGGCAGCAGGAGCAGCTCAGGCTCCCTGGGGCCGGCACAGGAGCTGTGAAAGGCTCAGCCCCGGGGCACAGCCCTGGGCCCGGCCCCTTCCCTCTCTGCTCTTCTCTGTGGCTGCACAGGGCACACGGAAGGACACAGTGGCATTGCACATGGGGGGAAATGGATAGCTAAATGCTCCTTCCTCCCACTGAGAGCCATCCTGTGGGATCAATGTTGGGTACAAAGTAGAAATTTGCAGGCCAGGATTTCCAGAAACCATCAAACGTCCGAGGATCTTAAGGGAAATGACACAGGAACGTTACTCTGAACCATGATTACACTTGGACAATGATTACTCAGTTAGGAAAGGGTTGCTGTTAGCCTACCTTCACCAAGCTCCAACATCCTTAAGCCGTGCTTTACCAGCGTTTCCAAATGATCAAAGTCACGATCCCAGCCTAGAATGGAACACAGATGGAAACCCTCCCATGGTGTCATGGTGTGTTGGGATCCCTTTCTCTAGGGAACCCAGCACTGCACAGGGGTCAGGTAATGCTGTGTTCCAGGAGCGCCAAGCAGCAGAGAGGGCAGCTCAAGCCTCAGCCGGGCTCAGGCCCAGAGGCACAGCAATTACCTCTTGGCACTGTGCCTGGCATCGCCTCCCTTCCTGCAGCAGAGGCTGCCAATGAGCCCCTGCTTCCTCCGGGAAACTGAGCCTTCAGCACAGCCTCTCCTTCCATCTCTGCAGAAAGGAAAAGGGAGAGCTGGATCAGGTAGGGCTGTTCCCTAGTGGGAAGGTGGCATCTTAAGGAGGCAATGCTTGTCAAATCCGTTAATAAGGTTCTGGAAGTCATTGAAGTCTTGGAGCAGGGACGGGTCTATCGCTTCACCAAACCGCAAACTCTGCTGCTGCCTGATCTATCCTGAGACCAGGAAATCGAAGGGATTCTCAGTCGGTGCATGGCCCCTGTGGCAGATCAGGCTCCCTGTCAATAGGTGCCAATTGCCTTCCTGCAGAGGCTGGGGAGAAGCTGCAGCCAGGCCAGGCTGGGGAACAGCCCTGCAGGGCGTGGAAGCAGCAGCAGGGCAGCGAGGCTGCCATGGATCCCTTCCTGCTGTGCCGGGCACGGCGTGTGCAGATGTGCAGCCAAAGCCCCCGGCTGCTGAGCCCCAGGACAAGGCTGAGGGAAATGCACCCACTATGGCACCTCTCTATATCACTCAAGCATCTTCTCCATGTGTTTGGATGTCTCTAGGGACTTACTGTCCCCTCTAGGTTTGTTCCTCCTCACAGATGACCTTAGGAGAAATATTTCCATTTCCCCCGGAATGGATCCCACAGAACCAGGGCTATGCCTGTGGGGTCAGCAGGGACACACTACTCACCCCTGCGATGGGAGCTGGGCTTGTTTGCAGCAATCAGGAATGGAGCCTGAAAAGTCCTCCCTGCAGACACCCCTGTAACCCAACAGCCACAGAAGCTTCTGTCACCTGCATCCTGCCAGGTTTTCAGTGATTATTCTTTGAGAGGAACATGGACAACATACCTGCAGGAGGCTTAAGAGGCTGCAAATCTTCATTGAGCCAAGCTGCTGGGGAAATGTTCCTAGCATGCTCATCTAGAGGGGAGCAAAGACCAGACCCATTTCCATGATGTGCTGGGATTCCCCTCTGCATTTGGGAATTGGGCACTGCAAGGGGTTCGGGTAAGGCTGTGGGAGCCAGATGGAAATGGAGAAGGGCAAAGCTGTACAGGGGCCATGGGGGAGTTCTGGGCTGGCTCCTGGTAACTCTTCACCCTCTTTGCATGCCCTGTTACACATCCCTGGAAAGGAAAAAGGCCCAGCCCCAGGCCCGTGGGGGCCCTCTCCCTCCCGCAGAGGAAACCCTCCCTACAGGCCTGGGGAAAACCATGCCCAGCGCTTCCCGGGGAGCAGGGAGCGCTGTCCCGGGACAGGGGAGCCAGGCTGCCGGCTCACCTGCTCCCCGCGCTGGCAGCGGAGCAGCCTGGGCAGCCCTGGCAGGCAGGGCCACGGCCAGGAGGAGCAGCAGGAAGAGGCGCAGAGCAAGGGCCATGGTGCCTTGCCCTCTGCCAGTCGCGCAGCTCTTGCTGCCACCGCTGTCCTGTCACCGCTGTGCCAACGTCAGCACCGCTGCTGGCACCACCGCTGCTGCCGCAACAGTTGTGCTCAAGGACAACTGGTGGCTCCTTGTGCTGCTGTGCAACCACGGGGCTCTGGCACCTCTGTGAGCTCAGAGCCTGCTGTGACCTCATGGCCAGGGTGGAGTTGTGTGGGGACTGGGATCGTCCTTCTTCGGCAGGGAGCTCATCCTGCCTAGCTGCTCTGTCCAAGGGTTTTGACACAGTCCCAGCCCAGCTGATCTCACAGGCTGGGCCATGAAGGGATGGAGAGCAGCCCTGCCAAGAAGGACTTGGCGGTGCTGCTAGATGAGGGGCTGAACATGAGCCAGCCATGTGCATCCAAAGGAGAGTGCCCAGCAGCTTGAGGGTGGTGATTCCACCCCTCTGCTCTGGTGAGATTCCACCTGGAGTACTGTGGAAGAGGTTTTACAGGGATTTCTTTGAGCCATTGAAAAGTCTGATAAAAGCATCCATGTTTTGCCCCTGAAAGAATTTCCTACTAAGGTTGTTGACATAGAAACCAAGAAAGAAAGAAGGATAAATAAGAGAAACGTGCAACTGCCTATTCCAAGTAGCACTTTGCTTGTCTCTCGTGATCAATGAGCAAAGTGTAAAGTTATGAGCTTTGTAAGAATGTAGAACAAGCATGCATGCTAGAATAAAAACAGGGTTTGACGCCTTCTGGAAACGCAGTGTGTTACTTTGTATTGTCTCCGTCTCTACTACGACAGAGTACTGCATCCAGCTCTGGGCTCCCCACGCAGGAAGGACATGGCCCTCTTGGATCTAGTCCAGAGGAGGGACAAATGCTTGGAGGGCTGGAGCCCTTCTGCTTTGGAGACAGGCTGGGAGAGCTGGCAGTGTTCAGCCTGAAAGAGAGAAGACTCCAGAGACACCTGATTTCTGCTTTTCAGGACTTTAAGGGGGCTTGTAAAAGAGATGGGACAGAATTTTAGGTAGAGCTTTTTCTGCCAGACCAAGGGGAATGGTTTTAATCTAAAAGAGGGTCGATTCAGACTAGACAAAAGAAACCCATTTTTTGCACTGGAGGTTTGGAAACCCTGGCACAGGTTGCCCAGCGAGGTGGACATCCATCCCTGCAGACATTCAAGCTCATGCTCTGAGCAAGCTGACCTAGATAAAGGTGTCCCTGCTCACTGCAGGGACTGCATTGGACTAGATGGCCTTTAAATGTCCCTTCCAAGCCAAGCCAGTCTGTGCTCCTGTGCACCATCAAAGCAGTGCTGGATTAGTGCTTGGGTGATTATGTGGCTCCTGTATTTTGGTACTTGTGTCATTTAGCAATTGGCCTCGACAGGATTCCTGGGCTGGGCAGTGAAATCTGCAAATAACACACAGTGTGCTCAAGGAGAAACAGGAGAGGAGCACGGCTTCCAGTTCAGATAAATGCCAGCATTTTGCTGCCCGTTCCTTGTTAAGAAATAAAGGAATGTCCCGAAGGTCCCTTCATGTGGGTGCATTTTTGGCTGTATCTGTGCTTGTGTTCTGTAAAACACGAGGTAAGTTGTGACAGCTTCTTGCCCCTTTTGTCACTGGATAAAACCCAAATACTGCATGGCTCCTTGTCTACTTTCTTCCAAGTCAAGGCAAATTTTGTTCATGATTGAGTGGGACATATTCATCTGTTCACAAGGAAATTCTTGCCATTCACACGGTGGCAAGATTGCTCTGTGGATTTGCTCTAATCAGACTGTAATAAAGGCCTACCTCTCACGAGAATGAAAGCTGATGCATTGGGAGGCCAAGTCTGGAGTAATTTGTCCTGGTGTCTGGCACTGTAGAGAGTTGTTCTGGAATTAAATGATGTTTGAAGACAGGTGTAGTCTACCATACTTCTAGCATACTAGAAGTGAAAAAACGGCCTTTGAAACAGGATTTTGTTTTTTCTTCCTCCTCCCAGGAATTTTAATCTCTGAGGTGTAAGCTCTTCAGCTTCCTCACAAGCATTGTTTTAATTCAGACAGGTGTGGTGTGAAGCTTGAAGAAATGCTGGTTTATAGCACAAAATAGCAATCCATTCCCAGGTAAAGCCAAGTATTTCCCAAATAACTCTACCTATCCTCATGGATGTTTCAGAAAGGATCATGGTAGAATCTGGGAGTGGGGAGAAAGAGTGTCATCAAAATTCAATATACAGCTTGCTGAGATTGTTTTATTCCTATAAAACGAGATTCAAAATTGTTCATATATGGAACTGTCCTAGGCTGACGTTATGATGCTTGTATCCCCATTCGTGTGTCTGTTTATGCTGGATATTATGTTCCGTGCCTTCAAGACTGGCTCTGAAGAGGGAATGTTTTGTTTTGGCCCCTTATCAGCCGCTCCCCAACAACCGGTGGGACATACAGACAGGGCAGTACATAGTGCTGTTTCTGCTTTTTTGCTGGGCTTTTTGCTTTGGTCTTGCTTCTGCTGGCTCCTACTTCTGCTTGCTCTCGCTTCTTGCTTTTTCTCATTAGTTAGTTTAGCTAAACAGTCCAAATTTCTTCCTGGACTGTTTCTCCTTTCCTCTTTTGTATCTACTCGAACCTGCTCCAGACTGGGACCTGGGAACACCGAGAGTTTGCACCCTGTGGCTGCAGCAGCTACCCCAGCGCCGGAGGGACTGATACCAGAGCGACCACCCACAAGAGAGAGACTTTCTGAATTTGTCATCTTATTCAGAGCGGCGAAACAGTGGTGTCATCCGGTATTATTCATTTTGTGTGCAGGGGGTGCTGTGCCTGTTCAATAAACAGGTTCTTTCCACTTCTCTCTGAGGAATTCTTCCTGAACTGGCTGGGGGGAGGGACTGTGTGGGTTTGCTCTCTGGAGGAGCCCCTCTTTGGGGATTCTCTCCATTATTTGCCCTAAACCGGGACAGGAACATTCACTAAGAGCTAGAGGACAGATTGTCAAAATCATTGCTTGGGGAACAAAAAACCCACATAAATAAAACTAAGTTTACATGTAGATAATAGGTAAATCATCATGCTAAAAAAAAACAAGACCTGCCAAAAGTAAAAGTCGTAAGGCCATTTCATCTGTCACAGTAAAAAAAAAAAGACTGAAAAGAATCAGAAATCCTCAAGACCAATACTATATACAGGAACCTCCAGGTATTGAGAAAAAAACAAAGGAAACTGTAGTGCGCAATTCACAGAGGTAACCTGGAATTTACTGGAGGATTTGTTGGAAACTTTCTGAAAGCAAGGGGCCAGGGCCAGGGCTGGCAGTGGCTGCTCAGGGATGGCTTTGGCCCCTGTCCCTCTCAGCAGCGCCTGCCCAAGCAGCTGCGCTGCCCCCGGGCTCTCCTCCCGGCCTGCTGGGCTTTGTTGGGTGGCACAGCCGGTGCCCAGGGGCGCCAAGGTGCCTGCAGGGCCCGGCTCTGGGGGAAACGGAGAGCGTCCTGCCCGGATCCACCGTGCTGCCAGCTCAGCAGGGCAGCCCAGCACGGGCTCAGGCTCCCCATTGCTCCCACAGGTGCAGCCGGCCCAACAGCACGTGTTCCTGATTCTCAGATGGGCATGAGAAAGGCTATCTCTGACAGAACAGGATCCTGGCTAGAGTTAATAGCAGGCCTACTTTGTTTGGAGCTTATCCTTATATTCTTCTGAGTTGGAATCTAGTATTACTGGAAGAGAAAAGGGTGAGTGTTTTGTTCATCTTTCCCTCAAACAGCTTCTTTTGAAAGTCTAATGTAGACAGGAAATGCTCCCAGAGAGGCTGCAGTGGAACTGTGGCCAGTCCATGACTGTCCAAATGACTCTGCTGAGGGTTCTGCTGCTGCCCAGTGCTTTCATTGGCCTCTGAAGTGCTGGGCCTTGTCCTGGGGGGCCGGCTGGGGCTGCAGCCAGGGCTGGCTCCCACTGAGGCTGCGTGACCAAGAGCAGCCCCAGGGGCACAGGGCAGAGGCAGAGCACGGTGGGGAGGAGAAAGAGCAGGGAGGAGATTGCCCTGGAAAGGCAGAGGCGCTCTGGGGCCCGCTCCTGGCCAGGGACCCTGCCCAGAGCCGTCCCCTGCTCGCCGGGGCCGTGAGGGGCAGCTGTGCAGCTGGGCCAAGCTGTGCCAGCAGCTCCAGCCGTGCTGGGGAGCCTTGCCAGCTCTGGGCCCTGCTGTGCAGGAGGGTCCCTGTGTGCCACTGGCAGCTGGGGCCTCAGCCACCTCCTCTCTCCACAGGCACTCTCAAGAATCTGCAGTAGAGTAGCCTAGCAACTTGGGCAAGGAGATCTGGACTCGTGATCCCTTCTATCCACGGCTGCCCCTATGTGCCCTTCCGTGGCTTCAGCAGCAGAACGAGGCCTTCCCAAAGCCCACCCCTCCAAAACGAGACCCTCTACCCCTGAGCCCCCTGGTCCTGTACTCCAGCCCGGAATGAAGGTGGGCAGGCCCTGTCTGCCAGGGCAGGGCTTGGCCCACATTTTATTTTTCAATAAAGAAATGGAGTTTTCACAGCTCTGTCCTAGTGCTAGCAGCAGCAAAGTCTAGCCAGCACCAGCCCTGGCTGAGCTCCATGCCCAGGAGCAGCCGTGGATGCCCACGGGGTGGGCAGGCAGGAGCCAGGCAGGGGCTGCTGTGACCAGCGGCGCGGCCCCGAGGGCTGGGGGAGCCCATGCTGAGCATCCCTGGGCTGAGGGCACATTTCCTTCCATCGGATCATCTGGGCCTGCACCTCCTCCAGTGGCATGCCCAGGAAAAGAGGGAAGCCTTCAGTAGGTGCTTGCCTTGAGAACAGTGCAGTGAGGCTGGACTCTGAAGGAAGTCCTTCAGAGCCTGAGGAATCAGCTCAGAGCCCGACAGACACTGGGCCTGGGGCAGCCCCAGATCTCTTAGGAGCAGAGTGGGGATTTGCCCCACAGGCCTCATCTTTTCACCCAGGGACACATGGTGGACGCACACGGAAGATGGTTCAGCACTGTTGCTGCTCCCTGACTGTTATGTTTGGTCCCAGACCCCCGTGGTTGCACAGCAGCACAAGGAGCCACCAGTCAGTCCTTGAGCACAACTGTTGCGGCAGCAGCGGCGGTGGCAGCAGCGGTGCTGACGTTGGCACAGCGGTGACAGGACAGCGGTGGCAGCAAGAGCTGCGCGACTGGCAGAGGGCAAGGCACCATGGCCCTTGCTCTGCGCCTCTTCCTGCTGCTCCTCCTGGCCGTGGCCCTGCTTGCCAGGGCTGCACAGGCTGCTCCGCTGCCAGCGCGGGGAGCAGGTGAGCCGGCAGCCTGGCTCCCCTGTCCCGGGACAGCGCTCCCTGCTCCCCGGGAAGCGCTGGGCATGGTTTTCCCCAGGCCTTTAGGGAGGGTTTCCTCTGCGGGAGGGCGAGAGCCCCATGGGCACTGGGCAGCCCCTGTTTCCACTCCAGTGATGTGTCACAGGGCCTGCAAAGAGGGTGGAGAGTTACCAGGAGCCAGCCCAGAGCTCCCCCCCAGCCCCTGTGCAGCTTTGGCCTTGGCCGTTCCCATCTGGCTCCCACAACCGTACCCGACGCCCTTGCAATGCCCAGTTCACAAAGGCAGAGGGGGATCCCAGCACATCATGGAAATGGGTCTGGTCTTTGCTCCCCTCTAGATGAGCATGCTAGGAAAATTTCCCCAGCAGCTTGGCTCCATGAAGATTTGCAGCCTCTTAAGCCTCCTGCAGGCATGTTGTCAATGTTCCCCTCAGATGATAATCATTGACAGCCTGGTGGGAACCAGGTGACAGAAGCTTCTGTGGCTCTTGGGTTACAGGGTGTGAGAGTCTGTTCAAAATATCCCTCACCTGCCTCACAACTGTCATTGAGGGACCAGTGAAGAAAAGACCCCCCCTTGTCCAAAGGCCTCTGGCTCTGTAAGCCAAAGGACTTGGAGACCTGAGAGTATAGCTAAGCTACTGCTGTCACAGGTGTGTGTATTTTGCTGCATGCTACACTGCGCTCCATGAGAAGAAAAAGGCCATTATGACCTTTTTGCAACAATAGCTCTGGGATTTTCCTCCCCCAATTCTTGGTCTGGCTGGACTTCTCCTGACTTCTAGGGGTGGTCCCTCAAAGAAGACCCCTGTTCTCCGTTTGCACCCACCGTCACACACAAACTGAGATGGAGGAAGCCACTTCACCAGAGAAAAAGCCGAGACATGAAATCCCCATGTGAAGAGGCCTCTCCAGCACTCTCCAAGGACTGGGTCTGAAGCCCCCCAGCCCGGGGAATGTGCGCAGGGGGAGGCGAGCTGACCAAAGCAAGATGGATGTTGCAGGTGCAAGCACTGAACCACGAAAACAATGGCTCTCGCCCGCTGAGAAAAAGGACTGTGTGTACCCTTCTACCAAATACCAATTTTTCCCCCAGTAGAACAGATTCCGTTTCAAAATCATTCCCTTCCGCCATCGAGAAAGCGTGTCATTGGAATCCAGAAGAACTGCATCTCTGAGATCTCCCCCGACGTGAACTGGTGAACCTCAACAGCTGGACACCGAAGGACCTTCGCCATTCCCACGTTTGGTGGCTATATACCCTCTTCCTTTTCTTCCATATTTTTCTTGTTTTTCTCCTTTTCCCCAATTCTTCCCCAATGCATTTTCTGCCGGGGGTATTTCAATAAAAGTGCAATTGTTTTGATTACCACTGCAAACCATCTTGGACCGTGCCTGTTTTTTGTAGCCTGAGATCGCCCACCAACCATCACGAAACCCGTCATGAGAAGAGTCTTCTGCTGGGGAACACCTTGTTTGCTTAAGTTGATGGCCATTCTGGCTGTTGTGGCACTTTGCCTGGCCATTTGCTGTGCCAGAATCTTGTGTTGCTGGAAGGGAAACTGGTGAGTATTTAATGATTCCCTACTTCAAATAGCTGCCTTTAAAGGCTGGCTCATAGGCAGGGAACATTCCCAGGGAGGCTGCAGTGGAGTTGTGGCCAGTCCATGACTGTCCAAATGACTCTGCTGAGGGTTCTGCTGCTGCCCAGTGCTTTCATTGGCCTCTGAATTGCTGGGCCTTGTCCTGGGGGGCCGGCTGGGGCTGCAGCCAGGGCTGGCTCCCACTGAGGCTGCGTGGCCAAGAGCAGCCCCAGGGGCACAGGGCAGAGGCAGAGCACGGTGGGGAGGAGAAAGAGCAGGGAGGAGATTGCCCTGGAAAGGCAGAGGCGCTCTGGGGCCCGCTCCTGGCCAGGGACCCTGCCCAGAGCCGTCCCCTGCTCGCTGGGGCCGTGAGGGGCAGCTGTGCAGCTGGGCCAAGCTGTGCCAGCAGCTCCAGCCGTGCTGGGGAGCCTTGCCAGCTCTGGGCCCTGCTGTGCAGGAGGGTCCCTGTGTGCCACTGGCAGCTGGGGCCTCAGCCACCTCCTCTCTCTCAGGTGCTCTTGTGAATCTCCAGAAGAGCCTAGCAACTTGGCCAAGGAGATCTGGGCTCATAATCCCTACTATCCACGGCTGCCCCTATGTGCCCTTCCGTGGCTTCAGCAGCAGAACGAGGCCTTCCCAAAGCCCACCCCTCCAAAACGAGACCCTCTACCCCTGAGCCCCCTGGCCCTGTACTTCAGCCAGGAATGAAGGTGGGCAGGCCCTGTCTGCCAGGGCAGCACTTGGCCCACATTTTTGTTTCAATAAAGAAATGGAGTTGTCATACCTGTCTCCGGGTGCTAGCAGCAGCAAAGCCCAGCCAGCACCAGCCCTGGCTGAGCTCCATGCCCAGGAGCAGCCGTGGATGCCCACGGGGTGGGCAGGCAGGAGCCAGGCAGGGGCTGCTGTGACCAGCGGCGCGGCCCCGAGGGCTGGGGGAGCCCATGCTGAGCATCCCTGGGCTGAGGGCACATTTCCTTCCCTGGGATCATCTGGGCCTGCACCTCCTCCAGCGGCATGCCCAGGAAAAGAGGGAAGCCTTCAGTAGGTGCTTGCCTTGAGAACAGTGCAGTGAGGCTGGACTCTGACTGAAGTCCTTCAGAGCCTGAGGAATCAGCTCAGAGCCCGACAGACACTGGGCCTGGGGCAGCCCCAGATCTCTTAGCAGCAGAGTGGGGATTTGCCCCACAGGCCTCATCTTTTCACCCAGGGACGCATGGTGGACGCACACGGGGGATGGTTCAGCACTGTTGCTGCTCCCCGAGTGTTACGTTTGGGTCCCTCTAAAGGCTTTGCTGCTGCTAGCACCCACACACTCGGGTGACAGCTCCATCTCTTCATTGCTACAGAAGAGCTGATTCGGGAAGTGCTGCAGTGCTGGATTTCTTCAGCCCGACCAGCTGCCAACGCCAACACCCAGAGCGCGCCGCCCCCAGAAAACTGTCGACTCTGGGCTGTGGCTGTAGGGCACAGCTGCTTTACAGCCCTGGTGGACTGCGTCTGGGGCAGGAACAGGGAGCAGGGAGAAGTCTTCTGTATGTTCACTCCCCAGAGAGTCAAGGACAGAAAGACTCTGAAGCAAAGGCATCACCAATTTCTAACGGGGGAGGTCCCGGCGGAGGATACAATCTTCAGCCAATTGGGAGAAACTGAGGGTGGAACACAAGGCGGGGAATACAAGGTTTAAACCAACAGGGCATTACAGGGGAGGAGGACAACTTAAACAAACCAATGGGGTTTTGAAGGCTACCAAATTGATAGGGAAGTTTCTGGAGAAAGGGGCAGGCTTGGGGAGGGATTGACATTCAGTGGGAGGAGGAACAGGGACCAAAAGGGCAGGTCTTTGGGGAGATGGACAAGCAGGGCAAAACCAACAACAGGGGGGAAAGGAGTACCCCATAAGTGTGCTATAACAATACAAAATGAGGGGGGCTAAAACAATACAAAATGAAGGGGAGTTTATAACACTGACTACTAGGACTGAATTACAGTCCAAAACTCACAGTGCAACAGGGAAGCCCTCAGTCAGGTTTCAGTTGAGCACTTCCAAATCCTTTCCTGGCAGAAATAGAAGGCCACACTTGCCCTTTTTACAAGCAAACTGAGTGTTCCCCAACAGCAGCCCCTTCCGAGCCCCTGTGGAAAATGCGTATTTTATGGTTGGCTTTTTGCTAAATTTAAAATGAATATTTTATATGTTGTGTTAGAAGCGGATGCTCTATTAATGTTCTTAACTCGTGTTAAATATAGTTTTAGGTTATACTGTAAGATTAAAATAGAAACTACGCTACATAAGATACTTGTTTAAAAGGAAGGACTCGCAGTTAGATAGCAGCCACCGGACACCTAAATCTTTCAAAGAAAAAGAATTGATTGCTCTCCTGAGAGAAGGAACTTTCCCCTGCCTCACTCAGCCATGAAGACGCCCTTAGGATTAATGGGAAGAAGTTGACAATGACCAGACAGAATCCTGTGTTTGAATGGAATTGATGCATCATGTCTGAGATGTATGAATATGCAACAGATTATTGTTTTTAAGGGTTAGTTCTCTGTTAACGTGTGTCTTTCTTCAGGCTCATGCTGCCCAGAAAAAGATACCTGGAGGTCCGTAACTCTTCCTTTCTATTGTCTCATATCGTCCTAATCCTGATTGTTCAAAATTATGATTACTCTAATTATATTGCTCTTTTGATAACCATTTTATTACTATGAAAATTTAAAAATTTTAGAAACAAGTGACTGGCATTTTTCACACTCCTTCTGGGAATGGGGAACTCGTGCTGTGGGGCCGGCTGCACCCGTGGGAGCAGTGGGGAGCGTGAGCCTGTGCTGGGCTGCACTGCTGAGCTGGCAGCACGGTGGATCCGGGCAGGACGCTCTGCGTTTCCCCCAGAGCTGGGCCCTGCAGGCACCTTGCCGCCCCTGGGCACCGGCTGTGCCACCCAACAAAGCCCAGCAGGCCGGGAGGAGAGCCCGGGGGCAGCGCAGCTGCTGGGGCAGGCGCTGCTGAGAGGGACAGCGGCCAAAGCCATCCCTGAGCAGCCACTGCCAGCCCTGGCCCTGGCCCCCTGCTCTCAGAAAGTTTCCAACAAATCCACCAAAAAATTCTAGGTTACCTCTGTGAATTGCACACCACAGTTTCCTTTGGTTTTTCCCAATACCTGGAGGTTCCTGTATATAATATTGGTCTTGAGGATTTCTGATTCTTTTCAGTCTTTTTTTTTTTAATTGAGACAGATGAAACAGCCTTACTGGTTTTAGTTTTGGCAGGTCAGGTTTTTTTCTTAGCCTGATGATTTACTTATTATCTACATGTAAACTTATTTTTATTTATGCCTTTTTCTTCCCCAAGCAATTGTTTTGACTATATGTCATGCACTTCTTAGTAAATGTTCCATATATGAACAATTCTGAATCTCTCTTTATAGGAATATAAAGATCTCAGAAAGAGGTATTTTTAATTTTGATGACACTCTTCCTCCCCCACCCAGCTTTTACAATGATCCTTTCTGAAACATCCATGACGATAGCTAGAGTTATTTAGGAAATGCTTGGCTTAACCTGGCTAATGGATTATTATTTTTAGTGCTATAAAGCTAGATTGCTTCAAGTTTCGCACCACGTCTGTCTGAATTAAAACAATGCTTGTGAGGAAGCTGAAAATTTTAGACCTCAGAGATAAAAATTCCTTGGCGGAGGAAGAAAAAACAAAATCCTGTTTCAAAGGCCATTTTTTCACTTCTAGTATGCTAGAAGTATGGTAGACTACAACTGTCTTCAAACATCATTTAATTCCAGAACAACTCTCTACAGTGCCAGACACCAGGACAAATTGCTCCAGACTTTGCCTCCCAATGCATCAGCTTTCATTCTCGTGAGAGGTAGGCCTTCATTACAGTCTGATTAGAGCCAATTCACAGAGCAACCTTGCCACCGTGTGAATGGCAAGAAGAATTTCCTTGTGAACAGATGAATATGTCCCACTCAATCATGAACAAAATTTGCCTTGATTTGGAAGAAAGTAGACAAGGAGCCATGCAGTATTTGGGTTTTATCCAGTGACAAATGGGGCAAGAAGCGTTCACAACTTACCTCGTGTTTTACAGAACACAAGCACAGATACAGCCAATAATGCACCCACATGAAGGGACCTTCAGGACATTCCTTTATTTCTTAACAAGGAACGGGCAGCAAAATGCTGGCATTTATCTGAACTGGAAGCCGTGCTCCTCTCCTGTTTCTCCTTGAGCACACTGTGTGTTATTTGCAGATTTCACTGCCCAGCCCAGGAATCCTGTCGAGGCCAATTGCTAAATGACACAAGTACCAAAATACAGGTGCCACATAATCACCCCAGCACTAATCCAGCGCTGCTTTGATGGTGCACAGGAGCACAGACTGGCTTGGCTTGGAAGGGACATTTAAAGGCCATCTAGTCCAATGCAGTCCCTGCAGTGAGCAGGGACACCTTTAACTAGGTCAGCTTGCTCAGAGCATGAGCTTGAATGTCTGCAGGGATGGACGCCCACCTATCTGGGCAACCTGTGCCATGGTTTCCAAACCTCCAGTGCAAAAAATGGGTTTCTTTTGTCTAGTCTGAATCGACCCTCTTTTAGATTAAAACCATTCCCCTTGGTCTGGCAGAAAAAGCTCTACCTAAAATTCTGTCCCATCTCTTTTACAAGCCCCCTTAAAGTCCTGAAAAGCAGAAATCAGGTGTCTCTGGAGTCTTCTCTCTTTCAGGCTGAACACCGCCAGCTCTCCCAGCCTGTCTCCAAAGCAGAAGGGCTCCAGCCCTCCAAGCATTTGTCCCTCCTCTGGACTAGATCCAAGAGGGCCATGTCCTTCCTGCATGGGGAGCCCAGAGCTGGATGCAGTACTCTGTCGTGGTAGAGACGGAGACAATACAAAGAAACACACTGCGTTTCCAGAAGGCGTCAAACCCTGTTTTTATTCTAGCATGCATGCTTGTTCTACATTCTTACAAAGCTCATAACTTTACACTTTCCTCAATGGTCATGAGAGACAAGCAAAGTGCTACTTGGAATAGGCAGTTGCACGTTTCTCTTATTTATCCTTCTTTCTTTCTTGGTTTCTATGTCAAGGACCTTGGTAGGAAATTCTTTCAGGGGCAAAACATGGATGCTCTGATCAGACTTTTCAATGGCTCAAAGAAATCCCTGTAAAACCTCTTCTACAGTAGTCAGGTGGAGTCTCATCAGAGCAGAGGGGTTGTTGGATCACCTTCCTCAAGCTGCTGGGCACTCTCCTTTGGATGCACATGGCTGGCTCCTGTCCAGCCTCTCATCTAGCAGCACCGTCAAGTCCTTCTTGGCAGGGCTGCTCTCCATCCCTTCATGGCCCAGCCTGTGAGATCAGCTGGGCTGGGACTGTGTCACAACCCTTGGACAGAGCAGCTGGGCAGGATGAGCTCCCTGCCGAAGAAGGCAGATCCCAGTCCCCACACAACTCCACCCTGGCCATGAGGTCACAGCAGGCTCTGAGCTCACAGAGGTGCCAGAGCCCCGTGGTCACACAGCAGCACAAGGAGCCACCAGTTGTCCTTGAGCACAACTGTTGCGGCAGCAGCGGCGGTGGCAGCAGCGGTGGCAGCAGCGGTGCTGACGTTGGGACAGCGGTGTCAGGATAGCGGTGGCAGCAAGAGTTGCGCGACTGGCAGAGGGCAAGGCACCATGGCCCTTGCTCTGCGCCTCTTCCTGCTGCTCCTCCTGGCCGTGGCCCTGCCTGCCAGGGCTGCCCAGGCTGCTCCGCTGCCAGCGCAGGGAGCAGGTGAGCCGGCAGCCTGGCTCCCCTGTCCCGGGACAGCGCTCCCTGCTCCCCGGGAAGCGCTGGGCATGGTTTTCCCCAGGCCTGTAGGGAGGGTTTCCTCTGCGGGAGGGAGAGGGACCCCATGGGCCTGGGGCTGGGCCTTTTTCCTTTCCAGGGATGGGTCACAAGGCCTGCAAATAGGGTGGAGAGTGACCAGGAGCCAGCCCAGAGCTCCCCAGGCCCCTCCGCAGCTTTGGCCTTGGCCATTTCCATCTGGCTCCCACAGCCTTACCCGACCCCCTTGCAGTGCCCAATTCCCAAAGGCAGAGGGGAATCCCAGCACATCATGGAAATGGGTCTGGTCTTTGCTCCCCTCTAGATGAGCATGCTAGGAAAATTTCCCCAGCAGCTTGGCTCCTTAAAGATTTGCAGCCTCTTAAGCCTCCTGCAGGTATGTTGTCCATGTTCCCCTCAGAGAATAATCATTGACAACCTGGCAGGATGCAGGTGACAGAAGCTTCTGTGGCTGTTGGGTTACAGGGGTGTCTGCAGGGAGGACTTTTCAGGCTCCATTCCGGATTGCTGCACACAAGCCCAGCTCCCCTCACAGGGGTGAGTAGTGTGTCCCTGCTGACCCCACAGGCTGAGCCCTGGTTCTGTGGGATCCATTCCGGGGGAAATGGAAATACCTCTCTTAAGGTCCTCTGACAGGAGGAACAAACCTAGAGGGGACAGTAAGTCCCTAGAGACATCCAAACACATGGAAGAGATGCTGAGTGATATAGAGAGGTGCCATGGTGGGTGCATTCCCTCAGCCTTGTCCTGGGGCTCAGCAGCCGGGGGCTTTGGCTGCACATCTGCACACGCCGTGCCCGCCACAGCGGGAAGGGATCCATGGCAGCCTCGCTGTCCCTCTGCTGCTTCCACGCCCTGCAGGGCTGTTCCCCAGCCTGGCCTGGCTGCAGCTTCTCCCCAGCCTCTGCAGGAAGGAGTTTGCCATCAGCTGACCTGGGGGGCCAAAACTGCACCAAGGGCCATGCACCCCATGAGATCCCCTGCAATTTCCCAGTGTCAGAGCACCTTGGAAGGGGCTGCTCTTTGGAGGAGGGAGGGCCCTGGAGCAGCCCCAATGACCGGATCTTTCTCCTGAATCTTATCCATTACTTTGAAAAGCATTGCCTCCTGAAGATGCCACCTTCCCACTGGGGAACAGCCCTACCTGATCCAGCTCTCCCTTTTCCTTCCTGCAGAGATGGAAGGAGAGGCTGTGCTGAAGGCTCAGTTTCCCGGAGGAAGCAGGGGCTCATTGGCAGCCTCTGCTGCAGGAAGGGAGGCGATGCCAGGCACAGTGCCAAGAGGTAATTGCTGTGCCTCTGGGCCTGAGCCCGGCTGAGGCTTGAGCTGCCCTCTCTGCTGCTTGGCGCTCCTGGAACACAGCATTACCTGACCCCTGTGTAGTGCTGGGTTCCCTAGAGAAAGGGATCCCAACACACCATGACACCATGGGAGGATTTCCATCTGTGCTCCTTTCTAGACTGGGATCGTGACTTTGATCGTTTGGAAATGCTGGTAAATCACGGCTTAAGGATGTTGGAGCTTGGTGAAGGTAGGCTAACAGCAACCCTTTCCTAACTGAGTAATCATTGTCCAAGAGTAATCATGGTGCAGAGTAGCATTCCTGTGTCATTTCCCTTAAGATCCTCGGACGTTTGATGGTTTCTGGAAATCCTGGCCTCCAAATTTCTACTTTGTACCCAACATTGATCCCACAGGATGGCTGTCAGTTGGAGGAAGGAGCATTTAGCTGTCCATTTCCTCCCGTGTGCAATGCCAGTGTGTCCTTCCGTGTGCCCTGTGCAGCCACAGAGAAGAGCAGAGAGGGAAGGGGCCGGGCCCAGGGCTGTGCCCCGGGGCTGAGCCTTTCACAGCTCCTGTGCCGGCCCCAGGGAGCCTGAGCTGCTCCTGCTGCCACTGCCAAGCCCTGGCCCTGCCTGGGGCTGGATTTAGAGCTGCTGGCAGATCCAGGGAGTCCTTTCTGTCCCGTGTGCCCTGCAAGGGGATCCTTCCATCCCAGTGTGGGGCCACTGCAGGCACTTGGTCCCCCTGGCCCTGCTGTGAGTGGAAGGCAGAGCCCAGGGAGTGCTTGGAGGACACCAATCACCCAGGTACCCTCACTGCCACTTGGGCCTGAAGGAGAATCTTCAGCAGTGTCACGGGAGCTGTTCTCTCCTGTCTTTCTTTGCAGCTGAACCTGATGATGAAGATAATCCTAATCAGGAGGATAATCCTGTTGACAACGATGTTCTGGATTCCCATCCCATACCTAGTATTGAGTCTCTGGGAGATGGGCAGGGTAGGTCAAGGCCTTTCCCCCTGGGAGAGCTGCCAGCTCAGAGCCCACAGCTCGGCCAGGGGGGCATCGCTGCAGGTGCCAGGACAGAACCACGCACGTGTGTGTCCTCGCCCTGCGCCATCCCCTCACTGCTCCTGCGGCTCAGTGGTGTCCCTGCAGATGAGCAGAGATGACAGAAGCCTCTGTGGCTGTTGAGTTACAGGGCTGTCTGCACGGAGGACTTTCCCAGGTCCTTTGGTGGATGTTGCACGCAAGCCCAGCTCCCATCGCAGACGTGAGTAGTGTGTCCCTGCTGATGCCGCAGGCTGAGCCCTGCTTCTGTGGGACCCATTGCTAGGAAATGGAAATATTTCTCTTAAGGTCCCCTGAGAAGGAAGAACAAACGCATAGGAGCTCATAAGTCCCTGGAGGAATCCAAACATCTAGAAAAAAAACGGAGTGATGTGGACAGCCAGCGTGGTGGTTGCATTCCCTCAGCCTTCCCTGGGGCTCAGCAGCCGGGGGCTTTGGCTGCACATCTGCACACGCCGTGCCTGGCAAAGCGGGAAGGGATCCATGGCAGCCTCGCGGCCCCGCTGCTGCTTCCACGCCCTGCAGGGCTGTTCCCCAGCCTGGCCTGGCTGCAGCTTCTCCCCAGCCTCTGCTGGAAGGCGTTTGCCATCAGCTGACAGGGAGCCCAAACTGCACCACGGGCCCGAGATCCCCTGCGATTTGCCGGTCTCTTAGCCAGTCTGGAGGGGCAGCTGCTTGGAGGAGGGAGGGCCCTGTGGCACTCCCAAGAGCCTTGGCCTTTCCCTAATCCTTATCCATGCCTTAGACAAGTGGTACTTCCTGAAGATGCCACCTCCCAAAATGGGAATGGCCCCATCTGATCCATCTGTCCCTTTTCATTTCTCCAGAGATGAAACAAAAGTCATTGCTGAAGGCAGCACTTCCTGGAGGAAGCAATGGCCCCATGCAAGCCACTGACACACGAAGGGACGAGATGCCAGACAGTGCCACAGAAGGTGATTGCTGTGCCAGGCTCAGCCAGGCTGAGCAGTCCTGCTGGGGTCACTCCGTGGGAGACACGTCCTGGAATCTGGGAGTGACTGCCCAGGGTGCCCATGGTGGAGCAAGGGCAGAGGGGGAGAACAAGGCTCCAGTGAGTCCTGACAGGGCCTGGCTCTGTGTCCTGGGGCTGGGGGAGCTGTCCTGGGGCAGGGAGGGCCAGGGCTGGCAGTGGCTGCTCAGGGATGGCTTTGGCCCCTGTCCCTCTCAGCAGCGCCTGCCCAAGCAGCTGCGCTGCCCCCGGGCTCTCCTCCCGGCCTGCTGGGCTTTGTTGGGTGGCACAGCCGGTGCCCAGGGGCGGCAAGGTGCCTGCAGGGCCCAGCTCTGGGGGAAACGGAGAGCGTCCTGCCCGGATCCACCGTGCTGCCAGCTCAGCAGGGCAGCCCAGCACGGGCTCACGCTCCCCATTGCTCCCACAGACGTTGTTACTGAAGCAGGAATATATGCCCCGGATCCAGTGCGCCTCCCAAGAATTGTCTGCCCCCAGGAGGTGCGCAGGTCCTGCATGATTGGCACGGTGGTGACAGTGATCACTGTGCCACTTGTGCTGACATGCTGCTATCTTGGCTTTCGCAAGCTGTACGAGAAGAGACGGTCAGTTGCTGATTTTTCACCATACTTTTCTTATAACTCTGCTCCATGGCATTGGTAGCCTGGCTTGGAGTCATGCTGCAGTGGAGTTGTGGCCAGTCCATGACTGTCCAAATGACTCTGCTGAGGGTTCTGCTGCTGCCCAGTGCTTTCATTGGCCTCTGAAGTGCTGGGCCTTGTCCTGGGGGGCCGGCTGGGGCTGCAGCCAGTGCTCAGTGCTTATTTAGTAGCTCATGTAAAGTTTCTAGGTAACAGTGGTGTTACAGGACAAGCAAATTTGCTCCAGTTCAGTGTTAAAACAAAGCCAACCTGAGGAAGGTTTGGTTTTCCCGTGAGACTTTGCTGTTTGTGTGAACCCTGTTCTGCATTGAGTCCCAATCAGTCTTGGAGCCAGTTTTGGGTGCAGGCTCATCCCAGCCCTGAGCCTGGGCAGTTCTGGCCTCAAGGGGACAGGTGAGGCCGCACTGCACATGACTGGAGTTCAGGGCTCCATTATCAAGGGGCTTCGAGAAGTTTAAATTACTGTGTTTATTCTTCGTGGTTTTCTTTATGGAATTCATTCACTTTTTTTTAAACTTAGTTTTTAAAAAAATTTTTTTTATAGTGCTTTTTCCAGTTATTTGATATAGTGCGTGATGGCATGAATTTCCTATGGCTGTAGTAGAAGACTGTAAGTGCTATAAAATGAAATAATTTTTACACTCTTATGTCTTTCACAGACTCCTGAAACTTATGTTGCTTTGATGTGACCAACAGAAAAGTTTTGCTGTGCTTTTAATTCAAAACAAGCAGCAGAGCTGGAACTAACTGAGAAGAGTCTCTTCACTTCACAGCTACAGCAAACTGCCAGGGTTCTTAATTGATGAATATAAAATATATATTTTTTGTATACACTGGTCTTGGTTTGGAAAGACAGGTGCCTGCTAAGGAAGGCAGGAGCATCCCCTGAAATAGAGAATATAACACCTCTCCCAACACACTCCCCATCCCCCACCGAGATTGTTATAAATGTAAATTAATGGGCTCTCAGACAAAAAATATGGGAGCAGGAAATAACAGTTCTTTATCAGGGAAGAAAATAAAAGGATAAAAGAAACCATACATTAAACTAGAAGAACACTGGCAGAGTCAGTACACAACCTGACACCCTGTTGGTCAGGGTGCTCATAGCAGTCCAGTTGGAATTGTGGCTGCAGTCCTCCTGGAGTGTCAGGTGTGGTTCTGTTGGAGCAGGGATCCTGTAGAAAAGGGTGTAGTCTTCCTCTCAAGGTGGAAGAAGAGGCAGCTGCTGCTCCTCTGGGAAATCCAGTGGAGAAGCTGTCTTGGTATTCCAGAATCTGCACATTAAATCTCTGGTAGGAATGCTTGGCTCTTCCCTCTGGGCTGAGCAATCTCACAATGGGATGCTGTAGTTCTTATCAGCCATGCAGGGACACTCAATAGCCTGTTATCAGCAGATGTCCATCTCGTTCCCCCCCTCCCCCATTCCCCCTCTCTGCCCCCACCTCCAAGGAGGAGTGGTTGTGGAAGAGATAAGGAAAATTGCCCACTTGACAAAAGACAACTGCCATATACACGGCAATAGAATACATCTTGCTTTGCAGTCTGGAACATTATCCACCCCTTATTCTATTTCCATCTGCCTCACAATGAAACCTTACACACAGTTCTCACTTAAGACCAGGTTTCTGTGTGGTACACAACAAGCTTCTCTATCTTTCTGCATTACCCACCAAGTGTAACCAGGTCCTTGTGCAAATATAATCCCATGGATGGGTTTGTCCTTGCCTGAGGTGGGAGTAATCCAAACAGTCTTTCCTAAAATACCTTTCATGTGTACAACAGGGACTTTATCTCCATCCACTGTGTGCAAGGGTTCAGACTGGGCAGGACCAGCTTGATTGAGGGATGCTCGGGTGTTGACCATCCAGGTGGCTTTTGCTAAACTCATTTCCCAATTTCTAAAAGTCCCCCCCCAAGTGCCTTCAAGGTAGTCTTGAGTAGTCCATTGCACCGTTTAACTTTCCTGGCAGCTGGTGCATGACAGAGGATATGGTATATCCATTCAATACCATGTTCTCTGGCCCAGGTGTTGATAAGGCCATCCCTGAAATGGGTCCCATTGTCCGACTCAATTCTCTCAGGGGTTCCATGTCTCCACAGGACTTGCTTTTCAAGGCCCAGGATGGTGTTCCAGGCAGTGGCGTGAGGCACAGGGGAGGTCTCCAACCATCCCGTGGTGGCTTCCACCATGGTCAGCACATAGCGCTTGCCTTGGCGTGTCTGGGGCAGTGTGATGTAGTCAATCTGCCAGGCCTCCCCATACCTGTACTTGGACCATTGCCCACCGTACCACAGGGGCTTCACTCGCTGGGCCTGCTTGATGGCAGAACATGTCTCACAGTCATGGATGACCTGCGAAATACTGACCATGGTTAAATCCACCCCTCGATCTCGTGCCCACTTATGGGTGGCATTTCTGTCCTGATGACCTGAGGCACCATGGGCTCATCGAGCTAGGAACAACTTCCCCTATGTTGCCAATCTAAGTCTATCTTTGACACCTCTATTTTTGCTGCCTGATCTACCTGTTGGTTGTTTCGGTGTTCCTCATTAGCCTGACTCTTGGGGACGTGGGCATCTCGTGGCAGACTTTCACAGGTAGCTTCTCCAACCGAGCGGCAATGTATTTCCACTCATCAGCAGCCCAGACTGGCTTTCCTCTGCACTTCCAGTTGACCTTTTTCCACCTTTCCAGCCATCCCCACAGAGCATTGGCTACTATCCACGAATCAGTATAAAGGTAGAGCTTTGGCCACTTCTCTCTCTCAGCAATGTCCAGGGCCAACTGAACAGCTTTGAGTTCAGTAAGTTGACTTGATCCACCTTCTCCTTCGGTAGCTTGTGCAACCTGTCATGTGGGGCTCCATATGGCTGCTTTCCCCTTCTGGTTCATCTCTACGATGCGACAGGAACCGTCAGTGAAAAGAGCGTAGCGTGTTTCCTCTGCTGGTAGATGGTTGTACGGTGGAGCTTCTTCGGCACGTGTCACTTGCTCTTGAATTCATAGATAATACTTTACAACATAAGATACAAAACTGATAGAAAAATTGAGAAAGCATCAGAAAAGAAACCAATGATTAGAAATATGTTTAGTTTGATAACTGCTGGATACATAACTCAATGAACCTTTCGTGAAATAAAGTAGGTTTCTCTGCAAATCATTACCAAAAAGAACTAACTGAAAATTTTCTGTGACTTGAGGCTGCTCTGAGGGTCAATTATCAATAAAACTAAACTAAGAGATATTCCACCTAACAGTCCATTGGGACAAATGTTAGAAAATTTGGATAATGATAAAACTTAAAGGAATTTGATATAATTAAAAAAAAATACTGTGTTGAAATTTGGCCACAGGAAAGTATTCAAGAGGGACCTGTCTATTGGCCTTGGTATGGGTCAAAAGAGCAGTGGCAATGCCTAGCCTTAAATAGACATGTCAATGAAAGAGAGATTCCAAACAAAGAAGAGATACAATATGCAACCTGTTGGTTAGAAAATGAAATTTAAGATAAGAAGATTAGAGTATATAAAGTATCTAAAGACACTAAAGAGGAAAAAGAGGTATTTGAAAAGAAGTGGAACCCATTGGACTGTCTCCCACCCCCTCCCTCTCCTGTGCTCCCAGCAGCCCGTTCTCCTATTCCTCCATTACCTCTTCCTATCCAGCCCATAACCCTCCCTGCCCCTCCAGTACCCCCAATTGCCACGGTCCCCTATTATTCTCCCTATGCCCCACCCTACTCCCACTGCCCCCCAGCCTCTCCCCCTTAATCCTCCTCAGATGCCTCCTCCTGCTCCTTCTATATTTCAGGCCCTTCTCCCTAGTATCTCCCTAACACCCCAAGTTTCCTCAGGAGTGTCACTGACTAGAAAAGAGAATGAACAGGAGTTTAAAAATCAACAGAATTCCCTGAGTAAAGCTGTAGTTCAGTCTTGTGATTGTACAGTTGTGGTGAGATCAAAGGAAGAAGCTGCAGTTTCAGGGGGTCACCCCTACAATACCTGATCCCAGGCAGGGAAGTGGTTACCGAAGGGAGAGATAGTGGCAAAGTTACTACCCTTAAGGGAAGTTCTCCATGGCAGGGGATTGAATAGGTGAATGTACCCTTGACTGCCTCTGGAGTCAGAAATTTTAAGAAAGAGATTAAAACCTTATTAGAAGATCCTATAGGTATAGCCAGCCAACTTGATCAGTTTTTGGGCCCAAGTATATATACTTGGGAGGAACTTAATTCAATATTAGCATTCTTTTTTCCTCTGAAGAAATGCTAATAGGCTAATAGGAGCAGCTGGTGTGAGGCTATGGGAAAGGGAGAACAGGCCTGGCCCTCCAGGGGATGAAAAAATGTCTATTGACCAGCCTGACTGGGACCTGAATGACGAGGTTGGACGCAGAAACATGAAATGTTATAGATCGTTAATTATCAAAGGTATTCAGGAGGCAGCCCCTAGGAGCAGTAATGCAAGGTTAACTTTTGACAGACAACAAGAAAAAGATGAAACTCTGAGTGCTCGGTTAGTGAGACTGAAGTGAAATTTTCAATTGTATTTGAGCATAGATCCTGAGGGTCCAGAGGGGCAAGTGCTGGTGAGGGTGCAATTTGTGACAAGAGCATGGAATGACATCAGAGGAAAAGCTAGAAAAGATGGAGGATTGGCAGGAGAAAGGTTTGAATGAGTTGTTGCGAGAGGCACAAAAAGCATATTTGAGAAGGGAGGAGAAGATGAAGTCAAAGGCAAGGAACATGGTGGCTGTGGCTAGAGAGAGCCGGGATAGAGAAAGGGAGGAACAAAAGGAAACAGATAAACAGAAAAGGGAAGAGAGTCAGGACCTGTACAAGGATCCCTGGGAGGGGAAGTGTTTCTACTGTTAGGAAAAGGGTCACTTCAAAAAGGAATGTTTATGGAGAAGGGGACCAAAGTGTATCTCTTATGTAGGTGAGTTATCTTGCAAACATATCTAGTAACCAATGACACCCATCAGTGGTGGATTCCCTGGGCTACCCATTTATATAGGTCTAAAAGACAAAACTAAGGATGCTCTTACATCAACTGAGAACAATTATATTAATGCATTACCAGAGAGCCCAACCCTTTTTATAATGAACCCCAAATCTCTAAATTCTGGAGTAAGAATGGAATTATTACTGTAGCACCTCTGAAGTTTTGGAGGGCCCTGAAAGAACTATTTTGGCTCTGTGGGAGAATGGCTTATGTAATGTTACCCAAAGATTGAGCGAGAAGTTGTACCCTAGGTATTAGCAAACCTTCCTTCTTCTTACTCCCAAGAGGTAAAGGTCAACATTTAGGAGTATGTCTATATGATGAATTGGAACTCAAGAAGAGAGATTTATTTGGTGGAACCCAAAAGTGGGGGGAAGAGGAATGGCCCCCAGAAAGAATAAGTGATACATATGGCCCGGGCCCCTGGACCCAAGATTGTTCATGGGGTTATAGACGTCTGTTTATATGTTAAATCAAATTATCCAGTTAAAGTTTACTCGAAATAATAACTAATCAATCAGCTCTAGTCTTAGATCTTGTCAACGCCCAATCATGCCAAATGAGAACAGCTATCTACCAGAATCAAGTAGCATTAGAGTATTTATTAGCAGAAGAAGGAGGGGTATGTGGGAAATTTACCTCATCAGAATGTTGTATCAAGATCGATGACCATGGGGAAACAGTTAAAAACAAAATTGCTAGAATCAGAAAGCGGGTGCATGTACCTGTACAGAGGTGGACCCCTTTATTAAAAGCTAATTGGTGGAACAACCTTAACCTTCAGGAAGGAGGGTGATGGAAAAAGATCTTACTTGTTGGAGGACGAGGTATATTAATGAGTGTTATTTTTCTTCCTTGTATTACACCTTGTTTAATCGGTATAATTACTAACATTGTTCAGATATCTTTCGAGAAGTTAACTGCCGAGAAAATCGAGAAGACCGTGATGGTGCCCTCAAAGGCCTAACTCTGTCCCCTGGGGCTGGAGGAACTGTCACGGGGCAGGGAGGGCCAGGGCTGGCAGTGGCTGCTCGCGGATGGGTTTGGCTTGAGAACTGTCCTTCTATTCCATCAGCGTAATTCTGGATTGTCACCATAACATGACAAGAACTGGACGAGGGTGAGCACCTTAGACAATGAACAGGGAGCGTCCTGCCCGGATCCACCGTGCTGCCAGCTCAGCAGGGCAGCCCAGCACGGGCTCACGCTCCCCATTGCTCCCACAGACGTTGTCACTGAAGCAGGAATATATGCCCCGGATCCAGTGCGCCTCCCAAGAATTGTCTGCCCCCAGGAGGTGCGCAGGCCCTGCATGATCGGCACGGTGGTGACAGTGATCACTGTGCCACTTGTGCTGACATGCTGCTATCTTGGCTTTCGCAAGCTGTACGAGATCAGACGGTCAGTTGCTGATTTTTCACCAAAGTTTTCTTATAACTCTGCTCCATGGCATTGGTAGCCTTGCTTGGCTACTGTGGAGTTGTGGCCAGTCCATGATTGTCCAAATGACTCTGCTGAGGGTTCTGCTGTTCCCCAGTGCTTTCATTGGCCTCTGAATTGCTGGGCCTTGTCCTGGGGGGCCGGCTGGGGCTGCAGCCAGTGCTGGCTCCCACTGAGGCTGCGTGGCCAAGAGCAGCCCCAGGGGCACAGGGCAGAGGCAGAGCAAGTTCTCACCAGTGTTTGGACAGCACAGTTCAGGACAGGACAGTGCTTATTTAGTAGCTCATGTAAAGTTTCTAGGTAACAGTGGTGTTACAGGACAAGCAAATTTGCTCCAGTTCAGTGTTAAAACAAATCCAACCTGAGGAAGGTTTGGTTTTCCCGTGAGACTTTGCTGTTTGTGTGAACCCTGTTCTGCATTGAGTCCCAATCAGTCTTGGAGCCAGTTTTGGGTGCAGGCTCATCCCAGCCCTGAGCCTGGGCAGTTCTGGCCTCAAGGGGACAGCTGAGGCCGCACTGCACATGACTGGGGTTCAGGGCTCCATTATCAAAGGGCTTTGAGAAGTTTAAATTACTGTGTTTATTCTTCGTGGTTTTCTTTATGAAATTCATTCACTTTTTTAAGACTTAGTTTTTAAAAAAACTTCTTTGTCAGTGATTTTTACCATTATTTGATATAGTGAGTGACGGCATGATTATCCCATGGCTGTATTAGAAGACTGTAGGTACTACACAATTAAATCATTTTTACACTCCTATGTCTTTCACAGACTCACGCAACTTATGCTGGTTTGATGTGACCAACAGAAGAGTTTTGCTCTGATTCTAATTCAAACAAGCAGCAGAGCTGGAACCTGTTGAAAAGAGTCTCTTCACAGCTACAGCAAATGGCCAGGCTTCTTTTTTTCCAGCTCTGGGCAGGAAGATAAAAATCTCTGAGCAGTAAATACTCCGGAGAGCTAACTGCTATAAACTAGGGGTTTGGGCTGTTTGCTCCCTAACCGCTGAGTTCCTCAGAGCTGCAGCTCCCTGCTCTCTTTGCAGACGGGCTGGCTGTGGATGACAGTCACATCTCTGGCCTGGTGCACACCAGGTCCACACACGAGCTGAGGATTATCCTTGCACCCCCCATCCTGGAAGAACCGAGTTCATTGATAAATCTGACACAATTTTATGCATGGCAGCAAAAGAAGGCAAAATAAAGGCTGGAAATGGTACCATTCCAACCGCTTGACATTTTGCTGTGTGTAACGGAGACAGGAACTACAAGTTTCCTATTCATGCACAAGTTGCTGTCTGAGAGCACTCTGTTCTCAAAGCCACGGGGCCTTGCAGGTCTGTGTCTGAGATGACTTTAAAAACAAAAACAACCTTTATGTGCAACACCTGTGTATCAAAACTTCACAATACAAATCACAAACTGATTTCTGTGGTTAAGTAAATGAAAAAAAACCTAAAAACAAAAGCAAAACTGTGACCAAATAAAAAAAGCAAATAAAACAAGCACCAAGAAAAAAAAGCAAAACCAGCACAAAAATCCCCAGAAATCAAGAAAAACATAAAAATCAGGTGAAGGAGGCAGAGATCCAAGAGCAATGAATGGGCAGAGGAACTACAGAAAGGACAGATAACAAATGAGAGATATGAAGTTGTTATGGCACCAAAGGAGCCAGGGGATCTGTGAAACTGTTCTCACCCTTCTGAAAACAATCTAACATCAAAATAAAGGGAAAAGCAATGATAAGAATTGTGATAATGAGAATCTCCATGTTTAGATTTCATATATCCATTGTGTGTGTGTTCTGCTTTCGTTGCTAAGTCACATTACCTGGCAAGGGGGCTTTTCTGTCCAAAGAAAAACAATGCAGTGGAAAAGGAGCCCAGCTTGGAAAAGGATAAAGCTTGGAAAAGAGCTAAAAATAAAGTAATTTAAAAATTATGTTGTTTGGTAGGTTACCTGTTTGTTCATGGAGTTTTGTCTGTCTTTGAAAGCAGCCCTTGGATGATGATGCACACCACAAGTCCTTTGTAAAGGGCTGTCTTTGCAAAAAACCTGCCAATTTTGTCATGCAAGACAGAAACAGCTTCCCTTGGGCTACAGCTGGAAGGCTTGGAAATGTGTTCCAGAAACTCATGACAGGATAGAGGCTGATTAACACAATTTAATGTCATTAAGTGCAAGATGTAAGTTATTCAATAAAACAATCGGAGTACTTCAATGCCAAGCAGTGGGAAAGGGCTGGGCATTGGAATGACAGGAAACAGACACAGAGGCATGATGGACAAGTTTCCCAGCCAAACCAGACCAGAAGCACTGGGAGCACAAAGGGACACACCCAGGAGGCCCAGCAGCTCCTTGCTGAGGGCCCATTTCATGCCGGAGCTGGCACTCAGAATATGAAATAAATGCAAAATGAAAGGGTGGCTGGAGGCGGCACTGAGGCGGCCTCACAGGTTCAACTCTGCACTCTGCTTTTGTCACCAACATTATCCATGTTCCTGTATTTGTTTTCCTGGAGAATTTGCAGTCAACAGAGCTTCAGTCCCTTTGATCAAATCAGTCTTCAGGGCAGCTCGGGCCTGGTCAGTCATTTAGACTCCAGCACTGACTGGGGTCCAGGCAAGAAAAGAACATTAGCTGCAGCACAGGGCCAGGGCGGAGCTCAGCAGCCTCAGCAGAGCCCACGGCCGCGGCCCTTCCCTGCCGGGGCCCGAGCCTGGCCCGGCCCGGCCCGGCCTGAGCAGCCCGGCCTGGCCGCAGGGGATGGGCTCGGCCCGCCCGCTGTGCCCACAGGCCGGGCCCAGGGCTCTGCAAGAGGCTTTCTCCCAGCCCTGCAAAACCTCGGCCAAGGGACCCCTTGCTGTGCTGGGAAGAGTAAAAACCCCCTCAAATGTAACCCTGCTGCACACCTGATGAGGGATCCCTGCACGCCTTAGGAGAGGCCATTAATATTCCTTTGTGCTTCCTGAGGGATCCCTGCACCCTTCAGTAGTGACCCCAAAATATCCCTGTGTGCCTCATGAGGTGCAGGCCCAGATGATCCCAGGGAAGGAAATGTGCCCTCAGCCCAGGGACGCTCAGCATGGGCTCCCCCAGCCCTCGGGGCCGCGCCGCTGGTCACAGCAGCCCCTGCCTGGCTCCTGCCTGCCCACACCGTGGGCATCCACGGCTGCTCCTGGGCATGGAGCTCAGCCAGGGCCGGTGCTGGCTGGGCTTTGCTGCTGCTAGCACCCGGAGACAGGTATGACAACTCCATTTCTTTATTGAAACAAAAATGTGGGCCAAGCGCTGCCCTGGCAGACAGGGCCTGCCCAGCTTCACTCCGGGCTGGAGTACAGGACCAGGGGACTCACGGGCAGAGGGTCTTTATTTGGAGGGGTGGGTTTTGGGAAGAACTCGTTCTGCTGCTGCAGCCATGGCAGGGCAGATAGGGGCAGCAGTGGATAGAAGGGATCATGGGTCCAGATCTCCTTGCCCAGGTTGCTAGGTTCCTCTACCGGAGATTCACAAGAGCACCTGTGGAGAGAGGAGGTGGCTGAGGCCCCAGCTGCCAGTGACACACAGGGACCCTCCTGCACAGCAGGGCCCAGGGCTGGCAAGGCTCCCCAGCACGGCTGGAGCTGCTGGCACAGCTTGGCCCAGCTGCACAGCTGCCCCTCACGGCCCCGGCGAGCAGGGGACAGCTCTGGGCAGGGTCCCTGGCCAGGAGCGGGCCCCAGAGCGCCTCTGCCTTTCCAGGGCAATCTCCTCCCTGCTCTTTCTCCTCCCCACCGTGCTTTGCCTCTGCCCTGTGCCCCTGGGGCTGCTCTTGGCCACGCAGCCTCAGTGGGAGCCAGCCCTGGCTGCAGCCCCAGCCGGCCCCCCAGGACAAGGCCCAGCACTTCAGAGGCCAATGAAAGCACTGGGCAGCAGCAGAACCCTCAGCAGAGTCATCTGGACAACCATGGACTGGCCACAACTCCACTGCAGCCTCCCTGGGAATGTTCCCTGCCTATGAGCCAGCCTTTAAATGCAGCTGTTTGAAGTAGAGAATCACAAATCAGGCACCATTTTCTCTTCCAGCAACACCAGATTCCTGCACAGCACGTGAAGATGCAAAGTGCCCCAACAGCCAGAATGGCCATCAACTTAAACAAACAAGGTGTTCCCCAGCAAAAAACTTTTCTCCAGATGTTGTCATTACGTGTTGAGGTGCCGGCTGCATCTGTGGGAGCAAAGGGGAGCGTGAGCCTCCAGGGATTTCTTACCTTCTGTGACTTGCTTCTTGGCTCTTAGAGGACCTTAAAGCAAGGTAGCTCCTGAGGATGGGTTGGATAAGGCTGTGGGAGCCAGATGTCAGTGGACAAGGCCAAAGCTGCAACGGGGCTGGGGCAAGCCGGGGAACTCTCCACCCTCTTTTCAGGCCCTGTGACCCATCCCTCCAGAGGAAACAGGGGCTGCCCAGGCCCCATGGGGGCTCTCTCCCTCCCGCAGAGGAAACCCTCCCTACAGGCCTGGGGAAAACCATGCCCAGCGCTTCCCGGGGAGCAGGGAGCGCTGTCCCGGGACAGGGGAGCCAGGCTGCCGGCTCACCTGCTCCCCGCGCTGGCAGCGGAGCAGCCTGGGCAGCCCTGGCAGGCAGGGCCACGGCCAGGAGGAGCAGCAGGAAGAGGCGCAGAGCAAGGGCCATGGTGCCTTGCCCTCTGCCAGTCGCGCAGCTCTTGCTGCCACCGCTGTCCCGACACCGCTGTCCCAACGTCAGCACCATTTGTTATGGACTGAGAGGCTGGACACTGTGATGCTGTAGAACCACAGGGCTCTGTGACCTCAGCCTGCTGTGACATCACAATCCTGCTGTGACCCCAGAGCCTGCTGTGACATCACAATCCTACTGTGACCCCAGAGCCTGCTGTGACATCACAATCCTGCTGTGACCTCGTGGCCTGGGGAAGATGGACCTCAGCACTGGAATTTTCTTTCTTGGGGAGGGAGCTTGTTCTGCCTGGCAGTTGTATCCAAGGGCTGGGCCTGCCCGCCCAGGTCGAGCTCACTGCTCTGTGTTCTGGGCACTGGCACAGGAGATCACATTGAGACAAAGTAAAAATTTTCCAGGGTAGAAGTCCATTTTCATTTAGGTGAAATGTACATCTTTAAGGTTTCTGTAATTTGAAAACGTAGCTATTTAGTGTGACTGCCTGTTCTTGCAAAAAGCCTAGGCTCAGAGAAACTGCTTGAGTGAAGGAGAGAGAAAGGTGGTGGGGGGGAGACAGAGTGAGATAGAGAGAGACAGAGACTGCTAAGGGGGCAGGTCAGCCTGACCTAGGAATTCTTTCTGATAAAGAAGAACTAGCGCCAAATGTCACGCGAAATTTGTAAAAATAGATATGCATGAACCTATTGTGAAATTGTATGCATATGCATTTGAGAGAGAGCTAAAAAGAGACCTGAAGTTCCCAGAGGTGTGCATGCCTTTTAAGGAGAGTAATCTCCACGTGTCCAGCGCTGCAATAAACATACCAGCTTTGCAACTTTATCAGAGTTGTGGAGTTTTCAGTCTTCTCCGCAAAACAACATCCAAGCATTTCTGAGCTCCTCAGGCACTGTCAGCTCCAGCCCAAGATGCTGAGGAGTGAGTGATCTCTGGCTGGAGACAAGTGCCACATTCCCTCCTGTCAGCAGCTTCCCAGCTGGAAGTTTGGCACCTTGGGGTGGCCATGGCTAACACAGCCCTTTGGTTTCACAGCCCAGGTGAAGCCTTTACTTCAGCATTTGCTCTTCATGTGCAATTTAAGGCTCTGCTTCCTCTTGTGGTCCTCAAAGGGCACAGTCAGTCAATAAAACAGCAGGGAAAACCACCCAGCCTCTTCAATGCTTTGATATGCCAAAGGAAACCTTGAGGAGCACAGGGTGGGTCTGTGCTGCCTGACCAAGCCAGAGGCCTTCCATGAAGGAGTGGCTGCCTCAGTGCACAAGGGAAGAGCTAGAGATGCCACCAGCCTGGACTTCTGTAATGCCCTGGACACATCAGCCTTGCCCAGCATCCTTGTCCCTCCCTTGGTGAGCTGTGGATCTGATGGAGGCACAGTTTGGAGAATGAGGAATTGCCTGGCAGGTCACAGACAGGGGGTTGTGGTCAATGGCTCAGAGGCCTGATGGATGTCAGTGACCAGTGGTGTCCCTCAGGGTGACCGCGAAACCCCCCTGGACACTGGGAACTCAGTGTCCTGATGGTGCTGCTGGACAGGAGAGCTGGAGGCGCCTCCCAAACACAACTGTTCTGATTGCCCAAGTCTTTCAGACTTTCTCAGTGAATGAGCAGCTGATTGAAGTGCAAAGATACTGAGAAACCACACAATCCCTTCCCTGGGAAGAAACATCTCCCCATCCAAACCTCCCCTGTCATTATCCAGCTCCAAGAGGAACAGACATATCTAATCTATATTTATATCTATCTATCTATCTATCTATCTATCTATCTATCTATCTCTCTCTCTCTATCTCTCTCTCTCTCTCTAACAAAATAACTTCTGCTTTAAATAAAATCTCTTTATTTATCCTTTTCCTATGAAGTATTGTTTAGAAAGCAGTTTTATTTTATACAGTTATATTTATATTATATTTATTTTTACAGTTATATTTATTTTATACAGTTATATTTTATACAGTTATATTTAGAAACATCTCCCCATCCAAACCTCCCCTGTCATTATCCAGCTCCAAGAGGAACAGACATATCTAATCTATATCTATATCTATCTCTCTATCTATCTCTCTACCTATCTATATCTAACTATCTATCTATCTATCTATCTATCTATCTATCTATCTATCTATCTATTTATCTATCTATCTATCTAACAAAATAACTTCTGCTTTAAATAAAATCTCTTTATTTATCCTTTTCCTATGAAGTATTGTTTAGAAAGCAGTTTTATTTTATACAGTTATATTTATATTATATTTATTTTTACAGTTATATTTATTTTATACAGTTATATTTTATACAGTTATATTTAGAAACATCTCCCCATCCAAACCTCCCCTGTCATTATCCAGCTCCAAGAGGAACAGACATATCTAATCTATATCTATATCTATCTATCTATCTATCTATCTATCTATCTATCTATCTCTCTACCTATCTATATCTATCTATCTATCTATCTATCTATCTATCTATCTATCTATCTATCTATCTATTTATCTCTCTATCTAACAAAATAACTTCTGCTTTAAATAAAATCTCTTTATTTATCCTTTTCCTATGAAGTATTGCTTAGAGAGCAGTTTTATTTTATACAGGTATATTTAGTAAAAACATTAAATAACAGATGCTTTTAAGGTCTCAAATACTGAAACTGCAGCAAATTCCTCCCTGACTGACATTCATGAGTGCCTCCTGTCAGGGAGGGATCAGAAGGTCCTGTCCAGAGGGAGGGAGCAGATGTATGCCCTCTTCTACAGGATCTGCTTTGCAGCTTTTTTAATGGAATCCTCCAGGTTTTCATCAGCATCTAATGAGAAACAGAGAAAAGTCAACTAAGGGACCATAAAGAGCTGTTGTAAATTTCTTTTAAGAAGTGTTTTTGAATACAAATGCAAGAGTGAGTGCCAGGAAGAAAGTGAACATTCTCTTCTGAAAAAGACTGATTATTACAGACTGAGCTTCAGAGAGCCAATGCCCAACTGGTCAGTACTTCCCAAAGAGTCCAAATGCCTCATTTCTATCAGTTACTTCTCAGGAGTATATATATAAAATATAGATTTTATATTGCTCAATACAGAGCCCTGGCAGATTTCTTTAGCTGTGAAGAGACTCTTTTCAACAGCTTCCAGCTCTGCTGCTTGTTTGAACTAAAAGCTAAGCAAAACTCTTCTCTTTGTCACATCAAAGCAACATAAGTTTCATGAGTCTGTAAAAGACATAGGAGTATAAAAATTATTTCATTTTATAGCACTTACAGTCTTCTAATTCAGGCATAGGAAGTTCATGCCATCACACACTATACCAAATAACGGTAAAAAGCACTGGAAAAGAAATAATTTTTAAAACTAAGTCTTAAAAAAGTGAATGAATTTCATAAAGAAAACCATGAAGAATAAACACAGTAATTTAAAATTCTCCAAGCCATTTGATAATGGAGCCCTGAACCCCAGTCATGTGCAGTATGGCCTCAGCTGTCCCCTTGAGGCCAGAACTGCCCAGGCTCAGGGCTGGGATGAGCCTGTACCCAAAACTGGCTCCAAGACTGATTGGGACTCAATGCAGAACAGGGCTCACACAAACAGCAAAGTCTCACGGGAAAACCAAACCTTCCTCAGGTTGGCTTTGTTTTAACACTGAACTGGAGCAAATTTGCTTGTCCTGTAACACCACTGTTACCACGAAACTTTACATGAGCTACTAAATAAGCACTGTCCTGTCCTGAACTGTGCTGTCCAAACACTGGTGAGAACTTGCTCTGCCTCTGCCCTGTGCCACTGGGGCTGCTCTCGGCCACGCAGCCTCAGTGGGAGCCAGCCCTGGCTGCAGCCCCAGCCGGCCCCCCAGGACAAGGCCCAGCACTTCAGAGGCCTATGAAAGCACTGGGCAGCAGCAGAACCCTCAGCAGAGTCATTTGGAGAATCATGGACTGGTCACAACTCCACTGCAGCATGACTCCAAGCAAGGCTACCAATGCCATGGAGCAGAGTTATAAGAAAAGTATGGTGAAAAATCAGCAACTGACCGTCTGATCTCGTACAGCTTGCGAAAGCCAAGATAGCAGCATGTCAGCACAAGTGGCGCAGTGATCACTGTCACCACCGTGCCGATCATGCAGGACCTGCGCACATCCTGGGGGCAGACAATTCTTGGGAGGCGCACTGGATCCGGGGCGTATATTCCTGCTTCAGTGACAACATCTGTGGGAGCAATGGGGAGCGTGAGCCCGTGCTGGGCTGCCCTGCTGAGCTGGCAGCACGGTGGATGCGGGCAGGACGCTCTCTGTTTCCCCCAGAGCTGGGCCCTGCAGGCACCTTGGCGCCCCTGGGCACCGGCTGTGCCACCCAACAAAGCCCAGCAGGCCGGGAGGAGAGCCCGGGGGCAGCGCAGCTGCTTGGGCAGGCGCTGCTGAGAGGGACAGGGGCCAAAGCCATCCCTGAGCAGCCACTGCCAGCCCTGGTCCTCCCTGCCCCGGGACAGCTCCCCCAGCCCCAGGGCACAGAGCCAGGCCCTGTCAGGACTCACTGGAGCCTTGCTCTCCCCCTCTGCCCTTGCCCCACCATGGGCACCCTGGGCAGTCACTCCCAGGGTGCAGGACGTGTCTCCCACGGAGTGACCCCAGCAGGACTGCTCAGCCTGGCTGAGCCTGGCACAGCAATCACCTTCTGTGGCACTGTCTGGCATCTCCTCGATTCCAATATCCATGTCTGGCACGAGGCCATAGCTTCCTCCAGGAAGTGCTGCCTTCAGCAAAGCCTTTTGATCCATCTCTGGAGAAATGAAAAGGGGCAGACAGATAAGATGGGGCCACTCCCCATTAGGGAGGGGGCATCTTCAGGAGGTACCACTTGTCAAAGGCATGGATAAGGATTAGAGAAAGGCCAAGGCTCCCTGGGCTACAACAGGGCCCTCCCTCCTCCAAGCAGCTGCTCCTCCAGATCTGCTAAGAGACCAGAAAATCGCAGGGGATCTCAGGCCTGAGGTGCTGTTTTGGCTCCCTGTCAGCTGATGGCAAATGCCTTCCTGCAGAGGCTGGGGAGAAGCTGCAGCCAGGCCAGGCTGGGGAACAGCCCTGCAGGGCGTGGAAGCAGCAGCGGGGCAGCGAGGCTGCCATGGATCCCTTCCCGCTGTGCTGGGCATGGCGTGTGCAGATGTGCAGCCAAAGCCCCCGGCTGCTGAGCCCCAGGGAAGGCTGAGGGAATGCACCCACCATGCTGGCTGTCCAGGTCACTCAGGATTTGGTCCATTTGTTTGAATTCCTGCAGGGACTGACTCTGTTTTGTAGGCTTTTTCCTTCCTCTCAGAGGACCTTAAGAGAAAGCATTTCTATTTCTCCAGGGATGGATCCCCCAAAAGCAGCGCTCAGCCTGTGGGGTCATCAGGGACACACTACTCACCCCTGCGATAGGAGCTGGGCTTGTGTGCAACATCCACCAAAGGACCTGGAAAAGTTCTCCTTGCAGGCACCCCTGTAACTCAAGAGCCAGAGAAGCTTCTGACATCTGGTTCCTGCCAGGTTGTCAGTGATTATTGTATGAGAACTTACCTGCAGAAGCTCCAAAGTTTTCCAAACCATCTTCCATGGCAGATGCTGGCAAGGCCATCCCAGGACTCTCATCTAGAGGGGAGCAAAGATCAGACCCATTTCCATGGTGTGCTGGAGTGCCCCTTTCCCTTAGGGAGCTGGGCACTGCAAGGGGGTCAGGTAAGGCCGTGGGAGCCAGATGTGAATGGACAAGGACAAAGCTGCACAGGGGCCTGGGGGGAGCTCTGGCCTAGCTCCTCGTAACTCTCCACTTTCTTTGCAGGCCCTGTGACCCATCCTTCGAGAACACTGACACACAGCAGAGAGGGCAGCTCAAGCCTCAGCCGGGCTCAGGCCCAGAGGCACAGCAATTACCTCTTGGCACTGTGCCTGGCATCGCCTCCCTTCCTGCAGCAGAGGCTGCCAATGAGCCCCTGCTTCCTCCGGGAAGTGCTGCTTTCAGCACAGCCTTTCGGTGCATCTCTGCAGAAAGGAAAAGGGAAAGCTGGATTAGATGGAGAGGTTTCCCTTTCTGGGAGGTGGCAGGTTGAGGGGGCAATACTGGTCAAACTGATGGAAAAGGAGCAGGAAATCGTAAAAACTTTTGGGATTGGCCAGGGCACTCCCTCCTGCAAACAGCTGCCATTCCTGGTCGCCCCAGGGACCAAGAATTTGCAGGGGATCTTCAGGGCATGTATGGCCCACGGTGCAGTTTAGGCTCCCTGTCAGCTGATGGCATATGCCTTTCTGCAGAGGCTGGGGAGAAGCTGCAGCCAGGCCAGGCTAGGGAAAAGCCCTGCAGGGCGTGGAAGCAGCAGCCGGGCAGCGAGGCTGCCATGGATCCCATCCCACTGTGCTGGGCACGGCGTGTGCAGATGTGCAGCCAAAGCCCCCGGCTGCTGAGCCCCAGGACAAGGCTGAGGGAAATGCACCCACCACGGCGCCTCTCCAGATCACTCAGCATCTGGTCCAGAAGTTTTGCTGCCTCCAGGAATTTCTTGTCTCTTGTGTTTTGGTTCTTCCAACTAGGAGGACCTTAATGGAAAGTAGATCCATTTCTCCTTCAGGCCCGAGTGGCAGTGAGGGCACCTGGGTGATTGGTGCCCTCCAAGCACTCCCTGGGCTCTGCCTTCCACTCACAGCAGGGCCAGGGGGACCACGTGCCTGCAGTGGCCCCACACTGGGATGGAAGGAGCCCCTTGCAGGGCACACGGGATAGAAAGGACTCCCTGGAGCTGCCAGCAGCTCTAAACCCAGCCCCAGGCAGGGCCAGGGCTTGGCAGTGGCAGCAGGAGCAGCTCAGGCTCCCTGGGGCCGGCACAGGAGCTGTGAAAGGCTCAGCCCCGGGGCACAGCCCTGGGCCCGGCCCCTTCCCTCTCTGCTCTTCTCTGTGGCTGCACAGGGCACACGGAAGGACACACTGGCATTGCACACGGGAGGAAATGGACAGCTAAATGCTCCTTCCTCCCACTGACAGCCATCCTGTGCGATGTTGTAGCCTGCATTGCTGCTAATAACGTCCAAGTTAAAGAAGCAAAAAGGACCTTTGCAAAATATCCACAGATGTTTAATTCAGCCATGTGGTGATAAATTCAGGTCCCAGACACACACACAGGTTGTGTCCAGCTTTCTCTCTCTGGGGGCCCGGGGGCTGACCTTGGTCTCAGGCAACTACAAAGTTAAGGGCCAATCAAGGAAATGGGAGGCAGTGACTCAGGAGCGTAGGAACAGGGGAAGGAGCCAAAGGGGTGAAACCTAGGGGATGTCCCCCATGGCCTCCACACCGTGATCCCTCAGACTCCAGAAGGGAGCAGGGCAAGGTTTCCAGATTCTTTCCACTGAGAGATTATGTTAACGGGAAAGGGCACATGAATGACCTCTTGCCAGATGGACACTAATTATTTTGCCAGGAAAGGCACACAAAAAACTTGCCTCCAGCATTCTCCAGGGGTTTCAAGCCATCATCCAGTAGAGCATCCACAAAATCCATCTTGCCATCCCAGTCTAGAAGGGAGCAAAGACCAGACCCATTTCCATGGTGTGCTGGGATCCCCCTCTGCCTCAGGGAAATGGGCACTGAAAAGGGGGGGTCAGGTAAGGCCGTGGAAGCCAGATGGGAATGGATAAGGCCAAAGCTGCACAGGGGCCTGGGGGGAGCTCTGGGCTGGCTCCTGGAAACTCTCCACCCTCTCTGCTGGCCCTGTGACACATCCCTGGAAAGGAAAAAGGCCCAGCCACAGGCCCATGGGGGCCCTCTCCCTCCCGCAGAGGAAACCCTCCCTAAAGGCCTGGGGAAAACCATGCCCAGCGCTTCCCGGGGAGCAGGGAGCGCTGTCCCGGGACAGGGGAGCCAGGCTGCCGGCTCACCTGCTCCCCGTGCTGGCAGCGGAGCAGCCTGGGCAGCCCTGGCAGGCAGGGCCACGGCCAGGAGGAGCAGCAGGAAGAGGCGCAGAGCAAGGGCCATGGTGCCTTGCCCTCTGCCAGTCGCGCAGCTCTTGCTGACACCGCTGTCCTGACACCGCTGTGCCAACGTCAGCACCGCTGCTGCCACCACCGCTGCTGCTGCCGCAACAGTTGTGCTCAAGGACTGACTGGTGGCTTCCTTGTGCTGCTGTGCGACCACGGGGCTCTGGCACCTCTGTGAGCTCAGAGCCTGCTGTGACCTCATGGCCTTAGCTGCACCCCCAGAGTGCACCCCCATCTTTACAAATGGACTGCCCCGATTGTTTTCCTTTATCACGGTCGACTCTGGGCTGTGGCTGTAGGGCACAGCTGCTTTACAGCACTGGTGGACTGCGTCTGGGGCAGGGACAGGGAGCAGGGAGAAGTCTTCTGTATGTTCACTCCACAGAGAGTCAGGGACAGAAAAACCCTGAAGCAAAGGCATCACCAATTTCTAACGGGGGAGGTCCCGGCGGAGGATACAATCTTCAGCCAATTGCGAGAAACTGAGGGTGGAACACAAGGCGGGGAATACAAGGTTTAAACCAACAGGGCATTACAGGGGAGGAGGACAACTTAAACAAACCAATGGGGTTTTGAAGGCTACCAAATTGATAGGGAAGTTTCTGGAGAAAGGGGCAGGCTTGGGGAGGGATTGACATTCAGTGGGAGGAGGAACAGGGACCAAAAGGGCAGGTCTTTGGGGAGATGGACAAGCAGGGCAAAACCAACAACAGGGGGGAAAGGAGTACCCCATAAGTATGCTATAACACTAGAAAATGAGGGGGGCTAAAACAATACATTAAGGGGAGTTTATAACACTGACTACTAGGACCGAATTACAGACCAAAACTCCCAACGCAACAGGGAAGCCCTCAGTCAGGTTTCAGTTGAGCACTTCCAAATCCTTTCCTGGCAGAAATAGAAGGCCACACTTGCCCTTTTTACAAGCAAACTGAGTGTTCCCCAACAGCAACCCCTTCTGAGCCCCTGTGGAAAATGGTTTTTTATGGTTGGCTTTTTGCTAAATTTAAAATGAATATTTTATGTGTTATGTTAGAAGCTGAGGCTCTATTAATTTTCTTAAGTCATGTGTTAAATATAGTTTTATGTTATACCGTAAGGTTAAAATAGAAACTACGCTACATAAGATACTTGTTTAAAAGAAAGGACTTGCAGTGAGATAGCAGCCACGGGACACCTAAATCTTTCAAAGAAAAAGAATTGATTGCTCTCTTGTCAGAAGAAACTTTCCCCTGCCTCACTCAGCCATGAAGACGCCCTTAGGATTAATGGGAAGAAGTTGCTGATGACCAGACAGAATCCTGTGTTTGAATGGAATTGATGCATCATGTCTGAGATGTATGAATATGCAACAGATTATTGTTTTTAAGGGTTAGTTCTCTCTTAACGTGTGTCTTTCTTCAGGCTCATACTGCCCAGAAAAAGGTACCCGGAGGTCCGTAACTCTTCCTTTCTATTGTCTCATATTGTCCTAATCCTAATTGTCCAAAATTATGATTACTCTAATTATATTGCTCTTTTGATAACCATTTTATTTCTATTAAAATTAAAAACTTAAGAAACAAGTGACTGGCATATTTCACACTCCTTCTGGGAATGGGGAACTCGTGCTGTGGGGCCGGCTGCACCCGTGGGAGCAATGGGGAGCGTGAGCCCGTGCTGGGCTGCCCTGCTGAGCTGGCAGCACGGTGGATCCGGGCAGGACGCTCTCCGTTTCCCCCAGAGCTGGGCCCTGCAGGCACCTTGCCGCCCCTGGGCACCGGCTGTGCCACCCAACAAAGCCCAGCAGGCCGGGAGGAGAGCCCGGGGGCAGCGCAGCTGCTTGGGCAGGCGCTGCTTCGAGGGACAGGGGCCAAAGCCATCCCTGAGCAGCCACTGCCAGCCCTGGCCCTCCCTGCCCCAGGACAGCTCCCCCAGCCCCAGGGGACAGGCTGACAAAAAGTCTAGAGCCAGCAAAGAGATTGTCCCAGTCATTGTGTGCTGCATTTCTTCCCTGCAGTTGGTCCCAGAAACATCCCTCAGCCAGCTGTAAATGCCCACACATGGGCTGACCAGCCCCTATGCTTTTCCTGTCTGCTCTCAGAACGTTTCCAACAATTCCACCAATAAATTCCAGGTTACCTCTGTGAATTGCACACTACAGTTTCCTTCATTATTTCCCAATACCTGGAGGTTCCTGTAAATAGTGTTGGTCTTAAGGATTTCTGATTCTTTTCTGTCTTTTTTTTTTTTTTTCAATTGAGAAACAGCTTTACTGGTTTTAGTTTTGGCAGGTCAGGTATTTTTCTTAGCCTGATGATTTACTTATTATCTACATGTAAACTTATTTTTATTTATGGTTTTTTGTTCCCCAAGCAATTATTTTGACAATCTGTCATCCAGTTCTTAGTGAATGTTCCATATATGAACAATTTTGAATCTCTCTTTATAGGAATATAACAATCTCAGCAAGCTGTATTTTTAAATTTCATTACAATCTTTCTCCCCACTCCCAGCTTCTACCATGATCCTTTTTGAAACATCCCTGAGGATAGGTAGAGTTATTTGGGAAATGCATGGCTTTACCTGGGAATGGATTACTATTAGTTTTTGTGCTATAAACCAGCATTTCTTCCAGCTTCACACCACACCTGTCTGAATTAAAACAATGCTTGTGAGGAAGCTGAAGAGCTTACACCTCAGAAATTAAAATTCCTGGGAGGAGGAGGAAGAAGAAAGGGTTCAATCTTGTTTCACAGGCTGTTTTTGCACTTCTACTACGCCAGAAGTATGGTAGAGTACACCTGTCTTCAAACGTCATTTAATTCCAGAACAACTCTCTACAGTGCCAGACACCAGGACAAATTACTCCAGACTTGGCCTCCCAATGCATCAGCTTTCATTCTCGTGAGAGGTAGGCCGTCATTACAGTCCGATTAGAGCAAATCCACAGAGCAACCTTGCCACCGTGTGAATGGCAAGAAGAATTTCCTTGTGAACAGATGAATATGTTCCACTCAATCATGAACAAAATTTGCCTTGACTTGGAAGAAAGTAGACAAGGAGCCATGCAGTATTTGGGTTTTATCCAGTGACAAATGGGGCAAGAAGCGTTCACAACTTACCTCGTGTTTTACAGAACACAAGCACAGATACAGCCAAAAATGCACCCACATGAAGGGACCTTCAGGACATTCCTTTATTTCTTAACAAGGAACGGGCAGCAAAATGCTGGCATTTATCTGAACTGGAAGCCGTGCTCCTCTCCTGTTTCTCCTTGAGCACACTGTGTGTTATTTGCAGATTTCACTGCCCAGCCCAGGAATCCTGTCGTGGCCAATTGCTAAATGACACAAATACCAAAATACAGGAGCCACATAATCACCCCAGCACTAATCCAGCACTGCTTTGATGGTGCACAGGAGCACAGACTGGCTTGGCTTGGAAGGGACATTTAAAGGCCATCTAGTCCAATGCAGTCCCTGCAGTGAGCAGGGACACCTTTATCTAGGTCAGCTTGCTCAGAGCATGAGCTTGAATGTCTGCAGGGATGGATGCCCACCTCACTGGGCAACCTGTGCCAGGGTTTCCAAACCTCCAGTGCAAAAAATGGGTTTCTTTTGTGTGGTCTGAATCGACCCTCTTTTAGATTAAAACCATTCCCCTTGGTCTGGCAGAAAAGGCTCTCCTAAAAATTCTGTCCCATCTCTTTTACAAGCCCCCTTAAAGTCCTGAAAAGCAGCAATCAGGTGTCTCTGGAGTCTTCTCTCTTCCAGGCTGAACACTGCCAGCTCTCCCAGCCTGTCTCCAAAGCAGAAGGGCTCCAGCCCTCCAAGCATTTGTCCCTCCTCTGGACTAGATCCAAGAGGGCCATGTCCTTCCTGCGTGGGGAGCCCAGAGCTGGATGCAGTACTCTGTCGTGGTAGAGACGGAGACAATACAAAGAAACACACTGCGTTTCCAGAAGGCGTCAAACCCTGTTTTTATTCTAGCATGCATGCTTGTTCCACATTCTTACAAAGCTCATAACTTTACACTTTGCTCATTGGTCACGAGAGACAAGCAAAGTGCTCCTTAGAATAGGCAGTGGCATGTTTCTCTTATTTATCCTTTTTTCTTTCTTGGTTTCTATGCCAACGACCTTGGTAGGAAATTCTTTCAGGGGCAAAACATGGATGCTCTGATCAGACTTTTCAATGGCTCAAAGAAGTTCCTGTAAAACCTCTTCTGTAGCGGACACTTAGATGGCTAATGCACCGTAGAGGATGTAAGCCTCTAGAGACAACGAAATGCTGAGTCAGAATAGCTAAGCCTGGAGTCTTCACTTAGGTCCTCTGGCCTAGCTTATCTCTCTGTGACCCTATAGTTTAGTTTTCCCTAACCCTTACAATTGGTCAGTTTTCAATCCCTCCTAACCCTTTATAAGTAGCAACCCTGGCCTATTCTGGGTAGAAGAGCCGCCGTCGGAACCCTTCTGGAACCCCCTGCAAATAAACCATCATGGAATCTCCGAGGCTGCCTTTTCCTCTCACTCCGTCTTCTTTGTGGAAACCACTGAGGCCAGCACTTAAGCAAGCAAAGAGCTGAAATTATAAAAGAGCTGAAAATCACTAAGAGCTGATAATCATGGTGCTTGCTGAGGTTTCAGGCTATAGGGCACTTAGGCTTTGGACACTCGGCATGCTGAAGGCTGAGCTGCCTGGCCCGAGACTGCTCACCTGAAGGAACCCTGGACCCGTCTCGTTATCCAGCTAGAAGAGGCCCAGTGGTGGAACACTCTTCCACAGTACTCAGGTGGAGTCTCACCAGAGCAGAGGGGTTGAATCACCTCCGTCAAGCTGCTGGGCACTCTCCTTTGGATGCACATGGCTGGCTCCTGTCCAGCCTCTCATCTAGCAGCACCGCCAAGTCCTTCTTGGCAGGACTGCTCTCCATCCCTTCATGGCCCAGCCTGTGAGATCAGCTGGGCTGGGACTGTGTCACAACCCTTGGACAGAGCAGCTGGGCAGGATGAGCTCCCTGCCGAAGAAGGCAGATCCCAGTCCCCACACAACTCCACCCTGGCCATGAGGTCACAGCAGGCTCTGAGCTCACAGAGGTGCCAGAGCCCCGTGGTTGCACAGCAGCACAAGGAAGCCACCAGTTGTCCTTGAGCACAACTGTTGCGGCAGCAGCGGCGGTGGCAGCAGCGGTGCTGACGTCGGGACAGCGGTGTCAGGACAGCGGTGGCAGCAAGAGCTGCGCGACTGGCAGAGGGCAAGGCACCATGGCCCTTGCTCTGCGCCTCTTCCTGCTGCTCCTCCTGGCCGTGGCCCTGCCTGCCAGGGCTGCCCAGGCTGCTCCGCTGCCAGCACGGGGAGCAGGTGAGCCGGCAGCCTGGCTCCCCTGTCCCGGGACAGCGCTCCCTGCTCCCCGGGAAGCGCTGGGCATGGTTTTCCCCAGGCCTTTAGGGAGGGTTTCCTCTGCGGGAGGGAGAGGGCCCCCACGGGCCTGGGGCTGGGCCTTTTTCCGTTCCAGGGATGTGTCACAGGGCCTCCAAAGAGGGTGGAGAGTTACCAGGAGCCAGCCCAGAGCTCCCCAGGCCCTTGTGCAGCTTTGGCCTTGGCCATTCCCATCTGGCTGCCACAACCCGACCTGAGCCCCTTGCAGTGCCCAATTCCCAAATGCAGAGGGGGATCCCAGCACACCATGGAAATGTTTTGATCTTTGCTCTCTTCTAGATTGGGATCATGACATGGCTTATATAGAAAATCTGGTGAATGACAGTTTGAAGAATCTAGAGCATGGTGGAGGCAAGTTCTCTGTGTGCCTTCCCTGACAAAATGATCACTGTCCATGTGGCAAGAGCTCACTCATGTGCCCTTTCCCTTAATACAAGCTCAGGGAGGAAGGAGACTGGACATCTTGCCCTGCTCCCTTCTGGAGCCCTGAGTGATCCCACAGGATGGCTCTCAGTGGGAGGAAGGAGCATTTAGCTGTCCATTTTCTCCCATGTGCAATGCCAGTGTGTCCTTCCGTGTGCCCTGGGCAGCCACGGAGAAGAGCAGAGAGGGAAGGGGCCGGGCCCAGGGCTGTGCCCCGGGGCTGAGCCTTTCACAGCTCCTGTGCCGGCCCCAGGGAGCCTGAGCTGCTCCTGCTGCCACTGCCAAGCCCTGGCCCTGCCTGGGGCTGGGTTTGGAGCTGCTGGCAGATCCAGGGAGTCTTTTCTGCCCCGACTGCCTCACAATGGGCTCCTTCCATCCCAGTGTGGGGCCACTGCAGGCACGTGGTCCCCCCGGCCCTGCTGTGAGTGCAAGGCAGAGCCCAGGGAGTGCTTGGAGGGCACCAATCACCCAGGTGCCCTCACTGCCACTCGGGCCTGAAGGAGAAATGGATCTACTTTCCATTAAGGTCCTCCTAGATGGAAAAATCAAGACACAGGAGATGAGAAATCCTTGGAGGCAGCCAAACACCTGGACCAGATGCTGAGTGACCTGGAGAGGCGCCGTGGTGGGTGCATTCCCTCAGCCTTGTCCTGGGGCTCAGCAGCCGGGGGCTTTGGCTGCACATCTGCACACGCCGTGCCCGGCACAGCGGGAAGGGATCCATGGCAGCCTCGCTGCCCCGCTGCTGCTTCCACGCCCTGCAGGGCTGTTCCCCAGCCTGGCCTGGCTGCAGCTTCTCCCCAGCCTCTGCAGAAAGGCATTTGCCATCAGCTCACAGGGAGCCCAAATGCACCATGGGCCATACATGCCCTGAGATCCCCTGCAATTTCCCAGTTTCCACGCAGGTCAGGTGTAGGGGCTGTTTCAGTGAGGGAGGGCCCTGGCCCAGCTCCAAAAACCTGGCCATTTTCCTGACCCTTATCTATGACTTTGACAAGTATTGTCTCCTGAATTTGCCACCTCCTGAAATGCTGAATGAATCTGATCCAGCTGTACTTTTCCCTTTCTGAAGTGATGTCGCAAAAGTCCGTGCAGAAGGCACCATATCCTATAGGAAGCAATGGCTCTGTGCCAGCCCCTGCTGCAGGAAAGCTGGAGGCACCAGACACGGGCAAAGGCACCGGAGGTAATTGCTGTGCCAGGCTCAGCCCTCGGTGGGGCTGGGTGGCAGCAGCTCTTCCCCCAGGACCTGCCCTTGAACAGCCCGGCAGCAGCCAAAGCTGGAGGCGCCTCTGGAGGCTTGGAGGCCTCTGGAGCTCGTTCACAGCCCCGGGGAAACGGGGCTTGTGCACCAACGTCCCTCCCACTGCAGCTACTGAAGAGCTGGCGCTGAGTGCCCAGAGGCCCAAGGCACAGGAGCAGCCCCGAGCGGGAGCCCTGCCACGAGCCCAGGGCCAGAGCCAGCGCTGGCTCCCGACTGGGCAGGGGCTGCACTGGGTCCTGACAGGGCCTGGCTCTGTGCCCTGGGGCTGGGGGAGCTGTCCCGGGGCAGGGAGGGCCAGGGCTGGCAGTGGCTGCTCAGGGATGGCTTTGGCCCCTGTCCCTCTCAGCAGCGCCTGCCCAAGCAGCTGCGCTGCCCCCGGGCTCTCCTCCCGGCCTGCTGGGCTTTGTTGGGTGGCACAGCCGGTGCCCAGGGGCGCCAAGGTGCCTGCAGGGCCCAGCTCTGGGGGAAACGCAGAGCGTCCTGCCCGGATCCACCGTGCTGCCAGCTCAGCAGGGCAGCCCAGCACGGGCTCACACTCCCCATTGCTCCCACAGAAGTGCTTGACAAGTCAGACACCAACGCCCAGAATCCACGGAATACCCCAAGACTTTTCTGCCCCCAGGATGTGCGCAGGTCCTGTATGATAGGCACAGTAGTCACACTGTTCACTGTGCCACTTTCCATGGTGCTGTGTTATGTTGGCTTCCGGTGGTGGAAGGAAAAGAAACGGTAAGTTGTTGTTGATCTCTACCCTCCAGCTTCTTTAAAGGCTGCTCATAGTCAGGGAACACTCCCAGGGAGGCTGCAGTGGAGTTGTGGCCAGTCCATGACTGTCCAAATGACTCTGCTGAGGGTTCTGCTGCTGCCCAGTGCTTTCATTGGCCTCTGAATTGCTGGGCCTTGTCCTGGGGGGCCGGCTGGGGCTGCAGCCAGGGCTGGCTCCCACTGAGGCTGCGTGGCCGAGAGCAGCCCCAGGGGCACAGGGCAGAGGCAGAGCACGGTGGGGAGGAGAAAGAGCAGGGAGGAGATTGCCCTGGAAAGGCAGAGGCGCTCTGGGGCCCGCTCCTGGCCAGGGACCATGCCCAGAGCCGTCCCCTGCTCGCCGGGGCCGTGAGGGGCAGCTGTGCAGCTGGGCCAAGCTGTGCCAGCAGCTCCAGCCGTGCTGGGGAGCCTTGCCAGCTCTGGGCCCTGCTGTGCAGGAGGGTCCCTGTGTGCCACTGGCAGCTGGGGCCTCAGCCACCTCCTCTCTCCACAGTCGCGCTGCCGCTGCTCCAGCATCCCGGCCGAGAAGGCGTGCCTCTCCCTCTCCCCCAGAGAGCCCAGAGACCCTCGGTTTTGACAGCTCTCACACGTGGCCTCGGCAGCAGCAGCTGCCCAAGAAAGCAGAGCACCAGCCCTCCGTGCCTCCCCCACGGCCCCCCAGCCCGGCCCTGAAGCGGAAGCCTCCTGAGATCCCCCCACCTCCTCCCCTCCCGAGCTCACCACCCTGGTCCAGCTAGGACTGCAACTGGCCAGCCACGCAGGGCTTGGGCCACCAACAGCTGGGGGCACCTGCTCTCCTCGACAAACAGCACGTGTTACCTATGGGCAACAGCCAGACTCAGTTCTCATACTCTTGGACCTTCAACAAGAAGGGCTGAAGATTTTCCCATGCCCTTTCTCATCCTTTACCACTTTGATTTTCATACAGCTTGGAGCTGGTCGCATCTCTTAAAGACTTTTCTAGCTCTGCATGTTTAACCTTACCTGAAGAAAAAAAAAAATAAAAAAAAATTCTTCGGTTTAAATTTCATTTTTAGTGTGGTTAGGCCGCTCACATTTTGAGCAATTAATTTTCTATGGTACTTCTTCTTCCCTTTTCATTGCTATCTATAAAAAGTTCATCTGGACATAAAAATCACCAGAATTACTGAGATTTACCTCAAAGCCCAGAGGAGAATCTAGCACAAAATATTCTCCCTGTGTACTGCACAACAAGAAATATTCAGAGGAAGACACAGTGGCAGCTGAGGCTCTTTGAATTCCCAGAATACTGAGCCTGCAGAGGAGGCAGACAGCCCTGGCAGTGGCTGAGGGGACTTTTCCTCACAGACTCCTCTGAAAGTGTGTCAGGCTCCTCCTGAGCTACAAACAATTCTCCATTCCTCAACAAAGCTACTCAGGTTCTTATCTTAAAGAGCAAAAGCAAATGTGGTCAGAAATTTCTCATCAAAGCCTGTTTGCAGAGAAACCCCATCATATGTGAGTAAATATTTCTTAGCATCAGTTCACTCAAAAGAAAGCCAACCCTGAATTGAGCAGCGCTTTAAATGAGGTTGAATTCTCTTTCCTGACCTATCATGCAGATTGGTTTGCCTCTTTTTTGTCCTAGAGAGAACATTAGAACGATTTGCTCTTGGCAGGACTCCTTGCATGGCTCCCAAACTGGTTGCTGTTCACCACACCTTGCCTGGGCTCTTAATGCAGCCTGTTAGCAGCACCTGACATTGCCACCCTGTTCAGCCCTTGGGCACGGCTGGTGCCACGGTCCCCTCCTGGCTCCTGGCATGTCCCTGCTGGTGGAGGAGCCCTGCTGGTGCTGCTGCCTGCGGTCCTACTCCGCAGCCAAAGAGAGACTAAAGTCACTGCTTCGGGCAGCTCGTTTGAACGAATTTAACGCTTGCTCACCTCTGTCCCAGACCTCTTCAAACCCACCCAGCAACACCATAAAGTCACCTCATCTACAGAGGTGAGCAGGTCTGAGCGAACAGAAGGTCGGCTTTCATGCACATTGGGATTTTAATTTAGTGGAAGCACTCACTCGTTCACAAGCCTTACTTGTCAAAGTGGATTGTGCGATGCTATTGTGTTGCTTGTGTTAAAGAGAAACCAGAAGGGAGAAATGAGTTAAGAAATTGAGAAAGACACTTGGGGCGCAGGCTTGGCAGCCAAACGGAGCAGGGTGGCAGCCGGCCGCTTTGCCGGAATCCCCTTTCGTGCCGGACAAAGGCGGACGCGGCTCCGCTGCGGGGCGAGCCGGGCGCTCGGCGAGCGGCGCTGGAGCGGCGGCGGCCCCGCCCCGCCCGTCCCGCCCCGCCGCGGGCCGGGGCCGAGCGCTCGGCCGGGCGGGAGCTCAGGATGCTCGGGCAGCGCCGCGGGCCGGGCGGGCGCGATGGAGCCGCCTGAGGGCTGGGACCCCTACGGGCGGCCGGCCCGGCGCACGCAGTGGCTGGTCAGCGCCCTCGCCTACCACTACGGGCTGGACCGCGGCGTGGAGAACGAGATCGTCGTGCTGGCCACCGGCCTGGACCAGTACCTGCAGGAGATCTTCCACCACTTGGACTGCGCCGGTTCGGGCCGCATCCCCGGCGAGGACTTCCGCACGCTGTGCCAGGTGCTGGGGCTGGAGGAGGCGGCGGAGCCCGAGGAGTGCGCGGGGCTGTGGGACGGGCTCTCGGCCGAGCTCACCTTCCGCCAGTTCCACGCGCGGCTCTGCGGCCACTTCAGCACCCGCGCGGGGCCGCGGCTGCCGCTGGGCCGGGAGAGCGAGCACATCGAGACCCAGATCCGCCTGCGCAGCCCCCGCCGCCGCCGCCGCACCGAGCCCGCCGGCCGCGGAGCCGCGGGCAGCGCCGAGCGGCGGCCGCCGGGGCCCTGCTCCCGGGAGTGCTACGAGGAGACCGTGGCGCTGGAGCAGGCCGAGGACCGCATCGCCAAGCTGGAGGAGGAGAACGGCAGCCTGCGGGAGCTGGTGGAGGACATGCGCGCCGCCCTGCAGAGCAGCGATGCGCGGTGCCTGGCGCTGCAGGTGAGTCCGGGCCGGCTTCTGCACCGGCCTCCCGGGGGCGGCTCGGCTGGCCCCGAGTGCTTCAGGAGAGATGCTGCACTCGCAGAATCAGTGTTTATAACCCCTCCACTGCCAGACTGAGACCGAAGTTGCTCGTTCATCCTCGGCATTAACTTTTTAGCAAAGTTTAGTTACAGGGAGGCTTTAAGCAGGAATGTATGGCACCGGTGTACCATAAATATAGCTGTGGTGAGCACTCTGTTAAAAGTGTAGGGCAGTTCAGCTTAACAAACCCAGGTGTACAATGCTGCTGCTGCTTCTACTGTGTGTGCAGTCAGGATGTGCTGATACCATGTGCTGGATGTACACCAGTGCAGGGTTTTTCTTGAAGTGAGAAAGAACTTTTGGAGTCCTGCCTGCACAAGCACAAGCAGTGTCTCAGTGAGAAGTTCCTGTAAGGAACATTAGAAGGATGTTTTCCTTAGAGTGCGGTCACAAGAGTTCAGAGTTGGAGCCAGCTCTGCAGGCAGGCTGATGAATAGTCTGGGGCTCCTGTGCACAGCCCCATTAATTCCAGGGCTGGTTCTGCTGTACACACACTTAACAGCAGTTAAATTCCTCTGGCATGAAATAGCATGGAACAGGCAGAGCAGGGAAGGGCAGCATGGACCCATTGTTGTGGCAGGTCTCACCAGGTGGGATTTGATACTAACACAGCACTCACAGAACTCTGCTCCACCTGGGACACTTCCACTTGCAGTAGATGACTGCTGTCTTCACAATGTCCAGCAAGGCAGGTCAGAGACACTTTCACCATTTTCCTCTGGAAAAGGGAAAGGAAATCAGCAGCAAACACAAAGTCACCAGTCAGAGGTCCCAGGAAGAATGGAAACGACAAAGAGGAGAGCTCCAGAACACCCCCAGCTGCTCTCTGCTCTCTTCTTCTGAACACAACTTCATTGGAAATATCTTTTTCAGCAGACTGCCTGACTCCTGAGTACAGACCATAGTAATGACATGAAAACTACTCCAAAACTTGTGCAATAACATGGTAATGTGTAGTTTGAAAATTAATTGCATAGCTAGGTATTAAAAACTACTTTCCAGAGATTGTTTCCTTGTCTCTGTATTTGGCAAAGTTAGTTGCTGATCAACTCTATGTGACTGAAACAAAAAAAAACCAAACCAACAAAGCACAATCCAGCCCCTTCCAGTCTTCATTAAAACCCATCAATTTCTCCCTGCTTTGTGCTCCTGGTCATTGCAGGTGGGACTGCGGAAGAGCCATGCCAGCCATGCAGAAGGAGGATCCTGCTTCATAGGGAGGAAGACACCATTAACACAGAAGCACTCCCAGACCAAGTGCCTCCAGAGTGTCCTGGAGGAAATGGAGCTCATGCGGAGCTCCAGGGATGGGCAGATTGAAGAAGCCATCAGGTTCAGTCAGGAGCTGGAGAAGGAGCTGAAGAGCTCTCAGGAAGCTCTGGTCAGCCTGGAAGATTGCAACCGTCACCTGAAGAGGGAGCAGGCAGAGATGAGGAGGAAAGTGGAAGAGGCCAGACACGCTGTCCTGAACAGTCTTGGCAAAGTGAAGGAGCTGGAAGTGAGAGCTAAGGAGGTGCCACATCTGCAAATACACATCCAGCAGCTGGAATCACAACTGCAGCACGACAGGTAGGTTGGAGTCTGACAAAAAGTGCCTATAAAATCAGTGTTGGGGCACAAGTGAGTTTGAGAATCTCTGGCTGGGGCTTATTAGATATCTCCAAAACACCTTGTAAAATCTGGCCAGAGGGAAATTAGAAGCTGCTCATCCATTTTCTTGGTCGGGTCTTTAGGAGATCTAGGAGTCTTCCAGGCCAAAGTCAGGATGCTGATCTACAGAGAGCTGAAGTCACTCCTCAGACACACAACAACAGGACTCAGCATGGTAATGCTTCAGGAAAGCCCCAACACAAACTGCTGACACTCCTTCAGAAACCATTGCCAACACACTTCTTTCGCTGCCTTTCCTGGTCCGTAGGTCCCATCCCAAGCCAGCTGTAATCAGATGGCTGACTCTCCATTTCATATTCAAGCTCTTCAGCTTGTCCTCAGAACTGGGGAAAAGCACACAAGGACAACGTCTGGCCTGTGGTTTGAAACTTGCTGTGACTTCATTGCTTCTTCACTGAGAGAACAGGTAATAGAGGAGAGAAGCTGAAACGTTCCTAAACCCACAAAAGAGTAGAGTGGGAATCTCAACAAAAAACACTAGCCAACTAAACCCCACTTTTGTAGTGGCATTAACAAATCCTTCCAGAAGTTAGAAAGGTGGTCACAAATTTAATAGTTCACTGCTTTTGTTGCTTTTAATCTCAGACCAAACTTGCACTCACCGGTGGTTATTAAGTGTTAGTCATCTCTGCCCAAGTTTCAGACTGACCTATGCAATAAAATCTAGTTTATATTTCCACTGACCCAAAGCAAAACCAGTATTTCTAGACATATTTTTACTTACACTACTAAATCTAGTATTTTAATAAATTGCATCTTCTGAAGTCCTTGCCTCTTCCTAAACTCACACTTCCTCTGTTTGCTTATAAGAAGAATTCATAGTGAGTTATTTGTGGCATCCTTGCTATTGTACTGTTTTATGAAGTGAGGAAATTCTAAAAATAACCATTTTGTCCAGTGTCTTTCTGCCAGCATTTGTATGTTAATACATGCATGGTTGCAGAAGATCAAAGAAAATAGAAGCATTTCTTTAAACGTTCATAGGATTTAAAAACCACTGCGAGGGCACGTAACATTCAAGGTGACTGTCAGGGGTCTCTGGAGGAGTGACACAAGTCCTGGTGCTAAAAGGGATCACACAGCTTGTCAGGGCTGTCACCTTCTCCTTGGCATGAGCACCAAAGATCTAAGAGGGGTTCTTGTCCTGTGGAATTGCTTTTCCAAAGTACGATGAAGGATAAAAAAAGATCACCTTGAAACAGGTTAAAGGCAATGAACAACATCCACTGGCCTTGCAGTGCAGGAACTTCATGGGTTACATCAAAACAAAGAGTGCAAATTTAGAAATGTAAATGACATGTTTCTTGTAAGACAACCTTCATTTGTAATACCTACTTTTAAATTGCATGCTAATTTAAAGTGAGTGTCAAGCTCAGGAATGGTGCTGGACTGACCATTTGGGAACTACACCCCTTTTTTAGCCCTGTGGCACTTTAGCAGAGGCCCAGGCCAGCTTCCACCCCTTGAGATTCTCTGTTGGCCACAAAGCACCTGCAGCTCCCCGTCCAGTGAAACAGCTCTTGGTGCAAACAGTGTAACTCAGAGATGCATAATGATAATTGGGACTTGCATGCCTGTGCTCGTATTCCGTAACACATGGAATCCCATCGCTCCACATGTTCCCAGAGTGGCACAAGAGGTGCCCAAACTGGCACAAAATGGTGAATAAGCAGTGCAGGGCTGTGTGTTAGGGTGGGGAAAGTGTTCAGCAGCAGCTCTGCCCCACACAGCCTTGGCTGTCCCAGCTTGTCCCACTCCCTCTGCTTGCTCCCACCGGTGCTCAGGCAGCCCAGAGGCCTCCTGCTCCGAGAGAATCACCTTCTGATGTGCAGGAGCCCTCATCCATGGGTGTGGCTCGGGTGAGCTGCTGGGAGTGCTTGGTGAGGGGAAGAGATGGGTTGGCTGAGGCCTGGAGAGGGAGGGACAGCTGGGAATCCACAGGGTTCTGTCACTTGGCAAGAGTGTCATTGCCCTGTTGGTTAAGTCAGGTTTGTCTTGGTTTGGAAAGACAGGTCTCTTCTAAGGAAGGCAGGAGCCTCCCTTGAACCTGAAACTGTAAACCCCCTCCCTCCAAATTATGATAAATTTGAAATTAAGGGGGGCTCTCAGGCAAAGATATGGGAGCAGGAATAACAGTTATTTTAGTAGGGAAGAAAATAAAAAGATAAAATAAACAATGCAGTAAACTAAAACAACACTGACAGAGTCAGTACACAACCTGACACCCTGTTGGTCAGGGTGCTCATAGCAGTCCAATTGGAATTGTGGCTGCAGCCCTCCTGGAGTGTCAGGTGGGGTTCTGTTGGAGCAGGGATCCTGTAGAAAAGGGTGTAGTCTTCTCTGAAAATCCAGTGGAAGAGGCAGCTGTTCCTCTGGGCATCCGGTGGAAATGCTGTTCTGATGTCCCAAGAGCCCAGATTATATCCAGTTGGGAATGTTTAGCTCCTCCCTCTGGGCAGAGCATCTCACAATGGGATAATGGAATTCTTATCAGCCATGCAGGGACACTCACTGGCCCCTTTCCAGCAGATGTCTCCCCAGAAAGAGGACTGGTTGTGGAAGAGATAAAGAAAATGGCCCAATGAACAGAAAACAACTGCCATACCTCTAACAGATGGTCAACAGAATACATATTGCTTCCCAGTCTAGGACAATGCTGTGTTTCAGTTGCTGTTACCTGTACTGTTAAAGCCTGCCTGTGTTTCAGTCACCTTTCCAGTGAACAGTTTTCTCCCCTGCCAGCTGCCACACAGAGTTTGTGAGCAGGGTCTGGAGTTGGCAAGAGCTAATGCTGCAAGGTAGGGCTGGAGAAGAACGGGGGGGATTTGGGTGATCTGCAGAAAGCATTGACAATTGCAGATATCTCTCCTGAGAATTCACCCTGACTGGCTTGGTGAGCCACAGGCTTCCTCCAGCTAAAGTCCAATTTCTTCCAGAGAGGATCATATTCAAGAATGAGTCCAAGCTATGAGCTTTACACACTGTTCCTGTTTATAGTTTCATATTTATCGAGGAAATGCTTTCTTCTTTTAGGTTCAGATTTTAAAAGCTCTTTTATTATTCAAATCCCTCTTCTAGACCTTCACCTGAGACCTACTTGCAATCACTTTGATCTGAAATCCCAACCATGGCCTTAAGTTATAATCCCTAATTCAGGAAACAAGAGTTTGCATTTAGTCAAGAAAGTGTTTAAGTACCTGCAAGTGATTAAGTGTTGTCCTAAATTGGAGTGTGTAATTATAATCACCTATTCCTGATTTCATATTCCAGATTCATATTAATGCAATCTGTATGACGGTTAAACATGAACTTTTTCTGAGTGCACAGGTTCCTGTGCCAGGGTTTGAACTGCCCCTGCCACATCACTGGCTTCCTAAACCAGCCTGGTTGACCAAATAGTTTATAGTTCTTTTCTTCAGGTGCCCATCCTGATCTTCCTACTCTGATGAATGTCTCGAGTTTCTGCCTGGACTATCTTTCAGCTTTTCTTTTTGAATCCCTGTCAAATTAGTGAGTCAGCTCAACTTTAAAGGTAAATCTTGATAAACTCCTCTGTGAAAAGCTTGAGTTCAATTCATTTCAGAGGAAAAAGACATTAGAAGGAATTGTATACTTACCATTGGTAGTGTATCAAAAGTGAGTAATTGCCAGTGCCTGATGACAGGAGAGTTTAGGAAGTCAGGCAAGTTCCATTTTTATGCAGTGCCCAGGGAGTTATTCCCAGAGGACAAATCATTAGCCACTCTCCTCTAAAATCCCTTTTTTCCTTCCCCCCCCCCACCACTAAGTTCTGCTGCAGCACAAGGTGACACTATCCATGTATTCTAATAGAATTCTATGGTTTCTATGTATTATTTCTAAAAATACCCCACATTAAAATTTACTACAGTAAAAATGTCCCATCTGCTGCTTCTTTCACCCATTGAGCCATTTGCCCTGTCAGAAAAGGAAATTGGATTGGTTTGACATGAATTGTTCTTCCAAATATGAGTTGGCTTGGTTTTCCATACTAGATTGGAGGTGGCTTAGAAATTGATTACTTAATAAAGTGTCCATATTCTTTTTCTCTTTAAGAACACTGGAGGTGTCTTGGTTTGAAAAGACATGTGTTTGCTAAGGAACGCAGGAGCCTTCCTTAAAATGGAAAATGTAAACCCCTTCCCTCTGAATTATTATAATTTTGAAATTTAAAGGTTTCGGGTAAAAATATGGGAATAGGAATAACAGTTCTTTACTAGGAAACCTAAAAATTCAAATGTAATAGTACAAACAAAAAAAAACCCCAACCTACTGCCAGAGTCAGAACAGAAGCTGACCCCCTGTGTGTCAGGGTGGGGGCACAGCCGCATTCCATGGTGGCCCAGCCCTCCTGCAGTGCCAGCTGTGGTTCTGCTGGAGCAGGGATCCTGGACAAGGGGGGAGTTTTCCTCTGAAGTTCCAGTGGTGGTTTAGAAGGGCCTGGTCTTCCTCTGGGAATGCAGTAGGAAAACGGCTGCTGTGGTGTCCCAAAACCTCAGATTCTGTCTGAATAGGAATGCTTGGCTCCTCCCCTGGGTGGAGCTTCTTCCGATGGGATGATGGAATTTTATCAGCCATGCAGGGACACTCGCTGGCCCATTAACAGAAAATATCTCCTGGATGGAGGATGGGTTTGTGGAAGAGATAAAGAAAACTGTCTCATGAAGAGAAGATACCTGCCCCACCTCTTAACAGATGGCAAATAGAATACACACCTATCGTACAACCCAGCACAGGGAGGCACCTCCAGCTCTCCTGTCCAGCAGCACCATCAGGACACTGAGTTCCCAGTGTCCAGGGGGGTTTCGCGGTCACCCTGAGGGACACCACTGGTCACTGACATCCATCAGGCCTCTGAGCCATTGACCACAACCCCCTGTCTGTGACCTGCCAGGCAATTCCTCATTCTCCAAACTGTGCCTCCATCAGATCCACAGCTCACCAAGGGAGGGACAAGGATGCTGGGCAAGGCTGATGTGTCCAGGGCATTACAGAAGTCCAGGCTGGTGGCATCTCTAGCTCTTCCCTTGTGCACTGAGGCAGCCACTCCTTCATGGAAGGCCTCTGGCTTGGTCAGGCAGCACAGACCCACCCTGTGCTCCTCAAGGTTTCCTTTGGCATATCAAAGCATTGAAGAGGCTGGGTGGTTTTCCCTGCTGTTTTATTGACTGACTGTGCCCTTTGAGGACCACAAGAGGAAGCAGAGCCTTAAATTGCACATGAAGAGCAAATGCTGAAGTAAAGGCTTCACCTGGGCTGTGAAACCAAAGGGCTGTGTTAGCCATGGCCACCCCAAGGTGCCAAACTTCCAGCTGGGAAGCTGCTGACAGGAGGGAATGTGGCACTTGTCTCCAGCCAGAGATCACTCACTCCTCAGCATCTTGGGCTGGAGCTGACAGTGCCTGAGGAGCTCAGAAATGCTTGGATGTTGTTTTGCGGAGAAGACTGAAAACTCCACAACTCTGATAAAGTTGCAAAGCTGGTATGTTTATTGCAGCGCTGGACACGTGGAGATTACTCTCCTTAAAAGGCATGCACACCTCTGGGAACTTCAGGTCTCTTTTTAGCTCTCTCTCAAATGCATATGCATACAATTTCACAATAGGTTCATGCATATCTATTTTTACAAATTTCGCGTGACATTTGGCGCTAGTTCTTCTTTATCAGAAAGAATTCCTAGGTCAGGCTGACCTGCCCCCTTAGCAGTCTCTGTCTCTCTCTATCTCCCTCTGTCTCCCCCCCACCACCTTTCTCTGTCCTTCACTGAAGCAGTTTCTCTGAGCCTAGGCTTTTTGCAAGAACAGGCAGTCACACTAAATAGCTACGTTTTCAAATTACAGAAACCTTAAAGATGTACATTTCACCTAAATGAAAATGGACTTCTACCCTGGAAAATTTTTACTTTGTCTCAATGTGATCTCCTGTGCCAGTGCCCAGAACACAGAGCAGTGAGCTCGACCTGGGCGGGCAGGCCCAGCCCTTGGATACAACTGCCAGGCAGAACAAGCTCCCTCCCCAAGAAAGAAAATTCCAGTGCTGAGGTCCATCTTCCCCAGGCCATGAGGTCACAGCAGGATTGTGATGTCACAGCAGGCTCTGGGGTCACAGTAGGATTGTGATGTCACAGCAGGCTCTAGGGTCACAGCAGGATTGTGATGTCACAGCAGGCTCTAGGGTCACAGCAGGATTGTGATGTCACAGCAGGCTCTAGGGTCACAGCAGGATTGTGATGTCACAGCAGGCTGAGGTCACAGAGCCCTGTGGTTCTACAGCATCACAGTGTCCAGCCTCTCAGTCCATAACAAATGGTGCTGACGTTGGGACAGCGGTGTCAGGACAGCGGTGGCAGCAAGAGCTGCGCGACTGGCAGAGGGCAAGGCACCATGGCCCTTGCTCTGCGCCTCTTCCTGCTGCTCCTCCTGGCCGTGGCCCTGCCTGCCAGGGCTGCCCAGGCTGCTCCGCTGCCAGCGCGGGGAGCAGGTGAGCCGGCAGCCTGGCTCCCCTGTCCCGGGACAGCGCTCCCTGCTCCCCGGGAAGCGCTGGGCATGGTTTTCCCCAGGCCTGTAGGGAGGGTTTCCTCTGCGGGAGGGAGAGAGCCCCCATGGGCCCTGGGCAGCCCCTGTTTCCTCTGGAGGGATGGGTCACAGGGCCTGAAAAGAGGGTGGAGAGTTCCCCGGCTTGCCCCAGCCCCTTTGCAGCTTTGGCCTTGTCCACTGACATCTGGCTCCCACAGCCTTATCCAACCCATCCTCAGGAGCTACCTTGCTTTAAGGTCCTCTAAGAGCCAAGAAGCAAGTCACAGAAGGTAAGAAATCCCTGGAGGCAGCCAAACATCTGGGCCAGATGCAGAGTGCACTGCAGAGATGCCATGGTGGGTGCATTTCCCTCCCTTGCAGTGCCCAGATCCCTAAGGCAGAAGGAGATTCCAGCATACCATGGAAACACTTCTGATCTGTTCTCCCTTCTAGATGAGGGTCCTGGGAATGCTTCTCCAGGAGGTTGGATGGAAGATGGCTTGGAACCCTTGGGAGCCTTTGCAGGTAAGTTCTCAACTTTCCCTCCAAGAATTATCACTGTCAACCTGCAAGAACCAGGTGACAGAAGCTTCTGTGGCTGTTGGGTTACAGGGGTGTCTGCAGGGAGGTCTTTTCCAGGTCCTTTTTTTGGTTGCTGCACACAAGCCCAGCTCCCACGGCAGTGGTGAATAGTGTGTCCCTGCTGACCCCACAGGCTGAGCCCTGGTTTTGGGAGATCCATGCACATGAAGAGGAACTACTTTATTTTAAGGAACTCCAACAGGCAACACGAAAGATACAGGAGACAGCAAGTCCCTGGATGCAGCCAAACATCTGCACCAGATGCTGAGTGATCTGGAGAGGTGCCATGGTGGGTGCATTTCCCTCAGCCTTCCCTGGGGCTCAGCAGCCGGGGGCTTTGGCTGCACATCTGCCCACGCCGTGCCTGGCACAGCGGGAAGGGATCCATGGCAGCCTCGCGGCCCCGCTGCTGCTTCCACGCCCTGCAGGGCTGTTCCCCAGCCTGGCCTGGCTGCAGCTTCTCCCCAGCCTCTGCAGGAAGGCGTTTGCCATCAGCTCACAGGGAGCCCAAACTGCACCACTGGCTTGAAATCCCCTGTGATTTCCCAGTCTCCAGGCGGATCAGGAGGGGTGGTGGTTTGGAAAAGGTGAGACATAAACTTTAAAGAATTTAGAGATTTTAGAGGAACTGAGGTTGTCCTTAGGGTTTTAGAGGAACTGAGGTTTTAGTTAGAGATAAGCTTTATTAGAGTTAATCAAAATAAATGAGTAGGCCTTGATGAAGTTAAGGGTCGGTAGTTAACTAATAATTGATTGCTTGTCAACATAATGTTTGGTTAGCTGGGTTTTTAATGAAGAATATAGAAACTGATAAACAGCTCTTAGGAACATAAGACAATTGTAGGCCTCCTCTGTTCTGAAACCAACTGAAGCCAGGGAATGGGAGTTCTACCAGGAGTTCATTTGTCATAGTTGCATTGAAAAGGTAGAAAGGTCAGAACGAGGAAGACTTCACTTACTTCCTCATTTTGGGACCCCTCCCAATGAAAGGGACCACCGACCCATTTCGAGGAACAAACTCTGCATGCTTGATAGCTTTGAACTAATTACCATACAAAGAGGGGAAGGGGATGTGCCAAAGTTATGAATATGCATTTGTATTTGGGGTATTCAACATTTGTATAGATAAAAGGACTCTGTAATCACCTGTAAATTGCAGTGTGTATTTGGGAGCCATCGGGCATGCTGCCGGCTGCCCAGAGTCACAATTAACACACACTTTCTAACTTTAAACTGTTAAGAGAGTCTTTGTCTGTCACAATTGGATATCCGTACTAGATCAATATCCATAATTTTAATAAGTCAAAGAAAGGGGCCTGGCCAATCCCTAAAGCTCATCTGATTTCCTGATTCTTGTCCATGATTATCATCAGTATTAGCTTCTGAAGATGGCACCTCCCCAATGAGGAATGTGGAAATCCATTGAATTAGAAGGTTTTGGGAAAGCTGCAAAAGGCAGGCCTCAGAGACAGCAGAACTGTGATTGGAGCTAAGCAGTAGCCATAAGATTGGTCAGCAGAAAAATTATGTAAAGTAGAAAAGTAAGGACAAATAGAACAATGGTTTGTGCATTAATGCTTGTCTAAAATAACTCCCTAAGGTGCTGAAAAGTTTATCTAGGGAAATATTAGGAAGCTCTAAGCTTAATAATGGAGCTCTGTACTATGTGTTTTAAGGCTTACAGGTAGGTATTGTATTTGAAATAAGCAAGCATTGTTTTAACTAAAGGTACGTGTGCTTATAGTGGCTGGATAGAACTACTGTCAATATAGAATATATACTATACAGATATAAATACTGTCAATGTGCTTTTGCTTTGTGTGATTGGTCAAAAAACTTTTAAAGCAAGTTGTAACATTAAATTCTTTCTCTGCAGCCTGGGATGTTTGATGATGGCATCTTCCCAATGTCATAACCATGTAATGATAATGAGGCTGATGCTGGAAAATAAACAGCTCAAGACATGTTCCTAGCAGTCCTGTCCTGTTCATGATTTGTACACAACCCCTGGCCAGAGATGGGAAACAGTCCCATCTGATCCAGCTGTGGCTTTTCTTTCTCAAGCGATGAACCAAAAGTCTATACAGAAGGTGGCTATTCCAGGAAGAAGCAGCGGCTCTACTGGAGAAGTGCAGGCAGTTCCAGGTAGAGGCACAGGAGGTAATTGCTCCAGTGTGTCCTGACAGGGCCTGGCTCTGTCACCTGGGGCTGGGGGAGCTGTCCCGGGGCAGGAAGGGCCAGGGCTGGCAGTGGCTGCTCAGGGATGGCTTTGGCCCCTGTCCCTCTCAGCAGCGCCTGCCCAAGCAGCTGCGCTGCCCCCGGGCTCTCCTCCCGGCCTGCTGGGCTTTGTTGGGTGGCACAGCCGCTGCCCAGGGGCGGCAAGGTGCCTGCAGGGCCCAGCTCTGGGGGAAACGCAGAGCGTCCTGCCCGGATCCACCGTGCTGCCAGCTCAGCAGGGCAGCCCAGCACGGGCTCACGCTCCCCACTGCTCCCACGGGTGCAGCCCGGAAGGGGTTTCTGTAAGGGAACAGACTGCTGGCTAGGGTTAATGGCAGGCCTGCTTTGTTTGGAGTTTATCTTCATCTTACGTTGTTTCTGAATTTGGACATACTGGAAAAGAAAAGGGTGAGTGTTTTATTGACCTTTCCCTCAAACAGCAGCTTTTGAAAGTCTAATGTATACAGGAAATGGTCCCAGTGAGGCTGCAGTGGAGTTGTGGCCAGTCCCTGATTGTCCAAATGACTCTGCTGAGGGTTCTGCTGCTGCCCAGTGCTTTCACTGGCCTCTGAAGTGCTGGGCCTTGTCCTGGGGGGCCGGCTGGGGCTGCAGCCAGGGCTGGCTCCCACTGAGGCTGCGTGGCCAAGAGCAGCCCCAGGGGCACAGGGCAGAGGCAGAGCACGGTGGGGAGGAGAAAGAGCAGGGAAGAGATTGCCCTGGAAAGGCAGAGGCGCTCTGGGGCCCGCTCCTGGCCAGGGACCCTGCCCAGAGCCGTCCCCTGCTCGCCGGGGCCGTGAGGGGCAGCTGTGCAGCTGGGCCAAGCTGTGCCAGCAGCTCCAGCCGTGCTGGGGAGCCTTGCCAGCTCTGGGCCCTGCTGTGCAGGAGGGTCCCTGTGTGCCACTGGCAGCTGGGGCCTCAGCCACCTCCTCTCTCCACAGGAGCGCCTCTGCAGCTTCACAAGACCGGCAAAATACCTCAGGCAGGGAGAACTGGAGCTGTCATCTTGCATCTCCATGCATGAGTCTGTAGTCCCTGCCATGGCTGCAATACCACTTTGTTGGAGGGCACATGCTGCTGCCACAGCCACCCAGAGCAGGACCCTCTGTCCCTAAAGGTGCTGGCCCTGGTGTCCAGCCAGGCCAGGAGGTGCAGCCCTCCGGCCAGGCAAGGGCCTGAGTCCAGCAACATCTTTGGGCTTCAGCCCAGGTGTCTGTGTGCTACCGCCAGCACTGGCACAGGTGCTTGTCTGGGCACAGCCAGGGGTGGGCAGACAGCAGCTGAGCATGGGACTCCTAAGAAAAAGCTTCTCCATTTTGTCTTTTTTTACAATGCAGGAATTTTTAGAAATATTCAGAAGCATATTTTGTAGAAAAAAATCCCTAAATATTTCTTACCTTTCCCCATAATGGTTCAGGATTTTTCAAAGTGGTTTTAGAATTCTGAAACATTTAGAACACTTCTACACTTGTAGAATAAAAAGTAAAACTGCATTTAATTGGTAATCTTTCATCTAAGAAGAACTAAGTCATCACAAGACACCCAGTCTGCTGCAGAGGTTATTTTCCTACGGGAGCTTTGTACCTAGTCACAACAACCAACTTAAAACCTTTTCCCTGGTATTTTCTGGGATTTCTGACAAGCTCACGTCTCAGTCTTCAGAGGCAAACTTTGAGCACCGTGGGAATCCCCTGCTGTGCAGGAGGGTCTCTGTGTGCCAGCTGCAAGTGGGGCCTCAGCAACCTCCTGTCTCAACAGCCGGCCGTCTGCAGCGGCACAGGAGCAGCCAAACACCTCAGTCTGGGACACCTGTACCAGACCTTCCCCATCCCCATGCCATGCCCAGGGTTCCTGCCACAGGTGCTTTACCAGCTTGTTGCTGTGCAGATGCTGCCACCACGCAAACAAGGTCCTCCCCCCTGTTGAAGGCACTGGCCCTGCTCTCTGGCCACTCATGAAGGTGGGCAGGGCTTGGCCCAGCTCTTCTGTTACAATAAAGAGATGGAGCTGTCACCCCAGTGTCTGGGTGCTAGCAGCAGCAAAGCCCAGCCAGCACCAGCCCTGGCTGAGCTCCATGCCCAGGAGCAGCCGTGGATGCCCATGGTGTGGGCAGGCAGGAGCCAGGCAGGGGCTGCTGTGACCAGCGGCGCGGCCCCGAGGGCTGGGGGGATGTGGGGGCAAAATAGCGGGATGCAGAGGTTCAGGGACATCACAGAATAACCGATATGACACAGTGAAGCCAAATTTATTATCCCTAAAATGACTCTATTTTTAATAATTCTCTACTGTCCACATGTCTCTAGCTAACACATGATTGATTATCCTAACTGTTCACACGTCTAAAATAGGATGCTGATTGAATCTCAAGTCCCGGGTCCTACTAACATTGTCTTAAATTGTGGTGAGGAGCCATTGAGGTTTTCAGAGTCTCTGCCAGTTCCAGACTTCGCCTAGATGTCCAGACTCTACTTTGACTTCTAAATTCCAAGTTGGCTCACCAGTTTAGGGGTTTATTATCTTGCGTTTGGTGCATTTTGCTCCTGGTGCATCTTGGTTCTACTTAATCTGCATATCAACTCTTGATCCCCTTCCCTCCACCGTTGGAGCAAGTCATTTGCCTGTTCCAGGCAGGGTGATACTGATACAATACAGCGTTAACGACGACATTAGCATACCAATCTGTCGGGGTGCCATCACCCGGAAAACAGCGGGCTACGCTCAGCAGCTGCCCCTGCAGGAAAGGAGCTCGGGCTGGTCTCTGTGCCCCCGTGCTACCCCCGGAGTGCCCCTTCCCCGGCTCAGCTGGGACCCGTGCTTGAGGACGGGGGTCGGCCCGCCGCTCTCGGGGCAGGCCGGTCCCTGCTGACACCACCCGTCACCCGTGGGGGGTCCCCGGCCCCGCCGGGACCCGCGCTGGGGAGGGGCCGCTCCACCGCTCCCGGATCATCCCCGGCCCGGGCGGGCCCGTGCCGAAGGTGGGGGTCGGGCCCCATCACTCCTGGGCAGCCCAGCAGCTACTGAGAACAGGTAGTGAAAAGTATACTGTTAACAGAACATTACAATATGAAATTATAAACCATAAATAGTTAGGACTCCCACTTGGCAGTTATTGGTTTCAGTTGTGAGCTTTGCAATTTAAAAAAAATGGATAACCCTTTTTTTTGTTCATAACAATAAGCAAAAGGATTCTTGCCCTGTTCTGTTAGCCCATGTAACCCACATGTTAGCCTGCTGCTCTATATTGTACATTCCCTGCGTCTCCCTAATCACTGCACTAAGCAACATTGTTAATATCTGCCAGACTAATGCCATTGTGCTGTTGTCTACAATCACACCTGCGCTTTGCCCAAAATGCTTTGGCCTGTTCCCACTCCCATTCACTAATGTGATGTATTTGCGATATTGCTATTCCTACTCCACATTCAGTAACTATTATCTTGCTTCCTAGTACAATTTGGTTTACTAGAGCAATGAAAGCAAGTCTAAACTGCACCCACAATAGCAATCTCTGCTCATATGTTTCTATCCAGGATACATCCAGGAGAAAACTCTGATATCCCCCCCAGTTACGCCCTAAAAATTTAGCTAATGTTATTCTTGGGGTAAGAGTGTTAAGGCGGTTAGAGCATCTATTGCATATTAGATTATTAGGCCTAAATTTTTGCTTTTTCTCTTGAATCAAGGCTAAATTATGTTTTTGATGAACTTGTAGCCAAGTTTTTAAGTTACATTTTATACAATGAACCTTAAGCCGCAGCTTGCATGCATAACCATGCATATAAGAAGCCTTTTCTATCTGATTTTCAACTTGTGATGGAAGTGAAGGTAAATGGAGTCTGTTTACAACTGTGTATATTAAGCCTATGTGGAGTTGCTAGTAATCCCTCAGCATACTCCAGCAAATTTGATAGATATTCCGACCATTGTTCAGCTGTCAGGTGTTGAAGAAGTGGATTCAGGGCTGTCTGGAATCAGTGTTTTTGCTCTCTGCTTCTGGACACAGCATGGGTGGTTTCAGACAGGGCTTCACCCACTTGGCTGGGATCCAACAAATGCCTTTATCTGTAAGTAATCACATGTAACCTCTGCCTATTAGTTTTGCTGTAGCTGGTCCTTCCCACACCCCTGTTTCTGAGGTGCAGTTAAGGCCATCAGGTCACAGCAGGCTCAGGGGTCACAGCAGGCTGAGGTCACAACAGGCTCAGGGGTCACAGCAGGCTGAGGTCACAGCAGGCTCTGAGCTCACAGAGGTGCCAGAGCCCCGTGGTCGCACAGCAGCACAAGGAGCCACCAGTTGTCCTTGAGCACAACTGTTGCGGCAGCAGCGGCGGTGGCAGCAGCGGTGCTGACGTTGGCACAGCGGTGTCAGGACAGCGGTGGCAGCAAGAGCTGCGCGACTGGCAGAGGGCAAGGCACCATGGCCCTTGCTCTGCGCCTCTTCCTGCTGCTCCTCCTGGCCGTGGCCCTGCCTGCCAGGGCTGCCCAGGCTGCTCCGCTGCCAGCGCGGGGAGCAGGTGAGCCGGCAGCCTGGCTCCCCTGTCCCGGGACAGCGCTCCCTGCTCCCCGGGAAGCGCTGGGCATGGTTTTCCCCAGGCCTGTAGGGAGGGTTTCCTCTGCGGGAGGAAGAGGGCCCCCACGGGCCTGGATTTGCCCCCGTTTCCTCTGGAGGGATGTGTCACAGGGCCTGCAAAGAGGGTGGAGAGTGGCCAGGAGCCAGCCCAGAGCTCCCCCCAGGCCCCTGTGCAGCTTTGGCCTTGTCCATTCCCGTCTGGCTCCCACGGCCTTACCCGACGCCCTTGCAGTGTCCAGCTCCCAGAAGCAGAGGGGGATCCCAGCATACCATAGAAATGGGTCTTGTCTTTGCTCCCTTGTAGATTTGGATCACAACCTGGATGAGTTGGAAGTCCTCTTGAATGATACTTTGAATGCCTTAGAGAATGTTAGAGGCAAGTTCTGAATTTCCTTTCTTACTGGCAGAATAATCAGTGTCCCTGTGGCAAGAGTTAACTCATCTGCCATTTTCGTTACGGTTAAGTCAAGGCTGAAGAATCCTGAAAACCTTTCCCTGCTACATTCTGAAGCCCTGAGTGATCCCACAGGATGGCTCTCAGTGGGAGGAAGGAGCATTTAGCTGTCCATTTCCTCCCGTGTGCAATGCCAGTGTGTCCTTCCGTGTGCCCTGTGCAGCCACAGAGAAGAGCAGAGAGGGAAGGGGCTGGGCCCAGGGCTGTGCCTGGGGCTGAGCCTTGCCTGCAGCTTCAGGATCTCCTCCAGTGCCACTGGAGCTGTTCTGTCCTGCCTTTCTTTGCAGCTAAACCTGTTGGTCAAGGTGGAGCAGCTTCCCAGTCCAAGAACGCGACTGAGCCTCTGGGAGATGGGCAGGGTAGGTCAAGGCCTTTTCCCCTGGGAGAGCTGCCAGCTCAGAGCCCACAGCTCGGCCAGGGGGGCATCGCTGCAGGTGCCAGGACAGAACCACGCACGTGTGTGCCCTCGCCCTGCGCCATCCCCTCACCGCTCCTGTGGCTCAGGGGTGCCCGTGCAGATGAGCAGAGATGGCAGAAGCTTCTGTGGCTGTTGACTTACAGATGTGTCTGCAGAGAGGGCGTCTCAAGCTCCTTTGCTGGCTCCTACACACAAGCCCAATTCTGATGGCAGGGGTGAGTAGTGTGTCCCTGATGACCCCACAGGCTGAGCCTTCCTTTTGTGGGATCCATTCATGGGAAATGGAACCATGTTGCTCTAAGGTCCTCCAATGAGAAAGAACAAAGCTACAGGACACAAGAAACCCCATGAGCCATCCAAACACATGAGGCAAATGATGAAGGAAATACAACAGGCAGGACCAGGTGGGTGCATTTCCCTCAGCCTTGTCCTGGGGCTCAGCAGCCAGGGGCTTTGGCTGCACATCTGCACACGCCGTGCCCGGCACAGCGGGAAGGGATCCATGGCAGCCTCGCTGCCCTGCTGCTGCACTCGGGTACTGAGCAGTCCTGCTGGGGTCCCTCCATGCAAGAGAGGTACTGAAACCTGGTAGCAGCTGTGCGGGGTGCCCATGGTGGGGAATGGGCAGAGAGGGAGAGCAAGGCTCCAGTGGGTCCTGAGAGGGCCTGGCTCTGTGCCCTTGGGTTGTGGGATTTGTCCAGGGGAATAGAGGGATGGAGAGATAGAAGAAAATAGGAAGGAAAGGAAAAAGGGCAGGAAGGACGGAGGGACAAGGGGATACTTGTGGCAATGCCTACTGCAGGGCTTTAGCAAGAGTTTCCAGGGCTTTAGCAGAAGTTTCTCTTGTGGCAGTGAGAGCACCTAGGGCCCTGGGCTGCTTCAGCCGCCCCACAAGGGATGTTGCACAGGGCATGGAAAGAGGGTGGAGAGTGACCAGGAGTCAGCCCAGAGCTCCCCAGGCCCCTGTGCACCATTGGCCTTGTCCATTTACATCTGGTTCCCATGGTCTTACCTGATCCCCTTGCAGTGCCCAATTCCCAGAGGCAGAAGAGGATCCCAGCATGCCCTGAAAAAATGTTCTCATTTGTGCCCCATTCTAGATGAGGTGGCTGGGAAGCCTTCTCCATTAGATTGGCTGAATAAAGTTTTGAAGCCATTGGAGCCTCCTGCAGGTGTGTTCTCACTGTGCCACCAAGGAATAATTGTTGACAACGCGTCAGGAATCAGGTAACAGAAGCTTCTGTTGCTGTTGTGCTACAGATGTGTCTGCACAGAGGACTTTTCCTGCCCCTTTCCTGATTTCAACACAGCAGCCTGGCTCCAATCACAGGGGTGAGTAGTGTGTCCCTGCTGAGCTCACAGGCTGAGCCATGGTTTTGTGGGATTCATTCCTGGGAAATGGAACTACTTTCTCATGTCCTCTGAGAGGAAAGAACAAAGCCACAGGACACAAGAAACCCCATGAGCCAAACAACATCCTGAAACATATGGTTATGGAACTGCAAAAAGGGCACGGTGAGAGCATTTCCCTCAGCCTTGTCCTGGGGCTCAGCAGCCAGGGGCTTTGGCTGCACATCTGCACACGCCGTGCCCGGCACAGCGGGAAGGGATCCATGGCAGCCTCGCTGCCCCGCTGCTGCTTCCACGCCCTGCAGGGCTGTTCCCCAGCCTGGCCTGGCTGCAGCTTCTCCCCAGCATCTGCAGGAAGGCATTTGCCATCAGCTGAAAGCAGCCCAAACTGCACTATGGGCCTGAGATGCCCTGCGATTTCCCAGTCCCCAGGCACATCCTGAGGGGTGGCTGCTTGGAGGAGGGAGGGCCATAGCCAGTCCCAAGGGCCTGGGGGGATCAGGATTTTCCTGATCCTTATCCATGTCTTGGACAAGTATTGCCTCCTGAAGAGGCCACCTCCCTGAAGTGCAATGATTCCATCTGATCCAGCTGTGCCTCTTCCTTTCTCAAGGGATGGACAAAGGGGCTCTAAGGAAGGCTGCACTTCCTGCAGAAAGGAAGGTGATGCCAGGCACAGTCCTAGGAGGTAATTGCTGTGCCTCTGGGCCTGAGCCCTGCTGAGGCTTGAGCTGCCCTCCCTGCTGCTTGGCACTGCGGGCACAGCCCGGACAAGACGGGCACAGCCCAGAGGAATTATCCCGAGCAGGCTCAGGGCACTCGGGTACTGAGCAGTCCTGCTGGGGTCCCTCCGTGGGAGACACGTCCCAAAACCTGGGAGCGGCTGCACGGGGTGCCCATGGTGGGGAAAGGGCAGAGGGGAGAGCAAGGCTGCAGTGGGTCCTGAGAGGGCCTGGCTGTTTCCCATGGGCTGTGGGAGCTGTTCCATGGGCAGGTGGGCAAGCAGGAGTGAGGGACGGAGGGACAGAGGGATAGTTGTGGCACTGCCTGCTGCAGATTTCCCCAAGCATTTAGTGAGGTTTTCCTGTGTGGGAGGGAGAGAGCCAAGGGCCCTGGGCTGCTCCAGCTGCCCCTCCAGGGATGTCGCACAGGAACTGCAAAGAGTGACCAGGAGCCACAGGCTCCCACAGCCTTACCCCACCACCATGCAGTGCCCAATTCCCCAAGAGAGAAGGGGATCCCAGCACACCATGGAAATGGCTGTGTAGGATCTGTGCTCCCTTCTAGATTGGGATCCTGACTTGCATTATTTGGAAATGCTAGTGAATGGTAGTTTGAAGACCTCTCCAAATGTTGGAGGGATGTTCTGAATGTACATTTCCTGACAGAATAATCCATATCAATGTGGCAAACACTCACGCATGCAGCAATTTCCATAAGTTCCACTGAAGGTTGATCAGTTCTGGAAACCTTGCCCTGCTCCCTTCTGGAGCCCTGAGTAACCCCACAGGATGGCTGTCAGTGGGAGGAAGGAGCATTTAGCTGTTAATTTCTTCCTGTGTGCCATGCCAGTGTGTCCTTCTGTGTGCTCTCGTGTCCCCCTGGCCCTGCTGTGAGGGAAGGCAGATCCCAGGGAGTGCTTGGAGGGCACCAATCACCCAGGTGCCCTGACTGCCACTCGCGCCTGAAGGAGAATTTTCAGGAGTGTCACGGGAGCTGTTCTCTCCTGCCTTTCTTTGCAGATGAACGTGTTGCTGAAAATGATCTGTCTTCCCAACCCACGTTCAGGATGGAGCATCGGGGAGAGGGTGAGGGTAGGTCAAGGCTTTTCCCCCTGGGAGAGCTGCCAGCTCAGAGCCCACAGCTCGGCCAGGGGGGCATCACTGCAGGTGCCAGGACAGAACCACGCACGTGTGTGCCCTCGCCCTGCGCCATCCCCTCACTACTTCTGCTCGACACTGGCAGCTGTTTGGAGGAGGGTGGGCCCTGGCCCAGCACCAAAAGCCCAGATGTTTTTTGGCTCTTTCTCCATTTTTGATAAACATGACGCCCTGAAGATTCCACCAAAGAAATCGGGAATTGTTCTATCTGATCCAGCTGTTATATTTGTTTCTCAAGTGAGGCACCAAAAGGCAGGACAGAAGGAGGTGTTTCCCCAAGGAAGCAGAGGCCGATTGGCAACCCCTGCTGCAGGAAGGAAGGACATGCCAGACACGGGCACAGGCACCGGAGGTAATTGCTGTGCCAGGCTCAGCCCTCGGTGGGGCTGGGTGGCAGCAGCTCTTCCCCCAGGACCTGCCCTTGCACAGCCCGGCAGCAGCCAAAGCTGGAGGCGCCTCTGGAGGCTTGGAGGCCTCTGGAGCTCGTTCAAAGCCCCGGGGAAACGGGGCTCGTGCACCAACGTCCCTCCCGCTGCAGCTACTGAAGAGCTGGCGCTGAGAGCCCAGAGGCCCAAGGCACAGGAGCAGCCCCGAGCGGGAGCCCTGCCGTGAGCCCAGGGCCAGAGCCAGCGCTGGCTCCCGACTGGGCAGGGGCTGCACTGGGTCCTGACAGGGCCTGGCTCTGTGCCCTGGGGCTGGGGGAGCTGTCCCGGGGCAGGGAGGCCAGGGCTGGCAGTGGCTGCTCAGGGATGGCTTTGGCCCCTGTCCCTCTCAGCAGCGCCTGCCCAAGCAGCTGCGCTGCCCCCGGGCTCTCCTCCCGGCCTGCTGGGCTTTGTTGGGTGGCACAGCCGGTGCCCAGGGGCGCCAAGGTGCCTGCAGGGCCCAGCTCTGGGGGAAACGCAGAGCGTCCTGCCCGGATCCACCGTGCTGCCAGCTCAGCAGGGCAGCCCAGCACGGGCTCAGGCTCCCCATTGCTCCCACAGGTGCAGCCGGCCCCACAGCACGAGTTCCTGATTCTCAGATGGGCATGAGAAAGGCTATCTCTAACAGAACAGGCTCCTGGCTAGGGTTAATAGCAGTCCTGCGTTGTTTGGAGCTTATCCTTATGTTCTGCTGGTTTGGAATCTGGTATTCATGGAAGAGAAAAGGGTGAGTGTTTTGTTCATCTATCCCTAAAACAACTTCTTTTGAAAGTCTAATGTATACAAGAAACGCTCCCAGTGAGGCTACAGTGGAACTGTGGCCAGTCCATGACTGTCCAAATGACTCTGCTGAGGGTTCTGCTGCTGCCCAGTGCTTTCATTGGCCTCTGAAGTGCTGGGCCTTGTCCTGGGGGGCCGGCTGGGGCTGCAGCCAGGGCTGGCTCCCACTGAGGCTACATGGCCAAGAGCAGCCCCAGGGGCACAGGGCAGAGGCAGAGCACGGTGGGGAGGAGAAAGAGCAGGGAGGAGAGTGCCCTGGAAAGGCAGAGGTGCTCTGGGGCCCGCTCCTGGCCAGGGACCCTGCCCAGAGCCGTCCCCTGCTCGCCGGGGCCGTGAGGGGCAGCTGTGCAGCTGGGCCAAGCTGTGCCAGCAGCTCCAGCCGTGCTGGGGAGCCTTGCCAGCCCTGGGCCCTGCTGTGCAGGAGGGTCCCTGTGTGCCACGGGCAGCGGGGGCCTCAGCCACCTCCTCTCTCCACAGTTCCACCTCTGGACAGGAGCTGAATGGCGGTGACACACCTCACACCCAGACAGCTTGAGCAGCGCATCCACCAGTAATAAGGGTCTGGGCCGCCCTCTCAGGAGTTCTGAGAAGAGGACCTCAGAACAGTCATCTACCAGGAAACCTCCTATTTTCCTATAGATCCTACTGCCACCTCCTCTTCCCATGTGTATCCCCAAGCTACCTTCATCCATTTTTTGATCTTCATCTGTCCTGTCCCAGCCCATTCCTGAGTTTTTCTAGAGATCCCTGGACCAGCCCAGCACCCTCCAGCCCCTCTTGAGACCAACATGTCCCTTCCTCTGCCCCTGAACCCCCTGGCCATGCCATCTAAACAATACTTAGGTTGACACCCCCCTCCCCGCCCCCCAACCCCAGCCCCAGCCAAGGTAGGTGATGGCCCTTCTTCCTTTTGCAATAAAGACAAGTAGCCATCACCCCAGTGTCTGGGTGCTAGCAAGAGCAAAGCCCAGCCAGCACCAGCCCTGGCTGAGCTCCATGCCCAGGAGCAGCCGTGGATGCCCACGGGGTGGGCAGGCAGGAGCCAGGCAGGGGCTGCTGTGACCAGCGGCGCGGCCCCGAGGGCTGGGGGAGCCCATGCTGAGCGCCCCTGGGCTGAGGGCACATTTCCTTCCCTGGGATCATCTGGGCCTGCACCTCATGAGGCACACAGGGATATTTTGGGGTCAGTGCTGAAGGCTGCAGGGATCCCTCATGAGGCACACAGGGATATTTTGGAGTCCCTGCTTAGGGGTGCAGGGATCCCTCAGGAAGCACAAAGGAATATTAATGGCCTCTCCTAAGGCATGCAGGGATCCCTCATCAGGTGTGCAGCAGGGTTACATTTGAGGGGGTTTTTACTCTTCCCAGCACAGCAAGGGGTCCCTTGGCCGAGGTTTTGCAGGGCGGGGAGAAAGCCTCTTGCAGAGCCCTGGGCCCGGCCTGTGGGCACAGCGGGCGGGCCGAGCCCATCCCCTGCGGCCAGGCCGGGCTGCTCAGGCCGGGCCGGGCCGGGCCAGGCTCGGGCCCCGGCAGGGAAGGGCCGCGGCCGTGGGCTCTGCTGAGGCTGCTGAGCTCTGCCCTGGCCCTGTGCTGCAGCCCTGCACATTTACAGCCACGGCCGTGCCCGGGCCCACAGGAGGCACCCGGGGCTGCAACTGCGGCCGCGCCTTCTCCCACTCACGGCGGCTGGCTCTGTTCCTTCGGAGGATCCAGAGCCTTGTACCTCGGCCTGATGGCGCAAAGATCCGCCCAGCATCCCTCAGTTTGCAAAAATAAAGGCTTTGTGCTCATTAATATGAAAATGGGTGTGTGGGTGGCCTGCAGCTAATGTTCTTTTCTTGCCTGGACCCCAGTCAGTGCTGGAGTCTAAATGACTGACCAGGCCCGAGCTGCCCTGAAGACTGATTTGATCAAAGGGACTGAAGCTCTGTGGACTGCAAATTCTCCAGGAAAACAAGTACAGGAACATGGATAATGTTGGTGACAAAAGCAGAGTGCAGAGTTGAACCTGTGAGGCCGCCTCAGTGCCACCTCCAGCCACCCTTTCATTTTGCATTTATTTCATATTCTGAGCGCCAGCTCTGGCACGAAATGGGCCCTCAGCAAGGAGCTGCTGGGCCTCCTGGGTGTGTCCCTTTGTGCTCCCAGTGCTTCTGGTCTGGTTTGGATGGGAAACTTGTCCATCATGCCTCTGTGTCTGTTTCCTGTCATTCCAATGCCCAGCCCTTTCCCACTGCTTGCCAGTTAAGTACTCTGATTATTTTATTGGATAACTTACATCCTGCACTACATGATGTTACAGGTATTAAATGAAGAAGCCAAATTAATAATAATAATAATGATAAGTTTTTTGGGGGGACCAAAATACAGTCTCAGCCACAATCAAAGGGACAGCGTCGAGCTCGGGATCCGTGCTAGGTGAATCTTGATTCAATCTCCTTGGCATCCGACCCTCTCTGTTCATGAATGTCGGCTCGGTGAGGAAGTTTTATACAGTTTTTCTGCCTGGGGCTGAGTTTCCTCTATTCTTTTCGTTGCTTCGCAAATGCATGCAGTCTCCTTTCTCTGTGCAGGGCTGGGCAATGCAGTTTCTGGGAAGCAATGAATGTTGATGTGGAGTTACAGGAACCCGGCACTTGGATGCATGTTCCTGACAACTCTGGCTATCTTGCTGGTAGATACTTATGGATGTTCATCCCTGTTGGGTGTTTCCTGCATAGTCCCTGGGAAGGGCCCACTCCACCCTGGCAAAATCCTTTCACTTGCTAATTAGGCTTTCTTCCCTTGCTGCCATCTGGGGATTCCCAATTTTGTGTGGCAGTCTATCCCATGACTGTCCATGGTTTTAGGCTTTAATAATGTTTCTTAGAGGCACAACTTTATTCACAACTTTATTTTCTGTATATTTAACATAGGCACGAATTATCTCATACCACATATTACAATGACATTAAATTGTGTTAATCAGACTCTGTCCTGTCATGAGTTTCTGGAACACATTTCCAAGCCTTCCAGCTGTAGCCCAAGGGAAGCTGTTTCTGTCTTGCACGACAAAATTGGCAGGTTTTTTTCAAAGACAGCACTTTACAAAGGACTTGTTGTGTGCATTAATGTCCAATGGGCTGCTTTCAAAACAGACAAAAACCCAGCTAACCTATCAAACAACATATTAAAAAAAAGTACTATTTCCTGCAGCGGGGAGAAGCTGCAGCCAGGCCAGGCTGGGGAACAGCCCTGCAGGGCGTGGAAGCAGCAGCGGGGCAGCGAGGCTGCCATGGATCCCTTCCCGCTGTGCCGGGCACGGCGTGTGCAGATGTGCAGCCAAAGCCCCCGGCTACTGAGCCCCAGGGAAGGCTGAGGGAATGCACCCACCATGGCAGCTGTCTAGAGCACTCAGCTTCTTGCCCATGTGTTTGGCTGCCTCCAGGGATTTCTTTTCTTCTGTGTCTTAGTTCTTCCATCTAGGAGTAGCTTAATGGAAAGTAGATCCATTTCTCCTTCAGGCCCGAGTGGCAGTGGGGCACCTGGGTGATTGGTGCCCTCCAAGGCACTCCCTCAGCTCTGCCTTGCACTCACAGCAGGGCCAGGGTGACCAAGTGCCTGCAGTGGCCCCACACTGGGATGGAAGGAGCCCCTTGTGGGGCAGTTGGGGCAGAAAGGACTCCCTGGATCTGCCAGCAGCTCCAAACCCAGCCCCAGGCAGGGCCAGGGCTTGGCAGTGGCAGCAGGAGCAGCTCAGGTTCCCTGGGACTGGCACAGGAGCTGTGAAAGGCTCAGCCCCGGGGCACAGCCCTGGGCACAGTCCCTTCCCTCTCTGCTCTTCCCCTTGCTCTGCGCCTCTTCCTGCTGCTCCTCCTGGCCGTGGCCCTGCCTGCCAGGGCTGCCCAGGCTGCTCCGCTGCCAGTGCGGGGAGCAGGTGAGCTGGCAGCCTGGCTCCCCTGTCCCGGGACAGCGCTCCCTGCTCCCCGGGAAGCTCTGGGGATGGTTTTCCCCAGCCCCTCCCTCCTCTGGAGGAGGGAAAGAGCCCCCACGGGCCTGGAGTTGCCCTTGTTTCCTCTGGAGGGATGTGTCACAGGGCCTGCAAAGAGGGTGGAGAGTGGCCAGGAGCCAGCCCAGAGCTCCCCCCAGGCCCCTGTGCAGCTTTGGCCTTATCCATTCACATGGGGCCTGAATATCTCACCACATGGCTGAATTAAACATCTATGGATATTTTGCAAAGGTCCTTTTTGTTTGTTTACCTTGGAATTTATTACCAGCAATGCTGGCTACAACAACTCATGGGATCGCTGTCAGTGGGAGGAAGGAGCATTTAGCTGTCCATTTCCTCCCGTGTGCAATGCCAGTGTGTCCTTCTGTGTGCCCTGTGCAGCCACAGAGAAGAGCAGAGAAGGAAGGGGCCGGGCCCAGCGCTGCCCCAGGGGCTGAGCCTTTCACAGCTTCTATGTAGGCTCCAGGGAGCCTGAGCTGATCCTGCTGCCACTGCCAAGCCCTGGCCCTGCCTTGTGGGGCCATTGCAGGCACGTGGTCCCCCTGCCCCTGCTGCTGACTGAAAGGCAGAGCTGAGGGAATGCCCTGGAAGGCACCAATATCACCCAGCTTCCCTAAATGCCACTCCGGCAAGAAGGAGAAATGGAACAACTTTCTATTAAATTCCTCCTACTTGGAAGAAGCAAGATACAGAAGAGAAGAAATTACTAGAGGCAGCCGAATATCTGGACCAGATGCTGAGTGATCTGGAGAGGCGCCGTGGTGGGTGCATTCCCTCAGCCTTCCCTGGGGCTCAGCAGCCGGGGGCTTTGGCTGCACATCTGCACACGCTGTGCCCAGCACAGCGGGAAGGGATCCATGGCAGCCTCGCTGCCCCGCTGCTGCTTCCACGCCCTGCAGGGCTGTTCCCCAGCCTGGCCTGGCTGCAGCTTCTCCCCAGCCTCTGCAGGAAGGCAATAGGCATCAGCTCACAGGGAGACAAAACCACAGTATGAGCCTGAGATCCCCTGTGATTTCCTGGTCTCTTAGCAGATCTGGAGGGGCAGCTGCTTGGCGGAGGGAGGGCCCTGTGGCACTCCCAAAAGCCTTGGCCTTTCCCTATTCCTTATCCATGCCTTAGACAAGTAGTACTTCCTTAAGATGCCACCTCCCCAAATGGGAATGGCACCCTCTGATCCATCTGTCCCTTTTCATTTCTCCAGAGATGAAACAGAAGTCATTGCTGAAGGCAGCACTTCCTGGAGGAAGCAATGGCCCCATGCAAGCCACCGACACACGAAGGGACGAGATGCCAGACAGTGCCACAGAAGGTGATTGCTGTGCCAGGTTTAGCCAGGCTGAGCAGTGCTTCTGGGGTCACTCTGTGGGAGACACGTCCTGGAATCTGGGAGTGACTGCACAGGGTGCCCATCTTGGGGCAAGGGTAGAGGGGGAGAGCAAGGCTCCAGTGAGTCCTGACAGGGCCTGGCTCTGTGCCCTGGGGCTGGGGGAGCTGTCCCGGGGCAGGGAGGGCCAGGGCTGGCAGTGGCTGCTCAGGGATGGCTTTGGCCCCTGTCCCTCAAAGCAGCGCCTGCCCAAGCAGCTGCGCTGCCCCCGGGCTCTCCTCCCGGCCTGCTGGGCTTTGTTGGGTGGCACAGCCGGTGCCCAGGGGCGCCAAGGTGCCTGCAGGGCCCAGCTCTGGGGGAAACGGAGAGCGTCCTGCCCGGATCCACCGTGCTGCCAGCTCAGCAGGGCAGCCCAGCACGGGCTCACGCTCCGCACTGCTCCCACAGGTGCAGCCGGCCCCACAGCACGAGTTCCTGATTCTCAGATGGGCATGAGAAAGGCTATCTCTGACAGAACAGGCTCCTGGCTAGGGTTAATAGCAGTCCTGCTTTGTTTGGAGCTTATCCTTATGTTCTGCTGGTTTGGAATCTGGTATTCATGGAAGAGAAAAGGGTGAGTGTTTTGTTCATCTATCCCTCAAACAGCTTCTTTTGAAAGTCTAATGTATACAAGAAACGCTCCCAGTGAGGCTACAGTGGAACTGTGGCCAGTCCATGACTGTCCAAATGACTCTGCTGAGGGTTCTGCTGCTGCCCAGTGCTTTCATTGGCCTCTGAAGTGCTGGGCCTTGTCCTGGGGGGCCGGCTGGGGCTGCAGCCAGGGCTGGCTCCCACTGAGGCTACATGGCCAAGAGCAGCCCCAGGGGCACAGGGCAGAGGCAGAGCACGGTGGGGAGGAGAAAGAGCAGGGAGGAGAGTGCCCTGGAAAGGCAGAGGTGCTCTGGGGCCCGCTCCTGGCCAGGGACCCTGCCCAGAGCCGTCCCCTGCTCGCCGGGGCCGTGAGGGGCAGCTGTGCAGCTGGGCCAAGCTGTGCCAGCAGCTCCAGCCGTGCTGGGGAGCCTTGCCAGCCCTGGGCCCTGCTGTGCAGGAGGGTCCCTGTGTGCCACGGGCAGCGGGGGCCTCAGCCACCTCCTCTCTCCACAGTTCCACCTCTGGACAGGAGCTGAATGGCGGTGACACACCTCACACCCAGACAGCTTGAGCAGCGCATCCACCAGTAATAAGGGTCTGGGCCGCCCTCTCAGGAGTTCTGAGAAGAGGACCTCAGAACAGTCATCTACCAGGAAACCTCCTATTTTCCTATAGATCCTACTGCCACCTCCTCTTCCCATGTGTATCCCCAAGCTACCTTCATCCATTTTTTGATCTTCATCTGTCCTGTCCCAGCCCATTCCTGAGTTTTTCTAGAGATCCCTGGACCAGCCCAGCACCCTCCAGCCCCTCTTGAGACCAACATGTCCCTTCCTCTGCCCCTGAACCCCCTGGCCATGCCATCTAAACAATACTTAGGTTGACACCCCCCTCCCCGCCCCCCAACCCCAGCCCCAGCCAAGGTAGGTGATGGCCCTTCTTCCTTTTGCAATAAAGACAAGTAGCCATCACCCCAGTGTCTGGGTGCTAGCAGCAGCAAAGCCCAGCCAGCACCAGCCCTGGCTGAGCTCCATGCCCAGGAGCAGCCGTGGATGCCCACGGGGTGGGCAGGCAGGAGCCAGGCAGGGGCTGCTGTGACCAGCGGCGCGGCCCCGAGGGCTGGGGGAGCCCATGCTGAGCGTCCCTGGGCTGAGGGCACATTTCCTTCCCTGGGATCATCTGGGCCTGCACCTCATGAGGCACACAGGGATATTTTGGGGTCAGTGCTGAAGGCTGCAGGGATCCCTCATGAGGCACACAGGGATATTTTGGAGTCCCTGCTTAGGGGTGCAGGGATCCCTCAGGAAGCACAAAGGAATATTAATGGCCTCTCCTAAGGCATGCAGGGATCCCTCATCAGGTGTGCAGCAGGGTTACATTTGAGGGGGTTTTTACTCTTCCCAGCACAGCAAGGGGTCCCTTGGCCGAGGTTTTGCAGGGCGGGGAGAAAGCCTCTTGCAGAGCCCTGGGCCCGGCCTGTGGGCACAGCGGGCGGGCCGAGCCCATCCCCTGCGGCCAGGCCGGGCTGCTCAGGCCGGGCCGGGCCGGGCCAGGCTCGGGCCCCGGCAGGGAAGGGCCGCGGCCGTGGGCTCTGCTGAGGCTGCTGAGCTCCGCCCTGGCCCTGTGCTGCAGCCCTGCACATTTACAGCCACGGCCGTGCCCGGGCCCACAGGAGGCACCCGGGGCTGCAACTGCGGCCGCGCCTTCTCCCACTCACGGCGGCTGGCTCTGTTCCTTCGGAGGATCCAGAGCCTTGTACCTCGGCCTGATGGCGCAAAGATCCGCCCAGCATCCCTCAGTTTGCAAAAATAAAGGCTTTGTGCTCATTAATATGAAAATGGGTGTGTGGGTGGCCTGCAGCTAATGTTCTTTTCTTGCCTGGACCCCAGTCAGTGCTGGAGTCTAAATGACTGACCAGGCCCGAGCTGCCCTGAAGACTGATTTGATCAAAGGGACTGAAGCTCTGTGGACTGCAAATTCTCCAGGAAAACAAGTACAGGAACATGGATAATGTTGGTGACAAAAGCAGAGTGCAGAGTTGAACCTGTGAGGCCGCCTCAGTGCCACCTCCAGCCACCCTTTCATTTTGCATTTATTTCATATTCTGAGCGCCAGCTCTGGCACGAAATGGGCCCTCAGCAAGGAGCTGCTGGGCCTCCTGGGTGTGTCCCTTTGTGCTCCCAGTGCTTCTGGTCTGGTTTGGATGGGAAACTTGTCCATCATGCCTCTGTGTCTGTTTCCTGTCATTCCAATGCCCAGCCCTTTCCCACTGCTTGCCAGTTAAGTACTCTGATTATTTTATTGGATAACTTACATCCTGCACTACATGATGTTACAGGTATTAAATGAAGAAGCCAAATTAATAATAATAATAATGATAAGTTTTTTGGGGGGACCAAAATACAGTCTCAGCCACAATCAAAGGGACAGCGTCGAGCTCGGGATCCGTGCTAGGTGAATCTTGATTCAATCTCCTTGGCATCCGACCCTCTCTGTTCATGAATGTCGGCTCGGTGAGGAAGTTTTATACAGTTTTTCTGCCTGGGGCTGAGTTTCCTCTATTCTTTTCGTTGCTTCGCAAATGCATGCAGTCTCCTTTCTCTGTGCAGGGCTGGGCAATGCAGTTTCTGGGAAGCAATGAATGTTGATGTGGAGTTACAGGAACCCGGCACTTGGATGCATGTTCCTGACAACTCTGGCTATCTTGCTGGTAGATACTTATGGATGTTCATCCCTGTTGGGTGTTTCCTGCATAGTCCCTGGGAAGGGCCCACTCCACCCTGGCAAAATCCTTTCACTTGCTAATTAGGCTTTCTTCCCTTGCTGCCATCTGGGGATTCCCAATTTTGTGTGGCAGTCTATCCCATGACTGTCCATGGTTTTAGGCTTTAATAATGTTTCTTAGAGGCACAACTTTATTCACAACTTTATTTTCTGTATATTTAACATAGGCACGAATTATCTCATACCACATATTACAATGACATTAAATTGTGTTAATCAGACTCTGTCCTGTCATGAGTTTCTGGAACACATTTCCAAGCCTTCCAGCTGTAGCCCAAGGGAAGCTGTTTCTGTCTTGCACGACAAAATTGGCAGGTTTTTTTCAAAGACAGCACTTTACAAAGGACTTGTTGTGTGCATTAATGTCCAATGGGCTGCTTTCAAAACAGACAAAAACCCAGCTAACCTATCAAACAACATATTAAAAAAAAGTACTATTTCCTGCAGCGGGGAGAAGCTGCAGCCAGGCCAGGCTGGGGAACAGCCCTGCAGGGCGTGGAAGCAGCAGCGGGGCAGCGAGGCTGCCATGGATCCCTTCCCGCTGTGCCGGGCACGGCGTGTGCAGATGTGCAGCCAAAGCCCCCGGCTACTGAGCCCCAGGGAAGGCTGAGGGAATGCACCCACCATGGCAGCTGTCTAGAGCACTCAGCTTCTTGCCCATGTGTTTGGCTGCCTCCAGGGATTTCTTTTCTTCTGTGTCTTAGTTCTTCCATCTAGGAGTAGCTTAATGGAAAGTAGATCCATTTCTCCTTCAGGCCCGAGTGGCAGTGGGGCACCTGGGTGATTGGTGCCCTCCAAGGCACTCCCTCAGCTCTGCCTTGCACTCACAGCAGGGCCAGGGTGACCAAGTGCCTGCAGTGGCCCCACACTGGGATGGAAGGAGCCCCTTGTGGGGCAGTTGGGGCAGAAAGGACTCCCTGGAGCTGCCAGCAGCTCCAAACCCAGCCCCAGGCAGGGCCAGGGCTTGGCAGTGGCAGCAGGAGCAGCTCAGGTTCCCTGGGACTGGCACAGGAGCTGTGAAAGGCTCAGCCCCGGGGCACAGCCCTGGGCACAGTCCCTTCCCTCTCTGCTCTTCCCCTTGCTCTGCGCCTCTTCCTGCTGCTCCTCCTGGCCGTGGCCCTGCCTGCCAGGGCTGCCCAGGCTGCTCCGCTGCCAGTGCGGGGAGCAGGTGAGCCGGCAGCCTGGCTCCCCTGTCCCGGGACAGCGCTCCCTGCTCCCCGGGAAGCTCTGGGGATGGTTTTCCCCAGCCCCTCCCTCCTCTGGAGGAGGGAAAGAGCCCCCACGGGCCTGGAGTTGCCCTTGTTTCCTCTGGAGGGATGTGTCACAGGGCCTGCAAAGAGGGTGGAGAGTGGCCAGGAGCCAGCCCAGAGCTCCCCCCAGGCCCCTGTGCAGCTTTGGCCTTATCCATTCACATGGGGCCTGAATATCTCACCACATGGCTGAATTAAACATCTATGGATATTTTGCAAAGGTCCTTTTTGTTTGTTTACCTTGGAATTTATTACCAGCAATGCTGGCTACAACAACTCATGGGATCGCTGTCAGTGGGAGGAAGGAGCATTTAGCTGTCCATTTCCTCCCGTGTGCAATGCCAGTGTGTCCTTCTGTGTGCCCTGTGCAGCCACAGAGAAGAGCAGAGAAGGAAGGGGCCGGGCCCAGCGCTGCCCCAGGGGCTGAGCCTTTCACAGCTTCTATGTAGGCTCCAGGGAGCCTGAGCTGATCCTGCTGCCACTGCCAAGCCCTGGCCCTGCCTTGTGGGGCCATTGCAGGCACGTGGTCCCCCTGCCCCTGCTGCTGACTGAAAGGCAGAGCTGAGGGAATGCCCTGGAAGGCACCAATATCACCCAGCTTCCCTAAATGCCACTCCGGCAAGAAGGAGAAATGGAACAACTTTCTATTAAATTCCTCCTACTTGGAAGAAGCAAGATACAGAAGAGAAGAAATTACTAGAGGCAGCCGAATATCTGGACCAGATGCTGAGTGATCTGGAGAGGCGCCGTGGTGGGTGCATTCCCTCAGCCTTCCCTGGGGCTCAGCAGCCGGGGGCTTTGGCTGCACATCTGCACACGCTGTGCCCAGCACAGCGGGAAGGGATCCATGGCAGCCTCGCTGCCCCGCTGCTGCTTCCACGCCCTGCAGGGCTGTTCCCCAGCCTGGCCTGGCTGCAGCTTCTCCCCAGCCTCTGCAGGAAGGCAATAGGCATCAGCTCACAGGGAGACAAAACCACAGTATGAGCCTGAGATCCCCTGTGATTTCCTGGTCTCTTAGCAGATCTGGAGGGGCAGCTGCTTGGCGGAGGGAGGGCCCTGTGGCACTCCCAAAAGCCTTGGCCTTTCCCTATTCCTTATCCATGCCTTAGACAAGTAGTACTTCCTTAAGATGCCACCTCCCCAAATGGGAATGGCACCCTCTGATCCATCTGTCCCTTTTCATTTCTCCAGAGATGAAACAGAAGTCATTGCTGAAGGCAGCACTTCCTGGAGGAAGCAATGGCCCCATGCAAGCCACCGACACACGAAGGGACGAGATGCCAGACAGTGCCACAGAAGGTGATTGCTGTGCCAGGTTTAGCCAGGCTGAGCAGTGCTTCTGGGGTCACTCTGTGGGAGACACGTCCTGGAATCTGGGAGTGACTGCACAGGGTGCCCATCTTGGGGCAAGGGTAGAGGGGGAGAGCAAGGCTCCAGTGAGTCCTGACAGGGCCTGGCTCTGTGCCCTGCGGCTGGGGGAGCTGTCCCGGGGCAGGGAGGGCCAGGGCTGGCAGTGGCTGCTCAGGGATGGCTTTGGCCCCTGTCCCTCTCAGCAGCGCCTGCCCAAGCAGCTGCGCTGCCCCCGGGCTCTCCTCCCGGCCTGCTGGGCTTTGTTGGGTGGCACAGCCGGTGCCCAGGGGCGGCAAGGTGCCTGCAGGGCCCAGCTCTGGGGGAAACGGAGAGCGTCCTGCCCGGATCCACCGTGCTGCCAGCTCAGCAGGGCAGCCCAGCACGGGCTCACGCTCCGCACTGCTCCCACAGGTGCAGCCGGCCCCACAGCACGAGTTCCTGATTCTCAGATGGGCATGAGAAAGGCTATCTCTGACAGAACAGGCTCCTGGCTAGGGTTAATAGCAGTCCTGCTTTGTTTGGAGCTTATCCTTATGTTCTGCTGGTTTGGAATCTGGTATTCATGGAAGAGAAAAGGGTGAGTGTTTTGTTCATCTATCCCTCAAACAGCTTCTTTTGAAAGTCTAATGTATACAAGAAACGCTCCCAGTGAGGCTACAGTGGAACTGTGGCCAGTCCATGACTGTCCAAATGACTCTGCTGAGGGTTCTGCTGCTGCCCAGTGCTTTCATTGGCCTCTGAAGTGCTGGGCCTTGTCCTGGGGGGCCGGCTGGGGCTGCAGCCAGGGCTGGCTCCCACTGAGGCTACATGGCCAAGAGCAGCCCCAGGGGCACAGGGCAGAGGCAGAGCACGGTGGGGAGGAGAAAGAGCAGGGAGGAGATTGCCCTGGAAAGGCAGAGGCGCTCTGGGGCCCGCTCCTGGCCAGGGACCCTGCCCAGAGCCGTCCCCTGCTCGCCGCGGCCGTGAGGGGCAGCTGTGCAGCTGGGCCAAGCTGTGCCAGCAGCTCCAGCCGTGCTGGGGAGCCTTGCCAGCTCTGGGCCCTGCTGTGCAGGAGGGTCCCTTTGTGCCACGGGCAGCTGGGGCCTCAGCCACCTCCTCTCTCCACAGTTCCACCTCTGGACAGGAGCTGAATGGCGGTGACACACCTCACACCCAGACAGCTTGAGCAGCGCATCCACCAGTAATAAGGGTCTGGGCCGCCCTCTCAGGAGTTCTGAGAAGAGGACCTCAGAACAGTCATCTACCAGGAAACCTCCTATTCTCCTATAGATCCTACTGCCACCTCCTTTTCCCATGTGTATCCCCAAGTTACCGTCATCAATTTTTTGATCTTCAACTGTCCTGTCCCAGCCCATTCCTGAGTTTTTCTAGAGATCCCTGGACCAGCCCAGCACCCACCAGCCCCTCTTGAGACCAACATGTCCCTTCCTCTGCCCCTGAACCCCCTGGCCATGCCATCTAAACAACACTGAAGTTGATCCCCCGCACCAGGGGAGGTGATGGCCCTTCTTCCTTTTGCAATACAGACAAGTAGCCATCACCACAGTGTCCGGGTGCTAGCAGCAGCAAAGCCCAGCCAGCACCAGCCCTGGCTGAGCTCCATGCCCAGGAGCAGCCGTGGATGCCCACGGGGTGGGCAGGCAGGAGCCAGGCAGGGGCTGCTGTGACCAGCGGCGCGGCCCCGAGGGCTGGGGGAGCCCATGCTGAGCATCCCTGGGCTGAGGGCACATTTCCTTCCATGGGATCATCTGGGCCTGCACCTCCTCCAGTGGCATGACCAGAAAAAGAGGGAAGCCTTCAGTAGGTGCTTGCCTTGAGAACAGTGCAGTGAGGCTGCACTCTGACTGAAGTCCTTCAGAGCCTGAGGCATCAGCTCAGAGCCCGACAGACACTGGGCCTGGGGCAGCCCCAGATCTCTTAGCAGCAGAGTGGGGATTTGCCCCACAGGCCTCATCTTTTCACCCAGGGACGCATGGTGGACGCACACGGGGGATGGTTCAGCACTGTTGCTGCTCCCCGAGTGTTACGTTTGGGTCCCTCTAAAGGCTTTGCTGCTGCTAGCACCCACACACTGGGGTGACAGCTCCATCTCTTCATTGCTACAGAAGAGCTGATTCGGGAAGTGCTGCAGTGCTGGATTTCTTCAGCCCGACCAGCTGCCAACGCCAACACCCAGAGCGCCCCGCCCCCAGAAAACTGTCGACTCTGGGCTGTGGATGTAGGGCACAGCTGCTTTACAGCACTGGTGGACTGCGTCTGGGGCAGGAACAGGGAGCAGGGAGAAGTCTTCTGTATGTTCACTCCCCGGACAGTCAGGGACAGAAAGACCCTGAAGTAAAGGCATCACCAATTTCTAACGGGGGAGGTCCCGGCGGAGGATACAATCTTCAGCCAATTGGGAGAAACTGAGGGTGGAACACAAGGCGGGGAATACAAGGTTTAAACCAACAGGGCATTACAGGGGAGGAGGACAACTTAAACAAACCAATGGGGTTTTGAAGGCTACCAAATTGATAGGGAAGTTTCTGGAGAAAGGGGCAGGCTTGGGGAGGGATTGACATTCAGTGGGAGGAGGAACAGGGACCAAAAGGGCAGGTCTTTGGGGAGATGGACAAGCAGGGCAAAACTAACAACAGGGGGGAAAGGAGTACTCCATAAGTATGCTATAACACTAGAAAATGAGGGGGGCTAAAACAATACAAAATGAAGGGGAGCTTATAACACTGACTACTAGGACCGAATTACAGTCAAAAACTCACAGTGCAACAGGGAAGCCCTCAGTCAGGTTTCAGTTGAGCACTTCCAAATCCTTTCCTGGCAGAAATAGAAGGCCACACTTGCCCTTTTTACAAGCAAACTGAGTGTTCCCCAACAGCAGCCCCTTCCGAGCCCCTGTGGAAAATGCGTTTTTTATGGTTGGCTTTTCGCAAATTTTAAAATGAATATTTTATGTGTTATGTTAGAAGCTGAGACTATTAATTTTCTTAAGTCATGTGTTAAATATAGTTTTACGTTATACCATAAGGTTAAAATAGAAACTATGCTATGTAAGATACTTGTTTAAAAGAAAGGACTCGCAGTGAGATAGCAGCCACAGGATGCCTAAATCTTTCAAAGAAAAAGATTTGATTGCTCTCCTGTCAGAAGAAACTTTCTCCTGCCTCGCTCAGCCATGAAGACGCCCTTAAGATTAATGGGAAGAAGTTGCTGCTGACCAGACAGAATCCTGTGTTTGAATGGAATTGATGCATCATGTCTGAGATGTATGAATATGCAACAGATTATTGTTTTTAAGGGTTAGTCCGCTGTTAACATGTGTCTTTTTTTAGGCTCATGCTGCCCAGAAAAAGGTACCCGGATGTCCGTTACTCTTCCTTTCTATTGTCTCATATTGTCCTAATCCAAATTATTCAAAATTATGATTACTCTAATTATATTGCTATTTTGATAACAATTTTATTACTATGAAAATTTAAAAATTTTATAAACAAGTGACTGGCATTTTTCACACTCCTTCTGGGAATAGGGAACTTGTGCTGTGGGGCTGGCTGCACCTGTGGGAGCAATGGGGAGCATGAGCCTGTGCTGGGCTGCACTGCTGAGCTGGCAGCACGGTGGATCCGGGCAGGACGCTCTCCGTTTCCCCCAGAGCTGGGCCCTGCAGGCACCTTGCCGCCCCTGGGCACCGGCTGTGCCACCCAACAAAGCCCAGCAGGCCGGGAGGAGAGCCCGGGGGCAGCGCAGCTGCTTGGGCAGGCGCTGCTTTGAGGGACAGGGGCCAAAGCCATCCCTGAGCAGCCACTGCCAGCCCTGGCCCTCCCTGCCCCGGGACAGCTCCCCCAGCCCCAGGGCACAGAGCCAGGCCCTGTCAGGACTCACTGGAGCCTTGCTCTCCCCCTCTACCCTTGCCCCAAGATGGGCACCCTGTGCAGTCACTCCCAGATTCCAGGACGTGTCTCCCACAGAGTGACCCCAGAAGCACTGCTCAGCCTGGCTAAACCTGGCACAGCAATCACCTTCTGTGGCACTATCTGGCATCTCGTCCCTTCGTGTGTCGGTGGCTTGCATGGGGCCATTGCTTCCTCCAGGAAGTGCTGCCTTCAGCAATGACTTCTGTTTCATCTCTGGAGAAATGAAAAGGGACAGATGGATCAGAGGGTGCCATTCCCATTTGGGGAGGTGGCATCTTAAGGAAGTACTACTTGTCTAAGGCATGGATAAGGAATAGGGAAAGGCCAAGGCTTTTGGGAGTGCCACAGGGCCCTCCCTCCGCCAAGCAGCTGCCCCTCCAGATCTGCTAAGAGACCAGGAAATCACAGGGGATCTCAGGCTCATACTGTGGTTTTGTCTCCCTGTGAGCTGATGCCAATTGCCTTCCTGCAGAGGCTGGGGAGAAGCTGCAGCCAGGCCAGGCTGGGGAACAGCCCTGCAGGGCGTGGAAGCAGCAGCGGGGCAGCGAGGCTGCCATGGATCCCTTCCCGCTGTGCTGGGCACGGCGTGTGCAGATGTGCAGCCAAAGCCCCCGGCTGCTGAGCCCCAGGGAAGGCTGAGGGAATGCACCCACCACGGCGCCTCTCCAGATCACACAGCATCTGGTCCAGATGTTTGGCTACCTCCTGTAATTTCTTCTGTTCTGTATCTTGCTTCTTTCAACTAGGAGGATCTTAATAGAAAGTTGTTCCATTTCTCCTTCTTGCCGGAGTGGCAGTGAGGGCACCTGGGTGATTGGTACCCTCCAAGGCATTCCCTGAGCTCTGCCTTTCAGTCAGCAGCAGGGGCAGGGGGACCACATGCCTGCAGTGGCCCCGCACGGCACGGCCAGGGCTTGGCAGTGGCAGCAGGAGCAGCTCAGGCTCCCTGGGGCCGGCACAGGAGCTGTGAAAGGCTCAGCCCCGGGGCACAGCCCTGGGCCCAGCCCCTTCCCTCTCTGCTCTTCTCCATGGCTGCACAGAGCACACGGAAGGACACACTGGCATTGCACACGGGAGGAAATGGACAGCTAAATGCTCCTTCCTCCCACTGACAGCGATCCCATGAGTTGTTGTAGCCTGCATTGCTGCTAATAAAGTCCAAGGTAAAGCAGCAAAAAGGGACCTTTGCAAAATATCCACAGATGTTTAATTCGGCCATGTGGTGATAAATTCAGGTCCCAGACACACACACAGGTTGTGTCCAGCTTTCTCTCTTTCTGGGGGCCCGGGGGCTGACCTTGATCTCAGGCAACTACAAAGTTAAGGGCCAATCAAGGAAATGGGAGGCAGTGACTCAGGAGCGTAGGAACAGGGAAAGGAGCCAAAGGGGTAAAACCTAGGGGATGCCCCCCAGGGCCTCCACACCGTGATCCCTCAGACTCCAGAAGGGAGCAGGGCAAGGTTTCCAGATTGTTTCCACTGAGAGATTATGTTAAAGGGAAAGCGCTCATGAATGACCTCTTGCCATGGGAACTAAGTATTTTGCCAGGAAAGGCACACAAAGAACTTGCCTCCAGCATTCTCCAGGGGTTTCAAGCCATCATCCAATAGAGCATCCAGATAATCCACTTTACCATCCCAATCTAGAAGGGAGCACAGATCAGAACCATTTCCATGATATGCTGGGATCCCCCTCTGCCTCAGGGAAATTGGCACTGAAAGGGGATTGGGTAAGTTTGTGGCAGCAAGGTGTCAAAGGACATGGCCAAAGCTCCACAAGGGCCTGGGGAGCTCTGGGCTGGCTCCTGGTCACTCTCCACCCTCTTTGCAGGCCCGGTGACCCATCCCTGGAAAAGAAAAAAGGCCCAGCCCCAGGCCCATGGGGGCCCTCTCCCTCCCCCAGAGGAAACCCTCCCTACAGGCCTGGGGAAAACCATCCCCAGCGCTTCCCGGGGAGCAGGGAGCGCTGTCCCGGGACAGGGGAGCCAGGCTGCCGGCTCACCTGCTCCCCGTGCTGGCAGCGGAGCAGCCTGGGCAGCCCTGGCAGGCAGGGCCACGGCAAGGAGGAGCAGCAGGAAGAGGCACAGAGCAAGGGCCATGGTGCCTTGCCCTCTGCCAGTCGCGCAGCTCTTGCTGACACCGCTGTCCTGACACCGCTGTGCCAACGTCAGCACCGCTGCTGCCACCGCCGCTGCTGCCGCAACAGTTGTGCTCAAGGACTGACTGGTGGCTCCTTGTGCTGCTGTGCAACCACGGGGCTCTGGCACCTCTGTGAGCTCAGAGCCTGCTGTGACCTCAGCCTGCTGTGACCCCTGAGCCTGTTGTGACCCGTGAGCCTGTTGTGACCCGTGAGCCTGCTGTGACCCCTGAGCCTGCTGTGACCTCATGGCCTTAGCTTTACCCTCAGAGTGCACCCCCATGTCTACAAATGGACTGCCCTGGTTGTTTTCTTTTATCACAGTCCTATTGCTCAGCAAAATCTTTTTGTCGCCTGCTGACATTGCGGGTCAGGCTGTTTCTCTGGAGGTGCTCTTGATGGCTTCCCTCTGTTCCTGGGCATGACACTGGAGGAGGTGCAGGCCCAGATGATCCCATGGAAGGAAATGTGCCCTCAGCCCAGGGACGCTCAGCATGGGCTCCCCCAGCCCTCGGGGCCGCGCCGCTGGTCACAGCAGCCCCTGCCTGGCTCCTGCCTGCCCACACCGTGGGCATCCACGGCTGCTCCTGGGCATGGAGCTCAGCCAGGGCTGGTGCTGGCTGGGCTTTGCTGCTGCTAGCACCTGGACACTGGGGTGATGGCTACTTGTCTTTACTGGAAAAGAAGGAAGGGCCATCACCTACCCTGGTGGAGGGGGGGGTGGTCAACCTAAGTGTTTTTTAGATGGCAGGGCCAGGGGGCTTAGGGGCAGAGGAAGGGACATGTTGGTCTCAGGAGGGGCTGGAGGGTGCTGGGCTGGTCCTGGGGTCTCTGGAAGAACTTGGGAATGGGCTGGGACGGGACAGAGGAAGATCAAAAAATGGATGAAGGTAGTTTGGGGATACACATGGCGAGAGGGGGAAGCACTGGGATCTACAAGAGAATAGGTGGTTTATTGGTAGATAGCTCTTCTGGGATCCTCTTCTCAGAACTCCTGAGAGGGCGGCCCAGACCCTTATTATTGCTGGATCAGCTGCTCAAGCTGTCTGGGTGTGAGGTGTGTCACCGCCATTCAGCTCCTGTCCAGAGGAGGAACTGTGGAGAGAGGAGGTGGCTGAGGCCCCAGCTGCCAGTGGCACACAGGGACCCTCCTGCACAGCAGGGCCCAGGGCTGGCAAGGCTCCCCAGCACGGCTGGAGCTGCTGGCACAGCTTGGCCCAGCTGCACAGCTGCCCCTCACGGCCCCGGCGAGCAGGGGACGGCTCTGGGCAGGGTCCCTGGCCAGGAGCGGGCCCCAGAGCGCCTCTGCCTTTTCAGGGCAATCTCCTCCCTGCTCTTTCTCCTCCCCACCGTGCTCTGCCTCTGCCCTGTGCCCCTGGGGCTGCTCTTGGCCACGCAGCCTCAGTGGGAGCCAGCCCTGGCTGCAGCCCCAGCCGGCCCCCCAGGACAAGGCCCAGCAATTCAGAGGCCAATGAAAGCACTGGGCAGCAGCAGAACCCTCAGCAGAGTCATTTGAACAATCAGGAACTGGCCACAACTCCACTGCAGCCTCGCTTGGAGCATTTTCTGTCTACATTAGACTTTCAAAAGAAGCTGTTTGAGGGATAGATGAACAAAACACTCACCCTTTTCTCTTCCATGAATACCAGATTCCAAACCAGCAGAACATAAGGATGAGCTCCAAACAAAGCAGGACTGCTATTAACCCTAGCCAGGAGCCTGTTCTGTTAGAGATAGCCTTTCTCATGCCCATCTGAGAATCAGGAACTCGTGCTGTGGGGCCGGCTGCACCTGTGGGAGCAATGGGGAGCGTGAGCCCGTGCTGGGCTGCCCTGCTGAGCTGGCAGCACGGTGGATCCGGGCAGGACGCTCTGCGTTTCCCCCAGAGCTGGGCCCTGCAGGCACCTTGGCGCCCCTGGGCACCGGCTGTGCCACCCAACAAAGCCCAGCAGGCCGGGAGGAGAGCCCGGGGGCAGCGCAGCTGCTTGGGCAGGCGCTGCTGAGAGGGACAGGGGCCAAAGCCATCCCTGAGCAGCCACTGCCAGCCCTGGCCCTCCCTGCCCCGGGACAGCTCCCCCAGCCCCTGGGGACAGAGTCAGGCCCTGTCAGGACCCAGTGCAGCCCCTGCCCAGTCGGGAGCCAGCGCTGGTTCTGGCCCTGGGCTCGCGGCAGGGCTCCCGCTCGGGGCTGCTCCTGTGCCTTGGGCCTCTGGGCACTCAGCGCCAGCTCCGCAGCAGCTGCAGCGGGAGGGACGTTGGTGCACGAGCCCCGTTTCCCCGGGGCTGTGAACGAGCTCCTGAGGCCTCCAAGCCTCCAGAGGCGCCTCCAGCTTTGGCTGCTGCCGGGCTGTGCAAGGGCAGGTCCTGGGGGAAGAGCTGCTGCCACCCAGCCCCACCGAGGGCTGAGCCTGGCACAGCAATTACCTCCTGTGCCTGTGCCCGTGTCTGGCATGTCCTTCCTTCCTGCAGCAGGGGCTGCCAATCGGCCTCTGCTTCCTTGGGGAAACACCTCCTTCTGTCCTGCCTTTTGATGCCTCACTTGAGAAACAAAAAATAACAGCTGGATCAGATAGAACAATTCCCGATTTCTTTGGTGGAATCTTCAGGGCGTCATGTTTATCAAAAATGGAGAAAGAGCCAAAAAACATCTGGGCTTTTGGTGCTGGGCCAGGGCCCACCCTCCTCCAAACAGCTGCCAGTGTCGAGCAGAAGTAGTGAGGGGATGGCGCAGGGCGAGGGCACACATGTGCGTGGTTCTGTCCTGGCACCTGCAGCGATGCCCCTCTGGCCGAGCTGTGGGCTCTGAGCTGGCAGCTCTCCCAGGGGAAAGGCCTTGACCTACCCTCACCCTCTCCCCGATGCTCCATCCTGAACGTGGGTTGGGAAGACAGATCATTTTCAGCAACACGTTCATCTGCAAAGAAAGGCAGGAGAGAACAGCTCCCGTGACACTCCTGAAAATTCTCCTTCAGGCGCGAGTGGCAGTCAGGGCACCTGGGTGATTGGTGCCCTCCAAGCACTCCCTGGGATCTGCCTTCCCTCACAGCAGGGCCAGGGGGACACGAGAGCACACAGAAGGACACACTGGCATGGCACACAGGAAGAAATTAACAGCTAAATGCTCCTTCCTCCCACTGACAGCCATCCTGTGGGGTTACTCAGGGCTCCAGAAGGGAGCAGGGCAAGGTTTCCAGAACTGATCAACCTTCAGTGGAACTTATGGAAATTGCTGCATGCGTGAGCGTTTGCCACATTGATATGGATTATTCTGTCAGGAAATGTACATTCAGAACATCCCTCCAACATTTGGAGAGGTCTTCAAACTACCATTCACTAGCATTTCCAAATAATGCAAGTCAGGATCCCAATCTAGAAGGGAGCACAGATCCTACACAGCCATTTCCATGGTGTGCTGGGATTCCCCTTCTCTCTTGGGGAATTGGGCACTGCATGGTGGTGGGGTAAGGCTGTGGGAGCCTGTGGCTCCTGGTCACTCTTTGCAGTTCCTGTGCGACATCCCTGGAGGGGCAGCTGGAGCAGCCCAGGGCCCTTGGCTCTCTCCCTCCCACACAGGAAAACCTCACTAAATGCTTGGGGAAATCTGCAGCAGGCAGTGCCACAACTATCCCTCTGTCCCTCCGTCCCTCACTCCTGCTTGCCCACCTGCCCATGGAACAGCTCCCACAGCCCATGGGAAACAGCCAGGCCCTCTCAGGACCCACTGCAGCCTTGCTCTCCCCTCTGCCCTTTCCCCACCATGGGCACCCCGTGCAGCCGCTCCCAGGTTTTGGGACGTGTCTCCCACGGAGGGACCCCAGCAGGACTGCTCAGTACCCGAGTGCCCTGAGCCTGCTCGGGATAATTCCTCTGGGCTGTGCCCATCTTGTCCGGGCTGTGCCCGCAGTGCCAAGCAGCAGGGAGGGCAGCTCAAGCCTCAGCAGGGCTCAGGCCCAGAGGCACAGCAATTACCTCCTGGGACTGTGCCTGGCATCACCTTCCTTTCTGCAGGAAGTGCAGCCTTCCTTAGAGCCCCTTTGTCCATCCCTTGAGAAAGGAAGAGGCACAGCTGGATCAGATGGAATCATTGCACTTCAGGGAGGTGGCCTCTTCAGGAGGCAATACTTGTCCAAGACATGGATAAGGATCAGGAAAATCCTGATCCCCCCAGGCCCTTGGGACTGGCTATGGCCCTCCCTCCTCCAAGCAGCCACTCCTCAGGATGTGCCTGGGGACTGGGAAATCGCAGGGCATCTCAGGCCCATAGTGCAGTTTGGGCTGCTTTCAGCTGATGGCAAATGCCTTCCTGCAGAGGCTGGGGAGAAGCTGCAGCCAGGCCAGGCTGGGGAACAGCCCTGCAGGGCGTGGAAGCAGCAGCGGGGCAGCGAGGCTCTCACCATTTTCTTTGTGCAGTTCCTTCACCTTTTGTTTCAGAATGTTTGGCTCATGGGGTTTCTTGTGTCCTGTGGCTTTGTTCTTCCCTCTCAGAGGACCTTAAGGGAAAGTAGTTCCATTTCCCAGGAATGAATCCCACAAAACCATGGCTCAGCCTGTGAGCTCAGCAGGGACACACTACTCACCCCTGTGATGGGAGCCAGGCTGCTGTGTTGAAATCAGGAAAGGGGCAGGAAAAGTCCTCCGTGCAGACACATCTGTAGCACAACAGCAACAGAAGCTTCTGTTACCTGATTCCTGACGCGTTGTCAACAATTATTCCTTGGTGGCACAGTGAGAACACACCTGCAGGAGGCTCCAATGGTTTCAAAACTTTATTCAGCCAATCTAATGGAGAAGGCTTCCCAGCCACCTCATCTAGAATGGGGCACAAATGAGAACATTTTTTCAGGGCATGCTGGGATCCTCTTCTGCCTCTGGGAATTGGGCACTGCAAGGGGGTCAGGTAAGACCATGGGATCTACATGTCGATTGTCATGGCCAAAGGTGCACAGGGGCCTGGGGAGCTCTGGGCTGACTCCTGGTCACTCTCCACCCTCTTTCCATGCCCTGTGCAACATCCCTGGTGGGGCGGCTGAAACAGCCCAGGCCCCTGGGTGCTCTCACTGCCACAGCTGAAACTCTTGCTAAAGTCCTGGGGAAAACTGCAGCAGGCAGCTCCAGAACGATCCCTCTGTCCCTCCATCCCTCCTGCCCTTTTTCCTTCCCTTTCTACCTTCTTAGAACTCTCCATCCCTTTTTCCCTTGAGACAAATCCCACAGCCCAAGTGGACATAGCCAGGCCCTCTCAGGACCCACTGCAGCCTTGCAGCCTTGCTCTCCCTCCCTGCCCTTTCCCCACCATGGGCACCCCGTGCAGCCGCTCCCAGGTTTCGGGACGTGTCTCCCACAGAGGGACCCCAGCAGGACTGCTCAGTACCCGAGTGCCCTGAGCCTGCTCGGGATAATTCCTCTGGGCTGTGCCCGTCTTGTCCGGGCTGTGCCCGCAGTGCCAAGCAGCAGAGAGGGCAGCTCAAGCCTCAGCAGGGCTCAGGCCCAGAGGCACAGCAATTACCTCCTGGGACTGTGCCTGGCATCGCCTCCCTTCCTGCAGCAGAGGCTGCCAATGAGCCATTCCTTCCTCCAGGAAATGCCGCCTTCTGCTCAGGCTCTGCATCTGCTTCTGGAGAAAGGATGAGGCACTGCTGGATCAGGTGCAGCAGTTTCCCCATTGGGTAAGTGGCATCTTCAGGGAAGGGAAGGGAAGGGAAGGGAAGGGAAGGGAAGGGAAGGGAAGGGAAGGGAAGGGAAGGGAAGGGAAGGGAAGGGAAGGGAAGGGAAGGGAAGGGAAGGGAAGGGAAGGGAAGGGAAGGGAAGGGAAGGGAAGGGAAGGGAAGGGAAGGGAAGGGAAGGGAAGGGAAGGGAAGGGAAGGGAAGGGAAGGGAAGGGAAGGGAAGGGAAGGGAAGGGAAGGGAAGGGAAGGGAAGGGAAGGGAAGGGAAGGGAAGGGAGGGGAAGGGAGGGGAAGGGAGGGGAAGGGAGGGGAAGGGAAGGGAAGGGAAGGGAGGGGAGGGGAGGGGAGGGGAGGGGAGGGGAGGGGAGGGGAGGGGAGGGGAGGGGAGGGGAGGGGAGGGGAATGCTTGTCAAAGACATGGTTAAGAATCAGGAAATCCCTATCAACTTTTTGGCTAGACCAGGGCCCTTGTTTCTCCAAACAGCTGCACCTTCTGGTTTGCCTGGAGGCGGGAAATCTCAGGGCATCTTATGCCCATATTGCAGTTTGCGCTGCTTGTGAGCTGATGCCAAATGCCTTCCTGCAGAGGCTGGGGAGCAACTGCAGCCAGGCCAGGCTGGGGAACAGCCCTGCAGGGCGTGGAAGCAGCAGCGGGGCAGCGAGGCTGCCATGGATCCCTTCCCGCTGTGCTGGGCACAGCGTGTGCAGATGTGCAGCCAAAGCCCCCGGCTGCTGAGCCCCAGGACAAGGCTGAGGGAAATGCACCCACCTGGTCCTGCCTGTTGTATTTCCTTCATCATTTGCCTCATGTATTCGGATGGCTCATGGGGTTTCATGTGTCCTTTAGCTTTGTTCTTTCCCATTGGAGGACCTTAGAGCAACAAGGTTCCATTTCCCAGGAATGGATCTCACAAAAGGAAGGCTCAGCCTGTGGGGTCAGCAGGAGCACACTACTCACCCCTGTGATGGGAGCTGGGCTTGTGTGCAGGAACCAGCAAAGGACCTGGGAAACTCCTCTGTGCAGACAGCCCTGTAACTCAACAGCCACAGAAGCTTCTGCCATCTCTGCTCATCTGCACGGGCACCCCTGAGCCACAGGAGCGGTGAGGGGATGGCGCAGGGCGAGGGCACACACGTGCGTGGTTCTGTCCTGGCACCTGCAGTGATGCCCCCCTGGCCGAGCTTTGGGCTCTGAGCTGGCAGAGCTCTCCCAGGGGAAAAGGCCTTGACCTACCCTGCCCATCTCCCAGAGGCTCAGTCGCGTTCTTGGGCTGGGAAGCTGCTCCACCTTGACCAACAGGTTCAGCTGCAAAGAAAGGCAGGACAGAACAGCTCCCGTGGCACTGCAGGAGTTCCTGAGGCTGCAGGCAAGGCTCAGCCCCAGGCACAGCCCTGGGCCCAGCCCCTTCCCTCTCTGCTCTTCTCTGTGGCTGCACAGAGCACACGGAAGGACACACTGGCATTGCACACGGGAGGAAATGGACAGCTAAATGCTCCTTCCTCCCACTGACAGCCATCCTGTGGGATCACTCAGGGCTCCCAAAAGGAGCAGGGCAAGAATTCCAGATTTCTTCCACCATGAAATTATGTTAAGGGAAACCCCTCATGAGTGATGGTTTGCCAAATAGACATGGATTACTCTTTTGGGAAAGGCACAAGGAGCACTTACCTCTGGCATCCTCCAATATTTTCAAGAATTCATCCAATATGACATCTAAATAATGCAAGTTGCGATCCCAATCTGGAGGGGAGCAGAGATCAGAACCATTTCCATGATGGGCTGGGATCTCCTTCTGCCTTAGGGAAATGGGCACTGCAAGGGCGTCGGGTAAGGCCGTGGGAGCCAAATGTCAATGGACAGGGCCAAACTGCACAAGGGCCTGGGGAGCTCTGGGCTGGCTCCTGGTAACTCTCCACCCTCTTTGCAGGCCCTTTGACACATCCCTCGAGAGGAAACAGGGGCTGTAAAGGGCTCATGGGGGCTCTCTCCCTCCCGCAGAGGAAACCCTCCCTAAAGGCCTGGGGAAAACCATGCCCAGCGCTTCCCGGGGAGCACGGAGTGCTGTCCTGGGACAGGGGAGCCAGGCTGCCGGCTCACCTGCTCCCCGCGCTGGCAGCGGAGCAACCTGGGCAGCCCTGGCAGGCAGGGCCACGGCCAGGAGGAGCAGCAGGAAGAGGTGCAGAGCAAGGGCCATGGTGCCTTGCCCTCTGCCAGTCGCGCAGCTCTTGCTGCCACTGCTGTCCCAACGTCAGCACCTCTGCTGCCACCGCCGCTGCTGCCACAACAGTTGTGGTCAAGGACTGACTGGTGGCTCCTTGTGCTGCTGTGCAACCACGGGGCTCTGGCACCTCTGTGAGCTCAGAGCCTGCTGTGACCTCAGCCTGCTGTGACCCCTGAGCCTGCTGTGACCTAATGGCCTTAGCTGTACCCCCAGAGTGCACCCCCATCTCTACAAATGGATTGCCCAGATTGTTTTCCTGTATCTCAGGTCCCTTGCTCTACAAAACCTCATTTGTCGTCTGCTGACATTGCAGGTCAGGCTGTTTCCCTGGAGATGCTCTTGATGGCTTCTCTCTTTTCCTGGAGATGCCACTGGAGGAGGTGCAGGCCCAGATGATCCCAGGGAAGGAAATGTGCCCTCAGCCCAGGGACGCTCAGCATGGGCTCCCCCAGCCCTCGGGGCCGCGCCGCTGGTCACAGCAGCCCCTGCCTGGCTCCTGCCTGCCCACACCGTGGGCATCCACGGCTGCTCCTGGGCATGGAGCTCAGCCAGGGCTGGTGCTGGCTGGGCTTTGCTGCTGCTAGCACCCAGGCACTGGGGTGACAGCTCCATCTCTTTATTGTAACAGAAGAGCTGGGCCAAGCCCTGCCCACCTTCATGAGTGGCCAGAGAGCAGGGCCAGTGCCTTCAACAGGGGGGAGGACCTTGTTTGCGTGGTGGCAGCATCTGCACAGCAACAAGCTGGTAAAGCACCTGAGACAGGAACCCTGGGCATGGCATGGGGATGGGGAAGGTCTGGTACAGGTGTCCCAGACTGAGGTGTTTGGCTGCTCCTGTGCCGCTGCAGACGGCCGGCTGTTGAGACAGGAGGTTGCTGAGGCCCCAGTTGCAGCTGGCACACAGAGACCCTCCTGCACAGCAGGGGATTCCCACGGTGCTCAAAATTTGCCTCTGAAGATTTGAGGGGTGAGCTTGTCAGAAATCCCAGAAAATACCAGGGAAAGGGTTTTAAGTTGGTTGTTGTGACTAGGTACAAATCTCCCGTGGGAAAATACCTCTGCAGTACACTGGGTGTCTTGTAATGACTTAGTTCTTCTTAGAGGAAAGATTACCAATTAAATGCAGTTTTTCTTTTTATTCTACAAGTGTAAAAGTGTTCTAAATTTTTTATAATTCTAAAACTACTTTGAATAATCCTAAGCTAGTATGGGGAAAGGGAGGAAATATTTGGGGATTTTTTTCTACAAAAAATGTTTCTGAATTATTAAAAAAATTTCTGCTTTGTAAAAATGTAAAATGAAGACAAAATAGTCGCTTTTTCTCGGGAGGCCCATGCCCAGCTCCTGTCTGCCCACCCCTGGCTGTGCCCAGACAAGCACCTGTGCCAGTGCTGGCGGTAGCACACAGACACCTGGGCTGAAGCCCAAAGATGTTGCTGGACTCAAGCCCTTGCCTGGCCGGAGGGCTGCACCTCCTGGCCTGGCTGGACACCAGGGCCAGCACCTTTAGGGACAGAGGGTCCTGCTCTGGGTGGCTGTGGCAGCAGCATGTGCCCTCCAACAAAGTGGTATTGCAGCCATGGCAGGGACTACAGACTCGTGCATGGAGATGCAAGATGACAGCTCCAATTCTCCCTGCCTGAGGTATTTGGCCGGAAGCTGCAGAGGCGCTCCTGTGGAGAGAGGAGGTGGCTGAGGCCCCAGCTGCCAGTGGCACACAGGGACCCTCCTGCACAGCAGGGCCCAGGGCTGGCAAGGCTACCCAGCACGGCTGGAGCTGCTGGCACAGCTTGGCCCAGCTGCACAGCTGCCCCTCACGGCCCCGGCGAGCAGGGGACGGCTCTGGGCAGGGTCCCTGGCCAGGAGCGGGCCCCAGAGCGCCTCTGCCTTTCCAGGGCAATCTCCTCCCTGCTCTTTCTCCTCCCCACCGTGCTCTGCCTCTGCCCTGTAGCCCCGGGTGCCTCCTGTGCCGCAGGGCACGGCCGCGGCTGTAAATGCGTTGGGCTGCAGCACAGGGCCAGGGCGTAGCGAGGCCCTTGTTGCGCCTGCCGCGCTGCTCGGCAGCCCCATGGCAGCCCGGGCCCGCGGCCCTTCCCCGCCGGGGCCGCAGCTGGCCCGACAGGGGCGCGGCGGCTCCTGAGGCCCCGCCCGGCCCCCAAGGATGGGCCCTGCCCGCCCGCCGGGCCCGCAGCCCGGGCCCAGGGCTTTGCGGGAAGCTCCCTGCCGACTCTGCCCAACCTCCACCGACAGTGGCCCTTTGCTGCGCTGAAAAGACTGAAAATCCCCGCAGCACAGCGCATGAGGGACTCCTGCAAACCTCCCTAGAGACCATCAATACTCCTTTGTGCCTCATGAGGGATCCCTGCACCCCACAGCACAGATCCCAAAATATCCCTGTGTGCCTCACAAAAGAGCCCAGCCTCCTGCCCACCTTAGCAAGGGCTCGGCTCCTCTCCAGGCCTTGATGGCAAGCACTAAGCGCCACGTTCATCCCGAGGAAGTCAAGCCCCTGCCAGCCTTACAGATGTCTCCAGTCACCTGTACACCATAGAAAAGATCCCAAATCCTCTAAGAACCTCATGAGGAACCCCAGCCACAGGCACCACTTACAAAGGACCCAAAGCCCTGCGTCTCTTACTGCAACACCCGACAGGCACAACACCCCCTCTCCAGCTCGTGTGCCTCACGACGGACCCCGGTCATCTGCCAGCCTTACACGGGTCCCCCATCACCTGCATGCCATAGAAGAGCCCCACTCGTCATTAACTCTAGCCAGCAGCGTGTTCCCTGACAGAAGCCAATTCCCTTCTGGGAATGGGGAACTCGTGCTGTGGGGCCGGCTGCACCTGTGGGAGCAATGGGGAGCGTGAGCCCGTGCTGGGCTGCCCTGCTGAGCTGGCAGCACGGTGGATCCGGGCAGGACGCTCTGCGTTTCCCCCAGAGCTGGGGCCTGCGGGACCCTTGGCGCCCCTGGGCACCGGCTGTGCCACCCAAGAAAGCCCAGCAGGCCGGGAGGAGAGCCCGGGGGCAGCAGGAAGCTGAGAGAAGTCCCTGCTCTAGAACTGAGGGAGTTCCTCCAGAAGCAAAGAAAGATGGTAATGAGAAGACTAAGAGGAATACTTGTCAAAAATCCCAGGAAATATCTAGGAAAAGGTTTTGCGTATGTTGGTTGTGACTAGGTACAAAGTTTCCGTGGGAAAAGAACCTCTGCAGCAGGCTGGGTGTCTGAGGGTGTCTTAGTTCTCCATAGAGTAAAGATTACCACTGAAATTCAATTGTATTTTTTATTACCTAAGTGGAAAATGTTTTCCAGAATGCAAAACTACTTTCACAAACACAGACATATTGTAGGAACAGGGAAGAAGCATCCAGGGATTTTTCTCTACAAAAAGTAATTTTAAATATTGCTACAATTTAAAAACGAAGACAGAATATGGTTGCAGTTTTAGGATTCTAAAACTACTTTGAAAAATCCTTAACTACTATAGTAATGGGGTGGTAATAATTGGGGATGTCTCTCTGAAGAAAGGATATTTTGAAATATTTCTAAAACTTCTAATTTCTAAAAAAGAAAAACAAATACAAAATGGGGAATCTTTTCCTCAGGAGCCCCATGCTGCTGCGGGCCCCCTGGGCCCCCCCAGCCCTTGGGGCATCGCCGCTGGTCACAGCAGCCCCTGCCTGGCTCCTGCCTGCCCACACCGTGGGCATCCATGGCTGCTCCTGGGCATGGAGCTCAGCCAGGGCTGGTGCTGGCTGGGCTCTGCTGCTGCTAGCACCTGGACACTGGAGTGATGGGTACTTGTCTTTACTGGAAAAGAAGGAAGGGCCATCACCTACCCTGGTGGGGGGGCAACTTCAGTATTGTTTAGATGGCAGGATCAGAGGGGTTCAGGGGCAGAGGAAGGGACATGTTGGTCTCATGATGGGCTGGAGGGTGCTGGGCTGGTCCTGGGGTCTCTGGAAGAACTTGGGAATGGGCTGGGACGGGACAGAGGAAGATCAAAAAATGGATGAAGGTAGCTTGGGGATACACATGGGGAGAGGGGGAAGCACTGGGATCTACAGGAGAAAAGGCGGTTTCTTGGTAGATGGCTGTTCTGGGGTCCTCTTCTCGGAACACCTGAGAGGGCTGCCCAGACCCTTATTAGTGGTGGACGTGCTGCTCAACCTGTCCTGGTGTGAGGTGTGCCACCACCTTTGAACTTCTGTCCAGAGGTGGAACTGTGGAGAGAGGAGGTGGCTGAGGCCCCAGCTGCCAGTGGCACAAAGGGACCCTCCTGCACAGCAGGGCCCAGAGCTGGCAAGGCTCCCCAGCACGGCTGGAGCTGCTGGCACAGCTTGGCCCAGCTGCACAGCTGCCCCTCATGGCCCCGGCGAGCAGGGGACGGCTCTGGGCAGGGTCCCTGGCCAGGAGCGGGCCCCAGAGCACCTCTGCCTTTCCAGGGCAATCTCCTCCCTGCTCTTTCTCCTCCCCACCGTGCTTTGCATCTGCCCTGTGCCCCTGGGGCTGCTCTTGGCCACGCCGCCTCAGTGGGAGCCAGCCCTGGCTGCAGCCCCAGCCGGCCCCCCAGGACAAGGCCCAGCACTTCAGAGGCCAATGAAAGCACTGGGCAGCAGCAGAACCCTCAGCAGAGTCATTTGGACAGTCATGGACTGGCCACAGTTCCACTGTAGCCTCACTGGGAGCGTTTCCTTCTACATTAGACTTTCAAAAGAAGCTGTTTGAGGGATAGATGAACAAAACACTCATCCTTTTCTCTTCCATGAATACCAGATTCCAAACCAGCAGAACATAAGGATGAGCTCCAAACAAAGCAAGACTGCTATTAACCCTAGCCAGGAGCCTGTTCTGTCAGAGATAGCCTTTCTCATGCCCATCTGAGAATCAGGAACTCGTGCTGTGGGGCCGGCTGCACCTGTGGGAGCAATGCGGAGCGTGAGCCCGTGCTGGGCTGCCCTGCTGAGCTGGCAGCACGGTGGATCCGGGCAGGACGCTCTGCGTTTCCCCCAGAGCTGGGCCCTGCAGGCACCTTGCCGCCCCTGGGCACCGGCTGTGCCACCCAACAAAGCCCAGCAGGCCGGGAGGAGAGCCCGGGGGCAGCGCAGCTGCTTGGGCAGGCGCTGCTTCGAGGGACAGGGGCCAAAGCCATCCCTGAGCAGCCACTGACAGCCCTGGCCCTCCCTGCCCCGGGACAGCTCCCCCAGCCCCAGATTACAGAGCCAGGCCCTGTCAGGATTCACTGGTGCCTTGCCCCACCATGGGCACCCTGGGCAGTCACTCCCAGGGTGCAGGACGTGTCTCCCACGGAGTGACCCCAGCAGGACTGCTCAGCCTGGCTGAGCCTGGCACAGCAATCACCTTCTGTGGCACTATCTGGCATCTCCTCCCTTTGTGCATCGGCATCTGGCACGAGGCCATTGCTCCCTCCAGGAAGTGCTGCCTTCAGCAAAGCCTTTTGATCCATCTCTGGAGAAAGGAAAAGGGACAGCTGCATCAGGGGGACCCATTCATTCCCTACCGGGGAGGTGGCATCTTCAGGAAATACTACTAAAGACATGGGTAAGGATCAGGGAAAGGCCAAGGCTTTTGAGGATGCCGCAGGGCATTCCCTTGTCGAAACAGTTAGCCGTCCTGATCAACTTGAAACCAAGAAATTGCAGGGGATCTCAGGGGGTGCATGGCCCATACTGCAGTTTGGTCTCCCTGTCAGCTGATGGCAAATGCCTTCCAGCAGAGACTGGGGAGAAGCTGCAGCCAGGCCAGGCTGGCGAACAGCCCTGCAGGGCGTGGAAGCAGCAGCAGGGCAGTGAGGCTGCCATGGATCCCTTCCCGCTGTGCCGGGCACGGGAGCTGGACAATGTGATGCTCTAGAACCACAGGGCTCCGTGACCCCAGAGCCTTTTCTGATCTCAGAGCCTGCTCTGATCTCTCAATCCTGCTGTAACCTCATGGCCTTGGTGGGGACTGACCTCAGCACTGGAATTTTCCTTCCTGGGGAGGGAGCTTGTTCTGCCTGGCAGTTGTGTCCAAGGGCTGGGCCTGTCCCCCCAAGTCGAGCTCACTGCTCTGTGTTCTGGGCACTGGCACAGGAGATCACATCCAAGGATTCCTGAGCTCCTCAGGCACTGTCAGCTCCAGCCCAAGATGCTGAGGAGTGAGTGATCTCTGGCTGGAGACAAGTGCCACATTCCCTCCTGTCAGCAGCTTCCCAGCTGGAAGTTTGGCACCTTGGGGTGGCCATGGCTAACACAGCCCTTTGGTTTCACAGCCCAGGTGAAGCCTTTACTTCAGCATTTGCTCTTCATGTGCAATTTAAGGCTCTGCTTCCTCTTGTGGTCCTCAAAGGGCACAGTCAGTCAATAAAACAGCAGGGAAAACCACCCAGCCTCTTCAATGCTTTGATATGCCAAAGGAAACCTTGAGGAGCACAGGGTGTGTCTGTGCTGCCTGACCAAGCCAGAGGCCTTCCATGAAGGAGTGGCTGCCTCAGTGCACAAGGGAAGAGCTAGAGATGCCACCAGCCTGGACTTCTGTAATGCCCTGGACACATCAGCCTTGCCCAGCATCCTTGTCCCTCCCTTGGTGAGCTGTGGATCTGATGGAGGCACAGTTTGGAGAATGAGGAATTGCCTGGCAGGTCACAGACAGGGGGTTGTGGTCAATGGCTCAGAGGGCTGATGGATGTCAGTGACCAGTGGTGTCCCTCAGGGTGACCGCGAAACCCCCCTGGACACTGGGAACTCAGTGTCCTGATGGTGCTGCTGGACAGGAGAGCTGGAGGCGCCTCCCAAACACAACTGTTCTGACTGCCCAAGTCTTTCAGACTTTCTCAGTGAATGAGCAGCTGATTGAAGTGCAAAGATACTGAGAAACCACACAATCCCTTCCCTGGGAAGAAACATCTCCCCATCCAAACCTCCCCTGTCATTATCCAGCTCCAAGAGGAACAGACATATCTAATCTATATCTATATCTATATCTATATCTATATCTATATCTATATCTATCTAAAATCTCTTTATTTATCCTTTTGCTATGAAGTATTGTTTAGAAAGCAGTTTTATTTTATACAGGTATAAAATATTTAGTATATTTAGTATATTTAGTATATTTAGTATATTTAGTATATTTAGTATATTTAGTAAAAACATTAAATAACAGATGCTTTTAAGGTCTCAAATACTGGAACTGCAGCAAATTCCTCCCTGACTGACATTCCTGAGTGCCTGCTGTCAGGGAGGGATCAGAAGGTCCTGTCCAGAGGGTGGGAGCAGATGTATGCCCTCCTCTCCAGGATCTGCTTTTCAGCTTTTTTAATGGAATCCTCCAGGTTTTCATCAGCATCTAAGGAGAAACAGAGAAAAGTCAACTAAGGGACCATAAAGAGCTGTTGTAAATTTCTTTCAAGAAGTGTTTTTGAATACAAATGCAAGAGTGAGTGCCAGGAAGAAAGTGAACATTCTCTTCTAAAAAAGACTGATTATTACAGACTGAGCTTCAGAGAGCCAATGCCCAACTGGTCAGTACTTCCCAAAGAGTCCAAATGCCTCATTTCTATCAGTTACTTCTCAGGAGTATATATATAAAATATAGATTTTATATTGCTCAATAAAGAGCCCTGGCAGTTTTCTTTAGCTGTGAAGAGACTCTTTTCAACAGGTTCCAGCTCTGCTGCCTGTTTGAATTAGAAGCAGAAGAAAACTCTTCTGTTGGTCACATCAAAGCAACATAAGTTGCATGAGTCTGTGAAAGACATAGGAGTGTAAAAATGATTTCATTTTATAGCACTTACAGTCTTCTAATTCAGCCATGGGATAATCATGCCATCACTCACTATACCAAATAACGGTAAAAAGCACTGGAAAAGAAATAATTTTTAAAACTAAGTCTTAAAAAAGTGAATGAATTTCATAAAGAAAACCACAAAGAATAAACACAGTAATTTAAACTTCTCAAAGCCATTTGATAATGGAGCCCTGAACTCCAGTCATGTGCAGTGTGGCCTCAGCTGTCCCCTTGAAGCCAGAACTGCCCAGGCTCAGGGCTGGGATGAGCCTGCACCCAAAACTGGCTCCAAGACTGATTGGGACTCAGTGCAGAACAGGGCTCACACAAAGAGCAAAGGCCAAAGCCTGTGGCGAGATGGAATGTAAGAAAATAGTGCAGCAGGTAGTCTCACACCAGAGCAGTTGCTTCAGAGCCAATTACTAAAGATTAGAAACAGGCCCAGATCTTAACAAGACATACCTGTATCCATAAGAGCAAGTGCTACAAAAGAGCAGGTTGGCTAGCTGTGAAGAGAGCTGGCATTTGTTAGCTGGTTGTGAAGAGAGTTGCAATTTGTTGGCTGTGCTGTGGAGAGAGCTGGTGTTTGTTGGCTGTGGAGGAGTCAGATGACTGCTGCAAGGAACAGGGACAGGCAGCACATAGAGGAGCTGCGTTGCGAAGGAACTTCAAGGAGGTATAAGGCCCTGGAGATACGAAATCACTTGCACTATAATGACACTAGAATTCGTGTTAACACAACAAAAGCCAAACCTTCCTCACGTTGGATTTGTTTTAACAGTGAACTGGAGCAAATTTGCTTGTCCTGTAACACCACTGTTACCACGAAACTTTACATGAGCTACTAAATAAGCACTGTCCTGTCCTGAACTGTGCTCTCCAAACACTGTTGAGAACTTGCTCTGCCTCTGCCCTGTGCCCCTGGGGCTGCTCTTGGCCACGCAGCCTCAGTGGGAGCCAGCCCTGGCTGCAGCCCCAGCCGGCCCCCCAGGACAAGGCCCAGCACTTCATAGGCCAATGAAAGCACTGGGCAGCAGCAGAAGCCTCAGCAGAGTCATTTGGAGAATCATGGACTGGCCACAACTCCACTGCAGCATGACTCCAAGCCAGGCTACCAATGCCATGGAGCAGAGTTATAAGAAAAGTATGGTGAAAAATCAGCAACTGACCGTCTGATCTCGGATGCCAGCTTGCGAATGCCAAGATAGCAGCATGTCAGCACAAGTGGCACAGTGATCACTGTCACCACCGTGCCGATCATGCAGGACCTGCGCACATCCTGGGGGCAGACAATTCTTGGGAGGCGCACTGGATCCGGGGCATATATTCCTGCTTCAGTGACAACATCTGTGGGAGCAATGGGGAGCGTGAGCCCGTGCTGGGCTGCCCTGCTGAGCTGGCAGCATGGTGGATCCGGGCAGGACGCTCTGCATTTCCCCCAGAGCTGGGCCCTGCAGGCACCTTGGCGCCCCTGGGCACCGGCTGTGCCACCCAACAAAGCCCAGCAGGCCGGGAGGAGAGCCCGGGGGCAGCGCAGCTGCTTGGGCAGGCGCTGCTTCGAGGGACAGGGGCCAAAGCCATCCCTGAGCAGCCACTGCCAGCCATGGCCCTTCCTGCCCCGGGACAGCTCCCCCAGCCCCAGGGCACAGAGCCAGGCCCTGTCAGGACTCACTGGAGCCTTGCTCTCCCCCTCTGCCATTGCCCCACCATGGGCACCCTGGGCAGTCACTCCCAGGGTGCAGGACGTGTCTCCCACGGAGTGACCCCAGCAGGACTGCTCAGCCTGGCTGAGCCTGGCACAGCAATCACCTTCTGTGGCACTATCTGGCATCTCCTCCCTTCGTGTGTCGGTGGCTTGCATGGGGCCATTGCTTCCTCCAGGAAGTGCTGCCTTCAGCAAAGACTTTTGTTTCATCTCTGGAGAAAGGAAAAGTGACAGATGGATCAGATGGGGCCATTCCCATTTGGGAAGGTGGCATCTTCAGGAAGTACCACTTGTTGAAGGGATGGATAAGGATTAGGGAAAGGCCAAGGCTCTTGGGAGTGCCACAGGGCCCTCCCTCTGCCAAGCAGCTGCCCCTCCAGATCTGCGAAGAGACCAGGAAATCGCAGGGGATCTCAGGCTCATACTGTGGTTTTGTCTCCCTGTGAGCTGATGCCAATTGCCTTCCAGCAGAGGCTGGGGAGAAGCTGCAGCCGGGCCAGGCTGGGGAACAGCCCTGCAGGGCGTGGAAGCAGCAGCGGGGCAGCGAGGCTGCCATGGATCCCTTCCCGCTATGCTGGGCACGGCGTGTGCAGATGTGCAGCCAAAGCCCCCGGCTGCTGAGCCCCAGGGAAGGCTGAGGGAATGCACCCACCACGGCGCCTCTCCAGATCCCTCAGCATCTGGTCCAGATGTTTGGCTGCCTCCTGTAATTTCTTCTCTCCTGTATCTTGCTTCTTCCAACTAGGAGGATCTTGAAAGAAAGTTGTTCCATTTCTCCTTCTTGCCAGAGTGGCAGTGAGGGCACCTGGGTGACTGGTGCCCTCCAAGCACTCCCTGGGCTCTGCCTTCCACTCAGCAGCAGGGCCAGGGGGACCACGTGCCTGCAGTGGCCCCACACTGGGATGGAAGGAGCCCCTTGCAGGGCAGTTGACGCAGAAAGGACTCCCTGGAGCTGCCAGCAGCTCTAAACTCAGCCCTAGGCAGGGCCAGGGCTTGGCAGTGGCAGCAGGAGCAGCTCAGGCTCCCTGGGGCCGGCACAGGAGCTGTGAAAGGCTCAGCCCTGGGGCACAGCCCTGGGCCTGGCCCCTTCCCTCTCTGCTCTTCTCCATGGCTGCACAGAGCACACGGAAGGACACACTGGCATTGCACACGGGAGGAAATGGACAGCTAAATGCTCCTTCCTCCCACTGACAGCCATCCTGTGCGATGTTGTAGCCTGCATTGCTGCTAATAACGTCCAAGGTAAAGCAGCAAAAAGGGCCTATGCAAAATATCCACAGATGTTTAATTCAGCCATGTGGTGATAAATTCAGGTCCCAGACAAACACACAAATTGTGTCCAGCTCTCTTTCTGGGGGCCCGGGGACTGACCTTGGTCTCAGGGCACTACAAAATTAAGGGCCAATCAAGGAAATGGGAGGCAGTGACTCAAGAGCATAGGAACAGGGGAAGGAGCCAAAGGGGTAAAACCTAGGGGGTGCCCCCCAGGGCCTCAACACCGTGATCCCTCAGGCTCCAGAAGGGAGCAGGGCAAGGTTTCCAGATTCTTTCCACTGAGAGATTATGTTAACGGGAAAGGGCTCATGAATGACCTCTTGCCAGATGGGCACTAAGTATTTTGCCAGGAAAGGCACACAAAGAACTTGCCTCTAGCATTCTCCAGGGGTTTCAAGCCATCATCCAATAGAGCATCCAGATAATCCATTTTACCGTCCCAATCTAGAAGGGAGCACAGATCAGAACCATTTCCATGATGTGCTGGCAGTCCTCTCTGCCCCTGGGAAACTGGAACTGAAAGGGGATTGGGTAAGGCTGTGGGAGCCAGGTGTCAAAGGACATGGTCAAAGCTGCACAGGGGCTGGGGGGGAGCTTTGGGCTGGCTCGTGGTAACTCACCACCCTTCTTGCAGGCCCTGTGACACATCCCTCCAGAGGAAACAGGGCCAGCCACAGGCCTGTGGGGGCTCTCTCCCTCCCCCAGAGGAAACCCTCCCTAAAGGCCTGGGGAAAACCATGCCCAGCGCTTCCCGGGGAGCAGGGAGCGCTGTCCCGGGACAGGGGAGCCAGGCTGCCGGCTCACCTGCTCCCCACGCTGGCAGCGGAGCAGCCTGGGCAGCCCTGGCAGGCAGGGCCACGGCCAGGAGGAGCAGCAGGAAGAGGCGCAGAGCAAGGGCCATGGTGCCTTGCCCTCTGCCAGTCGCGCAGCTCTTGCTGCCACCACTGTCCTGACACCGCTGTGCCAACGTCAGCACCGCTGCTGCCACCGCCGCTGCTGCCGCAACAGTTGTGCTCAAGGACTGACTGGTGGCTCCTTGTGCTGCTGTGCGACCACGGGGCTCTGGCACCTCTGTGAGCTCAGCCTGCTGTGACCTCATGGCCTTAGCTGCACCCCCAGAGTGCACCCCCATCTTTACAAATGCACTGCCCCGGTTGTTTTCCTTTATCACTGTCGACTCTGGGCTGTGGCTGTAGGGCACAGCTGCTTTACAGCACTGGTGGACTGCGTCTGGGGCAGGGACAGGGAACAGGGAGAAGTCTTCTGTATGTTCACTCCCCAGACAGTCAGGGACAGAAAGACCCTGAAGTAAAGGCATCACCAATTTCTAAACTGGGGAGGTCCCGGCGGAGGATACAATCTTCAGCCAATTGGGAGAAACTGAGGGTGGAACACAAGGCGGGGAATACAAGGTTTAAACCAACAGGGCATTACAGGGGAGGAGGACAACTTAAACAAACCAATGGGGTTTTGAAGGCTACCAAATTGATAGGGAAGTTTCTGGAGAAAGGGGCAGGCTTGGGGAGGGATTGACATTCAGTGGGAGGAGGAACAGGGACCAAAAGGGCAGGTCTTTGGGGAGATGGACAAGCAGGGCAAAACCAACAACAGGGGGGAAAGGAGTACCCCATAAGTGTGCTATAACAATACAAAATGAGGGGGGCTAAAACAATACAAAATGAAGGGGAGTTTATAACACTGACTACTAGGACCGAATTACAGTCCAAAACTCCCAATGCAACAGGGAAGCCCTCAGTCAGGTTTCAGTTGAGCACTTCCAAATCCTTTCCTGGCAGAAATAGAAGGCCACACTTGCCCTTATTACAAGCAAACTGAGTGTTCCCCAACAGCAACCCCTTCCGAGCCCCTGTGGAAAATGCGTATTTTATGGTTGGCTTTTCGCAAATTTTAAAATGAATATTTTATGTGGTTTGGTAGAAGCTGATGCTCTATTAATTTTCTTAAGTCATGTGTTAAATATAGTTTTAGATTATACCATAAGGTTAAAATAGAAACTACGCTATATAAGATACTTGTTTAAAAGGAAGGACTCGCAGTGAGAAAGCAGCCACGGGACACCTAAATCTTTCAGGGAAAAGAATTGATTGCTCTCCTGTCAGAAGAAACTTTCCCCTGACTTGCTCAGCCATGAAGACGCCCTTAGGATTAATGGGAAGAAGTTGCTGATGACCAGACAGAATCCTGTGTTTGAATGGAATTGATGCCTCATGTCTGAGATGTATGAATATGCAACAGATTATTGTTTTTAAGGGTTAGTTCTCTGTTAACGTGTGTCTTTTTTCAGGCTCATACTGCCCAGAAAAAGGTACCCGGAGGTCCGTAACTCTTCCTTTCTATTGTCTCATATTGTCCTAATCCTAATTGTCCAAAATTATGATTACTCTAATTATATTGCTCTTTTGATAACCATTTTATTACTATGAAAATTTAAAAATTTTATAAACAAGTGACTGGCATTTTTCGCACTCCTTCTGAGAATGGGGAACTCGTGCTGTGGGGCCGGCTGCACCCGTGGGAGCAGTGGGGAGCGTGAGCCCGTGCTGGACTGCCCTGCTGAGCTGGCAGCACGGTGGATCCGGGCAGGACGCTCTCCGTTTCCCCCAGAGCTGGGCCCTGCAGGCACCTTGCCGCCCCTGGGCACCGGCTGTGCCACCCAACAAAGCCCAGCAGGCCGGGAGGAGAGCCCGGGGGCAGCGCAGCTGCTGGGGCAGGCGCTGCTGAGAGGGACAGGGGCCAAAGCCATCCCTGAGCAGCCACTGCCAGCCCTCGCCCTGGCCCCCTGCTCTCAGAAAGTTTCCAACAAACCTCCAATAAATTCCAGGTTACCTCTGTGAATTGCACACTACAGTTTGCTTCGATTTTTCCCAATACCTGGAGGTTCCTGTATATAATATTGGTCTTGAGGATCTCTGATTCTTTTGTGTCTTTTTTTTTTTTAATTGAGACAGATGAAACAGCCTTACTGGTGGTAGTTTGCTCAAGTCTGTTTTTTGTCTAGCCGTGAAGATTTACTGATTGTCTACAGGTAAACCTATTTTTATTTATGCCTCTTTATTCCCCAACCAATTATTTTGACTATATGTCATGCACTTCTTAGTAAATGTTCCATATATGAACAATTCTGAATCTCTCTTTATAGGAATATAAAGATCTCAGAAAAGGGTATTTTTAATTTTGATGACACTCTTCTTCCCTCACCCAGCTTTTACAATGATCCTTTCTGAAACATCCATGAGGATAGGTAGAGTTGTTTAGGAAATGCTTGGCTTAACCTGGCTAATGGATTATTATTTTTAGTGCTATAAAGCTAGATTGCTTCAAATTTCACACCACTACTGTCTGAATTAAAACAATGCTTGTGAGGAAGCTGAAGAGCTTACACCTCAGAAATTAAAATTCCTGGGAGGAGAAAGAAAAAACAAAATCCTGTTTCAAAGGCTGTTTTTTTCACTTCTACTATGCCGGAAGTATGGTAGACTACACCTGTCTTCAAACGTCATTTAATTCCAGAACAACTCTCTACAAGGCCAGACACCAGGACAAATTACTCCAGACTTTGCCTCCCAGTGCATCAGCTTTCATTCTCGTGAGAGGTAGGCTGTTATTACAGTCCGATTAGAGCAAATCCACAGAGCAACCTTGCCACCGTGTGAATGGCAAGAAGAATTTCCTTGTGAACAGATGAATATGTCCCACTCAATCATCAACAAAATTTGCCTTGACTTGGAAGAAAGTAGACAAGGAGCCATGCAGTATTTGGGTTTTATCCAGTGACAAAAGGGGCAAGAAGCTGTCACAACTTACCTCGTGTTTTACAGAACACAAGCACAGATACAGCCAATAATGCACCCACATGAAGGGACCTTCAGGACATTCCTTTATTTCTTAACAAGGAACGGGCAGCAAAATGCTGGCATTTATCTGAACTGGAAGCCGTGCTCCTCTCCTGTTTCTCCTTGAGCACACTGTGTGTTATTTGCAGATTTCACTACCCAGCCCAGGAACCCTGTCGTGGCCAATCGCTAAATGACACAAGTACCAAAATACAGGAGCCACATAATCACCCCAGCACTAATCCAGCACTGCTTTGATGGTGCACAGGAGCACAGACTGGCTTGGCTTGGAAGGGACATTTAAAGGCCATCTAGTCCAATGCAGTCCCTGCAGTGAGCAGGGACACCTTTATCTAGGTCAGCTTGCTCAGAACATGAGCTTGAATGTCTGCAGGTATGGATGTCCACCTCGCTGGGCAACCTGTGCCAGGGTTTCCAAACCTCCAGTGCAAAAAATGGATTTCTTTTGTCTAGTCTGAAATCGACCCTCTTTTAGATTAAAACCATTCCCCTTGGTCTGCAGAAAAGGCTCTACTAAAAATTCTGTCCCATCTCTTTTACAAGCCCCCTTAAGGTCCTGAAAGGCAGCAATCAGGTGTCCCTGGAGTCTTCCAGGCTGAACACTGCCTGCTCTCCCAGCCTGTCTCCAAAGCAGAAGGGCTCCAGCCCTCCAAGCTTTCTCCCTCCTCAGGACTAGATCCAAGAGGGCCATGTCCTTCCTGCGTGGGGAGCCCAGAGCTGGATGCAGTACTCTGTCGTGGTAGAGACGGAGACAATACAAAGAAACACACTGCGTTTCCAGAAGGCGTCAAACCCTGTTTTTATTCTAGCATGCATGCTTGTTCTACATTCTTACAAAGCTCATAACTTTACACTTTCCTCAATGGTCATGAGAGACAAGCAAAGTGCTCCTTGGAATAGGCAGTTGCACATTTCTCTTATTCATCCTTTCTTTCTTGGTGTCTACGTGAACAACCTTGGTAGGAAGTTCTTTCAGGGGCAAAACATGGATGCTCTGATCAGACTTTTCAATGGCTCAAAGAAATTCCTGTAAAACCTCTTCTACAGTACTCCAGGTGGAGTCTCACCAGAGCAGAGGGGTTGAATCACCTCCGTCAAGCTGCTGGGCACTCTCCTTTGGATGCACATGGCTGGCTCATGTCCAGCCTCTCATCTAGCAGCACCGCCAAGTCCTTCTTGGCAGGGCTGCTCTCCATCCCTTCATGGCCCAGCCTGTGAGATCAGCTGGGCTGGGACTGTGTCACAACCCTTGGACAGAGCAGCTGGGCAGGATGAGCTCCCTGCCGAAGAAGGACGATCCCAGTCCCCACACAACTCCACCCTGGCCAAGAGGTCACAGCAGGCTCTGAGCTCACAGAGGTGCCAGAGCCCCGTGGTTGCACAGCAGCACAAGGAGCCACCAGTCAGTCCTTGAGCACAACTGTTGCGGCAGCAGCGGCGGTGGCAGCAGCGGCGCTGACGTTGGCACAGCGGTGTCAGGACAGTGGTGGCAGCAAGAGCTGCGCGACTGGCAGAGGGCAAGGCACCATGGCCCTTGCTCTGCGCCTCTTCCTGCTGCTCCTCCTGGCCGTGGCCCTGCCTGCCAGGGCTGCCCAGGCTGCTCCGCTGCCAGTGCGGGGAGCAGGTGAGCTGGCAGCCTGGCTCCCCTGTCCCGGGACAGCGCTCCCTGCTCCCCGGGAAGCTCTGGGGATGGTTTTCCCCAGGCCTTTAGGGAGGGTTTCCTCTGGGGGAGGGAGAGAGCCCCCACGGGCCTGGGGCTGGGCCTTTTTCCTTTCCAGGGATGGGTCACAAGGCCTGCAAATAGGGTGGAGAGTTACCAGGAGCCAGCCCAGAGCTTCCCCGTGGCCCCTGTGCAGCTTTGGCCTTGGCCATTCCCATCTGGCTCCCACAGCCTTACCCAACCCACTTGCAGTACCCAATTCCCAAAGGCAGAGGGGGATCCCAGTCCATCATGGAAATGGGTCTGGTCCTTGCTCTCCTCTAGATGAGCATTTTGGAAAGATTGCCCCAGCAGCTTGGCTCAGTGAAGATTTGCAGCCCGTTAAGCCTCCTGCAGGTATGTTTTCCATGTTCCCTTCAGAAAGTAATCGTTGACAACCTAGCAGGTTGACAACCTAGCAGGTGACAGAAGCTTCTGTGGCTGTTGGGTTACAGGGGTGTCTGCATGGAGGACTTTTCAGGCTCCATTCCTGATTGCTGCACACAAGCCCAGCTCCCGTCACAGGGGTGAGTAGTGTGTCCCTGCTGACCCCACAGGCTGAGCCCTGGTTCTGTGGGATCCATTCTGGGGGAAATGGAAATACATCTCTTAAGGTCCTCTGAGAGGGAGGAACAAACTTGAGGCGATAGTAAGTCCCTAGAGACATCCAAACACATGGAAAAGATGCTGAGTGATTGAGAGAGGTGCCATGGTGGGTGCATTCCCTCAGCCTTGTCCTAGGGCTCAGCAGCCGGGGGCTTTCGCTGCACATCTGCACACGCCGTGTCCGGCACAGCGGGAAGGGATCCATGGAAGCCTCGCTGTCCCGCTGCTGCTTCCACACCCTGCAGGGCTGTTCCCCAGCCTGGCCTGGCTGCAGCTTCTCCCCAGCCTCTGCTGGAATGCAATTGCCGTCAGCTGACAGGGAGCCCAAACTGCACCACGGGCCCGAGATCCCCTGCGATTTGCCGGTCTCTGGGTAGATGCAGCGAGGCAGCTGTTTGCAGGAGGGAGGGCCCGGGAGCAGCTCCAAAACCCAGAGCATTTTCCTTGTCGTTCTCCCTGTCTTTGACAAGTATTGCCTGGAGCAGAAGGGCACAGCAGAGAGGAATTATGGCATGCAGGCTCAGGGGCTCGGGTACTGAGCAGTCCTGGTGCAAGGGGCAGCAAGGTGCCTGCAGGCCCCAGCTCAGGGGGAAACTGGGAGCAATAACGTCCTGGCCGGATCCACCGTGCTGCCAGCTCAGCAGGGCAGCACAGCACGGGCTCACGCTCCCCTTTGCTCCCACAGATGCAGCCAGCACCTCAGCACGTAATGACAACATCTGGAGGAAAGTCTTCTGCTGGGGAACACCTTGTCTACTTAAGTTGCTGGCCATTCTGGCTGTTGGGGCACTTTGCCCCTTGATTTTCTGTGCTGGAATCTTATGTTGCTGGAAGGGAAAATGGTGAGTGTTTAATAATTATCTACTAAAAAATAGCTGGCTTTAAAGGCTGCTCATATTCAGGGAACATTCCCAGTGAGGCTGCAGTGGAACTGTGGCCAGTCCATGTCTGTCCAAATGACTCTGCTGAGGGTTCTGCTGCTGCCCAGTGCTTTCATTGGCCTCTGAAGTGCTGGGCCTTGTCCTGGGGGGCCGGCTGGGGCTGCAGCCAGGGCTGGCTCCCACTGAGGCTGCGTGGCCGAGAGCAGCCCCAGGGGCAGAGGGCAGAGGCAGAGCACGGTGGGGAGGAGAAAGAGCAGGGAGGAGATTGCCCTGGAAAGGCAGAGGCGCTCTGGGGCCCGCTCCTGGCCAGGGACCCTGCCCAGAGCCATCCCCTGCTCGCCGGGGCCGTGAGGGGCAGCTGTGCAGCTGGGCCAAGCTGTGCCAGCAGCTCCAGCCGTGCTGGGGAGCCTTGCCAGCTCTGGGCCCTGCTGTGCAGGAGGGTCCCTGTGTGCCACTGGCAGCTGGGGCCTCAGCCACCTCCTCTCTCCACAGGTGCTCTGCAGAAAAAGAGCCTGTAATCTCGGGCAACGAGATCTGGACTCGTGATCCCAGCTACCCACATCTGCCCCTATCTGCCCTGCCATGGCTGCAGCACCGGCACGAGTGCTTCCCAAAACCCACCCCTCAAAAATGAGACCCTCTGCCCGTGAGTCCCCTGGTCCTGTACTCCAGCCCGGAGTGAAGGTGGGCAGGCCCTGTCTGCCAGGGCAGCGCTTGGCCCACATTTTTGTTTCAATAAAGAAATGGAGTTGTCATACCTGTCTCCGGGTGCTATCAGCAGCAAAGCCCAGCCAGCACCAGCCCTGGCTGAGCTCCATGCCCAGGAGCAGCCGTGGATGCCCACGGGGTGGGCAGGCAGGAGCCAGGCAGGGGCTGCTGTGACCAGCGGTACGGCCCCGAGGGCTGGGGGAGCCCATGCTGAGCGTCCCTGGGCTGAGGGCACATTTCCTTCCCTGGGATCATCTGGGCCTGCACCTCATGAGGCACACAGGGATATTTTGGGGTCAGTGCTGAAGGATGCAGGGATCCCTCATGAGGCACACAGGGATATTTTGGGGTGACTACTGAAGGCTGCAGGGATCCCTCATGATGCACACAGGGATATTTTGGAGTCCCTGCTTAGGGGTGCAGGGATCCCTCAGGAAGCACAAAGGAATATTAATGGCCTCTCCTAAGGCGTGCAGGGATCCCTCATCAGGTGTGCAGCAGGGTTACATTTGAGGGGGTTTTTACTCTTCCCAGCACAGCAAGGGGTCCCTTGGCCGAGGTTTTGCAGGGCTGGGAGAAAGCCTCTTGCAGAGCCCTGGGCCCGGCCTGTGGGCACAGCGGGCGGGCCGAGCCCATCCCCTGCGGCCAGGCCGGGCTGCTCAGGCCGGGCCGGGCCGGGCCAGGCTCGGGCCCCGGCAGGGAAGGGCCGCGGCCGTGGGCTCTGCTGAGGCTGCTGAGCTCCGCCCTGGCCCTGTGCTGCAGCCCAGCACATTTACAGCCACGGCCGTGCCCGGGCCCACAGGAGGCACCCGGGGCTGCAACTGCGGCCGCGCCTTCTCCCACTCACGGCGGCTGGCTCTGTTCCTTGGCAGGGCGCAGCTTAGACCCCAGTTGCATTTGGGAACCTGCTGGGGAAGGGTCGAGTGGCAGAGAATTCCAACCCTTCTCACTGGCAAGCGTGGCTTATCTTGTGTGTTTTTTTATGTTTTTGCCCTCTAAATTTGTGTTATGTCAGAGGGTTAAGTTTGCTTGCTCTCAGGAGGGCCCTTTTCTTCTTGCTGGTCAGTGGGGCTGCAATGCACCCAGGGTGGAAGGAGGCTCTGTGGCCGCTTGGGCCATGGTTGTGGGACACCAGGGCTTCATCCTTCCTTTGGCTGTGATATGCAGTGGTGCTTGTGCGGGCATTTTGCAGTAACTGGCTTCACCTTGTTCCTCTTGTCACCAAACCTTGAGAATAAATGTCTTTAACAACACTGTAGTATTAAGAGGCAGGCCTTACTTTCTTGCATTGCTGGAGGCACAGGCCATTGGGATCACAGGGCCTTCTTGGTGTAGTCTTCAGGTACCCTGGTGGTCACTGAGGAAGAAAGCTGATTCTTCTGGAAAAAGGATTGTCTCCCATGTGTGGAAAAGAATAACCTCTCCCTTCCCCATCTCTTTCTATGCAAAATTATCCAGGCAAGTGCATTCATATGTCTCTGTCTGCCTTGTCAATCCATCTGTCTATCATCTATCTATCTGTCTACCTATCTATCTCTCTATCTAGTTTTATAATTATGAAATATTTCTATGCATAATATTTTGGTTTTTTGTAAATTATGACAGATCTATTGAGAGCTGGAAAATAATATCATCCATCTTTGATCTAGCAAAGCTTGGGTTTAGGACCAGATATAAGCTGTGATTTCCTTCTTGCTAGACATATGCTGGCTCATCACAGAGCTTTTACCTTGAAGCTCTGATATATGGAGCTTGTTCAGTTCTTCCATGGACAAAGGGAGTTTGAAGACAAAGAGGTTTAGCCAGGAGATCCATGCACAACAAAACTGTTTGTATTTTAGCAAATGAAGCATCTTAAAATGTAAAAGGCTCATCCATACTCCAGTTTTATCCCTTCATTTGCCCAAATTCTTGATCTTCATTCCTTTGTCAGAAGGAAAATATGACAGGGAAATGTAGATCCTCCTTTTCCTCTTGAGCTGGGCAGCTTGTAACCTCGTCTTCTCCCGCAAACAGGAACAGACAAACTGGAACTTTGTCATGAAGCCATACTTTGGAAAGTTTGCCCTGTGTTTGTTTTCACCCAGAAGGAACTGAGATTCGCTGGAGTATTTACAAGCCATAAATGATGGATTTATTGTGGTTGCTAGAATCTTTCATATTTTACAACCTTTCTGCTGCACAAGAGCCTGGCACTTGCAGAACTCTTGCCCCATGCACTTCTCCAGTGCTTCTTGCAGAGAAGCTTTGGGAAGCACTCAGGATAAGTGCCATGTTCATGTGTGGCTTATGGAGCCCACAGGACAGAGAACTGTCTTTGCAGTGTGCCCTGGCTTTTATTCCAAGGAATTGTCATTGCTCCGGGCACTGACTGTTATTTCAACACCTGTTGTCATTTATTCCACTGGAATCCTTGTGAGAAAGGTTGTTCTTTCCCATCCAGATTTTTAGTTGACGTTTTTTATCTCAAACAGCCAAAAGTTCTCCATCTCACTGGTTTCTGATGTTGGTTTTTCCTTTCCAGTCTGTTGTTGGCCCACGAAGATGCTGCTTAGATTCTGCAGACCCCATACATGGATTCCAAGCTGAAAGTTCTCCGCTGCTCCAGAGCAGCCCAATTATCCACAGGTGGGCCAAGAGCAGCTCCAGAAGCTCCAAGGGATTCTAACAGATGAATTTGTGTCCCTCAGAAAGGCAGGGCTGGTTCTGAAGTCACTACGCTACATAAGATACTTATTTAAAAGAAAGGACCTGCAATGAGATAGCAGTCACAGGATGCCTAAATCTTTCAGAGAAAAAGATTTGATTGCTCTCCTGTCAGAAGAATCTAACTTTGCCCTGCCTCACTCAGCCATGAAGACGCTCTTCAGATTAATAAGAAGAAGCTGAAACTGACCAGACGGAATCCTGTGTTTGAATGGAATTTGTGCATCATGTATGAGATGTATGAATACGCAACAGATTATTCTTTTTAAGGCTTAATCCTCTGTAAACGTGTGTCTTTTTTCAGGCTCATGCTGCCCAAAAAAAGGTACCCGGATGTCCGTAACTCTTCCTTTCTATTGTCTCATATAATCATAATCCTAATTGTCCAAAATTTTTATTACTCTAATTATATTGCAATTTTTATAAACATATTATTACTATTAAACATTAAAAATTTTATAAACAAGTGACTGGTGTTTTTCACACTCCTTTTGGGAATCAGGAACTCGTGCTGTGGGGCCGGCTGCACCTGTGGGAGCAATGGGGAGCGTGAGCCCGTGCTGGGCTGCCCTGCTGAGCTGGCAGCACGGTGGATTCCGGCAGGACGCTCTCCGTTTCCCCCAGAGCTGGGCCCTGCAGGCACCTTGGCGCCCCTGGGCACCGGCTGTGCCACCCAACAAAGCCCAGCAGGCCGGGAGGAGAGCCCGGGGGCAGCGCAGCTGCTTGGGCAGGCGCTGCTTCGAGGGACAGGGGCCAAAGCCATCCCTGAGCAGCCACTGCCAGCCCTGGCCCTGGCCCCCTGCTCTCAGAAAGTTTCCAACAAATCCACCAATAAATTCCAGGTTACCTCTGTGATTTGCACACTACAGTTTCCTTCGTTTTTTTCCAATACCTGGAGGTTCCTGTGTATAATATTGGTCTTGAGGATCTCTGAATCTTTTCAGGTTTTTTTTTTTTTTTTTGTATTGAATGAGATGAAACAGTCTTACTGGTGGTAGTTTCGGCAGGTCTGGTTTTTGTCTTAGCGTGATGATTTACTTATTATCTACATGTAAATTTATTTTATTTATGTTTATTTGTTCCCCAAGCAATGATTTTGACAATCTGTCCTCCAGTTCTTAGTGAATGTTCCATATATGAACAATTTTGAATCTCTCTTTATAGGAATATAAAGTTCTCAGAAAGGGGTATTTTTAATTTTGATGACACTCTACCTCCCTGTCTTGGTTTAGGAAGACAGGTGCCTGTTAAAGGAGACAGGAGCCTCCCCTGAAATGGAGAATGCAAACCCTCCCCACCCCTCCGAATTGGTATGAATAAGGGGCTCTCAGGCAAAACGTATGGGAGCAGGAAATAACAGTTCTTTAATAGGGAAAGGGAAAAAAAAACAATATAAAAGAAAAAAAAAATACAACAATGCAATACACCAGAATAACACTGTCAGAGTCAGAACACGACCTGACACCCTGTGGGTCAGGGTGTTGGTAGCAGTCCGGTTGGAAAAGGAGCTGCAGTCCTCCTGGAGGGTCAGGCGTGGTTCTGTTGGAGCAGGGGAGTCCTGTAGGAAAGGGGTGTCTTCTTCCTCCGCAGATCCGTGGAAGTAGAAGCAGCGGCTGTTCCTCTGGGGAGCATCTCACAATGGGTTGCTACAGTTCTTATCATGTGGTGACATTCAATAGCCCCTTATCAGCAGATGTCCCTTGTTGATTATGATCACTCAGGAAGAGAGATAAGGAGGAATGCCTGCTTGACACCAGACAACTGCCATACAGATGGCAATAGAATACATCTTGCCTTGCAATCTGGAACACTCCCCCACCCAGCTTTTACAATGATCCTTTCTTAAACATCCCTGAGGATAGGTAGAGTTATTTGGGAAATGCAAGGCTTAACCCAGGTACAGGATTATTATTTTTCAATATGTTGCTTCAAGTTTCACACCACGGCTGTCTGAATTAAAACAATGCTTGTGAGGCAGCTGAAGAGTTAAGGCCTCAGAGATTAAAATTCCAGGGAGGAGGAAGAAAAAACAAAATACTGTTTCAAAGGCCGTTTTTACACTTCTAGTATGCTAGAAGTATGGTAGAGTACACCTGTCTTCAAACGTCATTTAATTCCAGAACAACTCTCTACAGTGCCAGACACCAGGACAAATTACTCCAGACTTGGCCTCCCAATGCATCAGCTTTCATTCTCGTGAGAGGTAGGCCTTTATTACAGTCTGATTAGAGCAAATCCACAGAGCAACCTTGCCACCGTGTGAATGGCAAGAAGAATTTCCTTGTGAACAGATGAATATGTCCCACTCAATCATCAACAAAATTTGCCTTGACTTGGAAGAAAGTAGACAAGGAGCCATGCAGTATTTGGGTTTTATCCAGTGACAAAAGGGGCAAGAAGCTGTCACAACTTACCTCGTGTTTTACAGAACACAAGCACAGATACAGCCAATAATGCACCCACATGAAGGGACCTTCAGGACATTCCTTTATTTCTTAACAAGGAACGGGCAGCAAAATGCTGGCATTTATCTGAACTGGAAGCCGTGCTCCTCTCCTGTTTCTCCTTGAGCACACTGTGTGTTATTTGCAGATTTCACTGCTCAGCCCAGGAACCCTGTCGTGGCCAATTGCTAAATGACACAAGTACCAAAATACAGGTGCCACATAATCACCCCAGCACTAATCCAGCACTGCTTTGATGGTGCACAGGAGCACAGACTGGCTTGGCTTGGAAGGGACATTTAAAGGCCATCTAGTCCAATGCAGTCCCTGCAGTGAGCAGGGACACCTTTATCTAGGTCAGCTTGCTCAGAGCATGAGCTTGAATGTCTGCAGGGATGGATGTCCACCTCACTGGGCAACCTGTGCCAGGGTTTCCAAACCTCCAGTGCAAAAAATGGATTTCTTTTGTCTAGTCTGAATTGACCCTCTTTTAGATTAAAACCATTCCCCTTGGTCTGTCAGAAAAGGCTCTACTAAAAATTCTGTCCCATCTCTTTTACAAGCCCCCTTAAGGTCCTGAAAGGCAGCAATCAGGTGTCCCTGGAGTCTTCTCTCTTCCAGGCTGAACACTGCCTGCTCTCCCAGCCTGTCTCCAAAGCAGAAGGGCTCCAGCCCTCTGAGCACTTCTCCCTCCTCTGGACTAGATCCAAGAGGGCCATGTCCTTCCTGCGTGGGGAGCCCAGAGCTGGATGCAGTACTCTGTCGTGGTAGAGACAATACAAAGAAACACACTGCGTTTCCAGAAGGCGTCAAACCCTGCTTTTATTCTAGCATGCATGCTTGTTCCACATTCTTACAAAGCTCATAACTTTACACTTTGCTCATTGGTCACGAGAGACAAGCAAAGTGCTCCTAGGAATATGCAGTGGCATGTTTCTCTTATTCATCCTTCTTTCTTTCTTGGTTTCTATGTCAACAACCTTAGTAGGAAATTCTTTCAGGGGCAAAACATGGATGCTCTTATCAGACTTTTCAATGGCTCAAACAAATCCCTGTAAAACCTCTTCTACAGTACTCCAGGTGGTCTCACCAGAGAAGAGGGGTGGAATCACCTCTGTCAAGCTGCTGGGCACTCTCCTTTGGATGCACATGGCTGGCTCATGTCCAGCCCCTCATCTAGCAGCACCGCCAAGTCCTTCTTGGCAGGGCTGCTCTCCATCCCTTCATGGCCCAGCCTGTGAGATCAGCTGGGCTGGGACTGTGTCACAACCCTTGGACAGAGCAGCTGGGCAGGATGAGCTCCCTGCCGAAGAAGGACGATCCCAGTCCCCACACAACTCCACCCTGGCCATGAGGTCACAGCAGGCTCTGAGCTCACAGAGGTGCCAGAGCCCCGTGGTTGCACAGCAGCACAAGGAGCCACCAGTTGTCCTTGAGCACAACTGTTGCGGCAGCAGCGGCGGTGGCAGCAGCGGTGCTGACGTTGGCACAGCGGTGTCAGGACAGCGGTGGCAGCAAGAGCTGCGCGACTGGCAGAGGGCAAGGCACCATGGCCCTTGCTCTGCGCCTCTTCCTGCTGCTCCTCCTGGCCGTGGCCCTGCCTGCCAGGGCTGCCCAGGCTGCTCCGCTGCCAGCACAGGGAGCAGGTGAGCCGGCAGCCTGGCTCCCCTGTCCCGGGACAGCGCTCCCTGCTCCCCGGGAAGCGCTGGGCATGGTTTTCCCCAGGCCTGTAGGGAGGGTTTCCTCTGGGGGAGGGAGAGAGCCCCATGGGCCCCTCTGCAGCCCCTGTTTCCTTTCCAGGGATGTGTCACCAGGCCTGCAAAGAGGGTGGAGAGTTACCAGGAGCCAGCCCAGAGCTCCCCCATGGCCCGTGTCAAGCTTTGGCCTTGTCCATTCCCATCTGGCTGCCACGGCCCTACCTGACCCCCTTGCAGTGCCCATTTCCCTAAGGCAGAGGGGAATCCCAGCACACCATGGAAATGGATCTGGTCTTTGCTCTCTTCTAGATTGGGATCATGACATGGCTTATATGGAAAAGGTGGTCAATGACAGTTTGAAGATTCTAGAGCACGGTGGAGGCAAGTTCTCTGTGTGCCTTCCCTGACAAAATGATCACTGTCCATGTTGCAAGAACTCACTCATATGCCTTTTCCCTTAACATAAGCTCAGGTTTGAAGGAATCTGGACATCTTGCCCTGCTCCCTTCTGGAGCCCTGAGTGATCCCACAGGATGGCTGTCAGTAGGAGGAAGGAGCATTTAGCTGTCCATTTCCTCCTGTGTGCTATGCCATTGTGTCCTTCCATGTGCTCTGTGCAGCCATGGAGAAGAGCAGAGAGGGAAGGGGCCAGGCCCAGGGCTGTGCCCCGGGGCTGAGCCTTTCACAGCTCCTGTGCCGGCCCCAAGGAGCCTGAGCTGCTCCTGCTGCCACTGCCAAGCCCTGGCCCTGCCTGGGGGTGGGTTTAGAGCTGCTGGCAGCTCCAGGGAGTCCTTTCTGCCCCGACTGCCCTGCAACGGGCTCCTTCCATCCCAGTGTGGGGCCTCTACAGGCACGTTGTCCACCTGGTCCTGCTCCTGCACTGGAGAGATGCTGTGGTGTGTGCATTTCCCTTCCTTGCTTTGCACAATTCCTAAAGGCAAAAGGAGCCCCTTGCACACCATGGCAACACATCTGATCTGTACTGCCTTCTAGATGTCAGTGCTGGGAAGGCTTTTCAGGGAAGTGGGATGGAAGAGGACTTGGAACCCTTGGGAGCATCTGCTTCTAAATTCTCAAATTCCCCTCCGAGTACAATCAGTGACAACCTGGCAGGAACCAGGTGACAGAAGCCTCTGTGGCTGTTGAGTTACAGGTGTGTCTGCAGGGAGGACATTCCCAGCTTCCTTGCTTCTTAATGCTCTCAAGCCCAGCTTTGATGGCTGGGGTAAGTAGTGTGCCCCTGCTGTCCCCACAGCCTGAGCCCTGGTTCTGTGGGATCCATGCACATGAAGCGGAACTACTTTATTTTAAGGTCCCCTAACAGGCGAGAACCAAGACACAGGAGCCAGTAAATCTCTAGAGGCAGCCAAACATCTGGACCAGATGCTTAATGACCTGGAGAGGCACCGTGGTGGGTGCATTCCCTCAGCCTTCCCTGGGGCTCAGCAGCCGGGGGCTTTGGCTGCACATCTGCACACGCCGTGCCCGGCACAGCGGGAAGGGATCCATGGCAGCCTCGCTGCCCCGCTGCTGCTTCCACGCCCTGCAGGGCTGTTCCCCAGCCTGGCCTGGCTGCAGCTTCTCCCCAGCCTCTGCTGGAAGGCATTTGCCATCAGCTTACCTGGGCGGGGCCCAAACTGCACCAGGGGCCATGCAAACCCTGAGGTGCCCTGCAATTTCCCACTCTCCAGGCAGATCGGGGGGGCTGATTTGGTGAGGGATGTCCCTGGCCCAGCCCCAAAAACCTGGCCATTTTCCTGATCCTTATCTATGACTTTGACAAGTATTGTTTCCAGAAGATGCCACCTCCCAGAATGCTGAATCATTCCATCTCATCCAGCTGTCCTTTTTCGTTTCTCAAGCGATGGAGCAAAAGTCCGTGCAGAAGGCACCATATCCTATAGGAAGCAATGGCTCTGTGCCAGCCCCTGCTGCAGGAAGGAAGGCCATGCCAGACACGGGCAAAGGCACCGGAGGTAATTGCTGTGCCAGGCTCAGCCCTCGGTGGGGCTGGGTGGCAGCAGCTCTTCCCCCAGGGCCTGCCCTTGAACAGCCCGGCAGCAGCCAAAGCTGGAGGCGCCTCTGGAGGCTTGGAGGCCTCTGGAGCTCGTTCACAGCCCCGGGGAAACGGGGCTCGTGCACCAACATCCCTCCCGCTGCAGCTACTGAAGAGCTGGCGCTGAGTGCCCAGAGGCCCAAGGCACAGGAGCAGCCCCGAGCGGGAGCCCTGCCGCGAGCCCAGGGCCAGAGCCAGCGCTGGCTCCCGACTGGGCAGGGGCTGCACTGGGTCCTGACAGGGCCTGGCTCTGTGCCCTGGGGCTGGGGGAGCTGTCCCGGGGCAGGGAGGGCCAGGGCTGGCAGTGGCTGCTCAGGGATGGCTTTGGCCCCTGTCCCTCTCAGCAGCGCCTGCCCAAGCAGCTGCGCTGCCCCCGGGCTCTCCTCCCGGCCTGCTGGGCTTTGTTGGGTGGCACAGCCGGTGCCCAGGGGCGCCAAGGTGCCTGCAGGGCCCAGCTCTGGGGGAAACGCAGAGCGTCCTGCCCGGATCCACCGTGCTGCCAGCTCAGCAGTGCAGCCCAGCACGGGCTCACACTCCCCATTGCTCCCACAGAAGTGCTTGACAAGTCAGACACCAACGCCCAGAATCCACGGAATACCCCAAGACTTTTCTGCCCCCAGGATGTGCGCAGGTCCTGTATGATAGGCACAGTAGTCACACTGTTCACTGTGCCACTTTCCATGGTGCTGTGTTATGTTGGCTTCCAGTGGTGGAAGGAAAAGAAACGGTAAGTTGTTGCTGATCTCCAGCTTCTTTAAAGGCTGCTCATATTCAGGGAACATTCCCAGGGAGGCTGCAGTGGAGTTGTGGCCAGTCCATGGTTGTCCAAATGACTCTGCTGAGGGTTCTGTTGCTGCCCACTGCTTACGTTGGCCTCTGAATTACTGGGCCTTGTCCTGGGGGGCCGGCTGGGGCTGCAGCCAGGGCTGGCTCCCACTGAGGCTGCGTGGCCAAGAGCAGCCCCAGGGGCACAGGGCAGAGGCAAAGCACGGTGGGGAGGAGAAAGAGCAGGGAGGAGATTGCCCTGGAAAGGCAGAGGCGCTCTGGGGCCCGCTCCTGGCCAGGGACCCTGCCCAGAGCCGTCCCCTGCTCGCCGGGGCCGTGAGGGGCAGCTGTGCAGCTGGGCCAAGCTGTGCCAGCAGCTCCAGCCGTGCTGGGGAGCCTTGCCTGCCCTGGGCCCTGCTGTGCAGGAGGGTCCCTGTGTGCCACTGGCACCTGGGGCCTCAGCCACCTCCTCTCTCCACAGTCGCGCTGCCGCTGCTCCAGCATCCCGGCCGAGAAGGCGTGCCTCTCCCTCTCCCCCAGAGAGCCCAGAGACCCTCGGTTTTGACAGCTCTCACACGTGGCCTCGGCAGCAGCAGCTGCCCAAGAAAGCAGAGCACCAGCCCTCCGTGCCTCCCCCATGGCCCCCCAGCCCGGCCCTGAAGCAGAAGCCTCCTGACATCCCCCCACCTCCTCCCCTCCCGAGCTCACCACCCTGGTCCAGCTAGGACTGCAACTGGCCAGCCACGCAGGGCTTGGGCCACCAACAGCTGGGGGCACCTGCTCTCCTCTACAAACAGCACATGTTACCTATGGGCAACAGCCAGACTCAGTTCTCATACTCTTGGACCTTCAACAAGAAGGGCTGAAGATTTTCCCATGCCCTTTCTCATCCTTTACCACTTTGATTTTCATACAGCTTGGAGCTGGTCGCATCCCTTAAAGACTTTTCTAGCTCTGCATGTTTTACCTTACCTGAAGAAAAAAAAAATAAAAAAAATTCTTTGGTTTAAATTTCATTTTTAGTGTGGTTAGGCCGCTCACATTTTGAGCAATTAATTTTCTATGGTACTTCTTCTTCCCTTTTCATTGCTATCTATAAAAAGTTCATCTGGACATAAAAATCATCAGAATTGCTGAGATTTACCTCAAAGCCCAGAGGAGAATCTAGCACAAAATATTCTCCCTGTGTACTGCACAACAAGAAATATTCAGAGGAAGACACAGTGGCAGCTGAGGCTCTTTGAATTCCCAGAATACTGAGCCTGCAGAGGAGGCAGACAGCCCTGGCAGTGGCTGAGGGGACTTTTCCTCACAGACTCCTCTGAAAGTGTGTCAGGCTCCTCCTGAGCTACAAACAATTCTCCATTCCTCAACAAAGCTACTCAGGTTCTTGACTTATCTTAAAGAGCAAAAGCAAATGTGGTCAGAAATTTCTCATCAAAGCCTGTTTGCAGAGAAACCCCACCATATGTGAGCAAATACTTCTTAGCATCAGTTCACTCAAAGCCAACCCTGAATTGAGCAGCGCTTTAAATGAGGTTGAATTCTCTTTCCTCACCTATCATACAGATTGGTTTGCCTCTTTTTTGTCCTAGAGAGAACATTAGAACGATTTGCTCTTGGCAGGACTCCTTGCATGGCTCCCAAACTGGTTGCTGTTCACCACGCCTTGCCTGGGCTCTTAATGCAGCCTGTTAGCAGCACCTGACATTGCCACCCTGTTCAGCCCTTGGGCACGGCTGGTGCCACGGTCCCCTCCTGGCTCCTGGCATGTCCCTGCTGGTGGAGGAGCCCTGCTGGTGCTGCTGCCTGCGGTCCTACTCCGCAGCCAAAGAGAGACTAAAGTCACTGCTTCGGGCAGCTCGTTTGGTTTAACGCTTGCTCACCTCTGTCCCAGACCTCTTCAAACCCACCCAGCAACACCATAAAGTCACCTCATCTACAGAGGTGAGCAGGTCTGAGCGAACAGAAGGTCGGCTTTCATGCACATTGGGATTTTAATTTAGTGGAAGCACTCACTCGTTCACAAGCCTTACTTGTCAAAGTGGATTGTGCGATGCTATTGTGTTGCTTGTGTTAAAGAGAAACCAGAAGGGAGAAATGAGTTAAGAAATTGAGAAAGACACTTGGGGCGCAGGCTTGGCAGCCAAACGGAGCAGGGTGGCAGCCGGCCGCTTTGCCGGAATCCCCTTTCGTGCCGGACAAAGGCGGACGCGGCTCCGCTGCGGGGCGAGCCGGGCGCTCGGCGAGCGGCGCTGGAGCGGCGGCGGCCCCGCCCCGCCCGTCCCGCCCCGCCGCGGGCCGGGGCCGAGCGCTCGGCCGGGCGGGAGCTCACGATGCTCGGGCAGCGCCGCGGGCCGGGCGGGCGCGATGGAGCCGCCTGAGGGCTGGGACCCCTACGGGCGGCCGGCCCGGCGCACGCAGTGGCTGGTCAGCGCCCTCGCCTACCACTACGGGCTGGACCGCGGCGTGGAGAACGAGATCGTCGTGCTGGCCACCGGCTTGGACCAGTACCTGCAGGAGATCTTCCACCACTTGGACTGCGCCGGTTCGGGCCGCATCCCCGGCGAGGACTTCCGCACGCTGTGCCAGGTGCTGGGGCTGGAGGAGGCGGCGGAGCCCGAGGAGTGCGCGGGGCTGTGGGACGGGCTCTCGGCCGAGCTCACCTTCCGCCAGTTCCACGCGCGGCTCTGCGGCCACTTCAGCACCCGCGCGGGGCCGCGGCTGCCGCTGGGCCGGGAGAGCGAGCACATCGAGACCCAGATCCGCCTGCGCAGCCCCCGCCGCCGCCGCCGCACCGAGCCCGCCGGCCGCGGAGCCGCGGGCAGCGCCGAGCGGCGGCCGCCGGGGCCCTGCTCCCGGGAGTGCTACGAGGAGACCGTGGCGCTGGAGCAGGCCGAGGACCGCATCGCCAAGCTGGAGGAGGAGAACGGCAGCCTGCGGGAGCTGGTGGAGGACATGCGCGCCGCCCTGCAGAGCAGCGATGCGCGGTGCCTGGCGCTGCAGGTGAGTCCGGGCCGGCTTCTGCACCGGCCTCCCGGGGGCGGCTCGGCTGGCCCCGAGTGCTTCAGGAGAGATGCTGCTCTCGCAGAATCAGTGTTTATAACCCCTCCACTGCCAGACTGAGACCGAAGTTGCTCGTTCATCCTCGGCATTAACTTTTTAGCAAAGTTTAGTTACAGGGAGGCTTTAAGCAGGAATGTATGGCACCGGTGTACCATCAATATAGTTGTGGTGAGCACTCTGTTAAAAGCGTAGGGCAGTTCAGCTTAACAAACCCAGGTGTACAATGCTGCTGCTGCTTCTACTGCACGTGCAGTCAGGATGTGCTGATACCATGTGCTGGATGTACACCAGTGCAGGGTTTTTCTTGAAGTGAGAAAGAACTTTTGGAGTCCTGCCTGCACAAGCACAAGCAGTGTCTCAGTGAGAAGTTCCTGTAAGGAACATTAGAAGGATGTTTTCCTTAGAGTGCGGTCACAAGAGTTCAGAGTTGGAGCCAGCTCTGCAGGCAGGCTGATGAATAGTCTGGGGCTCCTGTGCACAGCCCCATTAATTCCAGGGCTGGTTCTGCTGTACACACACTTAACAGCAGTTAAATTCCTCTGGCATGAAATAGCATGGAACAGGCAGAGCAGGGAAGGGCAGCATGGACCCATTGTTGTGGCAGGTCTCACCAGGTGGGATTTGATACTAACACAGCACTCACAGAACTCTGCTCCACCTGGGACACTTCCACTTGCAGTAGATGACTGCTGTCTTCACAATGTCCAGCAAGGCAGGTCAGAGACACTTTTACCATTTTCCTCTGGAAAAGGGAAAGGAAATCAGCAGCAAACACAAAGTCACCAGTCAGAGGTCCCAGGAAGAATGGAAACGACAAAGAGGAGAGCTCCAGAACACCCCCAGCTGCTCTCTGCTCTCTTCTTCTGAACACAACTTCATTGGAAATATCTTTTTCAGCAGACTGCCTGACTCCTGAGTACAGACCATAGTAATGACATGAAAACTACTCCGAAACTTGTGCAATAACATGGTAATGTGTAGTTTGAAAATTAATTGCATAGCTAGGTATTAAAAACTACTTTCCAGAGATTGTTTCCTTGTCTCTGTATTTGGCAAAGTTAGTTGCTGATCAACTCTATGTGACTGAAACAAAAAAAAACCAAACCAACAAAGCACAATCCAGCCCCTTCCAGTCTTCATTAAAACCCATCAATTTCTCCCTGCTTTGTGCTCCTGGTCATTGCAGGTGGGACTGCGGAAGAGCCATGCCAGCCATGCAGAAGGAGGATCCTGCTTCATAGGGAGGAAGACACCATTAACACAGAAGCACTCCCAGACCAAGTGCCTCCAGAGTGTCCTGGAGGAAATGGAGCTCATGCGGAGCTCCAGGGATGGGCAGATTGAAGAAGCCATCAGGTTCAGTCAGGAGCTGGAGAAGGAGCTGAAGAGCTCTCAGGAAGCTCTGGTCAGCCTGGAAGATTGCAACCGTCACCTGAAGAGGGAGCAGGCAGAGATGAGGAGGAAAGTGGAAGAGGCCAGACACGCTGTCCTGAACAGTCTTGGCAAAGTGAAGGAGCTGGAAGTGAGAGCTAAGGAGGTGCCACATCTGCAAATACACATCCAGCAGCTGGAATCACAACTGCAGCACGACAGGTAGGTTGGAGTCTGACAAAAAGTGCCTATAAAATCAGTGTTGGGGCACAAGTGAGTTTGAGAATCTCTGGCTGGGGCTTATTAGATATCTCCAAAACACCTTGTAAAATCTGGCCAGAGGGAAATTAGAAGCTGCTCATCCATTTTCTTGGTCGGGTCTTTAGGAGATCTAGGAGTCTTCCAGGCCAAAGTCAGGATGCTGATCTACAGAGAGCTGAAGTCACTCCTCAGACACACAACAACAGGACTCAGCATGGTAATGCTTCAGGAAAGCCCCAACACAAACTGCTGACACTCCTTCAGAAACCATTGCCAACACACTTCTTTCGCTGCCTTTCCTGGTCCGTAGGTCCCGTCCCAAGCCAGCTGTAATCAGATGGCTGACTCTCCATTTCATATTCAAGCTCTTCAGCTTGTCCTCAGAACTGGGGAAAAGCACACAAGGACAACGTCTGGCCTGTGGTTTGAAACTTGCTGTGACTTCATTGCTTCTTCACTGAGAGAACAGGCAATAGAGGAGAGAAGCTGAAACGTTCCTAAACCCACAAAAGAGTAGAGTGGGAATCTCAACAAAAAACACTAGCCAACTGAACCCCACTTTTGTAGTGGCATTAACAAATCCTTCCAGAAGTTAGAAAGGTGGTCACAAATTTAATAGTTCACTGCTTTTGTTGCTTTTAATCTCAGACCAAACTTGCACTCACCGGTGGTTATTAAGTGTTAGTCATCTCTGCCCAAGTTTCAGACTGACCTATGCAATAAAATCTAGTTTATATTTTCACTGACCCAAAGCAAAACCAGTATTTCTAGACATATTTTTACTTACACTACTAAATCTAGTATTTTAATAAATTGCATCTTCTGAAGTCCTTGCCTCTTCCTAAACTCACACTTCCTCTGTTTGCTTACAAGAAGAATTCATAGTGAGTTATTTGTGGCATCCTTGCTATTGTACTGTTTTATGAAGTGAGGAAATTCTAAAAATAACCATTTTGTCCAGTGTCTTTCTGGCAGCATTTGTATGTTAATACATGCATGGTTGCAGAAGATCAAAGAAAATAGAAGCATTTCTTTAAACGTTCATAGGATTTAAAAACCACTGCGAGGGCACGTAACATTCAAGGTGACTGTCAGGGGTCTCTGGAGGAGTGACACAAGTCCTGGTGCTAAAAGGGATCACACAGCTTGTCAGGGCTGTCACCTTCTCCTTGGCATGAGCACCAAAGATCTAAGAGGGGTTCTTGTCCTGTGGAATTGCTTTTCCAAAGTACGATGAAGGATAAAAAAAGATCACCTTGAAACAGGTTAAAGGCAATGAACAACATCCACTGGCCTTGCAGTGCAGGAACTTCATGGGTTACATCAAAACAAAGAGTGCAAATTTAGAAATGTAAATGACATGTTTCTTGTAAGACAACCTTCATTTGTAATACCTACTTTTAAATTGCATGCTAATTTAAAGTGAGTGTCAAGCTCAGGAATGGTGCTGGACTGACCATTTGGGAACTACACCCCTTTTTTAGCCCTGTGGCACTTTAGCAGAGGCCCAGGCCAGCTTCCACCCCTTGAGATTCTCTGTTGGCCACAAAGCACCTGCAGCTCCCCGTCCAGTGAAACAGCTCTTGGTGCAAACAGTGTAACTCAGAGATGCATAATGATAATTGGGACTTGCATGCCTGTGCTCATATTCCGTAACACATGGAATCCCATCGCTCCACATGTTCCCAGAGTGGCACAAGAGGTGCCCAAACTGGCACAAAATGGTGAATAAACAGTGCAGGGCTGTGTGTTAGGGTGGGGAAAGTGTTCAGCAGCAGCTCTGCCCCACACAGCCTTGGCTGTCCCAGCTTGTCCCACTCCCTCTGCTTGCTCCCACCGGTGCTCAGGCAGCCCAGAGGCCTCCTGCTCCGAAAGAATCACCTTCTGATGTGCAGGAGCCCTCATCCATGGGTGTGGCTCGGGTGAGCTGCTGGGAGTGCTTGGTGAGGGGAAGAGATGGGTTGGCTGAGGCATGGAGAGGGAGGGACAGCTGGGAATCCACAGGGTTCTGTCACTTGGCAAGAGTGTCATTGCCCTGTTGGTTAAGTCAGGTTTGTCTTGGTTTGGAAAGACAGGTCTCTTCTAAGGAAGGCAGGAGCCTCCCTTGAACCTGAAACTGTAAACCCCCTCCCTCCAAATTATGATAAATTTGAAATTAAGGGGGGCTCTCAGGCAAAGATATGGGAGCAGGAATAACAGTTATTTTAGTAGGGAAGAAAATAAAAAGATAAAATAAACAATGCAGTAAACTAAAACAACACTGACAGAGTCAGTACACAACCTGACACCCTGTTGGTCAGGGTGCTCATAGCAGTCCAATTGGAATTGTGGCTGCAGCCCTCCTGGAGTGTCAGGTGGGGTTCTGTTGGAGCAGGGATCCTGTAGAAAAGGGTGTAGTCTTCTCTGAAAATCCAGTGGAAGAGGCAGCTGTTCCTCTGGGCATCCAGTGGAAATGCTGTTCTGATGTCCCAAGAGCCCAGATTATATCCAGTTGGGAATGTTTAGCTCCTCCCTCTGGGCAGAGCATCTCACAATGGGATGATGGAATTCTTATCAGCCATGCAGGGACACTCACTGGCCCCTTTCCAGCAGATGTCTCCCCAGAAAGAGGACTGGTTGTGGAAGAGATAAAGAAAATGGCCCAATGAACAGAAAACAACTGCCATACCTCTAACAGATGGTCAACAGAATACATATTGCTTCCCAGTCTAGGACAATGCTGTGTTTCAGTTGCTGTTACCTGTACTGTTAAAGCCTGCCTGTGTTTCAGTCACCTTTCCAGTGAACAGTTTTCTCCCCTGCCAGCTGCCACACAGAGTTTGTGAGCAGGGTCTGGAGTTGGCAAGAGCTAATGCTGCAAGGTAGGGCTGGAGAAGAACGGGGGGGATTTGGGTGATCTGCAGAAAGCATTGACAATTGCAGATATCTCTCCTGAGAATTCACCCTGACTGGCTTGGTGAGCCACAGGCTTCCTCCAGCTAAAGTCCAATTTCTTCCAGAGAGGATCATATTCAAGAATGAGTCCAAGCTATGAGCTTTACACACTGTTCCTGTTTATAGTTTCATATTTATCGAGGAAATGCTTTCTTCTTTTAGGTTCAGATTTTAAAAGCTCTTTTATTATTCAAATCCCTCTTCTAGACCTTCATCTGAGACCTACTTGCAATCACTGATCTAAAATCCCAACCATGGCCTTGAGTTTTCCTCTGAAGTTCCAGTGGTGGTTTAGAAGGGCCTGGTCTTCCTCTGGGAATGCAGTAGGAAAACGGCTGCTGTGGTGTCCCCAAAACCTCAGATTCTGTCTGGATAGGAATGCTTGGCTCCTCCCCTGGGTGGAGCTTCTTCCGATGGGATGATGGAATTTTATCAGCCATGCAGGGACACTCGCTGGCCCATTAACAGAAAATATCTCCTGGATGGAGGATGGGTTTGTGGAAGAGATAAAGAAAACTGTCTCATGAAGAGAAGATACCTGCCCCACCTCTTAACAGATGGCAAATAGAATACACACCTATCGTACAACCCAGCACAGGGAGGCACCTCCAGCTCTCCTGTCCAGCAGCACCATCAGGACACTGAGTTCCCAGTGTCCAGGGGGGTTTCGCTGTCACCCTGAGGGACACCACTGGTCACTGACATCCATCAGGCCTCTGAGCCATTGACCACAACCCCCTGTCTGTGACCTGCCAGGCAATTCCTCATTCTCCAAACTGTGCCTCCATCAGATCCACAGCTCACCAAGGGAGGGACAAGGATGCTGGGCAAGGCTGATGTGTCCAGGGCATTACAGAAGTCCAGGCTGGTGGCATCTCTAGCTCTTCCCTTGTGCACTGAGGCAGCCACTCCTTCATGGAAGGCCTCTGGCTTGGTCAGGCAGCACAGACCCACCCTGTGCTCCTCAAGGTTTCCTTTGGCATATCAAAGCATTGAAGATATGCCATATGAAGATATGGGTGGTTTTCCCTGCTGTTTTATTGACTGACTGTGCCCTTTGAGGACCACAAGAGGAAGCAGAGCCTTAAATTGCACATGAAGAGCAAATGCTGAAGTAAAGGCTTCACCTGGGCTGTGAAACCAAAGGGCTGTGTTAGCCATGGCCACCCCAAGGTGCCAAACTTCCAGCTGGGAAGCTGCTGACAGGAGGGAATGTGGCACTTGTTTCCAGCCAGAGATCACTCACTCCTCAGCATCTTGGGTTGTAGCTGACAGTGCCTGAGGAGCTCAGAAATGCTTGGATGTTGTTTTGCGGAGAAGACTGAAAACTCCACAACTCTGATAAAGTTGCAAAGCTGGTATGTTTATTGCAGCGCTGGACACGTGGAGATTACTCTCCTTAAAAGGCATGCACACCTCTGGGAACTTCAGGTCTCTTTTTAGCTCTCTCTCAAATGCATATGCATACAATTTCACAATAGGTTCATGCATATCTATTTTTACAAATTTCGCGTGACATTTGGCGCTAGTTCTTCTTTATCAGAAAGAATTCCTAGGTCAGGCTGACCTGCCCCCTTAGCAGTCTCTGTCTCTCTCTATCTCCCTCTGTCTCCCCCCCACCACCTTTCTCTGTCCTTCACTGAAGCAGTTTCTCTGAGCCTAGGCTTTTTGCAAGAACAGGCAGTCACACTAAATAGCTACATTTTCAAATTACAGAAACCGTAAAGATGTACATTTCACCTAAATGAAAATGGACTTCTACCCTGGAAAATTTTTACTTTGTCTCAATGTGATCTCCTGTGCCAGTGCCCAGAACACAGAGCAGTGAGCTCGACCTGGGCGGGCAGGCCCAGCCCTTGGATACAACTGCCAGGCAGAACAAGCTCCCTCCCCAAGAAAGAAAATTCCAGTGCTGAGGTCCATCTTCCCCAGGCCACGAGGTCACAGCAGGATTGTGATGTCACAGCAGGCTCTGGGGTCACAGCAGGATTGTGATGTCACAGCAGGCTCTGGGGTCACAGCAGGATTGTGATGTCACAGCAGGCTGAGGTCACAGAGCCCTGTGGTTCTACAGCATCACAGTGTCCAGCCTCTCAGTCCATAACAAATGGTGCTGACGTTGGGACAGCGGTGTCGGGACAGCGGTGGCAGCAAGAGCTGCGCGACTGGCAGAGGGCAAGGCACCATGGCCCTTGCTCTGCGCCTCTTCCTGCTGCTCCTCCTGGCCGTGGCCCTGCCTGCCAGGGCTGCCCAGGCTGCTCCGCTGCCAGCGCGGGGAGCAGGTGAGCCGGCAGCCTGGCTCCCCTGTCCCGGGACAGCGCTCCCTGCTCCCCGGGAAGCGCTGGGCATGGTTTTCCCCAGGCCTTTAGGGAGGGTTTCCTCTGCGGGAGGGAGAGAGCCCCCATGGGGCCTGGGCAGCCCCTGTTTCCTCTGGAGGGATGGGTCACAGGGCCTGAAAAGAGGGTGGAGAGTTACCAGGAGCCAGCCCAGAGCTCCCCCCCAGCCCCTGTGCAGCTTTGGCCTTGGCCGTTCCCATCTGGCTCCCACAGCCGTACCCGACGCCCTTGCAATGCCCAGTTCACAAAGGCAGAGGGGGATCCCAGCACATCATGGAAATGGGTCTGGTCTTTGCTCCCCTCTAGATGAGCATGCTAGGAAAATTTCCCCAGCAGCTTGGCTCCATGAAGATTTGCAGCCTCTTAAGCCTCTTGCAGGCATGTTGTCAATGTTCCCCTCAGATGATAATCATTGACAGCCTGGCGGGAACCAGGTGACAGAAGCTTCTGTGGCTCTTGGGTTACAGGGTGTGAGAGTCTGTTCAAAATATCCCTCATCTGCCTCACGACTGTCATTGAGGGACCACTGAAGAAAAGACCCCCCCTTGTCCAAAGGCCTCTGGCTCTGTAAGCCAAAGGACTTGGAGACCTGAGAGTATAGCTAAGCTACTGCTGTCACAGGTGTGTGTATTTTGCTGCATGCTACACTGCGCTCCATGAGAAGAAAAAGGCCATTATGACCTTTTTGCAACAATAGCTCTGGGATTTTCCTCCCCCAATTCTTGGCCTGGCTGGACTTCTCCTGACTTCTAGGGGTGGTCCCTCAAAGAAGACCCCTGTTCTCCGTTTGCACCCACCGTCACACACAAACTGAGATGGAGGAAGCCACTTCCCCAGAGAAAAAGCAGAGACATGAAATCCCCATGTGAAGAGGCCTCTCCAGCACTCTCCAAGGACTGGGTCTGAAGCCCCCCAGCCCGGGGAATGTGCGCAGGGGGAGGCGAGCTGACCAAAGCAAGATGGATGTTGCAGGTGCAAGCACTGAACCACGAAAACAATGGCTCTCGCCCGCTGAGAAAAAGGACTGTGTGTACCCTTCTACCAAATACCAATTTTTCCCCCAGTAGAACAGATTCCATTTCAAAATCATTCCCTTCCGCCATCGAGAAAGCGTGTCATTGGAATCCAGAAGAACTGCATCTCTGAGATCTCCCCTGACGTGAACTGGTGAACCTCAACAGCTGGACACCGAAGGACCTTCGCCATTCCCACGTTTGGTGGCTATATACCCTCTTCCTTTGCCTCCATATTTTCCTTGTTTTTCTCCTTTTCCCCAATTCTTCCCCAATGCATTTTCTGCCGGGGGTATTTCAATAAAAGTGCAATTGTTTTGATTACCACTGCAAACCATCTTGGACCGTGCCTGTTTTTTGTAGCCTGAGATCGCCCATGAACCATCACGAAACCCGTCATGAGAAGAGTCTTCTGCTGGGGAACACCTTGTTTGCTTAAGTTGATGGCCATTCTGGCTGTTGTGGCACTTTGCCTGGCCATTTGCTGTGCCAGAATCTTGTGTTGCTGGAAGGGAAACTGGTGAGTGTTTAATGATTCTCTACTTCAAATAGCTGCCTTTAAAGGCTGGCTCATAGGCAGGGAACATTCCCAGGGAGGCTGCAGTGGAGTTGTGGCCAGTCCATGACTGTCCAAATGACTCTGCTGAGGGTTCTGCTGCTGCCCAGTGCTTTCATTGGCCTCTGAAGTGCTGGGCCTTGTCCTGGGGGGCCGGCTGGGGCTGCAGCCAGGGCTGGCTCCCACTGAGGCTACATGGCCAAGAGCAGCCCCAGGGGCACAGGGCAGAGGCAAAGCACGGTGGGGAGGAGAAAGAGCAGGGAGGAGATTGCCCTGGAAAGGCAGAGGTGCTCTGGGGCCCGCTCCTGGCCAGGGACCCTGCCCAGAGCCGTCCCCTGCTCGCCGGGGCCGTGAGGGGCAGCTGTGCAGCTGGGCCAAGCTGTGCCAGCAGCTCCAGCCGTGCTGGGGAGCCTTGCCAGCTCTGGGCCCTGCTGTGCAGGAGGGTCCCTGTGTGCCACGGGCAGCTGGGGCCTCAGCCACCTCCTCTCTCCACAGGCGCTCTTGTGAATCTCCAGAAGAGCCTAGCAACTTGGCCAAGGAGATCTGGGCTCGTGATCCCTTCTATCCACGGCTGCCCCTATGTGCCCTTCCGTGGCTTCAGCAGCAGAACGAGGCCTTCCCAAAACCCACCCCTCCAAAATGAGACCCTCTACCCCTGAGCCCCCTGGTCCTGTGCTCCCGCCCGGAGTGAAGGTGGGCAGGCCCTGTCTGCTAGGGCAGAGCTTCTTTCACATTTTTCAATAAAAAAATGGAGTTTTCACAGCTCTGTCCTAGTGCTAGCAGCAGCAAAGCCCAGCCAGCACCAGCCCTGGCTGAGCTCCATGCCCAGGAGCAGCCGTGGATGCCCACGGTGTGGGTAGGCAGGAGCCAGGCAGGGGCTGCTGTGACCAGCGGCGCGGCCCCGAGGGCTGGGGGAGCCCATGCTGAGCGTCCCTGGGCTGAGGGCACATTTCCTTCCATGGGATCATCTGGGCCTGCACCTCCTCCAGCGGCATGCCCAGGAAAAGAGGGAAGCCTTCAGTAGGTGCTTGCCTTGAGAACAGTGCAGTGAGGCTGCACTCTCACTGAAGTCCTTCAGAGCCTGAGGCATCAGCTCAGAGCCCGACAGACACTGGGCCTGGGGCAGCCCCAGATCTCTTAGGAGCAGAGTGGGGATTTGCCCCACAGGCCTCATCTTTTCACCCAGGGACACATGGTGGACGCACAAGGGGGATGGTTCAGCACTGTTGCTGCTTCCCGAGTGTTACGTTTGGGTCCCTCTAAAGGCTTTGCTGCTGCTAGCACCCTCACACTGGGGTGACAGCTCCATCTCTTCATTGCTACAGAAGAGCTGATTCGGGAAGTGCTGCAGTGCTGGATTTCTTCAGCCCGACCAGCTGCCAACGCCAACACCCAGAGCGCGCCGCCCCCAGAAAACTGTCGACTCTGGGCTGTGGCTGTAGGGCACAGCTGCTTTACAGCCCTGGTGGACTGCGTCTGGGGCAGGAACAGGGAGCAGGGAGAAGTCTTCTGTATGTTCACTCCCCAGACAGTCAGGGACAGAAAGACCCTGAAGTAAAGGCATCACCAATTTCTAACGGGGGAGGTCCCGGCGGAGGATACAATCTTCAGCCAATTGGGAGAAACTGAGGGTGGAACACAAGGCGGGGAATACAAGGTTTAAACCAACAGGGCATTACAGGGGAGGAGGACAACTTAAACAAACCAATGGGGTTTTGAAGGCTACCAAATTGATAGGGAAGTTTCTGGAGAAAGGGGCAGGCTTGGGGAGGGATTGACATTCAGTAGGAGGAGGAACAGGGACCAAAAGGGCAGGTCTTTGGGGAGATGGACAAGCAGGGCAAAACCAACAACAGGGGGGAAAGGAGTACCCCATAAGTGTGCTATAACACTAGAAAATGAGGGGGGCTAAAACAATACAAAATGAAGGGGAGTTTATAACACTGACTACTAGGACTGAATTACAGTCCAAAACTCACAGTGCAACAGGGAAGCCCTCAGTCAGGTTTCAGTTGAGCACTTCCAAATCCTTTCCTGGCAGAAATAGAAGGCCACACTTGCCCTTTTTACAAGCAAACTGAGTGTTCCCCAACAGCAACCCCTTCCGAGCCCCTGTGGAAAATGCGTTTTTTATGGTTGGCTTTTCGCAAATTTTAAAATGAATATTTTATGTGTTGTGGTAGAAGCTGATGCTCTATTAATTTTCTTAAGTCATGTGTTAAATATAGTTTTAGGTTATACCGTAAGGTTAAAATAGAAACTATGCTACATAAGATACTTTTTTAAAAGGAAGGACTCGCAGTGAGAAAGCAGCCACGGGACACCTAAATCTTTCAAAGAAAAAGAATTGATTGCTCTCCTGTCAGAAGAAACTTTCCCCTGCCTCACTCAGCCATGAAGACGCCCTTAGGATTAATGGGAAGAAGTTGCTGATGACCAGACAGAATCCTGTGTTTGAATGGAATTGATGCATCATGTCTGAGATGTATGAATATGCAACAGATTATTGTTTTTAAGGGTTAGTTCTCTGTTAACGTGTGTCTTTTTTCAGGCTTATGCTGCCCAGAAAAAGGTACCCGGAGGTCCGTAACTCTTCCTTTCTATTGTCTCATATCGTCCTAATCCAAATTGTCCAAAATTATGATTACTCTAATTATATTGCTCTTTTGATAACCATTTTATTACTATGAAAATTTAAAAATTTTAGAAACAAGTGACTGGCATTTTTCACACTCCTTCTGGGAATGGGGAACTCGTGCTGTGGAGCCGGCTGCACCCGTGGGAGCAATGGGGAGCGTGAGCCTGTGCTGGGCTGCCCTGCTGAGCTGGCAGCACGGTGGATCCGGGCAGGACGCTCTGCGTTTCCCCCAGAGCTGGGCCCTGCAGGCACCTTGGCGCCCCTGGGCACCGGCTGTGCCACCCAACAAAGCCCAGCAGGCCGGGAGGAGAGCCCGGGGGCAGCGCAGGTGCTTGGGCAGGCGCTGCTTCGAGGGACAGGGGCCAAAGCCATCCCTGAGCAGCCACTGCCAGCCCTGGCCTCCCTGCCCCAGGACAGCTCCCCCAGCCCCAGGGGACAGGCTGACAAAAAGTCTAGAGCCAGCAATGAGATTGTCCCAGTCACTGTGTGCTGCTTTTCTTCCCTGCAGTTGGTCCCAGAAACATCCCTCAGCCAGCTGTAAATGCCCACACATGGGCTGACCAGCCCCTATGCTTTTCCTCTCTGCTCTCAGAAAGTTTCTAACAAATCCACCAATAAATTCCAGGTTACCTCTGTGAATTGCACACTACAGTTTCCTTCGTTTTTTCCCAATACTTGGAGGTTCCTGTAAATATTGTTGGTCTTGAGGATTTCTTATTCTTTTCAATCTTTTTGTTTTTGTATTGAGAAACAGCTTTACTGGTTTTAGTTTTGGCAGGTCAGGTTTTTTTCTTAGCATGATGATTTAGTTATTATCTACATGTAAACTTATTTTTATTTATGGTTTTTTTGTTCCCCAAGCAATTATTTTGTCAATCTGTCATCCAGTTCTTAGTGAATGTTCCATATATGAACAATTTTTAATCTCTCTGTATAGGAATATAACAATCTCAGCAAGCTGTATTTTTAATTTTGATGACAATCTTTCTCCCCACTCCCAGCTTCTACCATGATCCTTTTTGAAACATCCCTGAGGATAGGTAGAGTTATTTGGGAAATGCATGGCTTTACCTGGGAATGGATTACTATTAGTTTTTGTGCTATAAACCAGCATTTCTTCAAGCTTCACACCACACCTGTCTGAATTAAAACAATGCTTGTGAGGAAGCTGAAGAGCTTACACCTCAGAAATTAAAATTCCTGGGAGGAGGAGGAAGAAGAAAGGGTTCAATCTTGTTTCACAGGCTGTTTTTTCACTTCTACTATGCTAGAAGTATGGTAGACTACACCTGTCTTCAAACGTCATTTAATTCCAGAACAACTCTCTACAGTGCCAGACACCAGGACAAATTACTCCAGACTTGGCCTCCCAATGCATCAGCTTTCATTCTCGTGAGAGGTAGGCCTTTATTACAGTCCGATTAGAGCAAATCCACAGAGCAACCTCGCCACCGTGTGAATGGCAAGAAGAACTTCCTTGTGAACAGATGAATATGTCCCACTCAATCATGAACAAAATTTGCCTTGATTTGGAAGAAAGTAGACAAGGAGCCATGCAGTATTTGGGTTTTATCCAGTGACAAATGGGGCAAGAAGCTGTCACAACTTACCTCGTGTTTTACAGAACACAAGCACAGATACAGCCAATAATGCACCCACATGAAGGGACCTTCAGGACATTCCTTTATTTCTTAACAAGGAACGGGAAGCAAAATGCTGGCATTTATCTGAACTGGAAGCCGTGCTCCTCTCCTGTTTCTCCTTGAGCACACTGTGTGTTATTTGCAGATTTCACTGCCCAGCCCAGGAACCCTGTCGTGGCCAATTGCTAAATGACACAAGTACCAAAATACAGGAGCCACATAATCACCCCAGCACTAATCCAGCACTGCTTTGATGGTGCACAGGAGCACAGACTGGCTTGGCTTGGAAGGGACATTTAAAGGCCATCTAGTCCGATGCAGTCCCTGCAGTGAGCAGGGACACCTTTAACTAGGTCAGCTTGCTCCGAGCATGAGCTTGAATGTCTGCAGGGATGGATGTCCACCTCACTGGGCAACCTGTGCCAGGGTTTCCAAACCTCCAGTGCAAAAAATGGATTTCTTTTGTGTGGTCTGAATCGACCCTCTTTTAGATTAAAACCATTCCCCTTGGTCTGTCAGAAAAGGCTCTACTAAAAATTCTGTCCCATCTCTTTTACAAGCCCGCTTAAGGTCCTGAAAGGCAGCAATCAGGTGTCCCTGGAGTCTTCTCTCTTCCAGGCTGAACACTGCCAGCTCTCCCAGCCTGTCTCCAAAGCAGAAGGGCTCCAGCCCTCCAAGCATTTGTCCCTCCTCTGGACTAGATCCAAGAGGGCCATGTCCTTCCTGCGTGGGGAGCCCAGAGCTGGTTGCAGTACTCTGTCGTGGTAGAGACGGAGACAAAACAAAAAAACACACTGCGTTTCCAGAAGGCTTCAAACCCTGTTTTTATTCTAGCATGCATGCTTGTTCTACATTCTTACAAAGCTCATAACTTTACACTTTCCTCAATGGTCATGAGAGACAAGCAAAGTGCTCCTTAGAATAGGCAGTTGCACATTTCTCTTATTCATCCTTTTTTCTTTCTTGGTTTCTATGTCAACGACCTTGGTAAGAAATTCTTTCAGGGGCAAAACATGGATCCTCTTGTCAAACATCTCAATGGCTCAAAAAAATCCCTGTGAAACCTCCTCCACAGTAATCCAGGTGGAGTCTCACAGAGCAGAGGGGTGGAATCACCTCCGTCAAACTGCTGGGCACTCTCCTTTGGATGCACATGGCTGGCTCATGTCCAGCCCCTCATCTAGCAGCACCGCCAAGTCCTTCTTGGCAGGGCTGCTCTCCATCCCTTCATGGCCCAGCCTGTGAGATCAGCTATGTCACAACCCTTGGACAGAGCAGCTGGGCAGGATGAGCTCCCTGCCAAAGAATTCCCCACACAACTCCACCCTGGCCATGAGGTCACAGCAGGCTCTGAGCTCACAGAGGTGCACAGCAGCACAAGGAGCCACCAGTCAGTCCTTGAGCACAACTGTTGCGGCAGCAGCGGCGGTGGCAGCAGCGGTGCTGACGTTGGGACAGCGGTGTCAGGACAGCGGTGGCAGCAAGAGCTGCGCGACTGGCAGAGGGCAAGGCACCATGGCCCTTGCTCTGCGCCTCTTCCTGCTCCTCCTCCTGGCCGTGGCCCTGCCTGCCAGGGCTGCCCAGGCTGCTCCGCTGCCAGCGCGGGGAGCAGGTGAGCCGGCAGCCTGGCTCCCCTGTCCCGGGACAGCGCTCCCTGCTCCCCGGGAAGCGCTGGGGATGGTTTTCCCCAGGCCTTTAGGGAGGGTTTCCTCTGGGGGAGGGAGAGGGCCTCCATGGGCCTGGGCCTGGGCCTTTTTTCTTTCCAGGGATGGGTCACAGGGCCTGCAAAGAGGGTGGAGAGTGACCAGGAGCCAGCCCAGAGCTCCCCAGACCCCTGTGCAGCTTTGGCCTTGGCCATTCCCATATTGGCTGCCACGGCTCGAACCGACCCATTTGCAGTGCCCAATTCCCAAAGGCAGAGGGGGATCCCAGCACATCATGGAAATGGGTTTGGTCTTTGCTCTCCTCTAGATGAGCATGCTAGGAAGATTTCCACAGCAGCTTGGCTCAATGAAGATTTGCAGCCTCTTAAGCCTCCTGCAGGTATGTTGTCAATGTTCCCCTCAGAGAATAATCATTGACAACCTGGCAGGATGCAGGTGACAGAAGCTTCTGTGGCTGTTGGGTTACAGGGGTGTCTGCAGGGAGGACTTTTCAGGCTCCATTCCTGATTGCTGCACACAAGCCCAGCTCCCGTCACAGGGGTGAGTAGTGTGTCCCTGCTGACCCCACAGGCTGAGCCCTGGTTCTGTGGGATCCATTCTGGGGGAAATAGAAATACTTCTCTAAAGGTCCTCTGAGAGGGAGGAACAAACCTAGAGGGGACAGTAAGTCCCTAGAGACATCCAAACACATGGAGAAGATGCTGAGTGATATAGAGAGGTGCCATGGTGGGTGCATTCCCTCAGCCTTGTCCTGGGGCTCAGCAGCCGGGGGCTTTGGCTGCACATCTGCACACGCCGTGCCCGGCACAGCAGGAAGGCATCCATGGCAGCCTCGCTGTCCCACTGCTGCTTCCATGCCCTGCAGGGCTGCTCGCCAGCCTGTCCTGGCTGCAACTTCTCCCCAGTCTCTGCTGGAAGGCGTTCGCCATCAGCTGACAGGGAGCCCAAACTGCACCCCCTGAGAATCCCTTTGATTTCCTGGTCTCAGGATAGATCAGGCAGCAGCAGAGTTTGTGGTCTGGTGAAGCGATAGCCCTGGCCCCGCTCCAAGACTTCGATGACTTACAGAACCTTATTAATGTGCTTTCCAAACATTGCCTCCTGAAGGTGCCACCTTCCCACTGGGGAACAGCCCTACCTGATCCAGCTCTCCCTTTTCCTTCCTGCAGAGATGGAAGGAGAGGCTGTGCTGAAGGCTCAGTTTCCCGGAGGAAGCAGGGGCTCACTGGCAGCCTCTGCTGCAGGAAGGGAGGCGATGCCAGGCACAGTGCCAAGAGGTAATTGCTGTGCCTCTGGGCCTGAGCCCGGCTGAGGCTTGAGCTGCCCTCTCTGCTGCTTGGCGCTCCTGGAACACAGCATTACCTGACCCCTGTGCAGTGCTGGGTTCCCTAGAGAAAGGGATCCCAACACACCATGACACCATGGGACGGTTTCCATCTGTGTTCCTTTCTAGACTGGGATCGTGACTTTGATCGTTTGGAAATGCTGGTAAAGCACAGCTTAAAGACCTTGGAGCTTGGTGAAGGTAGGGTAACAGCAACCCTTTCCTAACTGAGTAATCATTGTCCAAGAGTAATCCTGGTTCAGAGTAGCGTTCCTGTGTCATTTCCCTTAAGATCCTGTGAAGTTTGATGGATTCTAGGAATCCTGGCTTGCAAATTTCTACTTTGTACCCAACATTGATCCCACAGGATGGCTGTCAGTGGGAGGAAGGAGCATTTAGCTGTCCATTTCCTCCCGTGTGCAATGCCACTGTGTCCTTCCGTGTGCCCTGTGCAGCCACAGAGAAGAGCAGAGAGGGAAGGGGCCGGGCCCAGGGCTGTGCCCCGGGGCTGAGCCTTTCACAGCTCCTGTGCCGGCCCCAGGGAGCCTGAGCTGCTCCTGCTGCCACTGCCAAGCCCTGGCCCTGCCTGGGGCTGGGTTTAGAGCTGCTGGCAGATCCAGGGAGTCCTTTTTGCCCCAACTGCCCTGCAAGGGGCTCCTTCCATCCCAGTGTGGGACCACTGCATGCACTTGGTCCCCCTGGCCCTGCTGTGAGGGAAGGCAGAGCCCAGGGAGTGCCTGGAGGGCACCAATCACCCAGGTGCCCTCACTGCCACTCGGGCCTGAAGGAGAATCTTCAGCAGTGTCACGGGAGCTGTTCTCTCCTGCCTTTCTTTGCAGCTGAACCTGATGATGAAGATAATCCTAATCAGGAAGATGATCCTGTTGACAATGATGTTCTGGGTTCCCATCCCATACCCATTACTGAGCCTCTGGGAGATGGGCAGGGTAGGTCAAGGCCTTTTCCCCTTGGAGAGCTCTGCCAGCTCAGAGCCCACAGCTCGGCCAGGGGGGCATCGCTGCAGGTGCCAGGACAGAACCACGCACGTGTTTGTCCTCGCCCTGCGCCATCCCCTCACCACTCCTGTGGCTCAGTGGTGTTCCTGCAGATGAGCAGAGATGACAGAAGCCTCTGTGGCTGTTGAGTTACAGGGCTGTCTGCACGGAGGACTTTCCCAGGTCCTTTGGTGGATGTTGCACGCAAGCCCAGCTCCCGTCGCAGACGTGAGTAGTGTGTCCCTGCTGATGCCGCAGGCTGAGCCCTGCTTCTGTGGGACCCATTGCTAGGAAATGGAAATATTTCTCTTAAGGTCCCCTGAGAAGGAAGAACAAACTCAGAGGAGCTCGTAAGTCCCTGGAGGAATCCAAACATCTAGAAAAAATACGGAGTGATGTGGACAGCCAGCGTGGTGGGTGCATTCCCTCAGCCTTCCCTGGGGCTCAGCAGCCGGGGGCTTTGGCTGCACATCTGCACACGCCGTGCCCGGCACAGCGGGAAGGGATCCATGGCAGCCTCGCTGCCCCGCTGCTGCTTCCACGCCCTGCAGGGCTGTTCCCCAGCCTGGCCTGGCTGCAGCTTCTCCCCAGCCTCTGCTGGAAGGCGTTTGCCATCAGCTGACAGGGAGCCCAAACTGCACCACGGGCCCGAGATCCCCTGCGATTTGCCGGTCTCTGGGTAGATGCAGCGAGGCAGCTGTTTGCAGGAGGGAGGGCCCTGGAGCAGCTCCAAAACCCAGAGCATTTTCCTTGTTGTTCTCCCTGTCTTTGACAAGTATTGCCTGGAGCAGAAGGGCACAGCAGAGAGGAATTATGGCATGCAGGCTCAGGGGCTCGGGTACTGAGCAGTCCTGGTGCAAGGGGCAGCAAGGTGCCTGCAGGCCCCAGCTCGGGGGAAAACTGGGAGCCAGAACGTCCTGGCCGGATCCACCGTGCTGCCAGCTCAGCAGGGCAGCACAGCACGGGCTCACGCTCCCCTTTGCTCCCACAGATGCAGCCGGCACCTCAACACGTAATGACAACATCTGGAGGAAAGTCTTCTGCTGGGGAACACCTTGTCTACTTAAGTTGATGGCCATTCTGGCTGTTGGGGCACTTTGCCCCTTGATTTTCTGTGCTGGAATCTTATGTTGCTGGAAGGGAAAATGGTGAGTATTTAATGATTCTCTACTTCAAACAGCTGCCTTTAAAGGCTGCTCATGGTCAGGGAACATTCCCAGTGAGGCTGCAGTGGAACTGTGGCCAGTCCATGGTTGTCCAAATGACTCTGCTGAGGGTTCTGCTGCTGCCCAGTGCTTTCATTGGCCTCTGAAGTGCTGGGCCTTGTCCTGGGGGGCCGGCTGGGGCTGCAGCCAGGGCTGGCTCCCACTGAGGCTGCATGGCCAAGAGCAGCCCCAGGGGCACAGGGCAGAGGCAGAGCACGGTGGGGAGGAGAAAGAGCAGGGAGGAGATTGCCCTGGAAAGGCAGAGGCGCTCTGGGGCCCGCTCCTGGCCAGGGACCCTGCCCAGAGCCGTCCCCTGCTCGCCGGGGCCGTGAGGGGCAGCTGTGCAGCTGGGCCAAGCTGTGCCAGCAGCTCCAGCCGTGCTGGGGAGCCTTGCCAGCTCTGGGCCCTGCTGTGCAGGAGGGTCCCTGTGTGCCACTGGCAGCTGGGGCCTCAGCCACCTCCTCTCTCCACAGGCGCTCTGCAGAAAAAGAGCCTGTAATCTCGGGCAACGAGATCTGGACTCGTGCTCCCAGCTACCCACATCTGCCCCTATCTGCCCTGCCATGGCTGCAGCACCGGCACGAGTGCTTCCCAAAGCCCACCCCTCTAAAACGAGACCCTCTGCCCGTGAGTCCCCTGGTCCTGTACTCCAGCCCGGAGTGAAGGTGGGCAGGCCCTGTCTGCCAGGGCAGCGCTTGGCCCACATTTTTGTTTCAATAAAGAAATGGAGTTGTCATACCTGTCTCCGGGTGCTATCAGCAGCAAAGCCCAGCCAGCACCAGCCCTGGCTGAGCTCCATGCCCAGGAGCAGCCGTGGATGCCCACGGGGTGGGCAGGCAGGAGCCAGGCAGGGGCTGCTGTGACCAGCGGCGCGGCCCCGAGGGCTGGGGGAGCCCATGCTGAGCGTCCCTGGGCTGAGGGCACATTTCCTTCCATGGGATCATCTGGGCCTGCACCTCATGAGGCACACAGGGATATTTTGGGGTCAGTGCTGAAGGCTGCAGGGATCCCTCATGAGGCACACAGGGATATTTTGGGGTCACTACTGAAGGGTGCAGGGATCCCTCAGGAAGCACAAAGGAATATTAATGGCCTCTCCTAAGGCATGCAGGGATCCCTCATCAGGTGTGCAGAAGGGTTACATTTGAGGGGGTTTTTACTCTTCCCAGCACAGCAAGGGGTCGCTTGGCCGAGGTTTTGCAGGGCGGGGAGAAAGCCTCTTGCAGAGCCCTGGGCCCGGCCTGTGGGCACAGCGGGCGGGCCGAGCCCATCCCCTGAGGCCAGGCCGAGCTGCTCAGGCCGGGCCGGGCCGGGCCAGGCTCGGGCCCTGGCAGGGAAGGGCCGCGGCCGTGGGCTCTGCTGAGGCTGCTGAGCTCCGCCCTGGCCCTGTGCTGCAGCCCAGCACATTTACAGCCACGGCCGTGCCCGGGCCCACAGGAGGCACCCGGGGCTGCAACTGCGGCCGCGCCTTCTCCCACTCACGGCGGCTGGCTCTGTTCCTTGGCAGGGCGCAGCTTAGACCCCAGTTGCATTTGGGAACCTGCTGGGGAAGGGTCGAGTGGCAGAGAATTCCAACCCTTCTCACTGGCAAGCGCGGCTTATCTTGTGTGTTTTTTTATGTTTTTGCCCTCTAAATTTGTGTTATGTCAGAGGGTTAAGTTTGCTTGCTCTCAGGAGGGCCCTTTTCTTCTTGCTGGTCAGTGGGGCTGCAATGCACCCAGGGTGGAAGGAGGCTCTGTGGCCGCTTGGGCCATGGTTGTGGGACACCAGGGCTTCATCCTTCCTTTGGCTGTGATATGCAGTGGTGCTTGTGCGGGCATTTTGCAGTAACTGGCTTCACCTTGTTCCTCTTGTCACCAAACCTTGAGAATAAATGTCTTTAACAACACTGTAGTATTAAGAGGCAGGCCTTACTTTCTTGCATTGCTGGATGCACTGGGATCACAGGGCCTTCTTGGTGGAGTCTTCAGGTACCCTCCCTGGTGGTCACTGAGGAAGAAACTGATTCTTCTGGAAAAAAGATTGTTTCCCAAGTGTGAAAAGAATAACCTTTCCTTTCCCCATCTCTTTCTATGCAAAATTATACAGGAAAGTGTTATGAACAAAAGAAGGCGTTATCCATTTTTTTAAAATGGCAAGGCTCCCAAGTGATACCAATAACTGCCTAGTGGGAGTTCTAACTATTTATTGTTAAGTATTTCATGTTGTAATGTTCTGTTAACATCTTCCTTTTAATCACCTGTTCTCAATAGTGTTCTGAGCCCTCCCGCCGCTGCCTGGTGACCCGGGAGCGGCGGGGCAGCCTCCCTCGGGCGCGGGTCTCGGCAGGGACGGGGGAGCCCCACGGGAGGTGCCCCTGGGGTGCAGACCCGCCCCGGGGAACGGCGGGCGGCCCCCCCTCAAGCAGGGGGCCCAGCTGAGCCGGCTGGGGGGGAACCCCGGGGCTTGCACGGGGGGTCCCAGAGGCGGGGACCGGCCCAAGTCGCCGGAGCAGCGGCTGGGCGTAGTCCTGCTGTTTCCTGGGAGATGGCACCCCGACAGACGGATATGCAAATGTAGTCGTTAATTCTATTGTATCAGTATCACCCTGCCACAGACAGGTCAATGACAGTGAGGGGAGGGAGCCTCCGAGTTGATATGAAAACAAGTTTAGAGCCAACATGCAACGGGGCAAGCCCCCCACCAAACGCAAGCTCATAAACCCCTAAACCGGCCAGCCAATTTGGAATTTAGAGATCAAAGTAGTGTCTGGATATCGGGGGCAAGGTCTGGAGCCAGCAGAGGCTCTGAAAACCTTAATGGCCCCTCACCACAACCTAAGATGATGTTAGTCGGAGCCAGGACCCAAGATTGTAACCTCGAGATGTGGGATCCAGGGGTGTACATGCCAACCTGCTCTCGTGAGGAGAGGACCCCCAGCTCTGCTCCCTTGTGGACAAAGCTGTATTTCCTCCTCCTCCAATTGCAAACTGCCATTGATTTAACTTAGAGAATGTTCTTGATAGAATATGTTCTTTGCAACATGAAACAAAACTCAAACTGGGCAAAAATAAGACTATCCTCTGCTCAGTTTTGGGAGCTTGCCTCACAGCAGCCATAGAAACTCACTTAAGTGAAGAAGTGAGGAGAATGCTATAATAGACTCCCTCCAAAACCTAGCTGTAATCTTGCAAAAACAATTAGATGAAGAAAGAAATGAAAATAAGTTATTACGGGCTGCCTTGAGAGAGGAACAAGTTAAAAACTCACATAATGCTGATTCCTCAAAAGAGGCAGAGGAGAAGGAAACTCCTCACATTATTCAAAATTGCCCTCAAACAGAATTAGCTCTGATGAAAAGTTGCAGGAAACACTGTTGTTACAACAGCATAACACCTGTAATTAAGACAGAGTGCAACTCTATCAATAATGAAGATCCTGACCCGCGCATAACCACTAAAGAAATCCCGTACACTGCTACTGAACTAACAAGGCTTGCAAAGCAGTAGGGGCTTCTCCCCCACAAACCCAAAACAGAATACGTATGTCAAGCGTCTCTCACCGGGGGAGATCAGATTCTTTCGTCAGAACAAGAAGCCGGTGGGTGCTGGGGACATGGGGTGTTCTTAACAACGGGAGACAGGCACATCCCATGGTCCCTACCTCAGCACACAGCTTATTGGGCAGAGGGGCTCAACCCCTGGGAAAGGGGAGACCCTTTGGTCGGTACCCCCGACCAACTCCGGGAAAACATTCACCAAGCCGGCTGCCTGCAAATGATCCATGGAAAGAAATTAATTCCTGGTTTTGAGTCACCAATGCCGTTACCTGTAATTATGCCTGAAATTATGACCCCTTTAATTCAAGGGCTTCCAGGAACATTTAACCCTATAGCAGTTTTCCCTCAAAAGACCATAGTAGCTATGTCTCCTATAGAAAGACCAGATAAACTTCTTAGTAACCAGAATGACCCATTTGTTCCCCTTTAAGGCTTGCTGAGAAAAGAGATAAAATGGGATTGGACTCCTTCTCAGAAGGAAGTATTGCAATGTCTGATTTCTGAAGTAACAGCTCACCAAGCACTGCACCCTATACATCCTACAGATCCCTTTCAGGTGGAGTGGAAGTTTGCCTCCTCACAGCTATCTGTTCATATACGGCAGCGGGGTCCTGAGGGTCTGACAAAGCCTGTTGGCTTTTATTCCTGTGGTTTCAAAGATGCTGAGAAAAGGTACTCTACCTGGGAAGGGGGGTTGTTTGTGGTTGTCTTGGCTCTCAGGGAGGTGGAGGAGAACCTGGCAATCCAAGAAACTGGGAGCTTGGGGAGCAGCCAAAATAAGCCTGGCTCTGTGATTAAAGCAAGCCCTCCTCTCTCCCCCGCTTCTGCTAACAGAGAGGGAAAAGACAGTGCTCAGCTTGAGGAACTGTTAACTGTTTGGAGTATTTTCCAGCATGAGGGACAGAATTATTTTCTTGTTTGCATTAACACTGAGTCCTATGCTCTGTTTATATTTGGGCTGGTCCAGGCTGATGCATTTAAAAGAGCTACCAGAGATAATACTGTTAAAGCAATGCAAGGATGGCTTGGAATTTTCCTAAAAACACAGGAAATTCAACCTGATAATGTTTCTCGCTTTACTGTCAAAGGTGCACAGGGTTGGGCAAAAAGTGAAAAGATTAAATAATGGACTTCTCACACCTCTTACTGTAGATGGGAGGTATATGGGTGTCCCAAAATCCCTGCTTTTTGCCCGACAGCTCCAAGCACGATTCCTTCTCTACAGGGACCAGATGATTTCAGGAACCCAGCACATTACCCTGAACAACCTGTACAACCGCTACTGTAGAGGAAGTACCGCTGGCTTTCAAAACCTCTCTGACAATTCCATCGTTCTAACTTTTTCTGCCTCTTCGTGGCAGAGTCTGTTGTGTTTACTTTTACAGAAGAACTCCGAAGGACACGGAGACCTGATAAACCATGATAACATTAGCACTGGATGACAAAAAATAATGTTTTCCCTTCCCTGTATGGTAACACCAGATGATGGGATTACACATACCATGTAAATTAATTGAACTTAAATAAATTGACTGTCACAACTAGAGATTTGACCAAATTACAGCAACAACCACTGCAGTCGTTCTTATTGGCTTTGGGGATCAGTGGTTGCTATCAAACATTTTGCCAAATTGGAAAAGAGTACGTGTAAATGACCACAAATTAGTAATTGATGCACTTGGTGCTACACAAAACAACATTTCTTTGGCTCTCAGCTGTATCCAAGCACAATTGTAGATGTAGTCATTTTCTGCCTCAATTATAAGAGAAGGTGAAGAAGGCACTTTTCCCTCACAAATTTAGAAAATAATTTGGGATAGTGCCACTGACTTTGAAAGAGAATTCCAATCCTGGTGGAATTTGGTGAATTCTACCTATGACCCCATTTCAAACACAGGCACCGCTTTTGTGTTAACCATACGCAATGCCTCCGTACATTTGATTTTTCCTGTTATTGCATTAGGGCTGGATCGTGACGCAGCTGTTCTCTGTCCCTCAGAACATAGAGAATGGGCCCGTCAGTTCAATAATAAAGGGCAAACTGTCAATCTGGAATCTTGTATTGTCCGAGAACGACAAGGGTTCATCTGTGAAAGCAATGCAATCATAGCTCAAGACATTTGTTTAGACACAGAGCAAAATATCTGTCACTTTGAAATTCATCCTAATGAAGCTTCTGAAACAGTCCTGATATACATAGGCAATGGATGTGCATGCTTTAGAACTGCTTGTGCTTTTGTATTTGTAGAAGGTCTTGTCGTAGACACTAAAAATCATTCCAATTTTTGTGCTTGTAACTTTACTAAAGATCATAGGATGTGATTTCTCTCATGAAGCTCCAGTTACCTCTCATTACCTTTTGCAATCTAACTACACATCGATTCACAAGCTGATGCCTACTCCCATCGGGATGAACCTCACTTTGGTGAGACAACAGCTGCTCCGTCGAGATCTGGTTGAAATCCTGGAGAAGATTCAGAGAAACGCACAGAAAACCCTGGTGACTGTTCATCACAACGTGAGACAGATACACCGTGTCACGGCAAGAGTGAAGAAAGATGCCGAGCACAGGTAGTGGGATACTCTTTTTGGGTGGTCTCCTACTGCCACGGGTGTCCTGAACAGTGTGTGTCATCCCATTGTTATCCTTTTCATTCTAATTCTGCTTGGTTTTGTTTTATCAGCAGTTCTATTCATCATGAATTGGAGAATGATGAAAGGGCTAACTACATTGACCTCCATAGTCAATGCACACAACTTGGCTGATATCCTCTACACTGTGGACATCCCCAAGGCATTTGAAACAAAGCAATTATGAATTGAGTACATGTGTTTTAGAGTAATTCTTGATTTTAATTTATGATTAAGTAGAAACCATTTATAACTTTTAGTGGATTGTTTTAGAAAATCATTTTGAATGATTATTTGTATTATGATTTGTTTATTGCTCTTGCTTTGATTATTTGTGATCTCTATTGACCATTCGAAAATTGTTATAAAATTGATGCTGCTGTGATCAATATTAATTATGTTTGTTGTCTCTCTTTTCCCCCTCTTTTGGCTATCCTGTCTTTTCCTCCTTTCTCTCTCGCTCTCTCTCTTGCTGTCATCTCCATTTTACTGGGTTGTGCTACCAACGTAAAGCGAGTCCTGAAGACAACGCTCCAGATGAAGATCCCTTTAAGACAGTTGTGAGTCACGGGGTCGTGTGAGAGTCCGTCTGAAATATCCTTCAACTGCCTCACGACCATCATTGAGAGACCACTGAGGATCCCGTTGTCCACAGGCCTCTGGCTCTGTAAGCCAGGAGGGCACGATGACCTGAGAGCATTGCTAAGCTACTCCACAGGTGCGTTTACACTGCGCTTCAGCAGGAGGAGAAGACAGGACATTCTAACCTTTTGGAACAATAGCTCTGGGATTTGTCCTCTCCCGATTCCTGGCCTGGCTGGACTTTTCCTGTGGTCCCTCAAAGAAGAACCCTTCTGTCCGTTTGCACCCACCATCACAGACAACTGCGTAGGAAGCCACTTCACCAGAGAAAAAGCCGAGACATGAAATCCCCACGTGAAGAGGCCTCTCCAGCACTCTCCAAGGACTGGGTCTGAAGCCCCCCAGCCCGGGGAATGTGCGCAGGGGGAGGCGAGCTGACCAAAGCAAGATGGATGTTGCAGGTGCAAGCACTGAACCACGAAAACAATGGCTCTCGCCCGCTGAGAAAAAGGACTGTGTGTACCCTTCTACCAAATACCAATTTTTCCCCCAGTAGAACAGATTCCGTTTCAAAATCATTCCCTTCTGCCATCGAGAAAGCGTGTCATTGGAATCCAGAAGAACTGCATCTCTGAGATCTCCCCCGATGTGAACTGGTGAACCTCAACAGCTGGACACCGAAGGACCTTCGCCATTCCCACGTTTGGTGGCTATATACCCTCTTCCTTTGCCTCCATATTTTCCTTGTTTTTCCCCTTTTCCCCAATTCTTCCCCAATGCATTTTCTGCCGGGGGTATTTCAATAAAAGTGCAATTGTATTGATTACCACTGCAAACCATCTTGGACCGTGCCTGTTTTTTGTAGCCTGAGATCACCCACGAACCATCACGAAACCCGTTATGAGAAGAGTCTTCTGCTGGGGAACACCTTGTTTGCTTAAGTTGATGGCCATTCTGGCTGTTGTGGCACTTTGCCTGGCCATTTGCTGTGCCAGAATCTTGTGTTGCTGGAAGGGAAACTGGTGAGTGTTTAATGATTCTCTACTTCAAATAGCTGCCTTTAAAGGCTGGCTCATAGGCAGGGAACATTCCAAGGGAGGCTGCAGTGCAGTTGTGGCCAGGAGCTCGTAAGTCCCTGGAGGAATCCAAACATCTGGAAAAAAAACGGAGTGATGTGGACAGCCAGCGTGGTGGGCACATTCCCTCAGCCTTCCCTGGGGCTCAGCAGCCGGGGGCTTTAGCTGCACATCTGCACACGACGTTCCCGGCACAGCGGGAAGGGATCCACAGCATTACCTGACCCCTGTGCAGTGCTGGGTTCCCTAGAGAAAGGGATCCCAGCACACCATGGGAGGGTTTCCATCTGTGTTCCTTTCTAGGCTGGGATCGTGACTTTGATCATTTGGAAATGCTGGTAAAGCACAGCTTAAGTACCTTGCAGCTTGGTGAAGGTAGGCTAACAGCAACCCTTTCCTAACAGAGTAATCATTGTCCAAGAGTAATCATGGTCCAGAGTAACGTTCCTGTGTCATTTCCCTTAAGATCCTGTGAAGTTTGATGGATTCTGGAAATCCTGGCCTGCAAATTTCTACTTTGTACCCAAGCGTGATCCCACAGGATGGCTGTCAGTGGGAGGAAGGAGCATTTAGCTGTCCATTTCCTCCCGTGTGCAATGCCACTGTGTCCTCCCGTGTGCTCTGTGCAGCCACGGAGAAGAGCGGAGAGGGAAGGGGCCGGGCCCAGGGCTGTGCCCCGGGGCTGAGCCTTTCACAGCTCCTGTGCCGGCCCCAGGGAGCCTGAGCTGCTCCTGCTGCCACTGCCAAGCCCTGGCCCTGCCTGGGACTGAGTTTAGAGCTGCTGGCAGCTCCAAGGAGTCCTTTCTGTCCCGTGTGCCCCACAAGGGGCTCCTTCCATCCCAGTGTGGGGCCACTGCAGGCACGTGGTCCCCCTGGCCCTGCTGTGAGGGAAGGCAGAGCCCAGGGAGTGCCTGGAGGGCACCAATCACCCAGGTGCCCTCACTGCCACTCGGGCCTGAAGGAGAATCTTCAGCAGTGTCACGGGAGCTGTTCTCTCCTGCCTTTCTTTGCAGCTGAACCTGATGATGAAGATAATCCTAATCAGGAAGATGATCCTGTTGACAACGATGTTCTGGGTTCCCATCCCATACCCATTACTGAGTCTCTGGGAGATGGGCAGGGTAGGTCAAGGCCTTTCCCCCTGGGAGAGCTGCCAGCTCAGAGCCCACAGCTCGGCCAGGGGGGCATCGCTGCAGGTGCCAGGACAGAACCACGCACGTGTGTGCCCTCGCCCTGCGCCATCCCCTCACCGCTCCTGCGGCTCAGTGGTGTCCCTGCAGATGAGCAGAGATGACAGAAGCCTCTGTGGCTGTTGAGTTACAGGGCTGTCTGCACGGAGGACTTTCCCAGGTCCTTTGGTGGATGTTGCACGCAAGCCCAGCTCCCGTCGCAGACGTGAGTAGTGTGTCCCTGCTGACCCTGCAAGCTGAGCCCTGCTTCTGTGGGACCCATTGCTAGGAAATGGAAATATTTCTCTTAAGGTCCCCTGAGAAGGAAGAACAAACGCATAGGAGCTCATAAGTCCCTGGAGGAATCCAAACATCTGGGAAAAAAACGGAGTGATGTGGACAGCCAGCGTGGTGGGTGCATTCCCTCAGCCTTCCCTGGGGCTCAGCAGCCGGGGACTTTGGCTGCACATCTGCACACGCCGTGCCCAGCACAGCGGGAAGGGATCCATGGCAGCCTCGCTGCCCCGCTGCTGCTTCCACGCCCTGCAGGGCTGCTCCCCAGCCTGGCCTGGCTGCAGCTTCTCCCCAGCCTCTGCTGGAAGGCGTTTGCCATCAGCTGACAGGGAGCCCAAACTGCACCACGGGCCCGAGATCCCCTGCGATTTGCCGGTCTCTGGGTAGATGCAGCGAGGCAGCTTTTTGCAGGAGGGAGGGCCCTGGAGCAGCTCCAAAACCCAGAGCATTTTCCTTGTCGTTCTCCCTGTCTTTGACAAGTATTGCCTGGAGCAGAAGGGCACAGCAGAGAGGAATTATGGCATGCAGGCTCAGGGGCTCGGGTACTGAGCAGTCCTGGTGCAAGGGGCAGCAAGGTGCCTGCAGGCCCCAGCTCGGGGGGAAACTGGGAGCCAGAACGTCCTGGCCGGATCCACCGTGCTGCCAGCTCAGCAGGGCAGCACAGCACGGGCTCACGCTCCCCTTTGCTCCCACAGATGCAGCCGGCACATCAACACGGCAGCACAGCACGGGCTCACGCTCCCCTTTGCTCCCACAGATGCAGCTGGCACCTCAACACGTAATGACAACATCTGGAGGAAAGTCTTCTGCTGGGGAACACCTTGTCTGCTTAAGTTGATGGCCATTCTGGCTGTTGGGGCACTTTGCCCCTTGATTTTCTGTGCTGGAATCTTATGTTGCTGGAAGGGAAAATGGTGAGTATTTAATGATTCTCTACTTCAAACAGCTGCCTTTAAAGGCTGCTCATGGTCAGGGAACATTCCCAGTGAGGCTGCAGTGGAACTGTGGCCAGTCCATGACTGTCCAAATGACTCTGCTGAGGGTTCTGCTGCTGCCCAGTGCTTTCATTGGCCTCTGAAGTGCTGGGCCTTGTCCTGGGGGGCCGGCTGGGGCTGCAGCCAGGGCTGGCTCCCACTGAGGCTGCGTGGCCGAGAGCAGCCCCAGGGGCACAGGGCAGAGGCGAAGCACGGTGGGGAGGAGAAAGAGCAGGGAGGAGATTGCCCTGGAAAGGCAGAGGCGCTCTGGGGCCCGCTCCTGGCCAGGGACCCTGCCCAGAGCCGTCCCCTGCTCGCCGGGGCCGAGAGGGGAAGCTGTGCAGCTGGGCCAAGCTGTGCCAGCAGCTCCAGCCGTGCTGGGGAGCCTTGCCAGCCCTGGGCCCTGCTGTGCAGGAGGGTCCCTGTGTGCCACTGGCAGCTGGGGCCTCAGCCACCTCCTCTCTCCACAGGTGCTCTTGTGAATCTCCAGAAGAGCCTAGCAACTTGGCCAAGGAGATCTGGGCTCGTAATCCCTACTATCCACGGCTGCCCCTATGTGCCCTTCCATGGCTTCAGCAGCAGAATGAGGCCTTCCCAAAACCCACCCCTCCAAAACGAGACCCTCTACCCCTGAGCCCCCTGGTCCTGTGCTCCCGCCCGGAGTGAAGGTGGGCAGGCCCTGTCTGCCAGGGCAGGGCTTGGCCCACATTTTATTTTTCAATAAAGAAATGGAGTTTCACAGCTCTGTCCTAGTGCTAGCAGCAGCAAAGCCCAGCCAGCACCAGCCCTGGCTGAGCTCCTTGCCCAGGAGCAGCTGTGGATGCCCACGGGGTGGGCAGGCAGGAGCCAGGCAGGGGCTGCTGTGACCAGCGGCGCGGCCCCGAGGGCTGGGGGAGCCCATGCTGAGCGTCCCTGGGCTGAGGGCACATTTCCTTCCCTGGGATCATCTGGGCCTGCACCTCCTCCAGTGGCATGCCCAGGAAAAGAGGGAAGCCTTCAGTAGGTGCTTGCCTTGAGAACAGTGCAGTGAGGCTGGACTCTGAAGGAAGTCCTTCAGAGCCTGAGGCATCAGCTCAGAGCCCGACAGACACTGGGCCTGGGGCAGCCCCAGATCTCTTAGGAGCAGAGTGGGGATTTGCCCGACAGGCCTCATCTTTTCACCCAGGGACACATGGTGGACGCACACGGGGGATGGTTCAGCACTGTTGCTGCTCCCTGAGTGTTACGTTTGGGTCCCTCTAAAGGCTTTGCTGCTGCTAGCACCCACACACTGGGCTGACAGCTCCATCTCTTCATTGCTACAGAAGAGCTGATTCGGGAAGTGCTGCAGTGCTGGATTTCTTCAGCCCGACCAGCTGCCAACGCCAACACCCAGAGCGCGCCGCCCCCAGAAAACTGTCGACTCTGGGCTGTGGCTGTAGGGCACAGCTGCTTTACAGCACTGGTGGACTGCGTCTGGGGCAGGAACTTGGAGCAGGGAGAAGTCTTCTGTATGTTCACTCCACAGAGAGTCAGGGACAGAAAGACCCTGAAGCAAAGGCATCACCAATTTCTAACGGGGGAGGTCCCGGCGGAGGATACAATCTTCAGCCAATTGCGAGAAACTGAGGGTGGAACACAAGGCGGGGAATACAAGGTTTAAACCAACAGGGCATTACAGGGGAGGAGGACAACTTAAACAAACCAATGGGGTTTTGAAGGCTACCAAATTGATAGGGAAGCTTCTGGAGAAAGGGGCAGGCTTGGGGAGGGATTGACATTCAGTAGGAGGAGGAACAGGGACCAAAAGGGCAGGTCTTTGGGGAGATGGACAAGCAGGGCAAAACCAACAACAGGGAGGAAAGGAGTACCCCATAAGTGTGCTATACCAATACAAAATGAGGGGGGCTAAAACAATACAAAATGAAGGGGAGTTTATAACACTGACTACTAGGACCGAATTACAGTCCAAATCTCACAGTGCAACAGGGAAGCCCTCAGTCAGGTTTCAGTTGAGCACTTCCAAATCCTTTCCTGGCAGAAATAGAAGGCCACACTTGCCCTTTTTACAAGCAAACTGAGTGTTCCCCAACAGCAACCCCTTCCGAGCCCCTGTGGAAAATGCGTTTTTTATGGTTGGCTTTTCGCAAATTTTAAAATGAATATTTTATGTGTTGTGGTAGAAGCTGATGCTCTATTAATTTTCTTAAGTCATGTGTTAAATATAATTTTAGGTTATACCGTAAGGTTAAAATAGAAACTATGCTACATAAGATACTTGTTTAAAAGGAAGGACTCGCAGTGAGAAAGCAGCCACAGGACACCTAAATCTTTCAAAGAAAAAGAATTGATTGCTCTCCTGTCAGAAGAAACTTTCCCCTGCCTCACTCAGCCATGAAGACGCCCTTAGGATTAATGGGAAGAAGTTGCTGATGACCAGACAGAATCCTGTGTTTGAATGGAATTGATGCATCATGTCTGAGATGTATGAATATGCAACAGATTATTGTTTTTAAGGGTTAGTTCTCTGTTAACGTGTGTCTTTTTTCAGGCTCATGCTGCCCAGAAAAAGGTACCCGGATGTCCGTAACTCTTCCTTTCTATTGTCTCATATCGTCCTAATCCAAATTGTCCAAAATTATGATTACTCTAATTATATTGCTCTTTTGATAACCATTTTATTACTATGAAAATTTAAAAACTTAAGAAACAAGTGACTGGCATTTTTCACACTCCTTCTGGGAATGGGGAACTCGTGCTGTGGGGCCGGCTGCACCCGTGGGAGCAGTGGGGAGCGTGAGCCCGTGCTGGACTGCCCTGCTGAGCTGGCAGCACGGTGGATGCGGGCAGGACGCTCTGCGTTTCCCCCAGAGCTGGGCCCTGCAGGCACCTTGGCGCCCCTGGGCACCGGCTGTGCCACCCAACAAAGCCCAGCAGGCCGGGAGGAGAGCCCGGGGGCAGCGCAGCTGCTTGGGCAGGCGCTGCTGACAGGGACAGGGGCCAAAGCCATCCCTGAGCAGCCACTGCCAGCCCTGGCCCTCCCTGCCCCAGGACAGCTCCCCCAGCCCCAGGGGACAGGCTGACAAAAAGTCTAGAGCCAGCAATGAGATTGTCCCAGTCATTGTGTGCTGCTTTTCTTCCCTGCAGTTGGTCCCAGAAACATCCCTCAGCCAGCTGTAAATGCCCACACATGGGCTGACCAGCCCCTATGCTTTTCCTCTCTGCTCTCAGAAAGTTTCCAACAAATCCACCAATAAATTCCAGGTTACCTCTGTGAATTGCACACTACAGTTTCCTTCGTTTTTTCCCAATACCTGGAGGTTCCTGTAAATATTGTTGGTCTTAAGGATTTCTTATTCTTTTCATTATTTTTGTTTTTGTATTGAGAAACAGCTTTACTGGTTTTAGTTTTGGCAGGTCAGGTTTTTTTCTTAGCATGATGATTTAGTTATTATCTATATGTAAACTTATTTTTATTTACAGTTTTTTGTTCCCCAAGCAATTATTTTGACAATCTGTCATCCAGCCCTTAGTGAATCTTCCATATATGAACAATTTTTAATCTCTCTGTATAGGAATATAACAATCTCAGCAAGCTGTATTTTTAATTTTGATGACAATCTTTCTCCCCACTCCCAGCTTCTACCATGATCCTTTTTGAAACATCCCTGAGGATAGGTAGAGTTATTTGGGAAATGCATGGCTTTACCTGGGAATGGATTACTATTAGTTTTTGTGCTATAAACCAGCATTTCTTCAAGCTTCACACCACACCTCTCTGAATTAAAACAATGCTTGTGAGGAGGATGAAGAGCTTACACCTCAGAAATTAAAATTCCTGGGAGGAGGAGGAAGAAGAAAGGATTCAATCTTGTTTCACAGGCTGTTTTTTCACTTCTACTACGCTAGAAGTATGGTAGACTACACCTGTCTTCAAATGTCATTTAATTCCAGAACAACTCTCTACAGTGCCAGACACCAGGACAAATTGCTCCAGACTTTGCCTCCCAATGCATCAGCTTTCATTCTCGTGAGAGGTAGGCCTTTATTACAGTCTGATTAGAGAAAATCCACAGAGCAACCTTGCCACCGTGTGAATGGCAAGAAGAACTTCCTTGTGAACAGATGAATATGTTCCACTCAATCATGAACAAAATTTGCCTTGACTTGGAAGAAAGTAGACAAGGAGCCATGCAGTATTTGGGTTTTATCCAGTGACAAATGGGGCAAGAAGCTGTCACAACTTACCTCGTGTTCTACAGAACACAAGCACAGATACAGCCAATAATGCACCCACATGAAGGGACCTTCAGGACATTCCTTTATTTCTTAACAAGGAATGGGCAGCAAAATGCTGGCATTTATCTGAACTGGAAGCCGTGCTCCTCTCCTGTTTCTCCTTGAGCACACTGTGTGTTATTTGCAGATTTCACTGCCCAGCCCAGGAACCCTGTCGTGGCCAATTGCTAAATGACACAAGTACCAAAATACAGGAGCCACATAATCACCCCAGCACTAATCCAGCGCTGCTTTGATGGTGCACAGGAGCACAGACTGGCTTGGCTTGGAAGGGACATTTAAAGGCCATCTAGTCCGATGCAGTCCCTGCAGTGAGCAGGGACACCTTTATCTAGGTCAGCTTGCTCAGAGCATGAGCTTGAATGTCTGCAGGGATGGATGTCCACCTCACTGGGCAACCTGTGCCAGGGTTTCCAAACCTCCAGTGCAAAAAATGGATTTCTTTTGTGTGGTCTGAATCGACCCTCTTTTAGATTAAAACCATTCCCCTTGGTCTGGCAGAAAAGGCTCTACTAAAAATTCTGTCCCATCTCTTTTACAAGCCCCCTTAACGTCCTGAAAGGCAGCAATCAGGTGTCTCTGGAGTCTTCTCTCTTCCAGGCTGAACACTGCCAGCTCTCCCAGCCTGTCTCCAAAGCAGAAGGGCTCCAGCCCTCCAAGCATTTGTCCCTCCTCTGGACTAGATCCAAGAGGGCCATGTCCTTCCTGCGTGGGGAGCCCAGAGCTGGATGCAGTACTCTGTCGTGGTAGAGACGGAGACAATACAAAGAAACACACTGCGTTTCCAGAAGGCTTCAAACCCTGTTTTTATTCTAGCATGCATGCTTGTTCTACATTCTTACAAAGCTCATAACTTTACACTTTGCTCATTGATCACGAGAGACAAGCAATTGCTCCTTGGAATAGGCAGTTGCACGTTTCTCTTATTTATCCTTCTTTCTTTCTTGGTTTCTATGTCAACGACCTTGGTAGGAAATTCTTTCAGGGGCAAAACATGGATGCTCTTATCAGACTTTTCAATGGCTCAAAGAAGTCCCTGTAAAACCTCTTCTGTAGCGGACACTTAGATGGCTAAGGCACCGTAGATGATGTAAGCCTCTGGAGATAACGAAATGCTGAGTCAGAATAGCTAAGCCTGGAGTCTTCACTTAGGTCCTCTGGCCTAGCTTATCTCTCTGTGACCCTATAGTTTAGTTTTCCCTAACCCTTACAATTGGTCAGTTTTCAATCCCTCCTAACCCTTTATAAGTAGCAACCCTGGCCTATTCTGGGTAGAAGAGCCGCCGTTGAAACCCTTCACGAAACCCCTGCAAATAAACCATCATGGAATCTCCGAGGCTGCCTTTTCCTCTCACTCCGTCTGCTTTGTGGAAACCACTGAGGCCAGCACTTGAGCAAGCAAAGAGCTGAAATTATAAAAGAGCTGAAAATCACTAAGAGCTTATAATCATGGTGCTTGCTGAGGTTTCAGGCTATAGGGCACTTAGGGTTTGGACACTCGGCATGCTGAAGGCTGAGCTGCCTGGCCCGAGACTGCTCACCTGAAGGAACCCTGGACCCGTCTCGTTATCCAGCTAGAAGAGGCCCAGTGGTGGAACACTCTTCCACAGTACTCAGGTGGAGTCTCACCAGAGCAGAGGGGTTGAATCACCTCTGTCAAGCTGCTGGGCACTCTCCTTTGGATGCACATGGCTGGCTCCTATCCAGGCTCTCATCTAGCAGCACCGCCAAGTCCTTCTTGGCAGGGCTGCTCTCCATCCCTTCATGGCCCAGCCTGTGAGATCAGCTGGGCTGGGACTGTGTCACAACCCTTGGACAGAGCAGCTGGGCAGGATGAGCTCCCTGCCGAAGAAGGACGATCCCAGTCCCCACACAACTCCACCCTGGCCATGAGGTCACAGCAGGCTCTGAGCTCACAGAGGTGCCAGAGCCCCGTGGTTGCACAGCAGCACAAGGAAGCCACCAGTCAGTCCTTGAGCACAACTGTTGCGGCAGCAGCGGCGGTGGCAGCAGCGGTGCTGACGTTGGCACAGCGGTGTCAGGACAGCGGTGGCAGCAAGAGCTGCGCGACTGGCAGAGGGCAAGGCACCATGGCCCTTGCTCTGCGCCTCTGCCTGCTGCTCCTCCTGGCCGTGGCCCTGCCTGCCAGGGCTGCCCAGGCTGCTCCGCTGCCAGCGCGGGGAGCAGGTGAGCCGGCAGCCTGGCTCCCCTGTCCCGGGACAGCGCTCCCTGCTCCCCGGGAAGCGCTGGGCATGGTTTTCCCCAGGCCTTTAGGGAGGGTTTCCTCTGGGGGAGGGAGAGGGCCCCCACCGGCCTGTGGCTGGGCCTTTTTCCATTCCAGGGATGTGTCACAGGGCCTCCAAAGAGGGTGGAGAGTTACCAGGAGCCAGCCCAGAGCTCCCCAGGCCCCTGTGCAGCTTTGGCCTTGTCCATTCCCATCTGGCTGCCACAGCCCGACCTGAGCCCCTTGCAGTGCCCAATTCCCAAATGCAGAGGGGGATCCCAGCACACCATGGAAATGTTTTGATCTTTGCTCTCTTCTAGATTGGGATCATGACATGGCTTATATAGAAAATCTGGTGAATGACAGTTTGAAGAATCTAGAGCATGGTGGAGGCAAGTTCTCTGTGTGCCTTCCCTGACAAAATGATCACTGTCCATGTGGCAAGAGCTCACTCATGTGCCCTTTCCCTTAATACAAGCTCAGGGTGGAAGGAGACTGGACATCTTGCCCTGCTCCCTTCTGGAGCCCTGAGTGATCCCACAGGATGGCTCTCAGTGGGAGGAAGGAGCATTTAGCTGTCCATTTCCTCCCATGTGCAATGCCAGTGTGTCCTTCCGTGTGCCCTGGGCAGCCACGGAGAAGAGCAGAGAGGGAAGGGGCCGGGCCCAGGGCTGTGCCCCGGGGCTGAGCCTTTCACAGCTCCTGTGCCGGCCCCAGGGAGCCTGAGCTGCTCCTGCTGCCACTGCCAAGCCCTGGCCCTGCCTGGGGCTGGGTTTGGAGCTGCTGGCAGATCCAGGGAGTCCTTTCTGCCCCAACTGCCCCACAAGGGGCTCCTTCCATCCCAGTGTGGGGCCACTGCAGGCACGTGGTCCCCCTGGCCCTGCTGTGAGTGGAAGGCAGAGCCCAGGGAGTGCTTGGAGGGCACCAATCACCCAGGTGCCCTCACTGCCACTCAGGCCTGAAGGAGAAATGGATCTACTTTCCATTAAGGTCCTCCTAGATGGAAAAATCAAGACACAGGAGATGAGAAATCCTTGGAGGCAGCCAAACACCTGGACCAGATGCTGAGTGACCTGGAGAGGCGCCGTGGTGGGTGCATTCCCTCAGCCTTCCCTGGGGCTCAGCAGCCGGGGGCTTTGGCTGCACATCTGGACATGCCATGCCCGGCACAGTGGGAAGGGATCCATGGCAGCCTCGCTGCCCCGCTGCTGCTTCCACGCCCTGCAGGGCTGTTCCCCAGCCTGGCCTGGCTGCAGCTTCTCCCCAGCCTCTGCAGAAAGGCATTTGCCATCAGCTCACAGGGAGCCCAAATGCACCATGGGCCATACATGCCCTGAGATCCCCTGCAATTTCCCAGTTTCCACGCAGGTCAGGTGTAGGGGCTGTTTCAGTGAGGGAGGGCCCTGGCCCAGCTCCAATAACCTGGCCATTTTCCTGACCCTTATCTATGACTTTGACAAGTATTGTCTCCTGAATTTGCCACCTCCTGGAATGCTGAATGAATCTGATCCACCTGTACTTTTCCCTTTCTGAAGTGATGTCGCAAAAGTCCGTGCAGAAGGAACCATATCCTATAGGAAGCAATGGCTCTGTGCCAGCCCCTGCTGCAGGAAAGCTGGAGGCACCAGACACGGGCAAAGGCACCGGAGGTAATTGCTGTGCCAGGCTCAGCCCTCGGTGGGGCTGGGTGGCAGCAGCTCTTCCCCCAGGGCCTGCCCTTGCACAGCCCGGCAGCAGCCAAAGCTGGAGGCGCCTCTGGAGGCTTGGAGGCCTCTGGAGCTCGTTCACAGCCCCGGGGAAACGGGGCTCGTGCACCAACGTCCCTCCCGCTGCAGCTGCTGCGGAGCTGGCCCTGAGTGCCCAGAGGCCCAAGGCACAGGAGCAGCCCCGAGCGGGAGCCCTGCCGCGAGCCCAGGGCCAGAGCCAGCGCTGGCTCCCGACTGGGCAGGGGCTGCACTGGGTCCTGACAGGGCCTGGCTCTGTGCCCTGGGGCTGGGGGAGCTGTCCCGGGGCAGGGAGGCCAGGGCTGGCAGTGGCTGCTCGGGGATGGCTTTGGCCCCTGTCCCTCTCAGCAGCGCCTGCCCAAGCAGCTGCGCTGCCCCCGGGCTCTCCTCCCGGCCTGCTGGGCTTTGTTGGGTGGCACAGCCGGTGCCCAGGGGCGCCAAGGTGCCTGCAGGGCCCAGCTCTGGGGGAAACGGAGAGCGTCCTGCCCGGATCCACCGTGCTGCCAGCTCAGCAGGGCAGCCCAGCACGGGCTCACACTCCCCATTGCTCCCACAGAAGTGCTTGACAAGTCAGACACCAACGCCCAGAATCCACGGAATACCCCAAGACTTTTCTGCCCCCAGGATGTGCGCAGGTCCTGTATGATAGGCACAGTAGTCACACTGTTCACTGTGCCACTTTCCATGGTGCTGTGTTATGTTGGCTTCCGGTGGTGGAAGGAAAAGAAACGGTAAGTTGTTGCTGATCTCTAGCTTCCACCTTCTTTAAAGGCTGCTCATACTCAGGGAACACTCCCAGGGAGGCTGTAGTGGACTTGTGGTTGTCCAAATGACTCTGCTGTCCAAATGACGTCCATGGTTGTCCAAATGACTCTGCTGAGGGTTCTGCTGCTGCCCAGTGCTTTCATTGGCCTCTGAATTGCTGGGCCTTGTCCTGGGGGGCCGGCTGGGGCTGCAGCCAGGGCTGGCTCCCACTGAGGCTACATGGCCAAGAGCAGCCCCAGGGGCACAGGGCAGAGGCAAAGCACGGTGGGGAGGAGAAAGAGCAGGGAGGAGATTGCCCTGGAAAGGCAGAGGCGCTCTGGGGCCCGCTCCTGGCCAGGGACCCTGCCCAGAGCCGTCCCCTGCTCGCCGGGGCCGTGAGGGGCAGCTGTGCAGCTGGGCCAAGCTGTGCCAGCAGCTCCAGCCGTGCTGGGGAGCCTTGCCAGCCCTGGGCCCTGCTGTGCAGGAGGGTCCCTGTGTGTCACTGGCAGCTGGGGCCTCAGCCACCTCCTCTCTCCACAGTCGCGCTGCCGCTGCTCCAGCATCCCGGCCGAGAAGGCGTGCCTCTCCCTCTCCCCCAGAGAGCCCAGAGACCCTCGGTTTTGACAGCTCTCACACGTGGCCTCGGCAGCAGCAGCTGCCCAAGAAAGCAGAGCACCAGCCCTCCGTGCCTCCCCCACGGCCCCCCAGCCCGGCCCTGAAGCGGAAGCCTCCTGAGATCCCCCCACCTCCTCCCCTCCCGAGCTCACCACCCTGGTCCAGCTAGGACTGCAACTGGCCAGCCACGCAGGGCTTGGGCCACCAACAGCTGGGGGCACCTGCTCTCCTCTACAAACAGCACGTGTTACCTATGGGCAACAGCCAGACTCAGTTCTCATACTCTTGGACCTTCAACAAGAAGGGCTGAAGATTTTCCCATGCCCTTTCTCATCCTTTACCACTTTGATTTTCATACAGCTTGGAGCTGGTCGCATCCCTTAAAGACTTTTCTAGCTCTGCATGTTTTACCTTACCTGAAGGAAAAAAAAATAAAAAAAATTCTTCGGTTTAAATTTCATTTTTAGTGTGGTTAGGCCGCTCACATTTTGAGCAATTAATTTTCTATGGTACTTCTTCTTCCCTTTTCATTGCTATCTATAAAAAGTTCATCTGGACATAAAAATCACCAGAATTACTGAGATTTACCTCAAAGCCCAGAGGAGAATCTAGCACAAAATATTCTCCCTGTGTACTGCACAACAAGAAATATTCAGAGGAAGACACAGTGGCAGCTGAGGCTCTTTGAATTCCCAGAATACTGAGCCTGCAGAGGAGGCAGACAGCCCTGGCAGTGGCTGAGGGGACTTTTCCTCACAGACTCCTCTGAAAGTGTGTCAGGCTCCTCCTGAGCTACAAACAATTCTCCATTCCTCAACAAAGCTACTCAGGTTCTTGACTTATCTTAAAGAGCAAAAGCAAATGTGGTCAGAAATTTCTCATCAAAGCCTGTTTGCAGAGAAACCCCACCATATGTGAGCAAATATTTCTTAGCATCAGTTCACTCAAAAGAAAGCCAACCCTGAATTGAGCAGCGCTTTAAATGAGGTTGAATTCTCTTTCCTCACCTATCAGCCAGATTGGTTTGCCTCTTTTTTGTCCTAGAGAGAACATTAGAACGATTTGCTCTTGGCAGGACTCCTTGCATGGCTCCCAAACTGGTTGCTGTTCACCACGCCTTGCCTGGGCTCTTAATGCAGCCTGTTAGCAGCACCTGACATTGCCACCCTGTTCAGCCCTTGGGCACGGCTGGTGCCACGGTCCCCTCCTGGCTCCTGGCATGTCCCTGCTGGTGGAGGAGCCCTGCTGGTGCTGCTGCCTGCGGTCCTACTCCGCAGCCAAAGAGAGACTAAAGTCACTGCTTCGGGCAGCTCGTTTGAACGAGTTTAACGCTTGCTCACCTCTGTCCCAGACCTCTTCAAACCCACCCAGCAACACCATAAAGTCACCTCATCTACAGAGGTGAGCAGGTCTGAGCGAACAGAAGGTCGGCTTTCATGCACATTGGGATTTTAATTTAGTGGAAGCACTCACTCGTTCACAAGCCTTACTTGTCAAAGTGGATTGTGCGATGCTATTGTGTTGCTTGTGTTAAAGAGAAACCAGAAGGGAGAAATGAGTTAAGAAATTGAGAAAGACACTTGGGGCGCAGGCTTGGCAGCCAAACGGAGCAGGGTGGCAGCCGGCCGCTTTGCCGGAATCCCCTTTCGTGCCGGACAAACGCGGACGCGGCTCCGCTGCGGGGCGAGCCGGGCGCTCGGCGAGCGGCGCTGGAGCGGCGGCGGCCCCGCCCCGCCCGTCCCGCCCCGCCGCGGGCCGGGGCCGAGCGCTCGGCCGGGCGGGAGCTCAGGATGCTCGGGCAGCGCCGCGGGCCGGGCGGGCGCGATGGAGCCGCCTGAGGGCTGGGACCCCTACGGGCGGCCGGCCCGGCGCACGCAGTGGCTGGTCAGCGCCCTCGCCTACCACTACGGGCTGGACCGCGGCGTGGAGAACGAGATCGTCGTGCTGGCCACCGGCCTGGACCAGTACCTGCAGGAGATCTTCCACCACTTGGACTGCGCCGGTTCGGGCCGCATCCCCGGCGAGGACTTCCGCACGCTGTGCCAGGTGCTGGGGCTGGAGGAGGCGGCGGAGCCCGAGGAGTGCGCGGGGCTGTGGGACGGGCTCTCGGCCGAGCTCACCTTCCGCCAGTTCCACGCGCGGCTCTGCGGCCACTTCAGCACCCGCGCGGGGCCGCGGCTGCCGCTGGGCCGGGAGAGCGAGCACATCGAGACCCAGATCCGCCTGCGCAGCCCCCGCCGCCGCCGCCGCACCGAGCCCGCCGGCCGCGGAGCCGCGGGCAGCGCCGAGCGGCGGCCGCCGGGGCCCTGCTCCCGGGAGTGCTACGAGGAGACCGTGGCGCTGGAGCAGGCCGAGGACCGCATCGCCAAGCTGGAGGAGGAGAACGGCAGCCTGCGGGAGCTGGTGGAGGACATGCGCGCCGCCCTGCAGAGCAGCGATGCGCGGTGCCTGGCGCTGCAGGTGAGTCCGGGCCGGCTTCTGCACCGGCCTCCCGGGGGCGGCTCGGCTGGCCCCGAGTGCTTCAGGAGAGATGCTGCTCTCGCAGAATCAGTGTTTATAACCCCTCCACTGCCAGACTGAGACCGAAGTTGCTCGTTCATCCTCGGCATTAACTTTTTAGCGAAGTTTAGTTACAGGGAGGCTTTAAGCAGGAATGTATGGCACCGGTGTACCATCAATATAGCTGTGGTGAGCACTCTGTTAAAAGCGTAGGGCAGTTCAGCTTAACAAACCCAGGTGTACAATGCTGCTGCTGCTTCTACTGCACGTGCAGTCAGGATGTGCTGATACCATGTGCTGGATGTACACCAGTGCAGGGTTTTTCTTGAAGTGAGAAAGAACTTTTGGAGTCCTGCCTGCACAAGCACAAGCAGTGTCTCAGTGAGAAGTTCCTGTAAGGAACATTAGAAAGATGTTTTCCTTAGAGTGCGGTCACAAGAGTTCAGAGTTGGAGCCAGCTCTGCAGGCAGGCTGATGAATAGTCTGGGGCTCCTCTGCACAGCCCCATTAATTCCAGGGCTGGTTCTGCTGTACACACACTTAACAGCAGTTAAATTCCTCTGGCATGAAATAGCATGGAACAGGCAGAGCAGGGAAGGGCAGCATGGACCCATTGTTGTGGCAGGTCTCACCAGGTGGGATTTGATACTAACACAGCACTCACAGAACTCTGCTCCACCTGGGATACTTCCACTTGCAGTAGATGACTGCTGTCTTCACAATGTCCAGCAAGGCAGGTCAGAGACACTTTCACCATTTTCCTCTGGAAAAGGGAAAGGAAATCAGCAGCAAACACAAAGTCACCAGTCAGAGGTCCCAGGAAGAATGGAAACGACAAAGAGGAGAGCTCCAGAACACCCCCAGCTGCTCTCTGCTCTCTTCTTCTGAACACAACTTCATTGGAAATATCTTTTTCAGCAGACTGCCTGACTCCTGAGTACAGACCATAGTAATGACATGAAAACTACTCCGAAACTTGTGCAATAACATGGTAATGTGTAGTTTGAAAATTAATTGCATAGCTAGGTATTAAAAACTACTTTCCAGAGATTGTTTCCTTGTCTCTGTATTTGGCAAAGTTAGTTGCTGATCAACTCTATGTGACTGAAACAAAAAAAAACCAAACCAACAAAGCACAATCCAGCCCCTTCCAGTCTTCATTAAAACCCATCAATTTCTCCCTGCTTTGTGCTCCTGGTCATTGCTGGTGGGACTGCGGAAGAGCCATGCCAGCCATGCAGAAGGAGGATCCTGCTTCATAGGGAGGAAGACACCATTAACACAGAAGCACTCCCAGACCAAGTGCCTCCAGAGTGTCCTGGAGGAAATGGAGCTCATGCGGAGCTCCAGGGATGGGCAGATTGAAGAAGCCATCAGGTTCAGTCAGGAGCTGGAGAAGGAGCTGAAGAGCTCTCAGGAAGCTCTGGTCAGCCTGGAAGATTGCAACCGTCACCTGAAGAGGGAGCAGGCAGAGATGAGGAGGAAAGTGGAAGAGGCCAGACACGCTGTCCTGAACAGTCTTGGCAAAGTGAAGGAGCTGGAAGTGAGAGCTAAGGAGGTGCCACATCTGCAAATACACATCCAGCAGCTGGAATCACAACTGCAGCACGACAGGTAGGTTGGAGTCTGACAAAAAGTGCCTATAAAATCAGTGTTGGGGCACAAGTGAGTTTGAGAATCTCTGGCTGGGGCTTATTAGATATCTCCAAAACACCTTGTAAAATCTGGCCAGAGGGAAATTAGAAGCTGCTCATCCATTTTCTTGGTCGGGTCTTTAGGAGATCTAGGAGTCTTCCAGGCCAAAGTCAGGATGCTGATCTACAGAGAGCTGAAGTCACTCCTCAGACACACAACAACAGGACTCAGCATGGTAATGCTTCAGGAAAGCCCCAACACAAACTGCTGACACTCCTTCAGAAACCATTGCCAACACACTTCTTTCGCTGCCTTTCCTGGTCCGTAGGTCCCATCCCAAGCCAGCTGTAATCAGATGGCTGACTCTCCATTTCATATTCAAGCTCTTCAGCTTGTCCTCAGAACTGGGGAAAAGCACACAAGGACAACGTCTGGCCTGTGGTTTGAAACTTGCTGTGACTTCATTGCTTCTTCACTGAGAGAACAGGTAATAGAGGAGAGAAGCTGAAACGTTCCTAAACCCACAAAAGAGTAGAGTGGGAATCTCAACAAAAAACACTAGCCAACTAAACCCCACTTTTGTAGTGGCATTAACAAATCCTTCCAGAAGTTAGAAAGGTGGTCACAAATTTAATAGTTCACTGCTTTTGTTGCTTTTAATCTCAGACCAAACTTGCACTCACCGGTGGTTATTAAGTGTTAGTCATCTCTGCCCAAGTTTCAGACTGACCTATGCAATAAAATCTAGTTTATATTTCCACTGACCCAAAGCAAAACCAGTATTTCTAGACATATTTTTACTTACACTACTAAATCTAGTATTTTAATAAATTGCATCTTCTGAAGTCCTTGCCTCTTCCTAAACTCACACTTCCTCTGTTTGCTTATAAGAAGAATTCATAGTGAGTTATTTGTGGCATCCTTGCTATTGTACTGTTTTATGAAGTGAGGAAATTCTAAAAATAACCATTTTGTCCAGTGTCTTTCTGCCAGCATTTGTATGTTAATACATGCATGGTTGCAGAAGATCAAAGAAAATAGAAGCATTTCTTTAAACGTTCATAGGATTTAAAAACCACTGCGAGGGCACGTAACATTCAAGGTGACTGTCAGGGGTCTCTGGAGGAGTGACACAAGTCCTGGTGCTAAAAGGGATCACACAGCTTGTCAGGGCTGTCACCTTCTCCTTGGCATGAGCACCAAAGATCTAAGATGGGTTCTTGTCCTGTGGAATTGCTTTTCCAAAGTACGATGAAGGATAAAAAAAGATCACCTTGAAACAGGTTAAAGGCAATGAACAACATCCACTGGCCTTGCAGTGCAGGAACTTCATGGGTTACATCAAAACAAAGAGTGCAAATTTAGAAATGTAAATGACATGTTTCTTGTAAGACAACCTTCATTTGTAATACCTACTTTTAAATTGCATGCTAATTTAAAGTGAGTGTCAAGCTCAGGAATGGTGCTGGACTGACCATTTGGGAACTACACCCCTTTTTTAGCCCTGTGGCACTTTAGCAGAGGCCCAGGCCAGCTTCCACCCCTTGAGATTCTCTGTTGGCCACAAAGCACCTGCAGCTCCCCGTCCAGTGAAACAGCTCTTGGTGCAAACAGTGTAACTCAGAGATGCATAATGATAATTGGGACTTGCATGCCTGTGCTCATATTCCGTAACACATGGAATCCCATCGCTCCACATGTTCCCAGAGTGGCACAAGAGGTGCCCAAACTGGCACAAAATGGTGAATAAGCAGTGCAGGGCTGTGTGTTAGGGTGGGGAAAGTGTTCAGCAGCAGCTCTGCCCCACACAGCCTTGGCTGTCCCAGCTTGTCCCACTCCCTCTGCTTGCTCCCACCGGTGCTCAGGCAGCCCAGAGGCCTCCTGCTCCGAGAGAATCACCTTCTGATGTGCAGGAGCCCTCATCCATGGGTGTGGCTCGGGTGAGCTGCTGGGAGTGCTTGGTGAGGGGAAGAGATGGGTTGGCTGAGGCATGGAGAGGGAGGGACAGCTGGGAATCCACAGGGTTCTGTCACTTGGCAAGAGTGTCATTGCCCTGTTGGTTAAGTCAGGTTTGTCTTGGTTTGGAAAGACAGGTCTCTTCTAAGGAAGGCAGGAGCCTCCCTTGAACCTGAAACTGTAAACCCCCTCCCTCCAAATTATGATAAATTTGAAATTAAGGGGGGCTCTCAGGCAAAGATATGGGAGCAGGAATAACAGTTATTTTAGTAGGGAAGAAAATAAAAAGATAAAATAAACAATGCAGTAAACTAAAACAACACTGACAGAGTCAGTACACAACCTGACACCCTGTTGGTCAGGGTGCTCATAGCAGTCCAATTGGAATTGTGGCTGCAGCCCTCCTGGAGTGTCAGGTGGGGTTCTGTTGGAGCAGGGATCCTGTAGAAAAGGGTGTAGTCTTCTCTGAAAATCCAGTGGAAGAGGCAGCTGTTCCTCTGGGCATCCAGTGGAAATGCTGTTCTGATGTCCCAAGAGCCCAGATTATATCCAGTTGGGAATGTTTAGCTCCTCCCTCTGGGCAGAGCATCTCACAATGGGATGATGGAATTCTTATCAGCCATGCAGGGACACTCACTGGCCCCTTTCCAGCAGATGTCTCCCCAGAAAGAGGACTGGTTGTGGAAGAGATAAAGAAAATGGCCCAATGAACAGAAAACAACTGCCATACCTCTAACAGATGGTCAACAGAATACATATTGCTTCCCAGTCTAGGACAATGCTGTGTTTCAGTTGCTGTTACCTGTACTGTTAAAGCCTGCCTGTGTTTCAGTCACCTTTCCAGTGAACAGTTTTCTCCCCTGCCAGCTGCCACACAGAGTTTGTGAGCAGGGTCTGGAGTTGGCAAGAGCTAATGCTGCAGGGTAGGGCTGGAGAAGAACGGGGGGGATTTGGGTGACCTGCAGAAAGCATTGACAATTGCAGATATCTCTCCTGAGAATTCACCCTGACTGGCTTGGTGAGCCACAGGCTTCCTCCAGCTAAAGTCCAATTTCTTCCAGAGAGGATCATATTCAAGAATGAGTCCAAGCTATGAGCTTTACACACTGTTCCTGTTTATAGTTTCATATTTATCGAGGAAATGCTTTCTTCTTTTAGGTTCAGATTTTAAAAGCTCTTTTATTATTCAAATCCCTCTTCTAGACCTTCATCTGAGACCTACTTGCAATCACTGATCTAAAATCCCAACCATGGCCTTGAGTTTTCCTCTGAAGTTCCAGTGGTGGTTTAGAAGGGCCTGGTCTTCCTCTGGGAATCCAGTAGGAAAACGGCTGCTGTGGTGTCCCCAAAACCTCAGATTCTGTCTGGATAGGAATGCTTGGCTCCTCCCCTGGGTGGAGCTTCTTCCGATGGGATGATGGAATTTATCAGCCATGCAGGGACACTCGCTGGCCCATTAACAGAAAATATCTCCTGGATGGAGGATGGGTTTGTGGAAGAGATAAAGAAAACTGTCTCATGAAGAGAAGATACCTGCCCCACCTCTTAACAGATGGCAAATAGAATACACACCTATCGTACAACCCAGCACAGGGAGGCACCTTCAGCTCTCTTGTCCAGCAGCACCATCAGGACACTGAGTTCCCAGTGTCCAGGGGGGTTTCGCTGTCACCCTGAGGGACACCACTGGTCACTGACATCCATCAGGCCTCTGAGCCATTGACCACAACCCCCTGTCTGTGACCTGCCAGGCAATTCCTCATTCTCCAAACTGTGCCTCCATCAGATCCACAGCTCACCAAGGGAGGGACAAGGATGCTGGGCAAGGCTGATGTGTCCAGGGCATTACAGAAGTCCAGGCTGGTGGCATCTCTAGCTCTTCCCTTGTGCACTGAGGCAGCCACTCCTTCATGGAAGGCCTCTGGCTTGGTCAGGCAGCACAGACCCACCCTGTGCTCCTCAAGGTTTCCTTTGGCATATCAAAGCATTGAAGAGGCTGGGTGGTTTTCCCTGCTGTTTTATTGACTGACTGTGCCCTTTGAGGACCACAAGTGGAAGCAGAGCCTTAAATTGCACATGAAGAGCAAATGCTGAAGTAAAGGCTTCACCTGGGCTGTGAAACCAAAGGGCTGTGTTAGCCATGGCCACCCCAAGGTGCCAAACTTCCAGCTGGGAAGCTGCTGACAGGAGGGAATGTGGCACTTGTCTCCAGCCAGAGATCACTCACTCCTCAGCATCTTGGGCTGGAGCTGACAGTGCCTGAGGAGCTCAGAAATGCTTGGATGTTGTTTTGCGGAGAAGACTGAAAGCTCCACAACTCTGATAAAGTTGCAAAGCTGGTATGTTTATTGCAGCGCTGGACACATGGAGATTACTCTCCTTAAAAGGCATGCACACCTCTGGGAACTTCAGGTCTCTTTTTAGCTCTCTCTCAAATGCATATGCATACAATTTCACAATAGGTTCATGCATATCTATTTTTACAAATTTCGCGTGACATTTGGCGCTAGTTCTTCTTTATCAGAAAGAATTCCTAGGTCAGGCTGACCTGCCCCCTTAGCAGTCTCTGTCTCTCTCTATCTCCCTCTGTCTCCCCCCCACCACCTTTCTCTGTCCTTCACTGAAGCAGTTTCTCTGAGCCTAGGCTTTTTGCAAGAACAGGCAGTCACACTAAATAGCTACGTTTTCAAATTACAGAAACCGTAAAGATGTACATTTCACCTAAATGAAAATGGACTTCTACCCTGGAAAATTTTTACTTTGTCTCAATGTGATCTCCTGTGCCAGTGCCCAGAACACAGAGCAGTGAGCTCGACCTGGGCGGGCAGGCCCAGCCCTTGGATACAACTGCCAGGCAGAACAAGCTCCCTCCCCAAGAAAGAAAATTCCAGTGCTGAGGTCCATCTTCCCCAGGCCACGAGGTCACAGCAGGATTGTGATGTCACAGCAGGCTCTGGGGTCACAGTAGGATTGTGATGTCACAGCAGGCTCTGGGGTCACAGAGCCCTGTAGTTCTACAGCATCACAGTGTCCAGCCTCTCAGTCCATAACAAATGGTGCTGACATCGGGACAGCGGTGTCAGGACAGCGGTGTCGGGACAGCGGTGGCAGCAAGAGCTGCGCGACTGGCAGAGGGCAAGGCACCATGGCCCTTGCTCTGCGCCTCTTCCTGCTGCTCCTCCTGGCCGTGGCCCTGCCTGCCAGGGCTGCCCAGGCTGCTCCGCTGCCAGCGCGGGGAGCAGGTGAGCCGGCAGCCTGGCTCCCCTGTCCCGGGACAGCGCTCCCTGCTCCCTGGGAAGCGCTGGGCATGGTTTTCCCCAGGCCTTTAGGGAGGGTTTCCTCTGCGGGAGGGAGAGGGTCCCCATGGGGCCTGGGCAGCCCCTGTTTCCTCTGGAGGGATGGGTCACAGGGCCTGAAAAGAGGGTGGAGAGTTACCCGGCTTGCCCCAGCCCCTTTGCAGCTTTGGCCTTGTCCACTGACATCTGGCTCCCACAGCCTTATCCAACCCATCCTCAGGAGCTACCTTGCTTTAAGGTCCTCTAAGAGCCAAGAAGCAAGTCACAGAAGGTAAGAAATCCCTGGAGGCAGATGCAGAGATGCCATGGTGGGTGCATTTCCCTCCCTTGCAGTGCCCAGATCCCTAAGGCAGAAGGAGATTCCAGCATACCATGGAAACACTTCTGATCTGTTCTCCCTTCTAGATGAGGGTCCTGGGAATGCTTCTCCAGGAAGTTGGATGGAAGATGGCTTGGAACCCTTGGGAGCCTTTGCAGGTAAGTTCTCAACTTTCCCTCCAAGAATTATCACAGTCAACCTGCAAGAACCAGGTGACAGAAGCTTCTGTGGCTGTTGGGTTACAGGGGTGTCTGCAGGGAGGTCTTTTCCAGGTCCTTTTTTTGGTTGCTGCACACAAGCCCAGCTCCCACGGCAGTGGTGAATAGTGTGTCCCTGCTGACCCCACAGGCTGAGCCCTGGTTTTGGGAGATCCATGCACATGAAGAGGAACTACTTTATTTTAAGGAACTCCAACAGGCAACACGAAAGATACAGGAGACAGCAAGTCCCTGGATGCAGCCAAACATCTGCACCAGATGCTGAGTGATCTGGAGAGGTGCCATGGTGGGTGCATTTCCCTCAGCCTTCCCTGGGGCTCAGCAGCCGGGGGCTTTGGCTGCACATCTGCCCACGCCGTGCCCGGCACAGCGGGAAGGGATCCATGGCAGCCTCGCTGTCCCGCTGCTGCTTCCACGCCCTGCAGGGCTGTTCCCCAGCCTGGCCTGGCTGCAGCTTCTCCCCAGCCTCTGCAGGAAGGCATTTGCCATCAGCTGACCTGGGGGGCCAAAACTGCACCAAGGGCCATGCACCCCATGAGATCCCCTGCAATTTCCCAGTGTCAGAGCACCTTGGAAGGGGCAGCTCTTTGGAAAAGGGAGGGCCCTGGAGCAGCCCCAATAACCGGATCTTTCTCCTGAATCTTATCCATTGCTTGGACAAGCATTGCCTCCTGAAGATGCCACCTTCCCACTGGGGAACAGCCCTACCTGATCCAGCTCTCCCTTTTCCTTCCTGCAGAGATGGAAGGAGAGGCTGTGCTGAAGGCTCAGTTTCCCGGAGGAAGCAGGGGCTCATTGGCAGCCTCTGCTGCAGGAAGGGAGGCGATGCCAGGCACAGTGCCAAGAGGTAATTGCTGTGCCTCTGGGCCTGAGCCCGGCTGAGGCTTGAGCTGCCCTCTCTGCTGCTTGGCGCTCCTGGAACACAGCATTACCTGACCCCTGTGCAGTGCTGGGTTCCCTAGAGAAAGGGATCCCAACACACCATGACACCATGGGAGGGTTTCCATCTGTGCTCCTTTCTAGACTGGGATCGTGACTTTGATCATTTGGAAACGCTGGTAAAGCACAGCTTAAGTACCTTGGAGCTTGGTGAAGGTAGGCTAACAGCAACCCTTTCCTAACAGAGTAATCATTGTCCAAGAGTAATCGTGGTCCAGAGTAGCGTTCCTCTGTCATTTCCCTTAAGATCCTGTGAAGTTTGATGGATTCTAGGAACCCTGGCCTGCAAATTTCTACTTTGTACCCAACATTGATCCCACAGGATGGCTGTCAGTGGGAGGAAGGAGCATTTAGCTGTCCATTTCCTCCCGTGTGCAATGCCAGTGTGTCCTTCTGTGTGCCCTGTGCAGCCACGGAGAAGAGCAGAGAGGGAAGGGGCCGGGCCCAGGGCTGTGCCCCAGGGCTGAGCCTTTCACAGCTCCTGTGCCGGCCCCAGGGAGCCTGAGCTGCTCCTGCTGCCACTGCCAAGCCCTGGCCCTGCCTGGGGCTGGGTTTGGAGCTGCTGGCAGACCCAGGGAGTCCTTTCTGTCCCGTGTGCCCCGCAAGGGGCTCCTTCCATCCCAGTGTGGGGCCACTGCAGGCACTTGGTCCCCCTGGCCCTGCTGTGAGGGAAGGCAGAGCCCAGGGAGTGCCTTGGAGGGCACCAATCACCCAGGTGCCCTCACTGCCACTCGGGCCTGAAGGAGAATCTTCAGCAGTGTCACGGGAGCTGTTCTCTCCTGCCTTTCTTTGCAGCTGAACCTGATGATGAAGATAATCCTAATCAGGAAGATGATCCTGTTGACAACGATGTTCTGGGTTCCCATCCCATACCCATTACTGAGTCTCTGGGATATGGGCAGGGTAGGTCAGGGCCTTTCCCCCTGGGAGAGCTCTGCCAGCTCAGAGCCCACAGCTCGGCCAGGGGGGCATCGCTGCAGGTGCCAGGACAGAACCACGCACGTGTGTGCCCTCGCCCTGCGCCATCCCCTCACCGCTCCTGCGGCTCAGTGGTGTCCCTGCAGATGAGCAGAGATGACAGAAGCCTCTGTGGCTGTTGAGTTACAGGGCTGTCTGCACGGAGGACTTTCCCAGGTCCTTTGGTGGATGTTGCACGCAAGCCCAGCTCCCGTCGCAGACGTGAGTAGTGTGTCCCTGCTGACCCCGCAGGCTGAGCCCTGCTTCTGTGGGACCCATTGCTAGGAAATGGAAATATTTCTCTTAAGGTCCCCTGAGAAGGAAGAACAAACGCATAGGAGCTCGTAAGTCCCTTGAGGAATCCAAACATCTAGAAAAAATACGGAGTGATGTGGACAGCCAGCGTGGTGGGTGCATTCCCTCAGCCTTCCCTGGGGCTCAGCAGCCGGGGGCTTTGGCTGCACATCTGCACACGCCGTGCCCGGCACAGCGGGAAGGGATCCATGGCAGCCTCGCTGCCCCACTGCTGCTTCCACGCCCTGCAGGGCTGCTCCCCAGCCTGGCCTGGCTGCAGCTTCTCCCCAGCCTCTGCTGGAAGGCGTTTGCCATCAGCTGACAGGGAGCCCAAACTGCACCACGGGCCCGAGATCCCCTGCGATTTGCCGGTCTCTGGGTAGATGCAGCGAGGCAGCTGTTTGCAGGAGGGAGGGCCCTGGAGCAGCTCCAAAACCCAGAGCATTTTCCTTGTCATTCTCCCTGTCTTTGACAAGTATTGCCTGGAGCAGAAGGGCACAGCAGAGAGGAATTATGGCATGCAGGCTCAGGGGCTCGGGTACTGAGCAGTCCTGGTGCAAGGGGCAGCAAGGTGCCTGCAGGCCCCAGCTCGGGGGAAAACTGGGAGCCAGAACGTCCTGGCCGGATCCACCGTGCTGCCAGCTCAGCAGGGCAGCACAGCACGGGCTCACGCTCCCCTTTGCTCCCACAGATGCAGCCGGCACCTCAACACGTAATGACAACATCTGGAGGAAAGTCTTCTGCTGGGGAACACCTTGTCTGCTTAAGTTGATGGCCATTCTGGCTGTTGGGGCACTTTGCCCCTTGATTTTCTGTGCTGGAATCTTATGTTGCTGGAAGGGAAAATGGTGAGTATTTAATGATTTTCTACTTCAAACAGCTGCCTTTAAAGGCTGCTCATGGTCAGGGAACATTCCCAGTGAGGCTGCAGTGGAGCTGTGGCCAGTCCATGGTTGTCCAAATGACTCTGCTGAGGGTTCTGTTGCTGCCCACTGCTTACGTTGGCCTCTGAAGTGCGGGGCCTTGTCCTGGGGGGCCGGCTGGGGCTGCAGCCAGGGCTGGCTCCCACTGAGGCTGCGTGGCCGAGAGCAGCCCCAGGGGCACAGGGCAGAGGCAGAGCACGGTGGGGAGGAGAAAGAGCAGGGAGGAGATTGCCCTGGAAAGGCAGAGGCGCTCTGGGGCCCGCTCCTGGCCAGGGACCCTGCCCAGAGCCGTCCCCTGCTCGCCGGGGCCGTGAGGGGCAGCTGTGCAGCTGGGCCAAGCTGTGCCAGCAGCTCCAGCCGTGCTGGGGAGCCTTGCCAGCCCTGGGCCCTGCTGTGCAGGAGGGTCCCTGTGTGCCACTGGCAGCTGGGGACTCAGCCACCTCCTCTCTCCACAGTCGCGCTGCCGCTGCTCCAGCATCCCGGCCGAGAAGGCGTGCCTCTCCCTCTCCCCCAGAGAGCCCAGAGACCCTCGGTTTTGACAGCTCTCACACGTGGCCTCGGCAGCAGCAGCTGCCCAAGAAAGCAGAGCACCAGCCCTCCGTGCCTCCCCCACGGCCCCCCAGCCCGGCCCTGAAGCGGAAGCCTCCTGAGATCCCCCCACCTCCTCCCCTCCCGAGCTCACCACCCTGGTCCAGCTAGGACTGCAACTGGCCAGCCACGCAGGGCTTGGGCCACCAACAGCTGGGGGCACCTGCTCTCCTCTACAAACAGCACGTGTTACCTATGGGCAACAGCCAGACTCAGTTCTCATACTCTTGGACCTTCAACAAGAAGGGCTGAAGATTTTCCCATGCCCTTTCTCATCCTTTACCACTTTGATTTTCATACAGCTTGGAGCTGGTCGCATCTCTTAAAGACTTTTCTAGCTCTGCATGTTTTACCTTACCTGAAGGAAAAAAAAATAAAAAAAAATTCTTCGGTTTAAATTTCATTTTTTGTGTGGTTAGGCCGCTCACATTTTGAGCAATTAATTTTCTATGGTACTTCTTCTTCCCTTTTCATTGCTATCTATAAAAAGTTCATCTGGACATAAAAATCACCAGAATTACTGAGATTTACCTCAAAGCCCAGAGGAGAATCTAGCACAAAATATTCTCCCTGTGTACTGCACAACAAGAAATATTCAGAGGAAGACACAGTGGCAGCTGAGGCTCTTTGAATTCCCGGAATACTGAGCCTGCAGAGGAGGCAGACAGCCCTGGCAGTGGCTGAGGGGACTTTTCCTCACAGACTCCTCTGAAAGTGTGTCAGGCTCCTCCTGAGCTACAAACAATTCTCTATTCCTCAACAAAGCTACTCAGGTTCTTGACTTATCTTAAAGAGCAAAAGCAAATGTGGTCAGAAATTTCTCATCAAAGCCTGTTTGCAGAGAAACCCCATCATATGTGAGCAAATATTTCTTAGCATCAGTTCACTCAAAAGAAAGCCAACCCTGAATTAAGCAGCGCTTTAAATGAGGTTGAATTCTCTTTCCTCACCTATCAGCCAGATTGGTTTGCCTCTTTTTTGTCCTAGAGAGAACATTAGAACGATTTGCTCTTGGCAGGACTCCTTGCATGGCTCCCAAACTGGTTGCTGTTCACCACGCCTTGCCTGGGCTCTTAATGCAGCCTGTTAGCAGCACCTGACATTGCCACCCTGTTCAGCCCTTGGGCACGGCTGGTGCCACGGTCCCCTCCTGGCTCCTGGCATGTCCCTGCTGGTGGAGGAGCCCTGCTGGTGCTGCTGCCTGCGGTCCTACTCCGCAGCCAAAGAGAGACTAAAGTAACTGCTTCGGGCAGCTCGTTTGAACGAGTTTAACGCTTGCTCACCTCTGTCCCAGACCTCTTCAAACCCACCCAGCAACACCATAAAGTCACCTCATCTACAGAGGTGAGCAGGTCTGAGCGAACAGAAGGTCGGCTTTCATGCACATTGGGATTTTAATTTAGTGGAAGCACTCACTCGTTCACAAGCCTTACTTGTCAAAGTGGATTGTGCGATGCTATTGTGTTGCTTGTGTTAAAGAGAAACCAGAAGGGAGAAATGAGTTAAGAAATTGAGAAAGACACTTGGGGCGCAGGCTTGGCAGCCAAACGGAGCAGGGTGGCAGCCGGCCGCTTTGCCGGAATCCCCTTTCGTGCCGGACAAACGCGGACGCGGCTCCGCTGCGGGGCGAGCCGGGCGCTCGGCGAGCGGCGCTGGAGCGGCGGCGGCCCCGCCCCGCCCGTCCCGCCCCGCCGCGGGCCGGGGCCGAGCGCTCGGCCGGGCGGGAGCTCAGGATGCTCGGGCAGCGCCGCGGGCCGGGCGGGCGCGATGGAGCCGCCTGAGGGCTGGGACCCCTACGGGCGGCCGGCCCGGCGCACGCAGTGGCTGGTCAGCGCCCTCGCCTACCACTACGGGCTGGACCGCGGCGTGGAGAACGAGATCGTCGTGCTGGCCACCGGCCTGGACCAGTACCTGCAGGAGATCTTCCACGACTTGGACTGCGCCGGTTCGGGCCGCATCCCCGGCGAGGACTTCCGCACGCTGTGCCAGGTGCTGGGGCTGGAGGAGGCGGCGGAGCCCGAGGAGTGCGCGGGGCTGTGGGACGGGCTCTCGGCCGAGCTCACCTTCCGCCAGTTCCACGCGCGGCTCTGCGGCCACTTCAGCACCCGCGCGGGGCCGCGGCTGCCGCTGGGCCGGGAGAGCGAGCACATCGAGACCCAGATCCGCCTGCGCAGCCCCCGCCGCCGCCGCCGCACCGAGCCCGCCGGCCGCGGAGCCGCGGGCAGCGCCGAGCGGCGGCCGCCGGGGCCCTGCTCCCGGGAGTGCTACGAGGAGACCGTGGCGCTGGAGCAGGCCGAGGACCGCATGGCCAAGCTGGAGGAGGAGAACGGCAGCCTGCGGGAGCTGGTGGAGGACATGCGCGCCGCCCTGCAGAGCAGCGATGCGCGGTGCCTGGCGCTGCAGGTGAGTCCGGGCCGGCTTCTGCACCGGCCTCCCGGGGGCGGCTCGGCTGGCCCCGAGTGCTTCAGGAGAGATGCTGCACTCGCAGAATCAGTGTTTATAACCCCTCCACTGCCAGACTGAGACCGAAGTTGCTCGTTCATCCTCGGCATTAACTTTTTAGCAAAGTTTAGTTACAGGGAGGCTTTAAGCAGGAATGTATGGCACCGGTGTACCATCAATATAGTTGTGGTGAGCACTCTGTTAAAAGCGTAGGGCAGTTCAGCTTAACAAACCCAGGTGTACAATGCTGCTGCTGCTTCTACTGCACGTGCAGTCAGGATGTGCTGATACCATGTGCTGGATGTACACCAGTGCAGGGTTTTTCTTGAAGTGAGAAAGAACTTTTGGAGTCCTGCCTGCACAAGCACAAGCAGTGTCTCAGTGAGAAGTTCCTGTAAGGAACATTAGAAAGATGTTTTCCTTAGAGTGCGGTCACAAGAGTTCAGAGTTGGAGCCAGCTCTGCAGGCAGGCTGATGAATAGTCTGGGGCTCCTCTGCACAGCCCCATTAATTCCAGGGCTGGTTCTGCTGTACACACACTTAACAGCAGTTAAATTCCTCTGGCATGAAATAGCATGGAACAGGCAGAGCAGGGAAGGGCAGCATGGACCCATTGTTGTGGCAGGTCTCACCAGGTGGGATTTGATACTAACACAGCACTCACAGAACTCTGCTCCACCTGGGATACTTCCACTTGCAGTAGATGACTGCTGTCTTCACAATGTCCAGCAAGGCAGGTCAGAGACACTTTCACCATTTTCCTCTGGAAAAGGGAAAGGAAATCAGCAGCAAACACAAAGTCACCAGTCAGAGGTCCCAGGAAGAATGGAAACGACAAAGAGGAGAGCTCCAGAACACCCCCAGCTGCTCTCTGCTCTCTTCTTCTGAACACAACTTCATTGGAAATATCTTTTTCAGCAGACTGCCTGACTCCTGAGTACAGACCATAGTAATGACATGAAAACTACTCCGAAACTTGTGCAATAACATGGTAATGTGTAGTTTGAAAATTAATTGCATAGCTAGGTATTAAAAACTACTTTCCAGAGATTGTTTCCTTGTCTCTGTATTTGGCAAAGTTAGTTGCTGATCAACTCTATGTGACTGAAACAAAAAAAAACCAAACCAACAAAGCACAATCCAGCCCCTTCCAGTCTTCATTAAAACCCATCAATTTCTCCCTGCTTTGTGCTCCTGGTCATTGCTGGTGGGACTGCGGAAGAGCCATGCCAGCCATGCAGAAGAAGGATCCTGCTTCATAGGGAGGAAGACACCATTAACACAGAAGCACTCCCAGACCAAGTGCCTCCAGAGTGTCCTGGAGGAAATGGAGCTCATGCGGAGCTCCAGGGATGGGCAGATTGAAGAAGCCATCAGGTTCAGTCAGGAGCTGGAGAAGGAGCTGAAGAGCTCTCAGGAAGCTCTGGTCAGCCTGGAAGATTGCAACCGTCACCTGAAGAGGGAGCAGGCAGAGATGAGGAGGAAAGTGGAAGAGGCCAGACACGCTGTCCTGAACAGTCTTGGCAAAGTGAAGGAGCTGGAAGTGAGAGCTAAGGAGGTGCCACATCTGCAAATACACATCCAGCAGCTGGAATCACAACTGCAGCACGACAGGTAGGTTGGAGTCTGACAAAAAGTGCCTATAAAATCAGTGTTGGGGCACAAGTGAGTTTGAGAATCTCTGGCTGGGGCTTATTAGATATCTCCAAAACACCTTGTAAAATCTGGCCAGAGGGAAATTAGAAGCTGCTCATCCATTTTCTTGGTCGGGTCTTTAGGAGATCTAGGAGTCTTCCAGGCCAAAGTCAGGATGCTGATCTACAGAGAGCTGAAGTCACTCCTCAGACACACAACAACAGGACTCAGCATGGTAATGCTTCAGGAAAGCCCCAACACAAACTGCTGACACTCCTTCAGAAACCATTGCCAACACACTTCTTTCGCTGCCTTTCCTGGTCCGTAGGTCCCATCCCAAGCCAGCTGTAATCAGATGGCTGACTCTCCATTTCATATTCAAGCTCTTCAGCTTGTCCTCAGAACTGGGGAAAAGCACACAAGGACAACGTCTGGCCTGTGGTTTGAAACTTGCTGTGACTTCATTGCTTCTTCACTGAGAGAACAGGTAATAGAGGAGAGAAGCTGAAACGTTCCTAAACCCACAAAAGAGTAGAGTGGGAATCTCAACAAAAAACACTAGCCAACTAAACCCCACTTTTGTAGTGGCATTAACAAATCCTTCCAGAAGTTAGAAAGGTGGTCACAAATTTAATAGTTCACTGCTTTTGTTGCTTTTAATCTCAGACCAAACTTGCACTCACCGGTGGTTATTAAGTGTTAGTCATCTCTGCCCAAGTTTCAGACTGACCTATGCAATAAAATCTAGTTTATATTTCCACTGACCCAAAGCAAAACCAGTATTTCTAGACATATTTTTACTTACACTACTAAATCTAGTATTTTAATAAATTGCATCTTCTGAAGTCCTTGCCTCTTCCTAAACTCACACTTCCTCTGTTTGCTTATAAGAAGAATTCATAGTGAGTTATTTGTGGCATCCTTGCTATTGTACTGTTTTATGAAGTGAGGAAATTCTAAAAATAACCATTTTGTCCAGTGTCTTTCTGCCAGCATTTGTATGTTAATACATGCATGGTTGCAGAAGATCAAAGAAAATAGAAGCATTTCTTTAAACGTTCATAGGATTTAAAAACCACTGCGAGGGCACGTAACATTCAAGGTGACTGTCAGGGGTCTCTGGAGGAGTGACACAAGTCCTGGTGCTAAAAGGGATCACACAGCTTGTCAGGGCTGTCACCTTCTCCTTGGCATGAGCACCAAAGATCTAAGATGGGTTCTTGTCCTGTGGAATTGCTTTTCCAAAGTACGATGAAGGATAAAAAAAGATCACCTTGAAACAGGTTAAAGGCAATGAACAACATCCACTGGCCTTGCAGTGCAGGAACTTCATGGGTTACATCAAAACAAAGAGTGCAAATTTAGAAATGTAAATGACATGTTTCTTGTAAGACAACCTTCATTTGTAATACCTACTTTTAAATTGCATGCTAATTTAAAGTGAGTGTCAAGCTCAGGAATGGTGCTGGACTGACCATTTGGGAACTACACCCCTTTTTTAGCCCTGTGGCACTTTAGCAGAGGCCCAGGCCAGCTTCCACCCCTTGAGATTCTCTGTTGGCCACAAAGCACCTGCAGCTCCCCGTCCAGTGAAACAGCTCTTGGTGCAAACAGTGTAACTCAGAGATGCATAATGATAATTGGGACTTGCATGCCTGTGCTCATATTCCGTAACACATGGAATCCCATCGCTCCACATGTTCCCAGAGTGGCACAAGAGGTGCCCAAACTGGCACAAAATGGTGAATAAGCAGTGCAGGGCTGTGTGTTAGGGTGGGGAAAGTGTTCAGCAGCAGCTCTGCCCCACACAGCCTTGGCTGTCCCAGCTTGTCCCACTCCCTCTGCTTGCTCCCACCGGTGCTCAGGCAGCCCAGAGGCCTCCTGCTCCGAGAGAATCACCTTCTGATGTGCAGGAGCCCTCATCCATGGGTGTGGCTCGGGTGAGCTGCTGGGAGTGCTTGGTGAGGGGAAGAGATGGGTTGGCTGAGGCATGGAGAGGGAGGGACAGCTGGGAATCCACAGGGTTCTGTCACTTGGCAAGAGTGTCATTGCCCTGTTGGTTAAGTCAGGTTTGTCTTGGTTTGGAAAGACAGGTCTCTTCTAAGGAAGGCAGGAGCCTCCCTTGAACCTGAAACTGTAAACCCCCTCCCTCCAAATTATGATAAATTTGAAATTAAGGGGGGCTCTCAGGCAAAGATATGGGAGCAGGAATAACAGTTATTTTAGTAGGGAAGAAAATAAAAAGATAAAATAAACAATGCAGTAAACTAAAACAACACTGACAGAGTCAGTACACAACCTGACACCCTGTTGGTCAGGGTGCTCATAGCAGTCCAATTGGAATTGTGGCTGCAGCCCTCCTGGAGTGTCAGGTGGGGTTCTGTTGGAGCAGGGATCCTGTAGAAAAGGGTGTAGTCTTCTCTGAAAATCCAGTGGAAGAGGCAGCTGTTCCTCTGGGCATCCAGTGGAAATGCTGTTCTGATGTCCCAAGAGCCCAGATTATATCCAGTTGGGAATGTTTAGCTCCTCCCTCTGGGCAGAGCATCTCACAATGGGATGATGGAATTCTTATCAGCCATGCAGGGACACTCACTGGCCCCTTTCCAGCAGATGTCTCCCCAGAAAGAGGACTGGTTGTGGAAGAGATAAAGAAAATGGCCCAATGAACAGAAAACAACTGCCATACCTCTAACAGATGGTCAACAGAATACATATTGCTTCCCAGTCTAGGACAATGCTGTGTTTCAGTTGCTGTTACCTGTACTGTTAAAGCCTGCCTGTGTTTCAGTCACCTTTCCAGTGAACAGTTTTCTCCCCTGCCAGCTGCCACACAGAGTTTGTGAGCAGGGTCTGGAGTTGGCAAGAGCTAATGCTGCAGGGTAGGGCTGGAGAAGAACGGGGGGGATTTGGGTGACCTGCAGAAAGCATTGACAATTGCAGATATCTCTCCTGAGAATTCACCCTGACTGGCTTGGTGAGCCACAGGCTTCCTCCAGCTAAAGTCCAATTTCTTCCAGAGAGGATCATATTCAAGAATGAGTCCAAGCTATGAGCTTTACACACTGTTCCTGTTTATAGTTTCATATTTATCGAGGAAATGCTTTCTTCTTTTAGGTTCAGATTTTAAAAGCTCTTTTATTATTCAAATCCCTCTTCTAGACCTTCATCTGAGACCTACTTGCAATCACTGATCTAAAATCCCAACCATGGCCTTGAGTTTTCCTCTGAAGTTCCAGTGGTGGTTTAGAAGGGCCTGGTCTTCCTCTGGGAATCCAGTAGGAAAACGGCTGCTGTGGTGTCCCCAAAACCTCAGATTCTGTCTGGATAGGAATGCTTGGCTCCTCCCCTGGGTGGAGCTTCTTCCGATGGGATGATGGAATTTATCAGCCATGCAGGGACACTCGCTGGCCCATTAACAGAAAATATCTCCTGGATGGAGGATGGGTTTGTGGAAGAGATAAAGAAAACTGTCTCATGAAGAGAAGATACCTGCCCCACCTCTTAACAGATGGCAAATAGAATACACACCTATCGTACAACCCAGCACAGGGAGGCACCTTCAGCTCTCTTGTCCAGCAGCACCATCAGGACACTGAGTTCCCAGTGTCCAGGGGGGTTTCGCGGTCACCCTGAGGGACACCACTGGTCACTGACATCCATCAGGCCTCTGAGCCATTGACCACAACCCCCTGTCTGTGACCTGCCAGGCAATTCCTCATTCTCCAAACTGTGCCTCCATCAGATCCACAGCTCACCAAGGGAGGGACAAGGATGCTGGGCAAGGCTGATGTGTCCAGGGCATTACAGAAGTCCAGGCTGGTGGCATCTCTAGCTCTTCCCTTGTGCACTGAGGCAGCCACTCCTTCATGGAAGGCCTCTGGCTTGGTCAGGCAGCACAGACACACCCTGTGCTCCTCAAGGTTTCCTTTGGCATATCAAAGCATTGAAGAGGCTGGGTGGTTTTCCCTGCTGTTTTATTGACTGACTGTGCCCTTTGAGGACCACAAGTGGAAGCAGAGCCTTAAATTGCACATGAAGAGCAAATGCTGAAGTAAAGGCTTCACCTGGGCTGTGAAACCAAAGGGCTGTGTTAGCCATGGCCACCCCAAGGTGCCAAACTTCCAGCTGGGAAGCTGCTGACAGGAGGGAATGTGGCACTTGTCTCCAGCCAGAGATCACTCACTCCTCAGCATCTTGGGCTGGAGCTGACAGTGCCTGAGGAGCTCAGAAATGCTTGGATGTTGTTTTGCGGAGAAGACTGAAAGCTCCACAACTCTGATAAAGTTGCAAAGCTGGTATGTTTATTGCAGCGCTGGACACATGGAGATTACTCTCCTTAAAAGGCATGCACACCTCTGGGAACTTCAGGTCTCTTTTTAGCTCTCTCTCAAATGCATATGCATACAATTTTACAATAGGTTCATGCATATCTATTTTTACAAATTTCGCGTGACATTTGGCGCTAGTTCTTATCAGAAAGAATTGCTAGGTCAGGCTGACCTGCCCCCTTAGCAGTCTCTGTCTCTCTCTATCTCCCTCTGTCTCCCCCCCACCACCTTTCTCTGTCCTTCACTGAAGCAGTTTCTCTGAGCCTAGGCTTTTTGCAAGAACAGGCAGTCACACTAAATAGCTACGTTTTCAAACTACAGAAACCTTAAAGATGTACATTTCACCTAAAAGAACATGGACTTCTACCCTGGAAAATTTTTACTTTGTCTCAATGTGATCTCCTGTGCCAGTGCCCAGAACACAGAGCAGTGAGCTCGACCTGGGCGGGCAGGCCCAGCCCTTGGATACAACTGCCAGGCAGAACAAGCTCCCTCCCCAAGAAAGAAAATTCCAGTGCTGAGGTCCATCTTCCCCAGGCCACGAGGTCACAGCAGGATTGTGATGTCACAGCAGGCTCTGGGGTCACAGCAGGATTGTGATGTCACAGCAGGCTCTGGGGTCACAGCAGGATTGTGATGTCACAGCAGGCTCTGGGGTCACAGCATGATTGTGATGTCACAGCAGGCTGAGGTCACAGAGCCCTGTGGTTCTACAGCATCACAGTGTCCAGCCTCTCAGTCCATAACAAATGGTGCTGACGTTGGGACAGCGGTGTCAGGACAGCGGTGGCAGCAAGAGCTGCGCGACTGGCAGAGGGCAAGGCACCATGGCCCTTGCTCTGCGCCTCTTCCTGCTGCTCCTCCTGGCCGTGGCCCTGCCTGCCAGGGCTGCCCAGGCTGCTCCGCTGCCAGCGCGGGGAGCAGGTGAGCCGGCAGCCTGGCTCCCCTGTCCCGGGACAGCGCTCCCTGCTCCCTGGGAAGCGCTGGGCATGGTTTTCCCCAGGCCTTTAGGGAGGGTTTCCTCTGCGGGAGGGAGAGGGTCCCCATGGGGCCTGGGCAGCCCCTGTTTCCTCTGGAGGGATGGGTCACAGGGCCTGAAAAGAGGGTGGAGAGTTACCCGGCTTGCCCCAGCCCCTTTGCAGCTTTGGCCTTGTCCACTGACATCTGGCTCCCACAGCCTTATCCAACCCATCCTCAGGAGCTACCTTGCTTTAAGGTCCTCTAAGAGCCAAGAAGCAAGTCACAGAAGGTAAGAAATCCCTGGAGGCAGATGCAGAGATGCCATGGTGGGTGCATTTCCCTCCCTTGCAGTGCCCAGATCCCTAAGGCAGAAGGAGATTCCAGCATACCATGGAAACACTTCTGATCTGTTCTCCCTTCTAGATGAGGGTCCTGGGAATGCTTCTCCAGGAAGTTGGATGGAAGATGGCTTGGAACCCTTGGGAGCCTTTGCAGGTAAGTTCTCAACTTTCCCTCCAAGAATTATCACAGTCAACCTGCAAGAACCAGGTGACAGAAGCTTCTGTGGCTGTTGGGTTACAGGGGTGTCTGCAGGGAGGTCTTTTCCAGGTCCTTTTTTTGGTTGCTGCACACAAGCCCAGCTCCCACGGCAGTGGTGAATAGTGTGTCCCTGCTGACCCCACAGGCTGAGCCCTGGTTTTGGGAGATCCATGCACATGAAGAGGAACTACTTTATTTTAAGGAACTCCAACAGGCAACACGAAAGATACAGGAGACAGCAAGTCCCTGGATGCAGCCAAACATCTGCACCAGATGCTGAGTGATCTGGAGAGGTGCCATGGTGGGTGCATTTCCCTCAGCCTTCCCTGGGGCTCAGCAGCCGGGGGCTTTGGCTGCACATCTGCCCACGCCGTGCCCGGCACAGCGGGAAGGGATCCATGGCAGCCTCGCTGCCCCGCTGCTGCTTCCACGCCCTGCAGGGCTGTTCCCCAGCCTGGCCTGGCTGCAGCTTCTCCCCAGCCTCTGCAGGAAGGCATTTGCCATCAGCTGACCTGGGGGGCCAAAACTGCACCAAGGGCCATGCACCCCATGAGATCCCCTGCAATTTCCCAGTGTCAGAGCACCTTGGAAGGGGCAGCTCTTTGGAAAAGGGAGGGCCCTGGAGCAGCCCCAATAACCGGATCTTTCTCCTGAATCTTATCCATTGCTTGGACAAGCATTGCCTCCTGAAGATGCCACCTTCCCACTGGGGAACAGCCCTACCTGATCCAGCTCTCCCTTTTCCTTCCTGCAGAGATGGAAGGAGAGGCTGTGCTGAAGGCTCAGTTTCCCGGAGGAAGCAGGGGCTCATTGGCAGCCTCTGCTGCAGGAAGGGAGGCGATGCCAGGCACAGTGCCAAGAGGTAATTGCTGTGCCTCTGGGCCTGAGCCCGGCTGAGGCTTGAGCTGCCCTCTCTGCTGCTTGGCGCTCCTGGAACACAGCATTACCTGACCCCTGTGCAGTGCTGGGTTCCCTAGAGAAAGGGATCCCAACACACCATGACACCATGGGAGGGTTTCCATCTGTGCTCCTTTCTAGACTGGGATCGTGACTTTGATCATTTGGAAACGCTGGTAAAGCACAGCTTAAGTACCTTGGAGCTTGGTGAAGGTAGGCTAACAGCAACCCTTTCCTAACAGAGTAATCATTGTCCAAGAGTAATCGTGGTCCAGAGTAGCGTTCCTCTGTCATTTCCCTTAAGATCCTGTGAAGTTTGATGGATTCTAGGAACCCTGGCCTGCAAATTTCTACTTTGTACCCAACATTGATCCCACAGGATGGCTGTCAGTGGGAGGAAGGAGCATTTAGCTGTCCATTTCCTCCCGTGTGCAATGCCAGTGTGTCCTTCTGTGTGCCCTGTGCAGCCACGGAGAAGAGCAGAGAGGGAAGGGGCCGGGCCCAGGGCTGTGCCCCGGGGCTGAGCCTTTCACAGCTCCTGTGCCAGCCCCAGGGAGCCTGAGCTGCTCCTGCTGCCACTGCCAAGCCCTGGCCCTGCCTGGGGCTGGGTTTGGAGCTGCTGGCAGACCCAGGGAGTCCTTTCTGTCCCGTGTGCCCCGCAAGGGGCTCCTTCCATCCCAGTGTGGGGCCACTGCAGGCACGTGGTCCCCCTGGCCCTGCTGTGAGTGGAAGGCAGAGCTGAGGGAGTGCCTTGGAGGGCACCAATCACCCAGGTGCCCTCACTGCCACTCGGGCCTGAAGGAGAATCTTCAGCAGTGTCACGGGAGCTGTTCTCTCCTGCCTTTCTTTGCAGCTGAACCTGATGATGAAGATAATCCTAATCAGGAAGATGATCCTGTTGACAACGATGTTCTGGGTTCCCATCCCATACCCATTACTGAGTCTCTGGGATATGGGCAGGGTAGGTCAGGGCCTTTCCCCCTGGGAGAGCTCTGCCAGCTCAGAGCCCACAGCTCGGCCAGGGGGGCATCGCTGCAGGTGCCAGGACAGAACCACGCACGTGTGTGCCCTCGCCCTGCACCATCCCCTCACCGCTCCTGCGGCTCAGTGGTGTCCCTGCAGATGAGCAGAGATGACAGAAGCCTCTGTGGCTGTTGAGTTACAGGGCTGTCTGCACGGAGGACTTTCCCAGGTCCTTTGGTGGATGTTGCACGCAAGCCCAGCTCCCGTCGCAGACGTGAGTAGTGTGTCCCTGCTGACCCCGCAGGCTGAGCCCTGCTTCTGTGGGACCCATTGCTAGGAAATGGAAATATTTCTCTTAAGGTCCCCTGAGAAGGAAGAACAAACGCATAGGAGCTCGTAAGTCCCTTGAGGAATCCAAACATCTAGAAAAAATACGGAGTGATGTGGACAGCCAGCGTGGTGGGTGCATTCCCTCAGCCTTCCCTGGGGCTCAGCAGCCGGGGGCTTTGGCTGCACATCTGCACACGCCGTGCCCGGCACAGCGGGAAGGGATCCATGGCAGCCTCGCTGCCCCACTGCTGCTTCCACGCCCTGCAGGGCTGCTCCCCAGCCTGGCCTGGCTGCAGCTTCTCCCCAGCCTCTGCTGGAAGGCGTTTGCCATCAGCTGACAGGGAGCCCAAACTGCACCACGGGCCCGAGATCCCCTGCGATTTGCCGGTCTCTGGGTAGATGCAGCGAGGCAGCTGTTTGCAGGAGGGAGGGCCCTGGAGCAGCTCCAAAACCCAGAGCATTTTCCTTGTCATTCTCCCTGTCTTTGACAAGTATTGCCTGGAGCAGAAGGGCACAGCAGAGAGGAATTATGGCATGCAGGCTCAGGGGCTCGGGTACTGAGCAGTCCTGGTGCAAGGGGCAGCAAGGTGCCTGCAGGCCCCAGCTCGGGGGAAAACTGGGAGCCAGAACGTCCTGGCCGGATCCACCGTGCTGCCAGCTCAGCAGGGCAGCACAGCACGGGCTCACGCTCCCCTTTGCTCCCACAGATGCAGCCGGCACCTCAACACGTAATGACAACATCTGGAGGAAAGTCTTCTGCTGGGGAACACCTTGTCTGCTTAAGTTGATGGCCATTCTGGCTGTTGGGGCACTTTGCCCCTTGATTTTCTGTGCTGGAATCTTATGTTGCTGGAAGGGAAAATGGTGAGTATTTAATGATTTTCTACTTCAAACAGCTGCCTTTAAAGGCTGCTCATGGTCAGGGAACATTCCCAGTGAGGCTGCAGTGGAGCTGTGGCCAGTCCATGGTTGTCCAAATGACTCTGCTGAGGGTTCTGTTGCTGCCCACTGCTTACGTTGGCCTCTGAAGTGCGGGGCCTTGTCCTGGGGGGCCGGCTGGGGCTGCAGCCAGGGCTGGCTCCCACTGAGGCTGCGTGGCCGAGAGCAGCCCCAGGGGCACAGGGCAGAGGCAGAGCACGGTGGGGAGGAGAAAGAGCAGGGAGGAGATTGCCCTGGAAAGGCAGAGGCGCTCTGGGGCCCGCTCCTGGCCAGGGACCCTGCCCAGAGCCGTCCCCTGCTCGCCGGGGCCGTGAGGGGCAGCTGTGCAGCTGGGCCAAGCTGTGCCAGCAGCTCCAGCCGTGCTGGGGAGCCTTGCCAGCCCTGGGCCCTGCTGTGCAGGAGGGTCCCTGTGTGCCACTGGCAGCTGGGGACTCAGCCACCTCCTCTCTCCACAGTCGCGCTGCCGCTGCTCCAGCATCCCGGCCGAGAAGGCGTGCCTCTCCCTCTCCCCCAGAGAGCCCAGAGACCCTCGGTTTTGACAGCTCTCACACGTGGCCTCGGCAGCAGCAGCTGCCCAAGAAAGCAGAGCACCAGCCCTCCGTGCCTCCCCCACGGCCCCCCAGCCCGGCCCTGAAGCGGAAGCCTCCTGAGATCCCCCCACCTCCTCCCCTCCCGAGCTCACCACCCTGGTCCAGCTAGGACTGCAACTGGCCAGCCACGCAGGGCTTGGGCCACCAACAGCTGGGGGCACCTGCTCTCCTCTACAAACAGCACGTGTTACCTATGGGCAACAGCCAGACTCAGTTCTCATACTCTTGGACCTTCAACAAGAAGGGCTGAAGATTTTCCCATGCCCTTTCTCATCCTTTACCACTTTGATTTTCATACAGCTTGGAGCTGGTCGCATCTCTTAAAGACTTTTCTAGCTCTGCATGTTTTACCTTACCTGAAGGAAAAAAAAATAAAAAAAAATTCTTCGGTTTAAATTTCATTTTTTGTGTGGTTAGGCCGCTCACATTTTGAGCAATTAATTTTCTATGGTACTTCTTCTTCCCTTTTCATTGCTATCTATAAAAAGTTCATCTGGACATAAAAATCACCAGAATTACTGAGATTTACCTCAAAGCCCAGAGGAGAATCTAGCACAAAATATTCTCCCTGTGTACTGCACAACAAGAAATATTCAGAGGAAGACACAGTGGCAGCTGAGGCTCTTTGAATTCCCGGAATACTGAGCCTGCAGAGGAGGCAGACAGCCCTGGCAGTGGCTGAGGGGACTTTTCCTCACAGACTCCTCTGAAAGTGTGTCAGGCTCCTCCTGAGCTACAAACAATTCTCTATTCCTCAACAAAGCTACTCAGGTTCTTGACTTATCTTAAAGAGCAAAAGCAAATGTGGTCAGAAATTTCTCATCAAAGCCTGTTTGCAGAGAAACCCCATCATATGTGAGCAAATATTTCTTAGCATCAGTTCACTCAAAAGAAAGCCAACCCTGAATTAAGCAGCGCTTTAAATGAGGTTGAATTCTCTTTCCTCACCTATCAGCCAGATTGGTTTGCCTCTTTTTTGTCCTAGAGAGAACATTAGAACGATTTGCTCTTGGCAGGACTCCTTGCATGGCTCCCAAACTGGTTGCTGTTCACCACGCCTTGCCTGGGCTCTTAATGCAGCCTGTTAGCAGCACCTGACATTGCCACCCTGTTCAGCCCTTGGGCACGGCTGGTGCCACGGTCCCCTCCTGGCTCCTGGCATGTCCCTGCTGGTGGAGGAGCCCTGCTGGTGCTGCTGCCTGCGGTCCTACTCCGCAGCCAAAGAGAGACTAAAGTAACTGCTTCGGGCAGCTCGTTTGAACGAGTTTAACGCTTGCTCACCTCTGTCCCAGACCTCTTCAAACCCACCCAGCAACACCATAAAGTCACCTCATCTACAGAGGTGAGCAGGTCTGAGCGAACAGAAGGTCGGCTTTCATGCACATTGGGATTTTAATTTAGTGGAAGCACTCACTCGTTCACAAGCCTTACTTGTCAAAGTGGATTGTGCGATGCTCTTGTGTTGCTTGTGTTAAAGAGAAACCAGAAGGGAGAAATGAGTTAAGAAATTGAGAAAGACACTTGGGGCGCAGGCTTGGCAGCCAAACGGAGCAGGGTGGCAGCCGGCCGCTTTGCCGGAATCCCCTTTCGTGCCGGACAAAGGCGGACGCGGCTCCGCTGCGGGGCGAGCCGGGCGCTCGGCGAGCGGCGCTGGAGCGGCGGCGGCCCCGCCCCGCCCGTCCCGCCCCGCCGCGGGCCGGGGCCGAGCGCTCGGCCGGGCGGGAGCTCAGGATGCTCGGGCAGCGCCGCGGGCCGGGCGGGCGCGATGGAGCCGCCTGAGGGCTGGGACCCCTACGGGCGGCCGGCCCGGCGCACGCAGTGGCTGGTCAGCGCCCTCGCCTACCACTACGGGCTGGACCGCGGCGTGGAGAACGAGATCGTCGTGCTGGCCACCGGCCTGGACCAGTACCTGCAGGAGATCTTCCACGACTTGGACTGCGCCGGTTCGGGCCGCATCCCCGGCGAGGACTTCCGCACGCTGTGCCAGGTGCTGGGGCTGGAGGAGGCGGCGGAGCCCGAGGAGTGCGCGGGGCTGTGGGACGGGCTCTCGGCCGAGCTCACCTTCCGCCAGTTCCACGCGCGGCTCTGCGGCCACTTCAGCACCCGCGCGGGGCCGCGGCTGCCGCTGGGCCGGGAGAGCGAGCACATCGAGACCCAGATCCGCCTGCGCAGCCCCCGCCGCCGCCGCCGCACCGAGCCCGCCGGCCGCGGAGCCGCGGGCAGCGCCGAGCGGCGGCCGCCGGGGCCCTGCTCCCGGGAGTGCTACGAGGAGACCGTGGCGCTGGAGCAGGCCGAGGACCGCATGGCCAAGCTGGAGGAGGAGAACGGCAGCCTGCGGGAGCTGGTGGAGGACATGCGCGCCGCCCTGCAGAGCAGCGATGCGCGGTGCCTGGCGCTGCAGGTGAGTCCGGGCCGGCTTCTGCACCGGCCTCCCGGGGGCGGCTCGGCTGGCCCCGAGTGCTTCAGGAGAGATGCTGCACTCGCAGAATCAGTGTTTATAACCCCTCCACTGCCAGACTGAGACCGAAGTTGCTCGTTCATCCTCGGCATTAACTTTTTAGCAAAGTTTAGTTACAGGGAGGCTTTAAGCAGGAATGTATGGCACCGGTGTACCATCAATATAGTTGTGGTGAGCACTCTGTTAAAAGCGTAGGGCAGTTCAGCTTAACAAACCCAGGTGTACAATGCTGCTGCTGCTTCTACTGCACGTGCAGTCAGGATGTGCTGATACCATGTGCTGGATGTACACCAGTGCAGGGTTTTTCTTGAAGTGAGAAAGAACTTTTGGAGTCCTGCCTGCACAAGCACAAGCAGTGTCTCAGTGAGAAGTTCCTGTAAGGAACATTAGAAAGATGTTTTCCTTAGAGTGCGGTCACAAGAGTTCAGAGTTGGAGCCAGCTCTGCAGGCAGGCTGATGAATAGTCTGGGGCTCCTCTGCACAGCCCCATTAATTCCAGGGCTGGTTCTGCTGTACACACACTTAACAGCAGTTAAATTCCTCTGGCATGAAATAGCATGGAACAGGCAGAGCAGGGAAGGGCAGCATGGACCCATTGTTGTGGCAGGTCTCACCAGGTGGGATTTGATACTAACACAGCACTCACAGAACTCTGCTCCACCTGGGATACTTCCACTTGCAGTAGATGACTGCTGTCTTCACAATGTCCAGCAAGGCAGGTCAGAGACACTTTCACCATTTTCCTCTGGAAAAGGGAAAGGAAATCAGCAGCAAACACAAAGTCACCAGTCAGAGGTCCCAGGAAGAATGGAAACGACAAAGAGGAGAGCTCCAGAACACCCCCAGCTGCTCTCTGCTCTCTTCTTCTGAACACAACTTCATTGGAAATATCTTTTTCAGCAGACTGCCTGACTCCTGAGTACAGACCATAGTAATGACATGAAAACTACTCCGAAACTTGTGCAATAACATGGTAATGTGTAGTTTGAAAATTAATTGCATAGCTAGGTATTAAAAACTACTTTCCAGAGATTGTTTCCTTGTCTCTGTATTTGGCAAAGTTAGTTGCTGATCAACTCTATGTGACTGAAACAAAAAAAAACCAAACCAACAAAGCACAATCCAGCCCCTTCCAGTCTTCATTAAAACCCATCAATTTCTCCCTGCTTTGTGCTCCTGGTCATTGCTGGTGGGACTGCGGAAGAGCCATGCCAGCCATGCAGAAGAAGGATCCTGCTTCATAGGGAGGAAGACACCATTAACACAGAAGCACTCCCAGACCAAGTGCCTCCAGAGTGTCCTGGAGGAAATGGAGCTCATGCGGAGCTCCAGGGATGGGCAGATTGAAGAAGCCATCAGGTTCAGTCAGGAGCTGGAGAAGGAGCTGAAGAGCTCTCAGGAAGCTCTGGTCAGCCTGGAAGATTGCAACCGTCACCTGAAGAGGGAGCAGGCAGAGATGAGGAGGAAAGTGGAAGAGGCCAGACACGCTGTCCTGAACAGTCTTGGCAAAGTGAAGGAGCTGGAAGTGAGAGCTAAGGAGGTGCCACATCTGCAAATACACATCCAGCAGCTGGAATCACAACTGCAGCACGACAGGTAGGTTGGAGTCTGACAAAAAGTGCCTATAAAATCAGTGTTGGGGCACAAGTGAGTTTGAGAATCTCTGGCTGGGGCTTATTAGATATCTCCAAAACACCTTGTAAAATCTGGCCAGAGGGAAATTAGAAGCTGCTCATCCATTTTCTTGGTCGGGTCTTTAGGAGATCTAGGAGTCTTCCAGGCCAAAGTCAGGATGCTGATCTACAGAGAGCTGAAGTCACTCCTCAGACACACAACAACAGGACTCAGCATGGTAATGCTTCAGGAAAGCCCCAACACAAACTGCTGACACTCCTTCAGAAACCATTGCCAACACACTTCTTTCGCTGCCTTTCCTGGTCCGTAGGTCCCATCCCAAGCCAGCTGTAATCAGATGGCTGACTCTCCATTTCATATTCAAGCTCTTCAGCTTGTCCTCAGAACTGGGGAAAAGCACACAAGGACAACGTCTGGCCTGTGGTTTGAAACTTGCTGTGACTTCATTGCTTCTTCACTGAGAGAACAGGTAATAGAGGAGAGAAGCTGAAACGTTCCTAAACCCACAAAAGAGTAGAGTGGGAATCTCAACAAAAAACACTAGCCAACTAAACCCCACTTTTGTAGTGGCATTAACAAATCCTTCCAGAAGTTAGAAAGGTGGTCACAAATTTAATAGTTCACTGCTTTTGTTGCTTTTAATCTCAGACCAAACTTGCACTCACCGGTGGTTATTAAGTGTTAGTCATCTCTGCCCAAGTTTCAGACTGACCTATGCAATAAAATCTAGTTTATATTTCCACTGACCCAAAGCAAAACCAGTATTTCTAGACATATTTTTACTTACACTACTAAATCTAGTATTTTAATAAATTGCATCTTCTGAAGTCCTTGCCTCTTCCTAAACTCACACTTCCTCTGTTTGCTTATAAGAAGAATTCATAGTGAGTTATTTGTGGCATCCTTGCTATTGTACTGTTTTATGAAGTGAGGAAATTCTAAAAATAACCATTTTGTCCAGTGTCTTTCTGCCAGCATTTGTATGTTAATACATGCATGGTTGCAGAAGATCAAAGAAAATAGAAGCATTTCTTTAAACGTTCATAGGATTTAAAAACCACTGCGAGGGCACGTAACATTCAAGGTGACTGTCAGGGGTCTCTGGAGGAGTGACACAAGTCCTGGTGCTAAAAGGGATCACACAGCTTGTCAGGGCTGTCACCTTCTCCTTGGCATGAGCACCAAAGATCTAAGATGGGTTCTTGTCCTGTGGAATTGCTTTTCCAAAGTACGATGAAGGATAAAAAAAGATCACCTTGAAACAGGTTAAAGGCAATGAACAACATCCACTGGCCTTGCAGTGCAGGAACTTCATGGGTTACATCAAAACAAAGAGTGCAAATTTAGAAATGTAAATGACATGTTTCTTGTAAGACAACCTTCATTTGTAATACCTACTTTTAAATTGCATGCTAATTTAAAGTGAGTGTCAAGCTCAGGAATGGTGCTGGACTGACCATTTGGGAACTACACCCCTTTTTTAGCCCTGTGGCACTTTAGCAGAGGCCCAGGCCAGCTTCCACCCCTTGAGATTCTCTGTTGGCCACAAAGCACCTGCAGCTCCCCGTCCAGTGAAACAGCTCTTGGTGCAAACAGTGTAACTCAGAGATGCATAATGATAATTGGGACTTGCATGCCTGTGCTCGTATTCCGTAACACATGGAATCCCATCGCTCCACATGTTCCCAGAGTGGCACAAGAGGTGCCCAAACTGGCACAAAATGGTGAATAAGCAGTGCAGGGCTGTGTGTTAGGGTGGGGAAAGTGTTCAGCAGCAGCTCTGCCCCACACAGCCTTGGCTGTCCCAGCTTGTCCCACTCCCTCTGCTTGCTCCCACCGGTGCTCAGGCAGCCCAGAGGCCTCCTGCTCCGAGAGAATCACCTTCTGATGTGCAGGAGCCCTCATCCATGGGTGTGGCTCGGGTGAGCTGCTGGGAGTGCTTGGTGAGGGGAAGAGATGGGTTGGCTGAGGCATGGAGAGGGAGGGACAGCTGGGAATCCACAGGGTTCTGTCACTTGGCAAGAGTGTCATTGCCCTGTTGGTTAAGTCAGGTTTGTCTTGGTTTGGAAAAACAGGTCTCTTCTAAGGAAGGCAGGAGCCTCCCTTGAACCTGAAACTGTAAACCCCCTCCCTCCAAATTATGATAAATTTGAAATTAAGGGGGGCTCTCAGGCAAAGATATGGGAGCAGGAATAACAGTTATTTTAGTAGGGAAGAAAATAAAAAGATAAAATAAACAATGCAGTAAACTAAAACAACACTGACAGAGTCAGTACACAACCTGACACCCTGTTGGTCAGGGTGCTCATAGCAGTCCAATTGGAATTGTGGCTGCAGCCCTCCTGGAGTGTCAGGTGGGGTTCTGTTGGAGCAGGGATCCTGTAGAAAAGGGTGTAGTCTTCTCTGAAAATCCAGTGGAAGAGGCAGCTGTTCCTCTGGGCATCCAGTGGAAATGCTGTTCTGATGTCCCAAGAGCCCAGATTATATCCAGTTGGGAATGTTTAGCTCCTCCCTCTGGGCAGAGCATCTCACAATGGGATGATGGAATTCTTATCAGCCATGCAGGGACACTCACTGGCCCCTTTCCAGCAGATGTCTCCCCAGAAAGAGGACTGGTTGTGGAAGAGATAAAGAAAATGGCCCAATGAACAGAAAACAACTGCCATACCTCTAACAGATGGTCAACAGAATACATATTGCTTCCCAGTCTAGGACAATGCTGTGTTTCAGTTGCTGTTACCTGTACTGTTAAAGCCTGCCTGTGTTTCAGTCACCTTTCCAGTGAACAGTTTTCTCCCCTGCCAGCTGCCACACAGAGTTTGTGAGCAGGGTCTGGAGTTGGCAAGAGCTAATGCTGCAGGGTAGGGCTGGAGAAGAACGGGGGGGATTTGGGTGACCTGCAGAAAGCATTGACAATTGCAGATATCTCTCCTGAGAATTCACCCTGACTGGCTTGGTGAGCCACAGGCTTCCTCCAGCTAAAGTCCAATTTCTTCCAGAGAGGATCATATTCAAGAATGAGTCCAAGCTATGAGCTTTACACACTGTTCCTGTTTATAGTTTCATATTTATCGAGGAAATGCTTTCTTCTTTTAGGTTCAGATTTTAAAAGCTCTTTTATTATTCAAATCCCTCTTCTAGACCTTCATCTGAGACCTACTTGCAATCACTGATCTAAAATCCCAACCATGGCCTTGAGTTTTCCTCTGAAGTTCCAGTGGTGGTTTAGAAGGGCCTGGTCTTCCTCTGGGAATCCAGTAGGAAAACGGCTGCTGTGGTGTCCCCAAAACCTCAGATTCTGTCTGGATAGGAATGCTTGGCTCCTCCCCTGGGTGGAGCTTCTTCCGATGGGATGATGGAATTTATCAGCCATGCAGGGACACTCGCTGGCCCATTAACAGAAAATATCTCCTGGATGGAGGATGGGTTTGTGGAAGAGATAAAGAAAACTGTCTCATGAAGAGAAGATACCTGCCCCACCTCTTAACAGATGGCAAATAGAATACACACCTATCGTACAACCCAGCACAGGGAGGCACCTTCAGCTCTCTTGTCCAGCAGCACCATCAGGACACTGAGTTCCCAGTGTCCAGGGGGGTTTCGCGGTCACCCTGAGGGACACCACTGGTCACTGACATCCATCAGGCCTCTGAGCCATTGACCACAACCCCCTGTCTGTGACCTGCCAGGCAATTCCTCATTCTCCAAACTGTGCCTCCATCAGATCCACAGCTCACCAAGGGAGGGACAAGGATGCTGGGCAAGGCTGATGTGTCCAGGGCATTACAGAAGTCCAGGCTGGTGGCATCTCTAGCTCTTCCCTTGTGCACTGAGGCAGCCACTCCTTCATGGAAGGCCTCTGGCTTGGTCAGGCAGCACAGACACACCCTGTGCTCCTCAAGGTTTCCTTTGGCATATCAAAGCATTGAAGAGGCTGGGTGGTTTTCCCTGCTGTTTTATTGACTGACTGTGCCCTTTGAGGACCACAAGTGGAAGCAGAGCCTTAAATTGCACATGAAGAGCAAATGCTGAAGTAAAGGCTTCACCTGGGCTGTGAAACCAAAGGGCTGTGTTAGCCATGGCCACCCCAAGGTGCCAAACTTCCAGCTGGGAAGCTGCTGACAGGAGGGAATGTGGCACTTGTCTCCAGCCAGAGATCACTCACTCCTCAGCATCTTGGGCTGGAGCTGACAGTGCCTGAGGAGCTCAGAAATGCTTGGATGTTGTTTTGCGGAGAAGACTGAAAGCTCCACAACTCTGATAAAGTTGCAAAGCTGGTATGTTTATTGCAGCGCTGGACACATGGAGATTACTCTCCTTAAAAGGCATGCACACCTCTGGGAACTTCAGGTCTCTTTTTAGCTCTCTCTCAAATGCATATGCATACAATTTTACAATAGGTTCATGCATATCTATTTTTACAAATTTCGCGTGACATTTGGCGCTAGTTCTTATCAGAAAGAATTGCTAGGTCAGGCTGACCTGCCCCCTTAGCAGTCTCTGTCTCTCTCTATCTCCCTCTGTCTCCCCCCCACCACCTTTCTCTGTCCTTCACTGAAGCAGTTTCTCTGAGCCTAGGCTTTTTGCAAGAACAGGCAGTCACACTAAATAGCTACGTTTTCAAATTACAGAAACCGTAAAGATGTACATTTCGCCTAAATGAAAATGGACTTCTACCCTGGAAAATTTTTACTTTGTCTCAATGTGATCTCCTGTGCCAGTGCCCAGAACACAGAGCAGTGAGCTCGACCTGGGCGGGCAGGCCCAGCCCTTGGATACAACTGCCAGGCAGAACAAGCTCCCTCCCCAAGAAAGAAAATTCCAGTGCTGAGGTCCATCTTCCCCAGGCCACGAGGTCACAGCAGGATTGTGATGTCACAGCAGGCTCTGGGGTCACAGCAGGATTGTGATGTCACAGCAGGCTCTGGGGTCACAGTAGGATTGTGATGTCACAGCAGGCTCTGGGGTCACAGCAGGATTGTGATGTCACAGCAGGCTCTGGGGTCACAGAGCCCTGTGGTTCTACAGCATCACAGTGTCCAGCCTCTCAGTCCATAACAAATGGTGCTGACATCGGGACAGCGGTGTCAGGACAGCGGTGTCGGGACAGCGGTGGCAGCAAGAGCTGCGCGACTGGCAGAGGGCAAGGCACTATGGCCCTTGCTCTGCGCCTCTTCCTGCTGCTCCTCCTGGCCGTGGCCCTGCCTGCCAGGGCTGCCCAGGCTGCTCCGCTGCCAGCGCGGGGAGCAGGTGAGCCGGCAGCCTGGCTCCCCTGTCCCGGGACAGCGCTCCCTGCTCCCCGGGAAGCGCTGGGCATGGTTTTCCCCAGGCCTTTAGGGAGGGTTTCCTCTGCGGGAGGGAGAGAGCCCCCATGGGGCCTGGGCAGCCCCTGTTTCCTCTGGAGGGATGGGTCACAGGGCCTGAAAAGAGGGTGGAGAGTTACCCGGCTTGCCCCAGCCCCTTTGCAGCTTTGGCCTTGTCCACTGACATCTGGCTCCCACAGCCTTATCCAACCCATCCTCAGGAGCTACCTTGCTTTAAGGTCCTCTAAGAGCCAAGAAGCAAGTCACAGAAGGTAAGAAATCCCTGGAGGCAGCCAAACATCTGGGCCAGATGCAGAGATGCCATGGTGGGTGCATTTCCCTCCCTTGCAGTGCCCAGATCCCTAAGGCAGAAGGAGATTCCAGCATACCATGGAAACACTTCTGATCTGTTCTCCCTTCTAGATGAGGGTCCTGGGAATGCTTCTCCAAGAGGTTGGATGGAAGATGGCTTGGAACCCTTGGGAGCCTTTGCAGGTAAGTTCTCAACTTTCCCTCCAAGAATTATCACAGTCAACCTGCAAGAACCAGGTGACAGAAGCTTCTGTGGCTGTTGGGTTACAGGGGTGTCTGCAGGGAGGTCTTTTCCAGGTCCTTTTTTTGGTTGCTGCACACAAGCCCAGCTCCCACGGCAGTGGTGAATAGTGTGTCCCTGCTGACCCCACAGGCTGAGCCCTGGTTTTGGGAGATCCATGCACATGAAGAGGAACTACTTTATTTTAAGGAACTCCAACAGGCAACACGAAAGATACAGGAGACAGCAAGTCCCTGGATGCAGCCAAACATCTGCACCAGATGCTGAGTGATCTGGAGAGGTGCCATGGTGGGTGCATTCCCTCAGCCTTCCCTGGGGCTCAGCAGCCGGGGGCTTTGGCTGCACATCTGCCCACGCCGTGCCCGGCACAGCGGGAAGGGATCCATGGCAGCCTCGCTGCCCCGCTGCTGCTTCCACGCCCTGCAGGGCTGTTCCCCAGCCTGGCCTGGCTGCAGCTTCTCCCCAGCCTCTGCAGGAAGGCATTTGCCATCAGCTGACCTGGGGGGCCAAAACTGCACCAAGGGCCATGCACCCCATGAGATCCCCTGCAATTTCCCAGTGTCAGAGCACCTTGGAAGGGGCAGCTCTTTGGAAAAGGGAGGGCCCTGGAGCAGCCCCAATAACCGGATCTTTCTCCTGAATCTTATCCATTGCTTGGACAAGCATTGCCTCCTGAAGATGCCACCTTCCCACTGGGGAACAGCCCTACCTGATCCAGCTCTCCCTTTTCCTTCCTGCAGAGATGGAAGGAGAGGCTGTGCTGAAGGCTCAGTTTCCCGGAGGAAGCAGGGGCTCATTGGCAGCCTCTGCTGCAGGAAGGGAGGCGATGCCAGGCACAGTGCCAAGAGGTAATTGCTGTGCCTCTGGGCCTGAGCCCGGCTGAGGCTTGAGCTGCCCTCTCTGCTGCTTGGCGCTCCTGGAACACAGCATTACCTGACCCCTGTGCAGTGCTGGGTTCCCTAGAGAAAGGGATCCCAACACACCATGACACCATGGGAGGGTTTCCATCTGTGCTCCTTTCTAGACTGGGATCGTGACTTTGATCATTTGGAAACGCTGGTAAAGCACAGCTTAAGTACCTTGGAGCTTGGTGAAGGTAGGCTAACAGCAACCCTTTCCTAACAGAGTAATCATTGTCCAAGAGTAATCGTGGTCCAGAGTAGCGTTCCTCTGTCATTTCCCTTAAGATCCTGTGAAGTTTGATGGATTCTAGGAACCCTGGCCTGCAAATTTCTACTTTGTACCCAACATTGATCCCACAGGATGGCTGTCAGTGGGAGGAAGGAGCATTTAGCTGTCCATTTCCTCCCGTGTGCAATGCCAGTGTGTCCTTCTGTGTGCCCTGTGCAGCCACGGAGAAGAGCAGAGAGGGAAGGGGCCGGGCCCAGGGCTGTGCCCCGGGGCTGAGCCTTTCACAGCTCCTGTGCCAGCCCCAGGGAGCCTGAGCTGCTCCTGCTGCCACTGCCAAGCCCTGGCCCTGCCTGGGGCTGGGTTTGGAGCTGCTGGCAGACCCAGGGAGTCCTTTCTGTCCCGTGTGCCCCGCAAGGGGCTCCTTCCATCCCAGTGTGGGGCCACTGCAGGCACGTGGTCCCCCTGGCCCTGCTGTGAGTGGAAGGCAGAGCTGAGGGAGTGCCTTGGAGGGCACCAATCACCCAGGTGCCCTCACTGCCACTCGGGCCTGAAGGAGAATCTTCAGCAGTGTCACGGGAGCTGTTCTCTCCTGCCTTTCTTTGCAGCTGAACCTGATGATGAAGATAATCCTAATCAGGAAGATGATCCTGTTGACAACGATGTTCTGGGTTCCCATCCCATACCCATTACTGAGTCTCTGGGATATGGGCAGGGTAGGTCAGGGCCTTTCCCCCTGGGAGAGCTCTGCCAGCTCAGAGCCCACAGCTCGGCCAGGGGGGCATCGCTGCAGGTGCCAGGACAGAACCACGCACGTGTGTGCCCTCGCCCTGCACCATCCCCTCACCGCTCCTGCGGCTCAGTGGTGTCCCTGCAGATGAGCAGAGATGACAGAAGCCTCTGTGGCTGTTGAGTTACAGGGCTGTCTGCACGGAGGACTTTCCCAGGTCCTTTGGTGGATGTTGCACGCAAGCCCAGCTCCCGTCGCAGACGTGAGTAGTGTGTCCCTGCTGACCCCGCAGGCTGAGCCCTGCTTCTGTGGGACCCATTGCTAGGAAATGGAAATATTTCTCTTAAGGTCCCCTGAGAAGGAAGAACAAACGCATAGGAGCTCGTAAGTCCCTTGAGGAATCCAAACATCTAGAAAAAATACGGAGTGATGTGGACAGCCAGCGTGGTGGGTGCATTCCCTCAGCCTTCCCTGGGGCTCAGCAGCCGGGGGCTTTGGCTGCACATCTGCACACGCCGTGCCCGGCACAGCGGGAAGGGATCCATGGCAGCCTCGCTGCCCCACTGCTGCTTCCACGCCCTGCAGGGCTGCTCCCCAGCCTGGCCTGGCTGCAGCTTCTCCCCAGCCTCTGCTGGAAGGCGTTTGCCATCAGCTGACAGGGAGCCCAAACTGCACCACGGGCCCGAGATCCCCTGCGATTTGCCGGTCTCTGGGTAGATGCAGCGAGGCAGCTGTTTGCAGGAGGGAGGGCCCTGGAGCAGCTCCAAAACCCAGAGCATTTTCCTTGTCATTCTCCCTGTCTTTGACAAGTATTGCCTGGAGCAGAAGGGCACAGCAGAGAGGAATTATGGCATGCAGGCTCAGGGGCTCGGGTACTGAGCAGTCCTGGTGCAAGGGGCAGCAAGGTGCCTGCAGGCCCCAGCTCGGGGGAAAACTGGGAGCCAGAACGTCCTGGCCGGATCCACCGTGCTGCCAGCTCAGCAGGGCAGCACAGCACGGGCTCACGCTCCCCTTTGCTCCCACAGATGCAGCCGGCACCTCAACACGTAATGACAACATCTGGAGGAAAGTCTTCTGCTGGGGAACACCTTGTCTGCTTAAGTTGATGGCCATTCTGGCTGTTGGGGCACTTTGCCCCTTGATTTTCTGTGCTGGAATCTTATGTTGCTGGAAGGGAAAATGGTGAGTATTTAATGATTTTCTACTTCAAACAGCTGCCTTTAAAGGCTGCTCATGGTCAGGGAACATTCCCAGTGAGGCTGCAGTGGAGCTGTGGCCAGTCCATGGTTGTCCAAATGACTCTGCTGAGGGTTCTGTTGCTGCCCACTGCTTACGTTGGCCTCTGAAGTGCGGGGCCTTGTCCTGGGGGGCCGGCTGGGGCTGCAGCCAGGGCTGGCTCCCACTGAGGCTGCGTGGCCGAGAGCAGCCCCAGGGGCACAGGGCAGAGGCAGAGCACGGTGGGGAGGAGAAAGAGCAGGGAGGAGATTGCCCTGGAAAGGCAGAGGCGCTCTGGGGCCCGCTCCTGGCCAGGGACCCTGCCCAGAGCCGTCCCCTGCTCGCCGGGGCCGTGAGGGGCAGCTGTGCAGCTGGGCCAAGCTGTGCCAGCAGCTCCAGCCGTGCTGGGGAGCCTTGCCAGCCCTGGGCCCTGCTGTGCAGGAGGGTCCCTGTGTGCCACTGGCAGCTGGGGACTCAGCCACCTCCTCTCTCCACAGTCGCGCTGCCGCTGCTCCAGCATCCCGGCCGAGAAGGCGTGCCTCTCCCTCTCCCCCAGAGAGCCCAGAGACCCTCGGTTTTGACAGCTCTCACACGTGGCCTCGGCAGCAGCAGCTGCCCAAGAAAGCAGAGCACCAGCCCTCCGTGCCTCCCCCACGGCCCCCCAGCCCGGCCCTGAAGCGGAAGCCTCCTGAGATCCCCCCACCTCCTCCCCTCCCGAGCTCACCACCCTGGTCCAGCTAGGACTGCAACTGGCCAGCCACGCAGGGCTTGGGCCACCAACAGCTGGGGGCACCTGCTCTCCTCTACAAACAGCACGTGTTACCTATGGGCAACAGCCAGACTCAGTTCTCATACTCTTGGACCTTCAACAAGAAGGGCTGAAGATTTTCCCATGCCCTTTCTCATCCTTTACCACTTTGATTTTCATACAGCTTGGAGCTGGTCGCATCTCTTAAAGACTTTTCTAGCTCTGCATGTTTTACCTTACCTGAAGGAAAAAAAAATAAAAAAAAATTCTTCGGTTTAAATTTCATTTTTTGTGTGGTTAGGCCGCTCACATTTTGAGCAATTAATTTTCTATGGTACTTCTTCTTCCCTTTTCATTGCTATCTATAAAAAGTTCATCTGGACATAAAAATCACCAGAATTACTGAGATTTACCTCAAAGCCCAGAGGAGAATCTAGCACAAAATATTCTCCCTGTGTACTGCACAACAAGAAATATTCAGAGGAAGACACAGTGGCAGCTGAGGCTCTTTGAATTCCCGGAATACTGAGCCTGCAGAGGAGGCAGACAGCCCTGGCAGTGGCTGAGGGGACTTTTCCTCACAGACTCCTCTGAAAGTGTGTCAGGCTCCTCCTGAGCTACAAACAATTCTCTATTCCTCAACAAAGCTACTCAGGTTCTTGACTTATCTTAAAGAGCAAAAGCAAATGTGGTCAGAAATTTCTCATCAAAGCCTGTTTGCAGAGAAACCCCATCATATGTGAGCAAATATTTCTTAGCATCAGTTCACTCAAAAGAAAGCCAACCCTGAATTAAGCAGCGCTTTAAATGAGGTTGAATTCTCTTTCCTCACCTATCAGCCAGATTGGTTTGCCTCTTTTTTGTCCTAGAGAGAACATTAGAACGATTTGCTCTTGGCAGGACTCCTTGCATGGCTCCCAAACTGGTTGCTGTTCACCACGCCTTGCCTGGGCTCTTAATGCAGCCTGTTAGCAGCACCTGACATTGCCACCCTGTTCAGCCCTTGGGCACGGCTGGTGCCACGGTCCCCTCCTGGCTCCTGGCATGTCCCTGCTGGTGGAGGAGCCCTGCTGGTGCTGCTGCCTGCGGTCCTACTCCGCAGCCAAAGAGAGACTAAAGTAACTGCTTCGGGCAGCTCGTTTGAACGAGTTTAACGCTTGCTCACCTCTGTCCCAGACCTCTTCAAACCCACCCAGCAACACCATAAAGTCACCTCATCTACAGAGGTGAGCAGGTCTGAGCGAACAGAAGGTCGGCTTTCATGCACATTGGGATTTTAATTTAGTGGAAGCACTCACTCGTTCACAAGCCTTACTTGTCAAAGTGGATTGTGCGATGCTCTTGTGTTGCTTGTGTTAAAGAGAAACCAGAAGGGAGAAATGAGTTAAGAAATTGAGAAAGACACTTGGGGCGCAGGCTTGGCAGCCAAACGGAGCAGGGTGGCAGCCGGCCGCTTTGCCGGAATCCCCTTTCGTGCCGGACAAAGGCGGACGCGGCTCCGCTGCGGGGCGAGCCGGGCGCTCGGCGAGCGGCGCTGGAGCGGCGGCGGCCCCGCCCCGCCCGTCCCGCCCCGCCGCGGGCCGGGGCCGAGCGCTCGGCCGGGCGGGAGCTCAGGATGCTCGGGCAGCGCCGCGGGCCGGGCGGGCGCGATGGAGCCGCCTGAGGGCTGGGACCCCTACGGGCGGCCGGCCCGGCGCACGCAGTGGCTGGTCAGCGCCCTCGCCTACCACTACGGGCTGGACCGCGGCGTGGAGAACGAGATCGTCGTGCTGGCCACCGGCCTGGACCAGTACCTGCAGGAGATCTTCCACGACTTGGACTGCGCCGGTTCGGGCCGCATCCCCGGCGAGGACTTCCGCACGCTGTGCCAGGTGCTGGGGCTGGAGGAGGCGGCGGAGCCCGAGGAGTGCGCGGGGCTGTGGGACGGGCTCTCGGCCGAGCTCACCTTCCGCCAGTTCCACGCGCGGCTCTGCGGCCACTTCAGCACCCGCGCGGGGCCGCGGCTGCCGCTGGGCCGGGAGAGCGAGCACATCGAGACCCAGATCCGCCTGCGCAGCCCCCGCCGCCGCCGCCGCACCGAGCCCGCCGGCCGCGGAGCCGCGGGCAGCGCCGAGCGGCGGCCGCCGGGGCCCTGCTCCCGGGAGTGCTACGAGGAGACCGTGGCGCTGGAGCAGGCCGAGGACCGCATGGCCAAGCTGGAGGAGGAGAACGGCAGCCTGCGGGAGCTGGTGGAGGACATGCGCGCCGCCCTGCAGAGCAGCGATGCGCGGTGCCTGGCGCTGCAGGTGAGTCCGGGCCGGCTTCTGCACCGGCCTCCCGGGGGCGGCTCGGCTGGCCCCGAGTGCTTCAGGAGAGATGCTGCACTCGCAGAATCAGTGTTTATAACCCCTCCACTGCCAGACTGAGACCGAAGTTGCTCGTTCATCCTCGGCATTAACTTTTTAGCAAAGTTTAGTTACAGGGAGGCTTTAAGCAGGAATGTATGGCACCGGTGTACCATCAATATAGTTGTGGTGAGCACTCTGTTAAAAGCGTAGGGCAGTTCAGCTTAACAAACCCAGGTGTACAATGCTGCTGCTGCTTCTACTGCACGTGCAGTCAGGATGTGCTGATACCATGTGCTGGATGTACACCAGTGCAGGGTTTTTCTTGAAGTGAGAAAGAACTTTTGGAGTCCTGCCTGCACAAGCACAAGCAGTGTCTCAGTGAGAAGTTCCTGTAAGGAACATTAGAAAGATGTTTTCCTTAGAGTGCGGTCACAAGAGTTCAGAGTTGGAGCCAGCTCTGCAGGCAGGCTGATGAATAGTCTGGGGCTCCTCTGCACAGCCCCATTAATTCCAGGGCTGGTTCTGCTGTACACACACTTAACAGCAGTTAAATTCCTCTGGCATGAAATAGCATGGAACAGGCAGAGCAGGGAAGGGCAGCATGGACCCATTGTTGTGGCAGGTCTCACCAGGTGGGATTTGATACTAACACAGCACTCACAGAACTCTGCTCCACCTGGGATACTTCCACTTGCAGTAGATGACTGCTGTCTTCACAATGTCCAGCAAGGCAGGTCAGAGACACTTTCACCATTTTCCTCTGGAAAAGGGAAAGGAAATCAGCAGCAAACACAAAGTCACCAGTCAGAGGTCCCAGGAAGAATGGAAACGACAAAGAGGAGAGCTCCAGAACACCCCCAGCTGCTCTCTGCTCTCTTCTTCTGAACACAACTTCATTGGAAATATCTTTTTCAGCAGACTGCCTGACTCCTGAGTACAGACCATAGTAATGACATGAAAACTACTCCGAAACTTGTGCAATAACATGGTAATGTGTAGTTTGAAAATTAATTGCATAGCTAGGTATTAAAAACTACTTTCCAGAGATTGTTTCCTTGTCTCTGTATTTGGCAAAGTTAGTTGCTGATCAACTCTATGTGACTGAAACAAAAAAAAACCAAACCAACAAAGCACAATCCAGCCCCTTCCAGTCTTCATTAAAACCCATCAATTTCTCCCTGCTTTGTGCTCCTGGTCATTGCTGGTGGGACTGCGGAAGAGCCATGCCAGCCATGCAGAAGAAGGATCCTGCTTCATAGGGAGGAAGACACCATTAACACAGAAGCACTCCCAGACCAAGTGCCTCCAGAGTGTCCTGGAGGAAATGGAGCTCATGCGGAGCTCCAGGGATGGGCAGATTGAAGAAGCCATCAGGTTCAGTCAGGAGCTGGAGAAGGAGCTGAAGAGCTCTCAGGAAGCTCTGGTCAGCCTGGAAGATTGCAACCGTCACCTGAAGAGGGAGCAGGCAGAGATGAGGAGGAAAGTGGAAGAGGCCAGACACGCTGTCCTGAACAGTCTTGGCAAAGTGAAGGAGCTGGAAGTGAGAGCTAAGGAGGTGCCACATCTGCAAATACACATCCAGCAGCTGGAATCACAACTGCAGCACGACAGGTAGGTTGGAGTCTGACAAAAAGTGCCTATAAAATCAGTGTTGGGGCACAAGTGAGTTTGAGAATCTCTGGCTGGGGCTTATTAGATATCTCCAAAACACCTTGTAAAATCTGGCCAGAGGGAAATTAGAAGCTGCTCATCCATTTTCTTGGTCGGGTCTTTAGGAGATCTAGGAGTCTTCCAGGCCAAAGTCAGGATGCTGATCTACAGAGAGCTGAAGTCACTCCTCAGACACACAACAACAGGACTCAGCATGGTAATGCTTCAGGAAAGCCCCAACACAAACTGCTGACACTCCTTCAGAAACCATTGCCAACACACTTCTTTCGCTGCCTTTCCTGGTCCGTAGGTCCCATCCCAAGCCAGCTGTAATCAGATGGCTGACTCTCCATTTCATATTCAAGCTCTTCAGCTTGTCCTCAGAACTGGGGAAAAGCACACAAGGACAACGTCTGGCCTGTGGTTTGAAACTTGCTGTGACTTCATTGCTTCTTCACTGAGAGAACAGGTAATAGAGGAGAGAAGCTGAAACGTTCCTAAACCCACAAAAGAGTAGAGTGGGAATCTCAACAAAAAACACTAGCCAACTAAACCCCACTTTTGTAGTGGCATTAACAAATCCTTCCAGAAGTTAGAAAGGTGGTCACAAATTTAATAGTTCACTGCTTTTGTTGCTTTTAATCTCAGACCAAACTTGCACTCACCGGTGGTTATTAAGTGTTAGTCATCTCTGCCCAAGTTTCAGACTGACCTATGCAATAAAATCTAGTTTATATTTCCACTGACCCAAAGCAAAACCAGTATTTCTAGACATATTTTTACTTACACTACTAAATCTAGTATTTTAATAAATTGCATCTTCTGAAGTCCTTGCCTCTTCCTAAACTCACACTTCCTCTGTTTGCTTATAAGAAGAATTCATAGTGAGTTATTTGTGGCATCCTTGCTATTGTACTGTTTTATGAAGTGAGGAAATTCTAAAAATAACCATTTTGTCCAGTGTCTTTCTGCCAGCATTTGTATGTTAATACATGCATGGTTGCAGAAGATCAAAGAAAATAGAAGCATTTCTTTAAACGTTCATAGGATTTAAAAACCACTGCGAGGGCACGTAACATTCAAGGTGACTGTCAGGGGTCTCTGGAGGAGTGACACAAGTCCTGGTGCTAAAAGGGATCACACAGCTTGTCAGGGCTGTCACCTTCTCCTTGGCATGAGCACCAAAGATCTAAGATGGGTTCTTGTCCTGTGGAATTGCTTTTCCAAAGTACGATGAAGGATAAAAAAAGATCACCTTGAAACAGGTTAAAGGCAATGAACAACATCCACTGGCCTTGCAGTGCAGGAACTTCATGGGTTACATCAAAACAAAGAGTGCAAATTTAGAAATGTAAATGACATGTTTCTTGTAAGACAACCTTCATTTGTAATACCTACTTTTAAATTGCATGCTAATTTAAAGTGAGTGTCAAGCTCAGGAATGGTGCTGGACTGACCATTTGGGAACTACACCCCTTTTTTAGCCCTGTGGCACTTTAGCAGAGGCCCAGGCCAGCTTCCACCCCTTGAGATTCTCTGTTGGCCACAAAGCACCTGCAGCTCCCCGTCCAGTGAAACAGCTCTTGGTGCAAACAGTGTAACTCAGAGATGCATAATGATAATTGGGACTTGCATGCCTGTGCTCGTATTCCGTAACACATGGAATCCCATCGCTCCACATGTTCCCAGAGTGGCACAAGAGGTGCCCAAACTGGCACAAAATGGTGAATAAGCAGTGCAGGGCTGTGTGTTAGGGTGGGGAAAGTGTTCAGCAGCAGCTCTGCCCCACACAGCCTTGGCTGTCCCAGCTTGTCCCACTCCCTCTGCTTGCTCCCACCGGTGCTCAGGCAGCCCAGAGGCCTCCTGCTCCGAGAGAATCACCTTCTGATGTGCAGGAGCCCTCATCCATGGGTGTGGCTCGGGTGAGCTGCTGGGAGTGCTTGGTGAGGGGAAGAGATGGGTTGGCTGAGGCATGGAGAGGGAGGGACAGCTGGGAATCCACAGGGTTCTGTCACTTGGCAAGAGTGTCATTGCCCTGTTGGTTAAGTCAGGTTTGTCTTGGTTTGGAAAAACAGGTCTCTTCTAAGGAAGGCAGGAGCCTCCCTTGAACCTGAAACTGTAAACCCCCTCCCTCCAAATTATGATAAATTTGAAATTAAGGGGGGCTCTCAGGCAAAGATATGGGAGCAGGAATAACAGTTATTTTAGTAGGGAAGAAAATAAAAAGATAAAATAAACAATGCAGTAAACTAAAACAACACTGACAGAGTCAGTACACAACCTGACACCCTGTTGGTCAGGGTGCTCATAGCAGTCCAATTGGAATTGTGGCTGCAGCCCTCCTGGAGTGTCAGGTGGGGTTCTGTTGGAGCAGGGATCCTGTAGAAAAGGGTGTAGTCTTCTCTGAAAATCCAGTGGAAGAGGCAGCTGTTCCTCTGGGCATCCAGTGGAAATGCTGTTCTGATGTCCCAAGAGCCCAGATTATATCCAGTTGGGAATGTTTAGCTCCTCCCTCTGGGCAGAGCATCTCACAATGGGATGATGGAATTCTTATCAGCCATGCAGGGACACTCACTGGCCCCTTTCCAGCAGATGTCTCCCCAGAAAGAGGACTGGTTGTGGAAGAGATAAAGAAAATGGCCCAATGAACAGAAAACAACTGCCATACCTCTAACAGATGGTCAACAGAATACATATTGCTTCCCAGTCTAGGACAATGCTGTGTTTCAGTTGCTGTTACCTGTACTGTTAAAGCCTGCCTGTGTTTCAGTCACCTTTCCAGTGAACAGTTTTCTCCCCTGCCAGCTGCCACACAGAGTTTGTGAGCAGGGTCTGGAGTTGGCAAGAGCTAATGCTGCAGGGTAGGGCTGGAGAAGAACGGGGGGGATTTGGGTGACCTGCAGAAAGCATTGACAATTGCAGATATCTCTCCTGAGAATTCACCCTGACTGGCTTGGTGAGCCACAGGCTTCCTCCAGCTAAAGTCCAATTTCTTCCAGAGAGGATCATATTCAAGAATGAGTCCAAGCTATGAGCTTTACACACTGTTCCTGTTTATAGTTTCATATTTATCGAGGAAATGCTTTCTTCTTTTAGGTTCAGATTTTAAAAGCTCTTTTATTATTCAAATCCCTCTTCTAGACCTTCATCTGAGACCTACTTGCAATCACTGATCTAAAATCCCAACCATGGCCTTGAGTTTTCCTCTGAAGTTCCAGTGGTGGTTTAGAAGGGCCTGGTCTTCCTCTGGGAATCCAGTAGGAAAACGGCTGCTGTGGTGTCCCCAAAACCTCAGATTCTGTCTGGATAGGAATGCTTGGCTCCTCCCCTGGGTGGAGCTTCTTCCGATGGGATGATGGAATTTATCAGCCATGCAGGGACACTCGCTGGCCCATTAACAGAAAATATCTCCTGGATGGAGGATGGGTTTGTGGAAGAGATAAAGAAAACTGTCTCATGAAGAGAAGATACCTGCCCCACCTCTTAACAGATGGCAAATAGAATACACACCTATCGTACAACCCAGCACAGGGAGGCACCTTCAGCTCTCTTGTCCAGCAGCACCATCAGGACACTGAGTTCCCAGTGTCCAGGGGGGTTTCGCGGTCACCCTGAGGGACACCACTGGTCACTGACATCCATCAGGCCTCTGAGCCATTGACCACAACCCCCTGTCTGTGACCTGCCAGGCAATTCCTCATTCTCCAAACTGTGCCTCCATCAGATCCACAGCTCACCAAGGGAGGGACAAGGATGCTGGGCAAGGCTGATGTGTCCAGGGCATTACAGAAGTCCAGGCTGGTGGCATCTCTAGCTCTTCCCTTGTGCACTGAGGCAGCCACTCCTTCATGGAAGGCCTCTGGCTTGGTCAGGCAGCACAGACACACCCTGTGCTCCTCAAGGTTTCCTTTGGCATATCAAAGCATTGAAGAGGCTGGGTGGTTTTCCCTGCTGTTTTATTGACTGACTGTGCCCTTTGAGGACCACAAGTGGAAGCAGAGCCTTAAATTGCACATGAAGAGCAAATGCTGAAGTAAAGGCTTCACCTGGGCTGTGAAACCAAAGGGCTGTGTTAGCCATGGCCACCCCAAGGTGCCAAACTTCCAGCTGGGAAGCTGCTGACAGGAGGGAATGTGGCACTTGTCTCCAGCCAGAGATCACTCACTCCTCAGCATCTTGGGCTGGAGCTGACAGTGCCTGAGGAGCTCAGAAATGCTTGGATGTTGTTTTGCGGAGAAGACTGAAAGCTCCACAACTCTGATAAAGTTGCAAAGCTGGTATGTTTATTGCAGCGCTGGACACATGGAGATTACTCTCCTTAAAAGGCATGCACACCTCTGGGAACTTCAGGTCTCTTTTTAGCTCTCTCTCAAATGCATATGCATACAATTTTACAATAGGTTCATGCATATCTATTTTTACAAATTTCGCGTGACATTTGGCGCTAGTTCTTATCAGAAAGAATTGCTAGGTCAGGCTGACCTGCCCCCTTAGCAGTCTCTGTCTCTCTCTATCTCCCTCTGTCTCCCCCCCACCACCTTTCTCTGTCCTTCACTGAAGCAGTTTCTCTGAGCCTAGGCTTTTTGCAAGAACAGGCAGTCACACTAAATAGCTACGTTTTCAAATTACAGAAACCGTAAAGATGTACATTTCGCCTAAATGAAAATGGACTTCTACCCTGGAAAATTTTTACTTTGTCTCAATGTGATCTCCTGTGCCAGTGCCCAGAACACAGAGCAGTGAGCTCGACCTGGGCGGGCAGGCCCAGCCCTTGGATACAACTGCCAGGCAGAACAAGCTCCCTCCCCAAGAAAGAAAATTCCAGTGCTGAGGTCCATCTTCCCCAGGCCACGAGGTCACAGCAGGATTGTGATGTCACAGCAGGCTCTGGGGTCACAGCAGGATTGTGATGTCACAGCAGGCTCTGGGGTCACAGTAGGATTGTGATGTCACAGCAGGCTCTGGGGTCACAGCAGGATTGTGATGTCACAGCAGGCTCTGGGGTCACAGAGCCCTGTGGTTCTACAGCATCACAGTGTCCAGCCTCTCAGTCCATAACAAATGGTGCTGACATCGGGACAGCGGTGTCAGGACAGCGGTGTCGGGACAGCGGTGGCAGCAAGAGCTGCGCGACTGGCAGAGGGCAAGGCACTATGGCCCTTGCTCTGCGCCTCTTCCTGCTGCTCCTCCTGGCCGTGGCCCTGCCTGCCAGGGCTGCCCAGGCTGCTCCGCTGCCAGCGCGGGGAGCAGGTGAGCCGGCAGCCTGGCTCCCCTGTCCCGGGACAGCGCTCCCTGCTCCCCGGGAAGCGCTGGGCATGGTTTTCCCCAGGCCTTTAGGGAGGGTTTCCTCTGCGGGAGGGAGAGAGCCCCCATGGGGCCTGGGCAGCCCCTGTTTCCTCTGGAGGGATGGGTCACAGGGCCTGAAAAGAGGGTGGAGAGTTACCCGGCTTGCCCCAGCCCCTTTGCAGCTTTGGCCTTGTCCACTGACATCTGGCTCCCACAGCCTTATCCAACCCATCCTCAGGAGCTACCTTGCTTTAAGGTCCTCTAAGAGCCAAGAAGCAAGTCACAGAAGGTAAGAAATCCCTGGAGGCAGCCAAACATCTGGGCCAGATGCAGAGATGCCATGGTGGGTGCATTTCCCTCCCTTGCAGTGCCCAGATCCCTAAGGCAGAAGGAGATTCCAGCATACCATGGAAACACTTCTGATCTGTTCTCCCTTCTAGATGAGGGTCCTGGGAATGCTTCTCCAAGAGGTTGGATGGAAGATGGCTTGGAACCCTTGGGAGCCTTTGCAGGTAAGTTCTCAACTTTCCCTCCAAGAATTATCACAGTCAACCTGCAAGAACCAGGTGACAGAAGCTTCTGTGGCTGTTGGGTTACAGGGGTGTCTGCAGGGAGGTCTTTTCCAGGTCCTTTTTTTGGTTGCTGCACACAAGCCCAGCTCCCACGGCAGTGGTGAATAGTGTGTCCCTGCTGACCCCACAGGCTGAGCCCTGGTTTTGGGAGATCCATGCACATGAAGAGGAACTACTTTATTTTAAGGAACTCCAACAGGCAACACGAAAGATACAGGAGACAGCAAGTCCCTGGATGCAGCCAAACATCTGCACCAGATGCTGAGTGATCTGGAGAGGTGCCATGGTGGGTGCATTCCCTCAGCCTTCCCTGGGGCTCAGCAGCCGGGGGCTTTGGCTGCACATCTGCACACGCCGTGCCCGGCACAGCGGGAAGGGATCCATGGCAGCCTCGCTGCCCCGCTGCTGCTTCCACACCCTGCAGGGCTGTTCCCCAGCCTGGCCTGGCTGCAGCTTCTCCCCAGCCTCTGCTGGAAGGCGTTTGCCATCAGCTGACCTGGGGGGCCAAAACTGCACCAAGGGCCATGCACCCCATGAGATCCCCTGCAATTTCCCAGTGTCAGAGTACCTTGGAAGGGGCAGCTCTTTGGAAAAGGGAGGGCCCTGGAGCAGCCCCAATAACCGGATCTTTCTCCTGAATCTTATCCATTGCTTGGACAAGCATTGCCTCCTGAAGATGCCACCTTCCCACTGGGGAACAGCCCTACCTGATCCAGCTCTCCCTTTTCCTTCCTGCAGAGATGGAAGGAGAGGCTGTGCTGAAGGCTCAGTTTCCCGGAGGAAGCAGGGGCTCATTGGCAGCCTCTGCTGCAGGAAGGGAGGCGATGCCAGGCACAGTGGCAAGAGGTAATTGCTGTGCCTCTGGGCCTGAGCCCGGCTGAGGCTTGAGCTGCCCTCTCTGCTGCTTGGCGCTCCTGGAACACAGCATTACCTGACCCCTGTGCAGTGCTGGGTTCCCTAGAGAAAGGGATCCCAACACACCATGACACCATGGGAGGGTTTCCATCTGTGCTCCTTTCTAGACTGGGATCGTGACTTTGATCATTTGGAAACGCTGGTAAAGCACGGCTTAAGTACCTTGGAGCTTGGTGAAGGTAGGCTAACAGCAACCCTTTCCTAACAGAGTAATCATTGTCCAAGAGTAATCGTGGTCCAGAGTAGCGTTCCTGTGTCATTTCCCTTAAGATCCTGTGAAGTTTGATGGATTCTAGGAATCCTGGCCTGCAAATTTCTACTTTGTACCCAAGCGTGATCCCACAGGATGGCTGTCAGTGGGAGGAAGGAGCATTTAGCTGTCCATTTCCTCCCGTGTGCAATGCCAGTGTGTCCTTCTGTGTGCCCTGTGCAGCCACGGAGAAGAGCAGAGAGGGAAGGGGCCAGGCCCAGGGCTGTGCCCCAGGGCTGAGCCTTTCACAGCTCCTGTGCCAGCCCCAGGGAGCCTGAGCTGCTCCTGCTGCCACTGCCAAGCCCTGGCCCTGCCTGGGGCTGGGTTTGGAGCTGCTGGCAGACCCAGGGAGTCCTTTCTGTCCCGTGTGCCCCGCAAGGGGCTCCTTCCATCCCAGTGTGGGGCCACTGCAGGCACGTGGTCCCCCTGGCCCTGCTGTGAGGGAAGGCAGAGCCCAGGGAGTGCCTTGGAGGGCACCAATCACCCAGGTGCCCTCACTGCCACTCGGGCCTGAAGGAGAATCTTCAGCAGTGTAACGGGAGCTGTTCTCTCCTGCCTTTCTTTGCAGCTGAACCTGATGATGAAGATAATCCTAATCAGGAAGATGATCCTGTTGACAACGATGTTCTGGGTTCCCATCCCATACCCATTACTGAGCCTCTGGGATATGGGCAGGGTAGGTCAAGGCCTTTCCCCCTGGGAGAGCTCTGCCAGCTCAGAGCCCACAGCTCGGCCAGGGGGGCATCGCTGCAGGTGCCAGGACAGAACCACGCACGTGTGTGCCCTCGCCCTGCGCCATCCCCTCACCGCTCCTGTGGCTCAGTGTTGTCCCTGCAGATGAGCAGAGATGACAGAAGCCTCTGTGGCTGTTGAGTTACAGGGCTGTCTGCACGGAGGACTTTCCCAGGTCCTTTGGTGGATGTTGCACGCAAGCCCAGCTCCCGTCGCAGACGTGAGTAGTGTGTCCCTGCTGACCCCGCAGGCTGAGCCCTGCTTCTGTGGGACCCATTGCTAGGAAATGGAAATATTCCTCTTAAGGTCCCCTGAGAAGGAAGAACAAACGCATAGGAGCTCGTAAGTCCCTGGAGGAATCCAAACATCTGGGAAAAAAACGGAGTGATGTGGACAGCCAGCGTGGTGGGTGCATTCCCTCAGCCTTCCCTGGGGCTCAGCAGCCAGGGACTTTGGCTGCACATCTGCACACGCCGTGCCCAGCACAGCGGGAAGGGATCCATGGCAGCCTCGCTGCCCCGCTGCTGCTTCCACGCCCTGCAGGGCTGCTCCCCAGCCTGGCCTGGCTGCAGCTTCTCCCCAGCCTCTGCTGGAAGGCGTTTGCCATCAGCTGACAGGGAGCCCAAACTGCACCACGGTCCCGAGATCCCCTGTGATTTGCCGGTCTCTGGGTAGATGCAGCGAGGCAGCTGTTTGCAGGAGGGAGGGCCCTGGAGCAGCTCCAAAACCCAGAGCATTTTCCTTGTCATTCTCCCTGTCTTTGACAAGTATTGCCTGGAGCAGAAGGGCACAGCAGAGAGGAATTATGGCATGCAGGCTCAGGGGCTCGGGTACTGAGCAGTCCTGGTGCAAGGGGCAGCAAGGTGCCTGCAGGCCCCAGCTCGGGGGGAAACTGGGAGCCAGAACGTCCTGGCCGGATCCACCGTGCTGCCAGCTCAGCAGGGCAGCACAGCACGGGCTCACGCTCCCCTTTGCTCCCACAGATGCAGCCGGCACCTCAACACGTAATGACAACATCTGGAGGAAAGTCTTCTGCTGGGGAACACCTTGTCTGCTTAAGTTGATGGCCATTCTGGCTGTTGGGGCACTTTGCCTCTTGATTTTCTGTGCTGGAATCTTATGTTGCTGGAAGGGAAAATGGTGAGTATTTAATGATTTTCTACTTCAAACAGCTGCATTTAAAGGCTGCTCATGGTCAGGGAACATTCCCAGTGAGGCTGCAGTGGAGCTGTGGCCAGTCCATGACTGTCCAAATGACTCTGCTGAGGGTTCTGCTGCTGCCCAGTGCTTTCATTGGCCTCTGAAGTGCTGGGCCTTGTCCTGGGGGGCCGGCTGGGGCTGCAGCCAGGGCTGGCTCCCACTGAGGCTGCGTGGCCAAGAGCAGCCCCAGGGGCACAGGGCAGAGGCAAAGCACGGTGGGGAGGAGAAAGAGCAGGGAGGAGATTGCCCTGAAAAGGCAGAGGCGCTCTGGGGCCCGCTCCTGGCCAGGGACCCTGCCCAGAGCCGTCCCCTGCTCGCCGGGGCCGTGAGGGGCAGCTGTGCAGCTGGGCCAAGCTGTGCCAGCAGCTCCAGCCGTGCTGGGGAGCCTTGCCAGCCCTGGGCCCTGCTGTGCAGGAGGGTCCCTGTGTGCCACTGGCAGCTGGGGCCTCAGCCACCTCCTCTCTCCACAGTCGCGCTGCCGCTGCTCCAGCATCCCGGCCGAGAAGGCGTGCCTCTCCCTCTCCCCCAGAGAGCCCAGAGACCCTCGGTTTTGACAGCTCTCACACGTGGCCTCGGCAGCAGCAGCTGCCCAAGAAAGCAGAGCACCAGCCCTCCGTGCCTCCCCCACGGCCCCCCAGCCCGGCCCTGAAGCGGAAGCCTCCTGAGATCCCCCCACCTCCTCCCCTCCCGAGCTCACCACCCTGGTCCAGCTAGGACTGCAACTGGCCAGCCACGCAGGGCTTGGGCCACCAACAGCTGGGGGCACCTGCTCTCCTCTACAAACAGCACGTGTTACCTATGGGCAACAGCCAGACTCAGTTTTCATACTCTTGGACCTTCAACAGGAAGGGCTGAAGATTTTCCCATGCCCTTTCTCATCCTTTACCACTTTGATTTTCATACAGCTTGGAGCTGGTCGCATCCCTTAAAGACTTTTCTAGCTCTGCATGTTTTACCTTACCTGAAGAAAAAAAAAATAAAAAAAATTCTTCGGTTTAAATTTCATTTTTTGTGTGGTTAGGCCGCTCACATTTTGAGCAATTAATTTTCTATGGTACTTCTTCTTCCCTTTTCATTGCTATCTATAAAAAGTTCATCTGGACATAAAAATCACCAGAATTACTGAGATTTACCTCAAAGCCCAGAGGAGAATCTAGCACAAAATATTCTCCCTGTGTACTGCACAACAAGAAATATTCAGAGGAAGACACAGTGGCAGCTGAGGCTCTTTGAATTCCCAGAATACTGTGCCTGCAGAGGAGGCAGACAGCCCTGGCAGTGGCTGAGGGGACTTTTCCTCACAGACTCCTCTGAAAGTGTGTCAGGCTCCTCCTGAGCTACAAACAATTCTCCATTCCTCAACAAAGCTACTCAGGTTCTTGACTTATCTTAAAGAGCAAAAGCAAATGTGGTCAGAAATTTCTCATCAAAGCCTGTTTGCAGAGAAACCCCACCATATGTGAGCAAATATTTCTTAGCATCAGTTCACTCAAAAGAAAGCCAACCCTGAATTGAGCAGCGCTTTAAATGAGGTTGAATTCTCTTTCCTCACCTATCAGCCAGATTGGTTTGCCTCTTTTTTGCCCTAAAGAGAACATTGCAACACACAAGAACAACACTGTCAGAGTCAGAACTCAACCTGACACCCTGTGGGTCAGGGTGTTGGTAGCAGTCCAGTTGGAAAAGGGCTGCAGTCCTCCTGGAGTGTCAGGCGTGGCTCTGTTGGAGCAGGGGAGTCTTACAGAAAAGGGGTGTCTTCTTCCTCCGCAGATCCGTGGAAGTCGAAGCAGCTGCTGTTCCTCTGGGGAGTCCAGTGGAGAAGAGCCGTGCTGGTGTGTCAGCATCTTCCCAGTTATATCTGGGTAAGAATGCCTGGCTCCTCCCTCTGGGCGGAGCATCTCACAATGGGATGTTACAGTTCTTATCAGTCATGTGGTGACATTCAATAGCCCCTTATCAGCAGATGTCCCCCTGTTGATTATGATCACTCAGGAAGAGAGATAAGGAGAATTTCCCACTTGACACCAGGCAAGTGCCATACAGATGTCAATAGAAAACATCTTGCCTTGCAATCTGGAACACTTTGCTAGATCAAAGATGGATGATATTATTTTCCAGCTCTCAATAGATCTGTCAAAATTTACAAATACACAAACTATCATGCATAGAAATATTTTATAATCATTAAACTAGATAGATAGAAAGATAGACAGACAGATAGATAATAGACAAATGGATGGATTGCCAAGGCAGATCGAGACATATGAATGCACTTCCCTGTATAACTTTGCATAGAAATGGATGGGGAAGGGAGAAGTTATTCTTTTCTACACGTGGGAAACAATCTTTTTTCCAGAAGAATCAGTGTTTCTTCCTCAGTGACCACCAGGGTACCTGAAGACTCCACCAAGAAGGAAGGCCCTGTGATCCCAATGGCCTGTGCCTCCAGCAATGCAAGAAAGTCAGGCCTGCCTCTTAATACTACAGTGGTGTTAAAGACGTTTATTCTCAATGTTTGGTGACAGGAGGAACAAGTTGAAGCCAGTTACTGCAAAATGCCCGCACAAGCACCACTGCATATCACAGCCAAAGGAAGGATGAAGCCCAGCCTGGCCGCAGGGGATGGGCTCGGCCCGCCCGCTGTGCCCACAGGCCGGGCCCAGGGCTCTGCAAGAGGCTTTCTCCCAGCCCTGCAAAACCTCGGCCAAGGGACCCCTTGCTGTGTTGGGAAGAGTAAAAACCCCCTCAAATGTAACCCTGCTGCACACCTGATGAGGGATCCCTGCACGCCTTAGGAGAGGCCATTAATATTCCTTTGTGCTTCCTGAGGGATCCCTGCACCCCTAAGCAGGGACTCCAAAATATCCCTGTGTGCCTCATGAGGGATCCCTGCAGCCTTCAGTAGTGACCCCAAAATATCCCTGTGTGCCTCATGAGGTGCAGGCCCAGATGATCCCAGGGAAGGAAATGTGCCCTCAGCCCAGGGACGCTCAGCATGGGCTCCCCCAGCCCTCGGGGCCGCGCCGCTGGTCACAGCAGCCCCTGCCTGGCTCCTGCCTGCCCACCCCGTGGGCATCCACGGCTGCTCCTGGGCATGGAGCTCAGCCAGGGCTGGTGCTGGCTGGGCTTTGCTGCTGATAGCACCCGGAGACAGGTATGACAACTCCATTTCTTTATTGAAAAATAAAATGTGGGCCAAGCGCTGCCCTGGCAGACAGGGCCTGCCCACCTTCACTCCGGGCTGGAGTACAGGACCAGGGGGCTCAGGGGTAGAGGGTCTCAAATTGGACGAGTGGGTTTTGGGAAGCACTCGTTCTGCTGCTGAAGCCACGGCAGGGCAGACAGGGGCAGCAGTGGATAGAAGGGATCACGAGTCCAGATCTCCTTGCCCGAGATTTTAGCCTCCTCTTCTCCAGACTCACTAGAGCACCTCTGGAGAGAGGAGGTGGCTGAGTCCCCAGCTGCCAGTGGCACACAGGGACCCTCCTGCACAGCAGGGCCCAGGGCTGGCAAGGCTCCCCAGCACGGCTGGAGCTGCTGGCACAGCTTGGCCCAGCTGCACAGCTGCCCCTCACGGCCCCGGCGAGCAGGGGACGGCTCTGGGCAGGGTTCTCAACAGTGTTTGAGCATCACAGTTCAGGACAGGACAGTGCTTATTTAGTAGCTCATGTAAAGTTTCTTGGCAACAGTGGTATTACAGGACAAGCAAATTTGCTCCAGTTCATTGTTAAAACAAAGCCAATCTGAGGAAGGTTTGGCTTCGGCCTTTGCTCTTTGTGTGAGCCCCGTTCTGCATTGAGTCCCAATCAGTCTTGGAGCCAGTTTTGGGTGAGGGCTCATCCCAGCCCTGAGCCTGGGCAGTTCTGGCCTCAAGGGGACAGCTGAGGCCGCACTGCACATGACTGGGGTTCAGGGCTCCATTATCAAGGGGCTTTGAGAAGTTTAAATTACTGTGTTTATTCTTTGTGGTTTTCTTTATGAAATTCTTTCACTGTTTTAAGACTTAGTTTTAAAAATTATTTCTTTTCCAGTGCTTTTTACTGTTATTTGATATAGTGAGTGATGGCATGATTATCCCATGGCTGAATTAGAAGACTGTAAGTGCTATAAAATGAAATCATTTTTACACTCCTATGTCTTTCACAGACTCATGCAACTTATGCTGCTTTGATGTGACCAACAGAAGAGTTTTCCTCTGCTTTTAGTTCAAACAAGCAGCAGACCTGAAACCTGTTGAAAACAGTCTCTTCACTTCACAGCTAAAGAAAACTGCCAGGGCTCTTTATTGAGCAATATAAAATCTATATTTTATATATATACTCCTGAGAAGTAACTGATAGAAATGAGGCATTTGGACTCTTTGGGAAGTACTGACCAGTTGGGCATTGGCTCTCTGAAGCTCAGTCTGTAATAATCAGTCTTTTTCAGAAGAGAATGTTCACTTTCTTCCTGGCACTCACTCTTGCATTTGTATTCAAAAACACTTCTTAAAAGAAATTTACAACAGCTCTTTATGGTCCCTTCAATGACTTTTCTCTGTTTCTCCTTAGATGCTGATGAAAACCTGGAGGATTCCATTAAAAAAGCTGCAAAGCAGATCCTGGAGAGGAGGGCATACATCTGCTCCCACCCTCTGGACAGGACCTTCTGATCCCTCCCTGACAACAGGCACTCATGAATGTCAGTCAGGGAGGAATTTGCTGCAGTTCCAGTATTTGAGACCTTAAAAGCATTTGTTATTTAATGTTTTTACTAAATATACCTGTATAAAATAAAACTACTCTCTAAACAATACTTCATAGCAAAAGGATAAATAAAGAGATTTTATTTAAAGCTGAAGTTATTTTGTTAGATAGAGAGATAGATAGATAGATAGATAGATAGATAGATAGATAGATAGATAGATAGATATAGATATAGATTAGATATGTCTGTTCCTTTTAGAGCTGGATAATGACAGGGGAGGTTTGGATGGGGAGATGTTTCTTCCCAGGGAAGGGATTGTGTGGTTTCTCAGTATCTTTGCACTTCAATCAGCTGCTCATTCACTGAGAAAGTCTGAAAGACTTGGGCAATCAGAACAATTGTGTTTGGGAGGCGCCTCCAGCTCTCCTGTCCAGCAGCACCATCAGGACACTGAGTTCCCAGTGTCCAGGGGGGTTTCGCTGTCACCCTGAGGGACACCACTGGTCACTGACATCCATCAGGCCTCTGAGCCATTGACCACAACCCCCTGTCTGTGACCTGCCAGGCAATTCCTCATTCTCCAAACTGTGCCTCCATCAGATCCACAGCTCACCAAGGGAGGGACAAGGATGCTGGGCAAGGCTGATGTGTCCAGGGCATTACAGAAGTCCAGGCTGGTGGCATCTCTAGCTCTTCCCTTGTGCACTGAGGCAGCCACTCCTTCATGGAAGGCCTCTGGCTTGGTCAGGCAGCACAGACCCACCCTGTGCTCCTCAAGGTTTCCTTTGGCATATCAAAGCATTGAAGAGGCTGGGTGGTTTTCCCTGCTGTTTTATTGACTGACTGTGCCCTTTGAGGACCACAAGAGGAAGCAGAGCCTTAAATTGCACATGAAGAGCAAATGCTGAAGTAAAGGCTTCACCTGGGCTGTGAAACCAAAGGGCTGTGTTAGCCATGGCCACCCCAGGGTGCCAAACTTCCAGCTGGGAAGCTGCTGACAGGAGGGAATGTGGCACTTGTCTCCAGCCAGAGATCACTCACTCCTCAGCATCTTGGGCTGGAGCTGACAGTGCCTGAGGAGCTCAGGAATCCTTGGATGTGATCTCCTGTGCCAGTGCCCAGAACACAGAGCAGTGAGCTCGACTTGGGGGGGCAGGCCCAGCCCTTGGACACAACTGCCAGGCAGAACAAGCTCCCTCCCCAGGAAGGAAAATTCCAGTGCTGAGGTCAGTCCCCACCAAGGCCATGAGGTCACAGCAGGATTGAGAGATCAGAGCAGGCTCTGAGGTCAGAAAAGGCTCTGGGGTCACGGAGCCCTGTGGTTCTAGAGCATCACATTGTCCAGCTCCCGTGCCCAACACACCGGGAAGGGATCCACAGCAGCCTCGCAGGCCCACTGCTGCTTCCGCGCCCTCTGCCTCAGGGAAACTGGCACTGAAAAGGGGTTGGATAAGGCTGTGGGAGCCAGATGTGAATGGACAAGGCCAAAGCTGCACACGGGCCAGACGCAGACGGGAGCTCTGGGCTGGCTCCTGGTATCTCTCCACCCTCTCTGCTGGCCCTGTGACACATCCCTGGAAAGGAAAAAGGCCCAGCCCCAGGCCCGTGGAGGCCCTCTCCCTCCCGCAGAGGAAACCCTCCCTGGGGAAAGGCCTGGGGAAAACCATGCCCAGCGCTTCCCAGGGAGCAGGGAGCGCTGTCCCGGGACAGGGGAGCCAGGCTGCCGGCTCACCTGCTCCCCGCGCTGGCAGCGGAGCAGCCTGGGCAGCCCTGGCAGGCAGGGCCACGGCCAGGAGGAGCAGCAGGAAGAGGCGCAGAGCAAGGGCCATGGTGCCTTGCCCTCTGCCAGTCGCGCAGCTCTTGCTGCCACCGCTGTCCTGACACCGCTGCTGCCAATGCCGCTGCTGCCGCAACAGTTGTGCTCAAGGACTGACTGGTGGCTCCTTGTGCTGCTGTGCGACCACGGGGCTCTGGGACCAAACATAACACTCAGGGAGCAGCAACAGTGCTGAACCATCTTCTGTGTGCGTCCACCATGCGTCCCTGGGTGAAAAGATGAGGCCTGTGGGGCAAATCCCCACTCTGCTCCTAAGAGATCTGGGGCTGCCCCAGGCCCAGTGTCTGTCGGGCTCTGAGCTGATGCCTCAGGCTCTGAAGCACTTCCGTCAGTGTCCAGCCTCACTGCACTGTTCTCAAGGCAAGCACCTACTGAAGGCTTCCCTCTTTTCCTGGGCATGCCACTGGAGGAGGTGCAGGCCCAGATGATCCCACATAGGATAAGCCGTGGATAGTAGGGATTACGAGCCCAGATCTCCTTGCCCAAGTTGCTAGGCTCTTCTGGAGATTCACAAGAGCACCTGTGGAGAGAGGAGGGAGCTGAGGCCCCAGCTGCCAGTGGCACACAGGGACCCTCCTGCACAGCACGGCCCAGGGCTGGCAAGGCTCCCCAGCACGGCTGGAGCTGCTGGCACAGCTTGGCCCAGCTGCACAGCTGCCCCTCTCGGCCCCGGCGAGCAGGGGACGGCTCTGGGCAGGGTCCCTGGCCAGCAGCGGGCCCCAGAGCGCCTCTGCCTTTCCAGGGCAATCTCCTCCCTGCTTTCCCACCGAGGAAAATAACCTCTGCAGCAGACTGGGTGTCTTGTGATGACTTAGTTCTTCTTAGAGGAAAGATTACCAATTAAATGCAGTTTTACTTTTTATTCTACAAGTGTAAAAGTGTTCTCAATTTTTCAGAATTCTAAAATTACTTTGAATAATCCTAAACTAATATGAGAAAGGGATGAAATATTTGGGGATTTTTTTCTACAAAAAATGTTTCTGAATTATTAAAAAAATTTCTGCTTTGTAAAAATGTAAAATGAAGACAAAATAGAGTCGCTTTTTCTCGGGAGGCCCATGCCCAGCTCCTGTCTGCCCACCCCTGGCTGTGCCCAGACAAGCACCTGTGCCAGTGCTGGCGGTAGCACACAGACACCTGGGCTGAAGCCCAAAGATGTTGCTGGACTCAGGCCCTTGCCTGGCTGGAGGGCTGCACCTCCTGGCCTGGCTGGACACCAGGGCCAGCACCTTTAGGGACAGAGGGTCTTGCTCTGGGTGGCTGTGGCAGCAGCATGTGCCCTCCAACAAAGTGGTATTGCAGCCATGGCAGGGACTACAGACTCGTGCATGGAGATGCAAGATGACAGCTCCAGTTCTCCCTGCCTGGGTTATTTGGCCGGAAGCTGCAGAGGCGCTCCTGTGGAGAGAGGAGGTGGCTGAGGCCCCAGCTGCCAGTGGCACACAGGGACCCTCCTGCACAGCAGGGCCCAGGGCTGGCAAGGCTCCCCAGCACGGCTGGAGCTGCTGGCACAGCTTGGCCCAGCTGCACAGCTGCCCCTCACGGCCCCGGCGAGCAGGGGACGGCTCTGGGCAGGGTCCCTGGCCAGGAGCGGGCCCCAGAGCGCATCTGCCTTTCCAGGGCAATCTCCTCCCTGCTCTTTCTCCTCCCCACCGTGCTTTGCCTCTGCCCTGTAGCCCCGGGTGCCTCCTGTGCCGCAGGGCACGGCCGCGGCTGTAAATGCGTTGGGCTGCAGCACAGGGCCAGGGCGTAGCGAGGCCCTTGTTGCACCTGCCGCGCTGCTCGGCAGCCCCATGGCAGCCCGGGCCCGCGGCCCTTCCCCGCCGCGGCCGCAGCTGGCCCGACAGGGGCGCGGCGGCTCCTGAGGCCCCGCCCGGCCCCCAAGGATGGGCCCTGCCCGCCCGCCGGGCCCGCAGCCCGGGCCCAGGGCTTTGCGGGAAGCTCCCTGCCGACTCTGCCCAACCTCCACCGACAGTGGCCCTTTGCTGCGCTGAAAAGACTGAAAATCCCCGCAGCACACCGCATGAGGGACTCCTGCAAACCTCCCTAGAGACCATCAATACTCCTTTGTGCCTCATGAGGGATCCCTGCAACCCCAGCAGAGTTCCCAGAATATCCCCGTGTGCCTCATGAGGGATCCCTGCACCCCACAGCACAGATCCCAAAATATCCCTGTGTGCTTCAGAAGGAATCCATGCACACCAATGCACAGACCCCAAAATATCCCTGTGTGCCTCACAAAAGAGCCCAGCCCCCTGCCCACCTTAGCAAGAACTTGGCTCCTCTCCAGGCCATGATGGCAAGCACTAAGCCACATTCATCCCAAGGAAGTCAAGCCCCTGCCAGCCTTACAGATGTCTCCAGTCACCTGTATACCATAGAAAAGATCCCAAATCCTCTAAGAACCTCATGAGGAACCCCAGCCACAAGCACCACTTACAAAGGACCCAAAGCCCCGCGTCTCTTACTGCAACACCCGACAGGCACAACACCCCCTCTCCAGCTCGTGTGCCTCAGGACGGACCCCGGTCATCTGCCAGCCTTACACGGGTCCCCCGTCACCTGCATGCCATAGAAAAGCCCCACTAGTCATTAACTCGAGCCAGCAGCGTGTTCCCTGACAGAAGCCAATTCCCTTCTGGGAATCAGGAACACGTGCTGTGGGGCCGGTTGCACCTGTGGGAGCAATGGGGAGCGTGAGCCCGTGCTGGGCTGCCCTGCTGAGCTGGCAGCACGGTGGATCCGGGCAGGACGCTCTCCGTTTCCCCCAGAGCTGGGCCCTGCAGGCACCTTGCCGCCCCTGGGCACCGGCTGTGCCACCCAACAAAGCCCAGCAGGCCGGGAGGAGAGCCCGGGGGCAGCGCAGCTGCTTGGGCAGGCGCTGCTGAGAGGGACAGGGGCCAAAGCCATCCCTGAGCAGCCACTGCCAGCCCTGGCCCTGGCCCCCTGCTCTCAGAAAGTTTCCAACAAATCCACCAATAAATTCCAGGTTACCTCTGTGAATTGCACACTACAGTTTCCTTCGTTTTTTCCCAATACCTGGAGGTTCCTGTATATAGTGTTGGTCTTGAGGATCTCGGATTCTTTTCAGTCTTTTTTTTGTATTGAGACAGATGAAGCAGCCTTACTGGCTTTAGTTTTGGCAGGTCTGTTTTTTTTCTTAGCATGATGATTTAGTTATTATCTACATGTAAACATATTTTCATTTATGGTTTTTTTGTTCCCCAAGCAATTATTTTGTCAATCTGTCAACCAGTTCTTAGTGAATGTTCCATATATGAACAATTTTTAATCTCTCTGTATAGGAATATAACAATCTCAGAAAGCTGTATTTTTAATTTTGATGACAATCTTTCTCCCCACTCCCAGCTTCTACCATGATCCTTTTTGAAACATCCCTGAGGATAGGTAGAGTTATTTGGGAAATGCATGGCTTTACCTGGGAATGGATTACTATTAGTTTTTGTGCTATAAACCAGCATTTCTTCAAGCTTCACACCACACCTGTCTGAATTAAAACAATGCTTGTGAGGAAGATGAAGAGCTTACACCGCAGAAATTAAAATTCCTGGGAGGAGGAGGAAGAAGAAAGGGTAAAACCCTGTTTCACAGGCTGTTTTTTCACTTCTACTATGCTAGAAGTATGGTAGACTACACCTGTCTTCAAATGTCATTTAATTCCAGAACAACTCTCTACAGTGCCAGACACCAGGACAAATTACTCCAGACTTGGCCTCCCAATGCATCAGCTTTCATTCTCGTGAGAGGTAGGCCTTTATTACAGTCCGATTAGAGCCAATCCACAGAGCAACCTTGCCACCGTGTGAATGGCAAGAAGAACTTCCTTGTGAACAGATGAATATGTCCCACTCAATCATGAACAAAATTTGCCTTGACTTGGAAGAAAGTAGACAAGGAGCCATGCAGTATTTGGGTTTTATCCAGTGACAAATGGGGCAAGAAGCTGTCACAACTTACCTCGTGTTCTACAGAACACAAGCACAGATACAGCCAATAATGCACCCACATGAAGGGACCTTCAGGACATTCCTTTATTTCTTAACAAGGAACGGGCAGCAAAATGCTGGCATTTATCTGAACTGGAAGCCGTGCTCCTCTCCTGTTTCTCCTTGAGCACACTGTGTGTTATTTGCAGATTTCACTGCCCAGCCCAGGAATCCTGTCGAGGCCAATTGCTAAATGACACAAGTACCAAAATACAGGAGCCACATAATCACCCAAGCACTAATCCAGCACTGCTTTGATGGTGCACAGGAGCACAGACTGGCTTGGCTTGGAAGGGACATTTAAAGGCCATCTAGTCCAATGCAGTCCCTGCAGTGAGCAGGGACACCTTTATCTAGGTCAGCTTGCTCAGAGCATGAGCTTGAATGTCTGCAGGGATGGATGTCCACCTCACTGGGCAACCTGTGCCAGGGTTTCCAAACCTCCAGTGCAAAAAATGGGTTTCTTTTGTGTGGTCTGAAATCGACCCTCTTTTAGATTAAAACCATTCCCCTTGGTCTGGCAGAAAAGGCTCTACTAAAAATTCTGTCCCATCTCTTTTACAAGCCCGCTTAAGGTCCTGAAAGGCAGCAATCAGGTGTCTCTGGAGTCTTCTCTCTTCCAGGCTGAACACTGCCAGCTCTCCCAGCCTGTCTCCAAAGCAGAAGGGCTCCAGCCCTCCAAGCATTTGTCCCTCCTCTGGACTAGATCCATGAGGGCCATGTCCTTCCTGCGTGGGGAGCCCAGAGCTGGATGCAGTACTCTGTCGTGGTAGAGACGGAGACAATACAAAGAAACACACTGCGTTTCCAGAAGGCTTCAAACCCTGTTTTTATTCTAGCATGCATGCTTGTTCTACATTCTTACAAAGCTCATAACTTTACACTTTGCTCATTGATCACGAGAGACAAGCAAAGTGCTCCTTGGAATAGGCAGTTGCACGTTTCTCTTATTTATCCTTCTTTCTTTCTTGGTTTCTATGTCAACGACCTTGGTAGGAAATTCAGGGGCAAAACATGGATCCTCTTGTCAAACATCTCAATGGCTCAAAGAAGTCCCTGTAAAACCTCTTCTGTAGCGGACACTTAGATGGCTAAGGCACCATAGAGGATGTAAGCCTCTGGAGATAACGAAAGGCTGAGTCAGAATAGCTAAGCCTGGAGTCTTCACTTAGGTCCTCTGGCCTAGCTTATCTCTCTGTGACCCTATAGTTTAGTTTTCCCTAACCCTTACAATTGGTCAGTTTTCAATCCCTCCTAACCCTTTATAAGTAGCAACCCAGGCCTATTCTGGATAGAAGAGCCGCCGTCGGAACCCTTCATGAACCCCCTGCAAATAAACCATCATGGAATCTCCGAGGCTGCCTTTTCCTCTCACTCCGTCTGCTTTGTGGAAACCACTGAGGCCAGCACTTGAGCAAGCAAAGAGCTGAAATTATAAAAGAGCTGAAAATCACTAAGAGCTGATAATCAAGGTGCTTGCTGAGGTTTCAGGCTATAGGGCACTTAGGCTTTGGACACTCGGCATGCTGAAGGCTGAGCTGCCTGGCCCGAGACTGCTCACCTGAAGGAACCCTGGACCCGTCTCATTATCCAGCTAGAAGAGGCCCAGTGGTGGAACACTCTTCCACAGTACTCAGGTGGAGTCTCACCAGAGCAGAGGGTTTGAATCACATCCGTCAAACTGCTGGGCACTCTCCTTTGGATGCACATGGCTGGCTCCTGTCCAGCCTCTCATCTAGCAGCACCGCCAAGTCCTTCTTGGCAGGGCTGCTCTCCATCCCTTCATGGCCCAGCCTGTGAGATCAGCTGGGCTGGGACTGTGTCACAACCCTTGGACAGAGCAGCTGGGCAGGATGAGCTCCCTGCCAAAGAAGTCCCCACACAACTCCACCCTGGCCATGAGGTCACAGCAGGCTCTGAGCTCACAGAGGTCCCAGAGCCCCGTGGTCGCACAGCAGCACAAGGAGCCACCAGTTGTCCTTGAGCACAACTGTTGCGGCAGCAGCGGCGGTGGCAGCAGCGGTGCTGACGTTGGCACAGCGGTGTCAGGACAGCGGTGGCAGCAAGAGCTGCGCGACTGGCAGAGGGCAAGGCACCATGGCCCTTGCTCTGCGCCTCTTCCTGCTGCTCCTCCTGGCCGTGGCCCTGCCTGCCAGGGCTGCCCAGGCTGCTCCGCTGCCAGCACGGGGAGCAGGTGAGCCGGCAGCCTGGCTCCCCTGTCCCGGGACTGCGCTCCCTGCTCCCCGGGAAGCGCTGGGGATGGTTTTCCCCAGGCCTTTAGGGAGGGTTTCCTCTGCGGGAGGGAGAGAGCCCCCACGGGCCTGTGGCTGGGCCTTTTTCCTTTCCAGGGATGGGTCACAAGGCATACAAAGAAGGTGGAGAGTTTCCAGGAGCCAGCCCAGAGCTCCCCAGGCCCCTCCGCAGCTATGGCCTTGGCCATTTCCATCTGGCTCCCACGGCCCAACCCGACCCACTTGCAGTACCCAATTCCCAAAGGCAGAGGGGGATCCCAGTCCATCATGGAAATAGGTCTGGTCTTTGTACCCCTCTAGATGAGCATGCTAGGAGTGTTTCCCCAGCAGCTTGGCTCAATGAAGATTTGCAGCCTCTTAAGCCTCCTGCAGGTATGTTGTCCATGTTCCCCTCAGAGAATAATGATTGACAACCTGTCAGGAAAAAGGTGACAGAAGCTTCTGTGGCTGTTGGGTTACAGGGGTGTCTGCAGGGAGGACTTTTCAGGCTCCATTCCGGATTGCTGCACACAAGCCCAGCTCCCGTCACAGGGGTGAGTAGTGTGTCCCTGCTGACCCTACAGGCATAGCCCTGGTTCTGTGGGATCCATTCCGGGGGAAATGGAAATACCTCTCTTAAGGTCCTCTGAGAAAAGGAACAAACCTAGAGGGGACAGTAAGTCCCTAGAGACATCCAAACACATGGAAGAGATGCTGAGTGATTGAGAGGTGCCATGGTGGGTACATTCCCTCAGCCTTCCCTGGGGCTCAGCAGCCAGGGGCTTTGGCTGCACATCTGCACACGCCGTGCCCGGCACAGCGGGAACAGATCCATGGCAGCCTCGCTGTCCCGCTGCTGCTTCCACGCCCTGCAGGGCTGTTCCCCAGCCTGGCCTGGCTGCAGCTTCTCCCCAGCCTCTGCAGGAAGGAGTTTGCCATCAGCTGACCTGGGGGGCGAAAACTGCACCAAGGGCCATGCACCCCATGAGATCCCCTGCAATTTCCCAGTCTCAGAGCACCTTGGAAGGGGAAGCTCTATTGAGGACAGAGGGCCCAGGAGCAGCCCCAATAACCGGATCTTTCTCCTGAAACTTATCCATTGCTTAGACAAGCATTGCCTCATGAAGATGCCACCTTCCCACTGGGGAACAGCCCTACCTGATCCAGCTCTCCCTTTTCCTTCCTGCAGAGATGGAAGGAGAGGCTGTGCTGAAGGCTCAGTTTCCCGGAGGAAGCAGGGGCTCATTGGCAGCCTCTGCTGCAGGAAGGGAGGCGATGCCAGGCACAGTGGCAAGAGGTAATTGCTGTGCCTCTGGGCCTGAGCCCGGCTGAGGCTTGAGCTGCCCTCTCTGCTGCTTGGCGCTCCTGGAACACAGCATTACCTGACCCCTGTGCAGTGCTGGGTTCCCTAGAGAAAGGGATCCCAACACACCATGACACCATGGGAGGGTTTCCATCTGTGTTCCTTTCTAGACTGGGATCGTGACTTTGATCATTTGGAAACGCTAGTAAAGCACGGCTTAAGGACTTTGGAGCTTGGTGAAGGTAGGCTAACAGCAACCCTTTCCTAACTGAGTAATCATTGTCCAAGAGTAATCATGGTCCAGAGTAGCGTTCCTGTGTCATTTCCCTTAAGATCCTCGGACGTTTGATGGATTCTGGAAATCCCGGCCTGCAAATTTCTACTTTGTACCCAACATTGATCCCACAGGATGGCTGTCAGTGGGAGGAAGGAGCATTTAGCTGTCCATTTCCTCCCGTGTGCAATGCCACTGTGTCCTTCCGTGTGCCCTGTACCACCACAGAGAAGAGCAGAGAGGGAAGGGGCCGGGCCCAGGGCTGTGCCCCGGGGCTGAGCCTTTCACAGCTCCTGTGCCGGCCCCAGGGAGCCTGAGCTGCTCCTGCTGCCACTGCCAAGCCCTGGCCCTGCCTGGGGCTGGGTTTGGAGCTGCTGGCAGATCCAGGGAGTCCTTTTTGCCCCAACTGCCCTGCAAGGGGCTCCTTCCATCCCAGTGTGGGGCCACTGCAGGCACTTGGTCCCCCTGGCTCTGCTGTGAGGGAAGGCAGAGCCCAGGGAGTGCCTGGAGGGCACCAATCACCCAGGTGCCCTCACTGCCACTCGGGCCTGAAGGAGAATCTTCAGCAGTGTCACGGGAGCTGTTCTCTCCTGCCTTTCTTTGCAGCTGAACCTGATGATGAAGATAATCCTAATCAGGAAGATGATCCTGTTGACAACGATGTTCTGGGTTCCCATCTCATACCCATTACTGAGCTTCTGGGAGATGGGCAGGGTAGGTCAAGGCCTTTTCCCCTGGGAGAGCTGCCAGCTCAGAGCCCACAGCTCGGCCAGGGGGGCATCGCTGCAGGTGCCAGGACAGAACCACGCACGTGTGTGCCCTCGCCCTGCGCCATCCCCTCACCGCTCCTGCGGCTCAGTGGTGTCCCTGCAGATGAGCAGAGATGACAGAAGCCTCTGTGGCTGTTGAGTTACAGGGCTGTCTGCACGGAGGACTTTCCCAGGTCCTTTGGTGGATGTTGCACGCAAGCCCAGCTCCCGTCGCAGACGTGAGTAGTGTGTCCCTGCTGACCCCGCAGGCTGAGCCCTGCTTCTGTGGGACCCATTGCTAGGAAATGGAAATATTTCTCTTAAGGTCCCCTGAGAAGGAAGAACAAACGCATAGGAGCTCATAAGTCCCTGGAGGAATCCAAACATCTGGGAAAAAAACGGAGTGATGTGGACAGCCAGCGTGGTGGGTGCATTCCCTCAGCCTTCCCTGGGGCTCAGCAGCCGGGGGCTTTGGCTGCACATCTGCACACGCCGTGCCCGCCACAGCGGGAAGGGATCCATGGCAGCCTCGCTGCCCCACTGCTGCTTCCACGCCCTGCAGGGCTGCTCCCCAGCCTGGCCTGGCTGCAGCTTCTCCCCAGCCTCTGCTGGAAGGCGTTTGCCATCAGCTGACAGGGAGCCCAAACTGCACCACGGGCCCGAGATCCCCTGCGATTTGCCGGTCTCTGGGTAGATGCAGCGAGGCAGCTGTTTGCAGGAGGGAGGGCCCTGGAGCAGCTCCAAAACCCAGAGCATTTTCCTTGTCATTCTCCCTGTCTTTGACAAGTATTGCCTGGAGCAGAAGGGCACAGCAGAGAGGAATTATGGCATGCAGGCTCAGGGGCTCGGGTACTGAGCAGTCCTGGTGCAAGGGGCAGCAAGGTGCCTGCAGGCCCCAGCTCGGGGGGAAACTGGGAGCCAGAACATCCTGGCCGGATCCACCGTGCTGCCAGCTCAGCAGGGCAGCACAGCACGGGCTCACGCTCCCCTTTGCTCCCACAGATGCAGCCGGCACCGCAACACGTAATGACAACATATGGAAAAGCATGAGAAAAGTCTTCTGTTGGGGAACTCCCTTGTTTGCTAAAGGTGATGGTAATTGTGGCTGGGGCGGCACTTTGCCTGGCCATTTGCTTTACCGCAGTCTGGTACTTCAAGATAATACAGTGAGTATTTAATGATTCTCTACTTCAAACAGCTGCCTTTAAAGGCTGCTCATAGTCAGGGAACATTCCCAGGGAGGCTGCAGTGGAGTTGTGGCCAGTCCATGACTGTCCAAATGACTCTGCTGAGGGTTCTGCTGCTGCCCAGTGCTTTCATTGGCCTCTGAAGTGCTGGGCCTTGTCCTGGGGGGCCGGCTGGGGCTGCAGCCAGGGCTGGCTCCCACTGAGGCTGCATGGCCAAGAGCAGCCCCAGGGGCACAGGGCAGAGGCAGAGCACGGTGGGAAGGAGAAAGAGCAGGGAGGAGATTGCCCTGGAAAGGCAGAGGCGCTCTGGGGCCCGCTCCTGGCCAGGGACCCTGCCCAGAGCCATCCCCTGCTCACCGGGGCCGTGAGGGGCAGCTGTGCAGCTGGGCCAAGCTGTGCCAGCAGCTCCAGCCGTGCTGGGGAGCCTTGCCAGCCCTGGGCCCTGCTGTGCAGGAGGGTCCCTGTGTGCCACTGGCAGCTGGGGCCTCAGCCACCTCCTCTCTCCACAGGTGCTCTTGTGAATCTCCAGAAGAGCCTAGCAACTTGGCCAAGGAGATCTGGGCTCGTGATCCCTTCTATCCACGGCTGCCCCTATGTGCCCTTCCGTGGCTTCAGCAGCAGAACGAGGCCTTCCCAAAACCCACCCCTCCAAAACGAGACCCTCTACCCCTGAGCCCCCTGGTCCTGTGCTCCCGCCCGGAGTGAAGGTGGGCAGGCCCTGTCTGCTAGGGCAGAGCTTCGCCCACATTTTTCAATAAAGAAATGGAGTTTTCACAGCTCTGTCCTAGTGCTAGCAGCAGCAAAGCCCAGCCAGCACCAGCCCTGGCTGAGCTCCATGCCCAGGAGCAGCCGTGGATGCCCACGGTGTGGGCAGGCAGGAGCCAGGCAGGGGCTGCTGTGATCAGCGGCGCGGCCCCGAGGGCTGGGGGAGCCCATGCTGAGCGTCCCTGGGCTGAGGGCACATTTCCTTCCATGGGATCATCTGGGCCTGCACCTCCTCTAGCGGTATGCCCAGGAAAAGAGGGAAGCCTTCAGTAGGTGCTTGCCTTGAGAACAGTGCAGTGAGGCTGGACTCTGAAAGAAAATCCTTCAGAGCCTGAGGCATCAGCTCAGAGCCCGACAGACACTGGGCCTGGGGCAGCCCCAGATCTCTTAGGAGCAGAGTGGGGATTTGCCCCACAGGCCTCATCTTTTAACCCAGGGACGCATGGTGGACGCACACGGAAAATGGTTCAGCACTGTTGCTGCTCCCTGAGTGTTATGGTCCCAGAGCCCCGTGGTTGCACAGCAGCACAAGGAGCCACCAGTCAGTCCTTGAGCACAACTGTTGCGGCAGCAGTGGCGGTGGCAGCAGCGGTGCTGACGTTGGGACAGCGGTGTCAGGACAGCGGTGGCAGCAAGAGCTGCGCGACTGGCAGAGGGCAAGGCACCATGGCCCTTGCTCTGCGCCTCTTCCTGCTGCTCCTCCTGGCCGTAACCCTGCCTGCCAGGGCTGCCCAGGCTGCTCCGCTGCCAGCGCGGGGAGCAGGTGAGCCGGCAGCCTGGCTCCCCTGTCCCGGGACAGCGCTCCCTGCTCCCCGGGAAGCGCTGGGCATGGTTTTCCCCAGGCCTTTAGGGAGGGTTTCCTCTGCGGGAGGGAGAGAGCCCCATGGGCACTGGGCAGCCCCTGTTTCCACTCCAGTGATGTGTAACAGGGCCTGCAAAGAGGGTGGAGAGATACCAGGAGCCAGCCCAGAGCTCCCCCCCAGCCCCTGTGCAGCTTTGGCCTTGGCCGTTCCCATCTGGCTCCCACAACCGTACCCGACGCCCTTGCAATGCCCAGTTCACAAAGGCAGAGGGGGATCCCAGCACATCATGGAAATGGGTCTGGTCTTTGCTCCCCTCTAGATGAGCATGCTAGGAAAATTTCCCCAGCAGCTTGGCTCCATGAAGATTTGCAGCCTCTTAAGCCTCTTGCAGGCATATTGTCAATGTTCCCCTCAGATGATAATCATTGATAGCCTGGCGGGAACCAGGTGACAGAAGCTTCTGTGGCTGTTGGGCTACAGGGTGTGAGAGTCTGTTCAAAATATCCCTCATCTGCCTCACGACTGTCATTGAGGGACCACTGAAGAAAAGACCCCCCCTTGTCCAAAGGTCTCTGGCTCTGTAAGCCAAAGGACTTGGAGACCTGAGAGCATAGCTAAGCTACTGCTGTCACAGGTGTGTGTATTTTGCTGCATGCTACACTGCGCTCCATGAGAAGAAAAAGGCCATTATGACCTTTTTGCAACAATAGCTCTGGGATTTTCCTCCCCCAATTCTTGGCCTGGCTGGACTTCTCCTGACTTCTAGGGATGGTCCCTCAAAGAAGACCCCTCTTCTCTGTTTGCACCCAGCGTCACACACAAACTGAGATGGAGGAAGCCACTTCACCAGAGAAAAAGCCGAGACATGAAATCCCCATGTGAAGAGGCCTCTCCAGCACTCTCCAAGGACTGGGTCTGAAGCCCCCCAGCCCGGGGAATGTGCGCAGGGGGAGGCGAGCTGACCAAAGCAAGATGGATGTTGCAGGTGCAAGCACTGAACCACGAAAACAATGGCTCTCGCCCGCTGAGAAAAAGGACTGTGTGTACCCTTCTACCAAATACCAATTTTTCCCCCAGTAGAACAGATTCCGTTTCAAAATCATTCCCTTCTGCCATCGAGAAAGCGTGTCATTGGAATCCAGAAGAACTGCATCTCTGAGATCTCCCCCGACGTGAACTGGTGAACCTCAACAGCTGGACACCGAAGGACCTTCGCCATTCCCACGTTTGGTGGCTATATACCCTCTTCCTTTGCCTCCATATTTTCCTTGTTTTTCTCCTTTTCCCCAATTCTTCCCCAATGCATTTTCTGCCGGGGGTATTTCAATAAAAGTGCAATTGTATTGATTACCACTGCAAACCATCTTGGACCGTGCCTGTTTTTTATAGCCTGAGATCGCCCACGAACCATCACGAAACCCGTCATGAGAAGAGTCTTCTGCTGGGGAACACCTTGTTTGCTTAAGTTGATGGCCATTCTGGCTGTTGTGGCACTTTGCCTGGCCATTTGCTGTGCCAGAATCTTATGTTGCTTTAAGGGAAACTGGTGAGTATTTAATGATTCCCTACTTCAAATAGCTGCCTTTAAAGGCTGGCTCATAGGCAGGGAACATTCCCAGGGAGGCTGCAGTGGAGTTGTGGCCAGTCCATGACTGTCCAAATGACTCTGCTGAGGGTTCTGCTGCTGCCCAGTGCTTTCATTGGCCTCTGAAGTGCTGGGCCTTGTCCTGGGGGGCCGGCTGGGGCTGCAGCCAGGGCTGGCTCCCACTGAGGCTGCGTGGCCAAGAGCAGCCCCAGGGGCACAGGGCAGAGGCAGAGCACGGTGGGGAGGAGAAAGAGCAGGGAGGAGATTGCCCTGGAAATGCAGAGGCACTCTGGGGCCCGCTCCTGGCCAGGGACCCTGCCCAGAGCCGTCCCCTGCTCGCCGGGGCCGTGAGGGGCAGCTGTGCAGCTGGGCCAAGCTGTGCCAGCAGCTCCAGCCGTGCTGGGGAGCCTTGCCAGCCCTGGGCCCTGCTGTGCAGGAGGGTCCCTGTGTGCCACTGGCAGCTGGGGCCTCAGCCACCTCCTCTCTCCACAGGTGCTCTTGTGAATCTCCAGAAGAGCCTAGCAACTTGGCCAAGGAGATCTGGGCTCGTGATCCCTTCTATCCACGGCTGCCCCTATGTGCCCTTCCGTGGCTTCAGCAGCAGAACGAGGCCTTCCCAAAACCCACCCCTCCAAAACGAGACCCTCTACCCCTGAGCCCCCTGGTCCTGTGCTCCCGCCCGGAGTGAAGGTGGGCAGGCCCTGTCTGCTAGGGCAGAGCTTCGCCCACATTTTTCAATAAAGAAATGGAGTTTTCACAGCTCTGTCCTAGTGCTAGCAGCAGCAAAGCCCAGCCAGCACCAGCCCTGGCTGAGCTCCATGCCCAGGAGCAGCTGTGGATGCCCACGGGGTGGGCAGGCAGGAGCCAGGCAGGGGCTGCTGTGACCAGCGGCGCGGCCCCGAGGGCTGGGGGAGCCCATGCTGAGCGTCCCTGGGCTGAGGGCACATTTCCTTCCATGGGATCATCTGGGCCTGCACCTCCTCCAGCGGCATGCCCAGGAAAAGAGGGAAGCCTTCAGTAGGTGCTTGCCTTGAGAACAGTGCAGTGAGGCTGGACTCTGAAGGAAGTCCTTCAGAGCCTGAGGCATCAGCTCAGAGCCCGACAGACACTGGGCCTGGGGCAGCCCCAGATCTCTTAGCAGCAGAGTGGGGATTTGCCCCACAGGCCTCATCTTTTCACCCAGGGACACATGGTGGACGCACACGGGGGATGGTTCAGCACTGTTGCTGCTCCCCGAGTGTTACGTTTGGGTCCCTCTAAAGGCTTTGCTGCTGCTAGCACCCTCACACTGGGGTGACAGCTCCATCTCTTCATTGCTACAGAAGAGCTGATTCGGGAAGTGCTGCAGTGCTGGATTTCTTCAGCCCGACCAGCTGCCAACGCCAACACCCAGAGCGCGCCGCCCCCAGAAAACTGTCGACTCTGGGCTGTGGCTGTAGGGCACAGCTGCTTTATAGCACTGGTGGACTGCGTCTGGGGCAGGAACAGGGAGCAGGGAGAAGTCTTCTGTATGTTCACTCCACAGAGAGTCAGGGACAGAAAAACTCTGAAGCAAAGGCATCACCAATTTCTAACGGGGGAGGTCCCGGCGGAGGATACAATCTTCAGCCAATTGGGAGAAACTGAGGGTGGAACACAAGGCGGGGAATACAAGGTTTAAACCAACAGGGCATTACAGGGGAGGAGGACAACTTAAACAAACCAATGGGGTTTTGAAGGCTACCAAATTGATAGGGAAGTTTCTGGAGAAAGGGGCAGGCTTGGGGAGGGATTGACATTCAGTAGGAGGAGGAACAGGGACCAAAAGGGCAGGTCTTTGGGGAGATGGACAAGCAGGGCAAAACCAACAACAGGGGGGAAAGGAGTACCCCATAAGTATGCTATAACAATAGAAAATGAGGGGGGCTAAAACAATACAAAATGAAGGGGAGTTTATAACACTGACTACTAGGACTGAATTACAGTCCAAAACTCACAGTGCAACAGGGAAGCCCTCAGTCAGGTTTCAGTTGAGCACTTCCAAATCCTTTCCTGGCAGAAATAGAAGGCCACACTTGCCCTTTTTACAAGCAAACTGAGTGTTCCCCAACAGCAGCCCCTTCTGAGCCCCTGTGGAAAATGCGTTTTTTATGGTTGGCTTTTCACAAATTTTAAAATGAATATTTTATGTGTTGTGGTAGAAGCTGATGCTCTATTAATTTTCTTAAGTCATGTCTTAAATATAGTTTTACGTTATACCACAAGGGTAAAATAGAAACTACGCTATGTAAGATACTTGTTTAAAAGGAAGGACTCGCAGTGAGAAAGCAGCCACGGGACACCTAAATCTTTCAAAGAAAAAGAATTGATTGCTCTCCTGTCAGAAGAAACTTTCCCCTGCCTCACTCAGCCATGAAGACGCCCTTAGGATTAATGGGAAGAAGTTGCTGATGACCAGACAGAATCCTGTGTTTGAATGGAATTGATGCATCATGTCTGAGATGTATGAATATGCAACAGATTATTGTTTTTAAGGGTTAGTTCTCTGTTAACGTGTGTCTATTTTCAGGCTCATGCTGCCCAGAAAAAGGTACCCGGATGTCCGTAACTCTTCCTTTCTATTGTCTCATATCGTCCTAATCCAAATTGTCCAAAATTATGATTACTCTAATTATATTGCTCTTTTGATAACCATTTTATTACTATGAAAATTTAAAAAATTTTAGAAACAAGTGACTGGCATTTTTCACACTCCTTCTGGGAACGGGGAACTCGTGCTGTGGGGCCAGCTGCACCCGTGGGAGCAGTGGGGAGCGTGAGCCCGTGCTGGGCTGCCCTGCTGAGCTGGCAGCACGGTGGATCCGGGCAGGACGCTCTGCGTTTCCCCCAGAGCTGGGCCCTGCAGGCACCTTGCTGCCCCTGGGCACCGGCTGTGCCACCCAACAAAGCCCAGCAGGCCGGGAGGAGAGCCCGGGGGCAGCGCAGCTGCTTGGGCAGGCGCTGCTTCGAGGGACAGGGGCCAAAGCCAACCCTGAGCAGCCACTGCCAGCCCTGGCCCTGGCCCCCTGCTCTCAGAAAGTTTCCAACAAATCCACCAATAAATTCCAGGTTACCTCTGTGAATTGCACACTACAGTTTCCTTCGTTTTTTTCCAATACCTGGAGGTTCCTGTAAATAGTGTTGGTCTTGAGGATCTCGGATTCTTTTCAGTCTTTTTTTTGTATTGAGACAGATGAAGCAGCCTTACTGGTTTTAGTTTTGGCAGGTCAGGTTTTTTTCTTAGCATGATGATTTAGTTATTATCTACATGTAAACTTATTTTTATTTATGGTTTTTTTGTTCCCCAAGCAATTATTTTGTCAATCTGTCATCCAGTTCTTAGTGAATCTTCCATATATGAACAATTTTTAATCTCTCTGTATAGGAATATAACAATCTCAGCAAGCTGTATTTTTAATTTTGATGACAATCTTTCTCCCCACTCCCAGCTTCTACCATGATCCTTTTTGAAACATCCCTGAGGATAGGTAGAGTTATTTGGGAAATGCATGGCTTTACCTGGGAATGGATTACTATTAGTTTTTGTGCTATAAACCAGCATTTCTTCAAGCTTCACACCACACCTGTCTGAATTAAAACAATGCTTGTGAGGAAGCTGAAGAGCTTACACCTCAGAAATTAAAATTCCTGGGAGAAGGAGGAAGAAGAAAGGGTAAAACCCTGTTTCACAGGCTGTTTTTTCACTTCTACTACGCTAGAAGTATGGTAGACTATACCTGTCTTCAAATGTCATTTAATTCCAGAACAACTCTCTACAGTGCCAGACACCAGGACAAATTACTCCAGACTTTGCCTCCCAATGCATCAGCTTTCATTCTCGTGAGATGTAGGCCTTCATTACAGTCTGATAAGAGCAAATCCACAGAGCAACCTTGCCATCGTGTGAATGGCAAGAAGAATTTCCTTGTGAACAGATGAATATGTCCCACTCAATCATGAACAAAATTTGCCTTGACTTGGAAGAAAGTAGACAAGGAGCCATGCAGTATTTGGGTTTTATCCAGTGACAAATGGGGCAAGAAGCTGTCACAACTTACCTCGTGTTCTACAGAACACAAGCACAGATACAGCCAATAATGCACCCACATGAAGGGACCTTCAGGACATTCCTTTATTTCTTAACAAGGAACGGGCAGCAAAATGCTGGCATTTATCTGAACTGGAAGCCGTGCTCCTCTCCTGTTTCTCCTTGAGCACACTGTGTGTTATTTGCAGATTTCACTGCCCAGCCCAGGAACCCTGTCGTGGCCAATTACTAAATGACACAAGTACCAAAATACAGGAGCCACATAATCACCCCAGCACTAATCCAGCACTGCTTTGATGGTGCACAGGAGCACAGACAGGCTTGGCTTGGAAGGGACATTTAAAGGCCATCTAGTCCGATGCAGTCCCTGCAGTGAGCAGGGACACCTTTATCTAGGTCAGCTTGCTCAGAGCATGAGCTTGAATGTCTGCAGGGATGGATGTCCACCTCACTGGGCAACCTGTGCCAGGGTTTCCGAACCTCCAGTGCAAAAAATGGATTTCTTTTGTGTGGTCTGAATCGACCCTCTTTTAGATTAAAACCATTCCCCTTGGTCTGGCAGAAAAGGCTCTACTAAAAATTCTGTCCCATCTCTTTTACAAGCCCGCTTAAGGTCCTGAAAGGCAGCAATCAGGTGTCCCTGGAGTCTTCTCTCTTCCAGGCTGAACACCGCCAGCTCTCCCAGCCTGTCTCCAAAGCAGAAGGGCTCCAGCCCTCCGAGCTTTTCTCCCTCCTCTGGACTAGATCCAAGAGGGCCATGTCCTTCCTGCGTGGGGAGCCCAGAGCTGGATGCAGTACTCTGTCGTGGTAGAGACGGAGACAATACAAAGAAACACACTGCGTTTCCAGAAGGCTTCAAACCCTGTTTTTATTCTAGCATGCATGCTTGTTCTACATTCTTACAAAGCTCATAACTTTACACTTTCCTCAATGGTCATGAGAGACAAGCAAAGTGCTCCTTGGAATAGGCAGTTGCACGTTTCTCTTATTTATCCTTCTTTCTTTCTTGGTTTCTATGTCAATGACCTTGGTAGGAAATTCAGGGGCAAAACATGGATCCTCTTGTCAAACATCTCAATGGCTCAAAGAAATCCCTGTAAAACCTCCTCCACAGTAATCCAGGTGGAGTCTCACCAGAGCAGAGGGGTGGAATCACCTCCCTCAAGCTGCTGGGCACTCTCCTTTGGATGCACATGGCTGGCTCCTGTCCAGCCTCTCATCTAGCAGCACCGTCAAGTCCTTCTTGGCAGGGCTGCTCTCCATCCCTTCATGGCCCAGCCTGTGAGATCAGCTGGGCTGGGACTGTGTCACAACCCTTGGACAGAGCAGCTGGGCAGGATGAGCTCCCTGCCAAAGAAGTCCCCACACAACTCCACCCTGGCCATGAGGTCACAGCAGGCTCTGAGCTCACAGAGGTGCACAGCAGCACAAGGAGCCACCAGTTGTCCTTGAGCACAACTGTTGCGGCAGCAGCGGCGGTGGCAGCAGCGGTGCTGACGTTGGCACAGCGGTGTCAGGACAGCGGTGGCAGCAAGAGCTGCGCGACTGGCAGAGGGCAAGGCACCATGGCCCTTGCTCTGCGCCTCTTCCTGCTCCTCCTCCTGGCCGTGGCCCTGCCTGCCAGGGCTGCCCAGGCTGCTCCGCTGCCAGCGCGGGGAGCAGGTGAGCCGGCAGCCTGGCTCCCCTGTCCCGGGACAGCGCTCCCTGCTCCCCGGGAAGCGCTGGGCATGGTTTTCCCCAGGCCTTTAGGGAGGGTTTCCTCTGCGGGAGGGAGAGGGCCTCCATGGGCCTGGGGCTGGGCCTTTTTTCTTTCCAGGGATGGGTCACAAGGCCTGCAAAGAGGGTGGAGAGTGACCAGGAGCCAGCCCAGAGCTCCCCAGGCCCCTCCGCAGCTATGGCCTTGGCCATTCCCATATTGGCTGCCACGGCTCGAACCGACCCACTTGCAGTGCCCAATTCCCAAAGGCAGAGGGGGATCCCAGCACATCATGGAAATGGGTCTGGTCTTTGCTCTCCTCTAGATGAGCATGCTAGGAAGATTTCCCCAGCAGCTTGGCTCAATGAAGATTTGCAGCCTCTTAAGCCTCCTGCAGGTATGTTGTCAATGTTCCCCTCAGAGAATAATCATTGACAACCTGGCAGGATGCAGGTGACAGAAGCTTCTGTGGCTGTTGGGTTACAGGGGTGTCTGCAGGGAGGACTTTTCAGGCTCCATTCCGGATTGCTGCACACAAGCCCAGCTCCCGTCACAGGGGTGAGTAGTGTGTCCCTGCTGACCCCACAGGCTGAGCCCTGGTTCTGTGGGATCCATTCTGGGGGAAATGGAAATACTTCTCTAAAGGTCCTCTGAGAGGGAGGAACAAACCTAGAGGGGACAGTAAGTCCCTAGAGACATCCAAACACATGGAGAAGATGCTGAGTGATTGAGAGAGGTGCCATGGTGGGTGCATTCCCTCAGCCTTGTCCTGGGGCTCAGCAGCCGGGGGCTTTGGCCGCACATCTGCACACGCCGTGCCCGGCACAGCGGGAAGAGATCCATGGCAGCCTCGCTGTCCCGCTGCTGCTTCCATGCCCTGCAGGGCTGCTCGCCAGCCTGTCCTGGCTGCAACTTCTCCCCAGTCTCTGCTGGAAGGCGTTTGCCATCAGCTCACAGGGAGCCCAAACTGCACCCCCTGAGAATCCCTTTGATTTCCTGGTCTCAGGATAGATCAGGCAGCAGCAGAGTTTGTGGTCTGGTGAAGCGATAGCCCTGGCCCCGCTCCAAGACTTCGATGACTTACAGAACCTTATTAATGTGCTTTCCAAACATTGCCTCCTGAAGGTGCCACCTTCCCACTGGGGAACAGCCCTACCTGATCCAGCTCTCCCTTTTCCTTCCTGCAGAGATGGAAGGAGAGGCTGTGCTGAAGGCTCAGTTTCCCGGAGGAAGCAGGGGCTCATTGGCAGCCTCTGCTGCAGGAAGGGAGGCGATGCCAGGCACAGTGCCAAGAGGTAATTGCTGTGCCTCTGGGCCTGAGCCCGGCTGAGGCTTGAGCTGCCCTCTCTGCTGCTTGGCGCTCCTGGAACACAGCATTACCTGACCCCTGTGCAGTGCTGGGTTCCCTAGAGAAAGGGATCCCAACACACCATGACACCATGGGAGGGTTTCCATCTGTGTTCCTTTCTAGACTGGGATCGTGACTTTGATCGTTTGGAAATGCTGGTAAAGCACAGCTTAAAGACCTTGGAGCTTGGTGAAGGTAGGCTAACAGCAACCCTTTCCTAACTGAGTAATCATTGTCCAAGAGTAATCATGGTTCAGAGTAGTGTTCCTGTGTCATTTCCCTTAAGATCCTGTGAAGTTTAATGGATTCTAGGAATCCTGGCCTGCAAATTTCTACTTTGTACCCAACACTGATCCCACAGGATGGCTGTCAGTTGGAGGAAGGAGCATTTAGCTGTCCATTTCCTCCCGTGTGCAATGCCACTGTGTCCTTCTGTGTGCCCTGTGCAGCCACAGAGAAGAGCGGAGAGGGAAGGGGCCGGGCCCAGGGCTGTGCCCCGGGGCTGAGCCTTTCACAGCTCCTGTGCCGGCCCCAGGGAGCCTGAGCTGCTCCTGCTGCCACTGCCAAGCCCTGGCCCTGCCTGGGGCTGGGTTTAGAGCTGCTGGCAGATCCAGGGAGTCCTTTTTGCCCCAACTGCCCTGCAAGGGGCTCCTTCCATCCCAGTGTGGGGCCACTGCAGGCACTTGGTCCCCCTGGCTCTGCTGTGAGGGAAGGCAGAGCCCAGGGAGTGCCTGGAGGGCACCAATCACCCAGGTGCCCTCACTGCCACTCGGGCCTGAAGGAGAATCTTCAGCAGTGTCACGGGAGCTGTTCTCTCCTGCCTTTCTTTGCAGCTGAACCTGATGATGAAGATAATCCTAATCAGGAAGATGATCCTGTTGACAACGATGTTCTGGGTTCCCATCCCATACCCATTACTGAGCCTCTGGGAGATGGGCAGGGTAGGTCAAGGCCTTTCCCCCTGGGAGAGCTGCCAGCTCAGAGCCCACAGCTCGGCCAGGGGGGCATCGCTGCAGGTGCCAGGACAGAACCACGCACGTGTGTGCCCTCGCCCTGCGCCATCCCCTCACCGCTCCTGCGGCTCAGTGGTGTCCCTGCAGATGAGCAGAGATGACAGAAGCCTCTGTGGCTGTTGAGTTACAGGGCTGTCTGCACGGAGGACTTTCCCAGGTCCTTTGGTGGATGTTGCACGCAAGCCCAGCTCCCGTCGCAGACGTGAGTAGTGTGTCCCTGCTGACCCCGCAGGCTGAGCCCTGCTTCTGTGGGACCCATTGCTAGGAAATGGAAATATTTCTCTTAAGGTCCCCTGAGAAGGAAGAACAAACTCAGAGGAGCTCATAAGTCCCTGGAGGAATCCAAACATCTAGAAAAAATACGGAGTGATGTGGACAGCCAGCGTGGTGGGTGCATTCCCTCAGCCTTCCCTGGGGCTCAGCAGCCGGGGGCTTTGGCTGCACATCTGCACACGCCGTGCCCGGCACAGCGGGAAGGGATCCATGGCAGCCTCGCTGCCCCACTGCTGCTTCCACGCCCTGCAGGGCTGTTCCCCAGCCTGGCCTGGCTGCAGCTTCTCCCCAGCCTCTGCTGGAAGGCGTTTGCCATCAGCTCACAGGAAGCCCAAACTGCACCACGGTCCCGAGATCCCCTGTGATTTGCCGGTCTCTGGGTAGATGCAGCGAGGCAGCTGTTTGCAGGAGGGAGGGCCCTGGAGCAGCTCCAAAACCCAGAGCATTTTCCTTGTCATTCTCCCTGTCTTTAACAAGTATTGCCTGGAGCAGAAGGGCACAGCAGAGAGGAATTATGGCATGCAGGCTCAGGGGCTCGGGTACTGAGCAGTCCTGGTGCAAGGGGCAGCAAGGTGCCTGCAGGCCCCAGCTCGGGGGGAAACTGGGAGCCAGAACGTCCTGGCCGGATCCACCGTGCTGCCAGCTCAGCAGGGCAGCACAGCACGGGCTCACGCTCCCCTTTGCTCCCACAGATGCAGCCGGCACCTCAACACATAATGACAACATCTGGAGGAAAGTCTTCTGCTGGGGAACACCTTGTCTGCTTAAGTTGCTGGCCATTCTGGCTGTTGGGGCACTTTGCCCCTTGATTTTCTGTGCTGGAATCTTATGTTGCTGGAAGGGAAAATGGTGAGTATTTAATGATTCTCTACTTCAAACAGCTGCCTTTAAAGGCTGCTCATGGTCAGGGAACATTCCCAGTGAGGCTGCAGTGGAACTGTGGCCAGTCCATGACTGTCCAAATGACTCTGCTGAGGGTTCTGCTGCTGCCCAGTGCTTTCATTGGCCTCTGAAGTGCTGGGCCTTGTCCTGGGGGGCCGGCTGGGGCTGCAGCCAGGGCTGGCTCTCACTGAGGCTGCGTGGCCGAGAGCAGCCCCAGGGGCACAGGGCAGAGGCAAAGCACGGTGGGGAGGAGAAAGAGCAGGGAGGAGATTGCCCTGGAAAGGCAGAGGCGCTCTGGGGCCCGCTGCTGGCCAGGGACCCTGCCCAGAGCCGTCCCCTGCTCGTCAGGGCCGTGAGGGGCAGCTGTGCAGCTGGGCCAAGCTGTGCCAGCAGCTCCAGCCGTGCTGGGGAGCCTTGCCAGCTCTGGGCCCTGCTGTGCAGGAGGGTCCCTGTGTGCCACTGGCAGCTGGGGCCTCAGCCACCTCCTCTCTCCACAGGCGCTCTGCAGAAAAAGAGCCTGTAATCTCGGGCAACGAGATCTGGACTCGTGCTCCCAGCTACCCACATCTGCCCCTATCTGCCCTGCCATGGCTGCAGCACCGGCACGAGTGCATCCCAAAGCCCACCCCTCTAAAACGAGACCCTCTGCCCGTGAGTCCCCTGGTCCTGTACTCCAGCCCGGAGTGAAGCTGGGCAGGCCCTGTCTGCCAGGGCAGCGCTTGGCCCACATTTTATTTTTCAATAAAGAAATGGAGTTGTCATACCTGTCTCCGGGTGCTATCAGCAGCAAAGCCCAGCCAGCACCAGCCCTGGCTGAGCTCCATGCCCAGGAGCAGCCGTGGATGCCCATGGGGTGGGCAGGCAGGAGCCAGGCAGGGGCTGCTGTGACCAGCGGCGCGGCCCCGAGGGCTGGGGGAGCCCATGCTGAGCGTCCCTGGGCTGAGGGCACATTTCCTTCCATGGGATCATCTGGGCCTGCACCTCATGAGGCACACAGGGATATTTTGGGGTCACTACTGAAGGGTGCAGGGATCCCTCATGAGGCACACAGGGATATTTTGGGGTCAGTGCTGAAGGCTGCAGGGATCCCTCATGAGGCACACAGGGATATTTTGGAGTCCCTGCTTAGGGGTGCAGGGATCCCTCAGGAAGCACAAAGGAATATTAATGGCCTCTCCTAAGGCATGCAGGGATCCCTCATCAGGTGTGCAGCAGGGTTACATTTGAGGGGGTTTTTACTCTTCCCAGCACAGCAAGGGATCCCTTGGCCGAGGTTCTGCAGGGCTGGGAGAAAGCCTCTTGCAGAGCCCTGGGCCCGGCCTGTGGGCACAGCGGGCGGGCCGAGCCCATCCCCTGCCGCCAGGCCGGGCTGCTCAGGCCGGGCCGGGCCGGGCCAGGCTCGGGCCCCGGCAGGGAAGGGCCGCGGCCGTGGGCTCTGCTGAGGCTGCTGAGCTCCGCCCTGGCCCTGTGCTGCAGCCCAGCACATTTACAGCCACGGCCGTGCCCGGGCCCACAGGAGGCACCCGGGGCTGCAACTGCGGCCGCGCCTTCTCCCACTCATGGCGGCTGCCTCTGTTCCTTCGGAGGATCCAGAGCCTTGTACCTCGGCCTGATGGTGCAAAGATCCCCCCAGCATCCCTCAGTTTGCAAAAATAAAGGCTTTGTGCTCATTAATATGAAAATGGGTGTGTGGGTGGCCTGCAGCTAATGTTCTTTTCTTGCCTGGACCCCAGTCAGTGCTGGAGTCTAAATGACTGACCAGGCCCGAGCTGCCCTGAAGGCTGATTTGATCAAAGGGACTGAAGCTCTGTGGACTGCAAATTCTCCAGGAAACAAGTACAGGAACATGGATAATGTTGGTGACAAAAGCAGAGTGCAGAGTAGAACCTGTGAGGCCGCCTCAGTGCCACCTCCAGCCACCCTTTCATTTTGCATTTATTTCATATTCTGAGTGCCAGCTCCGGCATTAAATGGGCCCTCAGCAAGGAGCTGCTGGGCCTCCTGGGTGTGTCCCTTTGTGCTCCCAGTGCTTCTGGTCTGGTTTGGCTGGGAAACTTGTCCATCATGCCTCTGTGTCTGTTTCCTGTCATTCCAATGCCCAGCCCTTTCCTACTGCTTGGCAGTTCAGTACTCTGATTATTTTATTGGATAACTTACATCCTGCACTACATGATGTTACAGGTATTAAATGAAGAAGCCAAATTAATAATAATAATAATGATAAGTTTTTTGGGGGGACCAAAATACAGTCTCAGCCACAATCAAAGGGACAGCGTCGAGCTCGGGATCCGTGCTAGGTGAATCTTGATTCAATCTCCTTGGCATCCGACCCTCTCTGTTCATGAATGTCGGCTCGGTGAGGAAGTTTTATACAGTTTTTCTGCCTGGGGCTGAGTTTCCTCTATTCTTTTCGTTGCTTCGCAAATGCATGCAGTCTCCTTTCTCTGTGCAGGGCTGGGCAATGCAGTTTCTGGGAAGCAATGAATGTTGATGTGGAGTTACAGGAACCCGGCACTTGGATGCATGTTCCTGACAACTCTGGCTATCTTGCTGGTAGATACTTATGGATGTTCATCCCTGTTGGGTGTTTCCTGCATAGTCCCTGGGAAGGGCCCACTCCACCCTGGCAAAATCCTTTCACTTGCTAATTAGGCTTTCTTCCCTTGCTGCCATCTGGGGGATTCCCAATTTTGTGTGGCAGTCTATCCCATGACTGTCCACGGTTTTAGGCTTTAATAATGTTTCTTAGAGGCACAACTTTATTCACAACTTTATTTCCTGTATATTTAACATAGGCACGAATTATCTCATACCACATATTACAATGACATTAAATTGTGTTAATCAGACTCTGTCCTGTCATGAGTTTCTGGAACACATTTCCAAGCCTTCCAGCTGTAGCCCAAGGGAAGCTGTTTCTGTCTTGCATGACAAAATTGGCAGGTTTTTTGCAAAGACAGCACTTTACAAAGGACTTGTGGTGTGCATCATCATCCAAGGGCTGCTTTCAAAGACAGACAAAAACCCAGCAAACCTACCAAACAACATATTAAAAAAAAGTACTATTTCCTGCAGCGGGGAGAAGCTGCAGCCAGGCCAGGCTGGGGAACAGCCCTGCAGGGCGTGGAAGCAGCAGCGGGGCAGCGAGGCTGCCATGGATCCCTTCCCGCTGTGCCGGGCACGGCGTGTGCAGATGTGCAGCCAAAGCCCGCGGCTGCTGAGCCCCAGGGAAGGCTGAGGGAATGCACCCACCATGGCAGCTGTCTAGAGCACTCAGCTTCTTGTCCATGTGTTTGGCTGCCTCCAGGGATTTCTTTTCTTCTGTGTCTTGGTTCTTCCATCTAGGAGTAGCTTAATGGAAAGTAGATCCATTTCTCCTTCAGGCCCGAGTGGCAGTGAGGGCACCTGGGTGATTGGTGCCCTCCAAGGCACTCCCTCAGCTCTGCCTTCCACTCACAGCAGGGCCAGGGAGACCACGTGCCTGCAGTGGCCCCACACTGGGATGGAAGGAGCCCCTTGCAGGGCAGACGGGGCAGAAAGGACTCCCTGGAGCTGCCAGCAGCTCTAAACTCAGCCCCAGGCAGGGCCAGGGCTTGGCAGTGGCAGCAGGAGCAGCTCAGGCTCCCTGGGGCCGGCACAGGAGCTGTGAAAGGCTCAGCCCCGGGGCACAGCCCTGGACCCGGCCCCTTCCTTCTCTGCCCTCCTTCCCTCTGGCCCTGCAGCTGAGAACTTTCAGCTTGGTACCCATGTATGCGGTCTGCAGAATCTAAGCAGCATCTTCGTGGGCCAACAACAGACTGGAAAGGAAAAAAAAACATCAGAAACCAGTGAGATGGAGAACTTTTGGCTGTTTGAGATAAAAAATGTCAACTAAAAATCTCGATGGGAAAGAACAACCTTTCTCACAAGGATTCCAGTAGAATAAATGACAACAGGTGTTGAAATAACAGTCAGTGCCCGGAGCAATGACAATTCCTTGGAATAAAAGCCAGGGCACACTGCAAAGACAGTTCTCTGTCCTGTGGGCTCCATAAGCCACACATGAACATGGCACTTATCCTGAGTGCTTCCCAAAGCTTCTCTGCAAGAAGCACTGGAGAAGTGCATGGGGCAAGAGTTCTGCAAGTGCCAGGCTCTTGTGCAGCAGAAAGGTTGTAAAATATGAAAGATTCTAGCAACCACAATAAATCCATCATTTATGGCTTGTAAATACTCCAGCGAATCTCAGTTCCTTCTGGGTGAAAACAAACACAGGGCAAACTTTCCAAAGTATGGCTTCATGACAAAGTTCCAGTTTGTCTGTTCCTGTTTGTGGGAGAAGATGAGGTTACAAGCTGCCCAGCTCAAAAAGAAAAGGAGGATCTACATTTCCCTGACATATTTTCCTTCTGACAAAGGAATGAAGATCAAGAATTTGGGCAAATGGAGGGATAAAACTGGAGTATGGATGAGCCTTTTACATTTTAAGACGCTTCATTTGCTAAAATGCAAACAGTTTTGTTGTGCATGGATCTCCTCTTTGTCTTCAAACTCCCTTTGTCCATGGAAGAACTGAACAAGCTCCATATATCAGAGCTTCAAGGTAAAAGCTCTGTGATAAGTTAATTTTAATGGATCCATTACCAGTCCATGGGGTTGCTGTCATGAGGAGCTCAGGTGGCTTTTTGTTGAGATCAAAATCAATGTGCCATTTGTCCCAGCTCCATCTGTCCTGTGACAGCACTGGTTCCACCGAGCACACTGAGTCTTCTTGTGCCATTTCTAAATGAAAATTGAACCTCCTGAAGAAGCAAGGCCAAAATCAGGAGAGTGTAGTCACAAAAATAATTTAAGCAGTTTTCTGGGTATTGATCTAACAGCTACCACCTTCACAAGGTCCAGGCTACACTAAATGAATCTCTTTCCCCTGTAAGCAGCCTTTCAATTTGCAGTGTTTCATACACATGCAGAAGAACAAAAAGCCACTTCCACTGTACAAACATGAGCTGCACCTGTGCAGTAAGTTGTGCTCAGTAGCTGACCCGTTGATTTAGTTTAGAGGCAGTTTTAGACAGGAGATACTGAAATAAATAGGGCAGGAGATCTTTCTCCTTTGGAATGCCTTCATTAAAAGTGATCAGCTCAGGTGGGAAGGCCTGACGGGCCCGCGGTCCCCTGCCGCCACTCCCAGGAGGGGCTCGGAGCAGGAGGAAAGTGCAGCTCTGTCCATCAGGAGGCAGAGCTGGGGGTCCCGTCCTCACCAGAGCAATGGGGGTATAGCCCGTGTTTGCTTCTTTTGGTTTGCCCTTCCGGGTCCCTGGCTCCGGCCAAGGTCCTCTTGGCTGGGCAAGGGGCGACAAAGGTTTTCAGCATCTCTGCAGGCGCAGGACGTTGTCCCTGATATCCAGACATCACCTCCATCTCCCAATTCTGGGTTGGCTTATTGCTTTAGGGGTCTTCTTCCTGGGTTTGGTAGGGGTTCTCTCTCGTTTCTTTCTGGGTTTCTCAACAATAGAGAGTTAAGGACTGACTCTTAACAGGTGATTACAACACGAAGCTAACAAAGAACTCTCCTGGGCCAGCAATCAGCTCCCAACTCAACTTACAACTCTGCAACCCTTTTAAAAGAATGGGTAACTCTTTTTTTACTCCTAATAGATACCACGATAAAATTTCACAAGAAACTATCAAGTATCTAAAATATGCAGTAGTATGTTATTTCTACCTTCAATATTGCCAGCACATAGCTTCAGGAAGAAAGGCATTTACCAACCAGCATAGATGAAAAAAATGAAAATTAAAAAAGGGCTCTTAGGGATATCTGAGTGATGGCCACCAGTCATTTTCCAGCTTTGCAGGGTTTCAGTTCAAAGTCAATCTAAGCAAGCCAGCATATGTCTAGCAAGAACGAAATCACAGCTCATATCTGCTCCTAAACCCAAGCTTTGTGTCTTGGTTTGGAAAGATAGTTGCCTGGTAACGGAGACAGGAGCCTCCCCTGCAATGGAGAATGCAAACCCTCCCCACCCCTCCAAATTGGTATGAATTTTAAATAAGGGGCTCTCAGGCAAAAAATATGGGAGCAGGAAATAACAGTTCTTTAATAGGGAAGGGAAAAAATAAAAGGATAAAATAAAACAATGCAACACACAAGAACAACACAGAGTCAGAACTCAACCTGACACCCTGTGGGTCAGGGTGTTGGTAGCAGTCCAGTTGGAAAAGGGCTGCAGTCCTCCTGGAGTGTCAGGTGTGGCTCTGTTGGAGCAGGGGAGTCTTACAGAAAAGGGGTGTATTCTTCCTCCGCACATCCGTGGAAGTCGAAGCAGCTGCTGTTCCTCTGGGGAGTCCAGTGGAGAAGAGCCGTGCTGGTGTGTCAGCATCTTCCCAGTTATATCTGGGTAGGAATGCCTGGCTCCTCCCTCTGGGCGGAGCATCTCACAATGGGATGTTACAGTTCTTATCAGTCATGTGGTGACATTCAATAGCCCCTTATCAGCAGATCTCCCCCTGTTGATTATGATCACTCAGGAAGAGAGATAAGGAGAATTGCCCACTTGACACCAGGCAAGTGCCATACAGATGTCAATAGAAAACATCTTGCCTTGCAATCTGGAACACTTTGCTAGATCAAAGATGGATGATATTATTTTCCAGCTCTCAATAGATCTGTCAAAATTTACAAATACACAAACTATCATGCATAGAAATATTTTATAATCATTAAACTAGATAGATAGAAAGATAGACAGACAGATAGATAATAGACAAATGGATGGATTGCCAAGGCAGATCGAGACATATGAATGCACTTCCCTGTATAACTTTGCATAGAAATGGATGGGGAAGGGAGAAGTTATTCTTTTCTACACGTGGGAAACAATCTTTTTTCCAGAAGAATCAGTGTTTCTTCCTCAGTGACCACCAGGGTACCTGAAGACTCCACCAAGAAGGAAGGCCCTGTGATCCCAATGGCCTGTGCCTCCAGCAATGCAAGAAAGTCAGGCCTGCCTCTTAATACTACAGTGGTGTTAAAGACGTTTATTCTCAATGTTTGGTGACAGGAGGAACAAGTTGAAGCCAGTTACTGCAAAATGCCCGCACAAGCACCACTGCATATCACAGCCAAAGGAAGGATGAAGCCCGGCCTGGCCGCAGGGGATGGGCTCGGCCCGCCCGCTGTGCCCACAGGCCGGGCCCAGGGCTCTGCAAGAGGCTTTCTCCCAGCCCTGCAAAACCTCGGCCAAGGGACCCCTTGCTGTGTTGGGAAGAGTAAAAACCCCCTCAAATGTAACCCTGCTGCACACCTGATGAGGGATCCCTGCATGCCTTAGGAGAGGCCATTAATATTCCTTTGTGCTTCCTGAGGGATCCCTGCACCCCTAAGCAGGGACTCCAGAATATCCCTGTGTGCCTCATGAGGGATCCCTGCACCCTTAAGTAGTGACCACAAAATATCCCTGTGTGCCTCATGAGGCATCCCTGTATCCTTCAGTAGTTACCCCAAAATATCCCTGTGTGCCTCATGAGGTGCAGGCCCAGATGATCCTATGGAAGGAAATGTGCCCTCAGCCCAGGGACGCTCAGCATGGGCTCCCCCAGCCCTTGGGGCCGCGCCGCTGGTCACAGCAGCCCCTGCCTGGCTCCTGCCTGCCCACCCCGTGGGCATCCACAGCTGCTCCTGGGCATGGAGCTCAGCCAGGGCTGGTGCTGGCTGGGCTTTGCTGCTGATAGCACCCGGAGACAGGTATGACAACTCCATTTCTTTATTGAAAAATAAAATGTGGGCCAAGCGCTGCCCTGGCAGACAGGGCCTGCCCAGCTTCACTCCGGGCTGGAGTACAGGACCAGGGGGCTCAGGGGTAGAGGGTCTCGAATTGGACGAGTGGGTTTTGGGAAGCACTCGTTCTGCTGCTGAAGCCACGGCAGGGCAGACAGGGGCAGCAGTGGATAGAAGGGATCACGAGTCCAGATCTCCTTGGCCGAGATTTTAGCCTCCTCTTCTCCAGACTCACTAGAGCGCCTGTGGAGAGAGGAGGTGGCTGAGGCCCCAGCTGCCAGTGGCACACAGGGACCCTCCTGCACAGCAGGGCCCAGGGCTGGCAAGGCTCCCCAGCACGGCTGGAGCTGCTGGCACAGCTTGGCCCAGCTGCACAGCTGCCCCTCACGGCCCCGGCGAGCAGGGGACGGCTCTGGGCAGGGTTCTCAACAGTGTTTGAGCATCACAGTTCAGGACAGGACAGTGCTTATTTAGTAGCTCATGTAAAGTTTCTTGGCAACAGTGGTATTACAGGACAAGCAAATTTGCTCCAGTTCATTGTTAAAACAAAGCAAACCTGAAGAAGGTTTGGCTTCGGCCTTTGCTCTTTGTGTGAGCCCTGTTCTGCTTTGAGTCCCAATCAGTCTTGGAGCCAGTTTTGGGTGAGGGCTCATCCCAGCCCTGAGCCTGGGCAGTTCTGGCCTCAAGGGGACAGCTGAGGCCATACTGCACATGACTGGGGTTCAGGGCTCCATTATCAAGGGGCTTTGAGAAGTTTAAATTACTGTGTTTATTCTTTGTGGTTTTCTTTATGAAATTCTTTCACTGTTTTAAGACTTAATTTTAAAAATTATTTCTTTTCCAGTGCTTTTTACTGTTATTTGATATAGTGAGTGATGGCATGATTATCCCATGGCTGAATTAGAAGACTGTAAGTGCTATAAAATGAAATCATTTTTACACTCCTATGTCTTTCACAGACTCATGCAACTTATGTTGCTTTGATGTGACCAAGAGAAGAGTTTTCCTCTGCTTTTAGTTCAAACAAGCGGCAGACCTGAAACCTGTTGAAAAGAGTCTCTTCACTTCACAGCTAAAGAAAACTGCCAGGGCTCTTTATTGAGCAATATAAAATCTATATTTTATATATATACTCCTGAGAAGTAACTGATAGAAATGAGGCATTTGGACTCTTTGGGAAGTACTGACCAGTTGGGCATTGGCTCTCTGAAGCTCAGTCTGTAATAATCAGTCTTTTTCAGAAGAGAATGTTCACTTTCTTCCTGGCACTCACTCTTGCATTTGTATTCAAAAACACTTCTTGAAAGAAATTTACAACAGCTCTTTATGGTCCCTTAGTTGACTTTTCTCTGTTTCTCCTTAGATGCTGATGAAAACCTGGAGGATTCCATTAAAAAAGCTGCAAAGCAGATCCTGGAGAGGAGGGCATACATCTGCTCCCACCCTCTGGACAGGACCTTCTGATCCCTCCCTGACAGCAGGCACTCATGAATGTCAGTCAGGGAGGAATTTGCTGCAGTTCCACAATTTGAGACCTTAAAAGCATTTGTTATTTAATGTTTTTACTAAATATACCTGTATAAAATAAAACTGCTCTCTAAACAATACTTCATAGCAAAAGGATAAATAAAGAGATTTTATTTAAAGCTGAAGTTATTTTGTTAGATAGATAGATAGATAGATAGATAGATAGATAGATAGATAGATAGATATAGATTAGATATGTCTGTTCCTTTTAGAGCTGGATAATGACAGGGGAGGTTTGGATGGGGAGATGTTTCTTCCCAGGGAAGGGATTGTGTGGTTTCTCAGTATCTTTGCACTTCAATCAGCTGCTCATTCACTGAGAAAGTCTGAAAGACTTGGGCAATCAGAACAGTTGTGTTTGGGAGGCGCCTCCAGCTCTCCTGTCCAGCAGCACCATCAGGACACTGAGTTCCCAGTGTCCAGGGGGGTTTCGCTGTCACCCTGAGGGACACCACTGGTCACTGACATCCATCAGGCCTCTGAGCCATTGACCACAACCCCCTGTCTGTGACCTGCCAGGCAATTCCTCATTCTCCAAACTGTGCCTCCATCAGATCCACAGCTCACCAAGGGAGGGACAAGGATGCTGGGCAAGGCTGATGTGTCCAGGGCATTACAGAAGTCCAGGCTGGTGGCATCTCTAGCTCTTCCCTTGTGCACTGAGGCAGCCACTCCTTCATGGAAGGCCTCTGGCTTGGTCAGGCAGCACAGACCCACCCTGTGCTCCTCAAGGTTTCCTTTGGCATATCAAAGCATTGAAGAGGCTGGGTGGTTTTCCCTGCTGTTTTATTGACTGACTGTGCCCTTTGAGGACCACAAGAGGAAGCAGAGCCTTAAATTGCACATGAAGAGCAAATGCTGAAGTAAAGGCTTCACCTGGGCTGTGAAACCAAAGGGCTGTGTTAGCCATGGCCACCCCAGGGTGCCAAACTTCCAGCTGGGAAGCTGCTGACAGGAGGGAATGTGGCACTTGTCTCCAGCCAGAGATCACTCACTCCTCAGCATCTTGGGCTGGAGCTGACAGTGCCTGAGGAGCTCAGGAATCCTTGGAGGTGATCTCTCGTGCCAGTGCCCAGAACACAGAGCAGTGAGCTCGACTTGGGGGGACAGGCCCAGCCCTTGGACACAACTGCCAGGCAGAACAAGCTCCCTCCCCAGGAAGGAAAATTCCAGTGCTGAGGTCAGTCCCCACCAAGGCCATGAGGTCACAGCAGGATTGAGAGATCAGAGCAGGCTCTGAGGTCAGAAAAGGCTCTGGGGTCACGGAGCCCTGTGGTTCTAGAGCATCACATTGTCCAGCTCCCGTGCCCAACACACCGGGAAGGGATCCACAGCAGCCTCGCAGGCCCACTGCTGCTTCCACGCCCTCTGCCTCAGGGAAACTGGCACTGAAAAGGGGTTGGATAAGGCTGTGGGAGCCAGATGTGAATGGACAAGGCCAAAGCTGCACAGGGGCCAGACGGGAGCTCTGGGTTGGCTCCTGGTATCTCTCCACCCTCTCTGCTGAATCATCCGTGGAAAGGAAAAAGGCCCAGCCCCAGGCCCGTGGGGGCCCTCTCCCTCCCGCAGAGGAAACCCTCCCTAAAGGCCTGGGGAAAACCATGCCCAGCGCTTCCCGGGGAGCAGGGAGCGCTGTCCCGGGACAGGGGAGCCAGGCTGCCGGCTCATCTGCTCCCCGCGCTGGCAGCGGAGCAGCCTGGGCAGCCCTGGCAGGCAGGGCCACGGCCAGGAGGAGCAGCAGGAAGAGGCGCAGAGCAAGGGCCATGGTGCCTTGCCCTCTGCCAGTCGCGCAGCTCTTGCTGCCACCGCTGTCCTGACACCGCTGTGCCAACGTCAGCACCGCTGCTGCCACCGCCGCTGCTGCCGCAACAGTTGTGCTCAAGGACTGACTGGTGGCTCCTTGTGCTGCTGTGCGACCACGGGGCTCTGGGACCAAACATAACACTCAGGGAGCAGCAACAGTGCTGAACCATCTTCTGTGTGCGTCCACCATGCGTCCCTGGGTGAAAAGATGAGGCCTGTGGGGCAAATCCCCACTCTGCTCCTAAGAGATCTGGGGCTGCCCCAGGCCCAGTGTCTGTCGGGCTCTGAGCTGATGCCTCAGGCTCTGAAGCACTTCCGTCAGAGTCCAGCCTCACTGCACTGTTCTCAAGGCAAGCACCTACTGAAGGCTTCCCTCTTTTCCTGGGCATGCCGCTGGAGGAGGTGCAGGCCCAGATGATCCCACATAGGATCAGCCGTGGATAGTAGGGATTACGAGCCCAGATCTCCTTGGCCAAGTTGCTAGGCTCTTCTGGAGATTCACAAGAGCACCTGTGGAGAGAGGAGGGAGCTGAGGCCCCAGCTGCCAGTGGCACACAGGGACCCTCCTGCACAGCAGGGCCCAGGGCTGGCAAGGCTCCCCAGCACGGCTGGAGCTGCTGGCACAGCTTGGCCCAGCTGCACAGCTGCCCCTCACGGCCCCGGCGAGCAGGGGACGGCTCTGGGCAGGGTCCCTGGCCAGGAGCGGGCCCCAGAGCGCATCTGCCTTTCCAGGGCAATCTCCTCCCTGCTTTCCCACCGAGGAAAATAACCTCTGCAGCAGACTGGGTGTCTTGTGATGACTTAGTTCTTCTTAGAGGAAAGATTACCAATTAAATGCAGTTTTACTTTTTATTCTACAAGTGTAAAAGTGTTCTAAATTTTTCAGAATTCTAAAATTACTTTGAATAATCCTAAACTAATATGAGAAAGGGATGAAATATTTGGGGATTTTTTTCTGCAAAAAATGTTTCTGAATTATTAAAAAAATTTCTGCTTTGTAAAAATGTAAAATGAAGACAAAATAGAGTCGCTTTTTCTCGGGAGGCCCATGCCCAGCTCCTGTCTGCCCACCCCTGGCTGTGCCCAGACAAGCACCTGTGCCTGTGCTGGCGGTAGCACACAGACACCTGGGCTGAAGCCCAAAGATGTTGCTGGACTCAGGCCCTTGCCTGGCCGGAGGGCTGCACCTCCTGGCCTGGCTGGACACCAGGGCCAGCACCTTTAGGGACAGAGGCTCCTGCTCTGGGTGGCTGTGGCAGCAGCATGTGCCCTCCAACAAAGTGGTATTGCAGCCATGGCAGGGACTACAGACTCGTGCATGGAGATGCAAGATGACAGCTCCAGTTCTCCCTGCCTGGGTTATTTGGCCGGAAGCTGCAGAGGCGCTCCTGTGGAGAGAGGAGGTGGCTGAGGCCCCAGCTGCCAGTGGCACACAGGGACCCTCCTGCACAGCAGGGCCCAGGGCTGGCAAGGCTCCCCAGCACGGCTGGAGCTGCTGGCACAGCTTGGCCCAGCTGCACAGCTGCCCCTCACGGCCCCGGCGAGCAGGGGACGGCTCTGGGCAGGGTCCCTGGCCAGGAGCGGGCCCCAGAGCGCCTCTGCCTTTCCAGGGCAATTCTTGTCCCTGCTCTTTCTCCTCCCCACCGTGCTTTGCCTCTGCCCTGTAGCCCCGGGTGCCTCCTGTGCCGCAGGGCACGGCCGCGGCTGTAAATGCGTTGGGCTGCAGCACAGGGCCAGGGCGTAGCGAGGCCCTTGTTGCACCTGCCGCGCTGCTCGGCAGCCCCATGGCAGCCCGGGCCCGCGGCCCTTCCCCGCCGGGGCCGCAGCTGGCCCGACAGGGGCGCGGCGGCTCCTGAGGCCCCGCCCGGCCCCCAAGGATGGGCCCTGCCCGCCCGCCGGGCCCGCAGGCCGGGCCCAGGGCTTTGCGGGAAGCTCCCTGCCGACTCTGCCCAACCTCGACCGACAGTGGCCCTTTGCTGCGCTGAAAAGACTGAAAATCCCCGCAGCACAGCGCATGAGGGACTCCTGCAAACCTCCCTAGAGACCATCAATACTCCTTTGTGCCTCATGAGGGATCCCTGCAACCCCAGCAGAGTTCCCAGAATATCCCCGTGTGCCTCATGAGGGATCCCTGCACCCCACAGCACAGATCCCAAAATATCCCTGTGTGCTTCAGAAGGAATCCATGCACACCAATGCACAGACCCCAAAATATCCCTGTGTGCCTCACAAAAGAGCCCAGCCTCCTGCCCACCTTAGCAAGGGCTTGGCTCCTCTCCAGGCCTTGATGGCAAGCACTAAACCGCCACATTCATCCCAAGGAAGTCAAGCCCCTGCCAGCCTTACAGATGTCTCCAGTCACCTGTATACCATAGAAAAGATCCCAAATCCTCTAAGAACCTCATGAGGAACCCCAGCCACAAGCACCACTTACAAAGGACCCAAAGCCCCGCGTCTCTTACTGCAACACCCGACAGGCACAACACCCCCTCTCCAGCTCGTGTGCCGCACGACGGACCCCGGTCATCTGCCAGCCTTACACGGGTCCCCCGTCACCTGCATGCCATAGAAAAGCCCCACTAGTCATTAACTCTAGCCAGCAGTGTGTTCCCTGACAGAAGCCAATTCCCTTCTGGGAATCAGGAACTCGTGCTGTGGGGCCGGCTGCACCTGTGGGAGCAATGGGGAGTGTGAGCCCGTGCTGGGCTGCCCTGCTGAGCTGGCAGCACGGTGGATCCGGGCAGGACGCTCTCCGTTTCCCCCAGAGCTGGGCCCTGCAGGCACCTTGCCGCCCCTGGGCACCGGCTGTGCCACCCAACAAAGCCCAGCAGGCCGGGAGGAGAGCCCGGGGGCAGCGCAGCTGCTTGGGCAGGCGCTGCTGAGAGGGACAGGGGCCAAAGCCATCCCTGAGCAGCCACTGCCAGCCCTGGCCCTGGCCCCCTGCTCTCAGAAAGTTTCCAACAAATCCACCAATAAATTCCAGGTTACCTCTGTGAATTGCACACTACAGTTTCCTTCGTTTTTTCCCAATACCTGGAGGTTCCTGTATATAGTGTTGGTCTTGAGGATCTCGGATTCTTTTCAGTCTTTTTTTTTTTGTATTGAGACAGATGAAGCAGCCTTACTGGTTTTAGTTTTGGCAGGTCAGGTTTTTTTTCTTAGCATGATGATTTACTTATTATCTATATGTAAACTTTTTATTTATGGTTTTTTTGTTCCCCAAGCTATTATTTTGACAATCTGTCATCCAGTTCTTAGTGAATCTACCATTTATGAACAATTTTTAATCTCTCTGTATAGGAATATAACAATCTCAGCAAGCTGTATTTTTAATTTTGATGACAATCTTTCTCCCCACTCCCAGCTTCTACCATGATCCTTTTTGAAACATCCCTGAGGACAGGTAGAGTTATTTGGGAAATGCATGGCTTTACCTGGGAATGGATTACTATTAGTTTTTGTGCTATAAACCAGCATTTCTTCAAGCTTCACACCACACCTGTCTGAATTAAAACAATGCTTGTGAGGAAGATGAAGAGCTTACACCTCAGAAATTAAAATTCCTGGGAGGAGGAGGAAGAAGAAAGGGTAAAACCCTGTTTCACAGGCTGTTTTTTCACTTCTACTATGCTAGAAGTATGGTAGACTACACCTGTCTTCAAATGTCATTTAATTCCAGAACAACTCTCTACAGTGCCAGACACCAGGACAAATTACTCCAGACTTGGCCTCCCAATGCATCAGCTTTCATTCTCGTGAGAGGTAGGCCTTTATTACAGTCCGATTAGAGCCAATCCACAGAGCAACCTTGCCACCGTGTGAATGGCAAGAAGAATTTCCTTGTGAACAGATGAATATGTCCCACTCAATCATGAACAAAATTTGCCTTGACTTGGAAGAAAGTAGACAAGGAGCCATGCAGTATTTGGGTTTTATCCAGTGACAAATGGGGCAAGAAGCTGTCACAACTTACCTCGTGTTTTACAGAACACAAGCACAGATACAGCCAATAATGCACCCACATGAAGGGACCTTCAGGACATTCCTTTATTTCTTAACAAGGAACGGGCAGCAAAATGCTGGCATTTATCTGAACTGGAAGCCGTGCTCCTCTCCTGTTTCTCCTTGAGCACACTGTGTGTTATTTGCAGATTTCACTGCCATGCCCAGGAACCCTGTCGAGGCCAATTGCTAAATGACACAAGTACCAAAATACAGGAGCCACATAATCACTCCAGCACTAATCCAGCACTGCTTTGATGGTGCACAGGAGCACAGACTGGCTTGGCTTGGAAGGGACATTTAAAGGCCATCTAGTCCAATGCAGTCCCTGCAGTGAGCAGGGACACCTTTATCTAGGTCAGCTTGCTCAGAGCATGAGCTTGAATGTCTGCAGGGATGGATGCCCACCTCACTGGGCAACCTGTGCCAGGGTTTCCAAACCTCCAGTGCAAAAAATGGGTTTCTTTTGTGTGGTCTGAATCGACCCTCTTTTAGATTAAAACCATTCCCCTTGGTCTGGCAGAAAAGGCTCTACTAAAAATTCTGTCCCATCTCTTTTACAAGCCCGCTTAACGTCCTGAAAGGCAGCAATCAGGTGTCTCTGGAGTCTTCTCTCTTCCAGGCTGAACACCACCAGCTCTCCCAGCCTGTCTCCAAAGCAGAAGGGCTCCAGCCCTCCAAGCATTTGTCCCTCCTCTGGACTAGATCCAAGAGGGCCATGTCCTTCCTGCGTGGGGAGCCCAGAGCTGGATGCAGTACTCTGTCGTGGTAGAGACGGAGACAATACAAAGAAACACACTGCGTTTCCAGAAGGCTTCAAACCCTGTTTTTATTCTAGCATGCATGCTTGTTCTACATTCTTACAAAGCTCATAACTTTACACTTTGCTCATTGATCACGAGAGACAAGCAATTGCTCCTTGGAATAGGCAGTGGCACGTTTCTCTTATTTATCCTTCTTTCTTTCTTGGTTTCTATGTCAACGACCTTGGTAGGAAATTCTTTCAGGGGCAAAACATGGATGCTCTTATCAGACTTTTCAATGGCTCAAAGAAGTCCCTGTAAAACCTCTTCTGTAGCGGACACTTAGATGGCTAAAGCACCGTAGAGGATGTAAGCCTCTGGAGATAACGAAATGCTGAGTCAGAATAGCTAAGCCTGGAGTCTTCACTTAGGTCCTCTGGCCTAGCTTATCTCTCTGTGACCCTATAGTTTAGTTTTCCCTAACCCTTACAATTGGTCAGTTTTCAATCCCTCCTAACCCTTTATAAGTAGCAACCCTGGCCTATTCTGGATAGAAGAGCCGCCGTCGGAACCCTTCACGAACCCCCTGCAAATAAACCATCATGGAATCTCCGAGGCTGCCTTTTCCTCTCACTCCGTCTGCTTTGTGGAAACCACTGAGGCCAGCACTTGAGCAAGCAAAGAGCTGAAATTATAAAAGAGCTGAAAATCACTAAGAGCTGATAATCATGGTGCTTGCTGAGGTTTCAGGCTATAGGGCACTTAGGCTTTGGACACTCGGCATGCTGAAGGCTGAGCTGCCTGGCCCGAGACTGCTCACCTGAAGGAACCCTGGACCCGTCTCGTTATCCAGCTAGAAGAGGCCCAGTGGTGGAACACTCTTCCACAGTACTCAGGTGGAGTCTCACCAGAGCAGAGGGTTTGAATCACCTCCGTCAAGCTGCTGGGCACTCTCCTTTGGATGCACATGGCTGGCTCCTGTCCAGCCTCTCATCTAGCAGCACCGCCAAGTCTTCTTGGCAGGGCTGCTCTCCATCCCTTCATGGCCCAGCCTGTGAGATCAGCTGGGCTGGGACTGTGTCACAACCCTTGGACAGAGCAGCTGGGCAGGATGAGCTCCCTGCCGAAGAAGGACGATCCCAGTCCCCACACAACTCCACCCTGGCCATGAGGTCACAGCAGGCTCTGAGCTCACAGAGGTGCCAGAGCCCCGTGGTTGCACAGCAGCACAAGGAAGCCACCAGTTGTCCTTGAGCACAACTGTTGCGGCAGCAGCGGCGGTGGCAGCAGCGGTGCTGACGTTGGGACAGCGGTGTCAGGACAGCGGTGGCAGCAAGAGCTGCGCGACTGGCAGAGGGCAAGGCACCATGGCCCTTGCTCTGCGCCTCTTCCTGCTGCTCCTCCTGGCCGTGGCCCTGCCTGCCAGGGCTGCCCAGGCTGCTCCGCTGCCAGCGCGGGGAGCAGATGAGCCGGCAGCCTGGCTCCCCTGTCCCGGGACAGCGCTCCCTGCTCCCCGGGAAGCGCTGGGCATGGTTTTCCCCAGGCCTTTAGGGAGGGTTTCCTCTGCGGGAGGGAGAGGGCCTCCATGGGCCTGGGGCTGGGCCTTTTTCCATTCCAGGGATGTGTCACAGGGCCTCCAAAGAGGGTGGAGAGTTACCAGGAGCCAGCCCAGAGCTCCCCAGGCCCTTGTGCAGCTTTGGCCTTGTCCATTCCCATCTGGCTGCCACAGCCCGACCTGAGCCCCTTGCAGTGCCCAATTCCCAAATGCAGAGGGGGATCCCAGCACACCATGGAAATGTTTTGATCTTTGCTCTCTTCTAGATTGGGATCATGACATGGCTTATATAGAAAATCTGGTGAATGACAGTTTGAAGAATCTAGAGCATGGTGGAGGCAAGTTCTCTATGGGCCTTCCCTGACAAAATGATCACTGTCCATGTGGCAAGAGCTCACTCATGTGCCCTTTCCTTAAAACAAGCTCAGGGTGGAAGGAGACTGGACATCTTGCCCTGCTCCCTTCTGGAGCCCTGAGTGATCCCACAGGATGGCTCTCAGTGGGAGGAAGGAGCATTTAGCTGTCCATTTCCTCCCATGTGCAATGCCAGTGTGTCCTTCCGTGTGCCCTGTGCAGCCACGGAGAAGAGCAGAGAGGGAAGGGGCCGGGCCCAGGGCTGTGCCCCGGGGCTGAGCCTTTCACAGCTCCTGTGCCGGCCCCAGGGAGCCTGAGCTGCTCCTGCTGCCACTGCTAAGCCCTGGCCCTGCCTGGGGCTGGGTTTGGAGCTGCTGGCAGATCCAGGGAGTCCTTTCTGCCCCGACTGCCCCACAAGGGGCTCCTTCCATCCCAGTGTGGGGCCACTGCAGGCACGTGGTCCCCCTGGCCCTGCTGTGAGTGGAAGGCAGAGCCCAGGGAGTGCTTGGAGGGCACCAATCACCCAGGTGCCCTCACTGCCACTCGGGCCTGAAGGAGAAATGGATCTACTTTCCATTAAGGTCCTCCTAGATGGAAAAATCAAGACACAGGAGATGAGAAATCCTTGGAGGCAGCCAAACACCTGGACCAGATGCTGAGTGACCTGGAGAGGCGCCGTGGTGGGTGCATTCCCTCAGCCTTGTCCTGGGGCTCAGCAGCCGGGGGCTTTGGCTGCACATCTGGACATGCCATGCCCGGCACAGTGGGAAGTGATCCATGGCAGCCTCGCTGCCCCGCAGCTGCTTCCACGCCATGCAGGGCTGTTCCCCAGCCTGGCCTGGCTGCAGCTTCTCCCCAGCCTCTGCAGAAAGGCATTTGCCATCAGCTCACAGGGAGCCCAAATGCACCATGGGCCATACATGCCCTGAGATCCCCTGCAATTTCCCAGTTTCCACGCAGGTCAGGTGTAGGGGCTGTTTCAGTGAGGGAGGGCCCTGGCCCAGCTCCAATAACCTGGCCATTTTCCTGATCCTTATCTATGACTTTGACAAGTATTGTCTCCTGAATTTGCCACCTCCTGGAATGCTGAATGAATCTGATCCAGCTGTACTTTTCCCTTTCTGAAGTGATGTCGCAAAAGTCCGTGCAGAAGGCACCATATCCTATAGGAAGCAATGGCTCTGTGCCAGCCCCTGCTGCAGGAAAGCTGGAGGCACCAGACACGGGCAAAGGCACCGGAGGTAATTGCTGTGCCAGGCTCAGCCCTCGGTGGGGCTGGGTGGCAGCAGCTCTTCCCCCAGGACCTGCCCTTGAACAGCCCGGCAGCAGCCAAAGCTGGAGGCGCCTCTGGAGGCTTGGAGGCCTCTGGAGCTCGTTCACAGCCCCGGGGAAACGGGGCTCGTGCACCAACGTCCCTCCCGCTGCAGCTACTGAAGAGCTGGCGCTGAGTGCCCAGAGGCCCAAGGCACAGGAGCAGCCCCGAGCGGGAGCCCTGCCGCGAGCCCAGGGCCAGAGCCAGCGCTGGCTCCCGACTGGGCAGGGGCTGCACTGGGTCCTGACAGGGCCTGGCTCTGTGCCCTGGGGCTGGGGGAGCTGTCCCGGGGCAGGGAGGGCCAGGGCTGGCAGTGGCTGCTCAGGGATGGCTTTGGCCCCCGTCCCTCGAAGCAGCGCCTGCCCAAGCAGCTGCGGTGCCCCCGGGCTCTCCTCCCGGCCTGCTGGGCTTTCTTGGGTGGCACAGCCGGTGCCCAGGGGCGGCAAGGTGCCTGCAGGGCCCAGCTCTGGGGGAAACGGAGAGCGTCCTGCCCGGATCCACCGTGCTGCCAGCTCAGCAGGGCAGCCCAGCACGGGCTCACGCTCCCCATTGCTCCCACAGAAGTGCTTGACAAGTCAGACACCAACGCCCAGAATCCACGGAATACCCCAAGACTTTTCTGCCCCCAGGATGTGCGCAGGTCCTGTATGATAGGCACAGTAGTCACACTGTTCACTGTGCCACTTTCCATGGTGCTGTGTTATGTTGGCTTCCGGTGGTGGAAGGAAAAGAAACGGTAAGTTGTTGTTGATCTCTACCCGCCAGCTTCTTTAAAGGCTGCTCATACTCAGTTAACACTCCCAGGGAGGCTGCAGTGGAGTTGTGGCCAGTCCATGACTGTCCAAATGACTCTGCTGAGGGTTCTGCTGCTGCCCAGTGCTTTCATTGGCCTCTGAAGTGCTGGGCCTTGTCCTGGGGGGCCGGCTGGGGCTGCAGCCAGGGCTGGCTCCCACTGAGGCTGCGTGGCCAAGAGCAGCCCCAGGGGCACAGGGCAGAGGCAAAGCACGGTGGGGAGGAGAAAGAGCAGGGAGGAGATTGCCCTGGAAAGGCAGAGGCGCTCTGGGGCCCGCTCCTGGCCAGGGACCCTGCCCAGAGCCGTCCCCTGCTCGCCGGGGCCGTGAGGGGCAGCTGTGCAGCTGGGCCAAGCTGTGCCAGCAGCTCCAGCCGTGCTGGGGAGCCTTGCCAGCCCTGGGCCCTGCTGTGCAGGAGGGTCCCTGTGTGTCACTGGCAGCTGGGGCCTCAGCCACCTCCTCTCTCCACAGTCGCGCTGCCGCTGCTCCAGCATCCCGGCCGAGAAGGCGTGCCTCTCCCTCTCCCCCAGAGAGCCCAGAGACCCTCGGTTTTGACAGCTCTCACACGTGGCCTCGGCAGCAGCAGCTGCCCAAGAAAGCAGAGCACCAGCCCTCCGTGCCTCCCCCACGGCCCCCCAGCCCGGCCCTGAAGCGGAAGCCTCCTGAGATCCCCCCACCTCCTCCCCTCCCGAGCTCACCACCCTGGTCCAGCTAGGACTGCAACTGGCCAGCCACGCAGGGCTTGGGCCACCAACAGCTGGGGGCACCTGCTCTCCTCTACAAACAGCACGTGTCACCTATGGGCAACAGCCAGACTCAGTTTTCATACTCTTCGACCTTCAACAGGAAGGGCTGAAGATTTTCCCATGCCCTTTCTCATCCTTTACCACTTTGATTTTCATACAGCTTGGAGCTGGTCGCATCTCTTAAAGACTTTTCTAGCTCTGCATGTTTTACCTTACCTGAAGAAAAAAAAAATAAAAAAAATTCTTTGGTTTAAATTTCATTTTTAGTGTGGTTAGGCCGCTCACATTTTGAGCAATTAATTTTCTATGGTACTTCTTCTTCCCTTTTCATTGCTATCTATAAAAAGTTCATCTGGACATAAAAATCACCAGAATTACTGAGATTTACCTCAAAGCCCAGAGGAGAATCTAGCACAAAATATTCTCCCTGTGTACTGCACAACAAGAAATATTCAGAGGAAGACACAGTGGCAGCTGAGGCTCTTTGAATTCCCAGAATACTGAGCCTGCAGAGGAGGCAGACAGCCCTGGCAGTGGCTGAGGGGACTTTTCCTCACAGACTCCTCTGAAAGTGTGTCAGGCTCCTCCTGAGCTACAAACAATTCTCCATTCCTCAACAAAGCTACTCAGGTTCTTATCTTAAAGAGCAAAAGCAAATGTGGTCAGAAATTTCTCATCAAAGCCTGTTTGCAGAGAAACCCCACCATATGTGAGCAAATATTTCTTAGCATCAGTTCACTCAGAAGAAAGCCAACCCTGAATTGAGCAGCGCTTTAAATGAGGTTGAATTCTCTTTCCTCACCTATCAGCCAGATTGGTTTGCCTCTTTTTTGTCCTAGAGAGAACATTAGAACGATTTGCTCTTGGCAGGACTCCTTGCATGGCTCCCAAACTGGTTGCTGTTCACCACGCCTTGCCTGGGCTCTTAATGCAGCCTGTTAGCAGCACCTGACATTGCCACCCTGTTCAGCCCTTGGGCACGGCTGGTGCCACGGTCCCCTCCTGGCTCCTGGCATGTCCCTGCTGGTGGAGGAGCCCTGCTGGTGCTGCTGCCTGCGGTCCTACTCCGCAGCCAAAGAGAGACTAAAGTCACTGCTTCGGGCAGCTCGTTTGAACGAGTTTAACGCTTGCTCACCTCTGTCCCAGACCTCTTCAAACCCACCCAGCAACACCATAAAGTCACCTCATCTACAGAGGTGAGCAGGTCTGAGCGAACAGAAGGTCGGCTTTCATGCACATTGGGATTTTAATTTAGTGGAAGCACTCACTCGTTCACAAGCCTTACTTGTCAAAGTGGATTGTGCGATGCTATTGTGTTGCTTGTGTTAAAGAGAAACCAGAAGGGAGAAATGAGTTAAGAAATTGAGAAAGACACTTGGGGCGCAGGCTTGGCAGCCAAACGGAGCAGGGTGGCAGCCGGCCGCTTTGCCGGAATCCCCTTTCGTGCCGGACAAAGGCGGACGCGGCTCCGCTGCGGGGCGAGCCGGGCGCTCGGCGAGCGGCGCTGGAGCGGCGGCGGCCCCGCCCCGCCCGTCCCGCCCCGCCGCGGGCCGGGGCCGAGCGCTCGGCCGGGCGGGAGCTCAGGATGCTCGGGCAGCGCCGCGGGCCGGGCGGGCGCGATGGAGCCGCCTGAGGGCTGGGACCCCTACGGGCGGCCGGCCCGGCGCACGCAGTGGCTGGTCAGCGCCCTCGCCTACCACTACGGGCTGGACCGCGGCGTGGAGAACGAGATCGTCGTGCTGGCCACCGGCCTGGACCAGTACCTGCAGGAGATCTTCCACCATTTGGACTGCGCCGGTTCGGGCCGCATCCCCGGCGAGGACTTCCGCACGCTGTGCCAGGTGCTGGGGCTGGAGGAGGCGGCGGAGCCCGAGGAGTGCGCGGGGCTGTGGGACGGGCTCTCGGCCGAGCTCACCTTCCGCCAGTTCCACGCGCGGCTCTGCGGCCACTTCAGCACCCGCGCGGGGCCGCGGCTGCCGCTGGGCCGGGAGAGCGAGCACATCGAGACCCAGATCCGCCTGCGCAGCCCCCGCCGCCGCCGCCGCACCGAGCCCGCCGGCCGCGGAGCCGCGGGCAGCGCCGAGCGGCGGCCGCCGGGGCCCTGCTCCCGGGAGTGCTACGAGGAGACCGTGGCGCTGGAGCAGGCCGAGGACCGCATGGCCAAGCTGGAGGAGGAGAACGGCAGCCTGCGGGAGCTGGTGGAGGACATGCGCGCCGCCCTGCAGAGCAGCGATGCGCGGTGCCCGGCGCTGCAGGTGAGTCCGGGCCGGCTTCTGCACCGGCCTCCCGGGGGCGGCTCGGCTGGCCCCGAGTGCTTCAGGAGAGATGCTGCTCTCGCAGAATCAGTGTTTATAACCCCTCCACTGCCAGACTGAGACCGAAGTTGCTCGTTCATCCTCGGCATTAACTTTTTAGCAAAGTTTAGTTACAGGGAGGCTTTAAGCAGGAATGTATGGCACCGGTGTACCATCAATATAGTTGTGGTGAGCACTCTGTTAAAAGCGTAGGGCAGTTCAGCTTAACAAACCCAGGTGTACAATGCTGCTGCTGCTTCTACTGCACGTGCAGTCAGGATGTGCTGATACCATGTGCTGGATGTACACCAGTGCAGGGTTTTTCTTGAAGTGAGAAAGAACTTTTGGAGTCCTGCCTGCACAAGCACAAGCAGTGTCTCAGTGAGAAGTTCCTGTAAGGAACATTAGAAGGATGTTTTCCTTAGAGTGCGGTCACAAGAGTTCAGAGTTGGAGCCAGCTCTGCAGGCAGGCTGATGAATAGTCTGGGGCTCCTGTGCACAGCCCCATTAATTCCAGGGCTGGTTCTGCTGTACACACACTTAACAGCAGTTAAATTCCTCTGGCATGAAATAGCATGGAACAGGCAGAGCAGGGAAGGGCAGCATGGACCCATTGTTGTGGCAGGTCTCACCAGGTGGGATTTGATACTAACACAGCACTCACAGAACTCTGCTCCACCTGGGACACTTCCACTTGCAGTAGATGACTGCTGTCTTCACAATGTCCAGCAAGGCAGGTCAGAGACACTTTTACCATTTTCCTCTGGAAAAGGGAAAGGAAATCAGCAGCAAACACAAAGTCACCAGTCAGAGGTCCCAGGAAGAATGGAAACGACAAAGAGGAGAGCTCCAGAACACCCCCAGCTGCTCTCTGCTCTCTTCTTCTGAACACAACTTCATTGGAAATATCTTTTTCAGCAGACTGCCTGACTCCTGAGTACAGACCATAGTAATGACATGAAAACTACTCCAAAACTTGTGCAATAACATGGTAATGTGTAGTTTGAAAATTAATTGCATAGCTAGGTATTAAAAACTACTTTCCAGAGATTGTTTCCTTGTCTCTGTATTTGGCAAAGTTAGTTGCTGATCAACTCTATGTGACTGAAACAAAAAAAAAACCAAACCAACAAAGCACAATCCAGCCCCTTCCAGTCTTCATTAAAACCCATCAATTTCTCCCTGCTTTGTGCTCCTGGTCATTGCAGGTGGGACTGCGGAAGAGCCATGCCAGCCATGCAGAAGGAGGATCCTGCTTCATAGGGAGGAAGACACCATTAACACAGAAGCACTCCCAGACCAAGTGCCTCCAGAGTGTCCTGGAGGAAATGGAGCTCATGCGGAGCTCCAGGGATGGGCAGATTGAAGAAGCCATCAGGTTCAGTCAGGAGCTGGAGAAGGAGCTGAAGAGCTCTCAGGAAGCTCTGGTCAGCCTGGAAGATTGCAACCGTCACCTGAAGAGGGAGCAGGCAGAGATGAGGAGGAAAGGGGAAGAGGCCAGACACGCTGTCCTGAACAGTCTTGGCAAAGTGAAGGAGCTGGAAGTGAGAGCTAAGGAGGTGCCACATCTGCAAATACACATCCAGCAGCTGGAATCACAACTGCAGCACGACAGGTAGGTTGGAGTCTGACAAAAAGTGCCTATAAAATCAGTGTTGGGGCACAAGTGAGTTTGAGAATCTCTGGCTGGGGCTTATTAGATATCTCCAAAACACCTTGTAAAATCTGGCCAGAGGGAAATTAGAAGCTGCTCATCCATTTTCTTGGTCGGGTCTTTAGGAGATCTAGGAGTCTTCCAGGCCAAAGTCAGGATGCTGATCTACAGAGAGCTGAAGTCACTCCTCAGACACACAACAACAGGACTCAGCATGGTAATGCTTCAGGAAAGCCCCAACACAAACTGCTGACACTCCTTCAGAAACCATTGCCAACACACTTCTTTCGCTGCCTTTCCTGGTCCGTAGGTCCCGTCCCAAGCCAGCTGTAATCAGATGGCTGACTCTCCATTTCATATTCAAGCTCTTCAGCTTGTCCTCAGAACTGGGGAAAAGCACACAAGGACAACGTCTGGCCTGTGGTTTGAAACTTGCTGTGACTTCATTGCTTCTTCACTGAGAGAACAGGCAATAGAGGAGAGAAGCTGAAACGTTCCTAAACCCACAAAAGAGTAGAGTGGGAATCTCAACAAAAAACACTAGCCAACTGAACCCCACTTTTGTAGTGGCATTAACAAATCCTTCCAGAAGTTAGAAAGGTGGTCACAAATTTAATAGTTCACTGCTTTTGTTGCTTTTAATCTCAGACCAAACTTGCACTCACCGGTGGTTATTAAGTGTTAGTCATCTCTGCCCAAGTTTCAGACTGACCTATGCAATAAAATCTAGTTTATATTTCCACTGACCCAAAGCAAAACCAGTATTTCTAGACATATTTTTACTTACACTACTAAATCTAGTATTTTAATAAATTGCATCTTCTGAAGTCCTTGCCTCTTCCTAAACTCACACTTCCTCTGTTTGCTTATAAGAAGAATTCATAGTGAGTTATTTGTGGCATCCTTGCTATTGTACTGTTTTATGAAGTGAGGAAATTCTAAAAATAACCATTTTGTCCAGTGTCTTTCTGCCAGCATTTGTATGTTAATACATGCATGGTTGCAGAAGATCAAAGAAAATAGAAGCATTTCTTTAAACGTTCATAGGATTTAAAAACCACTGCGAGGGCACGTAACATTCAAGGTGACTGTCAGGGGTCTCTGGAGGAGTGACACAAGTCCTGGTGCTAAAAGGGATCACACAGCTTGTCAGGGCTGTCACCTTCTCCTTGGCATGAGCACCAAAGATCTAAGATGGGTTCTTGTCCTGTGGAATTGCTTTTCCAAAGTACGATGAAGGATAAAAAAAGATCACCTTGAAACAGGTTAAAGGCAATGAAAAACATCCACTGGCCTTGCAGTGCAGGAACTTCATGGGTTACATCAAAACAAAGAGTGCAAATTTAGAAATGTAAATGACATGTTTCTTGTAAGACAACCTTCATTTGTAATACCTACTTTTAAATTGCATGCTAATTTAAAGTGAGTGTCAAGCTCAGGAATGGTGCTGGACTGACCATTTGGGAACTACACCCCTTTTTTAGCCCTGTGGCACTTTAGCAGAGGCCCAGGCCAGCTTCCACCCCTTGAGATTCTCTGTTGGCCACAAAGCACCTGCAGCTCCCCGTCCAGTGAAACAGCTCTTGGTGCAAACAGTGTAACTCAGAGATGCATAATGATAATTGGGACTTGCATGCCTGTGCTCGTATTCCGTAACACATGGAATCCCATCGCTCCACATGTTCCCAGAGTGGCACAAGAGGTGCCCAAACTGGCACAAAATGGTGAATAAGCAGTGCAGGGCTGTGTGTTAGGGTGGGGAAAGTGTTCAGCAGCAGCTCTGCCCCACACAGCCTTGGCTGTCCCAGCTTGTCCCACTCCCTCTGCTTGCTCCCACCGGTGCTCAGGCAGCCCAGAGGCCTCCTGCTCCGAGAGAATCACCTTCTGATGTGCAGGAGCCCTCATCCATGGGTGTGGCTCGGGTGAGCTGCTGGGAGTGCTTGGTGAGGGGAAGAGATGGGTTGGCTGAGGCATGGAGAGGGAGGGACAGCTGGGAATCCACAGGGTTCTGTCACTTGGCAAGAGTGTCATTGCCCTGTTGGTTAAGTCAGGTTTGTCTTGGTTTGGAAAAACAGGTCTCTTCTAAGGAAGGCAGGAGCCTCCCTTGAACCTGAAACTGTAAACCCCCTCCCTCCAAATTATGATAAATTTGAAATTAAGGGGGGCTCTCAGGCAAAGATATGGGAGCAGGAATAACAGTTATTTTAGTAGGGAAGAAAATAAAAAGATAAAATAAACAATGCAGTAAACTAAAACAACACTGACAGAGTCAGTACACAACCTGACACCCTGTTGGTCAGGGTGCTCATAGCAGTCCAATTGGAATTGTGGCTGCAGCCCTCCTGGAGTGTCAGGTGGGGTTCTGTTGGAGCAGGGATCCTGTAGAAAAGGGTGTAGTCTTCTCTGAAAATCCAGTGGAAGAGGCAGCTGTTCCTCTGGGCATCCAGTGGAAATGCTGTTCTGATGTCCCAAGAGCCCAGATTATATCCAGTTGGGAATGTTTAGCTCCTCCCTCTGGGCAGAGCATCTCACAATGGGATGATGGAATTCTTATCAGCCATGCAGGGACACTCACTGGCCCCTTTCCAGCAGATGTCTCCCCAGAAAGAGGACTGGTTGTGGAAGAGATAAAGAAAATGGCCCAATGAACAGAAAACAACTGCCATACCTCTAACAGATGGTCAACAGAATACATATTGCTTCCCAGTCTAGGACAATGCTGTGTTTCAGTTGCTGTTACCTGTACTGTTAAAGCCTGCCTGTGTTTCAGTCACCTTTCCAGTGAACAGTTTTCTCCCCTGCCAGCTGCCACACAGAGTTTGTGAGCAGGGTCTGGAGTTGGCAAGAGCTAATGCTGCAAGGTAGGGCTGGAGAAGAATGGGGGGGATTTGGGTGATCTGCAGAAAGCATTGACAATTGCAGATATCTCTCCTGAGAATTCACCCTGACTGGCTTGGTGAGCCACAGGCTTCCTCCAGCTAAAGTCCAATTTCTTCCAGAGAGGATCATATTCAAGAATGAGTCCAAGCTATGAGCTTTACACACTGTTCCTGTTTATAGTTTCATATTTATCGAGGAAATGCTTTCTTCTTTTAGGTTCAGATTTTAAAAGCTCTTTTAATATTCAAATCCCTCTTCTAGACCTTCATCTGAGACCTACTTGCAATCACTGATCTAAAATCCCAACCATGGCCTTGAGTTTTCCTCTGAAGTTCCAGTGGTGGTTTAGAAGGGCCTGGTCTTCCTCGGGGAATGCAGTAGGAAAACGGCTGCTGTGGTGTCCCCAAAACCTCAGATTCTGTCTGGATAGGAATGCTTGGCTCCTCCCCTGGGTGGAGCTTCTTCCGATGGGATGATGGAATTTTATCAGCCATGCAGGGACACTCGCTGGCCCAGTAACAGAAAATATCTCCTGGATGGAGGATGGGTTTGTGGAAGAGATAAAGAAAACTGTCTCATGAAGAGAAGATACCTGCCCCACCTCTTAACAGATGGCAAATAGAATACACACCTATCGTACAACCCAGCACAGGGAGGCACCTCCAGCTCTCTTGTCCAGCAGCACCATCAGGACACTGAGTTCCCAGTGTCCAGGGGGGTTTCGCTGTCACCCTGAGGGACACCACTGGTCACTGACATCCATCAGGCCTCTGAGCCATTGACCACAACCCCCTGTCTGTGACCTGCCAGGCAATTCCTCATTCTCCAAACTGTGCCTCCATCAGATCCACAGCTCACCAAGGGAGGGACAAGGATGCTGGGCAAGGCTGATGTGTCCAGGGCATTACAGAAGTCCAGGCTGGTGGCATCTCTAGCTCTTCCCTTGTGCACTGAGGCAGCCACTCCTTCATGGAAGGCCTCTGGCTTGGTCAGGCAGCACAGACCCACCCTGTGCTCCTCAAGGTTTCCTTTGGCATATCAAAGCATTGAAGAGGCTGGGTGGTTTTCCCTGCTGTTTTATTGACTGACTGTGCCCTTTGAGGACCACAAGAGGAAGCAGAGCCTTAAATTGCACATGAAGAGCAAATGCTGAAGTAAAGGCTTCACCTGGGCTGTGAAACCAAAGGGCTGTGTTAGCCATGGCCACCCCAAGGTGCCAAACTTCCAGCTGGGAAGCTGCTGACAGGAGGGAATGTGGCACTTGTCTCCAGCCAGAGATCACTCACTCCTCAGCATCTTGGGCTGGAGCTGACAGTGCCTGAGGAGCTCAGAAATGCTTGGATGTTGTTTTGCGGAGAAGACTGAAAACTCCACAACTCTGATAAAGTTGCAAAGCTGGTATGTTTATTGCAGCGCTGGACACGTGGAGATTACTCTCCTTAAAAGGCATGCACACCTCTGGGAACTTCAGGTCTCTTTTTAGCTCTCTCTCAAATGCATATGCATACAATTTCACAATAGGTTCATGCATATCTATTTTTACAAATTTCGCGTGACATTTGGCGCTAGTTCTTCTTTATCAGAAAGAATTCCTAGGTCAGGCTGACCTGCCCCCTTAGCAGTCTCTGTCTCTCTCTATCTCCCTCTGTCTCCCCCCCACCACCTTTCTCTGTCCTTCACTGAAGCAGTTTCTCTGAGCCTAGGCTTTTTGCAAGAACAGGCAGTCACACTAAATAGCTACGTTTTCAAACTACAGAAACCTTAAAGATGTACATTTCACCTAAAAGAACATGGACTTCTACCCTGGAAAATTTTTACTTTGTCTCAATGTGATCTCCTGTGCCAGTGCCCAGAACACAGAGCAGTGAGCTCGACCTGGGCGGGCAGGCCCAGCCCTTGGATACAACTGCCAGGCAGAACAAGCTCCCTCCCCAAGAAAGAAAATTCCAGTGCTGAGGTCCATCTTCCCCAGGCCACGAGGTCACAGCAGGATTGTGATGTCACAGCAGGCTCTGGGGTCACAGCAGGATTGTGATGTCACAGCAGGCTCTGGGGTCACAGCAGGATTGTGATGTCACAGCAGGCTCTGGGGTCACAGCATGATTGTGATGTCACAGCAGGCTGAGGTCACAGAGCCCTGTGGTTCTACAGCATCACAGTGTCCAGCCTCTCAGTCCATAACAAATGGTGCTGACGTTGGGACAGCGGTGTCAGGACAGCGGTGGCAGCAAGAGCTGCGCGACTGGCAGAGGGCAAGGCACCATGGCCCTTGCTCTGCGCCTCTTCCTGCTGCTCCTCCTGGCCGTGGCCCTGCCTGCCAGGGCTGCCCAGGCTGCTCCGCTGCCAGCGCGGGGAGCAGATGAGCCGGCAGCCTGGCTCCCCTGTCCCGGGACAGCGCTCCCTGCTCCCCGGGAAGCGCTGGGGATGGATTTTCCCCAGGCCTTTAGGAAGGGTTTCCTCTGCAGGAGGGAGAGAGCCCCATGGGCACTGGGCAGCCCCTGTTTGCACTCCAGTGATGTGTCACAGGGCCTGCAAAGAGGGTGGAGAGTGACCAGGAGCCTGCCCAGAGCTCCCCCCCAGCCCCTGTGCAGCTTTGGCCTTGGCCGTTCCCATCTGGCTCCCACAACCGTACCCGACGCCCTTGCAATGCCCAGTTCACAAAGGCAGAGGGGGATCCCAGCACATCATGGAAATGGGTCTGGTCTTTGCTCCCCTCTAGATGAGCATGCTAGGAAAATTTCCCCAGCAGCTTGGCTCCATGAAGATTTGCAGCCTCTTAAGCCTCCTGCAGGCATGTTGTCAATGTTCCCCTCAGATGATAATCATTGACAGCCTGGCGGGAACCAGGTGACAGAAGCTTCTGTGGCTCTTGGGTTACAGGGTGTGAGAGTCTGTTCAAAATATCCCTCATCTGCCTCACGACTGTCATTGAGGGACCACTGAAGAAAAGACCCCCCCTTGTCCAAAGGCCTCTGGCTCTGTAAGCCAAAGGACTTGGAGACCTGAGAGTATAGCTAAGCTACTGCTGTCACAGGTGTGTGTATTTTGCTGCATGCTACACTGCGCTCCGTGAGAAGAAAAAGGCCATTATGACCTTTTTGCAACAATAGCTCTGGGATTTTCCTCCCCCAATTCTTGGCCTGGCTGGACTTCTCCTGACTTCTAGGGGTGGTCCCTCAAAGAAGACCCCTCTTCTCCGTTTGCACCCACCGTCACACACAAACTGAGATGGAGGAAGCCACTTCACCAGAGAAAAAGCCGAGACATGAAATCCCCATGTGAAGAGGCCTCTCCAGCACTCTCCAAGGACTGGGTCTGAAGCCCCCCAGCCCGGGGAATGTGCGCAGGGGGAGGCGAGCTGACCAAAGCAAGATGGATGTTGCAGGTGCAAGCACTGAACCACGAAAACAATGGCTCTCGCCCGCTGAGAAAAAGGACTGTGTGTACCCTTCTACCAAATACCAATTTTTCCCCCAGTAGAACAGATTCCGTTTCAAAATCATTCCCTTCTGCCATCAAGAAAGCGTGTCATTGGAATCCAGAAGAACTGCATCTCTGAGATCTCCCCTGACGTGAACTGGTGAACCTCAACAGCTGGACACCGAAGGACCTTCGCCATTCCCACGTTTGGTGGCTATATACCCTCTTCCTTTTCTTCCATATTTTCCTTGTTTTTCTCCTTTTCCCCAATTCTTCCCCAATGCATTTTCTGCCGGGGGTATTTCAATAAAAGTGCAATTGTTTTGATTACCACTGCAAACCATCTTGGACCGTGCCTGTTTTTTATAGCCTGAGATCGCCCACGAACCATCACGAAACCCGTCATGAGAAGAGTCTTCTGCTGGGGAACACCTTGTTTGCTAAAGGTGATGGTCATTGTGGCTGTTGTGGCACTTTGCCTGGCCATTTGCTGTGCCAGAATCTTGTGTTGCTGGAAGGGAAACTGGTGAGTATTTAATGATTCCCTACTTCAAATAGCTGCCTTTAAAGGCTGGCTCATAGGCAGGGAACATTCCCAGGGAGGCTGCAGTGGAGTTGTGGCCAGTCCATGACTGTCCAAATGACTCTGCTGAGGGTTCTGCTGCTGCCCAGTGCTTTCATTGGCCTCTGAAGTGCTGGGCCTTGTCCTGGGGGGCCGGCTGGGGCTGCAGCCAGGGCTGGCTCCCACTGAGGCTGCGTGGCCAAGAGCAGCCCCAGGGGCACAGGGCAGAGGCAAAGCACGGTGGGGAGGAGAAAGAGCAGGGAGGAGATTGCCCTGGAAAGGCAGAGGCGCTCTGGGGCCCGCTCCTGGCCAGGGACCCTGCCCAGAGCCATCCCCTGCTCGCCAGGGCCATGAGGGGCAGCTGTGCAGCTGGGCCAAGCTGTGCCAGCAGCTCCAGCCGTGCTGGGGAGCCTTGCCTGCCCTGGGCCCTGCTGTGCAGGAGGGTCCCTGTGTGCCACTGGCAGCTGGGGCCTCAGCCACCTCCTCTCTCCACAGGTGCTCTTGTGAATCTCCAGAAGAGCCTAGCAACTTGGGCAAGGAGATCTGGGCTCGTAATCCCTACTATCCACGGCTGCCTCTATGTGCCCTTCCGTGGCTTCAGCAGCAGAACGAGGCCTTCCCAAAACCCACCCCTCCCAAACGAGACCCTCTACCCCTGAGCCCCCTGGTCCTGTACTCCAGCCTGGAGTGAAGGTGGGCAGGCCCTGTCTGCTAGGGCAGAGCTTTGCCCACATTTTTCAATAAAGAAATGGAGTTTTCACAGCTCTGTCCTAGTGATAGCAGCAGCAAAGCCCAGCCAGCACCAGCCCTGGCTGAGCTCCATGCCCAGGAGCAGCTGTGGATGCCCACGGGGTGGGCAGGCAGGAGCCAGGCAGGGGCTGCTGTGACCAGTGGCGCAGCCCCGAGGGCTGGGGGAGCCCATGCTGAGCGTCCCTGGGCTGAGGGCACATTTCCTTCCATGGGATCATCTGGGCCTGCACCTCCTCCAGCGGCATGCCCAGAAAAAGAGGGAAGCCTTCAGTAGGTGCTTGCCTTGAGAACAGTGCAGTGAGGCTGGACTCTGAAGGAAGTCCTTCAGAGCCTGAGGCATCAGCTCAGAGCCCGACAGACACTGGGCCTGGGGCAGCCCCAGATCTCTTAGCAGCAGAGTGGGGATTTGCCCCACAGGCCTCATCTTTTCACCCAGGGACACATGGTGGACGCACACGGGGGATGGTTCAGCACTGTTGCTGCTCCCCGAGTGTTCCGTTTGGGTCCCTCTAAAGGCTTTGCTGCTGCTAGCACCCTCACACTGGGGTGACAGCTCCATCTCTTCATTGCTACAGAAGAGCTGATTCGGGAAGTGCTGCAGTGCTGGATTTCTTCAGCCCGACCAGCTGCCAACGCCAACACCCAGAGCGCGCCGCCCCCAGAAAACTGTCGACTCTGGGCTGTGGATGTAGGGCACAGCTGCTTTACAGCACTGGTGGACTGCGTCTGGGGCAGGAACAGGGAGCAGGGAGAAGTCTTCTGTATGTTCACTCCCCGGACAGTCAGGGACAGAAAGACTCTGAAGCAAAGGCATCACCAATTTCTAACGGGGGAGGTCCCGGCGGAGGATACAATCTTCAGCCAATTGGGAGAAACTGAGGGTGGAACACAAGGCGGGGAATACAAGGTTTAAACCAACAGGGCATTACAGGGGAGGAGGACAACTTAAACAAACCAATGGGGTTTTGAAGGCTACCAAATTGATAGGGAAGTTTCTGGAGAAAGGGGCAGGCTTGCGGAGGGATTGACATTCAGTGGGAGGAGGAACAGGGACCAAAAGGGCAGGTCTTTGGGGAGATGGACAAGCAGGGCAAAACCAACAACAGGGGGGAAAGGAGTACCCCATAAGTGTGCTATAACAATACAAAATGAGGGGGGCTAAAACAATACAAAATGAAGGGGAGTTTATAACACTGACTACTAGGACTGAATTACAGTCCAAAACTCACAGTGCAACAGGGAAGCCCTCAGTCAGGTTTCAGTTGAGCACTTCCAAATCCTTTCCTGGCAGAAATAGAAGGCCACACTTGCCCTTTTTACAAGCAAACTGAGTGTTCCCCAACAGCAACCCCTTCCGAGCCCCTGTGGAAAATGCGTTTTTTATGGTTGGCTTTTCACAAATTTTAAAATGAATATTTTATGTGTTGTGGTAGAAGCTGATGCTCTATTAATTTTCTTAAGTCATGTCTTAAATATAGTTTTAGGTTATACCGTAAGGTTAAAATAGAAACTATGCTACATAAGATACTTGTTTAAAAGGAAGGACTCGCAGTGAGATAGCAGCCACGGGACACCTAAATCTTTCAAAGAAAAAGAATTGATTGCTCTCCTGTCAGAAGAAACTTTCCCCTGCCTCACTCAGCCATGAAGACGCCCTTAGGATTAATGGGAAGAAGTTGCTGATGACCAGACAGAATCCTGTGTTTGAATGGAATTGATGCATCATGTCTGAGATGTATGAATATGCAACAGATTATTGTTTTTAAGGGTTAGTTCTCTGTTAACGTGTGTCTTTCTTCAGGCTCATGCTGCCCAGAAAAAGGTACCCGGATGTCCGTAACTCTTCCTTTCTATTGTCTCATATCGTCCTAATCCAAATTGTCCAAAATTATGATTACTCTAATTATATTGCTCTTTTGATAACCATTTTATTACTATGAAAATTTAAAAATTTTAGAAACAAGTGACTGGCATTTTTCACACTCCTTCTGGGAATGGGGAACTCGTGCTGTGGGGCCAGCTGCACCCGTGGGAGCAGTGGGGAGCGTGAGCCCGTGCTGGGCTGCCCTGCTGAGCTGGCAGCACGGTGGATCCGGGCAGGACGCTCTGCGTTTCCCCCAGAGCTGGGCCCTGCAGGCACCTTGCCGCCCCTGGGCAGCGGCTGTGCCACCCAACAAAGCCCAGCAGGCCGGGAGGAGAGCCCGGGGGCAGAGCAGCTGCTTGGGCAGGCGCTGCTGAGAGGGACAGGGGCCAAAGGCAACCCTGAGCAGCCACTGCCAGCCCTGGCCCTCCCTGCCCCAGGACAGCTCCCCCAGCCCCAGGGGACAGGCTGACAAAAAGTCTAGAGCCAGCAATGAGATTGTCCCAGTCATTGTGTGCTGCTTTTCTTCCCTGCAGTTGGTCCCAGAAACATCCCTCAGCCAGCTGTAAATGCCCACACATGGGCTGACCAGCCCCTATGCTTTTCCTCTCTGCTCTCAGAAAGTTTCCAACAAATCCACCAATAAATTCCAGGTTACCTCTGTGAATTGCACACTACAGTTTCCTTCGTTTTTTCCCAATACCTGGAGGTTCCTGTAAATATTGTTTGTCTTAAGGATTTCTTATTCTTTTCAGTCTTTTTGTTTTTGTATTGAGAAACAGCTTTACTGGTTTTAGTTTTGGCAGGTCAGGTTTTTCTCTTAGCATGATGATTTAGTTATTATCTACATGTAAACTTATTTTTATTTATGGTTTTTTTGTTCCCCAAGCAATTATTTTGTCAATCTGTCATCCAGTTCTTAGTGAATCTTCCATATATGAACAATTTTTAATCTCTCTGTATAGGAATATAACAATCTCAGCAAGCTGTATTTTTAATTTTGATGACAATCTTTCTCCCCACTCCCAGCTTCTACCATGATCCTTTTTGAAACATCCCTGAGGATAGGTAGAGTTATTTGGGAAATGCATGGCTTTACCTGGGAATGGATTACTATTAGTTTTTGTGCTATAAACCAGCATTTCTTCAAGCTTCACACCACACCTGTCTGAATTAAAACAATGCTTGTGAGGAAGCTGAAGAGCTTACACCTCAGAAATTAAAATTCCTGGGAGGAGGAGGAAGAAGAAAGGATTCAATCTTGTTTCACAGGCTGTTTTTTCACTTCTACTATGCTAGAAGTATGGTAGACTACACCTGTCTTCAAACGTCATTTAATTCCAGAACAACTCTCTACAGTGCCAGACACCAGGACAAATTACTCCAGACTTTGCCTCCCAATGCATCAGCTTTCATTCTCGTGAGAGGTAGGCCTTCATTACAGTCTGATTAGAGCAAATCCACAGAGCAACCTTGCCACCGTGTGAATGGCAAGAAGAATTTCCTTGTGAACAGATGAATATGTCCCACTCAATAATGAACAAAATTTGCCTTGACTTGGAAGAAAGTAGACAAGGAGCCATGCAATATTTGGGTTTTATCCAGTGACAAATGGGGCAAGAAGCTGTCACAACTTACCTCGTGTTTTACAGAACACAAGCACAGATACAGCCAATAATGCACCCACATGAAGGGACCTTCAGGACATTCCTTTATTTCTTAACAAGGAATGGGCAGCAAAATGCTGGCATTTATCTGAACTGGAAGCCGTGCTCCTCTCCTGTTTCTCCTTGAGCACACTGTGTGTTATTTGCAGATTTCACTGCCCAGCCCAGGAACCCTGTCGTGGCCAATTGCTAAATGACACAAGTACCAAAATACAGGAGCCACATAATCACCCCAGCACTAATCCAGCACTGCTTTGATGGTGCACAGGAGCAAAGACTGGCTTGGCTTGGAAGGGACATTTAAAGGCCATCTAGTCCGATGCAGTCCCTGCAGTGAGCAGGGACACCTTTATCTAGGTCAGCTTGCTCAGAGCATGAGCTTGAATGTCTGCAGGGATGGATGCCCACCTCGCTGGGCAACCTGTGCCAGGGTTTCCGAACCTCCAGTGCAAAAAATGGGTTTCTTTTGTGTGGTCTGAATCGACCCTCTTTTAGATTAAAACCATTCCCCTTGGTCTGGCAGAAAAGGCTCTACTAAAAATTCTGTCCCATCTCTTTTACAAGCCCGCTTAAGGTCCTGAAAGGAAGCAATCAGGTGTCCCTGGAGTCTTCTCTCTTCCAGGCTGAACACCACCAGCTCTCCCAGCCTGTCTCCAAAGCAGAAGGGCTCCAGCCCTCCAAGCATTTCTCCCTCCTCTGGACTAGATCCAAGAGGGCCATGTCCTTCCTGCGTGGGGAGCCCAGAGCTGGATGCAGTACTCTGTCGTGGTAGAGACGGAGACAATACAAAGAAACACACTGCGTTTCCAGAAGGCTTCAAACCCTGTTTTTATTCTAGCATGCATGCTTGTTCTACATTCTTACAAAGCTCATAACTTTACACTTTCCTCAATGGTCATGAGAGACAAGCAAAGTGCTCCTTGGAATAGGCAGTGGCATGTTTCTCTTATTCATCCTTTTTTCTTTCTTAGTTTCTATGTCAACGACCTTGGTAAGAAATTCTTTCAGGGGCAAAACATGGATCCTCTTGTCAAACATCTCAATGGATCAAAGAAATCCCTGTAAAACCTCCTCCACAGTAATCCAGGTAGAGTCTCACCAGAGCAGAGGGGTGGAATCACCTCCCTCAAGCTGCTGGGCACTCTCCTTTGGACGCACATGGCTGGCTCATGTCCAGCCTCTCATCTAGCCGCACCGTCAAGTCCTTCTTGGCAGGGCTGCTCTCCATCCCTTCATGGCCCAGCCTGTGAGATCAGCTGGGCTGGGACTGTGTCACAACCCTTGGACAGAGCAGCTGGGCAGGATGAGCTCCCTGCCAAAGAAGTCCCCACACAACTCCACCCTGGCCATGAGGTCACAGCAGGCTCTGAGCTCACAGAGGTGCCAGAGCCCTGTGGTTGCACAGCAGCACAAGGAAGCCACCAGTCAGTCCTTGAGCACAACTGTTGCGGCAGCAGCGGCGGTGGAAGCAGCGGTGCTGACGTTGGGACAGCGGTGTCAGGACAGCGGTGGCAGCAAGAGCTGCGCGACTGGCAGAGGGCAAGGCACCATGGCCCTTGCTCTGCGCCTCTTCCTGCTGCTCCTCCTGGCCGTGGCCCTGCCTGCCAGGGCTGCCCAGGCTGCTCCGCTGCCAGCGCGGGGAGCAGGTGAGCCGGCAGCCTGGCTCCCCTGTCCCGGGACAGCGCTCCCTGCTCCCCGGGAAGCGCTGGGCATGGTTTTCCCCAGGCCTTTAGGGAGGGTTTCCTCTGCGGGAGGGAGAGGGCCTCCACGGGCCTGGGGCTGGGCCTTTTTTCTTTCCAGGGATGGGTCACAAGGCCTGCAAAGAGGGTGGAGAGTGACCAGGAGCCAGCCCAGAGCTCCCCAGGCCCCTGTGCAGCTTTGGCCTTGGCCATTCCCATATTGGCTGCCACGGCTCGAACCGACCCACTTGCAGTGCCCAATTCCCAAAGGCAGAGGGGGATCCCAGCACATCATGGAAATGGGTCTGGTCTTTGCTCTCCTCTAGATGAGCATGCTAGGAAGATTTCCCCAGCAGCTTGGCTCAATGAAGATTTGCAGCCTCTTAAGCCTCCTGCAGGTATGTTGTCAATGTTCCCCTCAGAGAATAATCATTGACAACCTGGCAGGATGCAGGTGACAGAAGCTTTTGTGGCTGTTGGGTTACAGGGGTGTCTGCAGGGAGGACTTTTCAGGCTCCATTCCTGATTGCTGCACACAAGCCCAGCTCCCCTCACAGGGGTGAGTAGTGTGTCCCTGCTGACCCCACAGGCTGAGCCCTGGTTCTGTGGGATCCATTCCGGGGGAAATGGAAATACTTCTCTAAAGGTCCTCTGAGAGGGAGGAACAAACCTAGAGGGGACAGTAAGTCCCTAGAGACATCCAAACACTTGGAGAAGATGCTGAGTGATTGAGAGAGGTGCCATGGTGGGTGCATTCCCTCAGCCTTCCCTGGGGCTCAGCAGCTGGGGCCTTTGGCTGCACATCTGCACACGCCGTGCCCGGCACAGCGGGAAGAGATCCATGGCAGCCTCGCTGTCCCGCTGCTGCTTCCATGCCCTGCAGGGCTGCTCGCCAGCCTGTCCTGGCTGCAACTTCTCGCCAGTCTCTGCTGGAAGGCGTTTGCCATCAGCTCACAGGGAGCCCAAACTGCACCCCCTGAGAATCCCTTTGATTTCCTGGTCTCAGGATAGATCAGGCAGCAGCAGAGTTTGTGGTCTGGTGAAGCGATAGCCCTGGCCCCGCTCCAAGACTTCGATGACTTACAGAACCTTATTAATGTGCTTTCCAAACATTGCCTCCTGAAGGTGCCACCTTCCCACTGGGGAACAGCCCTACCTGATCCAGCTCTCCCTTTTCCTTCCTGCAGAGATGGAAGGAGAGGCTGTGCTGAAGGCTCAGTTTCCCGGAGGAAGCAGGGGCTCATTGGCAGCCTCTGCTGCAGGAAGGGAGGCGATGCCAGGCACAGTGGCAAGAGGTAATTGCTGTGCCTCTGGGCCTGAGCCCGGCTGAGGCTTGAGCTGCCCTCTCTGCTGCTTGGTGCTCCTGGAACACAGCATTACCTGACCCCTGTGCAGTGCTGGGTTCCCTAGAGAAAGGGATCCCAACACACCATGACACCATGGGAGGGTTTCTATCTGTGCTCCTTTCTAGACTGGGACCGTGACTTTGATCGTTTGGAAATGCTGGTAAAGCACGGCTTAAAGACCTTGGAGCTTGGTGAAGGTAGGCTAACAGCAACCCTTTCCTAACTGAGTAATCATTGTCCAAGAGTAATCGTGGTCCAGAGTAGCGTTCCTGTGTCATTTCCCTTAAGATCCGGTGAAGTTTAATGGATTCTAGGAATCCTGGCCTGCAAATTTCTACTTTGTACCCAACATTGATCCCACAGGATGGCTCTCAATGGGAGGAAGGAGCATTTAGCTGTCCATTTCCTCCCGTGTGCAATGCCACTGTGTCCTTCTGTGTGCCCTGTGCAGCCACAGAGAAGAGCGGAGAGGGAAGGGGCCGGGCCCAGGGCTGTGCCCCAGGGCTGAGCCTTTCACAGCTCCTGTGCCGGCCCCAGGGAGCCTGAGCTGCTCCTGCTGCCACTGCCAAGCCCTGGCCCTGCCTGGGGCTGGGTTTAGAGCTGCTGGCAGATCCAGGGAGTCCTTTTTGCCCCAACTGCCCCAAAAGGGGCTCCTTCCATCCCAGTGTGGGGCCACTGCAGGCACTTGGTCCCCCTGGCCCTGCTGTGAGGGAAGGCAGAGCCCAGGGAGTGCCTTGGAGGGCACCAATCACCCAGGTGCCCTCACTGCCACTCGGGCCTGAAGGAGAATCTTCAGCAGTGTCAGGGGAGCTGTTCTCTCCTGCCTTTCTTTGCAGCTGAACCTGATGATGAAGATAATCCTAATCAGGAAGATGATCCTGTTGACAACGATGTTCTGGGTTCCCATCCCATACCCATTACTGAGCCTCTGGGAGATGGGCAGGGTAGGTCAAGGCCTTTTCCCCTGGGAGAGCTCTGCCAGCTCAGAGCCCACAGCTCGGCCAGGGGGGCATCGCTGCAGGTGCCAGGAGAGAACCACGCACGTGTGTGTCCTCGCCCTGCGCCATCCCCTCACCGCTCCTGTGGCTCAGTGGTGTCCCTGCAGATGAGCAGAGATGACAGAAGCCTCTGTGGCTGTTGAGTTACAGGGCTGTCTGCACGGAGGACTTTCCCAGGTCCTTTGGTGGATGTTGCACGCAAGCCGAGCTCCCGTCGCAGACGTGAGTAGTGTGTCCCTGCTGACCCCGCAGGCTGAGCCCTGCTTCTGTGGGACCCATTGCTAGGAAATGAAAATATTTCTCTTAAGGTCCCCTGAGAAGGAAGAACAAACTCAGAGGAGCTCATAAGTCCCTGGAGGAATCCAAACATCTAGAAAAAATACGGAGTGATGTGGACAGCCAGCGTGGTGGGTGCATTCCCTCAGCCTTCCCTGGGGCTCAGCAGCCAGGGACTTTGGCTGCACATCTGCACACGCCGTGCCCGGCACAGCGGGAAGGGATCCATGGCAGCCTCGCTGCCCCGCTGCTGCTTCCACGCCCTGCAGGGCTGTTCCCCAGCCTGGCCTGGCTGCAGCTTCTCCCCAGCCTCTGCTGGAAGGCGTTTGCCATCAGCTGACAGGGAGCCCAAACTGCACCACAGGCCCGAGATCCCCTGTGATTTGCCGGTCTCTGGGTAGATGCAGCGAGGCAGCTGTTTGCAGGAGGGAGGGCTCTGGAGCAGCTTCAAAACCCAGAGCATTTTCCTTGTCGTTCTCCCTGTCTTTGACAAGTATTGCCTGGAGCAGAAGGGCACAGCAGAGAGGAATTATGGCATGCAGGCTCAGGGGCTCGGGTACTGAGCAGTCCTGGTGCAAGGGGCAGCAAGGTGCCTGCAGGCCCCAGCTCGGGGGGAAACTGGGAGCCAGAACGTCCTGGCCGGATCCACCGTGCTGCCAGCTCAGCAGGGCAGCACAGCACGGGCTCACGCTCCCCTTTTGCTCCCACAGATGCAGCTGGCACCTCAACACGTAATGACAACATCTGGAGGAAAGTCTTCTGCTGGGGAACACCTTGTCTGCTTAGGTTGATGGGCATTCTGGCTGTTGGGGCACTTTGCCCCTTCATTTTCTGTGCTGGAATCTTATGTTGCTGGAAGGGAAAATGGTGAGTATTTCATGATTCTCTACTTCAAATAGCTGCCTTTAAAGGCTGCTCATGGTCAGGGAACATTCCCAGTGAGGCTGCAGTGGAACTGTGGCCAGTCCATGACTGTCCAAATGACTCTGCTGAGGGTTCTGCTGCTGCCCAGTGCTTTCACTGGCCTCTGAAGTGCTGGGCCTTGTCCTGGGGGGCCGGCTGGGGCTGCAGCCAGGGCTGGCTCCCACTGAGGCTGCGTGGCCGAGAGCAGCCCCAGGGGCAGAGGGCAGAGGCAAAGCACGGTGGGGAGGAGAAAGAGCAGGGAGGAGATTGTCCTGGAAAGGCAGAGGCGCTCTGGGGCCCGCTCCTGGCCAGGGACCCTGCCCAGAGCCATCCCCTGCTCGCCGGGGCCGTGAGGGGCAGCTGTGCAGCTGGGCCAAGCTGTGCCAGCAGCTCCAGCCGTTCTGGGGAGCCTTGCCAGCTCTGGGCCCTGCTGTGCAGGAGGGTCCCTGTGTGCCACTGGCAGCTGGGGCCTCAGCCACCTCCTCTCTCCACAGGCGCTCTGCAGAAAAAGAGCCTGTAATCTCGGGCAACGAGATCTGGACTCGTGATCCCAGCTACCCACATCTGCCCCTATCTGCCCTGCCATGGCTGCAGCACCGGCACGAGTGCATCCCAAAGCCCACCCCTCCAAAACGAGACCCTCTGCCCGTCAGTCCCCTGGTCCTGTACTCCAGCCCGGAGTGAAGGTGGGCAGGCCCTGTCTGCCAGGGCAGCGCTTGGCCCACATTTTATTTTTCAATAAAGAAATGGAGTTGTCATACCTGTCTCCGGGTGCTATCAGCAGCAAAGCCCAGCCAGCACCAGCCCTGGCTGAGCTCCATGCCCAGGAGCAGCCGTGGATGCCCACGGGGTGGGCAGGCAGGAGCCAGGCAGGGGCTGCTGTGACCAGCGGCGCGGCCCCGAGGGCTGGGGGAGCCCATGCTGAGCGTCCCTGGGCTGAGGGCACATTTCCTTCCATGGGATCATCTGGGCCTGCACCTCATGAGGCACACAGGGATATTTTGGGGTCACTACTGAAGGCTGCAGGGATCCCTCATGAGGCACACAGGGATATTTTGGAGTCCCTGCTTAGGGGTGCAGGGATCCCTCAGGAAGCACAAAGGAATATTAATGGCCTCTCCTAAGGTGTGCAGGGATCCCTCATCAGGTGTGCAGCAGGGTTACATTTGAGGGGGTTTTTACTCTTCCCAGCACAGCAAGGGGTCCCTTGGCCGAGGTTTTGCAGGGCTGGGAGAAAGCCTCTTGCAGAGCCCTGGGCCCGGCCTGTGGGCACAGCGGGCGGGCCGAGCCCATCCCCTGCGGCCAGGCCGGGCTGCTCAGGCCGGGCCGGGCCGGGCCAGGCTCGGGCCCCGGCAGGGAAGGGCCGCGGCCGTGGGCTCTGCTGAGGCTGCTGAGCTCCGCCCTGGCCCTGTGCTGCAGCCCAGCACATTTACAGCCACGGCCGTGCCCGGGCCCACAGGAGGCACCCGGGGCTGCAACTGCGGCCGCGCCTTCTCCCACTCACGGCGGCTGGCTCTGTTCCTTGGCAGGGCGCAGCTTAGACCCCAGTTGCATTTGGGAACCTGCTGGGGAAGGGTCGAGTGGCAGAGAATTCCAACCCTTCTCACTGGCAAGCGCGGCTTATCTTGTGTGTTTTTTTATGTTTTTGCCCTCTAAATTTGTGTTATGTCAGAGGGTTAAGTTTGCTTGCTCTCAGGAGGGCCCTTTTCTTCTTGCTGGTCAGTGGGGCTGCAATGCACCCAGGGTGGAAGGAGGCTCTGTGGCCGCTTGGGCCATGGTTGTGGGACACCAGGGCTTCATCCTTCCTTTGGCTGTGATATGCAGTGGTGCTTGTGCGGGCATTTTGCAGTAACTGGCTTCACCTTGTTCCTCTTGTCACCAAACCTTGAGAATAAATGTCTTTAACAACACTGTAGTATTAAGAGGCAGGCCTTACTTTCTTGCATTGCTGGATGCACTGGGATCACAGGGCCTTCTTGGTGGAGTCTTCAGGTACCCTCCCTGGTGGTCACTGAGGAAGAAAGCTGATTCTTCTGGAAAAAAGATTGTTTCCCAAGTGTGAAAAGAATAACCTTTCCTTTCCCCATCTCTTTCTATGCAAAATTATACAGGAAAGTGTTATGAACAAAAGAAGGCGTTATCCATTTTTTTAAAATGGCAAGGCTCCCAAGTGATACCTATAACTGCCTAGTGGGAGTTCTAACTATTTATTGTTAAGTATTTCATGTTGTAATGTTCTGTTAACATCTTCCTTTTAATCGCCTGTTCTCAATAGTGTTCTGAGCCCTCCCGCCGCTGCCTGGTGACCCGGGAGCGGCGGGGCAGCCTCCCTCGGGCGCGGGTCTCGGCAGGGACGGGGGAGCCCCACGGGAGGTGCCCCTGGGGTGCAGACCCGCCCCGGGGAACGGCGGGCGGCCCCCCCTCAAGCAGGGGGCCCAGCTGAGCCGGCTGGGGGGGAACCCCGGGGCTTGCACGGGGGGTCCCAGAGGCGGGGACCGGCCCAAGTCGCCGGAGCAGCGGCTGGGCGTAGTCCTGCTGTTTCCTGGGAGATGGCACCCCGACAGACGGATATGCAAATGTAGTCGTTAATTCTATTGTATCAGTATCACCCTGCCACAGACAGGTCAATGACAGTGAGGGGAGGGAGCCTCCGAGTTGATATGAAAACAAGTTTAGAGCCAACATGCAACGGGGCAAGCCCCCCACCAAACGCAAGCTCATAAACCCCTAAACCGGCCAGCCAATTTGGAATTTAGAGATCAAAGTAGTGTCTGGATATCGGGGGCAAGGTCTGGAGCCAGCAGAGGCTCTGAAAACCTTAATGGCCCCTCACCACAGCCTAAGATGATGTTAGTCGGAGCCAGGACCCATGATTGTAACCTTGAGATGTGGGATCCAGGGGTGTACATGCCAACCTGCTCTCGTGAGGAGAGGACCCCCAGCTCTGCTCCCTTGTGGACAAAGCTGTATTTCCTCCTCCTCCAATTGCAAACTGCCATTGATTTAACTTAGAGAATGTTCTTGATAGAATATGTTCTTTGCAACATGAAACAAAACTCAAACTGGGCAAAAATAAGACTATCCTCTGCTCAGTTTTGGGAGCTTGCCTCACAGCAGCCATAGAAACTCACTTAAGTGAAGAAGTGAGGAGAATGCTATAATAGACTCCCTCCAAAACCTAGCTGTAATCTTGCAAAAACAATTAGATGAAGAAAGAAATGAAAATAAGTTATTACGGGCTGCCTTGAGAGAGGAACAAGTTAAAAACTCACATAATGCTGATTCCTCAAAAGAGGCAGAGGAGAAGGAAACTCCTCACATTATTCAAAATTGCCCTCAAACAGAATTAGCTCTGATGAAAAGTTGCAGGAAACACTGTTGTTACAACAGCATAACACCTGTAATTAAGACAGAGTGCAACTCTATCAATAATGAAGATCCTGACCCGCGCATAACCACTAAAGAAATCCCGTACACTGCTACTGAACTAACAAGGCTTGCAAAGCAGTAGGGGCTTCTCCCCCACAAACCCAAAACAGAATACGTATGTCAAGCGTCTCTCACCGGGGGAGATCAGATTCTTCCGTCAGAACAAGAAGCCGGTGGGTGCTGGGGACATGGGGTGTTCTTAACAACGGGAGACAGGCACATCCCATGGTCCCTACCTCAGCACACAGCTTATTGGGCAGAGGGGCTCAACCCCTGGGAAAGGGGAGACCCTTTGGTCGGTACCCCCGACCAACTCCGGGAAAACATTCACCAAGCCGGCTGCCTGCAAATGATCCATGGAAAGAAATTAATTCCTGGTTTTGAGTCACCAATGCCGTTACCTGTAATTATGCCTGAAATTATGACCCTTTAATTCAAGGGCTTCCAGGAACATTTAAACCTATAGCAGTTTTCCCTCAAAAGACCATAGTAGCTATGTCTCCTATAGAAAGACCAGATAAACTTCTTAGTAACCAGAATGACCCATTTGTTCCCCTTTAAGGCTTGCTGAGAAAAGAGATAAAATGGGATTGGACTCCTTCTCAGAAGGAAGTATTGCAATGTCTGATTTCTGAAGTAACAGCTCACCAAGCACTGCACCCTATACATCCTACAGATCCCTTTCAGGTGGAGTGGAAGTTTGCCTCCTCACAGCTATCTGTTCATATACGGCAGCGGGGTCCTGAGGGTCTGACAAAGCCTGTTGGCTTTTATTCCTGTGGTTTCAAAGATGCTGAGAAAAGGTACTCTACCTGGGAAGGGGGGTTGTTTGTGGTTGTCTTGGCTCTCAGGGAGGTGGAGGAGAACCTGGCAATCCAAGAAACTGGGAGCTTGGGGAGCAGCCAAAATAAGCCTGGCTCTGTGATTAAAGCAAGCCCTCCTCTCTCCCCCGCTTCTGCTAACAGAGAGGGAAAAGACAGTGCTCAGCTTGAGGAACTGTTAACTGTTTGGAGTATTTTCCAGCATGAGGGACAGAATTATTTTCTTGTTTGCATTAACACTGAGTCCTATGCTCTGTTTATATTTGGGCTGGTCCAGGCTGATGCATTTAAAAGAGCTACCAGAGATAATACTGTTAAAGCAATGCAAGGATGGCTTGGAATTTTCCTAAAAACACAGGAAATTCAACCTGATAATGTTTCTCGCTTTACTGTCAAAGGTGCACAGGGTTGGGCAAAAAGTGAAAAGATTAAATAATGGACTTCTCACACCTCTTACTGTAGATGGGAGGTATATGGGTGTCCCAAAATCCCTGCTTTTTGCCCGACAGCTCCAAGCACGATTCCTTCTCTACAGGGACCAGATGATTTCAGGAACCCAGCACATTACCCTGAACAACCTGTACAACCGCTACTGTAGAGGAAGTACCGCTGGCTTTCAAAACCTCTCTGACAATTCCATCGTTCTAACTTTTTCTGCCTCTTCGTGGCAGAGTCTGTTGTGTTTACTTTTACAGAAGAACTCCGAAGGACACGGAGACCTGATAAACCATGATAACATTAGCACTGGATGACAAAAAATAATGTTTTCCCTTCCCTGTATGGTAACACCAGATGATGGGATTACACATACCATGTAAATTAATTGAACTTAAATAAATTGACTGTCACAACTAGAGATTTGACCAAATTACAGCAACAACCACTGCAGTCGTTCTTATTGGCTTTGGGGATCAGTGGTTGCTATCAAACATTTTGCCAAATTGGAAAAGAGTACGTGTAAATGACCACAAATTAGTAATTGATGCACTTGGTGCTACACAAAACAACATTTCTTTGGCTCTCAGCTGTATCCAAGCACAATTGTAGATGTAGTCATTTTCTGCCTCAATTATAAGAGAAGGTGAAGAAGGCACTTTTCCCTCACAAATTTAGAAAATAATTTGGGATAGTGCCACTGACTTTGAAAGAGAATTCCAATCCTGGTGGAATTTGGTGAATTCTACCTATGACCCCATTTCAAACACAGGCACCGCTTTTGTGTTAACCATACGCAATGCCTCCGTACATTTGATTTTTCCTGTTATTGCATTAGGGCTGGATCGTGACGCAGCTGTTCTCTGTCCCTCAGAACATAGAGAATGGGCCCGTCAGTTCAATAATAAAGGGCAAACTGTCAATCTGGAATCTTGTATTGTCCGAGAACGACAAGGGTTCATCTGTGAAAGCAATGCAATCATAGCTCAAGACATTTGTTTAGACACAGAGCAAAATATCTGTCACTTTGAAATTCATCCTAATGAAGCTTCTGAAACAGTCCTGATATACATAGGCAATGGATGTGCATGCTTTAGAACTGCTTGTGCTTTTGTATTTGTAGAAGGTCTTGTCGTAGACACTAAAAATCATTCCAATTTTTGTGCTTGTAACTTTACTAAAGATCATAGGATGTGATTTCTCTCATGAAGCTCCAGTTACCTCTCATTACCTTTTGCAATCTAACTACACATCGATTCACAAGCTGATGCCTACTCCCATCGGGATGAACCTCACTTTGGTGAGACAACTGCTGCTCCGTCGAGATCTGGTTGAAATCCTGGAGAAGATTCAGAGAAACGCACAGAAAACCCTGGTGACTGTTCATCACAACGTGAGACAGATACACCGTGTCACGGCAAGAGTGAAGAAAGATGCCGAGCACAGGTAGTGGGATACTCTTTTTGGGTGGTCTCCTACTGCCACGGGTGTCCTGAACAGTGTGTGTCATCCCATTGTTATCCTTTTCATTCTAATTCTGCTTGGTTTTGTTTTATCAGCAGTTCTATTCATCATGAATTGGAGAATGATGAAAGGGCTAACTACATTGACCTCCATAGTCAATGCACACAACTTGGCTGATATCCTCTACACTGTGGACATCCCCAAGGCATTTGAAACAAAGCAATTATGAATTGAGTACATGTGTTTTAGAGTAATTCTTGATTTTAATTTATGATTAAGTAGAAACCATTTATAACTTTTAGTGGATTGTTTTAGAAAATCATTTTGAATGATTATTTGTATTATGATTTGTTTATTGCTCTTGCTTTGATTATTTGTGATCTGTATTGACCATTTGAAAATTGTTATAAAATTGATGCTGCTGTGATCAATATTAATTATGTTTGTTGTCTCTCTTTTCCCCCTCTTTTGGCTATCCTGTCTTTTCCTCCTTTCTCTCTCGCTCTCTCTCTTGCTGTCATCTCCATTTTACTGGGTTGTGCTACCAACGTAAAGCGAGTCCTGAAGACAACGCTCCAGATGAAGATCCCTTTAAGACAGTTGTGAGTCACGGGGTCGTGTGAGAGTCCGTCTGAAATATCCTTCAACTGCCTCACGACCATCATTGAGAGACCACTGAGGATCCCGTTGTCCACAGGCCTCTGGCTCTGTAAGCCAGGAGGGCACGATGACCTGAGAGCATTGCTAAGCTACTCCACAGGTGCGTTTACACTGCGCTTCAGCAGGAGGAGAAGACAGGACATTCTAACCTTTTGGAACAATAGCTCTGGGATTTGTCCTCTCCCGATTCCTGGCCTGGCTGGACTTTTCCTGTGGTCCCTCAAAGAAGAACCCTTCTGTCCGTTTGCACCCACCATCACAGACAACTGCGTAGGAAGCCACTTCACCAGAGAAAAAGCCGAGACATGAAATCCTCATGTGAAGAGGCCTCTCCAGCACTCTCCAAGGACTGGGTCTGAAGCCCCCCGGCCCGGGGAATGTGCGCAGGGGGAGGCGAGCTGACCAAAGCAAGATGGATGTTGCAGGTGCAAGCACTGAACCACGAAAACAATGGCTCTCGCCCGCTGAGAAAAAGGACTGTGTGTACCCTTCTACCAAATACCAATTTTTCCCCCAGTAGAACAGATTCCGTTTCAAAATCATTCCCTTCTGCCATCGAGAAAGCGTGTCATTGGAATCCAGAAGAACTGCATCTCTGAGATCTCCCCCGACGTGAACTGGTGAACCTCAACAGCTGGACACCAAAGGACCTTCGCCATTCCCACGTTTGGTGGCTATATACCCTCTTCCTTTGCCTCCATATTTTCCTTGTTTTTCCCCTTTTCCCCAATTCTTCCCCAATGCATTTTCTGCCGGGGGTATTTCAATAAAAGGGCAATTGTATTGATTACCACTGCAAACCATCTTGGACCGTGCCTGTTTTTTGTAGCCTGAGATCACCCACGAACCATCACGAAACCCGTCATGAGAAGAGTCTTCTGCTGGGGAACACCTTGTTTGCTAAAGGTGATGGTCATTGTGGCTGTTGTGGCACTTTGCCTGGCCATTTGCTGTGCCAGAATCTTGTGTTGCTGGAAGGGAAACTGGTGAGTGTTTAATGATTCTCTACTTCAAATAGCTGCCTTTAAAGGCTGGCTCATAGGCAGGGAACATTCCCAGGGAGGCTGCAGTGCAGTTGTGGCCAGGAGCTCGTAAGTCCCTGGAGGAATCCAAACATCTGGAAAAAAAACGGAGTGATGTGGACAGCCAGCGTGGTGGGCGCATTCCCTCAGCCTTCCCTGGGGCTCAGCAGCCGGGGGCTTTAGCTGCACATCTGGACACGACGTTCCCGGCACAGCGGGAAGGGATCCACAGCATTACCTGACCCCTGTGCAGTGCTGGGTTCCCTAGAGAAAGGGATCCCAGCACACCATGGGAGGGTTTCCATCTGTGTTCCTTTCTAGGCTGGGATCGTGACTTTGATCATTTGGAAATGCTGGTAAAGCACAGCTTAAGTACCTTGGAGCTTGGTGAAGGTAGGCTAACAGCAACCCGTTCCTAACAGAGTAATCATTGTCCAAGAGTAATCATGGTCCAGAGTAGCGTTCCTGTATCATTTCCCTTAAGATCCTGTGAAGTTTGATGGATTCTGGAAATCCTGGCCTGCAAATTTCTACTTTCTACCCAAGTGTGATCCCACAGGATGGCTGTCAGTGGGAGTAAGGAGCATTTAGCTATCCATTTCCTCCCGTGTGCAATGCCAGTGTGTCCTCCCGTGTGCCCTGTGCAGCCACGGAGAAGAGCAGAGAGGGAAGGGGCCGGGCCCAGGGCTGTGCCCCGGGGCTGAGCCTTTCACAGCTCCTGTGCCGGCCCCAGGGAGCCTGAGCTGCTCCTGCTGCCACTGCCAAGCCCTGGCCCTGCCTGGGGCTGAGTTTAGAGCTGCTGGCAGCTCCAGGGTGTCCTTTCTGTCCCGTGTGCCCTGCAAGGGGCTCCTTCCATCCCAGTGTGGGGCCACTGCAGGCACTTGGTCCCCCTGGCCCTGCTGTGAGGGAAGGCAGAGCCCAGGGAGTGCTTGGAGGGCACCAATCACCCAGGTGCCCTCACTGCCACTCGGGCCTGAAGGACAATCTTCAGCAGTGTCACGGGAGCTGTTCTCTCCTGCCTTTCTTTGCAGCTGAACCTGATGATGAAGATAATCCTAATCAGGAAGATGATCCTGTTGACAACGATGTTCTGGGTTCCCATCCCATACCCATTACTGAGTCTCTGGGAGATGGGCAGGGTAGGTCAAGGCCTTTTCCCCTGGGAGAGCTCTGCCAGCTCAGAGCCCAAAGCTCGGCCAGGGGGGCATCGCTGCAGGTGCCAGGACAGAACCACGCACGTGTGTGTCCTCGCCCTGCGCCATCCCCTCACCGCTCCTGCGGCTCAGTGGTGTCCCTGCAGATGAGCAGAGATGACAGAAGCTTCTGTGGCTGTTGAGTTACAGGGCTGTCTGCACGGAGGACTTTCCCAGGTCCTTTGGTGGATGTTGCACGCAAGTCCAGCTCCCGTCGCAGACGTGAGTAGTGTGTCCCTGCTGACCCCGCAGGCTGAGCCCTGCTTCTGTGGGACCCATTGCTAGGAAATGGAAATATTTCTCTTAAGGTCCCCTGAGAAGGAAGAACAAACGCATAGGAGCTCATAAGTCCCTGGAGGAATCTAAACATCTGGGAAAAAAACGGAGTGATGTGGACAGCCAGCGTGGTGGGTGCATTCCCTCAGCCTTCCCTGGGGCTCAGCAGCCAGGGACTTTGGCTGCACATCTGCACACGCCGTGCCCGGCACAGCGGGAAGGGATCCATGGCAGCCTCGCTGCCCCGCTGCTGCTTCCACGCCCTGCAGGGCTGTTCCCCAGCCTGGCCTGGCTGCAGCTTCTCCCCAGCCTCTGCTGGAAGGCGTTTGCCATCAGCTGACAGGGAGCCCAAACTGCACCACGGGCCCGAGATCCCCTGCGATTTGCCGGTCTCTGGGTAGATGCAGCGAGGCAGCTGTTTGCAGGAGGGAGGGCCCTGGAGCAGCTCCAAAACCCAGAGCATTTTCCTTGTCGTTCTCCCTGTCTTTGACAAGTATTGCCTGGAGCAGAAGGGCACAGCAGAGAGGAATTATGGCATGCAGGCTCAGGGGCTCGGGTACTGAGCAGTCCTGGTGCAAGGGGCAGCAAGGTGCCTGCAGGCCCCAGCTCGGGGGAAAACTGGGAGCCAGAACGTCCTGGCCGGATCCACCGTGCTGCCAGCTCAGCAGGGCAGCACAGCACGGGCTCACGCTCCCCTTTGCTCCCACAGATGCAGCCAGCACCTCAACACGTAATGACAACACCTGGAGGAAAGTCTTCTGCTGGGGAACACCTTGTCTGCTTAAGTTGATGGCCATTCTGGCTGTTGGGGCACTTTGCCCCTTGATTTTCTGTGCTGGAATCTTAGGTTGCTGGAAGGGAAAATGGTGAGTGTTTAATAATTCTCTACTAAAAAATAGCTGGCTTTAAAGGCTGCTCATGGTCAGGGAACATTCCCAGTGAGGCTGCAGTGGAACTGTGGCCAGTCCATGACTGTCCAAATGACTCTGCTGAGGGTTCTGCTGCTGCCCAGTGCTTTCATTGGCCTCTGAAGTGCTGGGCCTTGTCCTGGGGGGCCGGCTGGGGCTGCAGCCAGGGCTGGCTCCCACTGAGGCTGCGTGGCCGAGAGCAGCCCCAGGGGCACAGGGCAGAGGCAGAGCACGGTGGGGAGGAGAAAGAGCAGGGAGGAGATTGCCCTGGAAAGGCAGAGGCGCTCTGGGGCCCGCTCCTGGCCAGGGACCCTGCCCAGAGCCGTCCCCTGCTCGCCGGGGCCGTGAGGGGCAGCTGTGCAGCTGGGCCAAGCTGTGCCAGCAGCTCCAGCCGTGCTGGGGAGCCTTGCCAGCTCTGGGCCCTGCTGTGCAGGAGGGTCCCTGTGTGCCACTGGCAGCTGGGGCCTCAGCCACCTCCTCTCTCCACAGGTGCTCTGCAGAAAAAGAGCCTGTAATCTCGGGCAACGAGATCTGGACTCGTGCTCCCAGCTACCCACATCTGCCCCTGTCTGCCCTGCCACGGCTGCAGCACCGCCACGAGTGCTTCCCAAAGCCCACCCCTCTAAAACGAGACCCTCTGCCCGTGAGTCCCCTGGTCCTGTACTCCAGCCCGGAGTGAAGCTGGGCAGGCCCTGTCTGCCAGGGCAGGGCTTGGCCCACATTTTTGTTTCAATAAAGAAATGGAGTTGTCATACCTGTCTCCGGGTGCTATCAGCAGCAAAGCCCAGCCAGCACCAGCCCTGGCTGAGCTCCATGCCCAGGAGCAGCCGTGGATGCCCACGGTGTGGGCAGGCAGGAGCCAGGCAGGGGCTGCTGTGACCAGCGGCGCGGCCCCGAGGGCTGGGGGAGCCCATGCTGAGCGTCCCTGGGCTGAGGGCACATTTCCTTCCCTGGGATCATCTGGGCCTGCACCTCATGAGGCACACAGGGATATTTTGGGGTCAGTGCTGAAGGCTGCAGGGATCCCTCATGAGGCACACAGGGATATTTTGGAGTCCCTGCTTAGGGGTGCAGGGATCCCTCAGGAAGCACAAAGGAATATTAATGGCCTCTCCTAAGGTGTGCAGGGATCCCTCATCAGGTGTGCAGCAGGGTTACATTTGAGGGGGTTTTTACTCTTCCCAGCACAGCAAGGGGTCCCTTGGCCGAGGCTTTGCAGGGCTGGGAGAAAGCCTCTTGCAGAGCCCTGGGCCCGGCCTGTGGGCACAGCGGGCGGGCCGAGCCCATCCCCTGCGGCCAGGCCGGGCTGCTCAGGCCGGGCCGGGCCGGGCCAGGCTCGGGCCCCGGCAGGGAAGGGCCGCGGCCGTAGGCTCTGCTGAGGCTGCTGAGCTCCGCCCTGGCCCTGTGCTGCAGCCCAGCACATTTACAGCCACGGCCGTGCCCGGGCCCACAGGAGGCACCCGGGGCTGCAACTGCGGCCGCGCCTTCTCCCACTCACGGCGGCTGGCTCTGTTCCTTCGGAGGATCCAGAGCCTTGTACCTTGGCCTGATGCTGCAAAGATCCCCCCAGCATCCCTCAGTTTGCAAAAATAAAGGCTTTGTGCTCATTAATATGAAAATGGGTGTGTGGGTGTCCTGCAGCTAATGTTCTTTTCTTGCCTGGACCCCAGTCAGTGCTGGAGTCTAAATGACTGACCAGGCCCGAGCTGCCCTGAAGACTGATTTATCAAAGGGACTGAAGCTCTGTTGACTGCCAATTCTCCAGGAAAACAAGTACAGGAACATGGATAATGTTGGTGACAAAAGCAGAGTGCAGAGTAGAACCTGTGAGGCCGCCTCAGTGCCGCCTCCAGCCACCCTTTCATTTTGCATTTATTTCATATTCTGAGTGCCAGCTCCGGCATGAAATGGGCCCTCAGCAAGGAGCTGCTGGGCCTCCTGGGTGTGTCCCTTTGTGCTCTCAGTGCTTCTGGTCTGGTTTGGCTGGGAAACTTGTCCATCATGCCTCTGTGTCTGTTTCCTGTCATTCCAATGCCCAGCCCTTTCCCACTGCTTGCCAGTTCAGTACTCTGATTATTTTATTGGATAACTTACATCCTGCACTACATGATGTTACAGGTATTAAATGAAGAAGCCAAATTAATAATAATAATAATGATAAGTTTTTTGGGGGGACCAAAATACAGTCTCAGCCACAATCAAAGGGACAGCGTCGAGCTCGGGATCCGTGCTAGGTGAATCTTGATTCAATCTCCTTGGCATCCGACCCTCTCTGTTCATGAATGTCGGCTCGGTGAGGAAGTTTTATACAGTTTTTCTGCCTGGGGCTGAGTTTCCTCTATTCTTTTCGTTGCTTCGCAAATGCATGCAGTCTCCTTTCTCTGTGCAGGGCTGGGCAATGCAGTTTCTGGGAAGCAATGAATGTTGATGTGGAGTTACAGGAACCCGGCACTTGGATGCATGTTCCTGACAACTCTGGCTATCTTGCTGGTAGATACTTATGGATGTTCATCCCTGTTGGGTGTTTCCTGCACAGTCCCTGGGAAGGGCCCACTCCACCCTGGCAAAATCCTTTCACTTGCTAATTAGGCTTTCTTCCCTTGCTGCCATCTGGGGGATTCCCAATTTTGTGTGGCAGTCTATCCCATGACTGTCCACGGTTTTAGGCTTTAATAATGTTTCTTAGAGGCACAACTTTATTCACAACTTTATTTCCTGTATATTTAACATAGGCACGAATTATCTCATACCACATATTACAATGACATTAAATTGTGTTAATCAGACTCTGTCCTGTCATGAGTTTCTGGAACACATTTCCAAGCCTTCCAGCTGTAGCCCAAGGGAAGCTGTTTCTGTCTTGCATGACAAAATTGGCAGGTTTTTTGCAAAGACAGCACTTTACAAAGGACTTCTTGTGTGCATCATCATCCAAGGGCTGCTTTCAAAGACAGACAAAAACCCAGCAAACCTACCAAACAACATATTAAAAAAAAGTACTATTTCCTGCAGCGGGGAGAAGCTGCAGCCAGGCCAGGCTGGGGAACAGCCCTGCAGGGCGTGGAAGCAGCAGCGGGGCAGCGAGGCTGCCATGGATCCCTTCCCGCTGTGCCGGGCACGGCGTGTGCAGATGTGCAGCCAAAGCCCTCAGCTGCTGAGCCCCAGGGAAGGCTGAGGGAATGCACCCACCATGGCAGCTGTCTAGAGCACTCAGCTTCTTGTCCATGTGTTTGGCTGCCTCCAGGGATTTCTTTTCTTCTGTGTCTTGGTTCTTCCATCTAGGAGTAGCTTAATGGAAAGTAGATCCATTTCTCCTTCAGGCCCGAGTGGCAGTGAGGGCACCTGGGTGATTGGTGCCCTCCAAGCACTCCCTGGGCTCTGCCTTGCACTCACAGCAGGGCCAGGGGGACCACGTGCCTGCAGTGGCCCCACACTGGGATGGAAGGAGCCCCTTGCAGGGCAGACGGGGCAGAAAGGACTCCCTGGAGCTGCCAGCAGCTCTAAACCCAGCCCCAGGCAGGGCCAGGGCTTGGCAGTGACAGCAGGAGCAGCTCAGGCTCCCTGGGGCCGGCACAAGAGCTGTGAAAGGCTCAGCCCCGGGGCACAGCCCTGGACCCGGCCCCTTCCTTCTCTGCCCTCCTTCCCTCTGGCCCTGCAGCTGAGAACTTTCAGCTTGGAATCCATGTATGGGGTCTGCAGAATCTAAGCAGCATCTTCGTGGGCCAACAACAGACTGGAAAGGAAAAAAAAACATCAGAAACCAGTGAGATGGAGAACTTTTGGCTGTTTGAGATAAAAAATGTCAACTAAAAATCTCGATGGCAAAGAACAACCTTTCTCACAAGGATTCCAGTAGAATAAATGACAACAGGTGTTGAAATAACAGTCAGTGCCCGGAGCAATGACAATTCCTTGGAATAAAAGCCAGGGCACACTGCAAAGACAGTTCTCTGTCCTGTGGGCTCCATAAGCCACACATGAACATGGCACTTATCCTGAGTGCTTCCCAAAGCTTCTCTGCAAGAAGCACTGGACAAGTGCATGGGGCAAGAGTTCTGCAAGTGTCAGGCTCTTGTGCAGCAGAAAGGTTGTAAAATATGAAAGATTCTAGCAACCACAATAAATCCATCATTTATGGCTTGTAAATACTCCAGCGAATCTCAGTTCCTTCTGGGTGAAAACAAACACAGGGCAAACTTTCCAAAGTATGGCTTCATGACAAAGTTCCAGTTTGTCTGTTCCTGTTTGTGGGAGAAGACGAGGTTACAAGCTGCCCAGCTCAAGAAGAAAAGGAGGATCTACATTTCCCTGACATATTTTCCTTCCGACAAAGGAATGAAGATCAAGAATTTGGGCAAATGGAGGGATAAAACTGGAGTATGGATGAGCCTTTTACATTTTAAGATGCTTCATTTGCTAAAATACAAACAGTTTTGTTGTGCATGGATCTCCTCTTTGTCTTCAAACTCCCTTCGTCGGTGGAAGAACTGAACAAGCTCCATATGTCAGAGCTTCAAGGTAAAAGCTCTGTGATGAGTTAATTTTAATGGATCCATTACCAGTCCGTGGGGTTGCTGTCATGAGGAGCTCAGGTGGCTTTTTGTTGAGATCAAAATCAATGTGCCATTTGTCCCAGCTCCATCTGTCCTGTGACAGCACTGGTTCCACCGAGCACACTGAGTCTTCTTGTGCCATTTCTAAATGAAAATTGAACCTCCTGAAGAAGCCAGGCCAAAATCAGGAGAGTGTAGTCACAAAAATAATTTAAGCAGTTTTCTGGGTATTGATCTAACAGCTACCACCTTCACAAGGTCCAGGCTACACTAAATGAATCTCTTTCCCCTGTAAGCAGCCTTTCAATTTGCAGTGTTTCATACACATGCAGAAGAACAAAAAGCCACTTCCACTGTACAAACATGAGCTGCACCTGTGCAGTAAGTTGTGCTCAGTAGCTGACCCGTTGATTTAGTTTAGAGGCAGTTTTAGACAGGAGATACTGAAATAAATAGGGCAGGAGATCTTTCTCCTTTGGAATGCCTTCATTAAAAGTGATCAGCTCAGGTGGGAAGGCCTGACGGGCCCGCGGTCCCCTGCCGCCACTCCCAGGAGGGGCTCGGAGCAGGAGGAAAGTGCAGCTCTGTCCATCAGGAGGCAGAGCTGGGGGTCCCGTCCTCACCAGAGCAATGGGGGTATAGCCCGTGTTTGCTTCTTTTGGTTTGCCCTTCCGGGTCCCTGGCTCCGGCCGAGGTCCTCTTGGCTGGGCAAGGGGCGACAAAGGTTTTCAGCATCTCTGCAGGCTCGGGACGTTGTCCCTGATATCCAGACATCACCTCCATCTCCCAATTCTGGGTTGGCTTATTGCTTTAGGGGTCTTCTTCCTGGGTTTGGTAGGGGTTCTCTCTCGTTTCTTTCTGGGTTTCTCAACAATAGAGAGTTAAGGACTGACTCTTAACAGGTGATTACAACATGCAGCTAACAAAGAACTCTCCTGGGCCAGCAATCAGCTCCCAACTCAACTTACAACTCTGCAACCCTTTTAAAAGAATGGGTAACTCTTTTTTTACTCCTAATAGATACCACGATAAAATTTCACAAGAAACTATCAAGTATCTAAAATATGCAGTAGTATGTTATTTCTACCTTCAATATTGCCAGCACATAGCTTCAGGAAGAAAGGCATTTACCAACCAGCATAGATGAAAAAAATGAAAATTAAAAAAGGGCTCTTAGGGATATCTGAGTGATGGCCACCAGTCATTTTCCAGCTTTGCAGGGTTTCAGTTCAAAGTCAATCTAAGCAAGCCAGCATATGTCTAGCAAGAACGAAATCACAGCTCATATCTGCTCCTAAACCCAAGCTTTGTGTCTTGGTTTGGAAAGATAGTTGCCTGGTAAAGGAGACAGGAGCCTCCCCTGCAATGGAGAATGCAAACCCTCCCCACCCCTCCAAATTGGTATGAATTTTAAAAAAGGGGCTCTCAGGCAAAAAATATGGGAGCAGGAAATAACAGTTCTTTAATAGGGAAGGGAAAAAATAAAAGGATAAAATAAAACAATGCAACACACAAGAACAACACCGTCAGAGTCAGAACTCAACCTGACACCCTGTGGGTCAGGGTGTTGGTAGCAGTCCAGTTGGAAAAGGGCTGCAGTCCTCCTGGAGTGTCAGGCGTGGCTCTGTTGGAGCAGGGGAGTCTTACAGAAAAGGGGTGTATTCTTCCTCCGCACATCCGTGGAAGTCGAAGCAGCTGCTGTTCCTCTGGGGAGTCCAGTGGAGAAGAGCCGTGCTGGTGTGTCAGCATCTTCCCAGTTATATCTGGGTAGGAATGCCTGGCTCCTCCCTCTGGGCGGAGCATCTCACAATGGGATGTTACAGTTCTTATCAGTCATGTGGTGACATTCAATAGCCCCTTATCAGCAGATGTCCCCCTGTTGATTATGATCACTCAGGAAGAGAGATAAGGAGAATTGCCCACTTGACACCAGGCAAGTGCCATACAGATGTCAATAGAAAACATCTTGCCTTGCAATCTGGAACACTTTGCTAGATCAAAGATGGATGATATTATTTTCCAGCTCTCAATAGATCTGTCAAAATTTACAAATACACAAACTATCATGCATAGAAATATTTTATAATCATTAAACTAGATAGATAGAAAGATAGACAGACAGATAGATAATAGACAAATGGATGGATTGCCAAGGCAGATCGAGACATATGAATGCACTTCCCTGTATAACTTTGCATAGAAATGGATGGGGAAGGGAGAAGTTATTCTTTTCTACACGTGGGAAACAATCTTTTTTCCAGAAGAATCAGTGTTTCTTCCTCAGTGACCACCAGGGTACCTGAAGACTCCACCAAGAAGGAAGGCCCTGTGATCCCAATGGCCTGTGCCTCCAGCAATGCAAGAAAGTCAGGCCTGCCTCTTAATACTACAGTGGTGTTAAAGACGTTTATTCTCAATGTTTGGTGACAGGAGGAACAAGTTGAAGCCAGTTACTGCAAAATGCCCGCACAAGCACCACTGCATATCACAGCCAAAGGAAGGATGAAGCCCAGCCTGGCCGCAGGGGATGGGCTCGGCCCGCCCGCTGTGCCCACAGGCCGGGCCCAGGGCTCTGCAAGAGGCTTTCTCCCAGCCCTGCAAAACCTCGGCCAAGGGACCCCTTGCTGTGTTGGGAAGAGTAAAAACCCCCTCAAATGTAACCCTGCTGCACACCTGATGAGGGATCCCTGCACGCCTTAGGAGAGGCCATTAATATTCCTTTGTGCTTCCTGAGGGATCCCTGCACCCCTAAGCAGGGACTCCAAAATATCCCTGTGTGCCTCATGAGGGATCCCTGCAGCCTTCAGTAGTGACCCCAAAATATCCCTGTGTGCCTCATGAGGTGCAGGCCCAGATGATCCCAGGGAAGGAAATGTGCCCTCAGCCCAGGGACGCTCAGCATGGGCTCCCCCAGCCCTCGGGGCCGCGCCGCTGGTCACAGCAGCCCCTGCCTGGCTCCTGCCTGCCCACCCCGTGGGCATCCACGGCTGCTCCTGGGCATGGAGCTCAGCCAGGGCTGGTGCTGGCTGGGCTTTGCTGCTGATAGCACCCGGAGACAGGTATGACAACTCCATTTCTTTATTGAAAAATAAAATGTGGGCCAAGCGCTGCCCTGGCAGACAGGGCCTGCCCACCTTCACTCCGGGCTGGAGTACAGGACCAGGGGGCTCAGGGGTAGAGGGTCTCAAATTGGACGAGTGGGTTTTGGGAAGCACTCGTTCTGCTGCTGAAGCCACGGCAGGGCAGACAGGGGCAGCAGTGGATAGAAGGGATCACGAGTCCAGATCTCCTTGCCCGAGATTTTAGCCTCCTCTTCTCCAGACTCACTAGAGCACCTCTGGAGAGAGGAGGTGCCTGAGTCCCCAGCTGCCAGTGGCACACAGGGACCCTCCTGCACAGCAGGGCCCAGGGCTGGCAACGCTCCCCAGCACGGCTGGAGCTGCTGGCACAGCTTGGCCCAGCTGCACAGCTGCCCCTCACGGCCCCGGCGAGCAGGGGACGGCTCTGGGCAGGGTTCTCAACAGTGTTTGAGCATCACAGTTCAGGACAGGACAGTGCTTATTTAGTAGCTCATGTAAAGTTTCTTGGCAACAGTGGTATTACAGGACAAGCAAATTTGCTCCAGTTCATTGTTAAAACAAAGCCAATCTGAGGAAGGTTTGGCTTCGGCCTTTGCTCTTTGTGTGAGCCCCGTTCTGCATTGAGTCCCAATCAGTCTTGGAGCCAGTTTTGGGTGAGGGCTCATCCCAGCCCTGAGCCTGGGCAGTTCTGGCCTCAAGGGGACAGCTGAGGCCGCACTGCACATGACTGGGGTTCAGGGCTCCATTATCAAGGGGCTTTGAGAAGTTTAAATTACTGTGTTTATTCTTTGTGGTTTTCTTTATGAAATTCTTTCACTGTTTTAAGACTTAGTTTTAAAAATTATTTCTTTTCCAGTGCTTTTTACTGTTATTTGATATAGTGAGTGATGGCATGATTATCCCATGGCTGAATTAGAAGACTGTAAGTGCTATAAAATGAAATCATTTTTACACTCCTATGTCTTTCACAGACTCATGCAACTTATGCTGCTTTGATGTGACCAACAGAAGAGTTTTCCTCTGCTTTTAGTTCAAACAAGCAGCAGACCTGAAACCTGTTGAAAACAGTCTCTTCACTTCACAGCTAAAGAAAACTGCCAGGGCTCTTTATTGAGCAATATAAAATCTATATTTTATATATATACTCCTGAGAAGTAACTGATAGAAATGAGGCATTTGGACTCTTTGGGAAGTACTGACCAGTTGGGCATTGGCTCTCTGAAGCTCAGTCTGTAATAATCAGTCTTTTTCAGAAGAGAATGTTCACTTTCTTCCTGGCACTCACTCTTGCATTTGTATTCAAAAACACTTCTTAAAAGAAATTTACAACAGCTCTTTATGGTCCCTTCAATGACTTTTCTCTGTTTCTCCTTAGATGCTGATGAAAACCTGGAGGATTCCATTAAAAAAGCTGCAAAGCAGATCCTGGAGAGGAGGGCATACATCTGCTCCCACCCTCTGGACAGGACCTTCTGATCCCTCCCTGACAACAGGCACTCATGAATGTCAGTCAGGGAGGAATTTGCTGCAGTTCCAGTATTTGAGACCTTAAAAGCATTTGTTATTTAATGTTTTTACTAAATATACCTGTATAAAATAAAACTACTCTCTAAACAATACTTCATAGCAAAAGGATAAATAAAGAGATTTTATTTAAAGCTGAAGTTATTTTGTTAGATAGAGAGATAGATAGATAGATAGATAGATAGATAGATAGATAGATAGATATAGATATAGATTAGATATGTCTGTTCCTTTTAGAGCTGGATAATGACAGGGGAGGTTTGGATGGGGAGATGTTTCTTCCCAGGGAAGGGATTGTGTGGTTTCTCAGTATCTTTGCACTTCAATCAGCTGCTCATTCACTGAGAAAGTCTGAAAGACTTGGGCAATCAGAACAATTGTGTTTGGGAGGCGCCTCCAGCTCTCCTGTCCAGCAGCACCATCAGGACACTGAGTTCCCAGTGTCCAGGGGGGTTTCGCTGTCACCCTGAGGGACACCACTGGTCACTGACATCCATCAGGCCTCTGAGCCATTGACCACAACCCCCTGTCTGTGACCTGCCAGGCAATTCCTCATTCTCCAAACTGTGCCTCCATCAGATCCACAGCTCACCAAGGGAGGGACAAGGATGCTGGGCAAGGCTGATGTGTCCAGGGCATTACAGAAGTCCAGGCTGGTGGCATCTCTAGCTCTTCCCTTGTGCACTGAGGCAGCCACTCCTTCATGGAAGGCCTCTGGCTTGGTCAGGCAGCACAGACCCACCCTGTGCTCCTCAAGGTTTCCTTTGGCATATCAAAGCATTGAAGAGGCTGGGTGGTTTTCCCTGCTGTTTTATTGACTGACTGTGCCCTTTGAGGACCACAAGAGGAAGCAGAGCCTTAAATTGCACATGAAGAGCAAATGCTGAAGTAAAGGCTTCACCTGGGCTGTGAAACCAAAGGGCTGTGTTAGCCATGGCCACCCCAAGGTGCCAAACTTCCAGCTGGGAAGCTGCTGACAGGAGGGAATGTGGCACTTGTCTCCAGCCAGAGATCACTCACTCCTCAGCATCTTGGGCTGGAGCTGACAGTGCCTGAGGAGCTCAGGAATCCTTGGAGGTGATCTCTCGTGCCAGTGCCCAGAACACAGAGCAGTGAGCTCGACTTGGGGGGGCAGGCCCAGCCCTTGGACACAACTGCCAGGCAGAACAAGCTCCCTCCCCAGGAAGGAAAATTCCAGTGCTGAGGTCAGTCCCCACCAAGGCCATGAGGTCACAGCAGGATTGAGAGATCAGAGCAGGCTCTGAGGTCAGAAAAGGCTCTGGGGTCACGGAGCCCTGTGGTTCTAGAGCATCACATTGTCCAGCTCCCGTGCCCAACACACCGGGAAGGGATCCACAGCAGCCTCGCAGGCCCACTGCTGCTTCCGCGCCCTCTGCCTCAGGGAAACTGGCACTGAAAAGGGGTTGGATAAGGCTGTGGGAGCCAGATGTGAATGGACAAGGCCAAAGCTGCACACGGGCCAGACGCAGACGGGAGCTCTGGGCTGGCTCCTGGTATCTCTCCACCCTCTCTGCTGGCCCTGTGACACATCCCTGGAAAGGAAAAAGGCCCAGCCCCAGGCCCGTGGAGGCCCTCTCCCTCCCGCAGAGGAAACCCTCCCTGGGGAAAGGCCTGGGGAAAACCATGCCCAGCGCTTCCCAGGGAGCAGGGAGCGCTGTCCCGGGACAGGGGAGCCAGGCTGCCGGCTCACCTGCTCCCCGCGCTGGCAGCGGAGCAGCCTGGGCAGCCCTGGCAGGCAGGGCCACGGCCAGGAGGAGCAGCAGGAAGAGGCGCAGAGCAAGGGCCATGGTGCCTTGCCCTCTGCCAGTCGCGCAGCTCTTGCTGCCACCGCTGTCCTGACACCGCTGCTGCCAATGCCGCTGCTGCCGCAACAGTTGTGCTCAAGGACTGACTGGTGGCTCCTTGTGCTGCTGTGCGACCACGGGGCTCTGGGACCAAACATAACACTCGGGGAGCAGCAACAGTGCTGAACCATCTTCTGTGTGCGTCCACCATGCGTCCCTGGGTGAAAAGATGAGGCCTGTGGGGCAAATCCCCACTCTGCTCCTAAGAGATCTGGGGCTGCCCCAGGCCCAGTGTCTGTCGGGCTCTGAGCTGATGCCTCAGGCTCTGAAGCACTTCCGTCAGAGTCCAGCCTCACTGCACTGTTCTCAAGGCAAGCACCTACTGAAGGCTTCCCTCTTTTCCTGGGCATGCCACTGGAGGAGGTGCAGGCCCAGATGATCCCACATAGGATAAGCCGTGGATAGTAGGGATTACGAGCCCAGATCTCCTTGCCCAAGTTGCTAGGCTCTTCTGGAGATTCACAAGAGCACCTGTGGAGAGAGGAGGGAGCTGAGGCCCCAGCTGCCAGTGGCACACAGGGACCCTCCTGCACAGCACGGCCCAGGGCTGGCAAGGCTCCCCAGCACGGCTGGAGCTGCTGGCACAGCTTGGCCCAGCTGCACAGCTGCCCCTCTCGGCCCCGGCGAGCAGGGGACGGCTCTGGGCAGGGTCCCTGGCCAGCAGCGGGCCCCAGAGCGCCTCTGCCTTTCCAGGGCAATCTCCTCCCTGCTTTCCCACCGAGGAAAATAACCTCTGCAGCAGACTGGGTGTCTTGTGATGACTTAGTTCTTCTTAGAGGAAAGATTACCAATTAAATGCAGTTTTACTTTTTATTCTACAAGTGTAAAAGTGTTCTAAATTTTTCAGAATTCTAAAATTACTTTGAATAATCCTAAACTAATATGAGAAAGGGATGAAATATTTGGGGATTTTTTTCTACAAAAAATGTTTCTGAATTATTAAAAAAATTTCTGCTTTGTAAAAATGTAAAATGAAGACAAAATAGAGTCGCTTTTTCTCGGGAGGCCCATGCCCAGCTCCTGTCTGCCCACCCCTGGCTGTGCCCAGACAAGCACCTGTGCCAGTGCTGGCGGTAGCACACAGACACCTGGGCTGAAGCCCAAAGATGTTGCTGGACTCAGGCCCTTGCCTGGCTGGAGGGCTGCACCTCCTGGCCTGGCTGGACACCAGGGCCAGCACCTTTAGGGACAGAGGGTCTTGCTCTGGGTGGCTGTGGCAGCAGCATGTGCCCTCCAACAAAGTGGTATTGCAGCCATGGCAGGGACTACAGACTCGTGCATGGAGATGCAAGATGACAGCTCCAGTTCTCCCTGCCTGGGTTATTTGGCCGGAAGCTGCAGAGGCGCTCCTGTGGAGAGAGGAGGTGGCTGAGGCCCCAGCTGCCAGTGGCACACAGGGACCCTCCTGCACAGCAGGGCCCAGGGCTGGCAAGGCTCCCCAGCACGGCTGGAGCTGCTGGCACAGCTTGGCCCAGCTGCACAGCTGCCCCTCACGGCCCCGGCGAGCAGGGGACGGCTCTGGGCAGGGTCCCTGGCCAGGAGCGGGCCCCAGAGCGCATCTGCCTTTCCAGGGCAATCTCCTCCCTGCTCTTTCTCCTCCCCACCGTGCTCTGCCTCTGCCCTGTAGCCCCGGGTGCCTCCTGTGCCGCAGGGCACGGCCGCGGCTGTAAATGCGTTGGGCTGCAGCACAGGGCCAGGGTGTAGCGAGGCCCTTGTTGCACCTGCCGCGCTGCTCGGCAGCCCCATGGCAGCCCGGGCCCGCGGCCCTTCCCCGCCGGGGCCGCAGCTGGCCCGACAGGGGCGCGGCGGCTCCTGAGGCCCCGCCCGGCCCCCAAGGATGGGCCCTGCCCGCCCGCCGGGCCCGCAGCCCGGGCCCAGGGCTTTGCGGGAAGCTCCCTGCCGACTCTGCCCAACCTCCACCGACAGTGGCCCTTTGCTGCGCTGAAAAGACTGAAAATCCCCGCAGCACACCGCATGAGGGACTCCTGCAAACCTCCCTAGAGACCATCAATACTCCTTTGTGCCTCATGAGGGATCCCTGCAACCCCAGCAGAGTTCCCAGAATATCCCCGTGTGCCTCATGAGGGATCCCTGCACCCCACAGCACAGACCCCAAAATATCCCTGTGTGCCTCACAAAAGAGCCCAGCCCCCTGCCCACCTTAGCAAGAACTTGGCTCCTCTTCAGGCCATGATGGCAAGCACTAAGCCACATTCATCCCAAGGAAGTCAAGCCCCTGCCAGCCTTACAGATGTCTCCAGTCACCTGTATACCATAGAAAAGATCCCAAATCCTCTAAGAACCTCATGAGGAACCCCAGCCACAAGCACCACTTACAAAGGACCCAAAGCCCCGCGTCTCTTACTGCAACACCCGACAGGCACAACACCCCCTCTCCAGCTCGTGTGTCTCAGGACGGACCCCGGTCATCTGCCAGCCTTACACGGGTCCCCCGTCACCTGCATGCCATAGAAAAGCCCCACTAGTCATTAACTCGAGCCAGCAGCGTGTTCCCTGACAGAAGCCAATTCCCTTCTGGGAATCAGGAACACGTGCTGTGGGGCCGGTTGCACCTGTGGGAGCAATGGGGAGCGTGAGCCCGTGCTGGGCTGCCCTGCTGAGCTGGCAGCACGGTGGATCCGGGCAGGACGCTCTCCGTTTCCCCCAGAGCTGGGCCCTGCAGGCACCTTGGCGCCCCTGGGCAGCGGCTGTGCCACCCAACAAAGCCCAGCAGGCCGGGAGGAGAGCCCGGGGGCAGCGCAGCTGCTTGGGCAGGCGCTGCTGAGAGGGACAGGGGCCAAAGCCATCCCTGAGCAGCCACTGCCAGCCCTGGCCCTGGCCCCCTGCTCTCAGAAAGTTTCCAACAAATCCACCAATAAATTCCAGGTTACCTCTGTGAATTGCACACTACAGTTTCCTTCGTTTTTTCCCAATACCTGGAGGTTCCTGTATATAGTGTTGGTCTTGAGGATCTCGGATTCTTTTCAGTCTTTTTTTTGTATTGAGACAGATGAAGCAGCCTTACTGGCTTTAGTTTTGGCAGGTCTGTTTTTTTTCTTAGCATGATGATTTAGTTATTATCTACATGTAAACATATTTTCATTTATGGTTTTTTTGTTCCCCAAGCAATTATTTTGTCAATCTGTCAACCAGTTCTTAGTGAATGTTCCATATATGAACAATTTTTAATCTCTCTGTATAGGAATATAACAATCTCAGAAAGCTGTATTTTTAATTTTGATGACAATCTTTCTCCCCACTCCCAGCTTCTACCATGATCCTTTTTGAAACATCCCTGAGGATAGGTAGAGTTATTTGGGAAATGCATGGCTTTACCTGGGAATGGATTACTATTAGTTTTTGTGCTATAAACCAGCATTTCTTCAAGCTTCACACCACACCTGTCTGAATTAAAACAATGCTTGTGAGGAAGATGAAGAGCTTACACCTCAGAAATTAAAATTCCTGGGAGGAGGAGGAAGAAGAAAGGGTAAAACCCTGTTTCACAGGCTGTTTTTTCACTTCTACTATGCTAGAAGTATGGTAGAGTACACCTGTCTTCAAATGTCATTTAATTCCAGAACAACTCTCTACAGTGCCTGACACCAGGACAAATTACTCCAGACTTGGCCTCCCAATGCATCAGCTTTCATTCTCGTGAGAGGTAGGCCTTTATTACAGTCCGATTAGAGCCAATCCACAGAGCAACCTTGCCACCGTGTGAATGGCAAGAAGAACTTCCTTGTGAACAGATGAATATGTCCCACTCAATCATGAACAAAATTTGCCTTGACTTGGAAGAAAGTAGACAAGGAGCCATGCAGTATTTGGGTTTTATCCAGTGACAAATGGGGCAAGAAGCTGTCACAACTTACCTCGTGTTCTACAGAACACAAGCACAGATACAGCCAATAATGCACCCACATGAAGGGACCTTCAGGACATTCCTTTATTTCTTAACAAGGAACGGGCAGCAAAATGCTGGCATTTATCTGAACTGGAAGCCGTGCTCCTCTCCTGTTTCTCCTTGAGCACACTGTGTGTTATTTGCAGATTTCACTGCCCAGCCCAGGAATCCTGTCGAGGCCATTTGCTAAATGACACAAGTACCAAAATACAGGAGCCACATAATCACCCAAGCACTAATCCAGCACTGCTTTGATGGTGCACAGGAGCACAGACTGGCTTGGCTTGGAAGGGACATTTAAAGGCCATCTAGTCCAATGCAGTCCCTGCAGTGAGCAGGGACACCTTTATCTAGGTCAGCTTGCTCAGAGCATGAGCTTGAATGTCTGCAGGGATGGATGTCCACCTCACTGGGCAACCTGTGCCAGGGTTTCCAAACCTCCAGTGCAAAAAATGGGTTTCTTTTGTGTGGTCTGAAATCGACCCTCTTTTAGATTAAAACCATTCCCCTTGGTCTGGCAGAAAAGGCTCTACTAAAAATTCTGTCCCATCTCTTTTACAAGCCCGCTTAAGGTCCTGAAAGGCAGCAATCAGGTGTCTCTGGAGTCTTCTCTCTTCCAGGCTGAACACTGCCAGCTCTCCCAGCCTGTCTCCAAAGCAGAAGGGCTCCAGCCCTCCAAGCATTTGTCCCTCCTCTGGACTAGATCCATGAGGGCCATGTCCTTCCTGCGTGGGGAGCCCAGAGCTGGATGCAGTACTCTGTCGTGGTAGAGACGGAGACAATACAAAGAAACACACTGCGTTTCCAGAAGGCTTCAAACCCTGTTTTTATTCTAGCATGCATGCTTGTTCTACATTCTTACAAAGCTCATAACTTTACACTTTGCTCATTGATCACGAGAGACAAGCAAAGTGCTCCTTGGAATAGGCAGTTGCACGTTTCTCTTATTTATCCTTCTTTCTTTCTTGGTTTCTATGTCAACGACCTTGGTAGGAAATTCAGGGGCAAAACATGGATCCTCTTGTCAAACATCTCAATGGCTCAAAGAAGTCCCTGTAAAACCTCTTCTGTAGCGGACACTTAGATGGCTAAGGCACCATAGAGGATGTAAGCCTCTGGAGATAACGAAAGGCTGAGTCAGAATAGCTAAGCCTGGAGTCTTCACTTAGGTCCTCTGGCCTAGCTTATCTCTCTGTGACCCTATAGTTTAGTTTTCCCTAACCCTTACAATTGGTCAGTTTTCAATCCCTCCTAACCCTTTATAAGTAGCAACCCAGGCCTATTCTGGATAGAAGAGCCGCCGTCGGAACCCTTCATGAACCCCCTGCAAATAAACCATCATGGAATCTCCGAGGCTGCCTTTTCCTCTCACTCCGTCTGCTTTGTGGAAACCACTGAGGCCAGCACTTGAGCAAGCAAAGAGCTGAAATTATAAAAGAGCTGAAAATCACTAAGAGCTGATAATCAAGGTGCTTGCTGAGGTTTCAGGCTATAGGGCACTTAGGCTTTGGACACTCGGCATGCTGAAGGCTGAGCTGCCTGGCCCGAGACTGCTCACCTGAAGGAACCCTGGACCCGTCTCATTATCCAGCTAGAAGAGGCCCAGTGGTGGAACACTCTTCCACAGTACTCAGGTGGAGTCTCACCAGAGCAGAGGGTTTGAATCACATCCGTCAAACTGCTGGGCACTCTCCTTTGGATGCACATGGCTGGCTCCTGTCCAGCCTCTCATCTAGCAGCACCGCCAAGTCCTTCTTGGCAGGGCTGCTCTCCATCCCTTCATGGCCCAGCCTGTGAGATCAGCTGGGCTGGGACTGTGTCACAACCCTTGGACAGAGCAGCTGGGCAGGATGAGCTCCCTGCCAAAGAAGTCCCCACACAACTCCACCCTGGCCATGAGGTCACAGCAGGCTCTGAGCTCACAGAGGTCCCAGAGCCCCGTGGTCGCACAGCAGCACAAGGAGCCACCAGTTGTCCTTGAGCACAACTGTTGCGGCAGCAGCGGCGGTGGCAGCAGCGGTGCTGACGTTGGCACAGCGGTGTCAGGACAGCGGTGGCAGCAAGAGCTGCGCGACTGGCAGAGGGCAAGGCACCATGGCCCTTGCTCTGCGCCTCTTCCTGCTGCTCCTCCTGGCCGTGGCCCTGCCTGCCAGGGCTGCCCAGGCTGCTCCGCTGCCAGCACGGGGAGCAGGTGAGCCGGCAGCCTGGCTCCCCTGTCCCGGGACTGCGCTCCCTGCTCCCCGGGAAGCGCTGGGGATGGTTTTCCCCAGGCCTTTAGGGAGGGTTTCCTCTGCGGGAGGGAGAGAGCCCCCACGGGCCTGTGGCTGGGCCTTTTTCCTTTCCAGGGATGGGTCACAAGGCATACAAAGAAGGTGGAGAGTTTCCAGGAGCCAGCCCAGAGCTCCCCAGGCCCCTCCGCAGCTATGGCCTTGGCCATTTCCATCTGGCTCCCACGGCCCAACCCGACCCACTTGCAGTACCCAATTCCCAAAGGCAGAGGGGGATCCCAGTCCATCATGGAAATAGGTCTGGTCTTTGTACCCCTCTAGATGAGCATGCTAGGAGTGTTTCCCCAGCAGCTTGGCTCAATGAAGATTTGCAGCCTCTTAAGCCTCCTGCAGGTATGTTGTCCATGTACCCCTCAGAGAATAATGATTGACAACCTGTCAGGAAAAAGGTGACAGAAGCTTCTGTGGCTGTTGGGTTACAGGGGTGTCTGCAGGGAGGACTTTTCAGGCTCCATTCCGGATTGCTGCACACAAGCCCAGCTCCCGTCACAGGGGTGAGTAGTGTGTCCCTGCTGACCCTACAGGCATAGCCCTGGTTCTGTGGGATCCATTCCGGGGGAAATGGAAATACCTCTCTTAAGGTCCTCTGAGAAAAGGAACAAACCTAGAGGGGACAGTAAGTCCCTAGAGACATCCAAACACATGGAAGAGATGCTGAGTGATTGAGAGGTGCCATGGTGGGTACATTCCCTCAGCCTTCCCTGGGGCTCAGCAGCCAGGGGCTTTGGCTGCACATCTGCACACGCCGTGCCCGGCACAGCGGGAACAGATCCATGGCAGCCTCGCTGTCCCGCTGCTGCTTCCACGCCCTGCAGGGCTGTTCCCCAGCCTGGCCTGGCTGCAGCTTCTCCCCAGCCTCTGCAGGAAGGAGTTTGCCATCAGCTGACCTGGGGGGCGAAAACTGCACCAAGGGCCATGCACCCCATGAGATCCCCTGCAATTTCCCAGTCTCAGAGCACCTTGGAAGGGGAAGCTCTATTGAGGACAGAGGGCCCAGGAGCAGCCCCAATAACCGGATCTTTCTCCTGAAACTTATCCATTGCTTAGACAAGCATTGCCTCATGAAGATGCCACCTTCCCACTGGGGAACAGCCCTACCTGATCCAGCTCTCCCTTTTCCTTCCTGCAGAGATGGAAGGAGAGGCTGTGCTGAAGGCTCAGTTTCCCGGAGGAAGCAGGGGCTCATTGGCAGCCTCTGCTGCAGGAAGGGAGGCGATGCCAGGCACAGTGGCAAGAGGTAATTGCTGTGCCTCTGGGCCTGAGCCCGGCTGAGGCTTGAGCTGCCCTCTCTGCTGCTTGGCGCTCCTGGAACACAGCATTACCTGACCCCTGTGCAGTGCTGGGTTCCCTAGAGAAAGGGATCCCAACACACCATGACACCATGGGAGGGTTTCCATCTGTGCTCCTTTCTAGACTGGGATCGTGACTTTGATCATTTGGAAACGCTAGTAAAGCACGGCTTAAGGACTTTGGAGCTTGGTGAAGGTAGGCTAACAGCAACCCTTTCCTAACTGAGTAATCATTGTCCAAGAGTAATCATGGTCCAGAGTAGCGTTCCTGTGTCATTTCCCTTAAGATCCTCGGACGTTTGATGGATTCTGGAAATCCCGGCCTGCAAATTTCTACTTTGTACCCAACATTGATCCCACAGGATGGCTGTCAGTGGGAGGAAGGAGCATTTAGCTGTCCATTTCCTCCCGTGTGCAATGCCACTGTGTCCTTCCGTGTGCCCTGTACCACCACAGAGAAGAGCAGAGAGGGAAGGGGCCGGGCCCAGGGCTGTGCCCCGGGGCTGAGCCTTTCACAGCTCCTGTGCCGGCCCCAGGGAGCCTGAGCTGCTCCTGCTGCCACTGCCAAGCCCTGGCCCTGCCTGGGGCTGGGTTTGGAGCTGCTGGCAGATCCAGGGAGTCCTTTCTGTCCCGTGTGCCCCACAAGGGGCTCCTTCCATCCCAGTGTGGGGCCACTGCAGGCACTTGGTCCCCCTGGTCCTGCAATGAGTGCAAGGCAGAGCCCAGGGAGTGCCTTGGAGGGCACCAATCACCCAGGTGCCCTCACTGCCACTCGGGCCTGAAGGAGAATCTTCAGCAGTGTCACGGGAGCTGTTCTCTCCTGCCTTTCTTTGCAGCTGAACCTGATGATGAAGATAATCCTAATCAGGAAGATGATCCTGTTGACAACGATGTTCTGGGTTCCCATCTCATACCCATTACTGAGCTTCTGGGAGATGGGCAGGGTAGGTCAAGGCCTTTTCCCCTGGGAGAGCTGCCAGCTCAGAGCCCACAGCTCGGCCAGGGGGGCATCGCTGCAGGTGCCAGGACAGAACCACGCACGTGTGTGCCCTCGCCCTGCGCCATCCCCTCACCGCTCCTGCGGCTCAGTGGTGTCCCTGCAGATGAGCAGAGATGACAGAAGCCTCTGTGGCTGTTGAGTTACAGGGCTGTCTGCACGGAGGACTTTCCCAGGTCCTTTGGTGGATGTTGCACGCAAGCCCAGCTCCCGTCGCAGACGTGAGTAGTGTGTCCCTGCTGACCCCGCAGGCTGAGCCCTGCTTCTGTGGGACCCATTGCTAGGAAATGGAAATATTTCTCTTAAGGTCCCCTGAGAAGGAAGAACAAACGCATAGGAGCTCATAAGTCCCTGGAGGAATCCAAACATCTGGGAAAAAAACGGAGTGATGTGGACAGCCAGCGTGGTGGGTGCATTCCCTCAGCCTTCCCTGGGGCTCAGCAGCCGGGGGCTTTGGCTGCACATCTGCACACGCCGTGCCCGCCACAGCGGGAAGGGATCCATGGCAGCCTCGCTGCCCCACTGCTGCTTCCACGCCCTGCAGGGCTGCTCCCCAGCCTGGCCTGGCTGCAGCTTCTCCCCAGCCTCTGCTGGAAGGCGTTTGCCATCAGCTGAAAGGGAGCCCAAACTGCACCACGGGCCCGAGATCCCCTGCGATTTGCCGGTCTCTGGGTAGATGCAGCGAGGCAGCTGTTTGCAGGAGGGAGGGCCCTGGAGCAGCTCCAAAACCCAGAGCATTTTCCTTGTCATTCTCCCTGTCTTTGACAAGTATTGCCTGGAGCAGAAGGGCACAGCAGAGAGGAATTATGGCATGCAGGCTCAGGGGCTCGGGTACTGAGCAGTCCTGGTGCAAGGGGCAGCAAGGTGCCTGCAGGCCCCAGCTCGGGGGGAAACTGGGAGCCAGAACATCCTGGCCGGATCCACCGTGCTGCCAGCTCAGCAGGGCAGCACAGCACGGGCTCACGCTCCCCTTTGCTCCCACAGATGCAGCCGGCACCGCAACACGTAATGACAACATATGGAAAAGCATGAGAAAAGTCTTCTGTTGGGGAACACCTTGTTTGCTAAAGGTGATGGTAATTGTGGCTGGGGCGGCACTTTGCCTGGCCATTTGCTTTACCGCAGTCTGGTACTTCAAGATAATACAGTGAGTATTTAATGATTCTCTACTTCAAACAGCTGCCTTTAAAGGCTGCTCATAGTCAGGGAACATTCCCAGGGAGGCTGCAGTGGAGTTGTGGCCAGTCCATGACTGTCCAAATGACTCTGCTGAGGGTTCTGCTGCTGCCCAGTGCTTTCATTGGCCTCTGAAGTGCTGGGCCTTGTCCTGGGGGGCCGGCTGGGGCTGCAGCCAGGGCTGGCTCCCACTGAGGCTGCATGGCCAAGAGCAGCCCCAGGGGCACAGGGCAGAGGCAGAGCACGGTGGGGAGGAGAAAGAGCAGGGAGGAGATTGCCCTGGAAAGGCAGAGGCGCTCTGGGGCCCGCTCCTGGCCAGGGACCCTGCCCAGAGCCATCCCCTGCTCACCGGGGCCGTGAGGGGCAGCTGTGCAGCTGGGCCAAGCTGTGCCAGCAGCTCCAGCCGTGCTGGGGAGCCTTGCCAGCCCTGGGCCCTGCTGTGCAGGAGGGTCCCTGTGTGCCACTGGCAGCTGGGGCCTCAGCCACCTCCTCTCTCCACAGGTGCTCTTGTGAATCTCCAGAAGAGCCTAGCAACTTGGCCAAGGAGATCTGGGCTCGTGATCCCTTCTATCCACGGCTGCCCCTATGTGCCCTTCCGTGGCTTCAGCAGCAGAACGAGGCCTTCCCAAAACCCACCCCTCCAAAACGAGACCCTCTACCCCTGAGCCCCCTGGTCCTGTGCTCCCGCCCGGAGTGAAGGTGGGCAGGCCCTGTCTGCTAGGGCAGAGCTTCGCCCACATTTTTCAATAAAGAAATGGAGTTTTCACAGCTCTGTCCTAGTGCTAGCAGCAGCAAAGCCCAGCCAGCACCAGCCCTGGCTGAGCTCCATGCCCAGGAGCAGCCGTGGATGCCCACGGTGTGGGCAGGCAGGAGCCAGGCAGGGGCTGCTGTGACCAGCGGCGCGGCCCCGAGGGCTGGGGGAGCCCATGCTTAGCGTCCCTGGGCTGAGGGCACATTTCCTTCCATGGGATCATCTGGGCCTGCACCTCCTCTAGCGGTATGCCCAGGAAAAGAGGGAAGCCTTCAGTAGGTGCTTGCCTTGAGAACAGTGCAGTGAGGCTGGACTCTGAAAGAAAATCCTTCAGAGCCTGAGGCATCAGCTCAGAGCCCGACAGACACTGGGCCTGGGGCAGCCCCAGATCTCTTAGGAGCAGAGTGGGGATTTGCCCCACAGGCCTCATCTTTTAACCCAGGGACGCATGGTGGACGCACACGGAAAATGGTTCAGCACTGTTGCTGCTCCCTGAGTGTTATGGTCCCAGAGCCCCGTGGTTGCACAGCAGCACAAGGAGCCACCAGTCAGTCCTTGAGCACAACTGTTGCGGCAGCAGTGGCGGTGGCAGCAGCGGTGCTGACGTTGGGACAGCGGTGTCAGGACAGCGGTGGCAGCAAGAGCTGCGCGACTGGCAGAGGGCAAGGCACCATGGCCCTTGCTCTGCGCCTCTTCCTGCTGCTCCTCCTGGCCGTAACCCTGCCTGCCAGGGCTGCCCAGGCTGCTCCGCTGCCAGCGCGGGGAGCAGGTGAGCCGGCAGCCTGGCTCCCCTGTCCCGGGACAGCGCTCCCTGCTCCCCGGGAAGCGCTGGGCATGGTTTTCCCCAGGCCTTTAGGGAGGGTTTCCTCTGCGGGAGGGAGAGAGCCCCATGGGCACTGGGCAGCCCCTGTTTCCACTCCAGTGATGTGTAACAGGGCCTGCAAAGAGGGTGGAGAGATACCAGGAGCCAGCCCAGAGCTCCCCCCCAGCCCCTGTGCAGCTTTGGCCTTGGCCGTTCCCATCTGGCTCCCACAACCGTACCCGACGCCCTTGCAATGCCCAGTTCACAAAGGCAGAGGGGGATCCCAGCACATCATGGAAATGGGTCTGGTCTTTGCTCCCCTCTAGATGAGCATGCTAGGAAAATTTCCCCAGCAGCTTGGCTCCATGAAGATTTGCAGCCTCTTAAGCCTCTTGCAGGCATGTTGTCAATGTTCCCCTCAGATGATAATCATTGATAGCCTGGCGGGAACCAGGTGACAGAAGCTTCTGTGGCTGTTGGGCTACAGGGTGTGAGAGTCTGTTCAAAATATCCCTCATCTGCCTCACGACTGTCATTGAGGGACCACTGAAGAAAAGACCCCCCCTTGTCCAAAGGTCTCTGGCTCTGTAAGCCAAAGGACTTGGAGACCTGAGAGCATAGCTAAGCTACTGCTGTCACAGGTGTGTGTATTTTGCTGCATGCTACACTGCGCTCCATGAGAAGAAAAAGGCCATTATGACCTTTTTGCAACAATAGCTCTGGGATTTTCCTCCCCCAATTCTTGGCCTGGCTGGACTTCTCCTGACTTCTAGGGATGGTCCCTCAAAGAAGACCCCTCTTCTCTGTTTGCACCCACCGTCACACACAAACTGAGATGGAGGAAGCCACTTCACCAGAGAAAAAGCCGAGACATGAAATCCCCATGTGAAGAGGCCTCTCCAGCACTCTCCAAGGACTGGGTCTGAAGCCCCCCAGCCCGGGGAATGTGCGCAGGGGGAGGCGAGCTGACCAAAGCAAGATGGATGTTGCAGGTGCAAGCACTGAACCACGAAAACAATGGCTCTCGCCCGCTGAGAAAAAGGACTGTGTGTACCCTTCTACCAAATACCAATTTTTCCCCCAGTAGAACAGATTCCGTTTCAAAATCATTCCCTTCTGCCATCGAGAAAGCGTGTCATTGGAATCCAGAAGAACTGCATCTCTGAGATCTCCCCCGACGTGAACTGGTGAACCTCAACAGCTGGACACCGAAGGACCTTCGCCATTCCCACGTTTGGTGGCTATATACCCTCTTCCTTTGCCTCCATATTTTCCTTGTTTTTCTCCTTTTCCCCAATTCTTCCCCAATGCATTTTCTGCCGGGGGTATTTCAATAAAAGTGCAATTGTTTTGATTACCACTGCAAACCATCTTGGACCATGCCCGTTTTTTGTAGCCTGAGATCGCCCACGAACCATCACGAAACCCGTCATGAGAAGAGTCTTCTGCTGGGGAACACCTTGTTTGCTTAAGTTGATGGCCATTCTGGCTGTTGTGGCACTTTGCCTGGCCATTTGCTGTGCCAGAATCTTATGTTGCTTTAAGGGAAACTGGTGAGTATTTAATGATTCCCTACTTCAAATAGCTGCCTTTAAAGGCTGGCTCATAGGCAGGGAACATTCCCAGGGAGGCTGCAGTGGAGTTGTGGCCAGTCCATGACTGTCCAAATGACTCTGCTGAGGGTTCTGCTGCTGCCCAGTGCTTTCATTGGCCTCTGAAGTGCTGGGCCTTGTCCTGGGGGGCCGGCTGGGGCTGCAGCCAGGGCTGGCTCCCACTGAGGCTGCGTGGCCAAGAGCAGCCCCAGGGGCACAGGGCAGAGGCAGAGCACGGTGGGGAGGAGAAAGAGCAGGGAGGAGATTGCCCTGGAAATGCAGAGGCACTCTGGGGCCCGCTCCTGGCCAGGGACCCTGCCCAGAGCCGTCCCCTGCTCGCCGGGGCCGTGAGGGGCAGCTGTGCAGCTGGGCCAAGCTGTGCCAGCAGCTCCAGCCGTGCTGGGGAGCCTTGCCAGCCCTGGGCCCTGCTGTGCAGGAGGGTCCCTGTGTGCCACTGGCAGCTGGGGCCTCAGCCACCTCCTCTCTCCACAGGTGCTCTTGTGAATCTCCAGAAGAGCCTAGCAACTTGGCCAAGGAGATCTGGGCTCGTGATCCCTTCTATCCACGGCTGCCCCTATGTGCCCTTCCGTGGCTTCAGCAGCAGAACGAGGCCTTCCCAAAACCCACCCCTCCAAAACGAGACCCTCTACCCCTGAGCCCCCTGGTCCTGTGCTCCCGCCCGGAGTGAAGGTGGGCAGGCCCTGTCTGCTAGGGCAGAGCTTCGCCCACATTTTTCAATAAAGAAATGGAGTTTTCACAGCTCTGTCCTAGTGCTAGCAGCAGCAAAGCCCAGCCAGCACCAGCCCTGGCTGAGCTCCATGCCCAGGAGCAGCTGTGGATGCCCACGGGGTGGGCAGGCAGGAGCCAGGCAGGGGCTGCTGTGACCAGCGGCGCGGCCCCGAGGGCTGGGGGAGCCCATGCTGAGCGTCCCTGGGCTGAGGGCACATTTCCTTCCATGGGATCATCTGGGCCTGCACCTCCTCCAGCGGCATGCCCAGGAAAAGAGGGAAGCCTTCAGTAGGTGCTTGCCTTGAGAACAGTGCAGTGAGGCTGGACTCTGAAGGAAGTCCTTCAGAGCCTGAGGCATCAGCTCAGAGCCCGACAGACACTGGGCCTGGGGCAGCCCCAGATCTCTTAGCAGCAGAGTGGGGATTTGCCCCACAGGCCTCATCTTTTCACCCAGGGACACATGGTGGACGCACACGGGGGATGGTTCAGCACTGTTGCTGCTCCCCGAGTGTTACGTTTGGGTCCCTCTAAAGGCTTTGCTGCTGCTAGCACCCTCACACTGGGGTGACAGCTCCATCTCTTCATTGCTACAGAAGAGCTGATTCAAGAAGTGCTGCAGTGCTGGATTTCTTCAGCCCGACCAGCTGCCAACGCCAACACCCAGAGCGCGCCGCCCCCAGAAAACTGTCGACTCTGGGCTGTGGCTGTAGGGCACAGCTGCTTTATAGCACTGGTGGACTGCGTCTGGGGCAGGAACAGGGAGCAGGGAGAAGTCTTCTGTATGTTCACTCCACAGAGAGTCAGGGACAGAAAAACTCTGAAGCAAAGGCATCACCAATTTCTAACGGGGGAGGTCCCGGCGGAGGATACAATCTTCAGCCAATTGGGAGAAACTGAGGGTGGAACACAAGGCGGGGAATACAAGGTTTAAACCAACAGGGCATTACAGGGGAGGAGGACAACTTAAACAAACCAATGGGGTTTTGAAGGCTACCAAATTGATAGGGAAGTTTCTGGAGAAAGGGGCAGGCTTGGGGAGGGATTGACATTCAGTAGGAGGAGGAACAGGGACCAAAAGGGCAGGTCTTTGGGGAGATGGACAAGCAGGGCAAAACCAACAACAGGGGGGAAAGGAGTACCCCATAAGTATGCTATAACACTAGAAAATGAGGGGGGCTAAAACAATACAAAATGAAGGGGAGTTTATAACACTGACTACTAGGACTGAATTACAGTCCAAAACTCACAGTGCAACAGGGAAGCCCTCAGTCAGGTTTCAGTTGAGCACTTCCAAATCCTTTCCTGGCAGAAATAGAAGGCCACACTTGCCCTTTTTACAAGCAAACTGAGTGTTCCCCAACAGCAGCCCCTTCTGAGCCCCTGTGGAAAATGCGTTTTTTATGGTTGGCTTTTCACAAATTTTAAAATGAATATTTTATGTGTTGTGGTAGAAGCTGATGCTCTATTAATTTTCTTAAGTCATGTCTTAAATATAGTTTTACGTTATACCACAAGGGTAAAATAGAAACTACGCTATGTAAGATACTTGTTTAAAAGGAAGGACTCGCAGTGAGAAAGCAGCCACGGGACACCTAAATCTTTCAAAGAAAAAGAATTGATTGCTCTCCTGTCAGAAGAAACTTTCCCCTGCCTCACTCAGCCATGAAGACGCCCTTAGGATTAATGGGAAGAAGTTGCTGATGACCAGACAGAATCCTGTGTTTGAATGGAATTGATGCATCATGTCTGAGATGTATGAATATGCAACAGATTATTGTTTTTAAGGGTTAGTTCTCTGTTAACGTGTGTCTATTTTCAGGCTCATGCTGCCCAGAAAAAGGTACCCGGATGTCCGTAACTCTTCCTTTCTATTGTCTCATATCGTCCTAATCCAAATTGTCCAAAATTATGATTACTCTAATTATATTGCTCTTTTGATAACCATTTTATTACTATGAAAATTTAAAAAATTTTAGAAACAAGTGACTGGCATTTTTCACACTCCTTCTGGGAATGGGGAACTCGTGCTGTGGGGCCAGCTGCACCCGTGGGAGCAGTGGGGAGCGTGAGCCCGTGCTGGGCTGCCCTGCTGAGCTGGCAGCACGGTGGATCCGGGCAGGACGCTCTGCGTTTCCCCCAGAGCTGGGCCCTGCAGGCACCTTGCTGCCCCTGGGCACCGGCTGTGCCACCCAACAAAGCCCAGCAGGCCGGGAGGAGAGCCCGGGGGCAGCGCAGGTGCTTGGGCAGGCGCTGCTTCGAGGGACAGGGGCCAAAGCCAACCCTGAGCAGCCACTGCCAGCCCTGGCCCTGGCCCCCTGCTCTCAGAAAGTTTCCAACAAATCCACCAATAAATTCCAGGTTACCTCTGTGAATTGCACACTACAGTTTCCTTCGTTTTTTTCCAATACCTGGAGGTTCCTGTAAATAGTGTTGGTCTTGAGGATCTCGGATTCTTTTCAGTCTTTTTTTTGTATTGAGACAGATGAAGCAGCCTTACTGGTTTTAGTTTTGGCAGGTCAGGTTTTTTTCTTAGCATGATGATTTAGTTATTATCTACATGTAAACTTATTTTTATTTATGGTTTTTTTGTTCCCCAAGCAATTATTTTGTCAATCTGTCATCCAGTTCTTAGTGAATCTTCCATATATGAACAATTTTTAATCTCTCTGTATAGGAATATAACAATCTCAGCAAGCTGTATTTTTAATTTTGATGACAATCTTTCTCCCCACTCCCAGCTTCTACCATGATCCTTTTTGAAACATCCCTGAGGATAGGTAGAGTTATTTGGGAAATGCATGGCTTTACCTGGGAATGGATTACTATTAGTTTTTGTGCTATAAACCAGCATTTCTTCAAGCTTCACACCACACCTGTCTGAATTAAAACAATGCTTGTGAGGAAGATGAAGAGCTTACACCTCAGAAATTAAAATTCCTGGGAGAAGGAGGAAGAAGAAAGGGTAAAACCCTGTTTCACAGGCTGTTTTTTCACTTCTACTACGCTAGAAGTATGGTAGACTATACCTGTCTTCAAATGTCATTTAATTCCAGAACAACTCTCTACAGTGCCAGACACCAGGACAAATTACTCCAGACTTTGCCTCCCAATGCATCAGCTTTCATTCTCGTGAGATGTAGGCCTTCATTACAGTCTGATAAGAGCAAATCCACAGAGCAACCTTGCCATCGTGTGAATGGCAAGAAGAATTTCCTTGTGAACAGATGAATATGTCCCACTCAATCATGAACAAAATTTGCCTTGACTTGGAAGAAAGTAGACAAGGAGCCATGCAGTATTTGGGTTTTATCCAGTGACAAATGGGGCAAGAAGCTGTCACAACTTACCTCGTGTTCTACAGAACACAAGCACAGATACAGCCAATAATGCACCCACATGAAGGGACCTTCAGGACATTCCTTTATTTCTTAACAAGGAACGGGCAGCAAAATGCTGGCATTTATCTGAACTGGAAGCCGTGCTCCTCTCCTGTTTCTCCTTGAGCACACTGTGTGTTATTTGCAGATTTCACTGCCCAGCCCAGGAATCCTGTCGAGGCCAATTGCTAAATGACACAAGTACCAAAATACAGGAGCCACATAATCACCCAAGCACTAATCCAGCACTGCTTTGATGGTGCACAGGAGCACAGACAGGCTTGGCTTGGAAGGGACATTTAAAGGCCATCTAGTCCGATGCAGTCCCTGCAGTGAGCAGGGACACCTTTATCTAGGTCAGCTTGCTCAGAGCATGAGCTTGAATGTCTGCAGGGATGGATGTCCACCTCGCTGGGAAACCTGTGCCAGGGTTTCCAAACCTCCAGTGCAAAAAATGGGTTTCTTTTGTGTGGTCTGAAATCGACCCTCTTTTAGATTAAAACCATTCCCCTTGGTCTGGCAGAAAAGGCTCTACTAAAAATTCTGTCCCATCTCTTTTACAAGCCCGCTTAAGGTCCTGAAAGGCAGCAATCAGGTGTCCCTGGAGTCTTCTCTCTTCCAGGCTGAACACCGCCAGCTCCCCCAGCCTGTCTCCAAAGCAGAAGGGCTCCAGCCCTCCGAGCTTTTCTCCCTCCTCTGGACTAGATCCAAGAGGGCCATGTCCTTCCTGCGTGGGGAGCCCAGAGCTGGATGCAGTACTCTGTCGTGGTAGAGACGGAGACAATACAAAGAAACACACTGCGTTTCCAGAAGGCTTCAAACCCTGTTTTTATTCTAGCATGCATGCTTGTTCTACATTCTTACAAAGCTCATAACTTTACACTTTCCTCAATGGTCATGAGAGACAAGCAAAGTGCTCCTTGGAATAGGCAGTTGCACGTTTCTCTTATTTATCCTTCTTTCTTTCTTGGTTTCTATGTCAATGACCTTGGTAGGAAATTCAGGGGCAAAACATGGATCCTCTTGTCAAACATCTCAATGGCTCAAAGAAATCCCTGTAAAACCTCCTCCACAGTAATCCAGGTGGAGTCTCACCAGAGCAGAGGGGTGGAATCACCTCCCTCAAGCTGCTGGGCACTCTCCTTTGGATGCACATGGCTGGCTCCTGTCCAGCCTCTCATCTAGCAGCACCGTCAAGTCCTTCTTGGCAGGGCTGCTCTCCATCCCTTCATGGCCCAGCCTGTGAGATCAGCTGGGCTGGGACTGTGTCACAACCCTTGGACAGAGCAGCTGGGCAGGATGAGCTCCCTGCCAAAGAAGTCCCCACACAACTCCACCCTGGCCATGAGGTCACAGCAGGCTCTGAGCTCACAGAGGTGCACAGCAGCACAAGGAGCCACCAGTTGTCCTTGAGCACAACTGTTGCGGCAGCAGCGGCGGTGGCAGCAGCGGTGCTGACGTTGGCACAGCGGTGTCAGGACAGCGGTGGCAGCAAGAGCTGCGCGACTGGCAGAGGGCAAGGCACCATGGCCCTTGCTCTGCGCCTCTTCCTGCTCCTCCTCCTGGCCGTGGCCCTGCCTGCCAGGGCTGCCCAGGCTGCTCCGCTGCCAGCGCGGGGAGCAGGTGAGCCGGCAGCCTGGCTCCCCTGTCCCGGGACAGCGCTCCCTGCTCCCCGGGAAGCGCTGGGCATGGTTTTCCCCAGGCCTTTAGGGAGGGTTTCCTCTGCGGGAGGGAGAGGGCCTCCATGGGCCTGGGGCTGGGCCTTTTTTCTTTCCAGGGATGGGTCACAAGGCCTGCAAAGAGGGTGGAGAGTGACCAGGAGCCAGCCCAGAGCTCCCCAGGCCCCTCCGCAGCTATGGCCTTGGCCATTCCCATATTGGCTGCCACGGCTCGAACCGACCCACTTGCAGTGCCCAATTCCCAAAGGCAGAGGGGGATCCCAGCACATCATGGAAATGGGTCTGGTCTTTGCTCTCCTCTAGATGAGCATGCTAGGAAGATTTCCCCAGCAGCTTGGCTCAATGAAGATTTGCAGCCTCTTAAGCCTCCTGCAGGTATGTTGTCAATGTTCCCCTCAGAGAATAATCATTGACAACCTGGCAGGATGCAGGTGACAGAAGCTTCTGTGGCTGTTGGGTTACAGGGGTGTCTGCAGGGAGGACTTTTCAGGCTCCATTCCGGATTGCTGCACACAAGCCCAGCTCCCGTCACAGGGGTGAGTAGTGTGTCCCTGCTGACCCCACAGGCTGAGCCCTGGTTCTGTGGGATCCATTCTGGGGGAAATGGAAATACTTCTCTAAAGGTCCTCTGAGAGGGAGGAACAAACCTAGAGGGGACAGTAAGTCCCTAGAGACATCCAAACACATGGAGAAGATGCTGAGTGATTGAGAGAGGTGCCATGGTGGGTGCATTCCCTCAGCCTTGTCCTGGGGCTCAGCAGCCGGGGGCTTTGGCTGCACATCTGCACACGCCATGCCCGGCACAGCGGGAAGAGATCCATGGCAGCCTCGCTGTCCCGCTGCTGCTTCCATGCCCTGCAGGGCTGCTCGCCAGCCTGTCCTGGCTGCAACTTCTCCCCAGTCTCTGCTGGAAGGCGTTTGCCATCAGCTCACAGGGAGCCCAAACTGCACCCCCTGAGAATCCCTTTGATTTCCTGGTCTCAGGATAGATCAGGCAGCAGAAGAGTTTGTGGTCTGGTGAAGCGATAGCCCTGGCCCCGCTCCAAGACTTCGATGACTTACAGAACCTTATTAATGTGCTTTCCAAACATTGCCTCCTGAAGGTGCCACCTTCCCACTGGGGAACAGCCCTACCTGATCCAGCTCTCCCTTTTCCTTCCTGCAGAGATGGAAGGAGAGGCTGTGCTGAAGGCTCAGTTTCCCGGAGGAAGCAGGGGCTCATTGGCAGCCTCTGCTGCAGGAAGGGAGGCGATGCCAGGCACAGTGCCAAGAGGTAATTGCTGTGCCTCTGGGCCTGAGCCCGGCTGAGGCTTGAGCTGCCCTCTCTGCTGCTTGGCGCTCCTGGAACACAGCATTACCTGACCCCTGTGCAGTGCTGGGTTCCCTAGAGAAAGGGATCCCAGCACACCATGGGAGGGTTTCCATCTGTGTTCCTTTCTAGACTGGGATCGTGACTTTGATCGTTTGGAAATGCTGGTAAAGCACAGCTTAAAGACCTTGGAGCTTGGTGAAGGTAGGCTAACAGCAACCCTTTCCTAACTGAGTAATCATTGTCCAAGAGTAATCATGGTTCAGAGTAGTGTTCCTGTGTCATTTCCCTTAAGATCCTGTGAAGTTTGATGGATTCTAGGAATCCTGGCCTGCAAATTTCTACTTTGTACCCAACACTGATCCCACAGGATGGCTGTCAGTTGGAGGAAGGAGCATTTAGCTGTCCATTCCCTCCTGTGTGCAATGCCACTGTGTCCTTCTGTGTGCCCTGTGCAGCCACAGAGAAGAGCGGAGAGGGAAGGGGCCGGGCCCAGGGCTGTGCCCCGGGGCTGAGCCTTTCACAGCTCCTGTGCCGGCCCCAGGGAGCCTGAGCTGCTCCTGCTGCCACTGCCAAGCCCTGGCCCTGCCTGGGGCTGGGTTTAGAGCTGCTGGCAGATCCAGGGAGTCCTTTTTGCCCCAACTGCCCTGCAAGGGGCTCCTTCCATCCCAGTGTGGGGCCACTGCAGGCACTTGGTCCCCCTGGCTCTGCTGTGAGGGAAGGCAGAGCCCAGGGAGTGCCTGGAGGGCACCAATCACCCAGGTGCCCTCACTGCCACTCGGGCCTGAAGGAGAATCTTCAGCAGTGTCACGGGAGCTGTTCTCTCCTGCCTTTCTTTGCAGCTGAACCTGATGATGAAGATAATCCTAATCAGGAAGATGATCCTGTTGACAACGATGTTCTGGGTTCCCATCCCATACCCATTACTGAGCCTCTGGGAGATGGGCAGGGTAGGTCAAGGCCTTTCCCCCTGGGAGAGCTGCCAGCTCAGAGCCCACAGCTCGGCCAGGGGGGCATCGCTGCAGGTGCCAGGACAGAACCACGCACGTGTGTGCCCTCGCCCTGCGCCATCCCCTCACCGCTCCTGCGGCTCAGTGGTGTCCCTGCAGATGAGCAGAGATGACAGAAGCCTCTGTGGCTGTTGAGTTACAGGGCTGTCTGCACGGAGGACTTTCCCAGGTCCTTTGGTGGATGTTGCACGCAAGCCCAGCTCCCGTCGCAGACGTGAGTAGTGTGTCCCTGCTGACCCCGCAGGCTGAGCCCTGCTTCTGTGGGACCCATTGCTAGGAAATGGAAATATTTCTCTTAAGGTCCCCTGAGAAGGAAGAACAAACTCAGAGGAGCTCATAAGTCCCTGGAGGAATCCAAACATCTAGAAAAAATACGGAGTGATGTGGACAGCCAGCGTGGTGGGTGCATTCCCTCAGCCTTCCCTGGGGCTCAGCAGCCGGGGGCTTTGGCTGCACATCTGCACACGCCGTGCCCGGCACAGCGGGAAGGGATCCATGGCAGCCTCGCTGCCCCGCTGCTGCTTCCACGCCCTGCAGGGCTGTTCCCCAGCCTGGCCTGGCTGCAGCTTCTCCCCAGCCTCTGCTGGAAGGCGTTTGCCATCAGCTCACAGGAAGCCCAAACTGCACCACGGGCCCGAGATCCCCTGTGATTTGCCGGTCTCTGGGTAGATGCAGCGAGGCAGCTGTTTGCAGGAGGGAGGGCCCTGGAGCAGCTCCAAAACCCAGAGCATTTTCCTTGTCATTCTCCCTGTCTTTAACAAGTATTGCCTGGAGCAGAAGGGCACAGCAGAGAGGAATTATGGCATGCAGGCTCAGGGGCTCGGGTACTGAGCAGTCCTGGTGCAAGGGGCAGCAAGGTGCCTGCAGGCCCCAGCTCGGGGGGAAACTGGGAGCCAGAATGTCCTGGCCGGATCCACCGTGCTGCCAGCTCAGCAGGGCAGCACAGCACGGGCTCACGCTCCCCTTTGCTCCCACAGATGCAGCCGGCACCTCAACACATAATGACAACATCTGGAGGAAAGTCTTCTGCTGGGGAACACCTTGTCTGCTTAAGTTGCTGGCCATTCTGGCTGTTGGGGCACTTTGCCCCTTGATTTTCTGTGCTGGAATCTTATGTTGCTGGAAGGGAAAATGGTGAGTATTTAATGATTCTCTACTTCAAACAGCTGCCTTTAAAGGCTGCTCATGGTCAGGGAACATTCCCAGTGAGGCTGCAGTGGAACTGTGGCCAGTCCATGACTGTCCAAATGACTCTGCTGAGGGTTCTGCTGCTGCCCAGTGCTTTCATTGGCCTCTGAAGTGCTGGGCCTTGTCCTGGGGGGCCGGCTGGGGCTGCAGCCAGGGCTGGCTCTCACTGAGGCTGCGTGGCCGAGAGCAGCCCCAGGGGCACAGGGCAGAGGCAAAGCACGGTGGGGAGGAGAAAGAGCAGGGAGGAGATTGCCCTGGAAAGGCAGAGGCGCTCTGGGGCCCGCTGCTGGCCAGGGACCCTGCCCAGAGCCGTCCCCTGCTCGTCAGGGCCGTGAGGGGCAGCTGTGCAGCTGGGCCAAGCTGTGCCAGCAGCTCCAGCCGTGCTGGGGAGCCTTGCCAGCTCTGGGCCCTGCTGTGCAGGAGGGTCCCTGTGTGCCACTGGCAGCTGGGGCCTCAGCCACCTCCTCTCTCCACAGGCGCTCTGCAGAAAAAGAGCCTGTAATCTCGGGCAACGAGATCTGGACTCGTGCTCCCAGCTACCCACATCTGCCCCTATCTGCCCTGCCATGGCTGCAGCACCGGCACGAGTGCATCCCAAAGCCCACCCCTCTAAAACGAGACCCTCTGCCCGTGAGTCCCCTGGTCCTGTACTCCAGCCCGGAGTGAAGCTGGGCAGGCCCTGTCTGCCAGGGCAGCGCTTGGCCCACATTTTATTTTTCAATAAAGAAATGGAGTTGTCATACCTGTCTCCGGGTGCTATCAGCAGCAAAGCCCAGCCAGCACCAGCCCTGGCTGAGCTCCATGCCCAGGAGCAGCCGTGGATGCCCATGGGGTGGGCAGGCAGGAGCCAGGCAGGGGCTGCTGTGACCAGCGGCGCGGCCCCGAGGGCTGGGGGAGCCCATGCTGAGCGTCCCTGGGCTGAGGGCACATTTCCTTCCATGGGATCATCTGGGCCTGCACCTCATGAGGCACACAGGGATATTTTGGGGTCACTACTGAAGGGTGCAGGGATCCCTCATGAGGCACACAGGGATATTTTGGGGTCAGTGCTGAAGGCTGCAGGGATCCCTCATGAGGCACACAGGGATATTTTGGAGTCCCTGCTTAGGGGTGCAGGGATCCCTCAGGAAGCACAAAGGAATATTAATGGCCTCTCCTAAGGCATGCAGGGATCCCTCATCAGGTGTGCAGCAGGGTTACATTTGAGGGGGTTTTTACTCTTCCCAGCACAGCAAGGGATCCCTTGGCCGAGGTTCTGCAGGGCTGGGAGAAAGCCTCTTGCAGAGCCCTGGGCCCGGCCTGTGGGCACAGCGGGCGGGCCGAGCCCATCCCCTGCCGCCAGGCCGGGCTGCTCAGGCCGGGCCGGGCCGGGCCAGGCTCGGGCCCCGGCAGGGAAGGGCCGCGGCCGTGGGCTCTGCTGAGGCTGCTGAGCTCCGCCCTGGCCCTGTGCTGCAGCCCAGCACATTTACAGCCACGGCCGTGCCCGGGCCCACAGGAGGCACCCGGGGCTGCAACTGCGGCCGCGCCTTCTCCCACTCATGGCGGCTGCCTCTGTTCCTTCGGAGGATCCAGAGCCTTGTACCTCGGCCTGATGGTGCAAAGATCCCCCCAGCATCCCTCAGTTTGCAAAAATAAAGGCTTTGTGCTCATTAATATGAAAATGGGTGTGTGGGTGGCCTGCAGCTAATGTTCTTTTCTTGCCTGGACCCCAGTCAGTGCTGGAGTCTAAATGACTGACCAGGCCCGAGCTGCCCTGAAGGCTGATTTGATCAAAGGGACTGAAGCTCTGTGGACTGCAAATTCTCCAGGAAACAAGTACAGGAACATGGATAATGTTGGTGACAAAAGCAGAGTGCAGAGTAGAACCTGTGAGGCCGCCTCAGTGCCACCTCCAGCCACCCTTTCATTTTGCATTTATTTCATATTCTGAGTGCCAGCTCCGGCATTAAATGGGCCCTCAGCAAGGAGCTGCTGGGCCTCCTGGGTGTGTCCCTTTGTGCTCCCAGTGCTTCTGGTCTGGTTTGGCTGGGAAACTTGTCCATCATGCCTCTGTGTCTGTTTCCTGTCATTCCAATGCCCAGCCCTTTCCTACTGCTTGGCAGTTCAGTACTCTGATTATTTTATTGGATAACTTACATCCTGCACTACATGATGTTACAGGTATTAAATGAAGAAGCCAAATTAATAATAATAATAATGATAAGTTTTTTGGGGGGACCAAAATACAGTCTCAGCCACAATCAAAGGGACAGCGTCGAGCTCGGGATCCGTGCTAGGTGAATCTTGATTCAATCTCCTTGGCATCCGACCCTCTCTGTTCATGAATGTCGGCTCGGTGAGGAAGTTTTATACAGTTTTTCTGCCTGGGGCTGAGTTTCCTCTATTCTTTTCGTTGCTTCGCAAATGCATGCAGTCTCCTTTCTCTGTGCAGGGCTGGGCAATGCAGTTTCTGGGAAGCAATGAATGTTGATGTGGAGTTACAGGAACCCGGCACTTGGATGCATGTTCCTGACAACTCTGGCTATCTTGCTGGTAGATACTTATGGATGTTCATCCCTGTTGGGTGTTTCCTGCATAGTCCCTGGGAAGGGCCCACTCCACCCTGGCAAAATCCTTTCACTTGCTAATTAGGCTTTCTTCCCTTGCTGCCATCTGGGGGATTCCCAATTTTGTGTGGCAGTCTATCCCATGACTGTCCACGGTTTTAGGCTTTAATAATGTTTCTTAGAGGCACAACTTTATTCACAACTTTATTTCCTGTATATTTAACATAGGCACGAATTATCTCATACCACATATTACAATGACATTAAATTGTGTTAATCAGACTCTGTCCTGTCATGAGTTTCTGGAACACATTTCCAAGCCTTCCAGCTGGAGCCCAAGGGAAGCTGTTTCTGTCTTGCATGACAAAATTGGCAGGTTTTTTGCAAAGACAGCACTTTACAAAGGACTTGTGGTGTGCATCATCATCCAAGGGCTGCTTTCAAAGACAGACAAAAACCCAGCAAACCTACCAAACAACATATTAAAAAAAAGTACTATTTCCTGCAGCGGGGAGAAGCTGCAGCCAGGCCAGGCTGGGGAACAGCCCTGCAGGGCGTGGAAGCAGCAGCGGGGCAGCGAGGCTGCCATGGATCCCTTCCCGCTGTGCCGGGCACGGCGTGTGCAGATGTGCAGCCAAAGCCCCCGGCTGCTGAGCCCCAGGGAAGGCTGAGGGAATGCACCCACCATGGCAGCTGTCTAGAGCACTCAGCTTCTTGTCCATGTGTTTGGCTGCCTCCAGGGATTTCTTTTCTTCTGTGTCTTGGTTCTTCCATCTAGGAGTAGCTTAATGGAAAGTAGATCCATTTCTCCTTCAGGCCCGAGTGGCAGTGAGGGCACCTGGGTGATTGGTGCCCTCCAAGGCACTCCCTCAGCTCTGCCTTCCACTCACAGCAGGGCCAGGGAGACCACGTGCCTGCAGTGGCCCCACACTGGGATGGAAGGAGCCCCTTGCAGGGCAGACGGGGCAGAAAGGACTCCCTGGAGCTGCCAGCAGCTCTAAACTCAGCCCCAGGCAGGGCCAGGGCTTGGCAGTGGCAGCAGGAGCAGCTCAGGCTCCCTGGGGCCGGCACAGGAGCTGTGAAAGGCTCAGCCCCGGGGCACAGCCCTGGACCCGGCCCCTTCCTTCTCTGCCCTCCTTCCCTCTGGCCCTGCAGCTGAGAACTTTCAGCTTGGTACCCATGTATGCGGTCTGCAGAATCTAAGCAGCATCTTCGTGGGCCAACAACAGACTGGAAAGGAAAAAAAAACATCAGAAACCAGTGAGATGGAGAACTTTTGGCTGTTTGAGATAAAAAATGTCAACTAAAAATCTCGATGGGAAAGAACAACCTTTCTCACAAGGATTCCAGTAGAATAAATGACAACAGGTGTTGAAATAACAGTCAGTGCCCGGAGCAATGACAATTCCTTGGAATAAAAGCCAGGGCACACTGCAAAGACAGTTCTCTGTCCTGTGGGCTCCATAAGCCACACATGAACATGGCACTTATCCTGAGTGCTTCCCAAAGCTTCTCTGCAAGAAGCACTGGAGAAGTGCATGGGGCAAGAGTTCTGCAAGTGCCAGGCTCTTGTGCAGCAGAAAGGTTGTAAAATATGAAAGATTCTAGCAACCACAATAAATCCATCATTTATGGCTTGTAAATACTCCAGCGAATCTCAGTTCCTTCTGGGTGAAAACAAACACAGGGCAAACTTTCCAAAGTATGGCTTCATGACAAAGTTCCAGTTTGTCTGTTCCTGTTTGTGGGAGAAGATGAGGTTACAAGCTGCCCAGCTCAAGAAGAAAAGGAGGATCTACATTTCCCTGACATATTTTCCTTCTGACAAAGGAATGAAGATCAAGAATTTGGGCAAATGGAGGGATAAAACTGGAGTATGGATGAGCCTTTTACATTTTAAGACGCTTCATTTGCTAAAATGCAAACAGTTTTGTTGTGCATGGATCTCCTCTTTGTCTTCAAACTCCCTTTGTCCATGGAAGAACTGAACAAGCTCCATATATCAGAGCTTCAAGGTAAAAGCTCTGTGATAAGTTAATTTTAATGGATCCATTACCAGTCCATGGGGTTGCTGTCATGAGGAGCTCAGGTGGCTTTTTGTTGAGATCAAAATCAATGTGCCATTTGTCCCAGCTCCATCTGTCCTGTGACAGCACTGGTTCCACCGAGCACACTGAGTCTTCTTGTGCCATTTCTAAATGAAAATTGAACCTCCTGAAGAAGCAAGGCCAAAATCAGGAGAGTGTAGTCACAAAAATAATTTAAGCAGTTTTCTGGGTATTGATCTAACAGCTACCACCTTCACAAGGTCCAGGCTACACTAAATGAATCTCTTTCCCCTGTAAGCAGCCTTTCAATTTGCAGTGTTTCATACACATGCAGAAGAACAAAAAGCCACTTCCACTGTAACAAACATGAGCTGCACCTGTGCAGTAAGTTGTGCTCAGTAGCTGACCCGTTGATTTAGTTTAGAGGCAGTTTTAGACAGGAGATACTGAAATAAATAGGGCAGGAGATCTTTCTCCTTTGGAATGCCTTCATTAAAAGTGATCAGCTCAGGTGGGAAGGCCTGACGGGCCCGCGGTCCCCTGCCGCCACTCCCAGGAGGGGCTCGGAGCAGGAGGAAAGTGCAGCTCTGTCCATCAGGAGGCAGAGCTGGGGGTCCCGTCCTCACCAGAGCAATGGGGGTATAGCCCGTGTTTGCTTCTTTTGGTTTGCCCTTCCGGGTCCCTGGCTCCGGCCAAGGTCCTCTTGGCTGGGCAAGGGGCGACAAAGGTTTTCAGCATCTCTGCAGGCGCAGGACGTTGTCCCTGATATCCAGACATCACCTCCATCTCCCAGTTCTGGGTTGGCTTATTGCTTTAGGGGTCTTCTTCCTGGGTTTGGTAGGGGTTCTCTCTCGTTTCTTTCTGGGTTTCTCAACAATAGAGAGTTAAGGACTGACTCTTAACAGGTGATTACAACACGAAGCTAACAAAGAACTCTCCTGGGCCAGCAATCAGCTCCCAACTCAACTTACAACTCTGCAACCCTTTTAAAAGAATGGGTAACTCTTTTTTTACTCCTAATAGATACCACGATAAAATTTCACAAGAAACTATCAAGTATCTAAAATATGCAGTAGTATGTTATTTCTACCTTCAATATTGCCAGCACATAGCTTCAGGAAGAAAGGCATTTACCAACCAGCATAGATGAAAAAAATGAAAATTAAAAAAGGGCTCTTAGGGATATCTGAGTGATGGCCACCAGTCATTTTCCAGCTTTGCAGGGTTTCAGTTCAAAGTCAATCTAAGCAAGCCAGCATATGTCTAGCAAGAACGAAATCACAGCTCATATCTGCTCCTAAACCCAAGCTTTGTGTCTTGGTTTGGAAAGATAGTTGCCTGGTAACGGAGACAGGAGCCTCCCCTGCAATGGAGAATGCAAACCCTCCCCACCCCTCCAAATTGGTATGAATTTTAAATAAGGGGCTCTCAGGCAAAAAATATGGGAGCAGGAAATAACAGTTCTTTAATAGGGAAGGGAAAAAATAAAAGGATAAAATAAAACAATGCAACACACAAGAACAACACAGAGTCAGAACTCAACCTGACACCCTGTGGGTCAGGGTGTTGGTAGCAGTCCAGTTGGAAAAGGGCTGCAGTCCTCCTGGAGTGTCAGGCGTGGCTCTGTTGGAGCAGGGGAGTCTTACAGAAAAGGGGTGTATTCTTCCTCCGCACATCCGTGGAAGTCGAAGCAGCTGCTGTTCCTCTGGGGAGTCCAGTGGAGAAGAGCCGTGCTGGTGTGTCAGCATCTTCCCAGTTATATCTGGGTAGGAATGCCTGGCTCCTCCCTCTGGGCGGAGCATCTCACAATGGGATGTTACAGTTCTTATCAGTCATGTGGTGACATTCAATAGCCCCTTATCAGCAGATGTCCCCCTGTTGATTATGATCACTCAGGAAGAGAGATAAGGAGAATTGCCCACTTGACACCAGGCAAGTGCCATACAGATGTCAATAGAAAACATCTTGCCTTGCAATCTGGAACACTTTGCTAGATCAAAGATGGATGATATTATTTTCCAGCTCTCAATAGATCTGTCAAAATTTACAAATACACAAACTATCATGCATAGAAATATTTTATAATCATTAAACTAGATAGATAGAAAGATAGACAGACAGATAGATAATAGACAAATGGATGGATTGCCAAGGCAGATCGAGACATATGAATGCACTTCCCTGTATAACTTTGCATAGAAATGGATGGGGAAGGGAGAAGTTATTCTTTTCTACACGTGGGAAACAATCTTTTTTCCAGAAGAATCAGTGTTTCTTCCTCAGTGACCACCAGGGTACCTGAAGACTCCACCAAGAAGGAAGGCCCTGTGATCCCAATGGCCTGTGCCTCCAGCAATGCAAGAAAGTCAGGCCTGCCTCTTAATACTACAGTGGTGTTAAAGACGTTTATTCTCAATGTTTGGTGACAGGAGGAACAAGTTGAAGCCAGTTACTGCAAAATGCCCGCACAAGCACCACTGCATATCACAGCCAAAGGAAGGATGAAGCCCGGCCTGGCCGCAGGGGATGGGCTCGGCCCGCCCGCTGTGCCCACAGGCCGGGCCCAGGGCTCTGCAAGAGGCTTTCTCCCAGCCCTGCAAAACCTCGGCCAAGGGACCCCTTGCTGTGCTGGGAAGAGTAAAAACCCCCTCAAATGTAACCCTGCTGCACACCTGATGAGGGATCCCTGCACGCCTTAGGAGAGGCCATTAATATTCCTTTGTGCTTCCTGAGGGATCCCTGCACCCCTAAGCAGGGACTCCAGAATATCCCTGTGTGCCTCATGAGGGATCCCTGCACCCTTAAGTAGTGACCACAAAATATCCCTGTGTGCCTCATGAGGCATCCCTGTATCCTTCAGTAGTTACCCCAAAATATCCCTGTGTGCCTCATGAGGTGCAGGCCCAGATGATCCTATGGAAGGAAATGTGCCCTCAGCCCAGGGACGCTCAGCATGGGCTCCCCCAGCCCTTGGGGCCGCGCCGCTGGTCACAGCAGCCCCTGCCTGGCTCCTGCCTGCCCACCCCGTGGGCATCCACAGCTGCTCCTGGGCATGGAGCTCAGCCAGGGCTGGTGCTGGCTGGGCTTTGCTGCTGATAGCACCCGGAGACAGGTATGACAACTCCATTTCTTTATTGAAAAATAAAATGTGGGCCAAGCGCTGCCCTGGCAGACAGGGCCTGCCCAGCTTCACTCCGGGCTGGAGTACAGGACCAGGGGGCTCAGGGGTAGAGGGTCTCGAATTGGACGAGTGGGTTTTGGGAAGCACTCGTTCTGCTGCTGAAGCCACGGCAGGGCAGACAGGGGCAGCAGTGGATAGAAGGGATCACGAGTCCAGATCTCCTTGGCCGAGATTTTAGCCTCCTCTTCTCCAGACTCACTAGAGCGCCTGTGGAGAGAGGAGGTGGCTGAGGCCCCAGCTGCCAGTGGCACACAGGGACCCTCCTGCACAGCAGGGCCCAGGGCTGGCAAGGCTCCCCAGCACGGCTGGAGCTGCTGGCACAGCTTGGCCCAGCTGCACAGCTGCCCCTCACGGCCCCGGCGAGCAGGGGACGGCTCTGGGCAGGGTTCTCAACAGTGTTTGAGCATCACAGTTCAGGACAGGACAGTGCTTATTTAGTAGCTCATGTAAAGTTTCTTGGCAACAGTGGTATTACAGGACAAGCAAATTTGCTCCAGTTCATTGTTAAAACAAAGCAAACCTGAAGAAGGTTTGGCTTCGGCCTTTGCTCTTTGTGTGAGCCCTGTTCTGCATTGAGTCCCAATCAGTCTTGGAGCCAGTTTTGGGTGAGGGCTCATCCCAGCCCTGAGCCTGGGCAGTTCTGGCCTCAAGGGGACAGCTGAGGCCATACTGCACATGACTGGGGTTCAGGGCTCCATTATCAAGGGGCTTTGAGAAGTTTAAATTACTGTGTTTATTCTTTGTGGTTTTCTTTATGAAATTCTTTCACTGTTTTAAGACTTAATTTTAAAAATTATTTCTTTTCCAGTGCTTTTTACTGTTATTTGATATAGTGAGTGATGGCATGATTATCCCATGGCTGAATTAGAAGACTGTAAGTGCTATAAAATGAAATCATTTTTACACTCCTATGTCTTTCACAGACTCATGCAACTTATGTTGCTTTGATGTGACCAAGAGAAGAGTTTTCCTCTGCTTTTAGTTCAAACAAGCGGCAGACCTGAAACCTGTTGAAAAGAGTCTCTTCACTTCACAGCTAAAGAAAACTGCCAGGGCTCTTTATTGAGCAATATAAAATCTATATTTTATATATATACTCCTGAGAAGTAACTGATAGAAATGAGGCATTTGGACTCTTTGGGAAGTACTGACCAGTTGGGCATTGGCTCTCTGAAGCTCAGTCTGTAATAATCAGTCTTTTTCAGAAGAGAATGTTCACTTTCTTCCTGGCACTCACTCTTGCATTTGTATTCAAAAACACTTCTTGAAAGAAATTTACAACAGCTCTTTATGGTCCCTTAGTTGACTTTTCTCTGTTTCTCCTTAGATGCTGATGAAAACCTGGAGGATTCCATTAAAAAAGCTGCAAAGCAGATCCTGGAGAGGAGGGCATACATCTGCTCCCACCCTCTGGACAGGACCTTCTGATCCCTCCCTGACAGCAGGCACTCATGAATGTCAGTCAGGGAGGAATTTGCTGCAGTTCCACAATTTGAGACCTTAAAAGCATTTGTTATTTAATGTTTTTACTAAATATACCTGTATAAAATAAAACTGCTCTCTAAACAATACTTCATAGCAAAAGGATAAATAAAGAGATTTTATTTAAAGCTGAAGTTATTTTGTTAGATAGATAGATAGATAGATAGATAGATAGATAGATAGATAGATAGATAGATATAGATTAGATATGTCTGTTCCTTTTAGAGCTGGATAATGACAGGGGAGGTTTGGATGGGGAGATGTTTCTTCCCAGGGAAGGGATTGTGTGGTTTCTCAGTATCTTTGCACTTCAATCAGCTGCTCATTCACTGAGAAAGTCTGAAAGACTTGGGCAATCAGAACAGTTGTGTTTGGGAGGCGCCTCCAGCTCTCCTGTCCAGCAGCACCATCAGGACACTGAGTTCCCAGTGTCCAGGGGGGTTTCGCTGTCACCCTGAGGGACACCACTGGTCACTGACATCCATCAGGCCTCTGAGCCATTGACCACAACCCCCTGTCTGTGACCTGCCAGGCAATTCCTCATTCTCCAAACTGTGCCTCCATCAGATCCACAGCTCACCAAGGGAGGGACAAGGATGCTGGGCAAGGCTGATGTGTCCAGGGCATTACAGAAGTCCAGGCTGGTGGCATCTCTAGCTCTTCCCTTGTGCACTGAGGCAGCCACTCCTTCATGGAAGGCCTCTGGCTTGGTCAGGCAGCACAGACCCACCCTGTGCTCCTCAAGGTTTCCTTTGGCATATCAAAGCATTGAAGAGGCTGGGTGGTTTTCCCTGCTGTTTTATTGACTGACTGTGCCCTTTGAGGACCACAAGAGGAAGCAGAGCCTTAAATTGCACATGAAGAGCAAATGCTGAAGTAAAGGCTTCACCTGGGCTGTGAAACCAAAGGGCTGTGTTAGCCATGGCCACCCCAGGGTGCCAAACTTCCAGCTGGGAAGCTGCTGACAGGAGGGAATGTGGCACTTGTCTCCAGCCAGAGATCACTCACTCCTCAGCATCTTGGGCTGGAGCTGACAGTGCCTGAGGAGCTCAGGAATCCTTGGAGGTGATCTCTCGTGCCAGTGCCCAGAACACAGAGCAGTGAGCTCGACTTGGGGGGACAGGCCCAGCCCTTGGACACAACTGCCAGGCAGAACAAGCTCCCTCCCCAGGAAGGAAAATTCCAGTGCTGAGGTCAGTCCCCACCAAGGCCATGAGGTCACAGCAGGATTGAGAGATCAGAGCAGGCTCTGAGGTCAGAAAAGGCTCTGGGGTCACGGAGCCCTGTGGTTCTAGAGCATCACATTGTCCAGCTCCCGTGCCCAACACACCGGGAAGGGATCCACAGCAGCCTCGCAGGCCCACTGCTGCTTCCACGCCCTCTGCCTCAGGGAAACTGGCACTGAAAAGGGGTTGGATAAGGCTGTGGGAGCCAGATGTGAATGGACAAGGCCAAAGCTGCACAGGGGCCAGACGGGAGCTCTGGGTTGGCTCCTGGTATCTCTCCACCCTCTCTGCTGAATCATCCGTGGAAAGGAAAAAGGCCCAGCCCCAGGCCCGTGGGGGCCCTCTCCCTCCCGCAGAGGAAACCCTCCCTAAAGGCCTGGGGAAAACCATGCCCAGCGCTTCCCGGGGAGCAGGGAGCGCTGTCCCGGGACAGGGGAGCCAGGCTGCCGGCTCATCTGCTCCCCGCGCTGGCAGCGGAGCAGCCTGGGCAGCCCTGGCAGGCAGGGCCACGGCCAGGAGGAGCAGCAGGAAGAGGCGCAGAGCAAGGGCCATGGTGCCTTGCCCTCTGCCAGTCGCGCAGCTCTTGCTGCCACCGCTGTCCTGACACCGCTGTGCCAACGTCAGCACCGCTGCTGCCACCGCCGCTGCTGCCGCAACAGTTGTGCTCAAGGACTGACTGGTGGCTCCTTGTGCTGCTGTGCGACCACGGGGCTCTGGGACCAAACATAACACTCAGGGAGCAGCAACAGTGCTGAACCATCTTCTGTGTGCGTCCACCATGCGTCCCTGGGTGAAAAGATGAGGCCTGTGGGGCAAATCCCCACTCTGCTCCTAAGAGATCTGGGGCTGCCCCAGGCCCAGTGTCTGTCGGGCTCTGAGCTGATGCCTCAGGCTCTGAAGCACTTCCGTCAGAGTCCAGCCTCACTGCACTGTTCTCAAGGCAAGCACCTACTGAAGGCTTCCCTCTTTTCCTGGGCATGCCGCTGGAGGAGGTGCAGGCCCAGATGATCCCACATAGGATCAGCCGTGGATAGTAGGGATTACGAGCCCAGATCTCCTTGGCCAAGTTGCTAGGCTCTTCTGGAGATTCACAAGAGCACCTGTGGAGAGAGGAGGGAGCTGAGGCCCCAGCTGCCAGTGGCACACAGGGACCCTCCTGCACAGCAGGGCCCAGGGCTGGCAAGGCTCCCCAGCACGGCTGGAGCTGCTGGCACAGCTTGGCCCAGCTGCACAGCTGCCCCTCACGGCCCCGGCGAGCAGGGGACGGCTCTGGGCAGGGTCCCTGGCCAGCAGCGGGCCCCAGAGCGCATCTGCCTTTCCAGGGCAATCTCCTCCCTGCTTTCCCACCGAGGAAAATAACCTCTGCAGCAGACTGGGTGTCTTGTGATGACTTAGTTCTTCTTAGAGGAAAGATTACCAATTAAATGCAGTTTTACTTTTTATTCTACAAGTGTAAAAGTGTTCTAAATTTTTCAGAATTCTAAAATTACTTTGAATAATCCTAAACTAATATGAGAAAGGGATGAAATATTTGGGGATTTTTTTCTGCAAAAAATGTTTCTGAATTATTAAAAAAATTTCTGCTTTGTAAAAATGTAAAATGAAGACAAAATAGAGTCGCTTTTTCTCGGGAGGCCCATGCCCAGCTCCTGTCTGCCCACCCCTGGCTGTGCCCAGACAAGCACCTGTGCCTGTGCTGGCGGTAGCACACAGACACCTGGGCTGAAGCCCAAAGATGTTGCTGGACTCAGGCCCTTGCCTGGCCGGAGGGCTGCACCTCCTGGCCTGGCTGGACACCAGGGCCAGCACCTTTAGGGACAGAGGCTCCTGCTCTGGGTGGCTGTGGCAGCAGCATGTGCCCTCCAACAAAGTGGTATTGCAGCCATGGCAGGGACTACAGACTCGTGCATGGAGATGCAAGATGACAGCTCCAGTTCTCCCTGCCTGGGTTATTTGGCCGGAAGCTGCAGAGGCGCTCCTGTGGAGAGAGGAGGTGGCTGAGGCCCCAGCTGCCAGTGGCACACAGGGACCCTCCTGCACAGCAGGGCCCAGGGCTGGCAAGGCTCCCCAGCACGGCTGGAGCTGCTGGCACAGCTTGGCCCAGCTGCACAGCTGCCCCTCACGGCCCCGGCGAGCAGGGGACGGCTCTGGGCAGGGTCCCTGGCCAGGAGCGGGCCCCAGAGCGCCTCTGCCTTTCCAGGGCAATTCTTGTCCCTGCTCTTTCTCCTCCCCACCGTGCTTTGCCTCTGCCCTGTAGCCCCGGGTGCCTCCTGTGCCGCAGGGCACGGCCGCGGCTGTAAATGCGTTGGGCTGCAGCACAGGGCCAGGGCGTAGCGAGGCCCTTGTTGCACCTGCCGCGCTGCTCGGCAGCCCCATGGCAGCCCGGGCCCGCGGCCCTTCCCCGCCGGGGCCGCAGCTGGCCCGACAGGGGCGCGGCGGCTCCTGAGGCCCCGCCCGGCCCCCAAGGATGGGCCCTGCCCGCCCGCCGGGCCCGCAGGCCGGGCCCAGGGCTTTGCGGGAAGCTCCCTGCCGACTCTGCCCAACCTCGACCGACAGTGGCCCTTTGCTGCGCTGAAAAGACTGAAAATCCCCGCAGCACAGCGCATGAGGGACTCCTGCAAACCTCCCTAGAGACCATCAATACTCCTTTGTGCCTCATGAGGGATCCCTGCAACCCCAGCAGAGTTCCCAGAATATCCCCGTGTGCCTCATGAGGGATCCCTGCACCCCACAGCACAGATCCCAAAATATCCCTGTGTGCTTCAGAAGGAATCCATGCACACCAATGCACAGACCCCAAAATATCCCTGTGTGCCTCACAAAAGAGCCCAGCCTCCTGCCCACCTTAGCAAGGGCTTGGCTCCTCTCCAGGCCTTGATGGCAAGCACTAAACCGCCACATTCATCCCAAGGAAGTCAAGCCCCTGCCAGCCTTACAGATGTCTCCAGTCACCTGTATACCATAGAAAAGATCCCAAATCCTTTAAGAACCTCATGAGGAACCCCAGCCACAAGCACCACTTACAAAGGACCCAAAGCCCCGCGTCTCTTACTGCAACACCCGACAGGCACAACACCCCCTCTCCAGCTCGTGTGCCGCACGACGGAGCCCGGTCATCTGCCAGCCTTACACGGGTCCCCCGTCACCTGCATGCCATAGAAAAGCCCCACTAGTCATTAACTCTAGCCAGCAGTGTGTTCCCTGACAGAAGCCAATTCCCTTCTGGGAATCAGGAACTCGTGCTGTGGGGCCGGCTGCACCTGTGGGAGCAATGGGGAGTGTGAGCCCGTGCTGGGCTGCCCTGCTGAGCTGGCAGCACGGTGGATCCGGGCAGGACGCTCTCCGTTTCCCCCAGAGCTGGGCCCTGCAGGCACCTTGGCGCCCCTGGGCAGCGGCTGTGCCACCCAACAAAGCCCAGCAGGCCGGGAGGAGAGCCCGGGGGCAGCGCAGCTGCTTGGGCAGGCGCTGCTGAGAGGGACAGGGGCCAAAGCCATCCCTGAGCAGCCACTGCCAGCCCTGGCCCTGGCCCCCTGCTCTCAGAAAGTTTCCAACAAATCCACCAATAAATTCCAGGTTACCTCTGTGAATTGCACACTACAGTTTCCTTCGTTTTTTCCCAATACCTGGAGGTTCCTGTATATAGTGTTGGTCTTGAGGATCTCGGATTCTTTTCAGTCTTTTTTTTTTTGTATTGAGACAGATGAAGCAGCCTTACTGGTTTTAGTTTTGGCAGGTCAGGTTTTTTTTCTTAGCATGATGATTTACTTATTATCTATATGTAAACTTTTTATTTATGGTTTTTTTGTTCCCCAAGCTATTATTTTGACAATCTGTCATCCAGTTCTTAGTGAATCTACCATATATGAACAATTTTTAATCTCTCTGTATAGGAATATAACAATCTCAGCAAGCTGTATTTTTAATTTTGATGACAATCTTTCTCCCCACTCCCAGCTTCTACCATGATCCTTTTTGAAACATCCCTGAGGATAGGTAGAGTTATTTGGGAAATGCATGGCTTTACCTGGGAATGGATTACTATTAGTTTTTGTGCTATAAACCAGCATTTCTTCAAGCTTCACACCACACCTGTCTGAATTAAAACAATGCTTGTGAGGAAGATGAAGAGCTTACACCTCAGAAATTAAAATTCCTGGGAGGAGGAGGAAGAAGAAAGGGTAAAACCCTGTTTCACAGGCTGTTTTTTCACTTCTACTATGCTAGAAGTATGGTAGACTACACCTGTCTTCAAATGTCATTTAATTCCAGAACAACTCTCTACAGTGCCAGACACCAGGACAAATTACTCCAGACTTGGCCTCCCAATGCATCAGCTTTCATTCTCGTGAGAGGTAGGCCTTTATTACAGTCCGATTAGAGCCAATCCACAGAGCAACCTTGCCACCGTGTGAATGGCAAGAAGAATTTCCTTGTGAACAGATGAATATGTCCCACTCAATCATGAACAAAATTTGCCTTGACTTGGAAGAAAGTAGACAAGGAGCCATGCAGTATTTGGGTTTTATCCAGTGACAAATGGGGCAAGAAGCTGTCACAACTTACCTCGTGTTTTACAGAACACAAGCACAGATACAGCCAATAATGCACCCACATGAAGGGACCTTCAGGACATTCCTTTATTTCTTAACAAGGAACGGGCAGCAAAATGCTGGCATTTATCTGAACTGGAAGCCGTGCTCCTCTCCTGTTTCTCCTTGAGCACACTGTGTGTTATTTGCAGATTTCACTGCCATGCCCAGGAACCCTGTCGAGGCCAATTGCTAAATGACACAAGTACCAAAATACAGGAGCCACATAATCACTCCAGCACTAATCCAGCACTGCTTTGATGGTGCACAGGAGCACAGACTGGCTTGGCTTGGAAGGGACATTTAAAGGCCATCTAGTCCAATGCAGTCCCTGCAGTGAGCAGGGACACCTTTATCTAGGTCAGCTTGCTCAGAGCATGAGCTTGAATGTCTGCAGGGATGGATGCCCACCTCACTGGGCAACCTGTGCCAGGGTTTCCAAACCTCCAGTGCAAAAAATGGGTTTCTTTTGTGTGGTCTGAATCGACCCTCTTTTAGATTAAAACCATTCCCCTTGGTCTGGCAGAAAAGGCTCTACTAAAAATTCTGTCCCATCTCTTTTACAAGCCCGCTTAACGTCCTGAAAGGCAGCAATCAGGTGTCTCTGGAGTCTTCTCTCTTCCAGGCTGAACACCACCAGCTCTCCCAGCCTGTCTCCAAAGCAGAAGGGCTCCAGCCCTCCAAGCATTTGTCCCTCCTCTGGACTAGATCCAAGAGGGCCATGTCCTTCCTGCGTGGGGAGCCCAGAGCTGGATGCAGTACTCTGTCGTGGTAGAGACGGAGACAATACAAAGAAACACACTGCGTTTCCAGAAGGCTTCAAACCCTGTTTTTATTCTAGCATGCATGCTTGTTCTACATTCTTACAAAGCTCATAACTTTACACTTTGCTCATTGATCACGAGAGACAAGCAATTGCTCCTTGGAATAGGCAGTGGCACGTTTCTCTTATTTATCCTTCTTTCTTTCTTGGTTTCTATGTCAACGACCTTGGTAGGAAATTCTTTCAGGGGCAAAACATGGATGCTCTTATCAGACTTTTCAATGGCTCAAAGAAGTCCCTGTAAAACCTCTTCTGTAGCGGACACTTAGATGGCTAAGGCACCGTAGAGGATGTAAGCCTCTGGAGATAACGAAATGCTGAGTCAGAATAGCTAAGCCTGGAGTCTTCACTTAGGTCCTCTGGCCTAGCTTATCTCTCTGTGACCCTATAGCTTAGTTTTCCCTAACCCTTACAATTGGTCAGTTTTCAATCCCTCCTAACCCTTTATAAGTAGCAACCCTGGCCTATTCTGGGTAGAAGAGCCGCCGTCGGAACCCTTCACGAACCCCCTGCAAATAAACCATCATGGAATCTCCGAGGCTGCCTTTTCCTCTCACTCCGTCTGCTTTGTGGAAACCACTGAGGCCAGCACTTGAGCAAGCAAAGAGCTGAAATTATAAAAGAGCTGAAAATCACTAAGAGCTGATAATCATGGTGCTTGCTGAGGTTTCAGGCTATAGGGCACTTAGGCTTTGGACACTCGGCATGCTGAAGGCTGAGCTGCCTGGCCCGAGACTGCTCACCTGAAGGAACCCTGGACCCGTCTCGTTATCCAGCTAGAAGAGGCCCAGTGGTGGAACACTCTTCCACAGTACTCAGGTGGAGTCTCACCAGAGCAGAGGGTTTGAATCACCTCCGTCAAGCTGCTGGGCACTCTCCTTTGGATGCACATGGCTGGCTCCTGTCCAGCCTCTCATCTAGCAGCACCGCCAAGTCTTCTTGGCAGGGCTGCTCTCCATCCCTTCATGGCCCAGCCTGTGAGATCAGCTGGGCTGGGACTGTGTCACAACCCTTGGACAGAGCAGCTGGGCAGGATGAGCTCCCTGCCGAAGAAGGACGATCCCAGTCCCCACACAACTCCACCCTGGCCATGAGGTCACAGCAGGCTCTGAGCTCACAGAGGTGCCAGAGCCCCGTGGTTGCACAGCAGCACAAGGAAGCCACCAGTTGTCCTTGAGCACAACTGTTGCGGCAGCAGCGGCGGTGGCAGCAGCGGTGCTGACGTTGGGACAGCGGTGTCAGGACAGCGGTGGCAGCAAGAGCTGCGCGACTGGCAGAGGGCAAGGCACCATGGCCCTTGCTCTGCGCCTCTTCCTGCTGCTCCTCCTGGCCGTGGCCCTGCCTGCCAGGGCTGCCCAGGCTGCTCCGCTGCCAGCGCGGGGAGCAGATGAGCCGGCAGCCTGGCTCCCCTGTCCCGGGACAGCGCTCCCTGCTCCCCGGGAAGCGCTGGGCATGGTTTTCCCCAGGCCTTTAGGGAGGGTTTCCTCTGCGGGAGGGAGAGGGCCTCCATGGGCCTGGGGCTGGGCCTTTTTCCATTCCAGGGATGTGTCACAGGGCCTCCAAAGAGGGTGGAGAGTTACCAGGAGCCAGCCCAGAGCTCCCCAGGCCCTTGTGCAGCTTTGGCCTTGTCCATTCCCATCTGGCTGCCACAGCCCGACCTGAGCCCCTTGCAGTGCCCAATTCCCAAATGCAGAGGGGGATCCCAGCACACCATGGAAATGTTTTGATCTTTGCTCTCTTCTAGATTGGGATCATGACATGGCTTATATAGAAAATCTGGTGAATGACAGTTTGAAGAATCTAGAGCATGGTGGAGGCAAGTTCTCTATGGGCCTTCCCTGACAAAATGATCACTGTCCATGTGGCAAGAGCTCACTCATGTGCCCTTTCCTTAAAACAAGCTCAGGGTGGAAGGAGACTGGACATCTTGCCCTGCTCCCTTCTGGAGCCCTGAGTGATCCCACAGGATGGCTCTCAGTGGGAGGAAGGAGCATTTAGCTGTCCATTTCCTCCCATGTGCAATGCCAGTGTGTCCTTCCGTGTGCCCTGTGCAGCCACGGAGAAGAGCAGAGAGGGAAGGGGCCGGGCCCAGGGCTGTGCCCCGGGGCTGAGCCTTTCACAGCTCCTGTGCCGGCCCCAGGGAGCCTGAGCTGCTCCTGCTGCCACTGCTAAGCCCTGGCCCTGCCTGGGGCTGGGTTTGGAGCTGCTGGCAGATCCAGGGAGTCCTTTCTGCCCCGACTGCCCCACAAGGGGCTCCTTCCATCCCAGTGTGGGGCCACTGCAGGCACGTGGTCCCCCTGGCCCTGCTGTGAGTGGAAGGCAGAGCCCAGGGAGTGCTTGGAGGGCACCAATCACCCAGGTGCCCTCACTGCCACTCGGGCCTGAAGGAGAAATGGATCTACTTTCCATTAAGGTCCTCCTAGATGGAAAAATCAAGACACAGGAGATGAGAAATCCTTGGAGGCAGCCAAACACCTGGACCAGATGCTGAGTGACCTGGAGAGGCGCCGTGGTGGGTGCATTCCCTCAGCCTTGTCCTGGGGCTCAGCAGCCGGGGGCTTTGGCTGCACATCTGGACATGCCATGCCCGGCACAGTGGGAAGTGATCCATGGCAGCCTCGCTGCCCCGCAGCTGCTTCCACGCCATGCAGGGCTGTTCCCCAGCCTGGCCTGGCTGCAGCTTCTCCCCAGCCTCTGCAGAAAGGCATTTGCCATCAGCTCACAGGGAGCCCAAATGCACCATGGGCCATACATGCCCTGAGATCCCCTGCAATTTCCCAGTTTCCACGCAGGTCAGGTGTAGGGGCTGTTTCAGTGAGGGAGGGCCCTGGCCCAGCTCCAATAACCTGGCCATTTTCCTGATCCTTATCTATGACTTTGACAAGTATTGTCTCCTGAATTTGCCACCTCCTGGAATGCTGAATGAATCTGATCCAGCTGTACTTTTCCCTTTCTGAAGTGATGTCGCAAAAGTCCGTGCAGAAGGCACCATATCCTATAGGAAGCAATGGCTCTGTGCCAGCCCCTGCTGCAGGAAAGCTGGAGGCACCAGACACGGGCAAAGGCACCGGAGGTAATTGCTGTGCCAGGCTCAGCCCTCGGTGGGGCTGGGTGGCAGCAGCTCTTCCCCCAGGACCTGCCCTTGAACAGCCCGGCAGCAGCCAAAGCTGGAGGCGCCTCTGGAGGCTTGGAGGCCTCTGGAGCTCGTTCACAGCCCCGGGGAAACGGGGCTCGTGCACCAACGTCCCTCCCGCTGCAGCTACTGAAGAGCTGGCGCTGAGTGCCCAGAGGCCCAAGGCACAGGAGCAGCCCCGAGCGGGAGCCCTGCCGCGAGCCCAGGGCCAGAGCCAGCGCTGGCTCCCGACTGGGCAGGGGCTGCACTGGGTCCTGACAGGGCCTGGCTCTGTGCCCTGGGGCTGGGGGAGCTGTCCCGGGGCAGGGAGGGCCAGGGCTGGCAGTGGCTGCTCAGGGATGGCTTTGGCCCCCGTCCCTCGAAGCAGCGCCTGCCCAAGCAGCTGCGGTGCCCCCGGGCTCTCCTCCCGGCCTGCTGGGCTTTCTTGGGTGGCACAGCCGGTGCCCAGGGGCGGCAAGGTGCCTGCAGGGCCCAGCTCTGGGGGAAACGGAGAGCGTCCTGCCCGGATCCACCGTGCTGCCAGCTCAGCAGGGCAGCCCAGCACGGGCTCACGCTCCCCATTGCTCCCACAGAAGTGCTTGACAAGTCAGACACCAACGCCCAGAATCCACGGAATACCCCAAGACTTTTCTGCCCCCAGGATGTGCGCAGGTCCTGTATGATAGGCACAGTAGTCACACTGTTCACTGTGCCACTTTCCATGGTGCTGTGTTATGTTGGCTTCCGGTGGTGGAAGGAAAAGAAACGGTAAGTTGTTGTTGATCTCTACCCTCCAGCTTCTTTAAAGGCTGCTCATACTCAGTTAACACTCCCAGGGAGGCTGCAGTGGAGTTGTGGCCAGTCCATGACTGTCCAAATGACTCTGCTGAGGGTTCTGCTGCTGCCCAGTGCTTTCATTGGCCTCTGAAGTGCTGGGCCTTGTCCTGGGGGGCCGGCTGGGGCTGCAGCCAGGGCTGGCTCCCACTGAGGCTGCGTGGCCAAGAGCAGCCCCAGGGGCACAGGGCAGAGGCAAAGCACGGTGGGGAGGAGAAAGAGCAGGGAGGAGATTGCCCTGGAAAGGCAGAGGCGCTCTGGGGCCCGCTCCTGGCCAGGGACCCTGCCCAGAGCCGTCCCCTGCTCGCCGGGGCCGTGAGGGGCAGCTGTGCAGCTGGGCCAAGCTGTGCCAGCAGCTCCAGCCGTGCTGGGGAGCCTTGCCAGCCCTGGGCCCTGCTGTGCAGGAGGGTCCCTGTGTGTCACTGGCAGCTGGGGCCTCAGCCACCTCCTCTCTCCACAGTCGCGCTGCCGCTGCTCCAGCATCCCGGCCGAGAAGGCGTGCCTCTCCCTCTCCCCCAGAGAGCCCAGAGACCCTCGGTTTTGACAGCTCTCACACGTGGCCTCGGCAGCAGCAGCTGCCCAAGAAAGCAGAGCACCAGCCCTCCGTGCCTCCCCCACGGCCCCCCAGCCCGGCCCTGAAGCGGAAGCCTCCTGAGATCCCCCCACCTCCTCCCCTCCCGAGCTCACCACCCTGGTCCAGCTAGGACTGCAACTGGCCAGCCACGCAGGGCTTGGGCCACCAACAGCTGGGGGCACCTGCTCTCCTCTACAAACAGCACGTGTCACCTATGGGCAACAGCCAGACTCAGTTTTCATACTCTTCGACCTTCAACAGGAAGGGCTGAAGATTTTCCCATGCCCTTTCTCATCCTTTACCACTTTGATTTTCATACAGCTTGGAGCTGGTCGCATCTCTTAAAGACTTTTCTAGCTCTGCATGTTTTACCTTACCTGAAGAAAAAAAAAATAAAAAAAATTCTTTGGTTTAAATTTCATTTTTAGTGTGGTTAGGCCGCTCACATTTTGAGCAATTAATTTTCTATGGTACTTCTTCTTCCCTTTTCATTGCTATCTATAAAAAGTTCATCTGGACATAAAAATCACCAGAATTACTGAGATTTACCTCAAAGCCCAGAGGAGAATCTAGCACAAAATATTCTCCCTGTGTACTGCACAACAAGAAATATTCAGAGGAAGACACAGTGGCAGCTGAGGCTCTTTGAATTCCCAGAATACTGAGCCTGCAGAGGAGGCAGACAGCCCTGGCAGTGGCTGAGGGGACTTTTCCTCACAGACTCCTCTGAAAGTGTGTCAGGCTCCTCCTGAGCTACAAACAATTCTCCATTCCTCAACAAAGCTACTCAGGTTCTTATCTTAAAGAGCAAAAGCAAATGTGGTCAGAAATTTCTCATCAAAGCCTGTTTGCAGAGAAACCCCACCATATGTGAGCAAATATTTCTTAGCATCAGTTCACTCAGAAGAAAGCCAACCCTGAATTGAGCAGCGCTTTAAATGAGGTTGAATTCTCTTTCCTCACCTATCAGCCAGATTGGTTTGCCTCTTTTTTGTCCTAGAGAGAACATTAGAACGATTTGCTCTTGGCAGGACTCCTTGCATGGCTCCCAAACTGGTTGCTGTTCACCACGCCTTGCCTGGGCTCTTAATGCAGCCTGTTAGCAGCACCTGACATTGCCACCCTGTTCAGCCCTTGGGCACGGCTGGTGCCACGGTCCCCTCCTGGCTCCTGGCATGTCCCTGCTGGTGGAGGAGCCCTGCTGGTGCTGCTGCCTGCGGTCCTACTCCGCAGCCAAAGAGAGACTAAAGTCACTGCTTCGGGCAGCTCGTTTGAACGAGTTTAACGCTTGCTCACCTCTGTCCCAGACCTCTTCAAACCCACCCAGCAACACCATAAAGTCACTTCATCTACAGAGGTGAGCAGGTCTGAGCGAACAGAAGGTCGGCTTTCATGCACATTGGGATTTTAATTTAGTGGAAGCACTCACTCGTTCACAAGCCTTACTTGTCAAAGTGGATTGTGCGATGCTATTGTGTTGCTTGTGTTAAAGAGAAACCAGAAGGGAGAAATGAGTTAAGAAATTGAGAAAGACACTTGGGGCGCAGGCTTGGCAGCCAAACGGAGCAGGGTGGCAGCCGGCCGCTTTGCCGGAATCCCCTTTCGTGCCGGACAAACGCGGACGCGGCTCCGCTGCGGGGCGAGCCGGGCGCTCGGCGAGCGGCGCTGGAGCGGCGGCGGCCCCGCCCCGCCCGTCCCGCCCCGCCGCGGGCCGGGGCCGAGCGCTCGGCCGGGCGGGAGCTCAGGATGCTCGGGCAGCGCCGCGGGCCGGGCGGGCGCGATGGAGCCGCCTGAGGGCTGGGACCCCTACGGGCGGCCGGCCCGGCGCACGCAGTGGCTGGTCAGCGCCCTCGCCTACCACTACGGGCTGGACCGCGGCGTGGAGAACGAGATCGTCGTGCTGGCCACCGGCCTGGACCAGTACCTGCAGGAGATCTTCCACCATTTGGACTGCGCCGGTTCGGGCCGCATCCCCGGCGAGGACTTCCGCACGCTGTGCCAGGTGCTGGGGCTGGAGGAGGCGGCGGAGCCCGAGGAGTGCGCGGGGCTGTGGGACGGGCTCTCGGCCGAGCTCACCTTCCGCCAGTTCCACGCGCGGCTCTGCGGCCACTTCAGCACCCGCGCGGGGCCGCGGCTGCCGCTGGGCCGGGAGAGCGAGCACATCGAGACCCAGATCCGCCTGCGCAGCCCCCGCCGCCGCCGCCGCACCGAGCCCGCCGGCCGCGGAGCCGCGGGCAGCGCCGAGCGGCGGCCGCCGGGGCCCTGCTCCCGGGAGTGCTACGAGGAGACCGTGGCGCTGGAGCAGGCCGAGGACCGCATGGCCAAGCTGGAGGAGGAGAACGGCAGCCTGCGGGAGCTGGTGGAGGACATGCGCGCCGCCCTGCAGAGCAGCGATGCGCGGTGCCTGGCGCTGCAGGTGAGTCCGGGCCGGCTTCTGCACCGGCCTCCCGGGGGCGGCTCGGCTGGCCCCGAGTGCTTCAGGAGAGATGCTGCTCTCGCAGAATCAGTGTTTATAACCCCTCCACTGCCAGACTGAGACCGAAGTTGCTCGTTCATCCTCGGCATTAACTTTTTAGCAAAGTTTAGTTACAGGGAGGCTTTAAGCAGGAATGTATGGCACCGGTGTACCATCAATATAGTTGTGGTGAGCACTCTGTTAAAAGCGTAGGGCAGTTCAGCTTAACAAACCCAGGTGTACAATGCTGCTGCTGCTTCTACTGCACGTGCAGTCAGGATGTGCTGATACCATGTGCTGGATGTACACCAGTGCAGGGTTTTTCTTGAAGTGAGAAAGAACTTTTGGAGTCCTGCCTGCACAAGCACAAGCAGTGTCTCAGTGAGAAGTTCCTGTAAGGAACATTAGAAGGATGTTTTCCTTAGAGTGCGGTCACAAGAGTTCAGAGTTGGAGCCAGCTCTGCAGGCAGGCTGATGAATAGTCTGGGGCTCCTGTGCACAGCCCCATTAATTCCAGGGCTGGTTCTGCTGTACACACACTTAACAGCAGTTAAATTCCTCTGGCATGAAATAGCATGGAACAGGCAGAGCAGGGAAGGGCAGCATGGACCCATTGTTGTGGCAGGTCTCACCAGGTGGGATTTGATACTAACACAGCACTCACAGAACTCTGCTCCACCTGGGACACTTCCACTTGCAGTAGATGACTGCTGTCTTCACAATGTCCAGCAAGGCAGGTCAGAGACACTTTTACCATTTTCCTCTGGAAAAGGGAAAGGAAATCAGCAGCAAACACAAAGTCACCAGTCAGAGGTCCCAGGAAGAATGGAAACGACAAAGAGGAGAGCTCCAGAACACCCCCAGCTGCTCTCTGCTCTCTTCTTCTGAACACAACTTCATTGGAAATATCTTTTTCAGCAGACTGCCTGACTCCTGAGTACAGACCATAGTAATGACATGAAAACTACTCCAAAACTTGTGCAATAACATGGTAATGTGTAGTTTGAAAATTAATTGCATAGCTAGGTATTAAAAACTACTTTCCAGAGATTGTTTCCTTGTCTCTGTATTTGGCAAAGTTAGTTGCTGATCAACTCTATGTGACTGAAACAAAAAAAAAACCAAACCAACAAAGCACAATCCAGCCCCTTCCAGTCTTCATTAAAACCCATCAATTTCTCCCTGCTTTGTGCTCCTGGTCATTGCAGGTGGGACTGCGGAAGAGCCATGCCAGCCATGCAGAAGGAGGATCCTGCTTCATAGGGAGGAAGACACCATTAACACAGAAGCACTCCCAGACCAAGTGCCTCCAGAGTGTCCTGGAGGAAATGGAGCTCATGCGGAGCTCCAGGGATGGGCAGATTGAAGAAGCCATCAGGTTCAGTCAGGAGCTGGAGAAGGAGCTGAAGAGCTCTCAGGAAGCTCTGGTCAGCCTGGAAGATTGCAACCGTCACCTGAAGAGGGAGCAGGCAGAGATGAGGAGGAAAGTGGAAGAGGCCAGACACGCTGTCCTGAACAGTCTTGGCAAAGTGAAGGAGCTGGAAGTGAGAGCTAAGGAGGTGCCACATCTGCAAATACACATCCAGCAGCTGGAATCACAACTGCAGCACGACAGGTAGGTTGGAGTCTGACAAAAAGTGCCTATAAAATCAGTGTTGGGGCACAAGTGAGTTTGAGAATCTCTGGCTGGGGCTTATTAGATATCTCCAAAACACCTTGTAAAATCTGGCCAGAGGGAAATTAGAAGCTGCTCATCCATTTTCTTGGTCGGGTCTTTAGGAGATCTAGGAGTCTTCCAGGCCAAAGTCAGGATGCTGATCTACAGAGAGCTGAAGTCACTCCTCAGACACACAACAACAGGACTCAGCATGGTAATGCTTCAGGAAAGCCCCAACACAAACTGCTGACACTCCTTCAGAAACCATTGCCAACACACTTCTTTCGCTGCCTTTCCTGGTCCGTAGGTCCCGTCCCAAGCCAGCTGTAATCAGATGGCTGACTCTCCATTTCATATTCAAGCTCTTCAGCTTGTCCTCAGAACTGGGGAAAAGCACACAAGGACAACGTCTGGCCTGTGGTTTGAAACTTGCTGTGACTTCATTGCTTCTTCACTGAGAGAACAGGCAATAGAGGAGAGAAGCTGAAACGTTCCTAAACCCACAAAAGAGTAGAGTGGGAATCTCAACAAAAAACACTAGCCAACTGAACCCCACTTTTGTAGTGGCATTAACAAATCCTTCCAGAAGTTAGAAAGGTGGTCACAAATTTAATAGTTCACTGCTTTTGTTGCTTTTAATCTCAGACCAAACTTGCACTCACCGGTGGTTATTAAGTGTTAGTCATCTCTGCCCAAGTTTCAGACTGACCTATGCAATAAAATCTAGTTTATATTTCCACTGACCCAAAGCAAAACCAGTATTTCTAGACATATTTTTACTTACACTACTAAATCTAGTATTTTAATAAATTGCATCTTCTGAAGTCCTTGCCTCTTCCTAAACTCACACTTCCTCTGTTTGCTTATAAGAAGAATTCATAGTGAGTTATTTGTGGCATCCTTGCTATTGTACTGTTTTATGAAGTGAGGAAATTCTAAAAATAACCATTTTGTCCAGTGTCTTTCTGCCAGCATTTGTATGTTAATACATGCATGGTTGCAGAAGATCAAAGAAAATAGAAGCATTTCTTTAAACGTTCATAGGATTTAAAAACCACTGCGAGGGCACGTAACATTCAAGGTGACTGTCAGGGGTCTCTGGAGGAGTGACACAAGTCCTGGTGCTAAAAGGGATCACACAGCTTGTCAGGGCTGTCACCTTCTCCTTGGCATGAGCACCAAAGATCTAAGATGGGTTCTTGTCCTGTGGAATTGCTTTTCCAAAGTACGATGAAGGATAAAAAAAGATCACCTTGAAACAGGTTAAAGGCAATGAAAAACATCCACTGGCCTTGCAGTGCAGGAACTTCATGGGTTACATCAAAACAAAGAGTGCAAATTTAGAAATGTAAATGACATGTTTCTTGTAAGACAACCTTCATTTGTAATACCTACTTTTAAATTGCATGCTAATTTAAAGTGAGTGTCAAGCTCAGGAATGGTGCTGGACTGACCATTTGGGAACTACACCCCTTTTTTAGCCCTGTGGCACTTTAGCAGAGGCCCAGGCCAGCTTCCACCCCTTGAGATTCTCTGTTGGCCACAAAGCACCTGCAGCTCCCCGTCCAGTGAAACAGCTCTTGGTGCAAACAGTGTAACTCAGAGATGCATAATGATAATTGGGACTTGCATGCCTGTGCTCATATTCCGTAACACATGGAATCCCATCGCTCCACATGTTCCCAGAGTGGCACAAGAGGTGCCCAAACTGGCACAAAATGGTGAATAAGCAGTGCAGGGCTGTGTGTTAGGGTGGGGAAAGTGTTCAGCAGCAGCTCTGCCCCACACAGCCTTGGCTGTCCCAGCTTGTCCCACTCCCTCTGCTTGCTCCCACCGGTGCTCAGGCAGCCCAGAGGCCTCCTGCTCCGAGAGAATCACCTTCTGATGTGCAGGAGCCCTCATCCATGGGTGTGGCTCGGGTGAGCTGCTGGGAGTGCTTGGTGAGGGGAAGAGATGGGTTGGCTGAGGCATGGAGAGGGAGGGACAGCTGGGAATCCACAGGGTTCTGTCACTTGGCAAGAGTGTCATTGCCCTGTTGGTTAAGTCAGGTTTGTCTTGGTTTGGAAAGACAGGTCTCTTCTAAGGAAGGCAGGAGCCTCCCTTGAACCTGAAACTGTAAACCCCCTCCCTCCAAATTATGATAAATTTGAAATTAAGGGGGGCTCTCAGGCAAAGATATGGGAGCAGGAATAACAGTTATTTTAGTAGGGAAGAAAATAAAAAGATAAAATAAACAATGCAGTAAACTAAAACAACACTGACAGAGTCAGTACACAACCTGACACCCTGTTGGTCAGGGTGCTCATAGCAGTCCAATTGGAATTGTGGCTGCAGCCCTCCTGGAGTGTCAGGTGGGGTTCTGTTGGAGCAGGGATCCTGTAGAAAAGGGTGTAGTCTTCTCTGAAAATCCAGTGGAAGAGGCAGCTGTTCCTCTGGGCATCCAGTGGAAATGCTGTTCTGATGTCCCAAGAGCCCAGATTATATCCAGTTGGGAATGTTTAGCTCCTCCCTCTGGGCAGAGCATCTCACAATGGGATGATGGAATTCTTATCAGCCATGCAGGGACACTCACTGGCCCCTTTCCAGCAGATGTCTCCCCAGAAAGAGGACTGGTTGTGGAAGAGATAAAGAAAATGGCCCAATGAACAGAAAACAACTGCCATACCTCTAACAGATGGTCAACAGAATACATATTGCTTCCCAGTCTAGGACAATGCTGTGTTTCAGTTGCTGTTACCTGTACTGTTAAAGCCTGCCTGTGTTTCAGTCACCTTTCCAGTGAACAGTTTTCTCCCCTGCCAGCTGCCACACAGAGTTTGTGAGCAGGGTCTGGAGTTGGCAAGAGCTAATGCTGCAAGGTAGGGCTGGAGAAGAATGGGGGGGATTTGGGTGATCTGCAGAAAGCATTGACAATTGCAGATATCTCTCCTGAGAATTCACCCTGACTGGCTTGGTGAGCCACAGGCTTCCTCCAGCTAAAGTCCAATTTCTTCCAGAGAGGATCATATTCAAGAATGAGTCCAAGCTATGAGCTTTACACACTGTTCCTGTTTATAGTTTCATATTTATCGAGGAAATGCTTTCTTCTTTTAGGTTCAGATTTTAAAAGCTCTTTTAATATTCAAATCCCTCTTCTAGACCTTCATCTGAGACCTACTTGCAATCACTGATCTAAAATCCCAACCATGGCCTTGAGTTTTCCTCTGAAGTTCCAGTGGTGGTTTAGAAGGGCCTGGTCTTCCTCGGGGAATGCAGTAGGAAAACGGCTGCTGTGGTGTCCCCAAAACCTCAGATTCTGTCTGGATAGGAATGCTTGGCTCCTCCCCTGGGTGGAGCTTCTTCCGATGGGATGATGGAATTTTATCAGCCATGCAGGGACACTCGCTGGCCCAGTAACAGAAAATATCTCCTGGATGGAGGATGGGTTTGTGGAAGAGATAAAGAAAACTGTCTCATGAAGAGAAGATACCTGCCCCACCTCTTAACAGATGGCAAATAGAATACACACCTATCGTACAACCCAGCACAGGGAGGCACCTCCAGCTCTCTTGTCCAGCAGCACCATCAGGACACTGAGTTCCCAGTGTCCAGGGGGGTTTCGCTGTCACCCTGAGGGACACCACTGGTCACTGACATCCATCAGGCCTCTGAGCCATTGACCACAACCCCCTGTCTGTGACCTGCCAGGCAATTCCTCATTCTCCAAACTGTGCCTCCATCAGATCCACAGCTCACCAAGGGAGGGACAAGGATGCTGGGCAAGGCTGATGTGTCCAGGGCATTACAGAAGTCCAGGCTGGTGGCATCTCTAGCTCTTCCCTTGTGCACTGAGGCAGCCACTCCTTCATGGAAGGCCTCTGGCTTGGTCAGGCAGCACAGACCCACCCTGTGCTCCTCAAGGTTTCCTTTGGCATATCAAAGCATTGAAGAGGCTGGGTGGTTTTCCCTGCTGTTTTATTGACTGACTGTGCCCTTTGAGGACCACAAGAGGAAGCAGAGCCTTAAATTGCACATGAAGAGCAAATGCTGAAGTAAAGGCTTCACCTGGGCTGTGAAACCAAAGGGCTGTGTTAGCCATGGCCACCCCAAGGTGCCAAACTTCCAGCTGGGAAGCTGCTGACAGGAGGGAATGTGGCACTTGTCTCCAGCCAGAGATCACTCACTCCTCAGCATCTTGGGCTGGAGCTGACAGTGCCTGAGGAGCTCAGAAATGCTTGGATGTTGTTTTGCGGAGAAGACTGAAAACTCCACAACTCTGATAAAGTTGCAAAGCTGGTATGTTTATTGCAGCGCTGGACACGTGGAGATTACTCTCCTTAAAAGGCATGCACACCTCTGGGAACTTCAGGTCTCTTTTTAGCTCTCTCTCAAATGCATATGCATACAATTTCACAATAGGTTCATGCATATCTATTTTTACAAATTTCGCGTGACATTTGGCGCTAGTTCTTCTTTATCAGAAAGAATTCCTAGGTCAGGCTGACCTGCCCCCTTAGCAGTCTCTGTCTCTCTCTATCTCCCTCTGTCTCCCCCCCACCACCTTTCTCTGTCCTTCACTGAAGCAGTTTCTCTGAGCCTAGGCTTTTTGCAAGAACAGGCAGTCACACTAAATAGCTACGTTTTCAAACTACAGAAACCTTAAAGATGTACATTTCACCTAAAAGAACATGGACTTCTACCCTGGAAAATTTTTACTTTGTCTCAATGTGATCTCCTGTGCCAGTGCCCAGAACACAGAGCAGTGAGCTCGACCTGGGCGGGCAGGCCCAGCCCTTGGATACAACTGCCAGGCAGAACAAGCTCCCTCCCCAAGAAAGAAAATTCCAGTGCTGAGGTCCATCTTCCCCAGGCCACGAGGTCACAGCAGGATTGTGATGTCACAGCAGGCTCTGGGGTCACAGCAGGATTGTGATGTCACAGCAGGCTCTGGGGTCACAGCAGGATTGTGATGTCACAGCAGGCTCTGGGGTCACAGCATGATTGTGATGTCACAGCAGGCTGAGGTCACAGAGCCCTGTGGTTCTACAGCATCACAGTGTCCAGCCTCTCAGTCCATAACAAATGGTGCTGACGTTGGGACAGCGGTGTCAGGACAGCGGTGGCAGCAAGAGCTGCGCGACTGGCAGAGGGCAAGGCACCATGGCCCTTGCTCTGCGCCTCTTCCTGCTGCTCCTCCTGGCCGTGGCCCTGCCTGCCAGGGCTGCCCAGGCTGCTCCGCTGCCAGCGCGGGGAGCAGATGAGCCGGCAGCCTGGCTCCCCTGTCCCGGGACAGCGCTCCCTGCTCCCCGGGAAGCGCTGGGGATGGATTTTCCCCAGGCCTTTAGGAAGGGTTTCCTCTGCAGGAGGGAGAGAGCCCCATGGGCACTGGGCAGCCCCTGTTTGCACTCCAGTGATGTGTCACAGGGCCTGCAAAGAGGGTGGAGAGTGACCAGGAGCCTGCCCAGAGCTCCCCCCCAGCCCCTGTGCAGCTTTGGCCTTGGCCGTTCCCATCTGGCTCCCACAACCGTACCCGACGCCCTTGCAATGCCCAGTTCACAAAGGCAGAGGGGGATCCCAGCACATCATGGAAATGGGTCTGGTCTTTGCTCCCCTCTAGATGAGCATGCTAGGAAAATTTCCCCAGCAGCTTGGCTCCATGAAGATTTGCAGCCTCTTAAGCCTCCTGCAGGCATGTTGTCAATGTTCCCCTCAGATGATAATCATTGACAGCCTGGCGGGAACCAGGTGACAGAAGCTTCTGTGGCTCTTGGGTTACAGGGTGTGAGAGTCTGTTCAAAATATCCCTCATCTGCCTCACGACTGTCATTGAGGGACCACTGAAGAAAAGACCCCCCCTTGTCCAAAGGCCTCTGGCTCTGTAAGCCAAAGGACTTGGAGACCTGAGAGTATAGCTAAGCTACTGCTGTCACAGGTGTGTGTATTTTGCTGCATGCTACACTGCGCTCCGTGAGAAGAAAAAGGCCATTATGACCTTTTTGCAACAATAGCTCTGGGATTTTCCTCCCCCAATTCTTGGCCTGGCTGGACTTCTCCTGACTTCTAGGGGTGGTCCCTCAAAGAAGACCCCTCTTCTCCGTTTGCACCCACCGTCACACACAAACTGAGATGGAGGAAGCCACTTCACCAGAGAAAAAGCCGAGACATGAAATCCCCATGTGAAGAGGCCTCTCCAGCACTCTCCAAGGACTGGGTCTGAAGCCCCCCAGCCCGGGGAATGTGCGCAGGGGGAGGCGAGCTGACCAAAGCAAGATGGATGTTGCAGGTGCAAGCACTGAACCACGAAAACAATGGCTCTCGCCCGCTGAGAAAAAGGACTGTGTGTACCCTTCTACCAAATACCAATTTTTCCCCCAGTAGAACAGATTCCGTTTCAAAATCATTCCCTTCTGCCATCGAGAAAGCGTGTCATTGGAATCCAGAAGAACTGCATCTCTGAGATCTCCCCTGACGTGAACTGGTGAACCTCAACAGCTGGACACCGAAGGACCTTCGCCATTCCCACGTTTGGTGGCTATATACCCTCTTCCTTTTCTTCCATATTTTCCTTGTTTTTCTCCTTTTCCCCAATTCTTCCCCAATGCATTTTCTGCCGGGGGTATTTCAATAAAAGTGCAATTGTTTTGATTACCACTGCAAACCATCTTGGACCGTGCCTGTTTTTTATAGCCTGAGATCGCCCACGAACCATCACGAAACCCGTCATGAGAAGAGTCTTCTGCTGGGGAACACCTTGTTTGCTAAAGGTGATGGTCATTGTGGCTGTTGTGGCACTTTGCCTGGCCATTTGCTGTGCCAGAATCTTGTGTTGCTGGAAGGGAAACTGGTGAGTATTTAATGATTCCCTACTTCAAATAGCTGCCTTTAAAGGCTGGCTCATAGGCAGGGAACATTCCCAGGGAGGCTGCAGTGGAGTTGTGGCCAGTCCATGACTGTCCAAATGACTCTGCTGAGGGTTCTGCTGCTGCCCAGTGCTTTCATTGGCCTCTGAAGTGCTGGGCCTTGTCCTGGGGGGCCGGCTGGGGCTGCAGCCAGGGCTGGCTCCCACTGAGGCTGTTTTGCCAAGAGCAGCCCCAGGGGCACAGGGCAGAGGCAAAGCACGGTGGGGAGGAGAAAGAGCAGGGAGGAGATTGCCCTGGAAAGGCAGAGGCGCTCTGGGGCCCGCTCCTGGCCAGGGACCCTGCCCAGAGCCATCCCCTGCTCGCCAGGGCCATGAGGGGCAGCTGTGCAGCTGGGCCAAGCTGTGCCAGCAGCTCCAGCCGTGCTGGGGAGCCTTGCCTGCCCTGGGCCCTGCTGTGCAGGAGGGTCCCTGTGTGCCACTGGCAGCTGGGGCCTCAGCCACCTCCTCTCTCCACAGGTGCTCTTGTGAATCTCCAGAAGAGCCTAGCAACTTGGGCAAGGAGATCTGGGCTCGTAATCCCTACTATCCACGGCTGCCTCTATGTGCCCTTCCGTGGCTTCAGCAGCAGAACGAGGCCTTCCCAAAACCCACCCCTCCCAAACGAGACCCTCTACCCCTGAGCCCCCTGGTCCTGTACTCCAGCCTGGAGTGAAGGTGGGCAGGCCCTGTCTGCTAGGGCAGAGCTTTGCCCACATTTTTCAATAAAGAAATGGAGTTTTCACAGCTCTGTCCTAGTGATAGCAGCAGCAAAGCCCAGCCAGCACCAGCCCTGGCTGAGCTCCATGCCCAGGAGCAGCTGTGGATGCCCACGGGGTGGGCAGGCAGGAGCCAGGCAGGGGCTGCTGTGACCAGTGGCGCAGCCCCGAGGGCTGGGGGAGCCCATGCTGAGCGTCCCTGGGCTGAGGGCACATTTCCTTCCATGGGATCATCTGGGCCTGCACCTCCTCCAGCGGCATGCCCAGAAAAAGAGGGAAGCCTTCAGTAGGTGCTTGCCTTGAGAACAGTGCAGTGAGGCTGGACTCTGAAGGAAGTCCTTCAGAGCCTGAGGCATCAGCTCAGAGCCCGACAGACACTGGGCCTGGGGCAGCCCCAGATCTCTTAGGAGCAGAGTGGGGATTTGCCCGACAGGCCTCATCTTTTCACCCAGGGACACATGGTGGACGCACACGGGGGATGGTTCAGCACTGTTGCTGCTCCCCGAGTGTTCCGTTTGGGTCCCTCTAAAGGCTTTGCTGCTGCTAGCACCCTCACACTGGGGTGACAGCTCCATCTCTTCATTGCTACAGAAGAGCTGATTCGGGAAGTGCTGCAGTGCTGGATTTCTTCAGCCCGACCAGCTGCCAACGCCAACACCCAGAGCGCGCTGCCCCCAGAAAACTGTCGACTCTGGGCTGTGGATGTAGGGCACAGCTGCTTTACAGCACTGGTGGACTGCGTCTGGGGCAGGAACAGGGAGCAGGGAGAAGTCTTCTGTATGTTCACTCCCCGGACAGTCAGGGACAGAAAGACTCTGAAGCAAAGGCATCACCAATTTCTAACGGGGGAGGTCCCGGCGGAGGATACAATCTTCAGCCAATTGGGAGAAACTGAGGGTGGAACACAAGGCGGGGAATACAAGGTTTAAACCAACAGGGCATTACAGGGGAGGAGGACAACTTAAACAAACCAATGGGGTTTTGAAGGCTACCAAATTGATAGGGAAGTTTCTGGAGAAAGGGGCAGGCTTGCGGAGGGATTGACATTCAGTGGGAGGAGGAACAGGGACCAAAAGGGCAGGTCTTTGGGGAGATGGACAAGCAGGGCAAAACCAACAACAGGGGGGAAAGGAGTACCCCATAAGTGTGCTATAACAATACAAAATGAGGGGGGCTAAAACAATACAAAATGAAGGGGAGTTTATAACACTGACTACTAGGACTGAATTACAGTCCAAAACTCACAGTGCAACAGGGAAGCCCTCAGTCAGGTTTCAGTTGAGCACTTCCAAATCCTTTCCTGGCAGAAATAGAAGGCCACACTTGCCCTTTTTACAAGCAAACTGAGTGTTCCCCAACAGCAACCCCTTCCGAGCCCCTGTGGAAAATGCGTTTTTTATGGTTGGCTTTTCACAAATTTTAAAATGAATATTTTATGTGTTGTGGTAGAAGCTGATGCTCTATTAATTTTCTTAAGTCATGTCTTAAATATAGTTTTAGGTTATACCGTAAGGTTAAAATAGAAACTATGCTACATAAGATACTTGTTTAAAAGGAAGGACTCGCAGTGAGATAGCAGCCACGGGACACCTAAATCTTTCAAAGAAAAAGAATTGATTGCTCTCCTGTCAGAAGAAACTTTCCCCTGCCTCACTCAGCCATGAAGACGCCCTTAGGATTAATGGGAAGAAGTTGCTGATGACCAGACAGAATCCTGTGTTTGAATGGAATTGATGCATCATGTCTGAGATGTATGAATATGCAACAGATTATTGTTTTTAAGGGTTAGTTCTCTGTTAACGTGTGTCTTTCTTCAGGCTCATGCTGCCCAGAAAAAGGTACCCGGATGTCCGTAACTCTTCCTTTCTATTGTCTCATATCGTCCTAATCCAAATTGTCCAAAATTATGATTACTCTAATTATATTGCTCTTTTGATAACCATTTTATTACTATGAAAATTTAAAAATTTTAGAAACAAGTGACTGGCATTTTTCACACTCCTTCTGGGAATGGGGAACTCGTGCTGTGGGGCCAGCTGCACCCGTGGGAGCAGTGGGGAGCGTGAGCCCGTGCTGGGCTGCCCTGCTGAGCTGGCAGCACGGTGGATCCGGGCAGGACGCTCTGCGTTTCCCCCAGAGCTGGGCCCTGCAGGCACCTTGCCGCCCCTGGGCACCGGCTGTGCCACCCAACAAAGCCCAGCAGGCCGGGAGGAGAGCCCGGGGGCAGAGCAGCTGCTTGGGCAGGCGCTGCTGAGAGGGACAGGGGCCAAAGGCAACCCTGAGCAGCCACTGCCAGCCCTGGCCCTCCCTGCCCCAGGACAGCTCCCCCAGCCCCAGGGGACAGGCTGACAAAAAGTCTAGAGCCAGCAATGAGATTGTCCCAGTCATTGTGTGCTGCTTTTCTTCCCTGCAGTTGGTCCCAGAAACATCCCTCAGCCAGCTGTAAATGCCCACACATGGGCTGACCAGCCCCTATGCTTTTCCTCTCTGCTCTCAGAAAGTTTCCAACAAATCCACCAATAAATTCCAGGTTACCTCTGTGAATTGCACACTACAGTTTCCTTCGTTTTTTCCCAATACCTGGAGATTCCTGTAAATATTGTTTGTCTTAAGGATTTCTTATTCTTTTCAGTCTTTTTGTTTTTGTATTGAGAAACAGCTTTACTGGTTTTAGTTTTGGCAGGTCAGGTTTTTCTCTTAGCATGATGATTTAGTTATTATCTACATGTAAACTTATTTTTATTTATGGTTTTTTTGTTCCCCAAGCAATTATTTTGTCAATCTGTCATCCAGTTCTTAGTGAATCTTCCATATATGAACAATTTTTAATCTCTCTGTATAGGAATATAACAATCTCAGCAAGCTGTATTTTTAATTTTGATGACAATCTTTCTCCCCACTCCCAGCTTCTACCATGATCCTTTTTGAAACATCCCTGAGGATAGGTAGAGTTATTTGGGAAATGCATGGCTTTACCTGGGAATGGATTACTATTAGTTTTTGTGCTATAAACCAGCATTTCTTCAAGCTTCACACCACACCTGTCTGAATTAAAACAATGCTTGTGAGGAAGCTGAAGAGCTTACACCTCAGAAATTAAAATTCCTGGGAGGAGGAGGAAGAAGAAAGGATTCAATCTTGTTTCACAGGCTGTTTTTTCACTTCTACTATGCTAGAAGTATGGTAGACTACACCTGTCTTCAAACATCATTTAATTCCAGAACAACTCTCTACAGTGCCAGACACCAGGACAAATTACTCCAGACTTTGCCTCCCAATGCATCAGCTTTCATTCTCGTGAGAGGTAGGCCTTCATTACAGTCTGATTAGAGCAAATCCACAGAGCAACCTTGCCATCGTGTGAATGGCAAGAAGAATTTCCTTGTGAACAGATGAATATGTCCCACTCAATAATGAACAAAATTTGCCTTGACTTGGAAGAAAGTAGACAAGGAGCCATGCAATATTTGGGTTTTATCCAGTGACAAATGGGGCAAGAAGCTGTCACAACTTACCTCGTGTTTTACAGAACACAAGCACAGATACAGCCAATAATGCACCCACATGAAGGGACCTTCAGGACATTCCTTTATTTCTTAACAAGGAATGGGCAGCAAAATGCTGGCATTTATCTGAACTGGAAGCCGTGCTCCTCTCCTGTTTCTCCTTGAGCACACTGTGTGTTATTTGCAGATTTCACTGCCCAGCCCAGGAACCCTGTCGTGGCCAATTGCTAAATGACACAAGTACCAAAATACAGGAGCCACATAATCACCCCAGCACTAATCCAGCACTGCTTTGATGGTGCACAGGAGCAAAGACTGGCTTGGCTTGGAAGGGACATTTAAAGGCCATCTAGTCCGATGCAGTCCCTGCAGTGAGCAGGGACACCTTTATCTAGGTCAGCTTGCTCAGAGCATGAGCTTGAATGTCTGCAGGGATGGATGCCCACCTCGCTGGGCAACCTGTGCCAGGGTTTCCGAACCTCCAGTGCAAAAAATGGGTTTCTTTTGTGTGGTCTGAATCGACCCTCTTTTAGATTAAAACCATTCCCCTTGGTCTGGCAGAAAAGGCTCTACTAAAAATTCTGTCCCATCTCTTTTACAAGCCCGCTTAAGGTCCTGAAAGGAAGCAATCAGGTGTCCCTGGAGTCTTCTCTCTTCCAGGCTGAACACCACCAGCTCTCCCAGCCTGTCTCCAAAGCAGAAGGGCTCCAGCCCTCCAAGCATTTCTCCCTCCTCTGGACTAGATCCAAGAGGGCCATGTCCTTCCTGCGTGGGGAGCCCAGAGCTGGATGCAGTACTCTGTCGTGGTAGAGACGGAGACAATACAAAGAAACACACTGCGTTTCCAGAAGGCTTCAAACCCTGTTTTTATTCTAGCATGCATGCTTGTTCTACATTCTTACAAAGCTCATAACTTTACACTTTCCTCAATGGTCATGAGAGACAAGCAAAGTGCTCCTTGGAATAGGCAGTGGCATGTTTCTCTTATTCATCCTTTTTTCTTTCTTAGTTTCTATGTCAACGACCTTGGTAAGAAATTCTTTCAGGGGCAAAACATGGATCCTCTTGTCAAACATCTCAATGGATCAAAGAAATCCCTGTAAAACCTCCTCCACAGTAATCCAGGTGGAGTCTCACCAGAGCAGAGGGGTGGAATCACCTCCCTCAAGCTGCTGGGCACTCTCCTTTGGACGCACATGGCTGGCTCATGTCCAGCCTCTCATCTAGCCGCACCGTCAAGTCCTTCTTGGCAGGGCTGCTCTCCATCCCTTCATGGCCCAGCCTGTGAGATCAGCTGGGCTGGGACTGTGTCACAACCCTTGGACAGAGCAGCTGGGCAGGATGAGCTCCCTGCCAAAGAAGTCCCCACATAACTCCACCCTGGCCATGAGGTCACAGCAGGCTCTGAGCTCACAGAGGTGCCAGAGCCCTGTGGTTGCACAGCAGCACAAGGAAGCCACCAGTCAGTCCTTGAGCACAACTGTTGCGGCAGCAGCGGCGGTGGAAGCAGCGGTGCTGACGTTGGGACAGCGGTGTCAGGACAGCGGTGGCAGCAAGAGCTGCGCGACTGGCAGAGGGCAAGGCACCATGGCCCTTGCTCTGCGCCTCTTCCTGCTGCTCCTCCTGGCCGTGGCCCTGCCTGCCAGGGCTGCCCAGGCTGCTCCGCTGCCAGCACGGGGAGCAGGTGAGCCGGCAGCCTGGCTCCCCTGTCCCGGGACAGCGCTCCCTGCTCCCCGGGAAGCGCTGGGCATGGTTTTCCCCAGGCCTTTAGGGAGGGTTTCCTCTGCGGGAGGGAGAGGGCCTCCACGGGCCTGGGGCTGGGCCTTTTTTCTTTCCAGGGATGGGTCACAAGGCCTGCAAAGAGGGTGGAGAGTGACCAGGAGCCAGCCCAGAGCTCCCCAGGCCCCTGTGCAGCTTTGGCCTTGGCCATTCCCATATTGGCTGCCACGGCTCGAACCGACCCACTTGCAGTGCCCAATTCCCAAAGGCAGAGGGGGATCCCAGCACATCATGGAAATGGGTCTGGTCTTTGCTCTCCTCTAGATGAGCATGCTAGGAAGATTTCCCCAGCAGCTTGGCTCAATGAAGATTTGCAGCCTCTTAAGCCTCCTGCAGGTATGTTGTCAATGTTCCCCTCAGAGAATAATCATTGACAACCTGGCAGGATGCAGGTGACAGAAGCTTTTGTGGCTGTTGGGTTACAGGGGTGTCTGCAGGGAGGACTTTTCAGGCTCCATTCCTGATTGCTGCACACAAGCCCAGCTCCCCTCACAGGGGTGAGTAGTGTGTCCCTGCTGACCCCACAGGCTGAGCCCTGGTTCTGTGGGATCCATTCCGGGGGAAATGGAAATACTTCTCTAAAGGTCCTCTGAGAGGGAGGAACAAACCTAGAGGGGACAGTAAGTCCCTAGAGACATCCAAACACTTGGAGAAGATGCTGAGTGATTGAGAGAGGTGCCATGGTGGGTGCATTCCCTCAGCCTTCCCTGGGGCTCAGCAGCTGGGGCCTTTGGCTGCACATCTGCACACGCCGTGCCCGGCACAGCGGGAAGAGATCCATGGCAGCCTCGCTGTCCCGCTGCTGCTTCCATGCCCTGCGGGGCTGCTCGCCAGCCTGTCCTGGCTGCAACTTCTCGCCAGTCTCTGCTGGAAGGCGTTTGCCATCAGCTCACAGGGAGCCCAAACTGCACCCCCTGAGAATCCCTTTGATTTCCTGGTCTCAGGATAGATCAGGCAGCAGCAGAGTTTGTGGTCTGGTGAAGCGATAGCCCTGGCCCCGCTCCAAGACTTCGATGACTTACAGAACCTTATTAATGTGCTTTCCAAACATTGCCTCCTGAAGGTGCCACCTTCCCACTGGGGAACAGCCCTACCTGATCCAGCTCTCCCTTTTCCTTCCTGCAGAGATGGAAGGAGAGGCTGTGCTGAAGGCTCAGTTTCCCGGAGGAAGCAGGGGCTCATTGGCAGCCTCTGCTGCAGGAAGGGAGGCGATGCCAGGCACAGTGGCAAGAGGTAATTGCTGTGCCTCTGGGCCTGAGCCCGGCTGAGGCTTGAGCTGCCCTCTCTGCTGCTTGGTGCTCCTGGAACACAGCATTACCTGACCCCTGTGCAGTGCTGGGTTCCCTAGAGAAAGGGATCCCAACACACCATGACACCATGGGAGGGTTCCTATCTGTGCTCCTTTCTAGACTGGGACCGTGACTTTGATCGTTTGGAAATGCTGGTAAAGCACGGCTTAAAGACCTTGGAGCTTGGTGAAGGTAGGCTAACAGCAACCCTTTCCTAACTGAGTAATCATTGTCCAAGAGTAATCATGGTCCAGAGTAGCGTTCCTGTGTCATTTCCCTTAAGATCCGGTGAAGTTTAATGGATTCTAGGAATCCTGGCCTGCAAATTTCTACTTTGTACCCAACATTGATCCCACAGGATGGCTCTCAATGGGAGGAAGGAGCATTTAGCTGTCCATTTCCTCCCGTGTGCAATGCCACTGTGTCCTTCTGTGTGCCCTGTGCAGCCACAGAGAAGAGCGGAGAGGGAAGGGGCCGGGCCCAGGGCTGTGCCCCAGGGCTGAGCCTTTCACAGCTCCTGTGCCGGCCCCAGGGAGCCTGAGCTGCTCCTGCTGCCACTGCCAAGCCCTGGCCCTGCCTGGGGCTGGGTTTAGAGCTGCTGGCAGATCCAGGGAGTCCTTTTTGCCCCAACTGCCCCAAAAGGGGCTCCTTCCATCCCAGTGTGGGGCCACTGCAGGCACTTGGTCCCCCTGGCCCTGCTGTGAGGGAAGGCAGAGCCCAGGGAGTGCCTTGGAGGGCACCAATCACCCAGGTGCCCTCACTGCCACTCGGGCCTGAAGGAGAATCTTCAGCAGTGTCAGGGGAGCTGTTCTCTCCTGCCTTTCTTTGCAGCTGAACCTGATGATGAAGATAATCCTAATCAGGAAGATGATCCTGTTGACAACGATGTTCTGGGTTCCCATCCCATACCCATTACTGAGCCTCTGGGAGATGGGCAGGGTAGGTCAAGGCCTTTTCCCCTGGGAGAGCTCTGCCAGCTCAGAGCCCACAGCTCGGCCAGGGGGGCATCGCTGCAGGTGCCAGGAGAGAACCACGCACGTGTGTGTCCTCGCCCTGCGCCATCCCCTCACCGCTCCTGTGGCTCAGTGGTGTCCCTGCAGATGAGCAGAGATGACAGAAGCCTCTGTGGCTGTTGAGTTACAGGGCTGTCTGCACGGAGGACTTTCCCAGGTCCTTTGGTGGATGTTGCACGCAAGCCGAGCTCCCGTCGCAGACGTGAGTAGTGTGTCCCTGCTGACCCCGCAGGCTGAGCCCTGCTTCTGTGGGACCCATTGCTAGGAAATGAAAATATTTCTCTTAAGGTCCCCTGAGAAGGAAGAACAAACTCAGAGGAGCTCATAAGTCCCTGGAGGAATCCAAACATCTAGAAAAAATACGGAGTGATGTGGACAGCCAGCGTGGTGGGTGCATTCCCTCAGCCTTCCCTGGGGCTCAGCAGCCAGGGACTTTGGCTGCACATCTGCACACGCCGTGCCCGGCACAGCGGGAAGGGATCCATGGCAGCCTCGCTGCCCCGCTGCTGCTTCCACGCCCTGCAGGGCTGCTCCCCAGCCTGGCCTGGCTGCAGCTTCTCCCCAGCCTCTGCTGGAAGGCGTTTGCCATCAGCTGACAGGGAGCCCAAACTGCACCACAGGCCCGAGATCCCCTGTGATTTGCCGGTCTCTGGGTAGATGCAGCGAGGCAGCTGTTTGCAGGAGGGAGGGCTCTGGAGCAGCTTCAAAACCCAGAGCATTTTCCTTGTCGTTCTCCCTGTCTTTGACAAGTATTGCCTGGAGCAGAAGGGCACAGCAGAGAGGAATTATGGCATGCAGGCTCAGGGGCTCGGGTACTGAGCAGTCCTGGTGCAAGGGGCAGCAAGGTGCCTGCAGGCCCCAGCTCGGGGGGAAACTGGGAGCCAGAACGTCCTGGCCGGATCCACCGTGCTGCCAGCTCAGCAGGGCAGCACAGCACGGGCTCACGCTCCCCTTTTGCTCCCACAGATGCAGCTGGCACCTCAACACGTAATGACAACATCTGGAGGAAAGTCTTCTGCTGGGGAACACCTTGTCTGCTTAGGTTGATGGGCATTCTGGCTGTTGGGGCACTTTGCCCCTTGATTTTCTGTGCTGGAATCTTATGTTGCTGGAAGGGAAAATGGTGAGTATTTCATGATTCTCTACTTCAAATAGCTGCCTTTAAAGGCTGCTCATGGTCAGGGAACATTCCCAGTGAGGCTGCAGTGGAACTGTGGCCAGTCCATGACTGTCCAAATGACTCTGCTGAGGGTTCTGCTGCTGCCCAGTGCTTTCACTGGCCTCTGAAGTGCTGGGCCTTGTCCTGGGGGGCCGGCTGGGGCTGCAGCCAGGGCTGGCTCCCACTGAGGCTGCGTGGCCGAGAGCAGCCCCAGGGGCAGAGGGCAGAGGCAAAGCACGGTGGGGAGGAGAAAGAGCAGGGAGGAGATTGTCCTGGAAAGGCAGAGGCGCTCTGGGGCCCGCTCCTGGCCAGGGACCCTGCCCAGAGCCATCCCCTGCTCGCCGGGGCCGTGAGGGGCAGCTGTGCAGCTGGGCCAAGCTGTGCCAGCAGCTCCAGCCGTGCTGGGGAGCCTTGCCAGCTCTGGGCCCTGCTGTGCAGGAGGGTCCCTGTGTGCCACTGGCAGCTGGGGCCTCAGCCACCTCCTCTCTCCTCAGGCGCTCTGCAGAAAAAGAGCCTGTAATCTCGGGCAACGAGATCTGGACTCGTGATCCCAGCTACCCACATCTGCCCCTATCTGCCCTGCCATGGCTGCAGCACCGGCACGAGTGCATCCCAAAGCCCACCCCTCCAAAACGAGACCCTCTGCCCGTCAGTCCCCTGGTCCTGTACTCCAGCCCGGAGTGAAGGTGGGCAGGCCCTGTCTGCCAGGGCAGCGCTTGGCCCACATTTTATTTTTCAATAAAGAAATGGAGTTGTCATACCTGTCTCCGGGTGCTATCAGCAGCAAAGCCCAGCCAGCACCAGCCCTGGCTGAGCTCCATGCCCAGGAGCAGCCGTGGATGCCCACGGGGTGGGCAGGCAGGAGCCAGGCAGGGGCTGCTGTGACCAGCGGCGCGGCCCCGAGGGCTGGGGGAGCCCATGCTGAGCGTCCCTGGGCTGAGGGCACATTTCCTTCCATGGGATCATCTGGGCCTGCACCTCATGAGGCACACAGGGATATTTTGGGGTCACTACTGAAGGCTGCAGGGATCCCTCATGAGGCACACAGGGATATTTTGGAGTCCCTGCTTAGGGGTGCAGGGATCCCTCAGGAAGCACAAAGGAATATTAATGGCCTCTCCTAAGGTGTGCAGGGATCCCTCATCAGGTGTGCAGCAGGGTTACATTTGAGGGGGTTTTTACTCTTCCCAGCACAGCAAGGGGTCCCTTGGCCGAGGTTTTGCAGGGCTGGGAGAAAGCCTCTTGCAGAGCCCTGGGCCCGGCCTGTGGGCACAGCGGGCGGGCCGAGCCCATCCCCTGCGGCCAGGCCGGGCTGCTCAGGCCGGGCCGGGCCGGGCCAGGCTCGGGCCCCGGCAGGGAAGGGCCGCGGCCGTGGGCTCTGCTGAGGCTGCTGAGCTCCGCCCTGGCCCTGTGCTGCAGCCCAGCACATTTACAGCCACGGCCGTGCCCGGGCCCACAGGAGGCACCCGGGGCTGCAACTGCGGCCGCGCCTTCTCCCACTCACGGCGGCTGGCTCTGTTCCTTGGCAGGGCGCAGCTTAGACCCCAGTTGCATTTGGGAACCTGCTGGGGAAGGGTCGAGTGGCAGAGAATTCCAACCCTTCTCACTGGCAAGCGCGGCTTATCTTGTGTGTTTTTTTATGTTTTTGCCCTCTAAATTTGTGTTATGTCAGAGGGTTAAGTTTGCTTGCTCTCAGGAGGGCCCTTTTCTTCTTGCTGGTCAGTGGGGCTGCAATGCACCCAGGGTGGAAGGAGGCTCTGTGGCCGCTTGGGCCATGGTTGTGGGACACCAGGGCTTCATCCTTCCTTTGGCTGTGATATGCAGTGGTGCTTGTGCGGGCATTTTGCAGTAACTGGCTTCACCTTGTTCCTCTTGTCACCAAACCTTGAGAATAAATGTCTTTAACAACACTGTAGTATTAAGAGGCAGGCCTTACTTTCTTGCATTGCTGGATGCACTGGGATCACAGGGCCTTCTTGGTGGAGTCTTCAGGTACCCTCCCTGGTGGTCACTGAGGAAGAAAGCTGATTCTTCTGGAAAAAAGATTGTTTCCCAAGTGTGAAAAGAATAACCTTTCCTTTCCCCATCTCTTTCTATGCAAAATTATACAGGAAAGTGTTATGAACAAAAGAAGGCGTTATCCATTTTTTTAAAATGGCAAGGCTCCCAAGTGATACCTATAACTGCCTAGTGGGAGTTCTAACTATTTATTGTTAAGTATTTCATGTTGTAATGTTCTGTTAACATCTTCCTTTTAATCGCCTGTTCTCAATAGTGTTCTGAGCCCTCCCGCCGCTGCCTGGTGACCCGGGAGCGGCGGGGCAGCCTCCCTCGGGCGCGGGTCTCGGCAGGGACGGGGGAGCCCCACGGGAGGTGCCCCTGGGGTGCAGACCCGCCCCGGGGAACGGCGGGCGGCCCCCCCTCAAGCAGGGGGCCCAGCTGAGCCGGCTGGGGGGGAACCCCGGGGCTTGCACGGGGGGTCCCAGAGGCGGGGACCGGCCCAAGTCGCCGGAGCAGCGGCTGGGCGTAGTCCTGCTGTTTCCTGGGAGATGGCACCCCGACAGACGGATATGCAAATGTAGTCGTTAATTCTATTGTATCAGTATCACCCTGCCACAGACAGGTCAATGACTTTTCCCAGACAGTGAGGGGAGGGAACCTCCGAGTTGATATGAAAACAAGTTTAGAGCCAACATGCAACGGGGCAAGCCCCCCACCAAACGCAAGCTCATAAACCCCTAAACCGGCCAGCCAATTTGGAATTTAGAGATCAAAGTAGTGTCTGGATATCGGGGGCAAGGTCTGGAGCCAGCAGAGGCTCTGAAAACCTTAATGGCCCCTCACCACAGCCTAAGATGATGTTAGTCGGAGCCAGGACCCATGATTGTAACCTTGAGATGTGGGATCCAGGGGTGTACATGCCAACCTGCTCTCGTGAGGAGAGGACCCCCAGCTCTGCTCCCTTGTGGACAAAGCTGTATTTCCTCCTCCTCCAATTGCAAACTGCCATTGATTTAACTTAGAGAATGTTCTTGATAGAATATGTTCTTTGCAACATGAAACAAAACTCAAACTGGGCAAAAATAAGACTATCCTCTGCTCAGTTTTGGGAGCTTGCCTCACAGCAGCCATAGAAACTCACTTAAGTGAAGAAGTGAGGAGAATGCTATAATAGACTCCCTCCAAAACCTAGCTGTAATCTTGCAAAAACAATTAGATGAAGAAAGAAATGAAAATAAGTTATTACGGGCTGCCTTGAGAGAGGAACAAGTTAAAAACTCACATAATGCTGATTCCTCAAAAGAGGCAGAGGAGAAGGAAACTCCTCACATTATTCAAAATTGCCCTCAAACAGAATTAGCTCTGATGAAAAGTTGCAGGAAACACTGTTGTTACAACAGCATAACACCTGTAATTAAGACAGAGTGCAACTCTATCAATAATGAAGATCCTGACCCGCGCATAACCACTAAAGAAATCCCGTACACTGCTACTGAACTAACAAGGCTTGCAAAGCAGTAGGGGCTTCTCCCCCACAAACCCAAAACAGAATACGTATGTCAAGCGTCTCTCACCGGGGGAGATCAGATTCTTCCGTCAGAACAAGAAGCCGGTGGGTGCTGGGGACATGGGGTGTTCTTAACAACGGGAGACAGGCACATCCCATGGTCCCTACCTCAGCACACAGCTTATTGGGCAGAGGGGCTCAACCCCTGGGAAAGGGGAGACCCTTTGGTCGGTACCCCCGACCAACTCCGGGAAAACATTCACCAAGCCGGCTGCCTGCAAATGATCCATGGAAAGAAATTAATTCCTGGTTTTGAGTCACCAATGCCGTTACCTGTAATTATGCCTGAAATTATGACCCTTTAATTCAAGGGCTTCCAGGAACATTTAAACCTATAGCAGTTTTCCCTCAAAAGACCATAGTAGCTATGTCTCCTATAGAAAGACCAGATAAACTTCTTAGTAACCAGAATGACCCATTTGTTCCCCTTTAAGGCTTGCTGAGAAAAGAGATAAAATGGGATTGGACTCCTTCTCAGAAGGAAGTATTGCAATGTCTGATTTCTGAAGTAACAGCTCACCAAGCACTGCACCCTATACATCCTACAGATCCCTTTCAGGTGGAGTGGAAGTTTGCCTCCTCACAGCTATCTGTTCATATACGGCAGCGGGGTCCTGAGGGTCTGACAAAGCCTGTTGGCTTTTATTCCTGTGGTTTCAAAGATGCTGAGAAAAGGTACTCTACCTGGGAAGGGGGGTTGTTTGTGGTTGTCTTGGCTCTCAGGGAGGTGGAGGAGAACCTGGCAATCCAAGAAACTGGGAGCTTGGGGAGCAGCCAAAATAAGCCTGGCTCTGTGATTAAAGCAAGCCCTCCTCTCTCCCCCGCTTCTGCTAACAGAGAGGGAAAAGACAGTGCTCAGCTTGAGGAACTGTTAACTGTTTGGAGTATTTTCCAGCATGAGGGACAGAATTATTTTCTTGTTTGCATTAACACTGAGTCCTATGCTCTGTTTATATTTGGGCTGGTCCAGGCTGATGCATTTAAAAGAGCTACCAGAGATAATACTGTTAAAGCAATGCAAGGATGGCTTGGAATTTTCCTAAAAACACAGGAAATTCAACCTGATAATGTTTCTCGCTTTACTGTCAAAGGTGCACAGGGTTGGGCAAAAAGTGAAAAGATTAAATAATGGACTTCTCACACCTCTTACTGTAGATGGGAGGTATATGGGTGTCCCAAAATCCCTGCTTTTTGCCCGACAGCTCCAAGCACGATTCCTTCTCTACAGGGACCAGATGATTTCAGGAACCCAGCACATTACCCTGAACAACCTGTACAACCGCTACTGTAGAGGAAGTACCGCTGGCTTTCAAAACCTCTCTGACAATTCCATCGTTCTAACTTTTTCTGCCTCTTCGTGGCAGAGTCTGTTGTGTTTACTTTTACAGAAGAACTCCGAAGGACACGGAGACCTGATAAACCATGATAACATTAGCACTGGATGACAAAAAATAATGTTTTCCCTTCCCTGTATGGTAACACCAGATGATGGGATTACACATACCATGTAAATTAATTGAACTTAAATAAATTGACTGTCACAACTAGAGATTTGACCAAATTACAGCAACAACCACTGCAGTCGTTCTTATTGGCTTTGGGGATCAGTGGTTGCTATCAAACATTTTGCCAAATTGGAAAAGAGTACGTGTAAATGACCACAAATTAGTAATTGATGCACTTGGTGCTACACAAAACAACATTTCTTTGGCTCTCAGCTGTATCCAAGCACAATTGTAGATGTAGTCATTTTCTGCCTCAATTATAAGAGAAGGTGAAGAAGGCACTTTTCCCTCACAAATTTAGAAAATAATTTGGGATAGTGCCACTGACTTTGAAAGAGAATTCCAATCCTGGTGGAATTTGGTGAATTCTACCTATGACCCCATTTCAAACACAGGCACTGCTTTTGTGTTAACCATACGCAATGCCTCCGTACATTTGATTTTTCCTGTTATTGCATTAGGGCTGGATCGTGACGCAGCTGTTCTCTGTCCCTCAGAACATAGAGAATGGGCCCGTCAGTTCAATAATAAAGGGCAAACTGTCAATCTGGAATCTTGTATTGTCCGAGAACGACAAGGGTTCATCTGTGAAAGCAATGCAATCATAGCTCAAGACATTTGTTTAGACACAGAGCAAAATATCTGTCACTTTGAAATTCATCCTAATGAAGCTTCTGAAACAGTCCTGATATACATAGGCAATGGATGTGCATGCTTTAGAACTGCTTGTGCTTTTGTATTTGTAGAAGGTCTTGTCGTAGACACTAAAAATCATTCCAATTTTTGTGCTTGTAACTTTACTAAAGATCATAGGATGTGATTTCTCTCATGAAGCTCCAGTTACCTCTCATTACCTTTTGCAATCTAACTACACATCGATTCACAAGCTGATGCCTACTCCCATCGGGATGAACCTCACTTTGGTGAGACAACTGCTGCTCCGTCGAGATCTGGTTGAAATCCTGGAGAAGATTCAGAGAAACGCACAGAAAACCCTGGTGACTGTTCATCACAACGTGAGACAGATACACCGTGTCACGGCAAGAGTGAAGAAAGATGCCGAGCACAGGTAGTGGGATACTCTTTTTGGGTGGTCTCCTACTGCCACGGGTGTCCTGAACAGTGTGTGTCATCCCATTGTTATCCTTTTCATTCTAATTCTGCTTGGTTTTGTTTTATCAGCAGTTCTATTCATCATGAATTGGAGAATGATGAAAGGGCTAACTACATTGACCTCCATAGTCAATGCACACAACTTGGCTGATATCCTCTACACTGTGGACATCCCCAAGGCATTTGAAACAAAGCAATTATGAATTGAGTACATGTGTTTTAGAGTAATTCTTGATTTTAATTTATGATTAAGTAGAAACCATTTATAACTTTTAGTGGATTGTTTTAGAAAATCATTTTGAATGATTATTTGTATTATGATTTGTTTATTGCTCTTGCTTTGATTATTTGTGATCTGTATTGACCATTTGAAAATTGTTATAAAATTGATGCTGCTGTGATCAATATTAATTATGTTTGTTGTCTCTCTTTTCCCCCTCTTTTGGCTATCCTGTCTTTTCCTCCTTTCTCTCTCGCTCTCTCTCTTGCTGTCATCTCCATTTTACTGGGTTGTGCTACCAACGTAAAGCGAGTCCTGAAGACAACGCTCCAGATGAAGATCCCTTTAAGACAGTTGTGAGTCACGGGGTCGTGTGAGAGTCCGTCTGAAATATCCTTCAACTGCCTCACGACCATCATTGAGAGACCACTGAGGATCCCGTTGTCCACAGGCCTCTGGCTCTGTAAGCCAGGAGGGCACGATGACCTGAGAGCATTGCTAAGCTACTCCACAGGTGCGTTTACACTGCGCTTCAGCAGGAGGAGAAGAAAGGACATTCTAACCTTTTGGAACAATAGCTCTGGGATTTGTCCTCTCCCGATTCCTGGCCTGGCTGGACTTTTCCTGTGGTCCCTCAAAGAAGAACCCTTCTGTCCGTTTGCACCCACCATCACAGACAACTGCGTAGGAAGCCACTTCACCAGAGAAAAAGCCGAGACATGAAATCCTCATGTGAAGAGGCCTCTCCAGCACTCTCCAAGGACTGGGTCTGAAGCCCCCCGGCCCGGGGAATGTGCGCAGGGGGAGGCGAGCTGACCAAAGCAAGATGGATGTTGCAGGTGCAAGCACTGAACCACGAAAACAATGGCTCTCGCCCGCTGAGAAAAAGGACTGTGTGTACCCTTCTACCAAATACCAATTTTTCCCCCAGTAGAACAGATTCCGTTTCAAAATCATTCCCTTCTGCCATCGAGAAAGCGTGTCATTGGAATCCAGAAGAACTGCATCTCTGAGATCTCCCCCGACGTGAACTGGTGAACCTCAACAGCTGGACACCGAAGGACCTTCGCCATTCCCACGTTTGGTGGCTATATACCCTCTTCCTTTGCCTCCATATTTTCCTTGTTTTTCCCCTTTTCCCCAATTCTTCCCCAATGCATTTTCTGCCGGGGGTATTTCAATAAAAGGGCAATTGTATTGATTACCACTGCAAACCATCTTGGACCGTGCCTGTTTTTTGTAGCCTGAGATCACCCACGAACCATCACGAAACCCGTCATGAGAAGAGTCTTCTGCTGGGGAACACCTTGTTTGCTAAAGGTGATGGTCATTGTGGCTGTTGTGGCACTTTGCCTGGCCATTTGCTGTGCCAGAATCTTGTGTTGCTGGAAGGGAAACTGGTGAGTGTTTAATGATTCTCTACTTCAAATAGCTGCCTTTAAAGGCTGGCTCATAGGCAGGGAACATTCCCAGGGAGGCTGCAGTGCAGTTGTGGCCAGGAGCTCGTAAGTCCCTGGAGGAATCCAAACATCTGGAAAAAAAACGGAGTGATGTGGACAGCCAGCGTGGTGGGCGCATTCCCTCAGCCTTCCCTGGGGCTCAGCAGCCGGGGGCTTTAGCTGCACATCTGGACACGACGTTCCCGGCACAGCGGGAAGGGATCCACAGCATTACCTGACCCCTGTGCAGTGCTGGGTTCCCTAGAGAAAGGGATCCCAGCACACCATGGGAGGGTTTCCATCTGTGTTCCTTTCTAGGCTGGGATCGTGACTTTGATCATTTGGAAATGCTGGTAAAGCACAGCTTAAGTACCTTGGAGCTTGGTGAAGGTAGGCTAACAGCAACCCGTTCCTAACAGAGTAATCATTGTCCAAGAGTAATCATGGTCCAGAGTAGCGTTCCTGTATCATTTCCCTTAAGATCCTGTGAAGTTTGATGGATTCTGGAAATCCTGGCCTGCAAATTTCTACTTTCTACCCAAGTGTGATCCCACAGGATGGCTGTCAGTGGGAGTAAGGAGCATTTAGCTATCCATTTCCTCCCGTGTGCAATGCCAGTGTGTCCTCCCGTGTGCCCTGTGCAGCCACGGAGAAGAGCAGAGAGGGAAGGGGCCGGGCCCAGGGCTGTGCCCCGGGGCTGAGCCTTTCACAGCTCCTGTGCCGGCCCCAGGGAGCCTGAGCTGCTCCTGCTGCCACTGCCAAGCCCTGGCCCTGCCTGGGGCTGAGTTTAGAGCTGCTGGCAGCTCCAGGGTGTCCTTTCTGTCCCGTCTGCCCTGCAAGGGGCTCCTTCCATCCCAGTGTGGGGCCACTGCAGGCACTTGGTCCCCCTGGCCCTGCTGTGAGGGAAGGCAGAGCCCAGGGAGTGCTTGGAGGGCACCAATCACCCAGGTGCCCTCACTGCCACTCGGGCCTGAAGGAGAATCTTCAGCAGTGTCAGGGGAGCTGTTCTCTCCTGCCTTTCTTTGCAGCTGAACCTGATGATGAAGATAATCCTAATCAGGAAGATGATCCTGTTGACAACGATGTTCTGGGTTCCCATCCCATACCCATTACTGAGTCTCTGGGAGATGGGCAGGGTAGGTCAAGGCCTTTTCCCCTGGGAGAGCTCTGCCAGCTCAGAGCCCAAAGCTCGGCCAGGGGGGCATCGCTGCAGGTGCCAGGACAGAACCACGCACGTGTGTGTCCTCGCCCTGCGCCATCCCCTCACCGCTCCTGCGGCTCAGTGGTGTCCCTGCAGATGAGCAGAGATGACAGAAGCTTCTGTGGCTGTTGAGTTACAGGGCTGTCTGCACGGAGGACTTTCCCAGGTCCTTTGGTGGATGTTGCACGCAAGTCCAGCTCCCGTCGCAGACGTGAGTAGTGTGTCCCTGCTGACCCCGCAGGCTGAGCCCTGCTTCTGTGGGACCCATTGCTAGGAAATGGAAATATTTCTCTTAAGGTCCCCTGAGAAGGAAGAACAAACGCATAGGAGCTCATAAGTCCCTGGAGGAATCTAAACATCTGGGAAAAAAACGGAGTGATGTGGACAGCCAGCGTGGTGGGTGCATTCCCTCAGCCTTCCCTGGGGCTCAGCAGCCAGGGACTTTGGCTGCACATCTGCACACGCCGTGCCCGGCACAGCGGGAAGGGATCCATGGCAGCCTCGCTGCCCCGCTGCTGCTTCCACGCCCTGCAGGGCTGTTCCCCAGCCTGGCCTGGCTGCAGCTTCTCCCCAGCCTCTGCTGGAAGGCGTTTGCCATCAGCTGACAGGGAGCCCAAACTGCACCACGGGCCCGAGATCCCCTGCGATTTGCCGGTCTCTGGGTAGATGCAGCGAGGCAGCTGTTTGCAGGAGGGAGGGCCCTGGAGCAGCTCCAAAACCCAGAGCATTTTCCTTGTCGTTCTCCCTGTCTTTGACAAGTATTGCCTGGAGCAGAAGGGCACAGCAGAGAGGAATTATGGCATGCAGGCTCAGGGGCTCGGGTACTGAGCAGTCCTGGTGCAAGGGGCAGCAAGGTGCCTGCAGGCCCCAGCTCGGGGGAAAACTGGGAGCCAGAACGTCCTGGCCGGATCCACCGTGCTGCCAGCTCAGCAGGGCAGCACAGCACGGGCTCACGCTCCCCTTTGCTCCCACAGATGCAGCCAGCACCTCAACACGTAATGACAACACCTGGAGGAAAGTCTTCTGCTGGGGAACACCTTGTCTGCTTAAGTTGATGGCCATTCTGGCTGTTGGGGCACTTTGCCCCTTGATTTTCTGTGCTGGAATCTTAGGTTGCTGGAAGGGAAAATGGTGAGTGTTTAATAATTCTCTACTAAAAAATAGCTGGCTTTAAAGGCTGCTCATGGTCAGGGAACATTCCCAGTGAGGCTGCAGTGGAACTGTGGCCAGTCCATGACTGTCCAAATGACTCTGCTGAGGGTTCTGCTGCTGCCCAGTGCTTTCATTGGCCTCTGAAGTGCTGGGCCTTGTCCTGGGGGGCCGGCTGGGGCTGCAGCCAGGGCTGGCTCCCACTGAGGCTGCGTGGCCGAGAGCAGCCCCAGGGGCACAGGGCAGAGGCAGAGCACGGTGGGGAGGAGAAAGAGCAGGGAGGAGATTGCCCTGGAAAGGCAGAGGCGCTCTGGGGCCCGCTCCTGGCCAGGGACCCTGCCCAGAGCCGTCCCCTGCTCGCCGGGGCCGTGAGGGGCAGCTGTGCAGCTGGGCCAAGCTGTGCCAGCAGCTCCAGCCGTGCTGGGGAGCCTTGCCAGCTCTGGGCCCTGCTGTGCAGGAGGGTCCCTGTGTGCCACTGGCAGCTGGGGCCTCAGCCACCTCCTCTCTCCACAGGTGCTCTGCAGAAAAAGAGCCTGTAATCTCGGGCAACGAGATCTGGACTCGTGCTCCCAGCTACCCACATCTGCCCCTATCTGCCCTGCCACGGCTGCAGCACCGCCACGAGTGCTTCCCAAAGCCCACCCCTCAAAAACGAGACCCTCTGCCCGTGAGTCCCCTGGTCCTGTACTCCAGCCCGGAGTGAAGCTGGGCAGGCCCTGTCTGCCAGGGCAGGGCTTGGCCCACATTTTTGTTTCAATAAAGAAATGGAGTTGTCATACCTGTCTCCGGGTGCTATCAGCAGCAAAGCCCAGCCAGCACCAGCCCTGGCTGAGCTCCATGCCCAGGAGCAGCCGTGGATGCCCACGGTGTGGGCAGGCAGGAGCCAGGCAGGGGCTGCTGTGACCAGCGGCGCGGCCCCGAGGGCTGGGGGAGCCCATGCTGAGCGTCCCTGGGCTGAGGGCACATTTCCTTCCCTGGGATCATCTGGGCCTGCACCTCATGAGGCACACAGGGATATTTTGGGGTCAGTGCTGAAGGCTGCAGGGATCCCTCATGAGGCACACAGGGATATTTTGGAGTCCCTGCTTAGGGGTGCAGGGATCCCTCAGGAAGCACAAAGGAATATTAATGGCCTCTCCTAAGGTGTGCAGGGATCCCTCATCAGGTGTGCAGCAGGGTTACATTTGAGGGGGTTTTTACTCTTCCCAGCACAGCAAGGGGTCCCTTGGCCGAGGCTTTGCAGGGCTGGGAGAAAGCCTCTTGCAGAGCCCTGGGCCCGGCCTGTGGGCACAGCGGGCGGGCCGAGCCCATCCCCTGCGGCCAGGCCGGGCTGCTCAGGCCGGGCCGGGCCGGGCCAGGCTCGGGCCCCGGCAGGGAAGGGCCGCGGCCGTAGGCTCTGCTGAGGCTGCTGAGCTCCGCCCTGGCCCTGTGCTGCAGCCCAGCACATTTACAGCCACGGCCGTGCCCGGGCCCACAGGAGGCACCCGGGGCTGCAACTGCGGCCGCGCCTTCTCCCACTCACGGCGGCTGGCTCTGTTCCTTCGGAGGATCCAGAGCCTTGTACCTTGGCCTGATGCTGCAAAGATCCCCCCAGCATCCCTCAGTTTGCAAAAATAAAGGCTTTGTGCTCATTAATATGAAAATGGGTGTGTGGGTGTCCTGCAGCTAATGTTCTTTTCTTGCCTGGACCCCAGTCAGTGCTGGAGTCTAAATGACTGACCAGGCCCGAGCTGCCCTGAAGACTGATTTATCAAAGGGACTGAAGCTCTGTTGACTGCCAATTCTCCAGGAAAACAAGTACAGGAACATGGATAATGTTGGTGACAAAAGCAGAGTGCAGAGTAGAACCTGTGAGGCCGCCTCAGTGCCGCCTCCAGCCACCCTTTCATTTTGCATTTATTTCATATTCTGAGTGCCAGCTCCGGCATGAAATGGGCCCTCAGCAAGGAGCTGCTGGGCCTCCTGGGTGTGTCCCTTTGTGCTCTCAGTGCTTCTGGTCTGGTTTGGCTGGGAAACTTGTCCATCATGCCTCTGTGTCTGTTTCCTGTCATTCCAATGCCCAGCCCTTTCCCACTGCTTGCCAGTTCAGTACTCTGATTATTTTATTGGATAACTTACATCCTGCACTACATGATGTTACAGGTATTAAATGAAGAAGCCAAATTAATAATAATAATAATGATAAGTTTTTTGGGGGGACCAAAATACAGTCTCAGCCACAATCAAAGGGACAGCGTCGAGCTCGGGATCCGTGCTAGGTGAATCTTGATTCAATCTCCTTGGCATCCGACCCTCTCTGTTCATGAATGTCGGCTCGGTGAGGAAGTTTTATACAGTTTTTCTGCCTGGGGCTGAGTTTCCTCTATTCTTTTCGTTGCTTCGCAAATGCATGCAGTCTCCTTTCTCTGTGCAGGGCTGGGCAATGCAGTTTCTGGGAAGCAATGAATGTTGATGTGGAGTTACAGGAACCCGGCACTTGGATGCATGTTCCTGACAACTCTGGCTATCTTGCTGGTAGATACTTATGGATGTTCATCCCTGTTGGGTGTTTCCTGCACAGTCCCTGGGAAGGGCCCACTCCACCCTGGCAAAATCCTTTCACTTGCTAATTAGGCTTTCTTCCCTTGCTGCCATCTGGGGGATTCCCAATTTTGTGTGGCAGTCTATCCCATGACTGTCCACGGTTTTAGGCTTTAATAATGTTTCTTAGAGGCACAACTTTATTCACAACTTTATTTCCTGTATATTTAACATAGGCACGAATTATCTCATACCACATATTACAATGACATTAAATTGTGTTAATCAGACTCTGTCCTGTCATGAGTTTCTGGAACACATTTCCAAGCCTTCCAGCTGTAGCCCAAGGGAAGCTGTTTCTGTCTTGCATGACAAAATTGGCAGGTTTTTTGCAAAGACAGCACTTTACAAAGGACTTCTTGTGTGCATCATCATCCAAGGGCTGCTTTCAAAGACAGACAAAAACCCAGCAAACCTACCAAACAACATATTAAAAAAAAGTACTATTTCCTGCAGCGGGGAGAAGCTGCAGCCAGGCCAGGCTGGGGAACAGCCCTGCAGGGCGTGGAAGCAGCAGCGGGGCAGCGAGGCTGCCATGGATCCCTTCCCGCTGTGCCGGGCACGGCGTGTGCAGATGTGCAGCCAAAGCCCTCAGCTGCTGAGCCCCAGGGAAGGCTGAGGGAATGCACCCACCATGGCAGCTGTCTAGAGCACTCAGCTTCTTGTCCATGTGTTTGGCTGCCTCCAGGGATTTCTTTTCTTCTGTGTCTTGGTTCTTCCATCTAGGAGTAGCTTAATGGAAAGTAGATCCATTTCTCCTTCAGGCCCGAGTGGCAGTGAGGGCACCTGGGTGATTGGTGCCCTCCAAGCACTCCCTGGGCTCTGCCTTGCACTCACAGCAGGGCCAGGGGGACCACGTGCCTGCAGTGGCCCCACACTGGGATGGAAGGAGCCCCTTGCAGGGCAGACGGGGCAGAAAGGACTCCCTGGAGCTGCCAGCAGCTCTAAACCCAGCCCCAGGCAGGGCCAGGGCTTGGCAGTGACAGCAGGAGCAGCTCAGGCTCCCTGGGGCCGGCACAAGAGCTGTGAAAGGCTCAGCCCCGGGGCACAGCCCTGGACCCGGCCCCTTCCTTCTCTGCCCTCCTTCCCTCTGGCCCTGCAGCTGAGAACTTTCAGCTTGGAATCCATGTATGGGGTCTGCAGAATCTAAGCAGCATCTTCGTGGGCCAACAACAGACTGGAAAGGAAAAAAAAACATCAGAAACCAGTGAGATGGAGAACTTTTGGCTGTTTGAGATAAAAAATGTCAACCAGAAATCTCGATGGCAAAGAACAACCTTTCTCACAAGGATTCCAGTAGAATAAATGACAACAGGTGTTGAAATAACAGTCAGTGCCCGGAGCAATGACAATTCCTTGGAATAAAAGCCAGGGCACACTGCAAAGACAGTTCTCTGTCCTGTGGGCTCCATAAGCCACACATGAACATGGCACTTATCCTGAGTGCTTCCCAAAGCTTCTCTGCAAGAAGCACTGGACAAGTGCATGGGGCAAGAGTTCTGCAAGTGCCAGGCTCTTGTGCAGCAGAAAGGTTGTAAAATATGAAAGATTCTAGCAACCACAATAAATCCATCATTTATGGCTTGTAAATACTCCAGCGAATCTCAGTTCCTTCTGGGTGAAAACAAACACAGGGCAAACTTTCCAAAGTATGGCTTCATGACAAAGTTCCAGTTTGTCTGTTCCTGTTTGTGGGAGAAGACGAGGTTACAAGCTGCCCAGCTCAAGAAGAAAAGGAGGATCTACATTTCCCTGACATATTTTCCTTCCGACAAAGGAATGAAGATCAAGAATTTGGGCAAATGGAGGGATAAAACTGGAGTATGGATGAGCCTTTTACATTTTAAGATGCTTCATTTGCTAAAATACAAACAGTTTTGTTGTGCATGGATCTCCTCTTTGTCTTCAAACTCCCTTCGTCAGTGGAAGAACTGAACAAGCTCCATATGTCAGAGCTTCAAGGTAAAAGCTCTGTGATGAGTTAATTTTAATGGATCCATTACCAGTCCGTGGGGTTGCTGTCATGAGGAGCTCAGGTGGCTTTTTGTTGAGATCAAAATCAATGTGCCATTTGTCCCAGCTCCATCTGTCCTGTGACAGCACTGGTTCCACCGAGCACACTGAGTCTTCTTGTGCCATTTCTAAATGAAAATTGAACCTCCTGAAGAAGCCAGGCCAAAATCAGGAGAGTGTAGTCACAAAAATAATTTAAGCAGTTTTCTGGGTATTGATCTAACAGCTACCACCTTCACAAGGTCCAGGCTACACTAAATGAATCTCTTTCCCCTGTAAGCAGCCTTTCAATTTGCAGTGTTTCATACACATGCAGAAGAACAAAAAGCCACTTCCACTGTACAAACATGAGCTGCACCTGTGCAGTAAGTTGTGCTCAGTAGCTGACCCGTTGATTTAGTTTAGAGGCAGTTTTAGACAGGAGATACTGAAATAAATAGGGCAGGAGATCTTTCTCCTTTGGAATGCCTTCATTAAAAGTGATCAGCTCAGGTGGGAAGGCCTGACGGGCCCGCGGTCCCCTGCCGCCACTCCCAGGAGGGGCTCGGAGCAGGAGGAAAGTGCAGCTCTGTCCATCAGGAGGCAGAGCTGGGGGTCCCGTCCTCACCAGAGCAATGGGGGTATAGCCCGTGTTTGCTTCTTTTGGTTTGCCCTTCCGGGTCCCTGGCTCCGGCCGAGGTCCTCTTGGCTGGGCAAGGGGCGACAAAGGTTTTCAGCATCTCTGCAGGCTCGGGACGTTGTCCCTGATATCCAGACATCACCTCCATCTCCCAATTCTGGGTTGGCTTATTGCTTTAGGGGTCTTCTTCCTGGGTTTGGTAGGGGTTCTCTCTCGTTTCTTTCTGGGTTTCTCAACAATAGAGAGTTAAGGACTGACTCTTAACAGGTGATTACAACATGCAGCTAACAAAGAACTCTCCTGGGCCAGCAATCAGCTCCCAACTCAACTTACAACTCTGCAACCCTTTTAAAAGAATGGGTAACTCTTTTTTTACTCCTAATAGATACCACGATAAAATTTCACAAGAAACTATCAAGTATCTAAAATATGCAGTAGTATGTTATTTCTACCTTCAATATTGCCAGCACATAGCTTCAGGAAGAAAGGCATTTACCAACCAGCATAGATGAAAAAAATGAAAATTAAAAAAGGGCTCTTAGGGATATCTGAGTGATGGCCACCAGTCATTTTCCAGCTTTGCAGGGTTTCAGTTCAAAGTCAATCTAAGCAAGCCAGCATATGTCTAGCAAGAACGAAATCACAGCTCATATCTGCTCCTAAACCCAAGCTTTGTGTCTTGGTTTGGAAAGATAGTTGCCTGGTAAAGGAGACAGGAGCCTCCCCTGCAATGGAGAATGCAAACCCTCCCCACCCCTCCAAATTGGTATGAATTTTAAATAAGGGGCTCTCAGGCAAAAAATATGGGAGCAGGAAATAACAGTTCTTTAATAGGGAAGGGAAAAAATAAAAGGATAAAATAAAACAATGCAACACACAAGAACAACACCGTCAGAGTCAGAACTCAACCTGACACCCTGTGGGTCAGGGTGTTGGTAGCAGTCCAGTTGGAAAAGGGCTGCAGTCCTCCTGGAGTGTCAGGCGTGGCTCTGTTGGAGCAGGGGAGTCTTACAGAAAAGGGGTGTATTCTTCCTCCGCACATCCGTGGAAGTCGAAGCAGCTGCTGTTCCTCTGGGGAGTCCAGTGGAGAAGAGCCGTGCTGGTGTGTCAGCATCTTCCCAGTTATATCTGGGTAGGAATGCCTGGCTCCTCCCTCTGGGCGGAGCATCTCACAATGGGATGTTACAGTTCTTATCAGTCATGTGGTGACATTCAATAGCCCCTTATCAGCAGATGTCCCCCTGTTGATTATGATCACTCAGGAAGAGAGATAAGGAGAATTGCCCACTTGACACCAGGCAAGTGCCATACAGATGTCAATAGAAAACATCTTGCCTTGCAATCTGGAACACTTTGCTAGATCAAAGATGGATGATATTATTTTCCAGCTCTCAATAGATCTGTCAAAATTTACAAATACACAAACTATCATGCATAGAAATATTTTATAATCATTAAACTAGATAGATAGATAGACAGACAGATAGATAATAGACAAATGGATGGATTGCCAAGGCAGATCGAGACATATGAATGCACTTCCCTGTATAACTTTGCATAGAAATGGATGGGGAAGGGAGAAGTTATTCTTTTCTACACGTGGGAAACAATCTTTTTTCCAGAAGAATCAGTGTTTCTTCCTCAGTGACCACCAGGGTACCTGAAGACTCCACCAAGAAGGAAGGCCCTGTGATCCCAATGGCCTGTGCCTCCAGCAATGCAAGAAAGTCAGGCCTGCCTCTTAATACTACAGTGGTGTTAAAGACGTTTATTCTCAATGTTTGGTGACAGGAGGAACAAGTTGAAGCCAGTTACTGCAAAATGCCCGCACAAGCACCACTGCATATCACAGCCAAAGGAAGGATGAAGCCCGGCCTGGCCGCAGGGGATGGGCTCGGCCCGCCCGCTGTGCCCACAGGCCGGGCCCAGGGCTCTGCAAGAGGCTTTCTCCCAGCCCTGCAAAACCTCGGCCAAGGGACCCCTTGCTGTCCTGGGAAGAGTAAAAACCCCCTCAAATGTAACCCTGCTGCACACCTGATGAGGGATCCCTGCACGCCTTAGGAGAGGCCATTAATATTCCTTTGTGCTTCCTGAGGGATCCCTGCACACCTAAGCAGGGACTCCAAAATATCCCTGTGTGCCTCATGAGGGATCCCTGTATCCTTCAGTAGTAATTCCAAAATATCCCTGTGTGCCTCATGAGGGATCCCTGCAGCCTTCAGTAGTGACCCCAAAATATCCCTGTGTGCCTCATGAGGTGCAGGCCCAGATGATCCCAGGGAAGGAAATGTGCCCTCAGCCCAGGGACGCTCAGCATGGGCTCCCCCAGCCCTCGGGGCCGCGCCGCTGGTCACAGCAGCCCCTGCCTGGCTCCTGCCTGCCCACACCGTGGGCATCCACGGCTGCTCCTGGGCATGGAGCTCAGCCAGGGCTGGTGCTGGCTGGGCTTTGCTGCTGCTAGCACCCAGACACTGGGGTGACAGCTCCATCTCTTTATTGTAACAGAAGAGCTGGGCCAAGCCCTGCCCACCTTCATGAGTGGCCCGAGAGCAGGGCCAGTGCCTTCAACAGGGGGGAGGACCTTGTTTGCGTGGTGGCAGCATCTGCACAGCAACAAGCTGGTAAAGCACCTGTGGCAGGAACCCTGGGCATGGCATGGAGATGGGGAAGGTCTGGTACAGGTGTCCCAGACTGAGGTGTTTGGCCGCTCCTGTGCCGCTGCAGACGGCCAGCTGTTGAGACAGGAGGTTGCTGAGGCCCCACTTGCAGCTGGCACACAGAGACCCTCCTGCACAGCAGGGGATTCCCACGGTGCTCAAAGTTTACCTCTGAAGACTGAGACGTGAGCTTGTCAGAAATCACAGAAAATACCAGGGAAAAGGTTTTAAGTTGGTTGTTGTGACTAGGTACAAAGCTCCCGTAGGAAAATAACCTCTGCAGCAGACTGGGTGTCTTGTGATGACTTAGTTCTTCTTAGAGGAAAGATTACCAATTAAATGCAGTTTTACGTTTTATTCTACAAGTGTAAAAGTGTTCTAAATTTTTCAGAATTCTAAAATTACTTTGAATAATCCTAAACTAATATGAGAGAGGGATGAAATATTTGGGGATTTTTTTCTACAAAAAATATTTCTGAATTATTAAAAAAAATTCTGCTTTGTAAAAATGTAAAATGAAGACAAAATAGAGTCGCTTTTTCTCAGGAGGCCCATGCCCAGCTCCTGTCTGCCCACCCCTGGCTGTGCCCAGACAAGCACCTGTGCCTGTGCTGGCGGTAGCACACAGACACCTGGGCTGAAGCCCAAAGATGTTGCTGGACTCAGGCCCTTGCCTGGCCGGAGGGCTGCACCTCCTGGCCTGGCTGGACACCAGGGCCAGCACCTTTAGGGACAGAGGGTCCTGCTCTGGGTGGCTGTGGCAGCAGCATGTGCCTGTTATGAACAAGAAATGGGTTGTCCGATTTAAAGTTTGTAATTTAAGTGGTTGAAATGTTCTGTAACAATGTATTTTTTTTGCCTGTTCTCAGTGACTGTGGGGCTGGGGAGGTCCTAGCGCGGGTCCCGGCGGGGCCGGGGCAGCCCCCGCGGATGGTGCCAGCAGGGACCGGCCCGTCCCGGGAGCGTCCCGGGAGCGGCGGGCTGCCTCCCCCCCATGGGGCACGGGTACCAGGGGGGAGGGGGCACTCCGGGGGTGACAAAGGGGGGGAAGGGACTGACCCGAGTTCCTTCCCAGCAGAGACAGCTGCAAAGCGTAACCTACTGTCCCCTAAATACTGGTAGATTGAAATGCTAACGTAGTAGTTAACGCTGTATTGTACCAGTATCACCTGGCCTGAGACGGTTTCTCTAAGGGGATAGGAAGGGGATATCCAGATATGTAAATGAATCCTGGACCCAAGATGCAACGGGGGGGGGTGAAAACCCCCAAACTCGTCGAATAAAACCCCAAAACAACGAGCCACCTCAACTGAGAGTAGAGCGGGGTCAGGATATCAGAATACCAAGCCTGCAGAAATGCTGGAAGCCTCGATCGCCCCTCACCCTAGCTGCAAAGGACCACGGCGCGAGTGAGGACCTCGAGGCTAGCCGGCAGGAGGCACGGGTATACCCTAGCGCTCGTGCGAGGACGGGACCCCCAGCTCTGTCCCTCAGTGGACAAAGCTGCTGCACTATTCCTCCTCCTCTGAGTCACCCGGGAAACAGCGACAGGAGCCGCGGACCTGCCGAATGCCCCTATCCTGAGCTGATCACCTTTAATAAAGGCATCAAAAGGAGAATTGTCTCCTGCCAATTTATTAGAGCTTGGGGGCTCGTCCGGGATAGAGCCACGCCCACAGAGGACCCCAGGAATCGGGCCGGCCACCCACCCTAGGACCTCCGGGACAGCTGGCTATCAGGACCAGAGAAGATCAGCTCAGGACCAGTGACGCAGAGGAGCGCCGGATTGGTGAGAAACATCCGGCGGCGGGAGTGGGAGGCGAGCGAGTGATGTGTGAATGAGACGAGGGCTGGCAGCACAGTCTCTCGAAGCGAGTGGGACCTCCTAGTACCGCATTTCCGGCATCCCGCGAGGGACCCGGTCGGGAGCGGAGGGAAGTGACTGAAATTGGAGTGAGTGAGTCGCCTCCTGGGGGGGGGGATAGAAAGGCCCCCACCTCCAAGGTGTGAGTGGCACGCATTCTGACCAAGAGTCAGGCCAGTGAGACTCGATAGGGAATTCGAGCAGTTTAAAGGGGGGGGACTCCCGCCTCCAAGGCGTGTGGAGGTAATTGGGTAGGAGTTGCACGTATCCTGACCTAGAGAGTCAGGCCAGTAAAGCTCGATAGAGAATTCGAGCAGAGTAAAGGGGGGGGCCCCCCGCCTCCAAGGCGTGTGGAGGTAATTTTGGGAGTTGGATGCATCCTGAGAGTTCTGACAAAGGGAAGTCAGGCAAGTTGTAAGGCTCGATAAGGGATTCGAGCAGTGTCACAAGTCCTGCAGGCACATCAAGTCCTGACAAAGGGAGTCAGGCGCGAATCCCGGCGAAGGCGACCGTGGGTTTGTGTGTAAGTCCCAGTGGATTAGAGACATTGGGCGGTTGTTACCTGACGAAGGCGTCAGGGCCACGAACAAGGGGTTTCGTGGTTTAAAGTCCTGATCGACCTAAGACCTACAAGAGGCAGTCAAGAGATCAGGCAGTTGTTTTAGGCCAAAGTCCTGAGGGGTCAGGCAAATCTAGTTTGGAGAACGTTCCTCAAATAGGATTTTTCTTAGGAGTGTAAAGGGGGGGGCCCCCCACCTCCGGGTTTCCGGAGGGAATTTAAGTGGGAGTTGTGCGGCGAAGGCGACCGCGGGTTTGTTTGTAAGTCTCAGTGGATTAGAGACACTGGGCAGGTGTTACCTGACGAAGGCGTCGGGGCCACGAACAAGGGGTTTCGTGGTTTAAAGTCCTGATCGACCTAAGACCTACAAGAGGCAGTCAAGAGATCAGGCAGTTGTTTTAGGCCAAAGTCCTGAGGGGTCAGGCAAATCTAGTTTGGAGAACGTTCCTTGAACAGGATTTAAAAGTGTAAAGGGGGGGGGGCCCCCGGGAGGAATTAAGTGGAAGTTGTGTGCCAATCCCGGTGAAAAGCGATCGGGGTTAGTTTGTAAGTCCCAATAGATTAGAGATATTGAGCAGGTGTTACCTGACCGGCAAATTTAGTTTGGTGGAGAGAGCTCCTCAAACAAGTGAGTGAGAAAAAAATGGGAGGTTGTAATAGTAAGAAGACGGGACAAAGATTAAGGAATATACCTCCCCAAAGTCCCTTAGGAGAACTGTTAGAAAAATGGGATTCTATAGAGGCCACGGAAGGGCTAGACAAAGTTAAGATGATCCATTACTGTGTAGAGGTTTGGCCAGAGCTGGAGGTGCAGGGAGGATGGCCTTGGTGTGGGACGAGAGATAAGTGGATGTGTCAGCAGCTAAACCACTATCTGACAGCTCGAGAGGATACCGATCCTGAGCAATTATTGTATGCAGATTGTTGGCTGAAGGGTGCCATTGGGGATGATGGTGTGCGAATTTGTAGGGTGCAGAGGAAAAAAGAAGGAAAGGAAGGGGGGGAGACTGGAATTGGTAAGAGATGGGATCCCCTAGATTATTTGCCTCCGAGTGCCCCTCCACCTTATAATCCTCTTCCCCGAGCGTCTCAAATGGAAAGTCCAGTCTTTCCCCCAGCTGCCCCCCCATTACCAACTCCTCAAATCCCTCTTCCTCCTACCACATTAGCTTCTTCTCCTATATCGGACCCGGTATCTCCACGGGTAACCACTCCCTTACCATCCTCTTTGGCTCCTCCAGGTGCTTCTGCACCACCACAAGTGTCTTTCCCACCTTCACCTTCTGTCCTCTCCACCCTTTCGCTACCCCCGCTTAACATGCATGTAGGTTCTTCTCCCCCTCCTATTGCTGTCCCTTTGCCTCCTCCTAGTTGGGACACGAATAGCTCCCTACCGGATAAACAGTTATCACTAGAGACATCTCCAGACCTAGAGAAAATTCAAGGTAACACCAACGTCTCTCAGATAAGTAGTTTGCCTGAGGATGGGCCATACTGTGGCACACGATCCAAAGCCTCTAAGGCAGAGAGACTTTTTCCTCTCAGGGAAGTTCCTATGGGAGGAGTGGTAGGAGGTGTTGGCTTTGTGAATGCTCCTCTAACCGCTTCTGAGGTGAGAGGATTCAAGAAGGAGTTAGGGAATTTAGTTGAAGATCCAGTGGGCATTGCCAACCAAGTGGATCAATTTTTAGGCCCAAATATCTACACTTGGGGGGAAATGAACTCCATTCTAAATATATTATTTTCCCCAGAGGAGGTCCGGATGATTAGGGTAGCTGGCATGAGAATTTGGGAGAAAGATAACCATCCAGGACCCCAGATGCCATCAGGGGAACAAAAACTACCACTAACAGATCCCAACTGGAACCCTAATCAGGAGGAAGGGAGGAAGGCAATGACCGAATACAGGTCTTTGATAATTCGGGGGATCAAAGAATCAGTCCCCAAGAGGACAAATACCAAGTTGGCATTCGAAGATGCACAGGAGAAGGATGAAACTCCCGCAGCCTGGCTTAATCGCCTAAAGCGGAATTTTCAATTATATTCCAAAATAGACCTAGATACAACAGAAGGTCAGATGTTACTAAAAGTCCAATTCGTTACCAAATCTTGGCCTGATATACGGAGAAAACTAGAAAAGATGGAAGATTGGCAAGAGAAAGACATTAATGAGTTACTGAGAGAAGCATTAAAGGTATATTTAAGGAGGGAAGAAGAAAAATTAAAGGCCAAGGCTAAGATCATGGTTGCGGTAGCTAGGGAAAGTGCGGGGGCAAGCAACTCTATTCCACGACCCAAGGCAACAAGAGAATGGGCAGTTCTACCATCAGGGGGAGGCAGAGATAGACCAGTACCGCCAAGCGCTAGAGGAATGGAGAGAGCGCCAGTCCTTTGGAGTGACAGGCGCTGCTATTATTGTGGAGAGACTGGACACATAAGGAGGTTTTGTAGAAAGTTCAGTATGGATGAGGCAATAGCCAGGGAACAAGATGAGTTACACAAGATTCTTAAGGGGGACGATTAGGGGTGTCAAGGGCTTTATACTGTAGGGGACCCAATGCAACATCTAGAGGAGCCCTTGGTAAACTTTGAAGTGGGACCCCTAAACGAAGAATTTGAATTTTTGGTTGATACAGGAGCAGATAAATCCTGTCTCAACAAAGTACCAGAAGGTATGGTAATTGGGGGAAAATTTTGTGAAGTGTTAGGGGCTGAAGGAAAACCATTTAGAGCCTCAGTAATTGAAAATGTAAAAATAATCGGTAACTCAAGACAGTATGAAGCAAACTTTATTTATCTGCCCAATCTAGAAAAAAGCTTGTTAGGAAGGGATCTACAAGTTCATCTGGGGGTAGGGATTGTCCCAAGAGAAGGGAGGATGGTGGTACAGATAATGAAGTTATCCCAAGGAGATGTTGCCGAGATAAACCCCGAGGTGTGGGCTGAAGGGGGAAAGCGGGGCTTATTAAACATTAACCCAATTACCATAAAAATGAAAGATGATACCTCACCCATACGGGTTAAACAGTATCCAATTTCCCCAGAAGGAAAGAAAGGGCTTGCGGTAGTTATTGAACAACTGTTGCAAGAGGGAATTTTGGAACCCTGTATGTCACCACATAATACCCCCATACTGGCGGTCAAGAAAGCTGAAGGCAAATATAGACTGGTACAAGATTTGAGAGAGGTCAACAAAAGAACTGTAGCTAGACACCCAGTTGTACCCAATCCGTATAGTCTTCTTAGCCGGATTCCAAGAGAACATGCTTGGTTTACAGTTATAGATTTGAAAGATGCTTTCTGGGCTTGTCCTCTGGCAACAGAATGTAGGGATTGGTTTTGCTTTTGAATGGGAGGACCCCAGTACAAAAAGGAGACAACAGTTAAGGTGGACCCGATTGCCACAGGGGTTCACTGAATCCCCCAATCTTTTTGGACAAGCCCCGGAGAGTTTGTTACAACAGTTTATTCCTGAAGAGGAAGTACAGATCCTGCAGTATGTTGATGACCTGATGGTGTCAGGAAAAGAAAAAGATCAGGTCAGAACAACTAGTATTAAGCTTTTGAATTTTCTGGGGGAAAAAGGATTAAAAGTTTCCCAGGGAAAGCTACAGTTTGTGCAATCAGAAGTAACATACCTTGGGCACATAATAGGAGGGGGATATAAGAAGTTAAGCCCAGACAGAGTTTCGGGAATTTTATCTCTTCCAGCCCCAAAAACAAAGAGAGATGTTAGAAAACTCCTGGGCCTATTTGGATATTGTAAGTTATGGCTGGATCAATACACACAAAGTGTAAAATTTCTATACAACAAATTAGTAGCTCCAGATCCCCTAATTTGGACAGCTGAAGATGACAAACAGCTAGAAAGCCTAAAAGAGAAATTGTCTTGTGCCCCAGTTTTAAGTTTACCCGACCTTAGAAAAGACTTTGACCTATTTGTAAGTGTGGAAGGAGGTATAGCTTATGGTGTACTGACTCAGGAGTGGGGGAGCTGCAGAAAACCTGTAGCTTACATCTCCAAATTGTTAGATCCAGTAGCTAGAGGCTGGCCGGTTTGTATACAAGCAGTAGCAGCGACTGCGGTTCTGATAGAAGAGACCCAAAAATTGACCTTACAAGGAAGAATTAAAGTACATACTCCTCACAACCTCAAAACAGTACTGAGCCAAAGGGCTCCGCAGTGGTTAACCGATGCCAGAATATTGAAGTACGAAATAGTGCTAATGAACACAGATAACTTAGAATTTATTACATCCAATGCCCTAAATCCAGCACAATTTCTAATGGGAGAGCCTATAGAGAATTTAGAACATGACTGCCTGGAATTAATTAATTTCCAAACAAAAGTAAGAGAGGATTTAGAAGATCAGCCTCTAGCAACTGGGAGAAAATTGTTTATAGATGGCTCTTCAAGGGTAATAGATGGAAAAAGGGCCTCAGGTTATGCCATCATTGATGGAGAAACTTCTCAAATTGAAGAAAAAGGGAAACTGCCACCAAACTGGTCAGCCCAAAGTTGTGAGATATATGCCCTGAAAAGAGGATTAGACTTACTGGAAGGAGACCGGGGAACTATTTATACGGATTCTCAATATGCATTTGGGATAGTTCACACATTTGGGAAAATATGGGACGAGCGTGGATATGTAAGTTCAAAAGGAAAAAGTTTAGCCCACGAGAACCTGGTCAGGTCAGTATTGGAATCCCTACAAAAACCAACAGAAATAGCAGTAGTCCATATAAAGGGGCACCAGAGAGGGGACAGTCCTGAAGTGAGAGGAAATCAACTGGCTGATCAGATAGCAAAAGAAGCAGCCTTAGAACCAGGAGATCCAGTGAAAGTTTTCCGAACCGAAACCACATCTGAGGAAGGGGAAAAAGGAGAGAGACCCATATTCAGTGAAAAAGAATTAGAAATGATAAAAAATTTAAATTTACACCAAGGGCAACGAGGGGAGTGGTTAACTTCAGATGGACGGGTGTTCTTGAACAAAGCACTTGCTTGGACAGTGCTAACAGAACTACATAAATTAACTCACTGGGGAGTCCAAGGGTTGTGTGATCATTTTCTGAGAAATAACCTATGCATAGGTGTATATGGCCTAGCAAAGGCAATTACAAAAGGGTGTTTAATTTGTCAAAAAGTGAACCAGAAGGTTATGAGGAAAACAGAACCTGGGGGGAGGGAACTAGTTCTAAGACCATTCCAAAGCATACAAATAGATTTCACCGAGATGCCCCCAGTGCAGGGGTACAAATATTTATTAGTTATAGTAGATCATCTTACCCATTGGGTAGAAGCCTTCCCTACTAGAAAGGAAACAGCTCAAGTTGTGGCAAGAGTAATCCTAGAGAACATTATCCCCAGATATGGAATGGTGAACACTATAGACTCAGACCGAGGTCCACATTTTGTAGCCCAAACATTGCAAAATATTATCAAAGCTTTAGGGATAGAATGGAGACTACATACCCCGTGGCACCCCCAGAGTTCTGGGAGAGTGGAGCGGATGAATAAGACCATCAAAAACGCATTGACAAAATTAATTGAAGAAACAAAAATGAATTGGCTAAAGTGCTTACCCCTAGCGCTTTTGCGCATCAGAACAAGACCTCGGTCTGACACAGGGATTTCGCCCTATGAAATGATGTTTGGACTGCCATTCTTACTAACACCCTATAGCACAGGAGACTACCTGGAAGGAGAGGAGGCTACCAAAAAGTATTTAGAAATCATTGGAAGAACCCTAGAAGGACTTAGGAAAAAAGGATACCTCCCCCAAACTTCTCCTCTTGACTCAAAGGTGCATAACATCAACCCAGGGGATTGGGTTCTGATAAAATCATGGAATACTAGACAACTAATGCCTAAATTTGAAGGCCCCTTTCAGGTACTCCTCACCACGAATTCAGCTGTGCGGACCAGAGAAAAAGGTTGGACTCACATCACAAGAACAAAAGGGCCAGTCTCACCCCCAAGTACAGGACCAGATGCAACACCAGTTTCCTCCTCTGGTATTGGACCAGACCCCACACCACAAGTAAATTCACCTGAGTATGCCATTATAAAAGGACCAAAAGACTTAAAGTTGACTCTCAAACGGAAGAGTCCAAAAGACTGATGATCTGAATCAAAAAAAAAAAAAAAAAAGTGTGGTATAAGAATTGTAACAGGTCTAAAAGTGTTGTAAAACAGTTCTGTGTTTAAAAGGTTTGTCAAATTAAAAAAAAAAAAAAAAAAAAAAAAAAAAAAAAAAAAAAACCTGTTAGTAAGTAACTGGTTAAACTCTCCCAACTTAAGAAAATTCCGGGTGAATCTTCCACAGAGTACCCTCCCTGAGGTAAAAAAAGTTAGTAAAGACAGACCAAGAGAGGATTAGCCAGAGAAAACGGGTAAAAGGGCTCTAAAGGGCTTAGAAAAACCTCGAAGTAAATCCCCCAAGAGGCAAGCCCGGGTGGGCAGTCTTGCGTAAGATGACCCATACCGGACTCTTGGGAAGGGTAGTAATGATGGCTTGGATTGCTGGTGGTGCTCTGGGGAGCCCAGCAGAGCCATGCAGTAAGTGCTACCAATCTCTCTGTGAGGAGGAAGTAAGCTCCTTGTCGAGAGCCAAAACCAACTTTTACCCTGAGTGTGTTAACCCCTCCCAATTGGTCTTTTGTAAAAAGAAAGAGAAAAGGTATTGGATGGCCTGGAATACTGCCACTTTTAGGCAGCGACTCTGGGGGGGGTGCCCTGTGGAGGAAGAACGTTGGAATTTTAAACAAAAGGTTACTGAAGTAAACTTAGTAAATCTAGCAGCAAGAAAAATGGTTTGTAAGAGGTATTTGGCAGAAAAAAACTTTGCTACTCAGTGGATCACAAGAGATCCAAGTAAATTTAAGTCAGTAGAAAGAAAAAAAGACAAAGGTATCTACCATGAAGTATATGAACTTTATGAAGGTACTGAAAAAGATATAAATTCCTTTTGGAAAATGAAAGAAATAAGTAAATTTTGGGAAAACCTTAAACCCTTAGTTTTGATCGCTGAGACTGTAGCACACCCTAAATTGTCAGAAGACTGGGCAGACAGCTACACCATTAAGATGATGAAACCAGTGGTTTTTTTGTTACCCAAAGAATCTAGATTAAGTTCAAGAGTCCCTATACACAAAAATTTAAGAGAAACCAAACAGAAAAAGAAAAATGTCATAAAAATTAAGAGAATCCAAAAGTGTAAAGGTCAGATTCAAACTCCGGTATTCATGTTAAATAGAATCATCAGGCTTCAAGCCGTATTAAAAGCAAAAGATGCAATCATTAGAAACATCTCAAATGAAATAAAAAAACTAGCATATAAAAACAAACAAAAACAAACTCCTACACTTGATGCCAGTTGGTGGGATAGCTTGCGGAATTTAAGGAAAGGTTTTTTGGAAACAGTAACTTTCCTCATTTTGAGTATATTTGGAGGATTGCTCTTTGTACTATGTTTCTGCTTCATTAAAATACGGATATCTGCTGTGAAAACCAACATAAAGTCCCAAAAAAAGTTAAACCAAAAAAAGCTAAAGATAGTAACAAAGTTAAGTAACCAAGAATATGAGACTGCTGAAGAGATTTACAATCGATACAAAAAGTTAAAGAAAATTTGATTAGTCCAAGACTGCAAGTTGATGCGAGCTTGAGTTTAAGCTCGATCAAAGTAAAAAAGGGGGGTCTGTTATGAACAAGAAATGGGTTGTCCGATTTAAAGTTTGTAATTTAAGTGGTTGAAATGTTCTGTAACAATGTATTTTTTTTGCCTGTTCTCAGTGACTGTGGGGCTGGGGAGGTCCTAGCGCGGGTCCCGGCGGGGCCGGGGCAGCCCCCGCGGATGGTGCCAGCAGGGACCGGCCCGTCCCGGGAGCGTCCCGGGAGCGGCGGGCTGCCTCCCCCCCCATGGGGCACGGGTACCAGGGGGGAGGGGGCACTCCGGGGGTGACAAAGGGGGGGAAGGGACTGACCCGAGTTCCTTCCCAGCAGAGACAGCTGCAAAGCGTAACCTACTGTCCCCTAAATACTGGTAGATTGAAATGCTAACGTAGTAGTTAACGCTGTATTGTACCAGTATCACCTGGCCTGAGACGGTTTCTCTAAGGGGATAGGAAGGGGATATCCAGATATGTAAATGAATCCTGGACCCAAGATGCAACGGGGGGGGGTGAAAACCCCCAAACTCGTCGAATAAAACCCCAAAACAACGAGCCACCTCAACTGAGAGTAGAGCGGGGTCAGGATATCAGAATACCAAGCCTGCAGAAATGCTGGAAGCCTCGATCGCCCCTCACCCTAGCTGCAAAGGACCACGGCGCGAGTGAGGACCTCGAGGCTAGCCGGCAGGAGGCACGGGTATACCCTAGCGCTCGTGCGAGGACGGGACCCCCAGCTCTGTCCCTCAGTGGACAAAGCTGCTGCACTATTCCTCCTCCTCTGAGTCACCCGGGAAACAGCGACAGGAGCCGCGGACCTGCCGAATGCCCCTATCCTGAGCTGATCACCTTTAATAAAGGCATCAAAAGGAGAATTGTCTCCTGCCAATTTATTAGAGCTTGCCCTCCAACAAAGTGGTATTGCAGCCATGGCAGGGACTACAGACTCGTGCATGGAGATGCAAGATGACAGCTCCAGTTCTCCCTGCCTGGGTTATTTGGCCGGAAGCTGCAGAGGCGCTCCTGTGGAGAGAGGAGGTGGCTGAGGCCCCAGCTGCCAGTGGCACACAGGGACCCTCCTGCACAGCAGGGCCCAGAGCTGGCAAGGCTCCCCAGCACGGCTGGAGCTGCTGGCACAGCTTGGCCCAGCTGCACAGCTGCCCCTCACGGCCCCGGCGAGCAGGGGACGGCTCTGGGCAGGGTCCCTGGCCAGGAGCGGGCCCCAGAGCGCCTCTGCCTTTCCAGGGCAATCTCCTCCCTGCTCTTTCTCCTCCCCACCGTGCTCTGCCTCTGCCCTGTAGCCCCGGGTGCCTCCTGTGCCGCAGGGCACGGCCGCGGCTGTAAATGCGTTGGGCTGCAGCACAGGGCCAGGGCGTAGCGAGGCCCTTGTTGCACCTGCCGCGCTGCTCGGCAGCCCCATGGCAGCCCGGGCCCGCGGCCCTTCCCCGCCGGGGCCGCAGCTGGCCCGACAGGGGCGCGGCGGCTCCTGAGGCCCCGCCCGGCCCCCAAGGATGGGCCCTGCCCGCCCGCCGGGCCCGCAGCCCGGGCCCAGGGCTTTGCGGGAAGCTCCCTGCCGACTCTGCCCAACCTCGACCGACAGTGGCCCTTTGCTGCGCTGAAAAGACTGAAAATCCCCGCAGCACAGCGCATGAGGAACTCCTGCAAACCTCCCTAGAGACCATCAATACTCCTTTGTGCCTCATGAGGGATCCCTGCACCCCACAGCACAGATCCCAAAATATCCCTGTGTGCTTCAGAAGGAATCCATGCACACCAATGCACAGACCCCAAAATATCCCTGTGTGCCTCACAAAAGAGCCCAGCCTCCTGCCCACCTTAGCAAGAACTTGGCTCCTCTCCAAGCCATGATGGCAAGCACTAAACCGCCACATTCATCCCGAGGAAGTCAAGCCCCTGCCAGCCTTACAGATGTCTCCAGTCACCTGTATACCATAGAAAAGATCCCAAATCCTCTAAGAACCTCATGAGGAACCCCAGCCACAAGCACCACTTACAAAGGACCCAAAGCCCCGCGTCTCTTACTGCAACACCCGACAGGCACAACACCCCCTCTCCAGCTCGTGTGCCGCACGACGGAGCCCGGTCATCTGCCAGCCTTACACGGGTCCCCCGTCACCTGCATGCCATAGAAAAGCCCCACTAGTCATTAACTCTAGCCAGCAGTGTGTTCCCTGACAGAAGCCAATTCCCTTCTGGGAATCAGGAACACGTGCTGTGGGGCCGGCTGCACCTGTGGGAGCAATGGGGAGCGTGAGCCCGTGCTGGGCTGCCCTGCTGAGCTGGCAGCACGGTGGATCCGGGCAGGACGCTCTCCGTTTCCCCCAGAGCTGGGCCCTGCAGGCACCTTGGCGCCCCTGGGCACCGGCTGTGCCACCCAACAAAGCCCAGCAGGCCGGGAGGAGAGCCCGGGGGCAGCGCAGGTGCTTGGGCAGGCGCTGCTGAGAGGGACAGGGGCCAAAGCCATCCCTGAGCAGCCACTGCCAGCCCTGGCCCTGGCCCCCTGCTCTCAGAAAGTTTCCAACAAATCCACCAATAAATTCCAGGTTACCTCTGTGAATTGCACACTACAGTTTCCTTCGTTTTTTCCCAATACCTGGAGGTTCCTGTAAATAGTGTTGGTCTTGAGGATCTCGGATTCTTTTCAGTCTTTTTATTCTATTGAGGCAGATGAAGCAGCCTTACTGGTTTTAGTTTTGGCAGGTCAGGTTTTTTTCTTAGCATGATGATTTAGTTATTATCTATATGTAAACTTTTTTTTATTTATGGTTTTTTTGTTCCCCAAGCAATTATTTTGACAATCTGTCATCCAGTTCTTAGTGAATCTACCATATATGAACAATTTTTAATCTCTCTGTATAGGAATATAACAATCTCAGCAAGCTGTATTTTTAATTTTGATGACAATCTTTCTCCCCACTCCCAGCTTCTACAATGATCCTTTTTGAAACATCCCTGAGGACAGGTAGAGTTATTTGGGAAATGCATGGCTTTACCTGGGAATGGATTACTATTAGTTTTTGTGCTATAAACCAGCATTTCTTCAAGCTTCACACCACACCTGTCTGAATTAAAACAATGCTTGTGAGGAAGCTGAAGAGCTTACACCTCAGAAATTAAAATTCCTGGGAGGAGGAGGAAGAAGAAAGGGTAAAACCCTGTTTCACAGGCTGTTTTTTCACTTCTACTATGCTAGAAGTATGGTAGACTACACCTGTCTTCAAATGTCATTTAATTCCAGAACAACTCTCTACAGTGCCAGACACCAGGACAAATTGCTCCAGACTTTGCCTCCCAATGCATCAGCTTTCATTCTCGTGAGAGGTAGGCCTTTATTACAGTCCGATTAGAGCCAATCCACAGAGCAATCTTGCCACCGTGTAAATGGCAAGAAGAATTTCCTTGTGAACAGATGAATATGTCCCACTCAATCAGGAACAAAATTTGCCTTGACTTGGAAGAAAGTAGACAAGGAGCCATGCAGTATTTGGGTTTTATCCAGTGACAAATGGGGCAAGAAGCTGTCACAACTTACCTCGTGTTCTACAGAACACAAGCACAGATCCAGCCAATAATGCACCCACATGAAGGGACCTTCAGGACATTCCTTTATTTCTTAACAAGGAATGGGCAGCAAAATGCTGGCATTTATCTGAACTGGAAGCTGTGCTCCTCTCCTGTTTCTCCTTGAGCACACTGTGTGTTATTTGCAGATTTCACTGCCCAGCCCAGGAACCCTGTCGTGGCCAATTGCTAAATGACACAAGTACCAAAATACAGGAGCCACATAATCACCCCAGCACTAATCCAGCACTGCTTTGATGGTGCACAGGAGCACAGACTGGCTTGGCTTGGAAGGGACATTTAAAGGCCATCTAGTCCGATGCAGTCCCTGCAGTGAGCAGGGACACCTTTATCTAGGTCAGCTTGCTCAGAGCATGAGCTTGAATGTCTGCAGGGATGGATGCCCACCTCACTGGGCAACCTATGCCAGGGTTTCCAAACCTCCAGTGCAAAAAATGGGTTTCTTTTGTGTGGTCTGAAATCGACCCTCTTTTAGATTAAAACCATTCCCCTTGGTCTGGCAGAAAAGGCTCAACTAAAAATTCTGTCCCATCTCTTTTACAAGCCCGCTTAAGGTCCTGAAAGGCAGCAATCAGGTGTCCCTGGAGTCTTCTCTCTTCCAGGCTGAACACTGCCAGCTCTCCCAGCCTGTCTCCAAAGCAGAAGGGCTCCAGCCCTCCGAGCTTTTCTCCCTCCTCTGGACTAGATCCAAGAGGGCCATGTCCTTCCTGCGTGGGGAGCCCAGAGCTGGATGCAGTACTCTGTCGTGGTAGAGACGGAGACAATACAAAGAAACACACTGCGTTTCCAGAAGGCTTCAAACCCTGTTTTTATTCTAGCATGCATGCTTGTTCTACATTCTTACAAAGCTCATAACTTTACACTTTGCTCATTGATCACGAGAGACAAGCAAAGTGCTCCTTGGAATAGGCAGTGGCACGTTTCTCTTATTTATCCTTCTTTCTTTCTTGGTTTCTATGTCAACGACCTTGGTAGGAAATTCAGGGGCAAAACATGGATCCTCTTGTCAAACATCTCAATGGCTCAAAGAAGTCCTTGTAAAACCTCTTCTGTAGCGGACACTTAGATGGCTAAGGCACCGTAGAGGATGTAAGCCTCTGGAGATAACGAAATGCTGAGTCAGAATAGCTAAGCCTGGAGTCTTCACTTAGGTCCTCTGGCCTAGCTTATCTCTCTGTGACCCTATAGTTTAGTTTTCCCTAACCCTTACAATTGGTCAGTTTTCAATCCCTCCTAACCCTTTATAAGTAGCAACCCTGGCCTATTCTGGATAGAAGAGCCGCCGTCGAAACCCTTCACGAACCCTCTGCAAATAAACCATCATGGAATCTCCGAGGCTGCCTTTTCCTCTCACTCCGTCTGCTTTGTGGAAACCACTGAGGCCAGCACTTGAGCAAGCAAAGAGCTGAAATTATAAAAGAGCTGAAAATCACTAAGAGCTGATAATCATGGTGCTTGCTGAGGTTTCAGGCTATAGGGCACTTAGGCTTTGGACACTCGGCATGCTGAAGGCTGAGCTGCCTGGCCCGAGACTGCTCACCTGAAGGAACCCTGGACCCGTCTCGTTATCCAGCTAGAAGAGGCCCAGTGGTGGAACACTCTTCCACAGTACTCAGGTGGAGTCTCACCAGAGCAGAAGGGTGGAATCACCTCCGTCAAGCTGCTGGGCACTCTCCTTTGGATGCACATGGCTGGCTCCTGTCCAGCCTCTCATCTAGCAGCACCGCCAAGTCCTTCTTGGCACGGCTGCTCTCCATCCCTTCATGGCCCAGCCTGTGAGATCAGCTGGGCTGGGACTGTGTCACAACCCTTGGACAGAGCAGCTGGGCAGGATGAGCTCCCTGCCAAAGAAGTCCCCACACAACTCCACCCTGGCCATGAGGTCACAGCAGGCTCTGAGCTCACAGAGGTGCCAGAGCCCCGTGGTTGCACAGCAGCACAAGGAGCCACCAGTTGTCCTTGACCACAACTGTTGCGGCAGCAGCGGCGGTGGCAGCAGCGGTGCTGACGTTGGCACAGCGGTGTCAGGACAGCGGTGGCAGCAAGAGCTGCGCGACTGGCAGAGGGCAAGGCACCATGGCCCTTGCTCTGCGCCTCTGCCTGCTGCTCCTCCTGGCCGTGGCCCTGCCTGCCAGGGCTGCCCAGGCTGCTCCGCTGCCAGCGCGGGCAGCAGGTGAGCCGGCAGCCTGGCTCCCCTGTCCCGGGACAGCGCTCCCTGCTCCCCGGGAAGCGCTGGGCATGGTTTTCCCCAGGCCTTTAGGGAGGGTTTCCTCTGCGGGAGGGAGAGGGCCCCCACGGGCCTGTGGCTGGGCCTTTTTCCGTTCCAGGGATGTGTCACAGGGCCTCCAAAGAGGGTGGAGAGTTACCAGGAGCCAGCCCAGAGCTCCCCAGGCCCCTGTGCAGCTTTGGCCTTGTCCATTCCCATCTGGCTGCCACAGCCCGACCTGAGCCCCTTGCAGTGCCCAATTCCCAAATGCAGAGGGGGATCCCAGCACACCATGGAAATGTTTTGATCTTTGCTCTCTTCTAGATTGGGATCATGACATGGCTTATATAGAAAATCTGGTGAATGACAGTTTGAAGAATCTAGAGCATGGTGGAGGCAAGTTCTCTGTGTGCCTTCCCTGACAAAATGATCACTGTCCATGTGGCAAGAGCTCACTCATGTGCCCTTTCCCTTAATACAAGCTCAGGGTGGAAGGAGACTGGACATCTTGCCCTGCTCCCTTCTGGAGCCCTGAGTGATCCCACAGGATGGCTCTCAATGGGAGGAAGGAGCATTTAGCTGTCCATTTCCTCCCATGTGCAATGCCAGTGTGTCCTTCCGTGTGCCCTGTGCAGCCACAGAGAAGAGCAGAGAGGGAAGGGGCCGGGCCCAGGGCTGTGCCCCGGGGCTGAGCCTTTCACAGCTCCTGTGCCGGCCCCAGGGAGCCTGAGCTGCTCCTGCTGCCACTGCCAAGCCCTGGCCCTGCCTGGGGCTTGGTTTGGAGCTGCTGGCAGATCCAGGGAGTCCTTTCCGCCCCAACTGCCCCACAAAGGGCTCTTCCATCCCAGTGTGGAGCCACTGCAGGCACGTGGTCCCCCTGGCCCTGCTGTGAGTGCAAGGCAGAGCCCAGGGAGTGCTTGGAGGGCACCAATCACCCAGGTGCCCTCACTGCCACTCGGGCCTGAAGGAGAAATGGATCTACTTTCCATTAAGGTCCTCCTAGATGGAAATATCAAGACACAGGAGATGAGAAATCCTTGGAGGCAGCCAAACACCTGGACCAGATGCTGAGTGACCTGGAGAGGCGCCGTGGTGGGTGCATTCCCTCAGCCTTGTCCTGGGGCTCAGCAGCCGGGGGCTTTGGCTGCACATCTGGACATGCCATGCCCGGCACAGTGGGAAGTGATCCATGGCAGCCTCGCTGCCCCGCAGCTGCTTCCACGCCATGCAGGGCTGTTCCCCAGCCTGGCCTGGCTGCAGCTTCTCCCCAGCCTCTGCAGAAAGGCATTTGCCATCAGCTCACAGGGAGCCCAAATGCACCATGGGCCATACATGCCCTGAGATCCCCTGCAATTTCCCAGTTTCCACGCAGGTCAGATGTAGGGGCTGTTTCAGTGAGGGAGGGCCCTGGCCCAGCTCCAATAACCTGGCCATTTTCCTGATCCTTATCTATGACTTTGACAAGTATTGTCTCCTGAATTTGCCACCTCCTGAAATGCTGAATGAATCTGATCCAGCTGTACTTTTCCCTTTCTGAAGTGATGTCGCAAAAGTCCGTGCAGAAGGCACCATATCCTATAGGAAGCAATGGCTCTGTGCCAGCCCCTGCTGCAGGAAAGCTGGAGGCACCAGACACGGGCAAAGGCACCGGAGGTAATTGCTGTGCCAGGCTCAGCCCTTGGTGGGGCTGGGTGGCAGCAGCTCTTCCCCCAGGGCCTGCCCTTGCACAGCCCGGCAGCAGCCAAAGCTGGAGGCGCCTCTGGAGGCTTGGAGGCCTCTGGAGCTCGTTCACAGCCCCGGGGAAACGGGGCTCGTGCACCAACGTCCCTCCCGCTGCAGCTACTGAAGAGCTGGCGCTGAGAGCCCAGAGGCCCAAGGCACAGGAGCAGCCCCGAGCGGGAGCCCTGCCGCGAGCCCAGGGCCAGAGCCAGCGCTGGCTCCCGACTGGGCAGGGGCTGCACTGGGTCCTGACAGGGCCTGGCTCTGTGCCCTGGGGCTGGGGGAGCTGTCCCGGGGCAGGGAGGGCCAGGGCTGGCAGTGGCTGCTCAGGGATGGCTTTGGCCCCTGTCCCTCTCAGCAGCGCCTGCCCAAGCACCTGCGCTGCCCCCGGGCTCTCCTCCCGGCCTGCTGGGCTTTGTTGGGTGGCACAGCCGGTGCCCAGGGGCGGCAAGGTGCCTGCAGGGCCCAGCTCTGGGGGAAACGCAGAGCGTCCTGCCCGGATCCACCGTGCTGCCAGCTCAGCAGGGCAGCCCAGCACGGGCTCACACTCCCCATTGCTCCCACAGAAGTGCTTGACAAGTCAGACACCAACGCCCAGAATCCACGGAATACCCCAAGACTTTTCTGCCCCCAGGATGTGCGCAGGTCCTGTATGATAGGCACAGTAGTCACACTGTTCACTGTGCCACTTTCCATGGTGCTGTGTTATGTTGGCTTCCGGTGGTGGAAGGAAAAGAAACGGTAAGTTGTTGTTGATCTCTACCCTCCAGCTTCTTTAAAGGCTGCTCATACTCAGTTAACATTCCCAGGGAGGCTGCAGTGGAGTTGTGGCCAGTCCATGACTGTCCAAATGACTCTGCTGAGGGTTCTGCTGCTGCCCAGTGCTTTCATTGGCCTCTGAATTGCTGGGCCTTGTCCTGGGGGGCCGGCTGGGGCTGCAGCCAGGGCTGGCTCCCACTGAGGCTACATGGCCAAGAGCAGCCCCAGGGGCACAGGGCAGAGGCAAAGCACGGTGGGGAGGAGAAAGAGCAGGGAGGAGATTGCCCTGGAAAGGCAGAGGCGCTCTGGGGCCCGCTCCTGGCCAGGGACCCTGCCCAGAGCCGTCCCCTGCTCGCCGGAGCCGTGAGGGGCAGCTGTGCAGCTGGGCCAAGCTGTGCCAGCAGCTCCAGCCGTGCTGGGGAGCCTTGCCAGCCCTGGGCCCTGCTGTGCAGGAGGGTCCCTGTGTGTCACTGGCAGCTGGGGCCTCAGCCACCTCCTCTCTCCACAGTCGCGCTGCCGCTGCTCCAGCATCCCGGCCAAGAAGGCATGCCTCTCCCTCTCCCCCAGAGAGCCCAGAGACCCTCGGTTTTGACAGCTCTCACACGTGGCCTCGGCAGCAGCAGCTGCCCAAGAAAGCAGAGCACCAGCCCTCCGTGCCTCCCCCACGGCCCCCCAGCCCGGCCCTGAAGCGGAAGCCTCCTGAGATCCCCCCACCTCCTCCCCTCCCGAGCTCACCACCCTGGTCCAGCTAGGACTGCAACTGGCCAGCCACGCAGGGCTTGGGCCACCAACAGCTGGGGGCACCTGCTCTCCTCTACAAACAGCACGTGTCACCTATGGGCAACAGCCAGACTCAGTTTTCATACTCTTCGACCTTCAACAAGAAGGGCTGAAGATTTTCCCATGCCCTTTCTCATCCTTTACCACTTTGATTTTCATACAGCTTGGAGCTGGTCGCATCCCTTAAAGACTTTTCTAGCTCTGCATGTTTTACCTTACCTGAAGAAAAAAAAAATAAAAAAAATTCTTTGGTTTAAATTTCATTTTTAGTGTGGTTAGGCCGCTCACATTTTGAGCAATTAATTTTCTATGGTACTTCTTCTTCCCTTTTCATTGCTATCTATAAAAAGTTCATCTGGACATAAAAATCACCAGAATTACTGAGATTTACCTCAAAGCCCAGAGGAGAATCTAGCACAAAATATTCTCCCTGTGTACTGCACAACAAGAAATATTCAGAGGAAGACATAGTGGCAGCTGAGGCTCTTTGAATTCCCAGAATACTGAGCCTGCAGAGGAGGCAGACAGCCCTGGCAGTGGCTGAGGGGACTTTTCCTCACAGACTCCTCTGAAAGTGTGTCAGGCTCCTCCTGAGCTACAAACAATTCTCCATTCCTCAACAAAGCTACTCAGGTTCTTATCTTAAAGAGCAAAAGCAAATGTGGTCAGAAATTTCTCATCAAAGCCTGTTTGCAGAGAAACCCCACCATATGTGAGCAAATATTTCTTAGCATCAGTTCACTCAGAAGAAAGCCAACCCTGAATTGAGCAGCGCTTTAAATGAGGTTGAATTCTCTTTCCTCACCTATCATCCAGATTGGTTTGCCTCTTTTTTGTCCTAGAGAGAACATTAGAACGATTTGCTCTTGGCAGGACTCCTTGCATGGCTCCCAAACTGGTTGCTGTTCACCACGCCTTGCCTGGGCTCTTAATGCAGCCTGTTAGCAGCACCTGACATTGCCACCCTGTTCAGCCCTTGGGCACGGCTGGTGCCACGGTCCCCTCCTGGCTCCTGGCATGTCCCTGCTGGTGGAGGAGCCCTGCTGGTGCTGCTGCCTGCGGTCCTACTCCGCAGCCAAAGAGAGACTAAAGTCACTGCTTCGGGCAGCTCGTTTGAACGAGTTTAACGCTTGCTCACCTCTGTCCCAGACCTCTTCAAACCCACCCAGCAACACCATAAAGTCACCTCATCTACAGAGGTGAGCAGGTCTGAGCGAACAGAAGGTCGGCTTTCATGCACATTGGGATTTTAATTTAGTGGAAGCACTCACTCGTTCACAAGCCTTACTTGTCAAAGTGGATTGTGCGATGCTCTTGTGTTGCTTGTGTTAAAGAGAAACCAGAAGGGAGAAATGAGTTAAGAAATTGAGAAAGACACTTGGGGCGCAGGCTTGGCAGCCAAACGGAGCAGGGTGGCAGCCGGCCGCTTTGCCGGAATCCCCTTTCGTGCCGGACAAAGGCGGACGCGGCTCCGCTGCGGGGCGAGCCGGGCGCTCGGCGAGCGGCGCTGGAGCGGCGGCGGCCCCGCCCCGCCCGTCCCGCCCCGCCGCGGGCCGGGGCCGAGCGCTCGGCCGGGCGGGAGCTCAGGATGCTCGGGCAGCGCCGCGGGCCGGGCGGGCGCGATGGAGCCGCCTGAGGGCTGGGACCCCTACGGGCGGCCGGCCCGGCGCACGCAGTGGCTGGTCAGCGCCCTCGCCTACCACTACGGGCTGGACCGCGGCGTGGAGAACGAGATCGTCGTGCTGGCCACCGGCCTGGACCAGTACCTGCAGGAGATCTTCCACCACTTGGACTGCGCCGGTTCGGGCCGCATCCCCGGCGAGGACTTCCGCACGCTGTGCCAGGTGCTGGGGCTGGAGGAGGCGGCGGAGCCCGAGGAGTGCGCGGGGCTGTGGGACGGGCTCTCGGCCGAGCTCACCTTCCGCCAGTTCCACGCGCGGCTCTGCGGCCACTTCAGCACCCGCGCGGGGCCGCGGCTGCCGCTGGGCCGGGAGAGCGAGCACATCGAGACCCAGATCCGCCTGCGCAGCCCCCGCCGCCGCCGCCGCACCGAGCCCGCCGGCCGCGGAGCCGCGGGCAGCGCCGAGCGGCGGCCGCCGGGGCCCTGCTCCCGGGAGTGCTACGAGGAGACCGTGGCGCTGGAGCAGGCCGAGGACCGCATGGCCAAGCTGGAGGAGGAGAACGGCAGCCTGCGGGAGCTGGTGGAGGACATGCGCGCCGCCCTGCAGAGCAGCGATGCGCGGTGCCTGGCGCTGCAGGTGAGTCCGGGCCGGCTTCTGCACCGGCCTCCCGGGGGCGGCTCGGCTGGCCCCGAGTGCTTCAGGAGAGATGCTGCTCTCGCAGAATCAGTGTTTATAACCCCTCCACTGCCAGACTGAGACCGAAGTTGCTCGTTCATCCTCGGCATTAACTTTTTAGCAAAGTTTAGTTACAGGGAGGCTTTAAGCAGGAATGTATGGCACCGGTGTACCATCAATATAGTTGTGGTGAGCACTCTGTTAAAAGTGTAGGGCAGTTCAGCTTAACAAACCCAGGTGTACAATGCTGCTGCTGCTTCTACTGCACGTGCAGTCAGGATGTGCTGATACCATGTGCTGGATGTACACCAGTGCAGGGTTTTTCTTGAAGTGAGAAAGAACTTTTGGAGTCCTGCCTGCACAAGCACAAGCAGTGTCTCAGTGAGAAGTTCCTGTAAGGAACATTAGAAGGATGTTTTCCTTAGAGTGTGGTCACAAGAGTTCAGAGTTGGAGCCAGCTCTGCAGGCAGGCTGATGAATAGTCTGGGGCTCCTGTGCACAGCCCCATTAATTCCAGGGCTGGTTCTGCTGTACACACACTTAACAGCAGTTAAATTCCTCTGGCATGAAATAGCATGGAACAGGCAGAGCAGGGAAGGGCAGCATGGACCCATTGTTGTGGCAGGTCTCACCAGGTGGGATTTGATACTAACACAGCACTCACAGAACTCTGCTCCATCTGGGACACTTCCACTTGCAGTAGATGACTGCTGTCTTCACAATGTCCAGCAAGGCAGGTCAGAGACACTTTTACCATTTTCCTCTGGAAAAGGGAAAGGAAATCAGCAGCAAACACAAAGTCACCAGTCAGAGGTCCCAGGAAGAATGGAAACGACAAAGAGGAGAGCTCCAGAACACCCCCAGCTGCTCTCTGCTCTCTTCTTCTGAACACAACTTCATTGGAAATATCTTTTTCAGCAGACTGCCTGACTCCTGAGTACAGACCATAGTAATGACATGAAAACTACTCCGAAACTTGTGCAATAACATGGTAATGTGTAGTTTGAAAATTAATTGCATAGCTAGGTATTAAAAACTACTTTTCAGAGATTGTTTCCTTGTCTTTGTATTTGGCAAAGTTAGTTGCTGATCAACTCTATGTGACTGAAACAAAAAAAAACCAAACCAACAAAGCACAATCCAGCCCTTTCCAGTCTTCATTAAAACCCATCAATTTCTCCCTGCTTTGTGCTCCTGGTCATTGCAGGTGGGACTGCGGAAGAGCCATGCCAGCCATGCAGAAGGAGGATCCTGCTTCATAGGGAGAAAGACACCATTAACACAGAAGCACTCCCAGACCAAGTGCCTCCAGAGTGTCCTGGAGGAAATGGAGCTCATGCGGAGCTCCAGGGATGGGCAGATTGAAGAAGCCATCAGGTTCAGTCAGGAGCTGGAGAAGGAGCTGAAGAGCTCTCAGGAAGCTCTGGTCAGCCTGGAAGATTGCAACCGTCACCTGAAGAGGGAGCAGGCAGAGATGAGGAGGAAAGTGGAAGAGGCCAGACACGCTGTCCTGAACAGTCTTGGCAAAGTGAAGGAGCTGGAAGTGAGAGCTAAGGAGGTGCCACATCTGCAAATACACATCCAGCAGCTGGAATCACAACTGCAGCACGACAGGTAGGTTGGAGTCTGACAAAAAGTGCCTATAAAATCAGTGTTGGGACACAAGTGAGTTTGAGAATCTCTGGCTGGGGCTTATTAGATATCTCCAAAACACCTTGTAAAATCTGGCCAGAGGGAAATTAAAAGCTGCTCATCCATTTTCTTGGTTGGGTCTTTAGGAGATCTAGGAGTCTTCCAGGCCAAAGTCAGGATGCTGATCTACAGAGAGCTGAAGTCACTCCTCAGACACACAACAACAGGACTCAGCATGGTAATGCTTCAGGAAAGCCCCAACACAAACTGCTGACACTCCTTCAGAAACCATTGTCAACACACTTCTTTCGCTGCCTTTCCTGGTCCGTAGGTCCCATCCCAAGCCAGCTGTAATCAGATGGCTGACTCTCCATTTCATATTCAAGCTCTTCAGCTTGTCCTCAGAACTGGGGAAAAGCACACAAGGACAACTTCTGGCCTGTGGTTTGAAACTTGCTGTGACTTCATTGCTTCTTCACTGAGAGAACAGGCAATAGAGGAGAGAAGCTGAAACGTTCCTAAACCCACAAAAGAGTAGAGTGGGAATCTCAACAAAAAACACTAGCCAACTGAACCCCACTTTTGTAGTGGCATTAACAAATCCTTCCAGAAGTTAGAAAGGTGGTCACAAATTTAATAGTTCACTGCTTTTGTTGCTTTTAATCTCAGACCAAACTTGCACTCACCGGTGGTTATTAAGTGTTAGTCATCTCTGCCCAAGTTTCAGACTGACCTATGCAATAAAATCTAGTTTATATTTCCACTGACCCAAAGCAAAACCAGTATTTCTAGACATATTTTTACTTACACTACTAAATCTAGTATTTTAATAAATTGCATCTTCTGAAGTCCTTGCCTCTTCCTAAACTCACACTTCCTCTGTTTGCTTATAAGAAGAATTCATAGTGAGTTATTTGTGGCATCCTTGCTATTGTACTGTTTTATGAAGTGAGGAAATTCTAAAAATAACCATTTTGTCCAGTGTCTTTCTGCCAGCATTTGTATGTTAATACATGCATGGTTGCAGAAGATCAAAGAAAATAGAAGCATTTCTTTAAACGTTCATAGGATTTAAAAACCACTGCGAGGGCACGTAACATTCAAGGTGACTGTCAGGGGTCTCTGGAGGAGTGACACAAGTCCTGGTGCTAAAAGGGATCACACAGCTTGTCAGGGCTGTCACCTTCTCCTTGGCATGAGCACCAAAGATCTAAGATGGGTTCTTGTCCTGTGGAATTGCTTTTCCAAAGTACGATGAAGGATAAAAAAAGATCACCTTGAAACAGGTTAAAGGCAATGAACAACATCCACTGGCCTTGCAGTGCAGGAACTTCATGGGTTACATCAAAACAAAGAGTGCAAATTTAGAAATGTAAATGACATGTTTCTTGTAAGACAACCTTCATTTGTAATACCTACTTTTAAATTGCATGCTAATTTAAAGTGAGTGTCAAGCTCAGGAATGGTGCTGGACTGACCATTTGGGAACTACACCCCTTTTTTAGCCCTGTGGCACTTTAGCAGAGGCCCAGGCCAGCTTCCACCCCTTGAGATTCTCTGTTGGCCACAAAGCACCTGCAGCTCCCCGTCCAGTGAAACAGCTCTTGGTGCAAACAGTGTAACTCAGAGATGCATAATGATAATTGGGACTTGCATGCCTGTGCTCATATTCCGTAACACATGGAATCCCATCGCTCCACATGTTCCCAGAGTGGCACAAGAGGTGCCCAAACTGGCACAAAATGGTGAATAAGCAGTGCAGGGCTGTGTGTTAGGGTGGGGAAAGTGTTCAGCAGCAGCTCTGCCCCACACAGCCTTGGCTGTCCCAGCTTGTCCCACTCCCTCTGCTTGCTCCCACCGGTGCTCAGGCAGCCCAGAGGCCTCCTGCTCCGAGAGAATCACCTTCTGATGTGCAGGAGCCCTCATCCATGGGTGTGGCTCGGGTGAGCTGCTGGGAGTGCTTGGTGAGGGGAAGAGATGGGTTGGCTGAGGCATGGAGAGGGAGGGACAGCTGGGAATCCACAGGGTTCTGTCACTTGGCAAGAGTGTCATTGCCCTGTTGGTTAAGTCAGGTTTTGTTTCAGTTGCTGTACTGTTAAAGCCTGCCTGTGTTTCAGTCACCTTTCTAGTGAACAGTTTTCTCCCCTGCCAGCTGCCACACAGAGTTTGTGAGCAGGGTCTGGAGTTGGCAAGAGCTAATGCTGCAAGGTAGGGCTGGAGAGGAACGGGGGGGATTTGGGTGATCTGCAGAAAGCACTGACAATTGCAGATATCTCTCCTGAGAATTCACCCTGACTGGCTTGGTGAGCCACAGGCTTCCTCCAGCTAAAGTCCAATTTCTTCCAGAGAGGATCATATTCAAGAATGAGTCCAAGCTATGAGCTTTACACACTGTTCCTGTTTATAGTTTCATATTTATCGAGGAAATGCTTTCTTCTTTTAGGTTCAGATTTTAAAAGCTCTTTTATTATTCAAATCCCTCTTCTAGACCTTCATCTGAGACCTACTTGCAATCACTGATCTAAAATCCCAACCATGGCCTTGAGTTTTCCTCTGAAGTTCCAGTGGTGGTTTAGAAGGGCCTGGTCTTCCTCTGGGAATGCAGTAGGAAAACGGCTGCTGTGGTGTCCCAAAACCTCAGATTCTGTCTGGATAGGAATGCTTGGCTCCTCCCCTGGGTGGAGCTTCTTCCGATGGGATGATGGAATTTTATCAGCCATGCAGGGACACTCGCTGGCCCATTAACAGAAAATATCTCCTGGATGGAGGATGGGTTTGTGGAAGAGATAAAGAAAACTGTCTCATGAAGAGAAGATACCTGCCCCACCTCTTAACAGATGGCAAATAGAATACACACCTATTGTACAACCCAGCACAGGGAGGCACCTCCAGCTCTCCTGTCCAGCAGCACCATCAGGACACTGAGTTCCCAGTGTCCAGGGGGGTTTCGCGGTCACCCTGAGGGACACCACTGGTCACTGACATCCATCAGGCCTCTGAGCCATTGACCACAACCCCCTGTCTGTGACCTGCCAGGCAATTCCTCATTCTCCAAACTGTGCCTCCATCAGATCCACAGCTCACCAAGGGAGGGACAAGGATGCTGGGCAAGGCTGATGTGTCCAGGGCATTACAGAAGTCCAGGCTGGTGGCATCTCTAGCTCTTCCCTTGTGCACTGAGGCAGCCACTCCTTCATGGAAGGCCTCTGGCTTGGTCAGGCAGCACAGACACACCCTGTGCTCCTCAAGGTTTCCTTTGGCATATCAAAGCATTGAAGAGGCTGGGTGGTTTTCCCTGCTGTTTTATTGACTGACTGTGCCCTTTGAGGACCACAAGAGGAAGCAGAGCCTTAAATTGCACATGAAGAGCAAATGCTGAAGTAAAGGCTTCACCTGGGCTGTGAAACCAAAGGGCTGTGTTAGCCATGGCCACCCCAAGGTGCCAAACTTCCAGCTGGGAAGCTGCTGACAGGAGGGAATGTGGCACTTGTCTCCAGCCAGAGATCACTCACTCCTCAGCATCTTGGGCTGGAGCTGACAGTGCCTGAGGAGCTCAGGAATCCTTGGATGTGATCTCCTGTGCCAGTGCCCAGAACACAGAGCAGTGAGCTCGACTTGGGGGGACAGGCCCAGCCCTTGGACACAACTGCCAGGCAGAACAAGCTCCCTCCCCAGGAAGGAAAATTCCAGTGCTGAGGTCAGTCCCCACCAAGGCCATGAGGTCACAGCAGGATTGAGAGATCAGAGCAGGCTCTGAGGTCAGAAAAGGCTCTGGGGTCACGGAGCCCTGTGGTTCTAGAGCATCACATTGTCCAGCTCCCGTGCCCAACACACCGGGAAGGGATCCACAGCAGCCTCGCAGGCCCACTGCTGCTTCCACGCCCTCTGCCTCAGGGAAACTGACACTGAAAAGGGGTTGGATAAGGCTGTGGGAGCCAGATGTGAATGGACAAGGCCAAAGCTGCACAGGGGCCAGATGGGAACTCTGGGTTGGCTCCTGGTATCTCTCCACCCTCTCTGCTGAATCATCCATGGAAAGGAAAAAGGCCCAGCCCCAGGCCCGTGGGGGCCCTCTCCCTCCCCCAGAGGAAACCCTCCCTAAAGGCCTGGGGAAAACCATGCCCAGCGCTTCCCGGGGAGCAGGGAGCGCTGTCCCGGGACAGGGGAGCCAGGCTGCCGGCTCATCTGCTCCCCGCGCTGGCAGCGGAGCAGCCTGGGCAGCCCTGGCAGGCAGGGCCACGGCCAGGAGGAGCAGCAGGAAGAGGCGCAGAGCAAGGGCCATGGTGCCTTGCCCTCTGCCAGTCGCGCAGCTCTTGCTGCCACCGCTGTCCTGACACCGCTGTGCCAACGCCAGCACCGCTGCTGCCACCGCCGCTGCTGCTGCAACAGTTGTGCTCAAGGACTGACTGGTGGCTCCTTGTGCTGCTGTGTGACCACGGGGCTCTGGGACCAAACATAACACTCAGGGAGCAGCAACAGTGCTGAACCATCTTCTGTGTGCGTCCACCATGCGTCCCTGGGTGAAAAGATGAGGCCTGTGGGGCAAATCCCCACTCTGCTCCTAAGAGATCTGGGGCTGCCCCAGGCCCAGTGTCTGTCGAGCTCTGAGCTGATGCCTCAGGCTCTGAAGCACTTCCGTCAGAGTCCAGCCTCACTGCACTGTTCTCAAGGCAAGCACCTACTGAAGGCTTCCCTCTTTTCCTGGGCATGCCACTGGAGGAGGTGCAGGCCCAGATGATCCCACATAGGATAAGCCGTGAATAGTAGGGATTAGGAGCCCAGATCTCCTTTCACAAGTTGCTTGGCTCTTCTGGAGATTCACAAGAGCACCTGTGGAGAGAGGAGGTGGCTGAGGCCCCAGCTGCCAGTGGCACACAGGGACCCTCCTGCACAGCAGGGCCCAGAGCTGGCAAGGCTCCCCAGCACGGCTGGAGCTGCTGGCACAGCTTGGCCCAGCTGCACAGCTGCCCCTCACGGCCCCGGCGAGCAGGGGACGGCTCTGGGCAGGGTCCCTGGCCAGGAGCGGGCCCCAGAGCGCCTCTGCCTTTTCAGGGCAATTCTTGTCCCTGCTCTTTCTCCTCCCCACCGTGCTCTGCCTCTGCCCTGTAGCCCCGGGTGCCTCCTGTGCCGCAGGGCACGGCCGCGGCTGTAAATGCGTTGGGCTGCAGCACAGGGCCAGGGCGTAGCGAGGCCCTTGTTGCACCTGCCGCGCTGCTCGGCAGCCCCATGGCAGCCCGGGCCCGCGGCCCTTCCCCGCCGGGGCCGCAGCTGGCCCGACAGGGGCGCGGCGGCTCCTGAGGCCCCGCCCGGCCCCCAAGGATGGGCCCTGCCCGCCCGCCGGGCCCGCAGCCCGGGCCCAGGGCTTTGCGGGAAGCTCCCTGCCGACTCTGCCCAACCTCGACCGACAGTGGCCCTTTGCTGCGCTGAAAAGACTGAAAATCCCCGCAGCACAGCGCATGAGGGACTCCTGCAAACCTCCCTAGAGACCATCAATACTCCTTTGTGCCTCATGAGGGATCCCTGCAACCCCAGCAGAGTTCCCAGAATATCCCCGTGTGCCTCATGAGGGATCCCTGCACCCCACAGCACAGATCCCAAAATATCCCTGTGTGCTTCAGAAGGAATCCATGCACACCAATGCACAGACCCCAAAATATCCCTGTGTGCCTCACAAAACAGCCCAGCCTCCTGCCCACCTTAGCAAGAACTTGGCTCCTCTCCAGGCCATGATGGCAAGCACTAAACCGCCACATTCATCCCAAGGAAGTCAAGCCCCTGCCAGCCTTACAGATGTCTCCAGTCACCTGTGTACCATAGAAAAGATCCCAAATCCTCTAAGAACCTCATGAGGAACCCCATCCACAAGCACCACTTACAAAGGACCCAAAGCCCCGCGTCTCTTACTGCAACACCCGACAGGCACAACACCCCCTCTCCAGCTCGTGTGCCGCACGACGGAGCCCGGTCATCTGCCAGCCTTACACGGGTCCCCCGTCACCTGCATGCCATAGAAAAGCCCCACTAGTCATTAACTCTAGCCAGCAGTGTGTTCCCTGACAGAAGCCAATTCCCTTCTGGGAATCAGGAACTCGTGCTGTGGGGCCGGCTGCACCTGTGGGAGCAATGGGGAGTGTGAGCCCGTGCTGGGCTGCGCTGCTGAGCTGGCAGCACGGTGGATCCGGGCAGGACGCTCTCCGTTTCCCCCAGAGCTGGGCCCTGCAGGCACCTTGGCGCCCCTGGGCAGCGGCTGTGCCACCCAACAAAGCCCAGCAGGCCGGGAGGAGAGCCCAGGGGCAGCGCAGCTGCTTGGGCAGGCGCTGCTTCGAGGGACGGGGGCCAAAGCCATCCCTGAGCAGCCACTGCCAGCCCTGGCCCTGGCCCCCTGCTCTCAGAAAGTTTCCAACAAATCCACCAATAAATTCCAGGTTACCTCTGTGAATTGCACACTACAGTTTCCTTCGTTTTTTCCCAATACCTGGAGGTTCCTGTATATAGTGTTGGTCTTGAGGATCTCGGATTCTTTTCAGTCTTTTTTTTGTATTGAGACAGATGAAGCAGCCTTACTGGTTTTAGTTTTGGCAGGTCAGGTTTTTTTCTTAGCATGATGATTTAGTTATTATCTACATGTAAACTTATTTTTATTTATGGTTTTTTTGTTCCCCAAGCTATTATTTTGTCAATCTGTCATCCAGTTCTTAGTGAATGTTCCATATATGAACAATTTTTAATCTCTCTGTATAGGAATATAACAATCTCAGAAAGCTGTATTTTTAATTTTGATGACAATCTTTCTCCCCACTCCCAGCTTCTACCATGATCCTTTTTGAAACATCCCTGAGGATAGGTAGAGTTATTTGGGAAATGCATGGCTTTACCTGGGAATGGATTACTATTAGTTTTTGTGCTATAAACCAGCATTTCTTCAAGCTTCACACCACACCTGTCTGAATTAAAACAATGCTTGTGAGGAAGATGAAGAGCTTACACCTCAGAAATTAAAATTCCTGGGAGAAGGAGGAAGAAGAAAGGGTAAAACCCTGTTTCACAGGCTGTTTTTTCACTTCTACTACGCTAGAATATGGTAGACTACACCTGTCTTCAAATGTCATTTAATTCCAGAACAACTCTCTACAGTGCCAGACACCAGGACAAATTACTCCAGACTTGGCCTCCCAATGCATCAGCTTTCATTCTCGTGAGATGTAGGCCTTCATTACAGTCTGATAAGAGCAAATCCACAGAGCAACCTTGCCACCGTGTGAATGGCAAGAAGAATTTCCTTGTGAACAGATGAATATGTCCCACTCAATCATGAACAAAATTTGCCTTGACTTGGAAGAAAGTAGACAAGGAGCCATGCAGTATTTGGGTTTTATCCAGTGACAAATGGGGCAAGAAGCTGTCACAACTTACCTTGTGTTCTACAGAACACAAGCACAGATACAGCCAATAATGCACCCACATGAAGGGACCTTCAGGACATTCCTTTATTTCTTAACAAGGAACGGGCAGCAAAATGCTGGCATTTATCTGAACTGGAAGCCGTGCTCCTCTCCTGTTTCTCCTTGAGCACACTGTGTGTTATTTGCAGATTTCACTGCCCAGCCCAGGAACCCTGTCGTGGCCAATTGCTAAATGACACAAGTACCAAAATACAGGAGCCACATAATCACCCCAGCACTAATCCAGCACTGCTTTGATGGTGCACAGGAGCACAGACTGGCTTGGCTTGGAAGGGACATTTAAAGGCCATCTAGTCCAATGCAGTCCCTGCAGTAAGCAGGGACACCTTTATCTAGGTCAGCTTGCTCAGAGCATGAGCTTGAATGTCTGCAGGGATGGATGTCCACCTCGCTGGGAAACCTGTGCCAGGGTTTCCGAACCTCCAGTGCAAAAAATGGATTTCTTTTGTGTGGTCTGAATCGACCCTCTTTTAGATTAAAACCATTCCCCTTGGTCTGGCAGAAAAGGCTCTACTAAAAATTCTGTCCCATCTCTTTTACAAGCCCGCTTAAGGTCCTGAAAGGCAGCAGTCAGGTGTCCCTGGAGTCTTCTCTCTTCCAGGCTGAACACCGCCAGCTCTCCCAGCCTGTCTCCAAAGCAGAAGGGCTCCAGCCCTCCAAGCATTTGTCCCTCCTCTGGACTAGATCCAAGAGGGCCATGTCCTTCCTGCGTGGGGAGCCCAGAGCTGGATGCAGTACTCTGTCATGGTAGAGATGGAGACAATACAAAGAAACACACTGCGTTTCCAGAAGGCTTCAAACCCTGTTTTTATTCTAGCATGCATGCTTGTTCTACATTCTTACAAAGCTCATAACTTTACACTTTGCTCATTGATCACGAGAGACAAGCAAAGTGCTCCTTGGAATAGGCAGTGGCACGTTTCTCTTATTTATCCTTCTTTCTTTCTTGGTTTCTATGTCAACGACCTTGGTAGGAAATTCAGGGGCAAAACATGGATCCTCTTGTCAAACATCTCAATGGCTCAAAGAAGTCCCTGTAAAACCTCTTCTGTAGCGGACACTTAGATGGCTAAGGCACCGTAGAGGATGTAAGCCTCTGGAGATAACGAAATGCTGAGTCAGAATAGCTAAGCCTGGAGTCTTCACTTAGGTCCTCTGGCCTAGCTTATCTCTCTGTGACCCTATAGTTTAGTTTTCCCTAACCCTTACAATTGGTCAGTTTTCAATCCCTCCTAACCCTTTATAAGTAGCAACCCTGGCCTATTCTGGATAGAAGAGCCGCCGTCGGAACCCTTCACGAACCCCCTGCAAATAAACCATCATGGAATCTCCGAGGCTGCCTTTTCCTCTCACTCCGTCTGCTTTGTGGAAACCACTGAGGCCACCACTTGAGCAAGCAAAGAGCTGAAATTATAAAAGAGCTGAAAATCACTAAGAGCTGATAATCATGGTGCTTGCTGAGGTTTCAGGCTATAGGGCACTTAGGCTTTGGACACTCGGCATGCTGAAGGCTGAGCTGCCTGGCCCGAGACTGCTCACCTGAAGGAACCCTGGACCCGTCTCGTTATCCAGCTAGAAGAGGCCCAGTGGTGGAACACTCTTCCACAGTACTCAGGTGGAGTCTCACCAGAGCAGAAGGGTGGAATCACCTCCGTCAAGCTGCTGGGCACTCTCCTTTGGATGCACATGGCTGGCTCCTGTCCAGCCTCTCATCTAGCAGCACCGCCAAGTCCTTCTTGGCAGGGCTGCTCTCCATCCCTTCATGGCCCAGCCTGTGAGATCAGCTGGGCTGGGACTGTGTCACAACCCTTGGACAGAGCAGCTGGGCAGGATGAGCTCCCTGCCAAAGAAGTCCCCACACAACTCCACCCTGGCCATGAGGTCACAGCAGGCTCTGAGCTCACAGAGGTGCCAGAGCCCCGTGGTTGCACAGCAGCACAAGGAGCCACCAGTTGTCCTTGAGCACAACTGTTGCGGCAGCAGCGGCGGTGGCAGCAGCGGTGCTGACATTGGCACAGCGGTGTCAGGACAGCGGTGGCAGCAAGAGCTGCGCGACTGGCAGAGGGCAAGGCACCATGGCCCTTGCTCTGCGCCTCTTCCTGCTGCTCCTCCTGGCCGTGGCCCTGCCTGCCAGGGCTGCCCAGGCTGCTCCGCTGCCAGCGCGGGCAACAGGTGAGCCGGCAGCCTGGCTCCCCTGTCCCGGGACAGCGCTCCCTGCTCCCCGGGAAGCGCTGGGCATGGTTTTCCCCAGGCCTTTAGGGAGGGTTTCCTCTGCGGGAGGGAGAGGGCCTCCACGGGCCTGGGGCTGGGCCTTTTTCCGTTCCAGGGATGTGTCACAGGGCCTCCAAAGAGGGTGGAGAGTTACCAGGAGCCAGCCCAGAGCTCCCCAGGCCCCTGTGCAGCTTTGGCCTTGTCCATTCCCATCTGGCTGCCACAGCCCGACCTGAGCCCCTTGCAGTGCCCAATTCCCAAATGCAGAGGGGGATCCCAGCACACCATGGAAATGTTTTGATCTTTGCTCTCTTCTAGATTGGGATCATGACATGGCTTATATAGAAAATCTGGTGAATGACAGTTTGAAGAATCTAGAGCATGGTGGAGGCAAGTTCTCTGTGTGCCTTCCCTGACAAAATGATCACTGTCCATGTGGCAAGAGCTCACTCATGTGCCCTTTCCCTTAATACAAGCTCAGGGTGGAAGGAGACTGGACATCTTGCCCTGCTCCCTTCTGGAGCCCTGAGTGATCCCACAGGATGGCTCTCAATGGGAGGAAGGAGCATTTAGCTGTCCATTTCCTCCCATGTGCAATGCCAGTGTGTCCTTCCGTGTGCCCTGTGCAGCCACAGAGAAGAGCAGAGAGGGAAGGGGCCGGGCCCAGGGCTGTGCCCCGGGGCTGAGCCTTTCACAGCTCCTGTGCCGGCCCCAGGGAGCCTGAGCTGCTCCTGCTGCCACTGCCAAGCCCTGGCCCTGCCTGGGGCTTGGTTTGGAGCTGCTGGCAGATCCAGGGAGTCCTTTCCGCCCCAACTGCCCCACAAAGGGCTCTTCCATCCCAGTGTGGAGCCACTGCAGGCACGTGGTCCCCCTGGCCCTGCTGTGAGTGCAAGGCAGAGCCCAGGGAGTGCTTGGAGGGCACCAATCACCCAGGTGCCCTCACTGCCACTCGGGCCTGAAGGAGAAATGGATCTACTTTCCATTAAGGTCCTCCTAGATGGAAATATCAAGACACAGGAGATGAGAAATCCTTGGAGGCAGCCAAACACCTGGACCAGATGCTGAGTGACCTGGAGAGGCGCCGTGGTGGGTGCATTCCCTCAGCCTTGTCCTGGGGCTCAGCAGCCGGGGGCTTTGGCTGCACATCTGGACATGCCATGCCCGGCACAGTGGGAAGTGATCCATGGCAGCCTCGCTGCCCCGCAGCTGCTTCCACGCCATGCAGGGCTGTTCCCCAGCCTGGCCTGGCTGCAGCTTCTCCCCAGCCTCTGCAGAAAGGCATTTGCCATCAGCTCACAGGGAGCCCAAATGCACCATGGGCCATACATGCCCTGAGATCCCCTGCAATTTCCCAGTTTCCACGCAGGTCAGATGTAGGGACTGTTTCAGTGAGGGAGGGCCCTGGCCCAGCTCCAATAACCTGGCCATTTTCCTGATCCTTATCTATGACTTTGACAAGTATTGTCTCCTGAATTTGCCACCTCCTGAAATGCTGAATGAATCTGATCCAGCTGTACTTTTCCCTTTCTGAAGTGATGTCGCAAAAGTCCGTGCAGAAGGCACCATATCCTATAGGAAGCAATGGCTCTGTGCCAGCCCCTGCTGCAGGAAAGCTGGAGGCACCAGACACGGGCAAAGGCACCGGAGGTAATTGCTGTGCCAGGCTCAGCCCTCGGTGGGGCTGGGTGGCAGCAGCTCTTCCCCCAGGGCCTGCCCTTGCACAGCCCAGCAGCAGCCAAAGCTGGAGGCGCCTCTGGAGGCTTGGAGGCCTCTGGAGCTCGTTCACAGCCCCGGGGAAACGGGGCTCGTGCACCAACGTCCCTCCCGCTGCAGCTACTGAAGAGCTGGCGCTGAGAGCCCAGAGGCCCAAGGCACAGGAGCAGCCCCGAGCGGGAGCCCTGCCGCGAGCCCAGGGCCAGAGCCAGCGCTGGCTCCCGACTGGGCAGGGGCTGCACTGGGTCCTGACAGGGCCTGGCTCTGTGCCCTGGGGCTGGGGGAGCTGTCCCGGGGCAGGGAGGGCCAGGGCTGGCAGTGGCTGCTCAGGGATGGCTTTGGCCCCTGTCCCTCTCAGCAGCGCCTGCCCAAGCACCTGCGCTGCCCCCGGGCTCTCCTCCCGGCCTGCTGGGCTTTGTTGGGTGGCACAGCCGGTGCCCAGGGGCGGCAAGGTGCCTGCAGGGCCCAGCTCTGGGGGAAACGGAGAGCGTCCTGCCCGGATCCACCGTGCTGCCAGCTCAGCAGGGCAGCCCAGCACGGGCTCACACTCCCCATTGCTCCCACAGAAGTGCTTGACAAGTCAGACACCAACGCCCAGAATCCACGGAATACCCCAAGACTTTTCTGCCCCCAGGATGTGCGCAGGTCCTGTATGATAGGCACAGTAGTCACACTGTTCACTGTGCCACTTTCCATGGTGCTGTGTTATGTTGGCTTCCGGTGGTGGAAGGAAAAGAAACGGTAAGTTGTTGTTGATCTCTACCCTCCAGCTTCTTTAAAGGCTGCTCATACTCAGTTAACATTCCCAGGGAGGCTGCAGTGGAGTTGTGGCCAGTCCATGACTGTCCAAATGACTCTGCTGAGGGTTCTGCTGCTGCCCAGTGCTTTCATTGGCCTCTGAATTGCTGGGCCTTGTCCTGGGGGGCCGGCTGGGGCTGCAGCCAGGGCTGGCTCCCACTGAGGCTACATGGCCAAGAGCAGCCCCAGGGGCACAGGGCAGAGGCAAAGCACGGTGGGGAGGAGAAAGAGCAGGGAGGAGATTGCCCTGGAAAGGCAGAGGCGCTCTGGGGCCCGCTCCTGGCCAGGGACCCTGCCCAGAGCCGTCCCCTGCTCGCCGGAGCCGTGAGGGGCAGCTGTGCAGCTGGGCCAAGCTGTGCCAGCAGCTCCAGCCGTGCTGGGGAGCCTTGCCAGCCCTGGGCCCTGCTGTGCAGGAGGGTCCCTGTGTGTCACTGGCAGCTGGGGCCTCAGCCACCTCCTCTCTCCACAGTCGCGCTGCCGCTGCTCCAGCATCCCGGCCAAGAAGGCATGCCTCTCCCTCTCCCCCAGAGAGCCCAGAGACCCTCGGTTTTGACAGCTCTCACACGTGGCCTCGGCAGCAGCAGCTGCCCAAGAAAGCAGAGCACCAGCCCTCCGTGCCTCCCCCACGGCCCCCCAGCCCGGCCCTGAAGCGGAAGCCTCCTGAGATCCCCCCACCTCCTCCCCTCCCGAGCTCACCACCCTGGTCCAGCTAGGACTGCAACTGGCCAGCCACGCAGGGCTTGGGCCACCAACAGCTGGGGGCACCTGCTCTCCTCTACAAACAGCACGTGTCACCTATGGGCAACAGCCAGACTCAGTTTTCATACTCTTCGACCTTCAACAAGAAGGGCTGAAGATTTTCCCATGCCCTTTCTCATCCTTTACCACTTTGATTTTCATACAGCTTGGAGCTGGTCGCATCCCTTAAAGACTTTTCTAGCTCTGCATGTTTTACGTTACCTGAAGAAAAAAAAAATAAAAAAAATTCTTTGGTTTAAATTTCATTTTTAGTGTGGTTAGGCCGCTCACATTTTGAGCAATTAATTTTCTATGGTACTTCTTCTTCCCTTTTCATTGCTATCTATAAAAAGTTCATCTGGACATAAAAATCACCAGAATTACTGAGATTTACCTCAAAGCCCAGAGGAGAATCTAGCACAAAATATTCTCCCTGTGTACTGCACAACAAGAAATATTCAGAGGAAGACATAGTGGCAGCTGAGGCTCTTTGAATTCCCAGAATACTGAGCCTGCAGAGGAGGCAGACAGCCCTGGCAGTGGCTGAGGGGACTTTTCCTCACAGACTCCTCTGAAAGTGTGTCAGGCTCCTCCTGAGCTACAAACAATTCTCCATTCCTCAACAAAGCTACTCAGGTTCTTATCTTAAAGAGCAAAAGCAAATGTGGTCAGAAATTTCTCATCAAAGCCTGTTTGCAGAGAAACCCCACCATATGTGAGCAAATATTTCTTAGCATCAGTTCACTCAGAAGAAAGCCAACCCTGAATTGAGCAGCGCTTTAAATGAGGTTGAATTCTCTTTCCTCACCTATCATCCAGATTGGTTTGCCTCTTTTTTGTCCTAGAGAGAACATTAGAACGATTTGCTCTTGGCAGGACTCCTTGCATGGCTCCCAAACTGGTTGCTGTTCACCACGCCTTGCCTGGGCTCTTAATGCAGCCTGTTAGCAGCACCTGACATTGCCACCCTGTTCAGCCCTTGGGCACGGCTGGTGCCACGGTCCCCTCCTGGCTCCTGGCATGTCCCTGCTGGTGGAGGAGCCCTGCTGGTGCTGCTGCCTGCGGTCCTACTCCGCAGCCAAAGAGAGACTAAAGTCACTGCTTCGGGCAGCTCGTTTGAACGAGTTTAACGCTTGCTCACCTCTGTCCCAGACCTCTTCAAACCCACCCAGCAACACCATAAAGTCACCTCATCTACAGAGGTGAGCAGGTCTGAGCGAACAGAAGGTCGGCTTTCATGCACATTGGGATTTTAATTTAGTGGAAGCACTCACTCGTTCACAAGCCTTACTTGTCAAAGTGGATTGTGCGATGCTCTTGTGTTGCTTGTGTTAAAGAGAAACCAGAAGGGAGAAATGAGTTAAGAAATTGAGAAAGACACTTGGGGCGCAGGCTTGGCAGCCAAACGGAGCAGGGTGGCAGCCGGCCGCTTTGCCGGAATCCCCTTTCGTGCCGGACAAAGGCGGACGCGGCTCCGCTGCGGGGCGAGCCGGGCGCTCGGCGAGCGGCGCTGGAGCGGCGGCGGCCCCGCCCCGCCCGTCCCGCCCCGCCGCGGGCCGGGGCCGAGCGCTCGGCCGGGCGGGAGCTCAGGATGCTCGGGCAGCGCCGCGGGCCGGGCGGGCGCGATGGAGCCGCCTGAGGGCTGGGACCCCTACGGGCGGCCGGCCCGGCGCACGCAGTGGCTGGTCAGCGCCCTCGCCTACCACTACGGGCTGGACCGCGGCGTGGAGAACGAGATCGTCGTGCTGGCCACCGGCCTGGACCAGTACCTGCAGGAGATCTTCCACCACTTGGACTGCGCCGGTTCGGGCCGCATCCCCGGCGAGGACTTCCGCACGCTGTGCCAGGTGCTGGGGCTGGAGGAGGCGGCGGAGCCCGAGGAGTGCGCGGGGCTGTGGGACGGGCTCTCGGCCGAGCTCACCTTCCGCCAGTTCCACGCGCGGCTCTGCGGCCACTTCAGCACCCGCGCGGGGCCGCGGCTGCCGCTGGGCCGGGAGAGCGAGCACATCGAGACCCAGATCCGCCTGCGCAGCCCCCGCCGCCGCCGCCGCACCGAGCCCGCCGGCCGCGGAGCCGCGGGCAGCGCCGAGCGGCGGCCGCCGGGGCCCTGCTCCCGGGAGTGCTACGAGGAGACCGTGGCGCTGGAGCAGGCCGAGGACCGCATGGCCAAGCTGGAGGAGGAGAACGGCAGCCTGCGGGAGCTGGTGGAGGACATGCGCGCCGCCCTGCAGAGCAGCGATGCGCGGTGCCTGGCGCTGCAGGTGAGTCCGGGCCGGCTTCTGCACCGGCCTCCCGGGGGCGGCTCGGCTGGCCCCGAGTGCTTCAGGAGAGATGCTGCTCTCGCAGAATCAGTGTTTATAACCCCTCCACTGCCAGACTGAGACCGAAGTTGCTCGTTCATCCTCGGCATTAACTTTTTAGCAAAGTTTAGTTACAGGGAGGCTTTAAGCAGGAATGTATGGCACCGGTGTACCATCAATATAGTTGTGGTGAGCACTCTGTTAAAAGTGTAGGGCAGTTCAGCTTAACAAACCCAGGTGTACAATGCTGCTGCTGCTTCTACTGCACGTGCAGTCAGGATGTGCTGATACCATGTGCTGGATGTACACCAGTGCAGGGTTTTTCTTGAAGTGAGAAAGAACTTTTGGAGTCCTGCCTGCACAAGCACAAGCAGTGTCTCAGTGAGAAGTTCCTGTAAGGAACATTAGAAGGATGTTTTCCTTAGAGTGTGGTCACAAGAGTTCAGAGTTGGAGCCAGCTCTGCAGGCAGGCTGATGAATAGTCTGGGGCTCCTGTGCACAGCCCCATTAATTCCAGGGCTGGTTCTGCTGTACACACACTTAACAGCAGTTAAATTCCTCTGGCATGAAATAGCATGGAACAGGCAGAGCAGGGAAGGGCAGCATGGACCCATTGTTGTGGCAGGTCTCACCAGGTGGGATTTGATACTAACACAGCACTCACAGAACTCTGCTCCATCTGGGACACTTCCACTTGCAGTAGATGACTGCTGTCTTCACAATGTCCAGCAAGGCAGGTCAGAGACACTTTTACCATTTTCCTCTGGAAAAGGGAAAGGAAATCAGCAGCAAACACAAAGTCACCAGTCAGAGGTCCCAGGAAGAATGGAAACGACAAAGAGGAGAGCTCCAGAACACCCCCAGCTGCTCTCTGCTCTCTTCTTCTGAACACAACTTCATTGGAAATATCTTTTTCAGCAGACTGCCTGACTCCTGAGTACAGACCATAGTAATGACATGAAAACTACTCCGAAACTTGTGCAATAACATGGTAATGTGTAGTTTGAAAATTAATTGCATAGCTAGGTATTAAAAACTACTTTTCAGAGATTGTTTCCTTGTCTTTGTATTTGGCAAAGTTAGTTGCTGATCAACTCTATGTGACTGAAACAAAAAAAAACCAAACCAACAAAGCACAATCCAGCCCTTTCCAGTCTTCATTAAAACCCATCAATTTCTCCCTGCTTTGTGCTCCTGGTCATTGCAGGTGGGACTGCGGAAGAGCCATGCCAGCCATGCAGAAGGAGGATCCTGCTTCATAGGGAGAAAGACACCATTAACACAGAAGCACTCCCAGACCAAGTGCCTCCAGAGTGTCCTGGAGGAAATGGAGCTCATGCGGAGCTCCAGGGATGGGCAGATTGAAGAAGCCATCAGGTTCAGTCAGGAGCTGGAGAAGGAGCTGAAGAGCTCTCAGGAAGCTCTGGTCAGCCTGGAAGATTGCAACCGTCACCTGAAGAGGGAGCAGGCAGAGATGAGGAGGAAAGTGGAAGAGGCCAGACACGCTGTCCTGAACAGTCTTGGCAAAGTGAAGGAGCTGGAAGTGAGAGCTAAGGAGGTGCCACATCTGCAAATACACATCCAGCAGCTGGAATCACAACTGCAGCACGACAGGTAGGTTGGAGTCTGACAAAAAGTGCCTATAAAATCAGTGTTGGGACACAAGTGAGTTTGAGAATCTCTGGCTGGGGCTTATTAGATATCTCCAAAACACCTTGTAAAATCTGGCCAGAGGGAAATTAAAAGCTGCTCATCCATTTTCTTGGTTGGGTCTTTAGGAGATCTAGGAGTCTTCCAGGCCAAAGTCAGGATGCTGATCTACAGAGAGCTGAAGTCACTCCTCAGACACACAACAACAGGACTCAGCATGGTAATGCTTCAGGAAAGCCCCAACACAAACTGCTGACACTCCTTCAGAAACCATTGTCAACACACTTCTTTCGCTGCCTTTCCTGGTCCGTAGGTCCCATCCCAAGCCAGCTGTAATCAGATGGCTGACTCTCCATTTCATATTCAAGCTCTTCAGCTTGTCCTCAGAACTGGGGAAAAGCACACAAGGACAACTTCTGGCCTGTGGTTTGAAACTTGCTGTGACTTCATTGCTTCTTCACTGAGAGAACAGGCAATAGAGGAGAGAAGCTGAAACGTTCCTAAACCCACAAAAGAGTAGAGTGGGAATCTCAACAAAAAACACTAGCCAACTAAACCCCACTTTTGTAGTGGCATTAACAAATCCTTCCAGAAGTTAGAAAGGTGGTCACAAATTTAATAGTTCACTGCTTTTGTTGCTTTTAATCTCAGACCAAACTTGCACTCACCGGTGGTTATTAAGTGTTAGTCATCTCTGCCCAAGTTTCAGACTGACCTATGCAATAAAATCTAGTTTATATTTCCACTGACCCAAAGCAAAACCAGTATTTCTAGACATATTTTTACTTACACTACTAAATCTAGTATTTTAATAAATTGCATCTTCTGAAGTCCTTGCCTCTTCCTAAACTCACACTTCCTCTGTTTGCTTATAAGAAGAATTCATAGTGAGTTATTTGTGGCATCCTTGCTATTGTACTGTTTTATGAAGTGAGGAAATTCTAAAAATAACCATTTTGTCCAGTGTCTTTCTGCCAGCATTTGTATGTTAATACATGCATGGTTGCAGAAGATCAAAGAAAATAGAAGCATTTCTTTAAACGTTCATAGGATTTAAAAACCACTGCGAGGGCACGTAACATTCAAGGTGACTGTCAGGGGTCTCTGGAGGAGTGACACAAGTCCTGGTGCTAAAAGGGATCACACAGCTTGTCAGGGCTGTCACCTTCTCCTTGGCATGAGCACCAAAGATCTAAGATGGGTTCTTGTCCTGTGGAATTGCTTTTCCAAAGTACGATGAAGGATAAAAAAAGATCACCTTGAAACAGGTTAAAGGCAATGAACAACATCCACTGGCCTTGCAGTGCAGGAACTTCATGGGTTACATCAAAACAAAGAGTGCAAATTTAGAAATGTAAATGACATGTTTCTTGTAAGACAACCTTCATTTGTAATACCTACTTTTAAATTGCATGCTAATTTAAAGTGAGTGTCAAGCTCAGGAATGGTGCTGGACTGACCATTTGGGAACTACACCCCTTTTTTAGCCCTGTGGCACTTTAGCAGAGGCCCAGGCCAGCTTCCACCCCTTGAGATTCTCTGTTGGCCACAAAGCACCTGCAGCTCCCCGTCCAGTGAAACAGCTCTTGGTGCAAACAGTGTAACTCAGAGATGCATAATGATAATTGGGACTTGCATGCCTGTGCTCATATTCCGTAACACATGGAATCCCATCGCTCCACATGTTCCCAGAGTGGCACAAGAGGTGCCCAAACTGGCACAAAATGGTGAATAAGCAGTGCAGGGCTGTGTGTTAGGGTGGGGAAAGTGTTCAGCAGCAGCTCTGCCCCACACAGCCTTGGCTGTCCCAGCTTGTCCCACTCCCTCTGCTTGCTCCCACCGGTGCTCAGGCAGCCCAGAGGCCTCCTGCTCCGAGAGAATCACCTTCTGATGTGCAGGAGCCCTCATCCATGGGTGTGGCTCGGGTGAGCTGCTGGGAGTGCTTGGTGAGGGGAAGAGATGGGTTGGCTGAGGCATGGAGAGGGAGGGACAGCTGGGAATCCACAGGGTTCTGTCACTTGGCAAGAGTGTCATTGCCCTGTTGGTTAAGTCAGGTTTTGTTTCAGTTGCTGTACTGTTAAAGCCTGCCTGTGTTTCAGTCACCTTTCTAGTGAACAGTTTTCTCCCCTGCCAGCTGCCACACAGAGTTTGTGAGCAGGGTCTGGAGTTGGCAAGAGCTAATGCTGCAAGGTAGGGCTGGAGAGGAACGGGGGGGATTTGGGTGATCTGCAGAAAGCATTGACAATTGCAGATATCTCTCCTGAGAATTCACCCTGACTGGCTTGGTGAGCCACAGGCTTCCTCCAGCTAAAGTCCAATTTCTTCCAGAGAGGATCATATTCAAGAATGAGTCCAAGCTATGAGCTTTACACACTGTTCCTGTTTATAGTTTCATATTTATCGAGGAAATGCTTTCTTCTTTTAGGTTCAGATTTTAAAAGCTCTTTTATTATTCAAATCCCTCTTCTAGACCTTCATCTGAGACCTACTTGCAATCACTGATCTAAAATCCCAACCATGGCCTTGAGTTTTCCTCTGAAGTTCCAGTGGTGGTTTAGAAGGGCCTGGTCTTCCTCTGGGAATGCAGTAGGAAAACGGCTGCTGTGGTGTCCCAAAACCTCAGATTCTGTCTGGATAGGAATGCTTGGCTCCTCCCCTGGGTGGAGCTTCTTCCGATGGGATGATGGAATTTTATCAGCCATGCAGGGACACTCGCTGGCCCATTAACAGAAAATATCTCCTGGATGGAGGATGGGTTTGTGGAAGAGATAAAGAAAACTGTCTCATGAAGAGAAGATACCTGCCCCACCTCTTAACAGATGGCAAATAGAATACACACCTATTGTACAACCCAGCACAGGGAGGCACCTCCAGCTCTCCTGTCCAGCAGCACCATCAGGACACTGAGTTCCCAGTGTCCAGGGGGGTTTCGCGGTCACCCTGAGGGACACCACTGGTCACTGACATCCATCAGGCCTCTGAGCCATTGACCACAACCCCCTGTCTGTGACCTGCCAGGCAATTCCTCATTCTCCAAACTGTGCCTCCATCAGATCCACAGCTCACCAAGGGAGGGACAAGGATGCTGGGCAAGGCTGATGTGTCCAGGGCATTACAGAAGTCCAGGCTGGTGGCATCTCTAGCTCTTCCCTTGTGCACTGAGGCAGCCACTCCTTCATGGAAGGCCTCTGGCTTGGTCAGGCAGCACAGACACACCCTGTGCTCCTCAAGGTTTCCTTTGGCATATCAAAGCATTGAAGAGGCTGGGTGGTTTTCCCTGCTGTTTTATTGACTGACTGTGCCCTTTGAGGACCACAAGAGGAAGCAGAGCCTTAAATTGCACATGAAGAGCAAATGCTGAAGTAAAGGCTTCACCTGGGCTGTGAAACCAAAGGGCTGTGTTAGCCATGGCCACCCCAAGGTGCCAAACTTCCAGCTGGGAAGCTGCTGACAGGAGGGAATGTGGCACTTGTCTCCAGCCAGAGATCACTCACTCCTCAGCATCTTGGGCTGGAGCTGACAGTGCCTGAGGAGCTCAGGAATCCTTGGATGTGATCTCCTGTGCCAGTGCCCAGAACACAGAGCAGTGAGCTCGACTTGGGGGGACAGGCCCAGCCCTTGGACACAACTGCCAGGCAGAACAAGCTCCCTCCCCAGGAAGGAAAATTCCAGTGCTGAGGTCAGTCCCCACCAAGGCCATGAGGTCACAGCAGGATTGAGAGATCAGAGCAGGCTCTGAGGTCAGAAAAGGCTCTGGGGTCACGGAGCCCTGTGGTTCTAGAGCATCACATTGTCCAGCTCCCGTGCCCAACACACCGGGAAGGGATCCACAGCAGCCTCGCAGGCCCACTGCTGCTTCCACGCCCTCTGCCTCAGGGAAACTGACACTGAAAAGGGGTTGGATAAGGCTGTGGGAGCCAGATGTGAATGGACAAGGCCAAAGCTGCACAGGGGCCAGATGGGAACTCTGGGTTGGCTCCTGGTATCTCTCCACCCTCTCTGCTGAATCATCCATGGAAAGGAAAAAGGCCCAGCCCCAGGCCCGTGGGGGCCCTCTCCCTCCCCCAGAGGAAACCCTCCCTAAAGGCCTGGGGAAAACCATGCCCAGCGCTTCCCGGGGAGCAGGGAGCGCTGTCCCGGGACAGGGGAGCCAGGCTGCCGGCTCATCTGCTCCCCGCGCTGGCAGCGGAGCAGCCTGGGCAGCCCTGGCAGGCAGGGCCACGGCCAGGAGGAGCAGCAGGAAGAGGCGCAGAGCAAGGGCCATGGTGCCTTGCCCTCTGCCAGTCGCGCAGCTCTTGCTGCCACCGCTGTCCTGACACCGCTGTGCCAACGCCAGCACCGCTGCTGCCACCGCCGCTGCTGCTGCAACAGTTGTGCTCAAGGACTGACTGGTGGCTCCTTGTGCTGCTGTGCGACCACGGGGCTCTGGGACCAAACATAACACTCAGGGAGCAGCAACAGTGCTGAACCATCTTCTGTGTGCGTCCACCATGCGTCCCTGGGTGAAAAGATGAGGCCTGTGGGGCAAATCCCCACTCTGCTCCTAAGAGATCTGGGGCTGCCCCAGGCCCAGTGTCTGTCGAGCTCTGAGCTGATGCCTCAGGCTCTGAAGCACTTCCGTCAGAGTCCAGCCTCACTGCACTGTTCTCAAGGCAAGCACCTACTGAAGGCTTCCCTCTTTTCCTGGGCATGCCACTGGAGGAGGTGCAGGCCCAGATGATCCCACATAGGATAAGCCGTGAATAGTAGGGATTAGGAGCCCAGATCTCCTTTCACAAGTTGCTTGGCTCTTCTGGAGATTCACAAGAGCACCTGTGGAGAGAGGAGGTGGCTGAGGCCCCAGCTGCCAGTGGCACACAGGGACCCTCCTGCACAGCAGGGCCCAGAGCTGGCAAGGCTCCCCAGCACGGCTGGAGCTGCTGGCACAGCTTGGCCCAGCTGCACAGCTGCCCCTCACGGCCCCGGCGAGCAGGGGACGGCTCTGGGCAGGGTCCCTGGCCAGGAGCGGGCCCCAGAGCGCCTCTGCCTTTTCAGGGCAATTCTTGTCCCTGCTCTTTCTCCTCCCCACCGTGCTCTGCCTCTGCCCTGTAGCCCCGGGTGCCTCCTGTGCCGCAGGGCACGGCCGCGGCTGTAAATGCGTTGGGCTGCAGCACAGGGCCAGGGCGTAGCGAGGCCCTTGTTGCACCTGCCGCGCTGCTCGGCAGCCCCATGGCAGCCCGGGCCCGCGGCCCTTCCCCGCCGGGGCCGCAGCTGGCCCGACAGGGGCGCGGCGGCTCCTGAGGCCCCGCCCGGCCCCCAAGGATGGGCCCTGCCCGCCCGCCGGGCCCGCAGCCCGGGCCCAGGGCTTTGCGGGAAGCTCCCTGCCGACTCTGCCCAACCTCGACCGACAGTGGCCCTTTGCTGCGCTGAAAAGACTGAAAATCCCCGCAGCACAGCGCATGAGGGACTCCTGCAAACCTCCCTAGAGACCATCAATACTCCTTTGTGCCTCATGAGGGATCCCTGCAACCCCAGCAGAGTTCCCAGAATATCCCCGTGTGCCTCATGAGGGATCCCTGCACCCCACAGCACAGATCCCAAAATATCCCTGTGTGCTTCAGAAGGAATCCATGCACACCAATGCACAGACCCCAAAATATCCCTGTGTGCCTCACAAAACAGCCCAGCCTCCTGCCCACCTTAGCAAGAACTTGGCTCCTCTCCAGGCCATGATGGCAAGCACTAAACCGCCACATTCATCCCAAGGAAGTCAAGCCCCTGCCAGCCTTACAGATGTCTCCAGTCACCTGTGTACCATAGAAAAGATCCCAAATCCTCTAAGAACCTCATGAGGAACCCCATCCACAAGCACCACTTACAAAGGACCCAAAGCCCCGCGTCTCTTACTGCAACACCCGACAGGCACAACACCCCCTCTCCAGCTCGTGTGCCGCACGACGGAGCCCGGTCATCTGCCAGCCTTACACGGGTCCCCCGTCACCTGCATGCCATAGAAAAGCCCCACTAGTCATTAACTCTAGCCAGCAGTGTGTTCCCTGACAGAAGCCAATTCCCTTCTGGGAATCAGGAACTCGTGCTGTGGGGCCGGCTGCACCTGTGGGAGCAATGGGGAGTGTGAGCCCGTGCTGGGCTGCGCTGCTGAGCTGGCAGCACGGTGGATCCGGGCAGGACGCTCTCCGTTTCCCCCAGAGCTGGGCCCTGCAGGCACCTTGGCGCCCCTGGGCAGCGGCTGTGCCACCCAACAAAGCCCAGCAGGCCGGGAGGAGAGCCCAGGGGCAGCGCAGCTGCTTGGGCAGGCGCTGCTTCGAGGGACGGGGGCCAAAGCCATCCCTGAGCAGCCACTGCCAGCCCTGGCCCTGGCCCCCTGCTCTCAGAAAGTTTCCAACAAATCCACCAATAAATTCCAGGTTACCTCTGTGAATTGCACACTACAGTTTCCTTCGTTTTTTCCCAATACCTGGAGGTTCCTGTATATAGTGTTGGTCTTGAGGATCTCGGATTCTTTTCAGTCTTTTTTTTGTATTGAGACAGATGAAGCAGCCTTACTGGTTTTAGTTTTGGCAGGTCAGGTTTTTTTCTTAGCATGATGATTTAGTTATTATCTACATGTAAACTTATTTTTATTTATGGTTTTTTTGTTCCCCAAGCTATTATTTTGTCAATCTGTCATCCAGTTCTTAGTGAATGTTCCATATATGAACAATTTTTAATCTCTCTGTATAGGAATATAACAATCTCAGAAAGCTGTATTTTTAATTTTGATGACAATCTTTCTCCCCACTCCCAGCTTCTACCATGATCCTTTTTGAAACATCCCTGAGGATAGGTAGAGTTATTTGGGAAATGCATGGCTTTACCTGGGAATGGATTACTATTAGTTTTTGTGCTATAAACCAGCATTTCTTCAAGCTTCACACCACACCTGTCTGAATTAAAACAATGCTTGTGAGGAAGATGAAGAGCTTACACCTCAGAAATTAAAATTCCTGGGAGAAGGAGGAAGAAGAAAGGGTAAAACCCTGTTTCACAGGCTGTTTTTTCACTTCTACTACGCTAGAATATGGTAGACTACACCTGTCTTCAAATGTCATTTAATTCCAGAACAACTCTCTACAGTGCCAGACACCAGGACAAATTACTCCAGACTTGGCCTCCCAATGCATCAGCTTTCATTCTCGTGAGATGTAGGCCTTCATTACAGTCTGATAAGAGCAAATCCACAGAGCAACCTTGCCACCGTGTGAATGGCAAGAAGAATTTCCTTGTGAACAGATGAATATGTCCCACTCAATCATGAACAAAATTTGCCTTGACTTGGAAGAAAGTAGACAAGGAGCCATGCAGTATTTGGGTTTTATCCAGTGACAAATGGGGCAAGAAGCTGTCACAACTTACCTTGTGTTCTACAGAACACAAGCACAGATACAGCCAATAATGCACCCACATGAAGGGACCTTCAGGACATTCCTTTATTTCTTAACAAGGAACGGGCAGCAAAATGCTGGCATTTATCTGAACTGGAAGCCGTGCTCCTCTCCTGTTTCTCCTTGAGCACACTGTGTGTTATTTGCAGATTTCACTGCCCAGCCCAGGAACCCTGTCGTGGCCAATTGCTAAATGACACAAGTACCAAAATACAGGAGCCACATAATCACCCCAGCACTAATCCAGCACTGCTTTGATGGTGCACAGGAGCACAGACTGGCTTGGCTTGGAAGGGACATTTAAAGGCCATCTAGTCCAATGCAGTCCCTGCAGTAAGCAGGGACACCTTTATCTAGGTCAGCTTGCTCAGAGCATGAGCTTGAATGTCTGCAGGGATGGATGTCCACCTCGCTGGGAAACCTGTGCCAGGGTTTCCGAACCTCCAGTGCAAAAAATGGATTTCTTTTGTGTGGTCTGAATCGACCCTCTTTTAGATTAAAACCATTCCCCTTGGTCTGGCAGAAAAGGCTCTACTAAAAATTCTGTCCCATCTCTTTTACAAGCCCGCTTAAGGTCCTGAAAGGCAGCAGTCAGGTGTCCCTGGAGTCTTCTCTCTTCCAGGCTGAACACCGCCAGCTCTCCCAGCCTGTCTCCAAAGCAGAAGGGCTCCAGCCCTCCAAGCATTTGTCCCTCCTCTGGACTAGATCCAAGAGGGCCATGTCCTTCCTGCGTGGGGAGCCCAGAGCTGGATGCAGTACTCTGTCATGGTAGAGATGGAGACAATACAAAGAAACACACTGCGTTTCCAGAAGGCTTCAAACCCTGTTTTTATTCTAGCATGCATGCTTGTTCTACATTCTTACAAAGCTCATAACTTTACACTTTGCTCATTGATCACGAGAGACAAGCAAAGTGCTCCTTGGAATAGGCAGTGGCACGTTTCTCTTATTTATCCTTCTTTCTTTCTTGGTTTCTATGTCAACGACCTTGGTAGGAAATTCAGGGGCAAAACATGGATCCTCTTGTCAAACATCTCAATGGCTCAAAGAAGTCCCTGTAAAACCTCTTCTGTAGCGGACACTTAGATGGCTAAGGCACCGTAGAGGATGTAAGCCTCTGGAGATAACGAAATGCTGAGTCAGAATAGCTAAGCCTGGAGTCTTCACTTAGGTCCTCTGGCCTAGCTTATCTCTCTGTGACCCTATAGTTTAGTTTTCCCTAACCCTTACAATTGGTCAGTTTTCAATCCCTCCTAACCCTTTATAAGTAGCAACCCTGGCCTATTCTGGATAGAAGAGCCGCCGTCGGAACCCTTCACGAACCCCCTGCAAATAAACCATCATGGAATCTCCGAGGCTGCCTTTTCCTCTCACTCCGTCTGCTTTGTGGAAACCACTGAGGCCACCACTTGAGCAAGCAAAGAGCTGAAATTATAAAAGAGCTGAAAATCACTAAGAGCTGATAATCATGGTGCTTGCTGAGGTTTCAGGCTATAGGGCACTTAGGCTTTGGACACTCGGCATGCTGAAGGCTGAGCTGCCTGGCCCGAGACTGCTCACCTGAAGGAACCCTGGACCCGTCTCGTTATCCAGCTAGAAGAGGCCCAGTGGTGGAACACTCTTCCACAGTACTCAGGTGGAGTCTCACCAGAGCAGAGGGTTTGAATCACCTCCGTCAAGCTGCTGGGCACTCTCCTTTGGATGCACATGGCTGGCTCCTGTCCAGCCTCTCATCTAGCAGCACCGCCAAGTCCTTCTTGGCAGGGCTGCTCTCCATCCCTTCATGGCCCAGCCTGTGAGATCAGCTGGGCTGGGACTGTGTCACAACCCTTGGACAGAGCAGCTGGGCAGGATGAGCTCCCTGCCAAAGAAGTCCCCACACAACTCCACCCTGGCCATGAGGTCACAGCAGGCTCTGAGCTCACAGAGGTGCCAGAGCCCCGTGGTTGCACAGCAGCACAAGGAGCCACCAGTTGTCCTTGAGCACAACTGTTGCGGCAGCAGCGGCGGTGGCAGCAGCGGTGCTGACATTGGCACAGCGGTGTCAGGACAGCGGTGGCAGCAAGAGCTGCGCGACTGGCAGAGGGCAAGGCACCATGGCCCTTGCTCTGCGCCTCTTCCTGCTGCTCCTCCTGGCCGTGGCCCTGCCTGCCAGGGCTGCCCAGGCTGCTCCGCTGCCAGCGCGGGCAACAGGTGAGCCGGCAGCCTGGCTCCCCTGTCCCGGGACAGCGCTCCCTGCTCCCCGGGAAGCGCTGGGCATGGTTTTCCCCAGGCCTTTAGGGAGGGTTTCCTCTGCGGGAGGGAGAGGGCCTCCACGGGCCTGGGGCTGGGCCTTTTTCCGTTCCAGGGATGTGTCACAGGGCCTCCAAAGAGGGTGGAGAGTTACCAGGAGCCAGCCCAGAGCTCCCCAGGCCCCTGTGCAGCTTTGGCCTTGTCCATTCCCATCTGGCTGCCACAGCCCGACCTGAGCCCCTTGCAGTGCCCAATTCCCAAATGCAGAGGGGGATCCCAGCACACCATGGAAATGTTTTGATCTTTGCTCTCTTCTAGATTGGGATCATGACATGGCTTATATAGAAAATCTGGTGAATGACAGTTTGAAGAATCTAGAGCATGGTGGAGGCAAGTTCTCTGTGTGCCTTCCCTGACAAAATGATCACTGTCCATGTGGCAAGAGCTCACTCATGTGCCCTTTCCCTTAATACAAGCTCAGGGTGGAAGGAGACTGGACATCTTGCCCTGCTCCCTTCTGGAGCCCTGAGTGATCCCACAGGATGGCTCTCAATGGGAGGAAGGAGCATTTAGCTGTCCATTTCCTCCCATGTGCAATGCCAGTGTGTCCTTCCGTGTGCCCTGTGCAGCCACAGAGAAGAGCAGAGAGGGAAGGGGCCGGGCCCAGGGCTGTGCCCCGGGGCTGAGCCTTTCACAGCTCCTGTGCCGGCCCCAGGGAGCCTGAGCTGCTCCTGCTGCCACTGCCAAGCCCTGGCCCTGCCTGGGGCTTGGTTTGGAGCTGCTGGCAGATCCAGGGAGTCCTTTCCGCCCCAACTGCCCCACAAAGGGCTCTTCCATCCCAGTGTGGAGCCACTGCAGGCACGTGGTCCCCCTGGCCCTGCTGTGAGTGCAAGGCAGAGCCCAGGGAGTGCTTGGAGGGCACCAATCACCCAGGTGCCCTCACTGCCACTCGGGCCTGAAGGAGAAATGGATCTACTTTCCATTAAGGTCCTCCTAGATGGAAATATCAAGACACAGGAGATGAGAAATCCTTGGAGGCAGCCAAACACCTGGACCAGATGCTGAGTGACCTGGAGAGGCGCCGTGGTGGGTGCATTCCCTCAGCCTTGTCCTGGGGCTCAGCAGCCGGGGGCTTTGGCTGCACATCTGGACATGCCATGCCCGGCACAGTGGGAAGGGATCCATGGCAGCCTCGCTGCCCCGCAGCTGCTTCCACGCCATGCAGGGCTGTTCCCCAGCCTGGCCTGGCTGCAGCTTCTCCCCAGCCTCTGCAGAAAGGCATTTGCCATCAGCTGACAGGGAGCCCAAATGCACCATGGGCCATACATGCCCTGAGATCCCCTGCAATTTCCCAGTTTCCACGCAGGTCAGATGTAGGGACTGTTTCAGTGAGGGAGGGCCCTGGCCCAGCTCCAATAACCTGGCCATTTTCCTGATCCTTATCTATGACTTTGACAAGTATTGTCTCCTGAATTTGCCACCTCCTGAAATGCTGAATGAATCTGATCCAGCTGTACTTTTCCCTTTCTGAAGTGATGTCGCAAAAGTCCGTGCAGAAGGCACCATATCCTATAGGAAGCAATGGCTCTGTGCCAGCCCCTGCTGCAGGAAAGCTGGAGGCACCAGACACGGGCAAAGGCACCGGAGGTAATTGCTGTGCCAGGCTCAGCCCTCGGTGGGGCTGGGTGGCAGCAGCTCTTCCCCCAGGGCCTGCCCTTGCACAGCCCAGCAGCAGCCAAAGCTGGAGGCGCCTCTGGAGGCTTGGAGGCCTCTGGAGCTCGTTCACAGCCCCGGGGAAACGGGGCTCGTGCACCAACGTCCCTCCCGCTGCAGCTACTGAAGAGCTGGCGCTGAGAGCCCAGAGGCCCAAGGCACAGGAGCAGCCCCGAGCGGGAGCCCTGCCGCGAGCCCAGGGCCAGAGCCAGCGCTGGCTCCCGACTGGGCAGGGGCTGCACTGGGTCCTGACAGGGCCTGGCTCTGTGCCCTGGGGCTGGGGGAGCTGTCCCGGGGCAGGGAGGGCCAGGGCTGGCAGTGGCTGCTCAGGGATGGCTTTGGCCCCTGTCCCTCTCAGCAGCGCCTGCCCAAGCACCTGCGCTGCCCCCGGGCTCTCCTCCCGGCCTGCTGGGCTTTGTTGGGTGGCACAGCCGGTGCCCAGGGGCGGCAAGGTGCCTGCAGGGCCCAGCTCTGGGGGAAACGGAGAGCGTCCTGCCCGGATCCACCGTGCTGCCAGCTCAGCAGGGCAGCCCAGCACGGGCTCACACTCCCCATTGCTCCCACAGAAGTGCTTGACAAGTCAGACACCAACGCCCAGAATCCACGGAATACCCCAAGACTTTTCTGCCCCCAGGATGTGCGCAGGTCCTGTATGATAGGCACAGTAGTCACACTGTTCACTGTGCCACTTTCCATGGTGCTGTGTTATGTTGGCTTCCGGTGGTGGAAGGAAAAGAAACGGTAAGTTGTTGTTGATCTCTACCCTCCAGCTTCTTTAAAGGCTGCTCATACTCAGTTAACATTCCCAGGGAGGCTGCAGTGGAGTTGTGGCCAGTCCATGACTGTCCAAATGACTCTGCTGAGGGTTCTGCTGCTGCCCAGTGCTTTCATTGGCCTCTGAATTGCTGGGCCTTGTCCTGGGGGGCCGGCTGGGGCTGCAGCCAGGGCTGGCTCCCACTGAGGCTACATGGCCAAGAGCAGCCCCAGGGGCACAGGGCAGAGGCAAAGCACGGTGGGGAGGAGAAAGAGCAGGGAGGAGATTGCCCTGGAAAGGCAGAGGCGCTCTGGGGCCCGCTCCTGGCCAGGGACCCTGCCCAGAGCCGTCCCCTGCTCGCCGGAGCCGTGAGGGGCAGCTGTGCAGCTGGGCCAAGCTGTGCCAGCAGCTCCAGCCGTGCTGGGGAGCCTTGCCAGCCCTGGGCCCTGCTGTGCAGGAGGGTCCCTGTGTGTCACTGGCAGCTGGGGCCTCAGCCACCTCCTCTCTCCACAGTCGCGCTGCCGCTGCTCCAGCATCCCGGCCAAGAAGGCATGCCTCTCCCTCTCCCCCAGAGAGCCCAGAGACCCTCGGTTTTGACAGCTCTCACACGTGGCCTCGGCAGCAGCAGCTGCCCAAGAAAGCAGAGCACCAGCCCTCCGTGCCTCCCCCACGGCCCCCCAGCCCGGCCCTGAAGCGGAAGCCTCCTGAGATCCCCCCACCTCCTCCCCTCCCGAGCTCACCACCCTGGTTCAGCTAGGACTGCAACTGGCCAGCCACGCAGGGCTTGGGCCACCAACAGCTGGGGGCACCTGCTCTCCTCTACAAACAGCACGTGTCACCTATGGGCAACAGCCAGACTCAGTTTTCATACTCTTCGACCTTCAACAAGAAGGGCTGAAGATTTTCCCATGCCCTTTCTCATCCTTTACCACTTTGATTTTCATACAGCTTGGAGCTGGTCGCATCCCTTAAAGACTTTTCTAGCTCTGCATGTTTTACGTTACCTGAAGAAAAAAAAAATAAAAAAAATTCTTTGGTTTAAATTTCATTTTTAGTGTGGTTAGGCCGCTCACATTTTGAGCAATTAATTTTCTATGGTACTTCTTCTTCCCTTTTCATTGCTATCTATAAAAAGTTCATCTGGACATAAAAATCACCAGAATTACTGAGATTTACCTCAAAGCCCAGAGGAGAATCTAGCACAAAATATTCTCCCTGTGTACTGCACAACAAGAAATATTCAGAGGAAGACATAGTGGCAGCTGAGGCTCTTTGAATTCCCAGAATACTGAGCCTGCAGAGGAGGCAGACAGCCCTGGCAGTGGCTGAGGGGACTTTTCCTCACAGACTCCTCTGAAAGTGTGTCAGGCTCCTCCTGAGCTACAAACAATTCTCCATTCCTCAACAAAGCTACTCAGGTTCTTATCTTAAAGAGCAAAAGCAAATGTGGTCAGAAATTTCTCATCAAAGCCTGTTTGCAGAGAAACCCCACCATATGTGAGCAAATATTTCTTAGCATCAGTTCACTCAGAAGAAAGCCAACCCTGAATTGAGCAGCGCTTTAAATGAGGTTGAATTCTCTTTCCTCACCTATCATCCAGATTGGTTTGCCTCTTTTTTGTCCTAGAGAGAACATTAGAACGATTTGCTCTTGGCAGGACTCCTTGCATGGCTCCCAAACTGGTTGCTGTTCACCACGCCTTGCCTGGGCTCTTAATGCAGCCTGTTAGCAGCACCTGACATTGCCACCCTGTTCAGCCCTTGGGCACGGCTGGTGCCACGGTCCCCTCCTGGCTCCTGGCATGTCCCTGCTGGTGGAGGAGCCCTGCTGGTGCTGCTGCCTGCGGTCCTACTCCGCAGCCAAAGAGAGACTAAAGTCACTGCTTCGGGCAGCTCGTTTGAACGAGTTTAACGCTTGCTCACCTCTGTCCCAGACCTCTTCAAACCCACCCAGCAACACCATAAAGTCACCTCATCTACAGAGGTGAGCAGGTCTGAGCGAACAGAAGGTCGGCTTTCATGCACATTGGGATTTTAATTTAGTGGAAGCACTCACTCGTTCACAAGCCTTACTTGTCAAAGTGGATTGTGCGATGCTCTTGTGTTGCTTGTGTTAAAGAGAAACCAGAAGGGAGAAATGAGTTAAGAAATTGAGAAAGACACTTGGGGCGCAGGCTTGGCAGCCAAACGGAGCAGGGTGGCAGCCGGCCGCTTTGCCGGAATCCCCTTTCGTGCCGGACAAAGGCGGACGCGGCTCCGCTGCGGGGCGAGCCGGGCGCTCGGCGAGCGGCGCTGGAGCGGCGGCGGCCCCGCCCCGCCCGTCCCGCCCCGCCGCGGGCCGGGGCCGAGCGCTCGGCCGGGCGGGAGCTCAGGATGCTCGGGCAGCGCCGCGGGCCGGGCGGGCGCGATGGAGCCGCCTGAGGGCTGGGACCCCTACGGGCGGCCGGCCCGGCGCACGCAGTGGCTGGTCAGCGCCCTCGCCTACCACTACGGGCTGGACCGCGGCGTGGAGAACGAGATCGTCGTGCTGGCCACCGGCCTGGACCAGTACCTGCAGGAGATCTTCCACCACTTGGACTGCGCCGGTTCGGGCCGCATCCCCGGCGAGGACTTCCGCACGCTGTGCCAGGTGCTGGGGCTGGAGGAGGCGGCGGAGCCCGAGGAGTGCGCGGGGCTGTGGGACGGGCTCTCGGCCGAGCTCACCTTCCGCCAGTTCCACGCGCGGCTCTGCGGCCACTTCAGCACCCGCGCGGGGCCGCGGCTGCCGCTGGGCCGGGAGAGCGAGCACATCGAGACCCAGATCCGCCTGCGCAGCCCCCGCCGCCGCCGCCGCACCGAGCCCGCCGGCCGCGGAGCCGCGGGCAGCGCCGAGCGGCGGCCGCCGGGGCCCTGCTCCCGGGAGTGCTACGAGGAGACCGTGGCGCTGGAGCAGGCCGAGGACCGCATGGCCAAGCTGGAGGAGGAGAACGGCAGCCTGCGGGAGCTGGTGGAGGACATGCGCGCCGCCCTGCAGAGCAGCGATGCGCGGTGCCTGGCGCTGCAGGTGAGTCCGGGCCGGCTTCTGCACCGGCCTCCCGGGGGCGGCTCGGCTGGCCCCGAGTGCTTCAGGAGAGATGCTGCTCTCGCAGAATCAGTGTTTATAACCCCTCCACTGCCAGACTGAGACCGAAGTTGCTCGTTCATCCTCGGCATTAACTTTTTAGCAAAGTTTAGTTACAGGGAGGCTTTAAGCAGGAATGTATGGCACCGGTGTACCATCAATATAGTTGTGGTGAGCACTCTGTTAAAAGTGTAGGGCAGTTCAGCTTAACAAACCCAGGTGTACAATGCTGCTGCTGCTTCTACTGCACGTGCAGTCAGGATGTGCTGATACCATGTGCTGGATGTACACCAGTGCAGGGTTTTTCTTGAAGTGAGAAAGAACTTTTGGAGTCCTGCCTGCACAAGCACAAGCAGTGTCTCAGTGAGAAGTTCCTGTAAGGAACATTAGAAGGATGTTTTCCTTAGAGTGTGGTCACAAGAGTTCAGAGTTGGAGCCAGCTCTGCAGGCAGGCTGATGAATAGTCTGGGGCTCCTGTGCACAGCCCCATTAATTCCAGGGCTGGTTCTGCTGTACACACACTTAACAGCAGTTAAATTCCTCTGGCATGAAATAGCATGGAACAGGCAGAGCAGGGAAGGGCAGCATGGACCCATTGTTGTGGCAGGTCTCACCAGGTGGGATTTGATACTAACACAGCACTCACAGAACTCTGCTCCATCTGGGACACTTCCACTTGCAGTAGATGACTGCTGTCTTCACAATGTCCAGCAAGGCAGGTCAGAGACACTTTTACCATTTTCCTCTGGAAAAGGGAAAGGAAATCAGCAGCAAACACAAAGTCACCAGTCAGAGGTCCCAGGAAGAATGGAAACGACAAAGAGGAGAGCTCCAGAACACCCCCAGCTGCTCTCTGCTCTCTTCTTCTGAACACAACTTCATTGGAAATATCTTTTTCAGCAGACTGCCTGACTCCTGAGTACAGACCATAGTAATGACATGAAAACTACTCCGAAACTTGTGCAATAACATGGTAATGTGTAGTTTGAAAATTAATTGCATAGCTAGGTATTAAAAACTACTTTTCAGAGATTGTTTCCTTGTCTTTGTATTTGGCAAAGTTAGTTGCTGATCAACTCTATGTGACTGAAACAAAAAAAAACCAAACCAACAAAGCACAATCCAGCCCTTTCCAGTCTTCATTAAAACCCATCAATTTCTCCCTGCTTTGTGCTCCTGGTCATTGCAGGTGGGACTGCGGAAGAGCCATGCCAGCCATGCAGAAGGAGGATCCTGCTTCATAGGGAGAAAGACACCATTAACACAGAAGCACTCCCAGACCAAGTGCCTCCAGAGTGTCCTGGAGGAAATGGAGCTCATGCGGAGCTCCAGGGATGGGCAGATTGAAGAAGCCATCAGGTTCAGTCAGGAGCTGGAGAAGGAGCTGAAGAGCTCTCAGGAAGCTCTGGTCAGCCTGGAAGATTGCAACCGTCACCTGAAGAGGGAGCAGGCAGAGATGAGGAGGAAAGTGGAAGAGGCCAGACACGCTGTCCTGAACAGTCTTGGCAAAGTGAAGGAGCTGGAAGTGAGAGCTAAGGAGGTGCCACATCTGCAAATACACATCCAGCAGCTGGAATCACAACTGCAGCACGACAGGTAGGTTGGAGTCTGACAAAAAGTGCCTATAAAATCAGTGTTGGGACACAAGTGAGTTTGAGAATCTCTGGCTGGGGCTTATTAGATATCTCCAAAACACCTTGTAAAATCTGGCCAGAGGGAAATTAAAAGCTGCTCATCCATTTTCTTGGTTGGGTCTTTAGGAGATCTAGGAGTCTTCCAGGCCAAAGTCAGGATGCTGATCTACAGAGAGCTGAAGTCACTCCTCAGACACACAACAACAGGACTCAGCATGGTAATGCTTCAGGAAAGCCCCAACACAAACTGCTGACACTCCTTCAGAAACCATTGTCAACACACTTCTTTCGCTGCCTTTCCTGGTCCGTAGGTCCCATCCCAAGCCAGCTGTAATCAGATGGCTGACTCTCCATTTCATATTCAAGCTCTTCAGCTTGTCCTCAGAACTGGGGAAAAGCACACAAGGACAACTTCTGGCCTGTGGTTTGAAACTTGCTGTGACTTCATTGCTTCTTCACTGAGAGAACAGGCAATAGAGGAGAGAAGCTGAAACGTTCCTAAACCCACAAAAGAGTAGAGTGGGAATCTCAACAAAAAACACTAGCCAACTAAACCCCACTTTTGTAGTGGCATTAACAAATCCTTCCAGAAGTTAGAAAGGTGGTCACAAATTTAATAGTTCACTGCTTTTGTTGCTTTTAATCTCAGACCAAACTTGCACTCACCGGTGGTTATTAAGTGTTAGTCATCTCTGCCCAAGTTTCAGACTGACCTATGCAATAAAATCTAGTTTATATTTCCACTGACCCAAAGCAAAACCAGTATTTCTAGACATATTTTTACTTACACTACTAAATCTAGTATTTTAATAAATTGCATCTTCTGAAGTCCTTGCCTCTTCCTAAACTCACACTTCCTCTGTTTGCTTATAAGAAGAATTCATAGTGAGTTATTTGTGGCATCCTTGCTATTGTACTGTTTTATGAAGTGAGGAAATTCTAAAAATAACCATTTTGTCCAGTGTCTTTCTGCCAGCATTTGTATGTTAATACATGCATGGTTGCAGAAGATCAAAGAAAATAGAAGCATTTCTTTAAACGTTCATAGGATTTAAAAACCACTGCGAGGGCACGTAACATTCAAGGTGACTGTCAGGGGTCTCTGGAGGAGTGACACAAGTCCTGGTGCTAAAAGGGATCACACAGCTTGTCAGGGCTGTCACCTTCTCCTTGGCATGAGCATCAAAGATCTAAGATGGGTTCTTGTCCTGTGGAATTGCTTTTCCAAAGTATGATGAAGGATAAAAAAAGATCACCTTGAAACAGGTTAAAGGCAATGAACAACATCCACTGGCCTTGCAGTGCAGGAACTTCATGGGTTACATCAAAACAAAGAGTGCAAATTTAGAAATGTAAATGACATGTTTCTTGTAAGACAACCTTCATTTGTAATACCTACTTTTAAATTGCATGCTAATTTAAAGTGAGTGTCAAGCTCAGGAATGGTGCTGGACTGACCATTTGGGAACTACACCCCTTTTTTAGCCCTGTGGCACTTTAGCAGAGGCCCAGGCCAGCTTCCACCCCTTGAGATTCTCTGTTGGCCACAAAGCACCTGCAGCTCCCCGTCCAGTGAAACAGCTCTTGGTGCAAACAGTGTAACTCAGAGATGCATAATGATAATTGGGACTTGCATGCCTGTGCTCATATTCCGTAACACATGGAATGCCATCGCTCCACATGTTCCCAGAGTGGCACAAGAGGTGCCCAAACTGGCACAAAATGGTGAATAAGCAGTGCAGGGCTGTGTGTTAGGGTGGGGAAAGTGTTCAGCAGCAGCTCTGCCCCACACAGCCTTGGCTGTCCCAGCTTGTCCCACTCCCTCTGCTTGCTCCCACCGGTGCTCAGGCAGCCCAGAGGCCTCCTGCTCCGAGAGAATCACCTTCTGATGTGCAGGAGCCCTCATCCATGGGTGTGGCTCGGGTGAGCTGCTGGGAGTGCTTGGTGAGGGGAAGAGATGGGTTGGCTGAGGCATGGAGAGGGAGGGACAGCTGGGAATCCACAGGGTTCTGTCACTTGGCAAGAGTGTCATTGCCCTGTTGGTTAAGTCAGGTTTTGTTTCAGTTGCTGTACTGTTAAAGCCTGCCTGTGTTTCAGTCACCTTTCTAGTGAACAGTTTTCTCCCCTGCCAGCTGCCACACAGAGTTTGTGAGCAGGGTCTGGAGTTGGCAAGAGCTAATGCTGCAAGGTAGGGCTGGAGAGGAACGGGGGGGATTTGGGTGATCTGCAGAAAGCATTGACAATTGCAGATATCTCTCCTGAGAATTCACCCTGACTGGCTTGGTGAGCCACAGGCTTCCTCCAGCTAAAGTCCAATTTCTTCCAGAGAGGATCATATTCAAGAATGAGTCCAAGCTATGAGCTTTACACACTGTTCCTGTTTATAGTTTCATATTTATCGAGGAAATGCTTTCTTCTTTTAGGTTCAGATTTTAAAAGCTCTTTTATTATTCAAATCCCTCTTCTAGACCTTCATCTGAGACCTACTTGCAATCACTGATCTAAAATCCCAACCATGGCCTTGAGTTTTCCTCTGAAGTTCCAGTGGTGGTTTAGAAGGGCCTGGTCTTCCTCTGGGAATGCAGTAGGAAAACGGCTGCTGTGGTGTCCCAAAACCTCAGATTCTGTCTGGATAGGAATGCTTGGCTCCTCCCCTGGGTGGAGCTTCTTCCGATGGGATGATGGAATTTTATCAGCCATGCAGGGACACTCGCTGGCCCATTAACAGAAAATATCTCCTGGATGGAGGATGGGTTTGTGGAAGAGATAAAGAAAACTGTCTCATGAAGAGAAGATACCTGCCCCACCTCTTAACAGATGGCAAATAGAATACACACCTATTGTACAACCCAGCACAGGGAGGCACCTCCAGCTCTCCTGTCCAGCAGCACCATCAGGACACTGAGTTCCCAGTGTCCAGGGGGGTTTCGCGGTCACCCTGAGGGACACCACTGGTCACTGACATCCATCAGGCCTCTGAGCCATTGACCACAACCCCCTGTCTGTGACCTGCCAGGCAATTCCTCATTCTCCAAACTGTGCCTCCATCAGATCCACAGCTCACCAAGGGAGGGACAAGGATGCTGGGCAAGGCTGATGTGTCCAGGGCATTACAGAAGTCCAGGCTGGTGGCATCTCTAGCTCTTCCCTTGTGCACTGAGGCAGCCACTCCTTCATGGAAGGCCTCTGGCTTGGTCAGGCAGCACAGACCCACCCTGTGCTCCTCAAGGTTTCCTTTGGCATATCAAAGCATTGAAGAGGCTGGGTGGTTTTCCCTGCTGTTTTATTGACTGACTGTGCCCTTTGAGGACCACAAGAGGAAGCAGAGCCTTAAATTGCACATGAAGAGCAAATGCTGAAGTAAAGGCTTCACCTGGGCTGTGAAACCAAAGGGCTGTGTTAGCCATGGCCACCCCAAGGTGCCAAACTTCCAGCTGGGAAGCTGCTGACAGGAGGGAATGTGGCACTTGTCTCCAGCCAGAGATCACTCACTCCTCAGCATCTTGGGCTGGAGCTGACAGTGCCTGAGGAGCTCAGGAATCCTTGGATGTGATCTCCTGTGCCAGTGCCCAGAATACAGAGCAGTGAGCTCGACTTGGGGGGACAGGCCCAGCCCTTGGACACAACTGCCAGGCAGAACAAGCTCCCTCCCCAGGAAGGAAAATTCCAGTGCTGAGGTCAGTCCCCACCAAGGCCATGAGGTCACAGCAGGATTGAGAGATCAGAGCAGGCTCTGAGGTCAGAAAAGGCTCTGGGGTCACGGAGCCCTGTGGTTCTAGAGCATCACATTGTCCAGCTCCCGTGCCCAACACACCGGGAAGGGATCCACAGCAGCCTCGCAGGCCCACTGCTGCTTCCACGCCCTCTGCCTCAGGGAAACTGACACTGAAAAGGGGTTGGATAAGGCTGTGGGAGCCAGATGTGAATGGACAAGGCCAAAGCTGCACAGGGGCCAGATGGGAACTCTGGGTTGGCTCCTGGTATCTCTCCACCCTCTCTGCTGAATCATCCATGGAAAGGAAAAAGGCCCAGCCCCAGGCCCGTGGGGGCCCTCTCCCTCCCGCAGAGGAAACCCTCCCTAAAGGCCTGGGGAAAACCATGCCCAGCGCTTCCCGGGGAGCAGGGAGCGCTGTCCCGGGACAGGGGAGCCAGGCTGCCGGCTCATCTGCTCCCCGCGCTGGCAGCGGAGCAGCCTGGGCAGCCCTGGCAGGCAGGGCCACGGCCAGGAGGAGCAGCAGGAAGAGGCGCAGAGCAAGGGCCATGGTGCCTTGCCCTCTGCCAGTCGCGCAGCTCTTGCTGCCACCGCTGTCCTGACACCGCTGTGCCAACGCCAGCACCGCTGCTGCCACCGCCGCTGCTGCTGCAACAGTTGTGCTCAAGGACTGACTGGTGGCTCCTTGTGCTGCTGTGTGACCACGGGGCTCTGGGACCAAACATAACACTCAGGGAGCAGCAACAGTGCTGAACCATCTTCTGTGTGCGTCCACCATGCGTCCCTGGGTGAAAAGATGAGGCCTGTGGGGCAAATCCCCACTCTGCTCCTAAGAGATCTGGGGCTGCCCCAGGCCCAGTGTCTGTCGAGCTCTGAGCTGATGCCTCAGGCTCTGAAGCACTTCCGTCAGAGTCCAGCCTCACTGCACTGTTCTCAAGGCAAGCACCTACTGAAGGCTTCCCTCTTTTCCTGGGCATGCCACTGGAGGAGGTGCAGGCCCAGATGATCCCACATAGGATAAGCCGTGAATAGTAGGGATTAGGAGCCCAGATCTCCTTTCACAAGTTGCTTGGCTCTTCTGGAGATTCACAAGAGCACCTGTGGAGAGAGGAGGTGGCTGAGGCCCCAGCTGCCAGTGGCACACAGGGACCCTCCTGCACAGCAGGGCCCAGGGCTGGCAAGGCTCCCCAGCACGGCTGGAGCTGCTGGCACAGCTTGGCCCAGCTGCACAGCTGCCCCTCACGGCCCCGGCGAGCAGGGGACGGCTCTGGGCAGGGTCCCTGGCCAGGAGCGGGCCCCAGAGCGCCTCTGCCTTTTCAGGGCAATTCTTGTCCCTGCTCTTTCTCCTCCCCACCGTGCTCTGCCTCTGCCCTGTAGCCCCGGGTGCCTCCTGTGCCGCAGGGCACGGCCGCGGCTGTAAATGCGTTGGGCTGCAGCACAGGGCCAGGGCGTAGCGAGGCCCTTGTTGCACCTGCCGCGCTGCTCGGCAGCCCCATGGCAGCCCGGGCCCGCGGCCCTTCCCCGCCGGGGCCGCAGCTGGCCCGACAGGGGCGCGGCGGCTCCTGAGGCCCCGCCCGGCCCCCAAGGATGGGCCCTGCCCGCCCGCCGGGCCCGCAGCCCGGGCCCAGGGCTTTGCGGGAAGCTCCCTGCCGACTCTGCCCAACCTCGACCGACAGTGGCCCTTTGCTGCGCTGAAAAGACTGAAAATCCCCGCAGCACAGCGCATGAGGGACTCCTGCAAACCTCCCTAGAGACCATCAATACTCCTTTGTGCCTCATGAGGGATCCCTGCAACCCCAGCAGAGTTCCCAGAATATCCCCGTGTGCCTCATGAGGGATCCCTGCACCCCACAGCACAGATCCCAAAATATCCCTGTGTGCTTCAGAAGGAATCCATGCACACCAATGCACAGACCCCAAAATATCCCTGTGTGCCTCACAAAAGAGCCCAGCCTCCTGCCCACCTTAGCAAGAACTTGGCTCCTCTCCAGGCCATGATGGCAAGCACTAAACCGCCACATTCATCCCAAGGAAGTCAAGCCCCTGCCAGCCTTACAGATGTCTCCAGTCACCTGTGTACCATAGAAAAGATCCCAAATCCTCTAAGAACCTCATGAGGAACCCCATCCACAAGCACCACTTACAAAGGACCCAAAGCCCCGCGTCTCTTACTGCAACACCCGACAGGCACAACACCCCCTCTCCAGCTCGTGTGCCTCAGGACGGAGCCCGGTCATCTGCCAGCCTTACACGGGTCCCCCGTCACCTGCATGCCATAGAAAAGCCCCACTAGTCATTAACTCTAGCCAGCAGTGTGTTCCCTGACAGAAGCCAATTCCCTTCTGGGAATCAGGAACTCGTGCTGTGGGGCCGGCTGCACCTGTGGGAGCAATGGGGAGCGTGAGCCCGTGCTGGGCTGCCCTGCTGAGCTGGCAGCACGGTGGATCCGGGCAGGACGCTCTCCGTTTCCCCCAGAGCTGGGCCCTGCAGGCACCTTGGCGCCCCTGGGCACCGGCTGTGCCACCCAACAAAGCCCAGCAGGCCGGGAGGAGAGCCCGGGGGCAGCGCAGCTGCTTGGGCAGGCGCTGCTGAGAGGGACAGGGGCCAAAGCCATCCCTGAGCAGCCACTGCCAGCCCTGGCCCTGGCCCCCTGCTCTCAGAAAGTTTCCAACAAATCCACCAATAAATTCCAGGTTACCTCTGTGAATTGCACACTACAGTTTCCTTCGTTTTTTCCCAATACCTGGAGGTTCCTGTATATAGTGTTGGTCTTGAGGATCTCGGATTCTTTTCAGTCTTTTTTTTGTATTGAGACAGATGAAGCAGCCTTACTGGTTTTAGTTTTGGCAGGTCAGGTTTTTTTCTTAGCATGATGATTTAGTTATTATCTACATGTAAACTTATTTTTATTTATGGTTTTTTTGTTCCCCAAGCTATTATTTTGTCAATCTGTCATCCAGTTCTTAGTGAATCTTCCATATATGAACAATTTTTAATCTCTCTGTATAGGAATATAACAATCTCAGAAAGCTGTATTTTTAATTTTGATGACAATCTTTCTCCCCACTCCCAGCTTCTACCATGATCCTTTTTGAAACATCCCTGAGGATAGGTAGAGTTATTTGGGAAATGCATGGCTTTACCTGGGAATGGATTACTATTAGTTTTTGTGCTATAAACCAGCATTTCTTCAAGCTTCACACCACACCTGTCTGAATTAAAACAATGCTTGTGAGGAAGATGAAGAGCTTACACCTCAGAAATTAAAATTCCTGGGAGAAGGAGGAAGAAGAAAGGGTAAAACCCTGTTTCACAGGCTGTTTTTTCACTTCTACTACGCTAGAATATGGTAGACTACACCTGTCTTCAAATGTCATTTAATTCCAGAACAACTCTCTACAGTGCCAGACACCAGGACAAATTGCTCCAGACTTTGCCTCCCAATGCATCAGCTTTCATTCTCGTGAGATGTAGGCCTTCATTACAGTCTGATAAGAGCAAATCCACAGAGCAACCTTGCCACCGTGTGAATGGCAAGAAGAATTTCCTTGTGAACAGATGAATATGTCCCACTCAATCATGAACAAAATTTGCCTTGACTTGGAAGAAAGTAGACAAGGAGCCATGCAGTATTTGGGTTTTATCCAGTGACAAATGGGGCAAGAAGCTGTCACAACTTACCTTGTGTTCTACAGAACACAAGCACAGATACAGCCAATAATGCACCCACATGAAGGGACCTTCAGGACATTCCTTTATTTCTTAACAAGGAACGGGCAGCAAAATGCTGGCATTTATCTGAACTGGAAGCTGTGCTCCTCTCCTGTTTCTCCTTGAGCACACTGTGTGTTATTTGCAGATTTCACTGCCCAGCCCAGGAACCCTGTCGTGGCCAATTGCTAAATGACACAAGTACCAAAATACAGGAGCCACATAATCACCCCAGCACTAATCCAGCACTGCTTTGATGGTGCACAGGAGCACAGACTGGCTTGGCTTGGAAGGGACATTTAAAGGCCATCTAGTCCAATGCAGTCCCTGCAGTGAGCAGGGACACCTTTATCTAGGTCAGCTTGCTCAGAGCATGAGCTTGAATGTCTGCAGGGATGGATGTCCACCTCGCTGGGCAACCTGTGCCAGGGTTTCCGAACCTCCAGTGCAAAAAATGGATTTCTTTTGTGTGGTCTGAATCGACCCTCTTTTAGATTAAAACCATTCCCCTTGGTCTGGCAGAAAAGGCTCTACTAAAAATTCTGTCCCATCTCTTTTACAAGCCCGCTTAAGGTCCTGAAAGGCAGCAATCAGGTGTCTCTGGAGTCTTCTCTCTTCCAGGCTGAACACCGCCAGCTCTCCCAGCCTGTCTCCAAAGCAGAAGGGCTCCAGCCCTCCGAGCTTTTCTCCCTCCTCTGGACTAGATCCAAGAGGGCCATGTCCTTCCTGCGTGGGGAGCCCAGAGCTGGATGCAGTACTCTGTCATGGTAGAGATGGAGACAATACAAAGAAACACACTGCGTTTCCAGAAGGCTTCAAACCCTGTTTTTATTCTAGCATGCATGCTTGTTCTACATTCTTACAAAGCTCATAACTTTACACTTTGCTCATTGATCACGAGAGACAAGCAAAGTGCTCCTTGGAATAGGCAGTGGCACGTTTCTCTTATTTATCCTTCTTTCTTTCTTGGTTTCTATGTCAACGACCTTGGTAGGAAATTCAGGGGCAAAACATGGATCCTCTTGTCAAACATCTCAATGGCTCAAAGAAGTCCCTGTAAAACCTCTTCTGTAGCGGACACTTAGATGGCTAAGGCACCGTAGAGGATGTAAGCCTCTGGAGATAACGAAATGCTGAGTCAGAATAGCTAAGCCTGGAGTCTTCACTTAGGTCCTCTGGCCTAGCTTATCTCTCTGTGACCCTATAGTTTAGTTTTCCCTAACCCTTACAATTGGTCAGTTTTCAATCCCTCCTAACCCTTTATAAGTAGCAACCCTGGCCTATTCTGGATAGAAGAGCCGCCGTCGAAACCCTTCACGAACCCCCTGCAAATAAACCATCATGGAATCTCCGAGGCTGCCTTTTCCTCTCACTCCGTCTGCTTTGTGGAAACCACTGAGGCCACCACTTGAGCAAGCAAAGAGCTGAAATTATAAAAGAGCTGAAAATCACTAAGAGCTGATAATCATGGTGCTTGCTGAGGTTTCAGGCTATAGGGCACTTAGGCTTTGGACACTCGGCATGCTGAAGGCTGAGCTGCCTGGCCCGAGACTGCTCACCTGAAGGAACCCTGGACCCGTCTCGTTATCCAGCTAGAAGAGGCCCAGTGGTGGAACACTCTTCCACAGTACTCAGGTGGAGTCTCACCAGAGCAGAAGGGTGGAATCACCTCCGTCAAGCTGCTGGGCACTCTCCTTTGGATGCACATGGCTGGCTCCTGTCCAGCCTCTCATCTAGCAGCACCGCCAAGTCCTTCTTGGCACGGCTGCTCTCCATCCCTTCATGGCCCAGCCTGTGAGATCAGCTGGGCTGGGACTGTGTCACAACCCTTGGACAGAGCAGCTGGGCAGGATGAGCTCCCTGCCAAAGAAGTCCCCACACAACTCCACCCTGGCCATGAGGTCACAGCAGGCTCTGAGCTCACAGAGGTGCCAGAGCCCCGTGGTTGCACAGCAGCACAAGGAGCCACCAGTTGTCCTTGACCACAACTGTTGCGGCAGCAGCGGCGGTGGCAGCAGCGGTGCTGACGTTGGCACAGCGGTGTCAGGACAGCGGTGGCAGCAAGAGCTGCGCGACTGGCAGAGGGCAAGGCACCATGGCCCTTGCTCTGCGCCTCTTCCTGCTGCTCCTCCTGGCCGTGGCCCTGCCTGCCAGGGCTGCCCAGGCTGCTCCGCTGCCAGCGCGGGCAGCAGGTGAGCCGGCAGCCTGGCTCCCCTGTCCCGGGACAGCGCTCCCTGCTCCCCGGGAAGCGCTGGGGATGGTTTTCCCCAGGCCTTTAGGGAGGGTTTCCTCTGCGGGAGGGAGAGGGCCTCCATGGGCCTGGGGCTGGGCCTTTTTTCTTTCCAGGGATGGGTCACAGGGCCTGCAAAGAGGGTGGAGAGTGACCAGGAGCCAGCCCAGAGCTCCCCAGACCCCTGTGCAGCTTTGGCCTTGGCCATTCCCATATTGGCTGCCACGGCTCGAACCGACCCACTTGCAGTGCCCAATTCCCAAAGGCAGAGGGGGATCCCAGCACATCATGGAAATGGGTCTGGTCTTTGCTCTCCTCTAGATGAGCATGCTAGGAAGATTTCCCCAGCAGCTTGGCTCCATGAAGATTTGCAGCCTCTTAAGCCTCCTGCAGGTATGTTGTCAATGTTCCCCTCAGAGAATAATCATTGACAACCTGGCAGGATGCAGGTGACAGAAGCTTCTGTGGCTGTTGGGTTACAGGGGTGTCTGCAGGGAGGACTTTTCAGGCTCCATTCCTGATTGCTGCACACAAGCCCAGCTCCCGTCACAGGGGTGAGTAGTGTGTCCCTGCTGACCCCACAGGCTGAGCCCTGCTTCTGTGGGATCCATTCTGGGGGAAATGGAAATACTTCTCTAAAGGTCCTCTGAGAGGGAGGAACAAACCTAGAGGGGACAGTAAGTCCCTAGAGACATCCAAACACATGGAGAAGATGCTGAGTGATTGAGAGAGATGCCATGGTGGGTGCATTCCCTCAGCCTTGTCCTGGGGCTCAGCAGCCGGGGGCTTTGGCTGCACATCTGCACACGCCGTGCCCGGCACAGCGGGAAGGGATCCATGGCAGCCTCGCTGTCCCGCTGCTGCTTCCATGCCCTGCAGGACTGCTCGCCAGCCTGGCCTGGCTGCAGCTTCTCCCCAGTCTCTGCTGGAAGGCGTTTGCCATCAGCTCACAGGGAGCCCAAACTGCACCCCCTGAGAATCCCTTTGATTTCCTGGTCTCAGGATAGATCAGGCAGCAGCAGAGTTTGTGGTCTGGTGAAGCGATAGCCCTGGCCCCGCTCCAAGACTTCGATGACTTACAGAACCTTATTAATGTGCTTTCCAAACATTGCCTCCTGAAGGTGCCACCTTCCCACTGGGGAACAGCCCTACCTGATCCAACTCTCCCTTTTCCTTCCTGCAGAGATGGAAGGAGAGGCTGTGCTGAAGGCTCAGTTTCCCGGAGGAAGCAGGGGCTCATTGGCAGCCTCTGCTGCAGGAAGGGAGGCGATGCCAGGCACAGTGCCAAGAGGTAATTGCTGTGCCTCTGGGCCTGAGCCCGGCTGAGGCTTGAGCTGCCCTCTCTGCTGCTTGGCGCTCCTGGAACACAGCATTACCTGACCCCTGTGCAGTGCTGGGTTCCCTAGAGAAAGGGATCCCAACACACCATGACACCATGGGAGGGTTTCCATCTGTGCTCCTTTCTAGACTGGGATCGTGACTTTGATCGTTTGGAAATGCTGGTAAAGCACAGCTTAAAGACCTTGGAGCTTGGTGAAGGTAGGCTAACAGCAACCCTTTCCTAACTGAGTAATCATTGTCCAAGAGTAATCATGGTTCAGAGTAGTGTTCCTGTGTCATTTCCCTTAAGATCCTGTGAAGTTTGATGGATTCTAGGAATCCTGGCCTGCAAATTTCTACTTTGTACCCAACACTGATCCCACAGGATGGCTGTCAGTTGGAGGAAGGAGCATTTAGCTGTCCATTTCCTCCCGTGTGCAATGCCACTGTGTCCTTCTGTGTGCCCTGTGCAGCCACAGAGAAGAGCGGAGAGGGAAGGGGCCGGGCCCAGGGCTGTGCCCCGGGGCTGAGCCTTTCACAGCTCCTGTGCCGGCCCCAGGGAGCCTGAGCTGCTCCTGCTGCCACTGCCAAGCCCTGGCCCTGCCTGGGGCTGGGTTTAGAGCTGCTGGCAGATCCAGGGAGTCCTTTCTGTCCCGTGTGCCCTGCAAGGGGCTCCTTCCATCCCAGTGTGGGGCCACTGCAGGCACTTGGTCCCCCTGGCTCTGCTGTGAGGGAAGGCAGAGCCCAGGGAGTGCTTGGAGGGCACCAATCACCCAGGTGCCCTCACTGCCACTCGGGCCTGAAGGAGAATCTTCAGCAGTGTCACGGGAGCTGTTCTGTCCTGCCTTTCTTTGCAGCTGAACCTGATGATGAAGATAATCCTAATCAGGAAGATGATCCTGTTGACAACGATGTTCTGGGTTCCCATCCCATACCCATTACTGAGCCTCTGGGATATGGGCAGGGTAGGTCAAGGCATTTCCCCTGGGAGAGTTGCCAGCTCAGAGCCCACAGCTCGGCCAGGGGGGCATCGCTGCAGGTGCCAGGACAGAACCACGCACGTGTGTGCCCTCGCCCTGCGCCATCCCCTCACCGCTCCTGTGGCTCAGTGGTGTTCGTGCAGATGAGCAGAGATGACAGAAGCCTCTGTGGCTGTTGAGTTACAGGGCTGTCTGCACGGAGGACTTTCCCAGGTCCTTTGGTGGATGTTGCACGCAAGCCCAGCTCCCGTCGCAGACGTGAGTAGTGTGTCCCTGCTGACCCCGCAGGCTGAGCCCTGCTTCTGTGGGACCCATTGCTAGGAAATGGAAATATTTCTCTTAAGGTCCCCTGAGAAGGAAGAACAAACTCAGAGGAGCTCATAAGTCCCTGGAGGAATCCAAACATCTAGAAAAAATACGGAGTGATGTGGACAGCCAGCGTGGTGGGTGCATTCCCTCAGCCTTCCCTGGGGCTCAGCAGCCGGGGGCTTTGGCTGCACATCTGCACACGCCGTGCCCGGCACAGCGGGAAGGGATCCATGGCAGCCTCGCTGCCCCGCTGCTGCTTCCACGCCCTGCAGGGCTGTTCCCCAGCCTGGCCTGGCTGCAGCTTCTCCCCAGCCTCTGCTGGAAGGCGTTTGCCATCAGCTCACAGGAAGCCCAAACTGCACCACGGGCCCGAGATCCCCTGCGATTTGCCGGTCTCTGGGTAGATGCAGCGAGGCAGCTGTTTGCAGGAGGGAGGGCCCTGGAGCAGCTCCAAAACCCAGAGCATTTTCCTTGTCGTTCTCCCTGTCTTTAACAAGTATTGCCTGGAGCAGAAGGGCACAGCAGAGAGGAATTATGGCATGCAGGCTCAGGGGCTCGGGTACTGAGCAGTCCTGGTGCAAGGGGCAGCAAGGTGCCTGCAGGCCCCAGCTCGGGGGAAAACTGGGAGCCAGAACGTCCTGGCCGGATCCACCGTGCTGCCAGCTCAGCAGGGCAGCACAGCACGGGCTCACGCTCCCCTTTGCTCCCACAGATGCAGCCGGCACCTCAACACGTAATGACAACATCTGGAGGAAAGTCTTCTGCTGGGGAACACCTTGTCTGCTTAAGTTGCTGGCCATTCTGGCTGTTGGGGCACTTTGCCCCTTGATTTTCTGTGCTGGAATCTTATGTTGCTGGAAGGGAAAATGGTGAGTATTTAATGATTCTCTACTTCAAACAGCTGCCTTTAAAGGCTGCTCATGGTCAGGGAACATTCCCAGTGAGGCTGCAGTGGAACTGTGGCCAGTCCATGGTTGTCCAAATGACTCTGCTGAGGGTTCTGCTGCTGCCCAGTGCTTTCATTGGCCTCTGAAGTGCTGGGCCTTGTCCTGGGGGGCCGGCTGGGGCTGCAGCCAGGGCTGGCTCCCACTGAGGCTGCGTGGCCGAGAGCAGCCCCAGGGGCACAGGGCAGAGGCAAAGCACGGTGGGGAGGAGAAAGAGCAGGGAGGAGATTGTCCTGGAAAGGCAGAGGCGCTCTGGGGCCCGCTCCTGGCCAGGGACCCTGCCCAGAGCCTTCCCCTGCTCGCCGGGGCCGTGAGGGGCAGCTGTGCAGCTGGGCCAAGCTGTGCCAGCAGCTCCAGCCGTGCTGGGGAGCCTTGCCAGCTCTGGGCCCTGCTGTGCAGGAGGGTCCCTGTGTGCCACTGGCAGCTGGGGCCTCAGCCACCTCCTCTCTCCACAGGCGCTCTGCAGAAAAAGAGCCTGTAATCTCGGGCAACGAGATCTGGACTCGTGCTCCCAGCTACCCACATCTGCCCCTATCTGCCCTGCCATGGCTTCAGCACCGGCACGAGTGCTTCCCAAAGCCCACCCCTCTAAAACGAGACCCTCTGCCCGTGAGTCCCCTGGTCCTGTACTCCAGCCCGGAGTGAAGCTGGGCAGGCCCTGTCTGCCAGGGCAGCGCTTGGCCCACATTTTTGTTTCAATAAAGAAATGGAGTTGTCATACCTGTCTCCGGGTGCTATCAGCAGCAAAGCCCAGCCAGCACCAGCCGTGGCTGAGCTCCATGCCCAGGAGCAGCCGTGGATGCCCATGGGGTGGGCAGGCAGGAGCCAGGCAGGGGCTGCTGTGACCAGCGGCGCGGCCCCGAGGGCTGGGGGAGCCCATGCTGAGCGTCCCTGGGCTGAGGGCACATTTCCTTCCCTGGGATCATCTGGGCCTGCACCTCATGAGGCACACAGGGATATTTTGGGGTCAGTGCTGAAGGCTGCAGGGATCCCTCATGAGGCACACAGGGATATTTTGGAGTCCCTGCTTAGGGGTGCAGGGATCCCTCAGGAAGCACAAAGGAATATTAATGGCCTCTCCTAAGGCATGCAGGGATCCCTCATCAGGTGTGCAGCAGGGTTACATTTGAGGGGGTTTTTACTCTTCCCAGCACAGCAAGGGGTCCCTTGGCCGAGGCTTTGCAGGGCTGGGAGAAAGCCTCTTGCAGAGCCCTGGGCCCGGCCTGTGGGCACAGCGGGCGGGCCGAGCCCATCCCCTGCGGCCAGGCCGGGCTGCTCAGGCCGGGCCGGGCCGGGCCAGGCTCGGGCCCTGGCAGGGAAGGGCCGCGGCCGTGGGCTCTGCTGAGGCTGCTGAGCTCCGCCCTGGCCCTGTGCTGCAGCCCTGCACATTTACAGCCACGGCCGTGCCCGGGCCCACAGGAGGCACCCGGGGCTGCAACTGCGGCCGCGCCTTCTCCCACTCACGGCGGCTGGCTCTGTTCCTTCGGAGGATCCAGAGCCTTGTACCTCGGCCTGATGGTGCAAAGATCCGCCCAGCATCCCTCAGTTTGCAAAAATAAAGGCTTTGTGCTCATTAATATGAAAATGGGTGTGTGGGTGGCCTGCAGCTAATGTTCTTTTCTTGCCTGGACCCCAGTCAGTGCTGGAGTCTAAATGACTGACCAGGCCCGAGCTGCCCTGAAGGCTGATTTGATCAAAGGGACTGAAGCTCTGTGGACTGCAAATTCTCCAGGAAAACAAGTACAGGAACATGGATAATGTTGGTGACAAAAGCAGAGTGCAGAGTTGAACCTGTGAGGCCGCCTCAGTGCCGCCTCCAGCCACCCTTTCATTTTGCATTTATTTCATATTCTGAGCGCCAGCTCTGGCATGAAATGGGCCCTCAGCAAGGAGCTGCTGGGCTTCCTGGGTGTGTCCCTTTGTGCTCTCAGTGCTTCTGGTCTGGTTTGGCTGGGAAACTTGTCCATCATGCCTCTGTGTCTGTTTCCTGTCATTCCAATGCCCAGCCCTTTCCCACTGCTTGCCAGTTCAGTACTCTGATTATTTTATTGGATAACTTACATCCTGCACTACATGATGTTACAGGTATTAAATGAAGAAGCCAAATTAATAATAATGTTAAGTTTTTTGGGGGGACCAAAATACAGTCTCAGCCACAATCAAAGGGACAGCGTCGAGCTCGGGATCCGTGCTAGGTGAATCTTGATTCAATCTCCTTGGCATCCGACCCTCTCTGTTCATGAATGTCGGCTCGGTGAGGAAGTTTTATACAGTTTTTCTGCCTGGGGCTGAGTTTCCTCTATTCTTTTCGTTGCTTCGCAAATGCATGCAGTCTCCTTTCTCTGTGCAGGGCTGGGCAATGCAGTTTCTGGGAAGCAATGAATGTTGATGTGGAGTTACAGGAACCCGGCACTTGGATGCATGTTCCTGACAACTCTGGCTATCTTGCTGGTAGATACTTATGGATGTTCATCCCTGTTGGGTGTTTCCTGCACAGTCCCTGGGAAGGGCCCACTCCACCCTGGCAAAATCCTTTCACTTGCTAATTAGGCTTTCTTCCCTTGCTGCCATCTGGGGGATTCCCAATTTTGTGTGGCAGTCTATCCCATGACTGTCCACGGTTTTAGGCTTTAATAATGTTTCTTAGAGGCACAACTTTATTCACAACTTTATTTCCTGTATATTTAACATAGGCACGAATTATCTCATACCACATATTACAATGACATTAAATTGTGTTAATCAGACTCTGTCCTGTCATGAGTTTCTGGAACACATTTCCAAGCCTTCCAGCTGGAGCCCAAGGGAAGCTGTTTCTGTCTTGCATGACAAAATTGGCAGGTTTTTTGCAAAGACAGCACTTTACAAAGGACTTCTTGTGTGCATCATCATCCAAGGGCTGCTTTCAAAGACAGACAAAAACCCAGCAAACCTACCAAACAACATATTAAAAAAAAGTACTATTTCCTGCAGCGGGGAGAAGCTGCAGCCAGGCCAGGCTGGGGAACAGCCCTGCAGGGCGTGGAAGCAGCAGCGGGGCAGCGAGGCTGCCATGGATCCCTTCCCGCTGTGGCGGGCACGGCGTGTGCAGATGTGCAGCCAAAGCCCTCAGCTGCTGAGCCCCAGGGAAGGCTGAGGGAATGCACCCACCATGGCAGCTGTCTAGAGCACTCAGCTTCTTGTCCATGTGTTTGGCTGCCTCCAGGGATTTCTTTTCTTCTGTGTCTTGGTTCTTCCATCTAGGAGTAGCTTAATGGGAAGTAGATCCATTTCTCCTTCAGGCCCGAGTGGCAGTGAGGGCACCTGGGTGATTGGTGCCCTCCAAGGCACTCCCTCAGCTCTGCCTTGCACTCACAGCAGGGCCAGGGGGACCACGTGCCTGCAGTGGCCCCACACTGGGATGGAAGGAGCCCCTTGCAGGGCAGACGGGGCAGAAAGGACACCCTGGAGCTGCCAGCAGCTCTAAACCCAGCCCCAGGCAGGGCCAGGGCTTGGCAGCGACAGCAGGAGCAGCTCAGGCTCCCTGGGGCCGGCACAGGAGCTGTGAAAGGCTCAGCCACGGGGCACAGCCCTGGACCCGGCCCCTTCCTTCTCTGCCTTCCTTCCCTCTGGCCCTGCAGCTGAGAACTTTCAGCTTGGTACCCATGTATGCGGTCTGCAGAATCTAAGCAGCATCTTCGTGGGCCAACAACAGACTGGAAAGGAAAAAAAAACATCAGAAACCAGTGAGATGGAGAACTTTTGGCTGTTTGAGATAAAAAATGTCAACTAAAAATCTCGATGGCAAAGAACAACCTTTCTCACAAGGATTCCAGTAGAATAAATGACAACAGGTGTTGAAATAACAGTCAGTGCCCGGAGCAATGACAATTCCTTGGAATAAAAGCCAGGGCACACTGCAAAGACAGTTCTCTGTCCTGTGGGCTCCATAAGCCACACATGAACATGGCACTTATCCTGAGTGCTTCCCAAAGCTTCTCTGCAAGAAGCACTGGAGAAGTGCATGGGGCAAGAGTTCTGCAAGTGCCAGGCTCTTGTGCAGCAGAAAGGTTGTAAAATATGAAAGATTCTAGCAACCACAATAAATCCATCATTTATGGCTTGTAAATACTCCAGCGAATCTCAGTTCCTTCTGGGTGAAAACAAACACAGGGCAAACTTTCCAAAGTATGGCTTCATGACAAAGTTCCAGTTTGTCTGTTCCTGTTTGTGGGAGAAGACGAGGTTACAAGCTGCCCAGCTCAAAAAGAAAAGGAGGATCTACATTTCCCTGTCATATTTTCCTTCTGACAAAGGAATGAAGATCAAGAATTTGGGCAAATGGAGGGATAAAACTGGAGTATGGATGAGCCTTTTACATTTTAAGACGCTTCATTTGCTAAAATACAAACAGTTTTGTTGTGCATGGATCTCCTCTTTGTCTTCAAACTCCCTTCATCGGTGGAAGAACTGAACAAGCTCCATATGTCAGAGCTTCAAGGTAAAAGCTCTGTGATGAGTTAATTTTAATGGATCCATTACCAGTCCATGGGGTTGCTGTCATGAGGAGCTCAGGTGGCTTTTTGTTGAGATCAAAATCAATGTGCCATTTGTCCCAGCTCCATCTGTCCTGTGACAGCACTGGTTCCACCGAGCACACTGAGTCTTCTTGTGCCATTTCTAAATGAAAATTGAACCTCCTGAAGAAGCAAGGCCAAAATCAGGAGAGTGTAGTCACAAAAATAATTTAAGCAGTTTTCTGGGTATTGATCTAACAGCTACCACCTTCACAAGGTCCAGGCTACACTAAATGAATCTCTTTCCCCTGTAAGCAGCCTTTCAATTTGCAGTGTTTCATACACATGCAGAAGAACAAAAAGCCACTTCCACTGTAACAAACATGAGCTGCACCTGTGCAGTAAGTTGTGCTCAGTAGCTGACCCGTTGATTTAGTTTAGAGGCAGTTTTAGACAGGAGATACTGAAATAAATAGGGCAGGAGATCTTTCTCCTTTGGAATGCCTTCATTAAAAGTGATCAGCTCAGGTGGGAAGGCCTGACGGGCCCGCGGTCCCCTGCCGCCACTCCCAGGAGGGGCTCGGAGCAGGAGGAAAGTGCAGCTCTGTCCATCAGGAGGCAGAGCTGGGGGTCCCGTCCTCACCAGAGCAATGGGGGTATAGCCCGTGTTTGCTTCTTTTGGTTTGCCCTTCCGGGTCCCTGGCTCCGGCCAAGGTCCTCTTGGCTGGGCAAGGGGCGACAAAGGTTTTCAGCATCTCTGCAGGCGCAGGACGTTGTCCCTGATATCCAGACATCACCTCCATCTCCCAGTTCTGGGTTGGCTTATTGCTTTAGGGGTCTTCTTCCTGGGTTTGGTAGGGGTTCTCTCTCGTTTCTTTCTGGGTTTCTCAACAATAGAGAGTTAAGGACTGACTCTTAACAGGTGATTACAACACGAAGCTAACAAAGAACTCTCCTGGGCCAGCAATCAGCTCCCAACTCAACTTACAACTCTGCAACCCTTTTAAAAGAATGGGTAACTCTTTTTTTACTCCTAATAGATACCACGATAAAATTTCACAAGAAACTATCAAGTATCTAAAATATGCAGTAGTATGTTATTTCTACCTTCAATATTGCCAGCACATAGCTTCAGGAAGAAAGGCATTTACCAACCAGCATAGATGAAAAAAATGAAAATTAAAAAAGGGCTCTTAGGGATATCTGAGTGATGGCCACCAGTCATTTTCCAGCTTTGCAGGGTTTCAGTTCAAAGTCAATCTAAGCAAGCCAGCATATGTCTAGCAAGAACGAAATCACAGCTCATATCTGCTCCTAAACCCAAGCTTTGTGTCTTGGTTTGGAAAGATAGTTGCCTGGTAAAGGAGACAGGAGCCTCCCCTGCAATGGAGAATGCAAACCCTCCCCACCCCTCCAAATTGGTATGAATTTTAAATAAGGGGCTCTCAGGCAAAAAATATGGGAGCAGGAAATAACAGTTCTTTAATAGGGAAGGGAAAAAATAAAAGGATAAAATAAAACAATGCAACACACAAGAACAACACCGTCAGAGTCAGAACTCAACCTGACACCCTGTGGGTCAGGGTGTTGGTAGCAGTCCAGTTGGAAAAGGGCTGCAGTCCTCCTGGAGTGTCAGGCGTGGCTCTGTTGGAGCAGGGGAGTCTTACAGAAAAGGGGTGTATTCTTCCTCCGCACATCCGTGGAAGTCGAAGCAGCTGCTGTTCCTCTGGGGAGTCCAGTGGAGAAGAGCCGTGCTGGTGTGTCAGCATCTTCCCAGTTATATCTGGGTAGGAATGCCTGGCTCCTCCCTCTGGGCGGAGCATCTCACAATGGGATGTTACAGTTCTTATCAGTCATGTGGTGACATTCAATAGCCCCTTATCAGCAGATGTCCCCCTGTTGATTATGATCACTCAGGAAGAGAGATAAGGAGAATTGCCCACTTGACACCAGGCAAGTGCCATACAGATGTCAATAGAAAACATCTTGCCTTGCAATCTGGAACACTTTGCTAGATCAAAGATGGATGATATTATTTTCCAGCTCTCAATAGATCTGTCAAAATTTACAAATACACAAACTATCATGCATAGAAATATTTTATAATCATTAAACTAGATAGATAGAAAGATAGACAGACAGATAGATAATAGACAAATGGATGGATTGCCAAGGCAGATCGAGACATATGAATGCACTTCCCTGTATAACTTTGCATAGAAATGGATGGGGAAGGGAGAAGTTATTCTTTTCTACACGTGGGAAACAATCTTTTTTCCAGAAGAATCAGTGTTTCTTCCTCAGTGACCACCAGGGTACCTGAAGACTCCACCAAGAAGGAAGGCCCTGTGATCCCAATGGCCTGTGCCTCCAGCAATGCAAGAAAGTAAGGCCTGCCTCTTAATACTACAGTGGTGTTAAAGACGTTTATTCTCAATGTTTGGTGACAGGAGGAACAAGTTGAAGCCAGTTACTGCAAAATGCCCGCACAAGCACCACTGCATATCACAGCCAAAGGAAGGATGAAGCCCGGCCTGGCCGCAGGGGATGGGCTCGGCCCGCCCGCTGTGCCCACAGGCCGGGCCCAGGGCTCTGCAAGAGGCTTTCTCCCAGCCCTGCAAAACCTCGGCCAAGGGACCCCTTGCTGTGTTGGGAAGAGTAAAAACCCCCTCAAATGTAACCCTGCTGCACACCTGATGAGGGATCCCTGCATGCCTTAGGAGAGGCCATTAATATTCCTTTGTGCTTCCTGAGGGATCCCTGCACCCCTAAGCAGGGACTCCAGAATATCCCTGTGTGCCTCATGAGGGATCCCTGCACCCTTAAGTAGTGACCACAAAATATCCCTGTGTGCCTCATGAGGGATCCCTGTATCCTTCAGTAGTTACCCCAAAATATCCCTGTGTGCCTCATGAGGTGCAGGCCCAGATGATCAAAGGGAAGGAAATGTGCCCTCAGCCCAGGGACGCTCAGCATGGGCTCCCCCAGCCCTCGGGGCCGCGCCGCTGGTCACAGCAGCCCCTGCCTGGCTCCTGCCTGCCCACCCCGTGGGCATCCACGGCTGCTCCTGGGCATGGAGCTCAGCCAGGGCTGGTGCTGGCTGGGCTTTGCTGCTGATAGCACCCGGAGACAGGTATGACAACTCCATTTCTTTATTGAAAAATAAAATGTGGGCCAAGCGCTGCCCTGGCAGACAGGGCCTGCCCACCTTCACTCCGGGCTGGAGTACAGGACCAGGGGGCTCAGGGGTAGAGGGTCTCGAATTGGACGAGTGGGTTTTGGGAAGCACTCGTTCTGCTGCTGAAGCCACGGCAGGGCAGACAGGGGCAGCAGTGGATAGAAGGGATCACGAGTCCAGATCTCCTTGCCCGAGATTTTAGCCTCCTCTTCTCCAGACTCACTAGAGCGCCTGTGGAGAGAGGAGGTGGCTGAGGCCCCAGCTGCCAGTGGCACACAGGGACCCTCCTGCACAGCAGGGCCCAGGGCTGGCAAGGCTCCCCAGCACGGCTGGAGCTGCTGGCACAGCTTGGCCCAGCTGCACAGCTGCCCCTCACGGCCCCGGCGAGCAGGGGACGGCTCTGGGCAGGGTTCTCAACAGTGTTTGAGCATCACAGTTCAGGACAGGACAGTGCTTATTTAGTAGCTCATGTAAAGTTTCTTGGCAACAGTGGTATTACAGGACAAGCAAATTTGCTCCAGTTCATTGTTAAAACAAAGCCAACCTGAAGAAGGTTTGGCTTCGGCCTTTGCTCTTTGTGTGAGCCCTGTTCTGCATTGAGTCCCAATCAGTCTTGGAGCCAGTTTTGGGTGAGGGCTCATCCCAGCCCTGAGCCTGGGCAGTTCTGGCCTCAAGGGGACAGCTGAGGCCATACTGCACATGACTGGAGTTCAGGGCTCCATTATCAAGGGGCTTTGAGAAGTTTAAATTACTGTGTTTATTCTTTGTGGTTTTCTTTATGAAATTCTTTCACTGTTTTAAGACAGTTTTAAAAATTATTTCTTTTCCAGTGCTTTTTACTGTTATTTGATATAGTGAGTGATGGCATGATTATCCCATGGCTGAATTAGAAGACTGTAAGTGCTATAAAATGAAATCATTTTTACACTCCTATGTCTTTCACAGACTCATGCAACTTATGTTGCTTTGATGTGACCAACAGAAGAGTTTTCTTCTGCTTTTAGTTCAAACAAGCGGCAGACCTGAAACCTGTTGAAAAGAGTCTCTTCACTTCACAGCTAAAGAAAACTGCCAGGGCTCTTTATTGAGCAATATAAAATCTATATTTTATATATATACTCCTGAGAAGTAACTGATAGAAATGAGGCATTTGGACTCTTTGGGAAGTACTGACCAGTTGGGCATTGGCTCTCTGAAGCTCAGTCTGAAATAATCAGTCTTTTTCAGAAGAGAATGTTCAGTTTCTTCCTGGCACTCACTCTTGCATTTGTATTCAAAAACACTTCTTGAAAGAAATTTACAACAGCTCTTTATGGTCCCTTAGTTGACTTTTCTCTGTTTCTCCTTAGATGCCAATGAAAACCTGGAGGATTCCATTAAAAAAGCTGCAAAGCAGATCCTGGAGAGGAGGGCATACATCTGCTCCCACCCTCTGGACAGGACCTTCTGATCCCTCCCTGACAGGAGGCACTCATGAATGTCAGTCAGGGAGGAATTTGCTGCAGTTCCAGTATTTGAGACCTTAAAAGCATTTGTTATTTAATGTTTTTACTAAATATACCCGTATAAAATAAAACTGCTCTCTAAACAATACTTCATAGCAAAAGGATAAATAAAGAGATTTTATTTAAAGCTGAAGATATTTTGTTAGATAGATAGATAGATAGATAGATAGATAGATAGATAGATAGATATAGATTAGATATGTCTGTTCCTTTTAGAGCTGGATAATGACAGGGGAGGTTTGGATGGGGAGATGTTTCTTCCCAGGGAAGGGATTGTGTGGTTTCTCAGTATCTTTGCACTTCAATCAGCTGCTCATTCACTGAGAAAGTCTGAAAGACTTGGGCAATCAGAACAGTTGTGTTTGGGAGGCGCCTCCAGCTCTCCTGTCCAGCAGCACCATCAGGACACTGAGTTCCCAGTGTCCAGGGGGGTTTCGCTGTCACCCTGAGGGACACCACTGGTCACTGACATCCATCAGGCCTCTGAGCCATTGACCACAACCCCCTGTCTGTGACCTGCCAGGCAATTCCTCATTCTCCAAACTGTGCCTCCATCAGATCCACAGCTCACCAAGGGAGGGACAAGGATGCTGGGCAAGGCTGATGTGTCCAGGGCATTACAGAAGTCCAGGCTGGTGGCATCTCTAGCTCTTCCCTTGTGCACTGAGGCAGCCACTCCTTCATGGAAGGCCTCTGGCTTGGTCAGGCAGCACAGACCCACCCTGTGCTCCTCAAGGTTTCCTTTGGCATATCAAAGCATTGAAGAGGCTGGGTGGTTTTCCCTGCTGTTTTATTGACTGACTGTGCCCTTTGAGGACCACAAGAGGAAGCAGAGCCTTAAATTGCACATGAAGAGCAAATGCTGAAGTAAAGGCTTCACCTGGGCTGTGAAACCAAAGGGCTGTGTTAGCCATGGCCACCCCAAGGTGCCAAACTTCCAGCTGGGAAGCTGCTGACAGGAGGGAATGTGGCACTTGTCTCCAGCCAGAGATCACTCACTCCTCAGCATCTTGGGCTGGAGCTGACAGTGCCTGAGGAGCTCAGGAATCCTTGGATGTGATCTCCTGTGCCAGTGCCCAGAATACAGAGCAGTGAGCTCGACTTGGGGGGACAGGCCCAGCCCTTGGACACAACTGCCAGGCAGAACAAGCTCCCTCCCCAGGAAGGAAAATTCCAGTGCTGAGGTCAGTCCCCACCAAGGCCATGAGGTCACAGCAGGATTGAGAGATCAGAGCAGGCTCTGAGGTCAGAAAAGGCTCTGGGGTCACGGAGCCCTGTGGTTCTAGAGCATCACATTGTCCAGCTCCCGTGCCCAACACACCGGGAAGGGATCCACAGCAGCCTCGCAGGCCCACTGCTGCTTCCACGCCCTCTGCCTCAGGGAAACTGGCACTGAAAAGGGGTTGGATAAGGCTGTGGGAGCCAGATGTGAATGGACAAGGCCAAAGCTGCACAGGGGCCAGATGGGAACTCTGGGTTGGCTCCTGGTATCTCTCCACCCTCTCTGCTGAATCATCCATGGAAAGGAAAAAGGCCCAGCCCCAGGCCCGTGGGGGCCCTCTCCCTCCCGCAGAGGAAACCCTCCCTAAAGGCCTGGGGAAAACCATCCCCAGCGCTTCCCGGGGAGCAGGGAGCGCTGTCCCGGGACAGGGGAGCCAGGCTGCCGGCTCATCTGCTCCCCGCGCTGGCAGCGGAGCAGCCTGGGCAGCCCTGGCAGGCAGGGCCACGGCCAGGAGGAGCAGCGGGAAGAGGCGCAGAGCAAGGGCCATGGTGCCTTGCCCTCTGCCAGTCGCGCAGCTCTTGCTGCCACCGCTGTCCTGACACCGCTGTGCCAACGTCAGCACCGCTGCTGCCACCGCCGCTGCTGCTGCAACAGTTGTGCTCAAGGACTGACTGGTGGCTCCTTGTGCTGCTGTGTGACCACGGGGCTCTGGGACCAAACATAACACTCAGGGAGCAGCAACAGTGCTGAACCATCTTCTGTGTGCGTCCACCATGCGTCCCTGGGTGAAAAGATGAGGCCTGTGGGGCAAATCCCCACTCTGCTCCTAAGAGATCTGGGGCTGCCCCAGGCCCAGTGTCTGTCGAGCTCTGAGCTGATGCCTCAGGCTCTGAAGCACTTCCGTCAGAGTCCAGCCTCACTGCACTGTTCTCAAGGCAAGCACCTACTGAAGGCTTCCCTCTTTTCCTGGGCATGCCGCTGGAGGAGGTGCAGGCCCAGATGATCCCACATAGGATCAGCCGTGGATAGTAGGGATTAGGAGCCCAGATCTCCTTGCCCAAGTTGCTTGGCTCTTCTGGAGATTCACAAGAGCACCTGTGGAGAGAGGAGGTGGCTGAGGCCCCAGCTGCCAGTGGCACACAGGGACCCTCCTGCACAGCAGGGCCCAGGGCTGGCAAGGCTCCCCAGCACGGCTGGAGCTGCTGGCACAGCTTGGCCCAGCTGCACAGCTGCCCCTCACGGCTCCGGCGAGCAGGGGACGGCTCTGGGCAGGGTCCCTGGCCAGGAGCGGGCCCCAGAGCGCCTCTGCCTTTTCAGGGCAATTCTTGTCCCTGCTCTTTCTCCTCCCCACCGTGCTCTGCCTCTGCCCTGTAGCCCCGGGTGCCTCCTGTGCCGCAGGGCACGGCCGCGGCTGTAAATGCGTTGGGCTGCAGCACAGGGCCAGGGCGTAGCGAGGCCCTTGTTGCACCTGCCGCGCTGCTCGGCAGCCCCATGGCAGCCCGGGCCCGCGGCCCTTCCCCGCCGGGGCCGCAGCTGGCCCGACAGGGGCGCGGCGGCTCCTGAGGCCCCGCCCGGCCCCCAAGGATGGGCCCTGCCCGCCCGCCGGGCCCGCAGCCCGGGCCCAGGGCTTTGCGGGAAGCTCCCTGCCGACTCTGCCGAACCTCGACCGACAGTGGCCCTTTGCTGCGCTGAAAAGACTGAAAATCCCCGCAGCACACCGCATGAGGGACTCCTGCAAACCTCCCTAGAGACCATCAATACTCCTTTGTGCCTCATGAGGGATCCCTGCAACCCCAGCAGAGTTCCCAGAATATCCCCGTGTGCCTCATGAGGGATCCCTGCACCCCACAGCACAGATCCCAAAATATCCCTGTGTGCTTCAGAAGGAATCCATGCACACCAATGCACAGACCCCAAAATATCCCTGTGTGCCTCACAAAACAGCCCGGCCTCCTGCCCACCTTAGCAAGGGCTTGGCTCCTCTCCAGGCCATGATGGCAAGCACTAAACCGCCACATTCATCCCAAGGAAGTCAAGCCCCTGCCAGCCTTACAGATGTCTCCAGTCACCTGTAAACCATAGAAAAGGTCCCAAATCCCCTAAGAACCTCATGAGGAACCCCAGCCACAGGCACCACTTACAAAGGACCCAAAGCCCCGCGTCTCTTACTGCAACACCCGACAGGCACAACACCCCCTCTCCAGCTCGTGTGCCGCACGACGGAGCCCGGTCATCTGCCAGCCTTACACGGGTCCCCCGTCACCTGCATGCCATAGAAAAGCCCCACTAGTCATTAACTCTAGCCAGCAGTGTGTTCCCTGACAGAAGCCAATTCCCTTCTGGGAATCAGGAACTCGTGCTGTGGGGCCGGCTGCACCCGTGGGAGCAATGGGGAGCGTGAGCCCGTGCTGGGCTGCCCTGCTGAGCTGGCAGCACGGTGGATCCGGGCAGGACGCTCTGCGTTTCCCCCAGAGCTGGGCCCTGCAGGCACCTTGGCGCCCCTGGGCACCGGCTGTGCCACCCAACAAAGCCCAGCAGGCCGGGAGGAGAGCCCGGGGGCAGCGCAGCTGCTTGGGCAGGCGCTGCTGAGAGGGACAGGGGCCAAAGCCATCCCTGAGCAGCCACTGCCAGCCCTGGCCCTGGCCCCCTACTCTCAGAAAGTTTCCAACAAATCCACCAATAAATTCCAGGTTACCTCTGTGAATTGCACACTACAGTTTCCTTCGTTTTTTCCCAATACCTGGAGGTTCCTGTAAATAGTGTTGGTCTTGAGGATCTCGGATTCTTTTCAGTCTTTTTTTTTTGTATTGAGACAGATGAAGCAGCCTTACTGGTTTTAGTTTTGGCAGGTCTGTTTTTTTTCTTAGCATGATGATTTACTTATTATCTATATGTAAACTTTTTATTTATGGTTTTTTTGTTCCCCAAGCTATTATTTTGACAATCTGTCATCCAGTTCTTAGTGAATCTTCCATATATGAACAATTTTTAATCTCTCTGTATAGGAATATAACAATCTCAGCAAGCTGTATTTTTAATTTTGATGACAATCTTTCTCCCCACTCCCAGCTTCTACAATGATCCTTTTTGAAACATCCCTGAGGATAGGTAGAGTTATTTGGGAAATGCATGGCTTTACCTGGGAATGGATTACTATTAGTTTTTGTGCTATAAACCAGCATTTCTTCAAGCTTCACACCACACCTGTCTGAATTAAAACAGTGCTTGTGAGGAAGCTGAAGAGCTTACACCTCAGAAATTAAAATTCCTGGGAGGAGGAGGAAGAAGAAAGGGTAAAACCCTGTTTCACAGGCTGTTTTTTCACTTCTACTATGCTAGAAGTATGGTAGACTACACCTGTCTTCAAATGTCATTTAATTCCAGAACAACTCTCTACAGTGCCAGACACCAGGACAAATTACTCCAGACTTTGCCTCCCAATGCATCAGCTTTCATTCTCGTGAGAGGTAGGCCTTTATTACAGTCTGATTAGAGCAAATCCACAGAGCAACCTTGCCACCGTGTGAATGGCAAGAAGAATTTCCTTGTGAACAGATGAATATGTCCCACTCAATCATGAACAAAATTTGCCTTGACTTGGAAGAAAGTAGACAAGGAGCCATGCAGTATTTGGGTTTTATCCAGTGACAAATGGGGCAAGAAGCTGTCACAACTTACCTCGTGTTTTACAGAACACAAGCACAGATACAGCCAATAATGCACCCACATGAAGGGACCTTCAGGACATTCCTTTATTTCTTAACAAGGAACGGGCAGCAAAATGCTGGCATTTATCTGAACTGGAAGCTGTGCTCCTCTCCTGTTTCTCCTTGAGCACACTGTGTGTTATTTGCAGATTTCACTGCCCAGCCCAGGAATCCTGTCGTGGCCAATTGCTAAATGACACAAGTACCAAAATACAGGAGCCACATAATCACTCCAGCACTAATCCAGCACTGCTTTGATGGTGCACAGGAGCACAGACTGGCTTGGCTTGGAAGGGACATTTAAAGGCCATCTAGTCCAATGCAGTCCCTGCAGTGAGCAGGGACACCTTTATCTAGGTCAGCTTGCTCAGAGCATGAGCTTGAATGTCTGCAGGGATGGATGCCCACCTCACTGGGCAACCTATGCCAGGGTTTCCAAACCTCCAGTGCAAAAAATGGGTTTCTTTTGTGTGGTCTGAATCGACCCTCTTTTAGATTAAAACCATTCCCCTTGGTCTGGCAGAAAAGGCTCTACTAAAAATTCTGTCCCATCTCTTTTACAAGCCCGCTTAACGTCCTGAAAGGCAGCAATCAGGTGTCTCTGGAGTCTTCTCTCTTCCAGGCTGAACACTGCCAGCTCTCCCAGCCTGTCTCCAAAGCAGAAGGGCTCCAGCCCTCCGAGCTTTTCTCCCTCCTCTGGACTAGATCCAAGAGGGCCATGTCCTTCCTGCGTGGGGAGCCCAGAGCTGGATGCAGTACTCTGTCATGGTAGAGATGGAGACAATACAAAGAAACACACTGCGTTTCCAGAAGGCTTCAAACCCTGTTTTTATTCTAGCATGCATGCTTGTTCTACATTCTTACAAAGCTCATAACTTTACACTTTGCTCATTGATCACGAGAGACAAGCAAAGTGCTCCTTGGAATAGGCAGTGGCACGTTTCTCTTATTTATCCTTCTTTCTTTCTTGGTTTCTATGTCAACGACCTTGGTAGGAAATTCTTTCAGGGGCAAAACATGGATGCTCTTATCAGACTTTTCAATGGCTCAAAGAAGTCCCTGTAAAACCTCTTCTGTAGCGGACACTTAGATGGCTAAAGCACCGTAGAGGATGTAAGCCTCTGGAGATAACGAAATGCTGAGTCAGAATAGCTAAGCCTGGAGTCTTCACTTAGGTCCTCTGGCCTAGCTTATCTCTCTGTGACCCTATAGTTTAGTTTTCCCTAACCCTTACAATTGGTCAGTTTTCAATCCCTCCTAACCCTTTATAAGTAGCAACCCTGGCCTATTCTGGGTAGAAGAGCCGCCGTTGAAACCCTTCATGAACCCCCTGCAAATAAACCATCATGGAATCTCCGAGGCTGCCTTTTCCTCTCACTCCGTCTGCTTTGTGGAAACCACTGAGGCCACCACTTGAGCAAGCAAAGAGCTGAAATTATAAAAGAGCTGAAAATCACTAAGAGCTGATAATCAAGGTGCTTGCTGAGGTTTCAGGCTATAGGGCACTTAGGCTTTGGACACTCGGCATGCTGAAGGCTGAGCTGCCTGGCCCGAGACTGCTCACCTGAAGGAACCCTGGACCCGTCTCGTTATCCAGCTAGAAGAGGCCCAGTGGTGGAACACTCTTCCACAGTACTCAGGTGGAGTCTCACCAGAGCAGAGGGTTTGAATCACCTCCGTCAAGCTGCTGGGCACTCTCCTTTGGATGCACATGGCTGGCTCCTGTCCAGCCTCTCATCTAGCAGCACCGCCAAGTCCTTCTTGGCAGGGCTGCTCTCCATCCCTTCATGGCCCAGCCTGTGAGATCAGCTGGGCTGGGACTGTGTCACAACCCTTGGACAGAGCAGCTGGGCAGGATGAGCTCCCTGCCGAAGAAGGACGATCCCAGTCCCCACACAACTCCACCCTGGCCATGAGGTCACAGCAGGCTCTGAGCTCACAGAGGTCCCAGAGCCCCGTGGTTGCACAGCAGCACAAGGAAGCCACCAGTTGTCCTTGACCACAACTGTTGCGGCAGCAGTGGCGGTGGCAGCAGCGGTGCTGACGTTGGCACAGCGGTGTCAGGACAGCGGTGGCAGCAAGAGCTGCGCGACTGGCAGAGGGCAAGGCACCATGGCCCTTGCTCTGCGCCTCTTCCTGCTGCTCCTCCTGGCCGTGGCCCTGCCTGCCAGGGCTGCCCAGGCTGCTCCGCTGCCAGCGTGGGGAGCAGGTGAGCCGGCAGCCTGGCTCCCCTGTCCCGGGACAGCGCTCCCTGCTCCCCGGGAAGCGCTGGGGATGGTTTTCCCCAGGCCTTTAGGGAGGGTTTCCTCTGCGGGAGGGAGAGGGCCCCCACGGGCCTGTGGCTGGGCCTTTTTCCATTCCAGGGATGTGTCACAGGGCCTCCAAAGAGGGTGGAGAGTTACCAGGAGCCAGCCCAGAGCTCCCCAGGCCCTTGTGCAGCTTTGGCCTTGGCCATTCCCATCTGGCTGCCACAGCCCGACCTGAGCCCCTTGCAGTGCCCAATTCCCAAATACAGAGGGGGATCCCAGCACACCATGGAAATGTTTTGATCTTTGCTCTCTTCTAGACTGGGATCATGACATGGCTTATATAGAAAATCTGGTGAATGACAGTTTGAAGAATCTAGAGCATGGTGGAGGCAAGTTCTCTATGGGCCTTCCCTGACAAAATGATCGCTGTCCATGTGGCAAGAGCTCACTCATGTGCCCTTTCCCTTAATACAAGCTCAGGGTGGAAGGAGACTGGACATCTTGCCCTGCTCCCTTCTGGAGCCCTGAGTGATCCCACAGGATGGCTCTCAGTGGGAGGAAGGAGCATTTAGCTGTCCATTTTCTCCCATGTGCAATGCCAGTGTGTCCTTCCGTGTGCCCTGTGCAGCCACGGAGAAGAGCAGAGAGGGAAGGGGCCAGGCCCAGGGCTGTGCCCCGGGGCTGAGCCTTTCACAGCTCCTGTGCCGGCCCCAGGGAGCCTGAGCTGCTCCTGCTGCCACTGCCAAGCCCTGGCCCTGCCTGGGGCTGGGTTTGGAGCTGCTGGCAGATCCAGGGAGTCCTTTCTGCCCCAACTGCCCCACAAGGGGCTCCTTCCATCCCAGTGTGGGGCCACTGCAGGCACGTGGTCCCCCTGGCCCTGCTGTGAGTGGAAGGCAGAGCCCAGGGAGTGCTTGGAGGGCACCAATCACCCAGGTGCCCTCACTGCCACTCGGGCCTGAAGGAGAAATGGATCTACTTTCCATTAAGGTCCTCCTAGATGGAAAAATCAAGACACAGGAGATGAGAAATCCTTGGAGGCAGCCAAACACCTGGACCAGATGCTGAGTGACCTGGAGAGGCGCCGTGGTGGGTGCATTCCCTCAGCCTTGTCCTGGGGCTCAGCAGCCGGGGGCTTTGGCTGCACATCTGGACATGCCATGCCCGGCACAGTGGGAAGTGATCCATGGCAGCCTCGCTGCCCCGCAGCTGCTTCCACGCCCTGCAGGGCTGTTCCCCAGCCTGGCCTGGCTGCAGCTTCTCCCCAGCCTCTGCAGAAAGGCATTTGCCATCAGCTGACAGGGAGCCCAAATGCACCATAGGCCATACATGTCCTGAGATCCCCTGCAATTTCCCAGTTTCCACGCAGGTCAGGTGTAGGGGCTGTTTCAGTGAGGGAGGGCCCTGGCCCAGCTCCAATAACCTGGCCATTTTCCTGACCCTTATCTATGACTTTGACAAGTATTGTCTCCTGAATTTGCCACCTCCTGGAATGCTGAATGAATCTGATCCAGCTGTACTTTTCCCTTTCTGAAGTGATGTCGCAAAAGTCCGTGCAGAAGGCACCATATCCTATAGGAAGCAATGGCTCTGTGCCAGCCCCTGCTGCAGGAAAGCTGGAGGCACCAGACACGGGCAAAGGCACCGGAGGTAATTGCTGTGCCAGGCTCAGCCCTCGGTGGGGCTGGGTGGCAGCAGCTCTTCCCCCAGGGCCTGCCCTTGCACAGCCCGGCAGCAGCCAAAGCTGGAGGCGCCTCTGGAGGCTTGGAGGCCTCTGGAGCTCGTTCACAGCCCCGGGGAAACGGGGCTCGTGCACCAACGTCCCTCCCGCTGCAGCTACTGAAGAGCTGGCGCTGAGAGCCCAGAGGCCCAAGGCACAGGAGCAGCCCCGAGCGGGAGCCCTGCCGCGAGCCCAGGGCCAGAGCCAGCGCTGGCTCCCGACTGGGCAGGGGCTGCACTGGGTCCTGACAGGGCCTGGCTCTGTGCCCTGGGGCTGGGGGAGCTGTCCCGGGGCAGGGAGGGCCAGGGCTGGCAGTGGCTGCTCAGGGATGGCTTTGGCCCCTGTCCCTCTCAGCAGCGCCTGCCCAAGCACCTGCGCTGCCCCCGGGCTCTCCTCCCGGCCTGCTGGGCTTTGTTGGGTGGCACAGCCGGTGCCCAGGGGCGGCAAGGTGCCTGCAGGGCCCAGCTCTGGGGGAAACGGAGAGCGTCCTGCCCGGATCCACCGTGCTGCCAGCTCAGCAGGGCAGCCCAGCACGGGCTCACACTCCCCATTGCTCCCACAGAAGTGCTTGACAAGTCAGACACCAACGCCCAGAATCCACGGAATACCCCAAGACTTTTCTGCCCCCAGGATGTGCGCAGGTCCTGTATGATAGGCACAGTAGTCACACTGTTCACTGTGCCACTTTCCATGGTGCTGTGTTATGTTGGCTTCCGGTGGTGGAAGGAAAAGAAACGGTAAGTTGTTGTTGATCTCTACCCTCCAGCTTCTTTAAAGGCTGCTCATACTCAGTTAACATTCCCAGGGAGGCTGCAGTGGAGTTGTGGCCAGTCCATGACTGTCCAAATGACTCTGCTGAGGGTTCTGCTGCTGCCCAGTGCTTTCATTGGCCTCTGAATTGCTGGGCCTTGTCCTGGGGGGCCGGCTGGGGCTGCAGCCAGGGCTGGCTCCCACTGAGGCTACATGGCCAAGAGCAGCCCCAGGGGCACAGGGCAGAGGCAAAACACGGTGGGGAGGAGAAAGAGCAGGGAGGAGATTGCCCTGGAAAGGCAGAGGCGCTCTGGGGCCCGCTCCTGGCCAGGGACCCTGCCCAGAGCCTTCCCCTGCTCGCCGGAGCCGTGAGGGGCAGCTGTGCAGCTGGGCCAAGCTGTGCCAGCAGCTCCAGCCGTGCTGGGGAGCCTTGCCAGCCCTGGGCCCTGCTGTGCAGGAGGGTCCCTGTGTGTCACTGGCAGCTGGGGCCTCAGCCACCTCCTCTCTCCACAGTCGCGCTGCCGCTGCTCCAGCATCCCGGCCGAGAAGGCGTGCCTCTCCCTCTCCCCCAGAGAGTCCAGAGACCCTCGGTTTTGACAGCTCTCACACGTGGCCTCGGCAGCAGCAGCTGCCCAAGAAAGCAGAGCACCAGCCCTCCGTGCCTCCCCCACGGCCCCCCAGCCCGGCCCTGAAGCGGAAGCCTCCTGAGATCCCCCCACCTCCTCCCCTCCCGAGCTCACCACCCTGGTCCAGCTAGGACTGCAACTGGCCAGCCACGCAGGGCTTGGGCCACCAACAGCTGGGGGCACCTGCTCTCCTCTACAAACAGCACGTGTCACCTATGGGCAACAGCCAGACTCAGTTTTCATACTCTTCGACCTTCAACAAGAAGGGCTGAAGATTTTCCCATGCCCTTTCTCATCCTTTACCACTTTGATTTTCATACAGCTTGGAGCTGGTCGCATCCCTTAAAGACTTTTCTAGCTCTGCATGTTTTACCTTACCTGAAGAAAAAAAAAATAAAAAAAATTCTTTGGTTTAAATTTCATTTTTAGTGTGGTTAGGCCGCTCACATTTTGAGCAATTAATTTTCTATGGTACTTCTTCTTCCCTTTTCATTGCTATCTATAAAAAGTTCATCTGGACATAAAAATCACCAGAATTACTGAGATTTACCTCAAAGCCCAGAGGAGAATCTAGCACAAAATATTCTCCCTGTGTACTGCACAACAAGAAATATTCAGAGGAAGACACAGTGGCAGCTGAGGCTCTTTGAATTCCCAGAATACTGAGCCTGCAGAGGAGGCAGACAGCCCTGGCAGTGGCTGAGGGGACTTTTCCTCACAGACTCCTCTGAAAGTGTGTCAGGCTCCTCCTGAGCTACAAACAATTCTCCATTCCTCAACAAAGCTACTCAGGTTCTTGACTTATCTTAAAGAGCAAAAGCAAATGTGGTCAGAAATTTCTCATCAAAGCCTGTTTGCAGAGAAACCCCACCATATGTGAGCAAATATTTCTTAGCATCAGTTCACTCAAAAGAAAGCCAACCCTGAATTGAGCAGCGCTTTAAATGAGGTTGAATTCTCTTTCCTCACCTATCATCCAGATTGGTTTGCCTCTTTTTTGTCCTAGAGAGAACATTAGAACGATTTGCTCTTGGCAGGACTCCTTGCATGGCTCCCAAACTGGTTGCTGTTCACCACGCCTTGCCTGGGCTCTTAATGCAGCCTGTTAGCAGCACCTGACATTGCCACCCTGTTCAGCCCTTGGGCACGGCTGGTGCCACGGTCCCCTCCTGGCTCCTGGCATGTCCCTGCTGGTGGAGGAGCCCTGCTGGTGCTGCTGCCTGCGGTCCTACTCCGCAGCCAAAGAGAGACTAAAGTCACTGCTTCGGGCAGCTCGTTTGAACGAGTTTAACGCTTGCTCACCTCTGTCCCAGACCTCTTCAAACCCACCCAGCAACACCATAAAGTCACCTCATCTACAGAGGTGAGCAGGTCTGAGCGAACAGAAGGTCGGCTTTCATGCACATTGGGATTTTAATTTAGTGGAAGCACTCACTCGTTCACAAGCCTTACTTGTCAAAGTGGATTGTGCGATGCTATTGTGTTGCTTGTGTTAAAGAGAAACCAGAAGGGAGAAATGAGTTAAGAAATTGAGAAAGACACTTGGGGCGCAGGCTTGGCAGCCAAACGGAGCAGGGTGGCAGCCGGCCGCTTTGCCGGAATCCCCTTTCGTGCCGGACAAAGGCGGACGCGGCTCCGCTGCGGGGCGAGCCGGGCGCTCGGCGAGCGGCGCTGGAGCGGCGGCGGCCCCGCCCCGCCCGTCCCGCCCCGCCGCGGGCCGGGGCCGAGCGCTCGGCCGGGCGGGAGCTCAGGATGCTCGGGCAGCGCCGCGGGCCGGGCGGGCGCGATGGAGCCGCCTGAGGGCTGGGACCCCTACGGGCGGCCGGCCCGGCGCACGCAGTGGCTGGTCAGCGCCCTCGCCTACCACTACGGGCTGGACCGCGGCGTGGAGAACGAGATCGTCGTGCTGGCCACCGGCCTGGACCAGTACCTGCAGGAGATCTTCCACCACTTGGACTGCGCCGGTTCGGGCCGCATCCCCGGCGAGGACTTCCGCACGCTGTGCCAGGTGCTGGGGCTGGAGGAGGCGGCGGAGCCCGAGGAGTGCGCGGGGCTGTGGGACGGGCTCTCGGCCGAGCTCACCTTCCGCCAGTTCCACGCGCGGCTCTGCGGCCACTTCAGCACCCGCGCGGGGCCGCGGCTGCCGCTGGGCCGGGAGAGCGAGCACATCGAGACCCAGATCCGCCTGCGCAGCCCCCGCCGCCGCCGCCGCACCGAGCCCGCCGGCCGCGGAGCCGCGGGCAGCGCCGAGCGGCGGCCGCCGGGGCCCTGCTCCCGGGAGTGCTACGAGGAGACCGTGGCGCTGGAGCAGGCCGAGGACCGCATCGCCAAGCTGGAGGAGGAGAACGGCAGCTTGCGGGAGCTGGTGGAGGACATGCGCGCCGCCCTGCAGAGCAGCGATGCGCGGTGCCTGGCGCTGCAGGTGAGTCCGGGCCGGCTTCTGCACCGGCCTCCCGGGGGCGGCTCGGCTGGCCCCGAGTGCTTCAGGAGAGATGCTGCTCTCGCAGAATCAGTGTTTATAACCCCTCCACTGCCAGACTGAGACCGAAGTTGCTCGTTCATCCTCGGCATTAACTTTTTAGCAAAGTTTAGTTACAGGGAGGCTTTAAGCAGGAATGTATGGCACCGGTGTACCATCAATATAGTTGTGGTGAGCACTCTGTTAAAAGTGTAGGGCAGTTCAGCTTAACAAACCCAGGTGTACAATGCTGCTGCTGCTTCTACTGCACGTGCAGTCAGGATGTGCTGATACCATGTGCTGGATGTACACCAGTGCAGGGTTTTTCTTGAAGTGAGAAAGAACTTTTGGAGTCCTGCCTGCACAAGCACAAGCAGTGTCTCAGTGAGAAGTTCCTGTAAGGAACATTAGAAAGATGTTTTCCTTAGAGTGCGGTCACAAGAGTTCAGAGTTGGAGCCAGCTCTGCAGGCAGGCTGATGAATAGTCTGGGGCTCCTGTGCACAGCCCCATTAATTCCAGGGCTGGTTCTGCTGTACACACACTTAACAGCAGTTAAATTCCTCTGGCATGAAATAACATGGAACAGGCAGAGCAGGGAAGGGCAGCATGGACCCATTGTTGTGGCAGGTCTCACCAGGTGGGATTTGATACTAACACAGCACTCACAGAACTCTGCTCCACCTGGGACACTTCCACTTGCAGTAGATGACTGCTGTCTTCACAATGTCCAGCAAGGCAGGTCAGAGACACTTTTACCATTTTCCTCTGGAAAAGGGAAAGGAAATCAGCAGCAAACACAAAGTCACCAGTCAGAGGTCCCAGGAAGAATGGAAACGACAAAGAGGAGAGCTCCAGAACACCCCCAGCTGCTCTCTGCTCTCTTCTTCTGAACACAACTTCATTGGAAATATCTTTTTCAGCAGACTGCCTGACTCCTGAGTACAGACCATAGTAATGACATGAAAACTACTCCGAAACTTGTGCAATAACATGGTAATGTGTAGTTTGAAAATTAATTGCATAGCTAGGTATTAAAAACTACTTTCCAGAGATTGTTTCCTTGTCTCTGTATTTGGCAAAGTTAGTTGCTGATCAACTCTATGTGACTGAAACAAAAAAAAACCAAACCAACAAAGCACAATCCAGCCCCTTCCAGTCTTCATTAAAACCCATCAATTTCTCCCTGCTTTGTGCTCCTGGTCATTGCAGGTGGGACTGCGGAAGAGCCATGCCAGCCATGCAGAAGGAGGATCCTGCTTCATAGGGAGGAAGACACCATTAACACAGAAGCACTCCCAGACCAAGTGCCTCCAGAGTGTCCTGGAGGAAATGGAGCTCATGCGGAGCTCCAGGGATGGGCAGATTGAAGAAGCCATCAGGTTCAGTCAGGAGCTGGAGAAGGAGCTGAAGAGCTCTCAGGAAGCTCTGGTCAGCCTGGAAGATTGCAACCGTCACCTGAAGAGGGAGCAGGCAGAGATGAGGAGGAAAGTGGAAGAGGCCAGACACGCTGTCCTGAACAGTCTTGGCAAAGTGAAGGAGCTGGAAGTGAGAGCTAAGGAGGTGCCACATCTGCAAATACACATCCAGCAGCTGGAATCACAACTGCAGCACTACAGGTAGGTTGGAGTCTGACAAAAAGTGCCTATAAAATCAGTGTTGAGGCACAAGTGAGTTTGAGAATCTCTGGCTGGGGCTTATTAGATATCTCCAAAACACCTTGTAAAATCTGGCCAGAGGGAAATTAGAAGCTGCTCATCCATTTTCTTGGTCGGGTCTTTAGGAGATCTAGGAGTCTTCCAGGCCAAAGTCAGGATGCTGATCTACAGAGAGCTGAAGTCACTCCTCAGACACACAACAACAGGACTCAGCATGGTAATGCTTCAGGAAAGCCCCAACACAAACTGCTGACACTCCTTCAGAAACCATTGCCAACACACTTCTTTCGCTGCCTTTCCTGGTCCGTAGGTCCCATCCCAAGCCAGCTGTAATCAGATGGCTGACTCTCCATTTCATATTCAAGCTCTTCAGCTTGTCCTCAGAACTGGGGAAAAGCACACAAGGACAACGTCTGGCCTGTGGTTTGAAACTTGCTGTGACTTCATTGCTTCTTCACTGAGAGAACAGGCAATAGAGGAGAGAAGCTGAAACGTTCCTAAACCCACAAAAGAGTAGAGTGGGAATCTCAACAAAAAACACTAGCCAACTAAACCCCACTTTTGTAGTGGCATTAACAAATCCTTCCAGAAGTTAGAAAGGTGGTCACAAATTTAATAGTTCACTGCTTTTGTTGCTTTTAATCTCAGACCAAACTTGCACTCACCGGTGGTTATTAAGTGTTAGTCATCTCTGCCCAAGTTTCAGACTGACCTATGCAATAAAATCTAGTTTATATTTTCACTGACCCAAAGCAAAACCAGTATTTCTAGACATATTTTTACTTACACTACTAAATCTAGTATTTTAATAAATTGCATCTTCTGAAGTCCTTGCCTCTTCCTAAACTCACACTTCCTCTGTTTGCTTACAAGAAGAATTCATAGTGAGTTATTTGTGGCATCCTTGCTATTGTACTGTTTTATGAAGTGAGGAAATTCTAAAAATAACCATTTTATCCAGTGTCTTTCTGCCAGCATTTGTATGTTAATACATGCATGGTTGCAGAAGATCAAAGAAAATAGAAGCATTTCTTTAAACGTTCATAGGATTTAAAAACCACTGCGAGGGCACGTAACATTCAAGGTGACTGTCAGGGGTCTCTGGAGGAGTGACACAAGTCCTGGTGCTAAAAGGGATCACACAGCTTGTCAGGGCTGTCACCTTCTCCTTGGCATGAGCACCAAAGATCTAAGATGGGTTCTTGTCCTGTGGAATTGCTTTTCCAAAGCACGATGAAGGATAAAAAAAGATCACCTTGAAACAGGTTAAAGGCAATGAACAACATCCCCTGGCCTTGCAGTGCAGGAACTTCATGGGTTACATCAAAACAAAGAGTGCAAATTTAGAAATGTAAATGACATGTTTCTTGTAAGACAACCTTCATTTGTAATACCTACTTTTAAATTGCATGCTAATTTAAAGTGAGTGTCAAGCTCAGGAATGGTGCTGGACTGACCATTTGGGAACTACACCCCTTTTTTAGCCCTGTGGCACTTTAGCAGAGGCCCAGGCCAGCTTCCACCCCTTGAGATTCTCTGTTGGCCACAAAGCACCTGCAGCTCCCCGTCCAGTGAAACAGCTCTTGGTGCAAACAGTGTAACTCAGAGATGCATAATGATAATTGGGACTTGCATGCCTGTGCTCATATTCCGTAACACATGGAATCCCATCGCTCCACATGTTCCCAGAGTGGCACAAGAGGTGCCCAAACTGGCACAAAAAGGTGAATAAGCAGTGCAGGGCTGTGTGTTAGGGTGGGGAAAGTGTTCAGCAGCAGCTCTGCCCCACACAGCCTTGGCTGTCCCAGCTTGTCCCACTCCCTCTGCTTGCTCCCACCGGTGCTCAGGCAGCCCAGAGGCCTCCTGCTCCGAGAGAATCACCTTCTGATGTGCAGGAGCCCTCATCCATGGGTGTGGCTCGGGTGAGCTGCTGGGAGTGCTTGGTGAGGGGAAGAGATGGGTTGGCTGAGGCATGGAGAGGGAGGGACAGCTGGGAATCCACAGGGTTCTGTCACTTGGCAAGAGTGTCATTGCCCTGTTGGTTAAGTCAGGTTTTGTTTCAGTTGCTGTACTGTTAAAGCCTGCCTGTGTTTCAGTCACCTTTCTAGTGAACAGTTTTCTCCCCTGCCAGCTGCCACACAGAGTTTGTGAGCAGGGTCTGGAGTTGGCAAGAGCTAATGCTGCAAGGTAGGGCTGGAGAGGAACGGGGGGGATTTGGGTGATCTGCAGAAAGCATTGACAATTGCAGATATCTCTCCTGAGAATTCACCCTGACTGGCTTGGTGAGCCACAGGCTTCCTCCAGCTAAAGTCCAATTTCTTCCAGAGAGGATCATATTCAAGAATGAGTCCAAGCTATGAGCTTTACACACTGTTCCTGTTTATAGTTTCATATTTATCGAGGAAATGCTTTCTTCTTTTAGGTTCAGATTTTAAAAGCTCTTTTATTATTCAAATCCCTCTTCTAGACCTTCACCTGAGACCTACTTGCAATCACTTTGATCTGAAATCCCAACCATGGCCTTAAGTTATAATCCCTAATTCAGGAAACAAGAGTTTGCATTTAGTCAAGAAAGTGTTTAAGTACCTGCAAGTGATTAAGTGCTGCCCTAAATTGGAGTGTGTAATTATAATCACCTATTCCTGATTTCATATTCCAGATTCATATTAATGCAATCTGTATGACGGTTAAACATGAACTTTTTCAGAGTGCACAGGTTCCTGTGCCAGGGTTTGAACTGCCCCTGTCACATCACTGGCTTCCTAAACCAGCCTGGTTGACCAAATACTTTACAGTTCTTTTCTTCAGGTGCCCATCCTGATCTTCCTACTCTGATGAATGTCTCGAGTTTCTGCCTGGACTATCTTTCAGCTTTTCTTTTTGAATCCCTGTCAAGTTAGTGAGTCAGCTCAACTTTAAAGGTAAATCTCGATAAACTCCTCTGTGAAAAGCTTGAGTTCAATTCATTTCAGAGGAAAAAGACATCAGAAGGAATTGTATACTTACCATTGGTAGTGTATCAAAAGTGAGTAATTGCCAGTGCCTGATGACAGGAGAGTTTAGGAAGTCAGGCAAGTTCCATTTTTATGCAGTGCCCAGGGAGTTATTCCCAGAGGACAAATCATTAGCCACTCTCCTCTAAAATCCCTTTTTTCCTTCCCCCCCCCCACCACTAAGTTCTGCTGCAGCACAAGGTGACACTATCCATGTATTCTAATAGAATTCTATGGTTTCTATGTATTATTTCTAAAAATACCCCACATTAAAATTTACTACAGTAAAAATGTCCCATCTGCTGCTTCTTTCACCCGTTGAGCCATTTGCCCTGTCAGAAAAGGAAATTGGATTGGTTTGACATGAATTGTTCTTCCAAATATGAGTTGGCTTGGTTTTCCATACTAGATTGGAGGTGGCTTAGAAATTGATTACTTAATAAAGTGTCCATATTCTTTTTCTCTTTAAGAACACTGGAGGGAATAGAATGATTTAACAAGCATGGTTTTGATCCCAGTGTAAGGAATAAAAGGAAAGGTCATTTAGAATTGAAATAAACTTCATAATAGAGATGTTGACAGAGGGTTTATGTTGCTGCATTAGTCAGCAGCACAGTAATTACATAGGTCAGTGAAGGAGGTCATAAAATACCAAAAATGCTTCCCATATGCATGGTCTGTCTCCCAAATTACTTAATTATCCATCAGCATTTCTATGTGTTAATGAGTAGGAATCCTTTTGGCATGGAATGCAGAGAAGTTTGTTTCAGCCTCTCATATTTTCCTGTAAATATGATGACTGAGACCTCCAGCATAATTTTTTCCATTTATTTATTTCATCAGTGTCAATTTTTCTAAAAAGTTATGCTTTAGGTTATTTTGTACTGGAAGCAGTTCAGTTTTTCTTCTCTTTCAGGAGGCAGTGTCATGATCTTTTCAATAATTTCTCAGGTTATCATTCACCCTGTAATATATAACAAGATGGACCAAACAAGTCCATATCAGTAATCCAAGAACAGGAGAGAAATATGGAAATATTCCATACAGGATCAGCTCAGTTAAGTGTAGGAAAAAAAATAAAAAAATAGCCCTAGGAAGGAAATACTCAGACACAATAGAAGGTGTCTATAGTAGGTTATTTCCAGTCAGAATGATAATGGTTTCTATTTAGGCAGCCTAGAACTGTTCTTCTACTTAAAAAATTAAATGGTAAAGAAAATTTGGACAGTTTTTGCTTGACTATTGTCATCAATCCCAGCTCCTTGCTGTTGTGAGGTGAGGGCTATCTTGGCAATTTGTTCCAGGTGGCACAGAATTTGGGAGGGGGCTGTGGGTGTGCATATGCTGGACAGATGTGCAGGTGAGAAAGAAATCCTTGGACAGGAGCAGGGAGCAGGGACTGATGGCACTCAGGGAACTGAGCTCAGAGAGTGAAATGAAATGTTAAATTCGCAGAGCCTCTTCTGTGAAAATGCTCAGATTCTTCTGGATGAACTGATGTCATCTCATTTTATTTTCTAACTTTGCCTGGAGCTGATATTGTTTTCTACTAAAGAGTGTAAGAAGTTTTGTATTACAGAGAAGTCTGCCAAAAACCACAGAGCTTCAAGGTTTGGAAGAAGTTAGCTGTAGCAGGTGAATATATTCCCATCACACGAAGCTTAGACTACTTGTCATAAAAGAATCATAAGCTAAGTAAGCAAACCATATTACTCTCATTGGGGACACTTTAAGGCAGCATTTTGATTTCACAAAAGGGAAATGGAAGGTATTGTTATTTATGGTAGAGAGAACTGTGCAGAGCAATTTAAATAGATTCATTTGGCAGTGTGGAAAATGTGTAGCATCTCCTTCTGTGGAAGGGCTACTTTTATTTCAAATGCAAGAGTCTTTCAAAGCTTTCCATAATAATAATAATAGTAGCAAAGCCTTGACTTCAAATCCAGTCACATCATTGCAAGAACTGAAAGAACTGCAACATTTACCCCCAGTGTGCTGCAACACTGGAAGTGTAGCCACTTCCCTGCCTTTTTCCATGCTGGGTTCTTGTTTACAGTGTTTATTCTGGGGAGGCTTTCCCTGGCTTCTCCCTAAATCCTCCTTTTGTCTCCTGGCCGTATTTGCTGTGTGGGAGTGAATTGGTGGCGGCTCAGTGGCAGTGCCACACACAGGGACACAGGGACACCCGCCTGTCCCTGCTGGAGCTGTCCCCCAGCTGATCCCTTCCTGGCCATGGAGGGGTGGAAGTGCCCTGCCACAGCCCAGGGCAGGGCTGGTTCTGTCACCCCGTCCCCAGCTGCCTTTCACAGCTGCCTCCCCCACCCTTCTGTGCGTGGCTTGCATCGTGCTCACCCCTCCTACACCAGAGGGATTTGTTTTTGCCAAGGGGATGAGCAGTCAGTGTTTCTGCAGCTTGGTGACAGCTGTGCATATCCCTCCTTCATCTGCCACCCTGATTTTGTACAGTCCCCCCAGTGCCCCACTCTCTTACAGCACCAATTTTCTGGGTTATCAACAGATTACCCATCTTGTCCTATCCCCCCCAAAAAGGACTGATTTCACACACAATCATCACTTTAAAGAAAAAACTTCCTCCCCTACCCCTTTCAAAGCCAAACCCTGGAGCCCCCATGAGAGGCTGTGACCCTCAGAAAGCAGAGCTCCCAGTCCAGAGTTTGGGGTTGCAGCAAGAACCAGCACCAGCCGTGGTCCTGGATCCCAACCAGCCCCCAGCTACCCTGTAAATACCCCCGTGTTCCTCAGCACACTGCCAGGAGCAGAGGCACCCAGGGGTAGCCTGTCAAGCAGCATTTAAACCTGCCTGGACTCCCAAGAGGCTGGGGCTGAGCTAATAAATGTCACTGATGTGAGGAAATACAGTGCAGGCAGCTCCTGCACTCCAGTGACACAAGGCAGTTACTCAGCAGCCCTGCAAATATTTGTTCTGTTCGGGACTCCTGCTGAATCACTGCCCATGTTTGCTGTGCTGTTCCCCTCCCTTCATCCTCCTGGGTATCCTTTCAACTTTGTCAGTGTCTCATCTGCCTGCTTAGCAGCATGATTAAAATCCAGACTGATATTTGCCTCTCTCATGCCTGGCTGGGGCTATCCTCTTTGTGGTACTCAGCACGTTTCCCTGGACCTGCCTGAGAATCTGAACCTCAGCTATTCAGAACTGCAGCCTATGAAAAAAACTAAAGAAAACCGCAGTCACATGACAAGGGAAGTGAAAAAAACAGAAAAAAAAAAAGCTAGAAAAGGATGTCCTGCACTATAAGTAAAACTTGGGTTAAATGGATCTTACAGATTTGTGTCCTGAGATAGTCCCAGACTGGAAATTCAAAGACTGAGGTTGTGATGGGGAGAAGGAGCTGGTCAATGCATCTGTTTCAGTCCTTTATTAGAGAAAAGAGATATCCAGGTATCCTAATTCCACCTCTCCCATGGCAGGGGATCTTTAAGACCACCTTAAGATCTAAAGATTAACTATAAGGTCCCTTCCAACTCAGACTACTCACTAATTCTATGATATTTTCACAATTCCAGATGTGAAACTTGATCTGTGTGCTCAAGTCAAGCAACCTGAAAGTTGTAAAATGCACCAAAGACTGGCTTTAACTCAGAGACCATTCCTGGTCTCTGAAAAAATGAATTGTTATACATTTTTATAGCTTTTTATAACACCCATCTGAAAATTTGGCAAATTCTGATATAAATGAATAGGTATGTGTGGCCCTAAGGGATCACATAGATAAAGCTCAACGTCAGAGATTGAAAACATAAAGCATGGGTGAAGCTCGACCATTATTGCAGGTGTCTGTAATCCAGTATTTGCCTATGTTCTGTGCACCATTCCACAGAGGAATGTACTTTATAAAAAAAGAAATGGTTGGCCAATAAATGCCAAATGTAATCATTGAGCATTAGTTTTGTGGTGTTGTTTGGGGGTCCCCAGGACGAGGTGAGAGATGAGAATTTGACTCCAAGTTTTTAGAAGGTTGATTTATAATTCTATTCTATTCTATTCTATTCTATTCTATTCTAAGACTATACTAAAGAAAGAGAAAGGATACAGACAGAAGACTGGAAAAGAATGAAAATAAAAACCCATGACAGACTCAGAGAGTCTGACACAACTGGCTGGGATTGGCCATTAATTAAAAAAAAAAATTCACAACCTGGGTAAACAATTCCCCAAATCACATTCTAAAACATGGAGAAGCTGAGGCTTCTCATCTTGCTAGGAGAAGAAATCCTGGTGAAGGGATTTTTCAGAAAATATCACAGTGACACATTAGGAAGTTACTTCTGAGGAACAACTTCACAGCATCGTTCCTAAACCACTTGAAAATAAGGTGCAGAGGCTGTGACTGACTGTGGGTTGCAGACCCTCCTTGTTTGAGGAGAAAACTATTCCCTGAAGGCTGCCTGAGCCTGGAGTGCTAATTACCATCAGCAGCCATCACCCCTTGCAGGAGCAGAGTGTTGGGAGTCAGATTTCAGTGGAAAGACCCCAAACCTTGCAATAAATCTCCAGAATCGAAATCAGGCCCTATGCTTTGTTCTGTGCAGAGCCTCTGCTCACAGCAGAACGTTTCAGTGTTTCAGAACACTGAAAAATCTGGTGCTCCCTGCACATCTGCTCTGCTTTCACTCCCTGTCCTGACCCCACCCCACGTCCTTGGCGTGAGCTCACGCAGCACCAAAGCATCTGGAGCTGCACAGGCTCAGCTCAGCCACGGTTAAAGCCCAGCTTTAGCAGGTTTAAGCCAAGCTCTGAGTGCAGCATTTTCACTCTCCTGGAGCTGCTAAGGGGCACTGCTTGGCACAAAATTACACAGGGCAGAAATAGGAGCAATGCCAATGCTTGTGCAAATTGCAGAAGAGGAGGTTTTGCTACCCATTTCTGTGCCAGCAAACAGGCAAGGGTGGCATTTCCAACAAGGGTACACCTGTGGTTTGTGGGGGATCACTGTGTTGTCACCCATGAGCCCCCCTGGCACTATCTGAATGACATTAATACCACTTTTCTGAGTGACATTTAATACTACATTGACATGGAAGTACCACCTTAAGATACAAAGAAGAAATAAAATTAAATACTTGACTTTGGTTTCATGTTGAAGAGGTACTTTCCTTAGCTGCAAAATATTTTTCCTCAGATTTCTAATTCAACCAAAAAAGATAAATCTTCAAATTGTTATAAGCAAAAACTCTGAGAGAAGCTGGTCCTCAGTCTGAAAGGTCTTTATTTCCATTAATGAATGTACATGGCTCTGCTTAATTTCCAGTGCTGTCCACATTCCCCAGGGACAATTCCTTCAGCAGGGAAAAAAGAACAAGAAAACCAAGAATAAGGATGTTGTCTGTTTATTTAGTCAGTAAAACTGTGTCTGTGCTTCTGGAGCCCTGGCTGGGATGTGACAGGTTTTTCAGAAGCCTTCCAGCTGTGAAATATTCCCACCACTGCAGGATATTCCTGAGTAAATGCCCTGACTTGGAACAACAGACCTTTCAGTGTAGCCAGGGGTTGGGATCTCTCAGAAAAGCTGTGGTTAATCTCTCTACAGCAGAATTATACACCAGGTCTATTCCTGTGCTGTCAATCTTACACTTTGCTGCTTTCCTCCCTCTCCCCTTGTTCCTGCCTGCTTTGCTCTCTTTGGTTTGGGGGTTTTTGTTCATACAATTTACAGTTTCCAAAGGATGCTTCAAATGCATTTAAAAATAGGAAACTTGAAAATTAAACAAGTATAAAGCTTTTGAGGTAAATACTGTGCAGGATATGAATGATCTAAGCTTTGATTTCACATCAAAACCCCATCATTAAGGATCTAAGATCTTTAGATCTTAGAGTTTAGACCTGTACTGTTTATAAAATTGAGGAACTGTCAATCCCTAGGGCTTGGTACTTGTTTTGAAGTATTCAAAGTCATTTATGCTTAAATTGCAGTTCTCCAGCCTTACCAGTTAAGGCCCTGCTTCTGCAAGCAGCAATATCTTGCATCAAAAAAGCGTTTTCTCCTAGTTAGGGTGCACCTTGCTTGACTACTTCACTTGGGTTTCATGTTGAAGAGGCAGTTTCCTTAGTTGCAAAATATTTTTTCCTCAGATTTCTAATCCAACCAAACCAAAAAGGAAAATATTCAAACTGTTAGAAGGAAAAGTTGAGAGAGAAGCTGGTCCTTAGTATGAAAGATCTGTGTTTCCATTAATGAGTGTACATGGCTCTGCTTAATTTCCAGTGCTTGCTTATAATCCTTGCTTATAACCCAAATTACCTCTGTATCAAATGATGTTGTTTTTAGAACAAAAAATTGTTAAAGGCAGCATTTATTGCTTCCCCTTCCAAGCAGAGGGAGCTTTCCTGTGGCAGGTTCCCATGGAGCAGCTAAATTAATGGGTCTCTGTTTCCTGAGGGAACATGACTCACAGAGCAGAAATCACCAGGAAGTAATTGATGCTTTGCTACCTCATGTCTTCCAGCCAAGCCTTTAATTCTATTAATCCACATTTACCTGTCATTATATGCAGGAAACAAACAGCAAATAACCCCTAAACAGAGCAGTGACTCCATGGGCAGAGCCCAGAAGCCACCCTGAGCCCTCCAGTTTGTCTGCTCAGTGCCTGCAAGGCAGAGCTGGATTCTTCCTTCTCTAAAGAAAGAAAAGAGAGCAGAGTGGGGAGGAGCAGCTCTGCTTGTTACCATGAGAAAGGAGCTGTCAAAGCATCTCCTTCTTTCATCCTCCCTCCCTCCCTCCACAGCCTTTTTGTGACCCGGAATGGAGCTGAAATGAGAGGTGGGGTGAGGGATGGAGCTGCAGGGAACACAGTGGGCTGGGGTGTCATTGGCACGGTTAGATGTGAAGGGGTGGGACTATTTTCAAGCTAAGAAGGATTTATTGCTCAGATAAACATCAGTCTCAGAGGCCATGAGAGAGCAGGCAGTCAGCCATAGCTCGAGAGCAGTCACAAGTTATTTGTTGCAAGGCAACACAGAACTTTCTAACCCAATGGACAGCTGCCACAAGGTTTATTTTGCTTTTCTGACCCATCACCTTCACTCACTTCTGCTGCACTGTGGATACTTTTGTCCAGTGGCTTCTGTCTCACTTGCACACAAATGCTTCTGTTATAACTTCTGAACCCTCAGCTCACTCCACACAACCCCAGCCCTACACTGCAAACCCTTCACCATCCCATCAGTACAGCTGCTCACTTACTTAAGGCATATTCTTACAACTACAGAACCATAAGTTTATGATTTTTCTGCTTAATTTCTGTGTATTGTATTTTTACATCAATCCAAGCTTCTCCCAAGGCTGCAGATCAAACCCTTCAGTGTCTGTGGAACTTTCTGGTTTTCCAATTCCCACAAGTGGGAATGGGCAGGGCAGGCAGCACAGCTCCTCTCTGGGCTCCTCCACTTCATGGGGCACAGGCTGCTGCCTGCACAGCACGGTGGGCAGAGAAATCCCTTTTTCCAGGGGGAGAAGGGGGATTTCCAGAGAAATCCCCCTCATTCTGCCAGGAGGGGAGGCTCCTGTGTAGAGAGCACCACCAGCCAGGTGTGCATGTCCCCTGTGCTCCAGGCTGTCCTTGTCATGGGCACCTGACTCTCCTCAGGCAGCCTGCAGAAAGGCTCCAGATAAAATTTAAATGGCTCATTTGAATTGAGTTCTGTGTTGTAACAGCTCACAATGGGCAAGATGGATGTGGGCTGGGAGAGCTGCTGAAGTACAGCAGAAAACCAGGCACTGCATTGTTTTTAAAGCAGGTTTATGAACCATCCATCAGCTCAACATGCAGAGACCCAAGTTCACTTTCAGGGGTTTATTATTTTTAATGAAGTGAAGCAAACCAATGCTCTTGGATTTTGGTTTGCATTTGAACCAAACTTAGAATGAAGGAATTTTCAGCGACAAAAGTGCCCCCAGGACTCTGGGAACATATACTGCCATGCCAAGCTTTACAAAAATGCTTTATTTTTTCCATTACTTCATAAGTGAAACTGTAAACCCATGATCTGGCCCAGAATATAATATATAAAGTGCCAGGTCAGAGGTGAGTGCTATAAAACAGGTGTGAAAAAGCTTATGTGGCTTAGATTGTGTATCCTTAAATTTAAAGGGCTTCCCCTCCTTCCTTGATTAAACCAATTCATCTGCACACACTGGTAATGTACTTAGTGCATGAAGTTGTGCATTGTAAATGCATTCTAGATTTTTTATTTTAAAAGATTAATTTGTGCCTAAAATGCTGCACCCTGCCTGATGTTAAACCCCAGGATATTTCAGATTGCTTCTCTTTCATTAAACCTTGCAGAAGAGAGCATCCTTCAGAGATGAGTCTGAACCAATCTCTGCAACTAAAAGCAGTGAAGTTCCAGCTCAGTAATTTGCTTCAAGTCTCCACTAAAAGTGCATTTGAATCACAAAGCTTGGATTCAGATCAGAATATCCACTGGGAGGGAGATGGATGCCTAACTTTGGCTGTATCCTAATTTCAACCACAACTGGCAGTCTGGAAATGTGTTTAGAGATTTCTGTATTTTAGTTGGAAAAATCTGCTTTATATCACATGGTAAGGAAAGCTACAATATTGTGATTATCATTTGATTTTTAAGTGAAATAATACTGGAAATAAAGATTTTTAAATTGCTCAGTTAGTCAAGATATGAAAATCCATGATCAACTGTGAAGAATTGCAGAATGATCCTAGGACACTGAGTAAGGGGATGGTGGCAGGTACCAAATAAATGAAATCAGATTCATTTTGGGGGCAAAAAACCAAAACCAACCCCAAACAACACTCTCAGCTTCAGTGAAACAGACACAGTAATGAACTCAGAGTTTATTACAGCTGCTGAAAAATTACAACTTTGAGCTTTATAATTCTAGGAATGTATCTGTTCAGTTATTAAGCTGCAGGGAGGAAAGCAAATAAGATATTAAAATGTGTTACACAGGGAACAGAGAACAATACAAAGAGAAGAATTCTGCACATTCACAGAACACCTGTATCAGAACAAGGAAATTCATCATCCTTCCACTGAAACCAATTAAACTGGAAGAGGCCTAGAAAAGGCAACAGTGTGAAAAAAAGGCATGGAAATTATTTTAGCCACTTGCAGATGGGGAAGAGAGATAGGTTTGGAGAGATGTGAAATGGGTCTGTAAGATTTTCATCCAGAAGATGAATAGGGAGAATTGTTCAGTCTCTCAGCACAGGAACTGTGAGTTAGCTCATGAAAGCAGAGGCAGGTTCAAAGCAGACAGAAAATAAAATTCTCACCCAGTGGGTCCCCCAAGCACTTAGCAGGTGTTAAACAGAAAGATGACTCCACCTGAGTCAGCGTGGGAATTACTGAGATACTGCAGTGAAAGGCCAGGGGAGGACTAAGGATGCACCAGGTCCAGGGGAAGTGTTATCTCTAGGTATTGTCTTTGAGCCTTTAATACACATGAAATGACAAAATAAAAGTTTGGGTTTCTAACATCGCCTTGGCTTCATCTGCAGGAGTCCAAGGTCACAGCTCTGAGAGTGAAGCTCATCTCCATCTGTCATCTCAGAGCTCCCATGCTCTGGGCTGAGCCCTGACTCACACTCCACACCACAGCTTTGGATGTTGTCTCTTCACATCAATTTCCCCTTCTAAAAAGTGATTTTAATCCACAGAAGAAGGCAGCTATTACCCACATCAGCCACCACTCCTACCACCACCTTTAAGGTGACCTCCAAGCTTAGGGATGCTGTTTCATTCTTCTGTAACACCCCCCTCTCATTCAGGTGCAAAATATCTCTGATAGCTGGAGATTAGCAGGATTTAAAATGGATTAACTGTTCCTCTGGCAAGGAGAATTTCTGAGCTACAGTGATAAATATTAGCTCAGATTTGGGAAAATCTCTGACTCCCAGCTTTAGCCCAAACTTCCCCCTTAGCAAGCTCTCACAGATTTCTTGCACACCCCTCACAAGCTTCTCCTTGTGGGACATAATGAGTAGGATACAGGATTAGGTGGCTGAAGAGCCCAGCCCAAATCTAGTGTGACAAAACCCTGCACAAGTCCCTGCCTTTAGGTCAGGCTTTCCCTTTCTGGCATTGTCCAGTCTGCAATCACTGATTTAATCTCCTTTCAGAGCCCAGGAGCTCCTGCTGGGCTGGGAACCAGCACGGGCCATTCAATGGAGATGTCAGCCTTTGTGTGAGAGACAGCCACACCAATATTGCAAGGAGCCTTTTCAGCCCTTCCTGCCAACAGCAAAATCTAATCTGAAAAGCTAGGCTTAGTGTTTCTGACATGCTGGCACAGCAAATATTTCCCCACATAATTGAAAAACAAAATTTGTAAGAGTGTTGGCCCAGGGGTTCTCAACACAGGCTGGGATCTGGGGGCAAGCAGAGCATTTTCAGAACACTGTGTGTTTATCAGAAATATATACTATTTTAACTTTTATTCTATTTTAATATATCAATTAATATATTTATTGCTATCTTATTATATTTTTAATATTTCCATTCCTTTGTGCTGTTTGCAGCTGGCTGGCACAGTCATGCACTGGTATTTCTCTCTGCACATTTGCTCAGTTCACTCCAAGCTGCTTGGTATGTGCATGTATAACCAATATTAAAGCTTCTGTTCCATAATCTCTGTGATATCATTCATATCCAAGTGCCTCACCTCTCTCTGCCCATAAAGGCAGCTCTGACTTGGTTTCTCACACCCTGTTGGGACTGTCAGGGAGAGAAAAGGTTTTATAACCGTGGAAAGAGGGATTTTTCTTATTTCTAGTCCAGGTACTCCTGAGATAGAAATACAACATTTTATCTCATTGAAAAAAGGAATGAAGTATTAATGGTGAGCCCTCTCTTCCTTTAAAACCCCTCTGAGGATATAAGAACAACCTGACTCCACAAATGGAGAAGAACTGGACAGGAGAGCTGTGCTGTAAAATGCAAAGCTTGAGCAGATGGCACAGAAGGAGTTCTTAACTGCAGGGCACACTCTGCATTATTCACTTCAACAGGAGCAAATCATCCCAAACTCATCCCAAAATTCTCCTCCAGCACTGCTGAGCAATACAAGGAGCTGGATTTTCAGCAGCGTGGCTTTTATTGGTACTTACTCTACCACCACTCAAACTACACTATCAGACTATTTCAGTCATTGTAACAGCTCATGTCAACAGAAAAATAACTGCTGGTTTAAGTGGCAAAATGAGAAAGTAACTTTGGGTAGTAGATCTTATTACTTTGTACTGTCTTAGCCTGGCCAGGGATTTAGCAATATTTTGAATCTGATGTTCACGTTTGTTATTTCAGAAATCTGTTTTTATAGAGGTTACACTGTCCTTGCCAGAACCAGAGATAGAAAACACAGGCTGTATCCTGAATATTTTAGTGCTAGAGAAATGCCTATATGATAAAGGAGCATGATGAAATTATCTGGTTAGATTATTCAGGAAAATCTCATTTAAAATCTCTTCACATCAGTGCATGACTTGGGGAAGGCTGAGTGCTATGAATTCTAGAGAACTCCACCATGAATATCAAATACAGACAATTTAAAAAGCAAATACTGATTTAGAAGAGTTACACTTGGACTAGCTGATGGCTGTCAGTCTCTTCCCACTGAACTATTCTATTCTACAAGAAGAATTCATCAGGTTTTTAAACATGGCATTGTAGTTTTCCTCTTCAGGAAATTCATTTTATAAAAATAAACCACGTTCTATCAGATTTCAAAGCTGCAGGTCTAATCTTCACCAGGGGACAGGAGAAATTTTTCTTTATGGCCGGTTTTGAGATTTTAATTTAAGGAACATTTTTCCATTGTTATTGATGCTATGCTGGCAAATAAATACAAATACGTAGCTGCACATGCTGCTCTAGTAAAATTTATGTGGTTTTTTTGTATCAATCCTTAGAGCACTTTCCAAGTGGTCACAGACCCACAGGGAATGAAAAAGAATTTGATTAAAGCAGTCTAAATGTGGATTCCAGTGTGATTGCTCAGGAAATGACCCCCTGCACCAGCTGAGATGGGTCTGAAGGCAGGCTGAGGTCTGCACGGGCAGACTGTAACATTTGATCTGGGTTTTATCCATCTCGTAGAAGGAATGTCAAAGGTGTTGCCTCTAAATGACGTTACTCTGATTTCAGCAGCTTTTGTAGAGTTTAGGGAATCTCTTGGGGAATGTCAGGGGTAGTTTGGAGAGGTGTCCATCACCCTCAGGTCCTGCTGGCTCCTGCAGCCCTCGGGCGCAAGAACAAAGAGGTCTCAGGTCTCCATCAGCCTCAGAAGGTGAGGAAATCCAGAGGGTCAATGGAAGATGCACCTGCCAGAGGCAATTAAATAATAATTACAATGATTACAATCATTGTAATTATTATTTAAAACTAAACAGGCAAAACCTAACAACTGTGAAGGGTTGCAGGCGCTGGATCCTTGGAAGGCTTGCAGTGATTATCTTTGGAGCTGGCATCTCGTGGATGTTGAGACTTTTCTACATTTTCTTTTGCATTAATGTAGTGACATGAGGAGTCAATGAGAGCAGCACCAGCACTGTGGACTCTCTTCCCTAGTTTTGGAAACAGATGCAATTCTTGCAGAACTAACAGGCCCCAGGACTTCAGTTGTGACTGCTCTGCTGGGTTACCAAGGAAGGGAAGACTCAGGGAACAATCCTGCAATTGTCTCCATCTGCAGCCAGGGGTTAGCAGCACAGAGCAGACACAGGAGAGAAACAGCTCTTGTTTAACAGCAATTGCATCAGGAAATTTAGAATATTCAACTGAATAAGAGCAGACTGTCCATGTCGAATTGCACATGGCTAGAAAAAAATACTTCCTAGAATCTTGCTCAGTCTTGGTGGGAAAGCACAGCCACTGAAAGATCTCCACAGAATCCCATTGTCTGGGCCTGACAAAAGGGCTGGATACAAGGAACTCCTTTGGAATAAAGGCAGGCCTGGAAGCTCTCCCAAACATCAGTGATACACTCCAGAGTCACCTTTGATCCTGCATGGCCTCTCTAGGAACTGAAGCAAACAGGGGTTTGAAGGGATATTGGGAACTTAGATCGTGTCTCTCCTGCTCTGCCGTGGATCCAAGGGCTGAATTGCCCTGATTCTGATAAATGTGTTTGAATGACAATTCCTGCAGCAGGTGCCAGCACTCTCACCACGAGGTGCTCACACCTGGAGGCTGCCTGAGGCACTGGGGCATGAGTGCTGAAAAGTCATCTCAAACAGATTGCATGTGGAATAGCCTTGATTTCTGTTCCTAATGATGTGCTTGGGTTTTAACTGGAGATCTGGAGATAATCTGGCATTTTAAACAAATGTTTCTGCTAGAAAATCAAATTTATGCACCGGTTGGGTTTTTTCCCTGGCTTTGGCCCTTCATCAGATCTGGAGCCTGTTACTTCTCAAACCAGCATTAGTAGTGGCCCTCACCTCTGAAAGTAAGATTCTTTCTGCTCCCAGAGGGATGAGAGCCCTGAAAACAAGCAGAATTTATCCTGACTCCCCCAGCTCTGGGCAGGATCAGTGCAGTTCAGTGAGCCTTTGCTAATGCAAAGCAGACTCGTGCATGCTCAGAGGATGCTGTCATTAATCCTTGGAGGACACAAACCTACAGCTGGCTCCCTTTACTGCCAGCAGCTTTCTTTAACAACCCTCCAGAAATACCATGGTTCATGTACTCTGCCCTGCTGGAGGAATTTGCAGCCCAAAAGGCAGGCAGGGCATGGTGAATGGCACCTTTAGCTGTTCTTGCCAGGCTGGTCACTGCAGCTGTGAAAATGCTCTCCCAGGGCCTCTGTCAGTTCCTGAACCCCATGGCCATCACAGGGAGCAGCCATTCCTGCAGTGAAAGATTGCACTGAGTGCACTCACAGCAATCAGGAGTGCTTTGAAGAACCATCAGCGATGGTTTGGAGGGAGAAGGGCACTCTGCTGATAGATCTCAGGCTGAACACTGCAACAATATTGCACTTTGCACAGACTATATTGATTTTTTTCCCCCTTTAGGTGTTTAAGGTATCTACAGAAACCAAAACCAAGAAATATCTACACTCACTCCAAAGCCCTGCTGCTGTTTTTTTTAAGTCTCTCTCAGATGAAACAGTCTCTTGACAAACACCAGTGCTTCCAGCAGTTCTAGCTGGAGCAGCAAACCAGAGCCAGCAAGCTTTCTTGTGGCACTGAGCTGAAAGGAGCCCAGAACTGTGCAGCATATCCCTGCTGGTTGTGCTCTGGCCTCAAAGGGACCCTCTCACATCTCCAAAGCCTTCTGTGCTCACTCTGATGGAAACTTCAAAAAGCACAAAAGTACAATATGAAATGTTTCCCTATCCTGGGGTGTTGCCTTTAAAAATCCAACCAGCAGCATTTGCCAGCTGAATGGAAGGGATAAAACAGATTTTGTTTCAGATGCTTTTGCATTGTGAGGATTTTGAGCTTTTTTTTCATATATCTCTTTAAATACAATGTGTCTAATTACTAAAGCCTAGCTGTGGAACTCAGAAACATCCTCTGCTTTCATTTTTTGCCATTTTCTGTATCAGAAATGAGCACAGAATGTATTATCCCTAAGTTCTCAAATGCAAACAACATACTGTGAAGGCCAAACCCATCTTCTCCTTTCTGATGTTTGACTATATGAAATGAAAAAAGTGACAGTAAAAGTAAGTCAAATTTCCTTTGAAGGATTTACAAATGTAAGAGTTTCTCCCCTCAGAACTGTCATTCCACATGCTATATCCCCATTTCTGATGTGCCTGTGTCACCTACCCTACACTCCACAGGCCAAGATTCTCAATGCAGCCATGTTATGGTTTAGGGCAAATTTGGGAGAAAACTGGAACATTTTTCAAGTGTGACTATAGTTGCTTTTAAGGTGGAGAGTTACAAATTCCCCCTCCTTTTTCTGTGCCCACAGTAAAGTCTATAACCACTCCATAACATCTAGAACTTTGTGGGAGTTTGAAGATGGATCAGAAAGAATCATTGCGAAACCTCTAGAAGGTTTTAACTGACAAATATTTCTGCATGTCAGATTTTGTCAAATATTATCCTGACCTGTCTTCCCTTCTAATGCATGAATCTCAGGATTTGAAACTGAATTACAGAAGGTCAAAAAGCCAAGGGAAAAAATGAAGTCTTATATTTGGGGCAAGAGGAACAGAATCAGCATGAGAAAGTTTGGGATCCCATCCAAGATTGTGAGAGATGGGAAGTTTTCCAAAAGGGTTGCCCAGGGCAGTAAAGTGAAAATAGAAAATATGGTGTAAAATCCAGGTTATAGAAGTTTCAGTGCTGGTCACCTACTGTCAACTACAATGAAAAGCTAAATATATAAACACCTGAGGTTTTTAATCCTGCTGCAGCCCTGTGATGTTATGAATCACTGTTTTTACATAAGGTAACACCACTGGTGTCACCTACTGCTTCAAACAACCACATTTATTTTGAGTCTTCCTCCTAGTGCTGATCACAGAAAGCTTCTGAGGACTGCTTCCTGTTTTTCATACAGATTTCCCTCTCTTCCTGTGGAAATCTATTGAGGAAGCTCTCTGAAAACAAGAGGAAGTATCTGTTTCTAAATACCTGTGAGAGTGTCCAAAGGAAGGCTCTTTGCCTCCTGTGGGCTCCTGTGGAGGGCAGGGGCTGCTCGTGATGGGGAGCATGATGTGTACCCCCAAAAAAGCTCCAGCCCCTCACACACAGCTGGGATCCCCCATGGAGAGGCTCCAATAATGAGGGGGAAATTGCAATTAAGCATTGGCTTAATTTTTTTTTTTTTAAGAGGGAGAAGCAAAGAAACAAAGAGTAGTGTTAAAATATTCTTGATTTTGAAAACAGGAAAGGAATCCTGTTTACCCAACTTCCTCAAGAGGAATTTTCCTGTACCTATGACCATCTCTCTCCTTCACCTCATTTAGTAGCTCTGCCCTGCAGCCTGTGATGGCCACATAATTAGAGCTAAACTCTAATTAAACTGGGTTTATGTCAGTGAGATGTCATAATTGGCTAAAATGATGCACCTGCTTAAGTGTTCTGCTAGGAAAGAGTCTATGTGAATTTAAACTTAGATCTAAATTTAAGTGAATTTGGTGATGAATGCAATGCAAAGCTGCTTGGACTGGGGCTCATCGAAGAAATGGGAGGTGCTGCTGAGACAGGCAGAGGTCCAGCATGGAGAAGGGAAATGAGCCAGTGCTGAACACTGGCAGAAATCAGTTCTTACACCCAGGGAGCAGCTAAAATGGTCATATTACACTCCTGTCAGTGGCTTTTTGACCTCCCAGTAATGTTTCTTATTCAACCATATCACTCACAAAAAACAAAATAGAAGCTGCTATAACTGCTGCCAAAGCACAGGATCCTAATAAATGCAGAATCACTAGGCAGCATTTTCTGGTCTTTAGGAACTGGCAAATAACTTACAAATATTTGCAAAGGATTGACCCTGAGATTGGCTCAGTTGGTCAGAGTGTGGTGTTAATAATGCCAAGATTGTGGATTTGATCCAACCATGGGCCATTCACTTAACATTGAGCCTTGGGAGTTAAACTCAGAACATTCTGAGTTCTCTGAATCAATTCAGGAGTCACTTGTCAGTCACCTACCAGAACAATACTTCAAGAAGGCAAAGGACAGGCTGCTCTCAGGAAACTTAAAACTTTCTAAAGACATCAAGATAGCAGGCATAGAGCTTGGATTGAAGGAACATGCAGAATTCCAGAGTCTCTGGTGGAGAGCAGCACTCTGAAGCTCTGAGGATGTTTTTGCAAAGCAGCAAACAGGGTGAGGTAATTGTTGTTGCTTCCTGATGCAGGATCTGAGGAGTGGAAGCTGCTGGCTCTGACACCTCAGCTCAGCTCTCCTGGGGAACCTGCAGGCACCAAAACCCCTTTGCACAGCTCCTGAGAAATACCCAGCTTGGATGCAGAGCTTGGATGCAGCCCCTACCTCACACATTCCTGTGGGATTTTCCCAAACTCAGGAAGATCCTGTCAGAAATAACTCATAGCCAGCTGAAGGCACAGTGTTTGCTGTTAAATGAGCCATCTTCTCTCCTGTCATCCATATCCACGAGGCTCTAAATCTGGGAGGTGCTGAAATAAATCCTGAAGGAATTTATGTGCCAGTAAGGAGGAGCTCTCAGTCTGTGCCACACTCGGGGATAGCTGCAGTTTTACGGACATCAAAAAGAGCTCTGGCACATTTTTAAGCTTTCAGAGTGGAATTCTGCGGGATCTTCACCCAGCTGTTAAATAGTCTGTTAGGAAGAACACTTCTGAAGACACTAAAAGGCTCCCTGGACATTTGATTTTTACTGCCATACACTGCAGCACCCAGGAGATAAGGGAAGGATTCCTGGGGATTAAAGAGCACAGGTCTACGTGAAGGAACACACGAGGTGAGGGCTGTTACACAAGGAAATGATCACAGGAACACAGCTCTGCTTTCCCTGGCCTCAGTGATTTATGTCAAGTGCCTTGGTTAGAGCTGTCATTGCTCAGAACACCACAGGATTTTAGTTATTCATTTTTACATTGTAGGGTCTCGAGCATCTTTCTGTAAAATCCAAGTCAGGACAGCAGGAGAGACAGAATTCTCAAAATGTGAGTTTGAAAAGCAGGAAGGACAAACAGAATGTATCCAGGCAATTCTGGCACGGGCATGCGGGGGTGAGGCTGTGTTTGCTCCCACATGCCTCTGTTGCTATTCCTTGTGGGCTTGGCTAAAGGCAGCCCTCAAACAGAGCCATTCCATCATGGGTGCACAAAGGTTGGTGCTGCCTCCAGAGCGCTCAAAGCCACCACAGGAAGGACAGCGAGGCACAGCCCTGCTGTGTGTGACAGCACCGTCCCAGGATTTGCCTGCTCATATCCAACATGCAGGGAGATGGAAAGGTTTGCAAGAAAACACATGGCCATCACTTCAAGGATTTTTTAAGAGGCTAGTGATTCTGGCAAGAAAGTGAAAATCATCAGCCAAGAACTGGAAACCTCCCAGAACTGTAACCATTGTAGTTGAAGTTATAACTATGCTTTAGAACTGCCCATATAAAGCCAGGATATTTAGTGATTTTTATTATAGCCACTAAAAATTAATGCTTTTAAACATTTATCTTTAATGCCTGACAGATCAAGCTATTTAAAAGCTGAGATGAAGCATCTGGATTGATCACAGAAAGTTCATTCATAGGATTTCTGTTGGGGGGGAGCTCACAGCACCAACCAGAGACAGATGAATTCAGAAAACCCACACAGACCCTCAGCTCCAGCATGAAAACAAAATCTCAGCTGTAAATGAAAAGTCATAAATAATTCCAAAACGTGGACACCTGAAGTCTGTAATTCCCACAGGGAATAAGCCAAATCTGAAACCATTCTGAGTTCCCTGAACTCTGACAGTTTAGGTAAAATAGTACACAAATAAAAATCACACCTCATTTTGGTTAAAAACCACAAGTCCTACACTTTGAAAATAGTGTAGCTCTGAGTATAACTGCACTCAGGGCAATGTACACACACAGCTGTTTGATCTGCTCCAAGGAAGTCTCTAAAAGAGACCAGTTAAAGGTCTGTGAATGACAAGTTAATAATTCCTCAGAGTTATTTTCTGATCAGGCTGGAATTATTCAAGCCCAAGATTTGCTCAGCACCAGAAGCAGGTGGGTTTTCCTGCAGCTCCATGTTTCCATAACAATACAGCAGAGCCAATTAAAAGCCAGTTAGTCATGGACATTACTTTGAGGTCCAGCACTTTGCAAACTCTCCCCTCTGCAGTGCTGCTGCCCATTGTGCTGAGGACAAAGGCTCTGGCATGAATGGGGGCTGTTTCCCTGTCTCCATGGAAGCCTTGCCACGCTCACCCCACACAAACCTTCCCCCTCTGATCTTTGCCCCAAACAAATGTGCTGTTTATTCACTCTGCTTCTCATTTATGGAGACCCATTTGATGCTGTATGAATAGCAATGAGGAAAGAATTAAACCTGTGTTTGAGAAGCAGTGAAGATTCCTGCTTCCAGCTCCTCCTCGAGTCCCTTTCACCCACACCTGCTGGAAAAGATTTCCATGATACTTGAAAATTCTCCATGTTTTATACATTAAAATCTTAACCACTGCAATAGATATTCACTGAAATATCAGCATCTGTGTTATATGAACTAACTCTAGAATCTGAAACCAAGCAATCTAAATTCTACTGCAGCTTGAAACTGAGAACAATCTGCTTAGACACCAACTACGGTGCTCAAGAAATTGTAAAGGATTCCTGTAGAGTACCAGCAAATCAGTACATTGCAGGAAAGTAAAATGCAGTATCCCTGTGAAGGGAATATTCCCCAGCTGCTCTCCAGAACTCTGAAGCTCTGTGATGCCTCTCAGAGCCTCCACTCCGAATGTGCCGGCTTTACAGTGCATTTTATTTGTGCACTGTAATTTCTTCCAGAAGTGATGATTGTCCAGGCTCCTTTCTGGGGATTGCTGTTTCCCTTGGCTTTACAGGAAATCCAGTTGTTGCTGAGCAGAATAATGCCATAAATTGCAAATGAAGTAAGTCATTAGTTTTTAATGCAGTCAGCCCTACTCAAGGGGGTAAAGCAAGTGCTGGCTTCTCAGCAAGGCTGAGCTCAGCTTCTCCCCTACAGATGTTTTCAAGCAGTGACTTCTGTCATTAAATTCATGATCTTGTTTACTCCTTACAGTTTCACAGGCAATAAGGGAGCTACCACTGGTGTGGCTCCTCAGGAGCAGCTGAGTTAAACAAAAGCTCTGCAATTCTGGTAGCCAGCATGGCCTCAGCTGCTCTGTCCCTGCAGCCAAAGTCCCCTCCCAGCTGCAGCTGGATCACCTGGCAGGAAGCACAAGATTTGTACAGAAAGCTTACATTATACAACTTGTGTCAGCAGGACCCACCTGCTAAGTGGTTTAGCTCTCATTTTTGCTATTTAATGTGTTAAATAAAGAAATACTCAATATTCGCCAGACCAAAACTAACCTGTGGAAGAATTTGGAGGGAATTTGGCACCTGGGAGGACTCCTGTTCCTCAGTTACAATATTTGATCTGTGTCCTATCCCTTGAAAGCCATTCCTTTAAAACACATAAGTGTGATGTCCTGTCATTGGCCTCAGACAAAGACAATCCCAACGGAGGACACCTGTTCTGAGTCACTCCTCACCTGCAAGTCCCTAGTTTCCAGGTGTGTCACCATTCCTGGATCATTCTTTTTGACTGCTCAGGCTCTGACTCTGCTTCATCCCAGCGCTCACCAGACATGGATCCAACTCCCTGACATGTCTGAGCCCACGGGACTGGGTGCAGGTACCTGTGGCCACAGTGACTACTCCACAGATGTTTCCTAGAGGTCTTTGACCTGACCTAAAGGTTACAGGCACTGTTCAGCTCTTCTTACCACAGGACAGCTGAAATCCACCTTCCTTTGGTCATCAGGGAAGTCACCTCAGGCAGCCCTTGGGACTGATGGCCCCGTTCTTCAGCCAGTCCCAGCAGCTGCATTGAACTGAAGCCATGCTGGGCACATCTTGGTTTCCCAAATTTCCTGCACACCAACCTCACTCTGGTGTGGAAGAGGCTTCACATCAGCATCTGTGAGCCATTGAGAAGTTTGATAAAAGCATCCATGTTTACCAATGAAAGAATTTCCTACCAAGGTTGTTGACATAGAAACCAAGAAAGAAAGAAGGATGAATAAGAGAAACGTGCAACTGCCTATTCCAAGGAGCACTTTGCTTGTCTCTCGTGACCAATGAGCAAAGTGTAAAGTTATGAGCTTTGTAAGAATGTAGAACAAGCACGCATGCTAGAATAAAAACAGGGTTTGAAGCCTTCTGGAAATGCAGTGTGTTGCTTTGTATTGTCTCTGTCTCAGCTACGACACTCTGGCCTCTTTTGCAGGTCAGAACTGGAGCGATACCAGCTGGCCCAGCAGAGCAGCCCCAAGCAGCAGCAGCAGGAGCAGCAGCAGCAGAGCAGCCCGGAGCAGCAGCAGGAGCAGCAGCAGCAGAGGAGCCCTGAGCAGCAGCAGGAGCAGCAGAACAACCCTGAGCAGCAGCAGGAAGGAGCAGCCGTGCCCAGGAGCACCCACAGAGCGTCCATGGCACCGCCGGGCACCGCCGACCACGGTACCAACCCCAGCTCAAAGCCAGCCCCAAACACTGCCTGGCCTCTCTCATCTCTGGTCCCAGCAGCAGCAAAACCACCAGACAGGTCAAAGCACCACACCACAAACCAGTCCTAGAGAGTCTTGAAATCCCAGACCTATGCAAAACCTTATAGCCCAGATTTCCACTCCTCACTCCTCACATAATTCTGTTTTTAATGAAAGACTGAACTTATCACTTAGAGCTATGATTTAAAACTGCTTTTTTCCACATGAGTCATCCCACCAAATCTTTTTTTCCTGGCTAAAAAGTATAAAGATTTCATTTCTTTGTAAATAAAAACGGAAAACCTCAGCAAAAATAATTTCCAAGGAAACAATTTGCAGTTAATATTCTGTGCAGCCACGCTCCTTGGAAACATCCTGGCTGCTCCAGTGACTCTGGACAAGCCCAAGCTGTTTAGCACATGTAGCACCAACAGCTGCCATAACACTGCACACTTTGGCTTCCCTGTAGTGATTTATATTTTTGGGCACATCCAGTTCAAAGACCACAAAAGCACTTATCTTGACAATAATTCTGAGTTACAAGGTACCTTTACTGCAGGCTGGAGAGCAGTTTGTTGTGACAAAAAACTAGATTTTAGGTGTGTGTTGAGTGGAACTGGCAAGCAGCTGCTTGGGAATGTTAAAAATAGTGACAAGAAAATACAATTAACATTGTAGCATGTTCTTCATCTGGCTAGACTTAGAAAGCAAACCTGCTTTTACAAATGCTTTTATCAAATCACACACTGCCAGCTCAGAGTTTCCACATAAAATTACACTACCTATATTTCAAGAACAAACAGCTTTTTAGCAAAATGTTTTCATACAAATAAATCATGGGGTCACAGATTCTAAAACAGGGGAAAATGTTCCAACAAAAAATCTGTGTCCTTGAACAGTAATTGCCCCCCACAGCTGATCCTTCACACTTATCCTTACCTTAACTCAAGGAAAGAAGAGAGTTGAGGTAAAAGCTCCAAGTTACTCACAAGAGAGCACTGAAATGTTCAAGACACTTAAAATAAGTATCTTGGCTGCAGCTGCCTGTGGTGGTTTTGTATCACTGCTGCAAACACCTCCCATGCAAAACCCATTGCCTCAGCCCCTTCCCAGGGCTGCTGGGAACCTGCCCGGGGTTTCTCTGGGGATTTAGGCTCTCACTTCATTCTGGCTCAGACTGGGGGTGCAGCTGGGCTTGTTGGGGTGCTGCTGAGGGCTGCCTGTCTCCCAGCAGAGGAGCAGCTCTTCCGCTCCGTGGAGGGCCAGGCTGCCTCGGACGAGGAGGAGGAGCAGTGGCCAGGGGGCCACGGGAAGAGGATCCTGGCCAAGCTGCCTTGCTGTGGCAGTGGGTAAGTTTAATTTGTTAATTAATGCCATTTGAGCCCTTTGCAAAGATCCTTTTACAACCCATGGCTGCAGTCAGGAGCTTTTTGCCCATCCTGTGTGGCCCATGGGGAGCAGCCTGCTGGAGATTCCCCCCGAGCCCTAATTAGTGTCAGACACTCATTTGTGACCCGTGCTGCCAAAAATTCCACAGGAAAACTGGTTTTAACAAACACAGACCTCTATTGTGAGGTCTCACTAACTCTTTTCTCTTAATGATGTGTGTAGATGTGATGAAAAGACGTGGAGAAAGCTGCTGTCCTACCTGGAGACCACCAGCACTGAGGGGAAGGACCCTGTGGAGCTCTCAGGAACAATCTCCCCCCTCACAGAGCAGCCAGAACTCAAGGGCCACCAAGAGAAAAAACTGGAAACAGGCATGGAAGAGGTAACAGGTGCCAAGCAGAGGGTGAAAGAGCTGTTTATGCATCTTTGGGGAGCTGCATTTATGTGTATTCTGGCCATTCTGCTCTCTGTTGCTGATGTTTCTTGTTGTGCTGTAGTTTGTCAGCTCAGACATCTCCTGCTTTCCTCCAGCACCTGCATTTCTACTCTGGTTCCTACCTAAAACTGCCTTTGGAGGATGAGAGGTACCCCAGGCCCTTCAAATGCTGTCCTTGATTTACTGAGGTTCTCCAGCTGTGGATGAAGCACTCCCCATATCCTAAGGCGTCCAGCACCTCTGGGAGCAGGATAACTTTTCAATAAATCCCTCAGGCTGGCTGAGACTTCTTATTTTGGAGTAAATTATCCCATTAACTCTGTCTTTTTCTTGAGTTTAGACTGACATATTTATATCATAAATACAATATATAAATCTAATATAATAAAATATGAATAAAATTAGTTCTGCAGCATGTCCAGCTCCCCTTGAGCAGAGGTTATAACCACATTTTTTAAAGCCCCAGTGCTGTGTCCCAGTACTCCTGTGTGAGATCACTATTTAAATTCTGCAGACTTCAGCCCCTGATGGGCACAGAAGTGCCAGCAATCTTTCTGTGAAACAAAAATAGTGCATTGCCCTGGTCTGCTTTCTCCTGTGCTTGTTCAGTATTTTATACCCCATCTTTAAACAAAGCAGAAAGCTTCCAGTAGTTCTGGAAGGATTATGTGAATCAGGGAAATATTTAAGGTGAGGGTAAAGTATTCAGCTTCTATACATGTTGCCATCCTTTGTGTTTTAACAGTGTTTCATATAATTTTCTCCCTTGACTAAATTAAAGAGTTTACTTGTTAGGGGGAAAAAAATTAAAACCAGAACAAAATCCTGTTTCTGCCTTACACAATTTGCAGTATTCAGTGGCAATTTATCCTTGCAATATTCTTTAGAGAAACACAAAAGTTCTTTCTCTATTGCTTAGCATCAGTCCACAGGAAAAAAAATACCTGCAGGTAGTGCCAGTTTTCTTCTCCTTTTTCCCCATTCTGAGGGGCTCATCTTCTTCTGCAGCATCATACTGCCCTCTTTTTCATCTCTGCTGATGGATATTAGTTGTGTGCAGCTCATCTGGAAAAGCACCATTATCAACAGATTAATACAAAATTCCAGAAGAAAAATGGAATCTGTTGCTCTTGATTTAGAGGCAGGCAAGGAGGTGAAGAAGACACAGTGCCAATTCACTGTGACATGAATTCAATAGCAGTAGGATGAATCATGTTGAGCCTGTTAGGAAATTTATTCTTAAGCCCTTTTATATTAGCCAGCAGTTATAGGGAAGGAATTTGCTGCTACAAAACAGACAAGTAATAAAAAATTCCTGTCAAAAAGGTGACTGTCCTTGTAATCAACAGAAAACAAATAGGAAGACTAAGAAATGCTCTCTCTCAAGCACCTTGCAAATAAATATATTGGCTTAATAAATAAACCACCAACACCTTCTCTGAGGCTGACAAAAGTGCCTTACACAGGGTTGTATATGCTTCTGTTTGTACCTGCTCAGTGTGGAAAATCAGACAAATAACAACAACAACAAGCAAGAGCCTCAGCAGGCAAGTGAAGGGCAGCACTCTCAAATACTGATTAATAATTGCTCCATCTCAGGCTTGTAAAACCAGAGTTTGAGAGAGTTCTGAGATTTGTCATGTCTAGAAAGTTCTACTTTCCAACAGCCAAACACTTATAAATAGCTCCTCGGTGACCTCGGGGTGATGGATGGGGAGACCATGAGTGAAGTCTAAAAATAAAGTGTTATGCTGCCAAGGGTAGTGTTACAAAGAAATGCCAGTTATTTGCTATATGGGCTTGCATGCAAGCTTAATTAAAAAGACAATTGGTGTATGAACTGCCATGCAGGGTCAAAGGAGAAGTTCATCACAACATCTGGAGAAAAGCAAGGAGAAACAGTGGAGAGGTTGTTGCTCTTGGTGTTTCTCACCTGGTTCCCACTGCACCAGGGACTGTCTCACTGGATGTACAGATGATTGCTAGGTAGGAGCTGCAAGACCAAGAGATGATTGTGCTGAGGGCACACAAATTAGTTTTGCTCTATAGAGAACAACAGTAATGTAAAAGGGGAGAAGGCTGACATAGCAATGCTAGTATTTAAGTATAAAATACATAATAAGTGTAATATTTAAAATTCCTGAATGAGCTGCCTGCACCCAGTGATGAATGAGCTCTCATTGTGCACAAGAGCAAAGCTCTGATTTCCTAACAACCCCTGATATCTCACTTCATGTAGCACATTAAAGAAATGGACTTCCCTTCAAGGGAATCTTCTGGACTGAGCCCCATTTACCACCAAAGGGGGAAAACTCAGCTTTGCAATCCTTGGGGAAGAAAGGAGAAGCTCCAGTGCCTTCAGTTTGCTGTCTTTTGTGCAGATGAAGGGCCCCTGGCTCGGGGAGCTGCAGCAAAAGGTGGAGGAGACAGAAGTGCTGAAGATGGAGCTGCAGATGCTGGAGACAGAGAGGGTTCGGCTGTCCCTGGTGGAAGAGAAGCTCCTGGATGTTCTGCAGCTTCTCCAACAGCTCCGAGACTTGGTATGGTGAGAAAGCAGTCCTGGGACTGAAAACTGGGGTCTGTAGTCCCTTCCAAACTGAGAATATGGTCATCCCTTCTAGGAAGTACAAAATCCTTTACAGCAGGACAGGATTTTGCAGATGTGTGCCCTGGGAGCTGCCTGGTGATTGCAGAAAGCTTTCAGACCCCTTTGCCTGGCTTTCTAAAAGCCTAGAGGTCTCCTTGGAGCTGAATCTTCAAGCTCATTACCCTCTAAACCAAAATTGAAGGCAAATGAAGAATACAGAGGAGGGAGCAATCAGGAAGATTCTGGAATATGTATTTTTCCTTCTAGAACAGGACCTTTGTTTAACTGCTTGCTAATGCAACTCTGAGTCAGCATTAAAGAGATAAAACTTCCAGGGGAGTTTTATCTCCCCTGAATCTCCATAATCCCTAATGGGATGTACTCAAGACAAAAGAGACCCTTCAGAACCTGTGGGTTTAGGTGTCACTTCCCCAGCACATTCACCTTCATGTCTCAAATATTCCTTACAGAACCTGCCACCACACAGTGACTGCCCAAAGGCACACACACATCCTGTCAGGACTAATAAAACCTCACACAGTGCTGCCGAGGCCATGGGAAATCCTCACACTGCTTCCCACTCTGCTCCAGTCCCCACTGGGGCAGCCAAGCAGATGGAAGAGGCTCCAGGCAGGGAGCAGGGCCAGCTCTGCCTGGAGGTAGCAGCATCTTCCTCCCAGAATTGCTCCCTTCCACATCCATTTCTTGAAGTTTTAGCAAGAACAACCTGTCCCTGCAGATACTCAGGGCTCTCTAAGTGCTAATTAAACTGATTGCAAGACCATCTCCCAGAAAGCACACCAGTGTCTTGCCAGCAAATGAGGACAGTTTGCTTTCCCAGGCACATTATGTAATGTGCCACCGGATTTCGTATGTAAAACCACCACTGAGAGAAACCATCCAAATCCTGAGTAGTTTTTACAGTGCTCTCACTTTGGCTAATGTTTATTACATCTCACATCCAGCCCTGCCACAGGACATTTGCTCTGTCCTTCAGCTGGGTCTGAGAAGACCCTTCCTAAAATGACACCCCCAGGTCCAGTTCACCTTCCCACAGACCTGGCAGAGGACTCAAAGAGCTTTTACTCTGCTTGTCCTCCTTGCCACCTACAGTTGCTTGGGCACAAGCTCTAGAAAATTCTGTATTTCCTGCTAAATAATTGTTATTTCTCTTTCCACAGCCATATTAAGGAATTACAACCCCCTACAAACTGTCTGAGCAGGGCCTAAGATCAAATGCTTGAAAATAAAACGAATACCAAGTCTTGTGTTAATCAAGATTCAGTGTCATTTTGGTTTAGTTTCCAAATGCAAATGCCCTGCACACAGGTTCTGTTGCATATCTGTAAACTGGTGAAGGATACATTGGTGCCATAATTTTGTCTTTTTTTTTTTTTTTAACAGAACATATCAAAGCGAGCCCTGGGGAAAATCCTGCTGAGCACTTTGGAATCCTGCCGTGATCCCCAGCCTGGTAAGAAAAAAAGTCACATCTAAAGACCAAGAAGCATGAAATGTGTCCTTTGGGGACAAACACCGGGGAGGAAAAGGATATTTCAAATCCTGGGGTGCAGGCTGGGGAGAAGGAGGTAGCTTGCAAGAAGAGTACCTATGCTAAGTGATGCTTTCTAGTCCATGATGCATCAAAACCACACCCAGGGTGCTTTTTTAAATAAAATTTTAATTAAAATTTGGCCTTTGGGGAATAATTCAGTATCCTACAAATGTTTTTAGGGTTTTATTGATATGAGAAAGTGGAGAAATGTCCAAGTATGTAAAGCAGCTGTTTCTCAGGTTTGCTAGCCCAGTGTGTTGGGTTCCTCTCTGCAACACAAGATTTACCCACCAGAGCAGTTCTGTGCAGAAACCAGCTCAAACCTCCACTCCTCCAATAACAGCATTTCATGATCCTGGTGTGAAATTAAACTCGCAAGTTCCTGTCCCTTGCCAGAGGTCTGGAGCTGCCTTTGCAGGAGCTGTGCAGGAATCATGGCCCCAGGGCTTTGCTTTGATTACTTTGTTCCTATTAGCAGAGCATTTGTACTTCCCTCCAAGGAATGAACATCCTGTCCCAGGAACATGGCTTGGAGGGGCTTTAATAGGCAGGCAGCAGTCAAAGACTAGATTAGAAAAGACCAGATGTGCCCTATGGGCTGGGTTTTGGAGAATATTATTTACAGTGATTTAGGGAGAACAACATGGGAACCCTTTGGGGTTTGCAGTTTCAAAGGCTGTTTTTCCTTGTGCCCAGCAATCCAGGGCACAGGCAGCCCAGAGCCAAGCTGTGCTCTTCAGCTGCAGAGGAAGCAGAGAAAAGAGGGAAAAGATAGACTTTTGTAGGCTCCAGGACACCAATACAGAGAGAAACCACAGATGAGCCATGATGTTCTCCTGAGAGAACAGAAGAAGAGACTTTTTGGGTCCACAGCACAGTGTCCAGAAGGTGCTGCCAATTATCCTGCACAGGAACAGGGACTCCAATGTGTGGGAATCAGAAAAACAGAAACTTCCACAGACACTGAAGGGTTTGATTTGCAACCTTAGAAGAAGCTTGGATTGATGTAAAAATACATTACACAGAAAGTAAGGAGAAAAATCATAAACTTATGGTTCTATAGTTGTAAGAATATGCCTTAAGTAAGTGAGCAGCTGCACTGATGGGATGGTGAAGGGTTTGTAGTGTAGGGCTGGGGTTGTGTGGAGTGAGCTGAGGATTCAGAAGTTATAACAGAAGCATTTGTGTGCAAGTGAGACTGAAGCCACTGGACAAAAGTATCCACGGTGCAGCAGAAGTGAGTGAAGGTGATGGGTTAGAAAAGCAAAATAAACCCTGTTACCCTTGTAAGGAAGTACTTGTGACTGCTCTTGAGCTATGGCTGACTGCCTGCTCCTCTAAAATCTCACAGCCTCTGAGACTGATGTTTGTCTGAGCAATAAATCATTTTTAGCCTGAAAGAAGTCCCATCCCTTCATTACTAGCAGTGACAACACCACGGGATGCTGCTCAAAGCTCCTCCCTTTGTAACAGCAGCACAGCTCAGCTCCCCAGAACTGCAAGTGCTGCTCTCTGTGCATTCTGCATCACCACTGCCATACACAGCTCACCTTCTCTGCTTCCCACTGTCTGCCTGTGCTCTTGGGGAGGCTTCAGCAGCTTTCCCAAGTCTTTGTAATCAAACATTTTTCTTTCCCGAGTCTTTGTAATCAAACATGTTCCTCTGACAAGTCAAAGTGGGTTGGGTTGGCCATGGTGATATGAAATAATCTGCTCACACAAGTACATGAGACCTCAGTGGGCAGGGGGATGAAGCAAGAGGAAACCAGAGAAGATAGTTGAACCCAGATTTGCTCACGTTTTTTTTGGACAGGAATTCATTATTTGGTCACAAAATTTAGACATTTAATGATAACCACTTGAAAGGGCACCTATGAAGAAAAGAGCCTGTTATGATTGTGAAACTGCAACTTCCTGACTTTGTTCAAATGCTCATGTTTGCAATTTGCTTTCCCAAGGCAAAGCCCAGCTGTTGGAAGTGCTAGACACCCTTCAGCAGGAGCTGGCAGCCTGTGAACTGTTGCACAAGGAGCAGCCCTTGGAGCAGGCACAGAGCCCAAGGTCCCTGTCCAACCCCCTGGTGATCTCCTGCTGAGCCCAGGCAGCCCAGGACAGCTGGAAGGAGGAATGAGGGACATTTGTCCAGCTCAGCCACACCTGGACCGGCCAGGAGTGAGCAGTGACCCAAGGGAGGAGCAGCAGCCCTGGGCTGGGCACAGCCCTGCCTTCCCTGGGCTGCAAAGTCCAGCCCTGGGGGGACCCTGGGACTGGGCTGGTACCCAAATGTGCCCACCACACCCACCTGACCCACAGGGATTACAGCTCTGCGAAACTGGGACTGGACTGGCACCAAACTGTGCCCACCACACCCACCTGACCCACACTGATTTACAGCTCTGCAAAACTGGGATTGGACTGGCACTAAACTGTGCCCATCACCCTCATCTGACCCACAGGGATTACAGCTCTGCAAAACTGGGACTGGGCTGGCACCAAACCAAACTGTGCCCACCACCCTCATCTGACCCACAGGGATTACAGCTCTGCAAAACTGAGACTGGGCTGGCACCAAACTGTGCCCACCACCCTCACCTCACCCACACTGATTTACAGCTCTGCAAAACTGGGACTGGGCTGACACCAAACTGTGCCCACCACCCTCATCTGACCCACAGGGATTACAGCTCTGCGAAACTGGGACTGGGCTGGCACTAAACTGTGCCCATCACCCTCATCTGACTCACACTGATTTACAGCTCTGCAAAACTGGGACTGGACTGGCACCAAACCAAACTGTGCCCATCACCCTCACCTGACCCACAGGGATTACAGCTCTGCAAAACTGAGACTGGGCTGGCACCAAACTGTGCCCACCACACCCACCTGACCCACAGGGATTACAGCTCTGCAAAACTGAGACTGGGCTGGCACCAAACTGTGCCCACCACTCTCACCTGACCCACACTGATGTACAGCCCTGGCTATGCAGGGGCTGGGCACAGTTTGCAGCCCTTTTGTGGAAGCCTCACTCCAAAGCCAAGGCAGCCTCTGTTGTCCCTGGATTTGTTATCCCTTACCCTACAGGTGACAAACTGAATGATAAACACACCCAGGAGTGTGTGCCAGCAGTGCAGGTTTTAAGGGCTTTGTGTTTCTCACTCAGTTATTCACCTTATTTAACTCTGAAGCTAGATTTTTTATTGCTCTGCTGAATTTTATATTTGCAGTTATAGAGATGCCTTAGGAATATGCAGCAGCCCTTTCCTGACAACAGTCAGATTTTACATAAGATGTTAAATTTAAGTGCTTGAAGAAGGTCCAAAGCAATCTTGTTCCCAGGCTCTCAGGGAAAGGAAGGGCTGAAAAATTAACTTTGCTGTCATTCTGTGTTAGCAAACAACTCGTGCAGTGCACAACTGAGTTCTAAATTTTAATTTCCCTCAGTGCAGCTGCAGAGACACAAAATTAGGCCCCACATGGAGGCCAATTAATGTAAAGAGCTGGGTCTAATCATGGTGCCATGGAATGTTTTAATCAGCAATAAAATAATTCCTGGGGCAAAAGTAAAAAAAAAAAAAATAGGTGTCTTCCAAGGTGCTTTTTTTTGCATCATTCACCTGCCAAACAGGGGTAGAGTTCCTAAAAGAGCCAGCTGAATTTATGTTACTGAAAAGATGCACTGTGGATCTTTGAAGAATGTGATTTGCCTGAGATGTCAGTGATGAAATAACACCATTCAACTGCATGTGTATGAATTTTTCCCAGGAAAAAGGTTTTCATACAGAAATAAGGTCCACAATGCAAGCTGGGGAATAAAATTTCCATTCCTTTCCATTCCTTTCCACACTGTGTGGCTCACACACACCTCCACTGAAAATTGTGGCACCTTTGAGACACATTGGGAACAAAAATTTGTATTATTTTAATTTCATTTTAAAGGAGAGAACAAAAGGTGTTATGCAAACAATGAAACGAATTCTGTTCAATGGTGTTTTACCTCGTTGGGGTTTTTTTTGTATTTTGGGGTTTTTTTGTGATTTAGCAGAGGAAGATTGTAAGAATAGATCTATATTGTTAATGTACATTTTTCTTAAAGATACATTAGACAGGACCTATATACATAGAACAATATTGACCCTCCAAGAAAGAAAACTCTCTTAATGCTAAATATATTACTAACAAAATACCAGAGCATAATATTCTGTTAGTGAGTATATACTGAGGCACATGCTAGGATTACATCCTACAGAAACAGCCTCTAGTTGTGCTACAGGTAAAAGTTTAAATGAGCAGAAATCAGATCTCTGCTTGGCTTCACTTGCTAAAAATCCCAAGAAGTATCAGTTCTCAAAATTTCCCAGGAATATGGCAGAGGTGTAAAGAGGGAAAATGCCAGGAAATGATGAAGTGAGCCTGATCTGTGTGTTCAGGAGCAGGATTCTAATGCAGGCACACACCTGGCTCTGGATCCTCATTTCCTGCAGGGTTTTTGCAGCATTTGGATTTGTCACCATCTGGACCCTTTCTCCTGTTCCCATGTCCCCCAAACCTGGCAGTCTGTTTCTCACAGACTTTGCATTTCCTTAGATCCCAACAAACTCACTTTTAGTTTATTCATTTTCTATTAAACCTGCTAACTGGCTCTAAAAAGAAGCTCGGGTATTTTTTCCCCTGACCTCCACCATGAAGTTTTTGGGGTTTTTTTCACAAATGATTTGACTTTATCCTCAATGTCCCTTCCCCTCCCAACGCCCTCCTCACTTCCCATCTGGCAAATTCCATCCTGGGTAACCTCTGAGGGGTTCACACTTCTAGCACAAATGGCATTTTTCAAGGAGAGTCTCCTCCTCCCATGATTTTTTTGTTTATAGAAGGCACTAACTATTAAATTAAAGGCCACCTGATCTGTGAAGTTGTTTAATAATTGTCCCATTTATTTTTGAAGCTCTCTCTGGAGTATTTGGCAGTGAGGACTCATCACAGATATTACTCTGAGTCACAGAATTTTTGCAGCAGATCAGAGTGGCCTTGTCCAGCCAGAGCTGCTCCGAGGGGTTCAGTGCATCTGTGCACACTTTGGGAGGAAAAAACCCTGGAATTCAAACTCCTCCCTTCCAGGACACTGTCCTTAATCTGTACATGGTGATGGAAGGAGCTGGGACAAGGAGGAAAGGAGCACTTTTAAAATAAAAATGGAATAAAATGGAATTGCTCAGTGTGAGAGTGACACTAAACCTTCACAGGGTGCACGTGACATGTGGCATTACCAGCCACAGGGCCTCTCTCAGATTTATAATTTCATGGAGTTGCAGACAATGAATCCTTTGGTATTTACACTGTCTTATTTTCTTAATAATTTTATGTATAATTCCCTGAAATACAAAAGCTATAGAGTGTCTTTCCTAGTGTGAAATTAAATTAAAATCATCCTTATGTCCTTAATTACACTTTACTTTCAAAAGACCGGGATTTTCAGAGGTCGTGGGTTTCTATTCTGCTTTTCTGTCTCTTCTTTTTGCCTCAGCATGCCAAAATAGCTCAACTGCATTTTGCCCCCTCCACTTCTTTCAATTTACCTTGAGGCTGAAATCATCACAGCCCAAACCTGGACTGAGGTACCCACAGAAGAGCTCAGCTTAGCAGAACAAAACCTCCTTGTTTTGTGCAGCTCACTCACTTCTTCACTTAGAAGGGGTGTCTGAATTACAGCAAACTTCCCTGAAATGAGACTCACTCCTTAAATGACATTATGCCTTAAAATGTTTCTATTTTTCTGAACTGGAACCATTTCAGACTCTGTCTGGAGAATTGCCTGCTCCTAGACTTGATCCCCCACCCATTTCCAGACTGTAGAACAAAAGAAGAGAAAGAAAAGGCTCAGAGGAATTCTAAAGTTCCTAAACTGGCATTTTAGACCCAGTCACCAGCGGGACAGCAAATCCAATTCATGGCCATTTTTACTCCTGCCAATACAACTGTATTTTTGTCTCATGAAACTCCCAAAACTCCAATAGCAGAGTTTCAGAATCAGGAGGAAAAGGTCTCCTTAAATTCCTCCCTCTGCCAAAACCTGCAGCACAGAACACAGACAGCTGTTTGGGTTTAAGTTCAATAATAAAGAAATAATAGGCAAATAGGAAATAAATAACAGGAAATAAACCAGAATTAGCTCTGGATGAGGAGAAGGCTCTGGGGAGAGCTGAGAGCCCCTTAAAGGGCGCTCACAGGGAGGCTGGAGAGGCTTTCCATGGAGGTCTGGGGTCAGAGGCAAGGGGGGTGGCTTTAGGCTGAGAGTAGGGTCAGATGGGACCAGGGGAGGAAATTCTTCACCCTGAGGGTGGTGGGGCCCTGGGACAGATTGTCCAGAGAGGCTGTGGGTTCCCCGGGAATGTTCGGGCTGGGCTTGCAGCAGCCGGGCCTAGTGGAGGGTGCTCCTGCCATGGCAGGGCCTGGAATGAACGAGGAGAGCTTGAAGGGCCCTTCAACCCAAACCAGCCTGGGATCCCAGCAATGTCCCACAGAGTGTCCTGAACTGCTCCTGCGAGCTCTGGTCATCCTCAGGGAGTGACTCCTCCTCACCTTCCCCGCTCCTCCTCACCCTCACTGCTCCTCCTCACCTTCCCTGCTCCTCCTCACCTCACTGCTCCTCCTCATGCTGTGACTCCTCCTCATCCTCACTCTTCCTGCTCAGGGTGTGACTCTTCCTCGCCCTCACTGCTCCTCCTCACCCTCCCTGCTCCTCCTCACCCTCACGGCTCCTCCTCAGGGTGTAACTCCTCCTCACCTTCCTTGCTCCTCCTCATGCTGTAACTCCTCCTCATCCTCACTCGTCCTCCTCAGGGTGTGACTCCTCCTCATCCTCCCTGCTCCTCCTCAGGGTGTGATTCCTCCTCATCCTCACTCTTCCTCCTCATCCTCACTGCTCCTCCTCAGGGTGGGACTCCTCCTCACCTTCCCTGCTCCTCCTCACCCTCACTGCTCTTCCTCATCCTCACTGCTCCTGACTCCTCCTCATCCTCACTCTTCCTCCTCAGGGTGTGACTCCTCCTCACCCTCACTGCTCCTCCTCATCCTCCCTGCTTCTCCTCACCCTCACTGCTCTTCCTCATCCTCACTGCTCCTGACTCCTCCTCACCCTCACCGCTCCTCCTCAGGGAGTGACTCCTCCTCACCCTCACTGCTCCTCCTCACCCTCACTGCTCCTGACTCCTCCTCATCCTCCCTGCTCCTCCTCATCCTCACTGCTCCTCCTCACCCTCACTGCTCCTGACTCCTCCTCATCCTCACTCTTCCTCCTCAGGGAGTGACTCCTCTTCACCTTCCCTGCTCCTCCTCATCCTCCCTGCTCCTCCTCATGCTCTAACTCCTCCTCACCCTCACTGCAGCCATGGGCAGCCCAAATTCCCCCCTCCAGGCAGCTTCCCCTGGCTCACAGCGGGCAGGACTCAAAGCCCAGGGAGCTCCTCGTGTTCCCTGGGGTGCACAAAGCAAATTACATTCCTAATTACTTAATTCTGATTCTGCCTCAAAGAGCTGTGGGGTAACTTATCTCTGTCAGGGAGTGAACAAGGACTGTGGGATGACATTGAAAAATTATCAGCATTCAAGTGGTTTCACCCACGTGCACCCTGCAAAGCAGAAAGGTCATGAGAGCTGAGGGTTTGGGTATTAGAGTTTGAGATAATTTCTGTACTTCAAGGTTTTATTGTTTGATAGCCTTGGTTTTGCTGATTGCTTCTCATTGGTGGTTTTTTTCCAGAATGACAGATGGAAAAATGGTCTTTAACAAAGGCAAGGTCCAGTATTTTGTGAGGAATTTTCTACCTCTTAAGGTTGCCAAAAACAGATAAAGGAAATAAAAAAAGAGAGAGAAAATACGTGGAGGCTGATACAATTTGACTGATACAATTTAGATTAAAAAATGTTAGTTTGAAATAAAGAAGATGCAATTCCCGTTTTGTCTCCGAGCTGACTGTGGGAGTTAAATCCATTGCACAGGCAGTGCCAGCCCAGCACACAGCAGGACGAGCTGCTGTCCTGTCAGGCTCTGCAGCCCCAGCAGCACAGGGGACAGCTGAAGTCACAACAGGCTCTAATTGCTTCTGAGCCAACATCTGTCATGCCCAGGGCTCAGACACACCGTGACTCATCCACCCAAGCACTGATGGCCCCAAAAACGTCCCCAGCTCTCGGGTTTGTTGTTGCTGGAATGGCTCCTGAGGTATTAAAGTCTCTTTTTTCCCAGCCCCATGACCAAAGAAGTCGAGATTCCTCAGCTCTGCTTTTCAAGGTTGTTCATTTTCTCTTCTCTATTACATTCTTTTTCAGACCTGCTGAGATCTGTCCAGCAGGTCAGGTTGTGGCACAGTCCCTGCCCTTGGGGTGCTGTTGGCTTTTTATACTAAAATCTACCTGTACTTTATTTACAATAATTTTCCAATATCCATCACCTATGTTAGACAGTCTGTCTCTGCTCTAAACCAATCCAGAAGTGCCACCATCACAGAAGACAGAGGACGAGAAGAAGAAAGACAGGACACGCCCAGATTCCTCCATTTTGCCTCTTGAGCCCCCATTCTAAAACCACTAAATTCTACATTTTCACCCTGTGATTAATTCACTAATATTTTTCTCAAACCCTTGTGGCCTGTAAATCTTCACACAAAGTTGGGAACTGTTTCCATGGGCTAAAATCCAAGGCACAGGTGTCTTTGACTCCATGCCAAGGTCTCTGAGCCCCCTGCCAGGGTCTCGAGTCACCCAGGGCAGCCAGAGGGATGTCCTGGGATCTGACACCCAGCTCTTCAGAGCATTTGAAAGTCTCTCACAGATGGACTCAGGTTTTCAGTATCATTTTCTTCTGCCCTGCCCTGGGCAGGCTCAGGCTCTGCTCTCCCACCTGGAGTCATCCAGGAGGGAAGCACAGCCCCTGCCTGCTCCTCTGCAGCCATTTGCAATGGAAATGCAGCGGTTTGGAATTGGTGTTGATCCCCCACCCATTTCCACACTGTAGAACAAAAGAAGAGAAAGAAAAGGCTCAGGGGAATTCTAAAGTTCCTAAACTGGCATTTTAGACCCAGTCACCAGCTGGACAGCAAATCCAATTCATGGCCATTTTTACTCCTGCCAATACAACTGTATTTTTGTCTCATGGAACTCCCAAAACTCCAACAGCAGAGTTTCAGAATCAGGAGGAAAAGGTCTCCTTAAATTCCTCCCTCTGCCAAAACCTGCAGCACAGAACACAGACAGCTGTTTGGGTTTAAGTTCAATAATAAAGAAATAATAGGCAAATAGGAAATAAATAATAGGAAATAAACCAGAATTAACTCTGCATGGGGAGAAGGCTAATTGTGTGGAGGAGTTCAGCAGCTCTGGAGACCAGCTACCAAGTGCAGCTGGAGCTGCTGTCACACACCTCACTGGAGCCACACAGAAACAGAACTGACAAAACCTCTCATTCAAGGCACCAACTCAGATTTAGGGAGCTACTGAACTGATCAGCAGTGTATTGAGGGGAGAGAGAGAAAAGGGACAGGAAGGATTGCAAATCCTGAAATACAGAAATATTTCAGGACATAAGAGGTAAATAACTACAAGGGTGGCTCTTCTGTGCTCAGAAAACACCAAAGAATAAGTCATGTAAGAAGGAAATCTAATTTTCACAGCACCTGTTAGTGAACACTAACCTTTAGTATGAAATCAAGATCTGCAAAGGAAGTGTCTTAACGAGATACTCTCTGGAAAAGGAAGATAAATTTTTCATATTGCATTGATAAACCTGGAAATGTTCTTTCTGTGGTGATAATTTGAACCACAATGAGTTGCTCTCGAGAGCTAAAGTCTGAATTTACACTGCAGGTCTTGTAGTTTGTGTGCAGGGCACAGTCCTCCATCCCAGCAGCCACAAGTGTCATTTTTTAGTGCTGTCCTTTGTTTTCTTTTTTTTTGCAACTCTGCAGTTTGTGCTTTTCCCCCAACCAGGAAGAAATAGTGCATCCAGCAACCCCCATTTCATCAAAGGAAATTGTTGAAAGTCATTTAAGGAGACCTTTTCCTCCTGATTCTGAAACTCTGCTATTGGAGTTTTGGGAGTTTCATGAGACAAAAATACAGTTGTATTGGCAGGAGTAAAAATGGCCATGAATTGGATTTGCTGTCCAGCTGGTGACTGGGTCTAAAATGCCAGTTTAGGAACTTTAGAATTCCTCTGAGCCTTTTCTTTCTCTTCTTTTGTTCTACAGTCTGGAAATGGGTGGGGGATCAAGTCTAGGAGCAGGCAATTCTCCAGACAGAGTCTGAAATGGTTCCAGTTCAGAAAAATAGAAACATTTTAAGGAATAATGTCATTTAAGGAGTGAGTCTTCAGCAGACTGTACCATTATTTCATGGACTGCACAAGTGATTCCCAATCTCCCGAGGGCTGGACATGGCCAAGATCACAAACCTTTGAAAAGGACAGGAGAGAGGAAAACAGCAGGGCTGAGAGTCTAAAATAAATCATACTTGGCATTTCAGAGTCTACAGGAAAGGAGACTCTACTGACAAGAACTGTAAGAGGAAAAACTCTGCAGAATAAGTAGGAGAAATCTGCATCCCTGCATCACCAGAAACTCCAGAATCTGACAAAACATCTCTTTCAGCTCACTTAAACTCTTCCACTTCCATTGTATCCCACTGTGTGATGGAAAAAAAAAAAAAACAAAGTCATGAGAATCTAACCTGGTTTATAATGCAGAGGCCTTTAAAACCTTGGTTTTCTTTATTCCTTTGCTCATGCAAGAAAAGAGCAACTCCAAACTTGCCAATCTGTTCCTATTTTTTAAGCAAAAGAGAACCTAAAACTAAAAAGTAGGAAGGCTTTTCAAATCCTACAGGATATTTGACATTGCCTTATAATCAGAAACAGACTTAATGACTAAAATCAGAATATAGGTCCATAACTACTGGGACTAAAAGTGGAAAGAACTAATTCCAGCAATGTGGATGAAATCTCTGGAAATTCCTCATTGCAGATTCACTTCACTCCTGCACAGATGAATAAGCACCAGAAATAGTTTTAAAGCTGCATCTGCTGTTGAATGATAACATTTTGGAGACCTGGTCCTAACTCCTGCTGAAAATAAACAGTTGGAGATCTCTGAAGGACAGTGGAATTGTAGTTTAGGCTATGGCTGACTCATAAATTGTCACACAAGCGAAGAGCAAATATAAATCACATTTTTCTTTCTTTCTTCCCCATCATCCCTTGTCAGCCACTGCCAAATAAAAATTTCCACACAAGTTACTGCAGGTTTGGACACAGAAATGCTGGTTGGTCACTTCATGGCCCACTATGACTGTGTTACAATGCAAGGGTGCCAAATAAACCCCCAAAAAAGGCTTGGAAGTATTTTACACAATTATGAGAAGATAAATGACCTTGGTGCAGAGGGATTAATCCCTGCCCACCTCAAAGCAGTGAGGTTGTGAGTGCACAGTGTGTACATGGGCCAGGGGCTTTGGGGACACCCCAAACCAAGGCCAGCAGAAAGCCAGAACACCCTAAAAGTTGCCTCAGCTTGTGTGAAGAAAGATATGATTTGTTTGCAATTAAAAAAAAAATCTGGCTTGAATAATAAGGAGGGAAAGTTTTATTTCTGTTCAGAAAGTATAAAGAAAAAAAAATCAAGAAGAGGATAAAAATCAAAGTTACCAGACAATAGAGGAGAAAATGATGTCACCATTCCAACAGAGCTGACAGTAACAGGAATCCAGTCTGGCAGGTGAGTGTGCCCTTCCCAAAGTGTGAAATGAATCCTGCACGTGGAACCATTGCTAAGCACATCATGATGGAAACTGGGAGTCTGGGAAAGGGGGGATCAGTGCAGTGCACACTGGGGTGAGGAATGATCCCAGCAGAGTGACCTTGAACGAGGGATGGGTGGGGACAGCAGGGGGGCACAGGGGGCACCAGGGACACAGTGGGAGCAGGACAGCACAGCCACACTGTCCCTTGCACCTGGCACCCCCAAAATGCAGCCTGGCTGTGGTTCTGAGGAATAAAAGTAAGAAGTATTTACCTGCCTTAGGGGGTACCTATTTACCCACTATCACAGGTAAACATTTTTGCTTTTTTTGCTATTTAAGCTATTTTTGTTGATTTGAGAGGAGCAATGGAGACCAAGGAAAGCAGCAGCAGCACAGAGAAGAAGAGCAGCTGGGTTTGTCAGAGCCTGGGCTGTGGCTCTGCATCCCAGACAGTGCCAGGGACCCAGCAGGGGAGGTCCTGGGGGCAGAGGAGAGCAGGTGATGCATCAGTCCCTCCTCACAGCTGGAGCAGGGACAAACTTGGCAAGCAGAACAGGAATTTTCCTGCAGTGAGACCCTTTGGTCAGAAAAAAGTGCACTTCATCAAACTGGACTTTGTTTTGTTGCTATAAATTGCTCCAGGAGCTCTGCAGCCCAAGAGCACTCCAGGGCCTGGGGCTCACCCAGGAGGGGGAACACTGGACAGGGCTGAGGAGGGACTCTGGCCTCCCAGCCCATCCCAAATTCCCTGTCCCTGCCCTGCTCACCTCCTGGCTCTTCCCCACTGGAGCTGCTCCACCCTGCAGCAGTGACTGCATTTGATGGAATTAAACCCAGTGCTGCCACATCCTGGGTGAAACCCTGACCTGTGGGGCACCCACCTCAGCTTTGCATCCACCAGATTAAAGCTGCTTTACAATAAAGAATAAGTGATCTATATTGGGTCAAACAACTCAAATCTGAAGTAATCAGATGGTTAAAATGATCTTCCTACTGTTTCAAATATTTTAGATACTTCTACCTGTCACTCACTTACTGCCAGTCTGGTTTAGATTTCCTCTTACTTATGGTTTACATGGGGTGTTTCAGGGTTAAAGCACAGTAAACATCCCTTAAAGTAGCTATTCATAAAGAGATGAAATTTATTGAGACAGGTTTTTCCTTCTCATCAAGAACTCCATACCTACAGAATTATAATAAATGCTATAATAATTTTAAAAACTCCTAACATTTAGTTTTTCCCTTTTGCTTTAAATGCAGTCTCCCAGTAAGAACATTCACCTTCACCTCTTTTAATAAATGCAAATCTCCAGCACTTCTGATCAAAGAAAGTTGGATAGATTCTTATATATTAACATACAGTAAAAAAATAAAAAAAGTAGCAGAGAAGGTGTAATTTAAAATCAAGGAACTTTCCACAGGTTAATGAAAGATTCAAAATCTTTAGTTTGTCCTTCTAAACAAAGGAAACACAATCAGTGTTATATAGCTACATATACTTGTATATAATTATATTTTTTTCTATTATATTCTCACCAGAGAGAGCTTAAGCTGACCTTGAGTTGAAAGGGCGTTCAGGCAGATTTTCCTGCATATTAGGGCTGGTAGGAATTTCTCATTTTAGATATGAAAGTTTTTCTTTTTGAAAAGAGTGTTCTGAATAATTTTTGAGAGAGATCTCAGCCAATGCCAGTAGAAGCATCCCTATGCTGAAACATTTGAGAAATTATATTCTACAGCTCCAAAGCAGCAAAAGGGAGTAAAACCTCCCCTTTTCTCTGCTACTTTACTGAAAATGGCTTTGGAAAAAAAGCAGCAACAATGTGGGTGTTCTTTGGGAATGTGGTTCTTAAGTACCTTGAACAAAAAAGAAAACCCAAGAAAATAAACTCAGCCAAGCACAATGTAAGGCACCAAGAAAGACTAAAATTGTCAAAGTCTTGGGTCACTAGGGAAGCTAATGGAGGAAAAAAGAGGTGTAGGGGAAGGGTCTTGTATTTCTCACCCAAATAATCTGGTTTTCAATGGAAAGATAACACAGAACTATGGAGATCCCTGAGAATTTTTAGGTGACAGAAGTAAGCACACACTTCTGTTTCACCTGCTAGCACAATCTGATCAAAGAGTTTTCCTTCTTTACCCTCTGTCTGCACAGCAGGGTTATTGTGTCACTGGTTTGATATTATTCTCTTCCAGGCTGAACTGTCTTCCCTTTTTCTCCAGTTTTACCCCAGGACCTGGAAATTATTTTTATCTTTATTTCCTTTGTTTTTTTACCTGGCTGCTTACACATAAAGAAGAATCACCTCTAGCCTGAAACCAGCAGTATGTGAGATATTTAAGGAGTTGAAAGGAACTTGCTTGAGGCTTGGAACATCAGCACCAATGGTTTAAAAGGGAATGAGCCCTTATCACAGATTTTTTCCTGAAGAGATGGGTGATAAACTTAGGTTGGTTTTCTTTCTTTTTTTTTTTTTTTTTTGGCAGAGGTATTGCCCAAAGCAAAGTGTGGGGGAGAATGAATTTTGTTTGCTTTTCAGACAGATGATATTGTTCCTGCTCATATTCTGTGCACTTATTTCAGCATTCTGGTGGGTGAAATACCAAAAGCCACAAAATTTATACCTTCTTCAAAAGTGCAGTGCCAAACACACTTGTGCTCAGAGAGCTGTGCTGCCTGGAGACAGTTTAATGGCAGAAACATCCCCAAACAGAGCACCTCAAACAGCCCCTGCACATCCCTGTCCCAGTGAAACCCTCCAGCACAGCTGCATTCACAGCAGTGGAACACTCTTTTTCATCCTGTTGAATTTCAGAGCAAGCTTAAGGAGGAATTGATGGGATTTGGATGTGCTTTTCCCATTCTGTAAACTGAACAGAAACTGAGGTTTGTAAAAGCTCTGTTCAGCTGCAGCAGTGCTGGAACTGGAGGCAGCACAGAGAGCTGGCCCTGTGCTCTGGAAATACTCTGCTCTAAATTAAGCTTTATTCATGGAGATTAATCAGAAATGCCACAGAGTTTGAAGGGCAAGAAAAGGAAAAATAATGGTGTTCACTAGGAAACAAACTGGAACATCCAAAAGAATGGAGATGGTGAGTAAAGGCAAAAAGCAAAGCATGGAAGCAAACCCTCAGGCCAAGCACTCTGCTCTCACAAACATGAAAGGGCCTTAAAACAGCATCCAGTGCACTGAAGGGGACAGTGAGCAGCACTTATGGGAATCCCAGGGATTTCTCTTTCCTCATCCTTTCAGCTGAAGACACCTCATAATTCAGAGCAGTTCATGGGATGACTCCTCATTACAAAAAAAAAGAAAAAAGAAAAAAGAAAAAAAAGTAAAGTAAAGCTGGCAGATCTTCTGTAGTCAAAGAACCTGAGCAGTGCCCTTTAGCTGGAGCAGCTGCAGGTGCAGAAACAGCCAAGGCACGAGGCAAACCCTGAGGGATTTCAGAGCTGCTGATTAGAGAGGACAGGGAGCTCTGCTCCCATTCCAGGCTCTGTTTCCCCATGAGAGGCAGAGATGCTGTGGCTGAGCTGTGCCTGTCAGCCTGGGGAGGATGACACCATGAGTAGCACTGCAGGACAGCATCAAACCACCAGGATTTATCAAAACTGATGAGGAAATAAATTGTAAATAACCTCCAACCAGCTCTATTAAATGTAGAAAGTTTCACTGGATACAGTCATCAACACTGGGCTGGAGACACCAAATGAGGGCAAAGAGATAATTACATAATGCAGGAAGAGGCTTGCAGCATCTTTTAATGAATGTACAGTTCTCCTCAGAGGACTTGCTGCTTATTTATACCCTGCTATAAGTGACCATGTGATTAATTCAGCTGCCAGCTTGATCAAACTGACTCTCCAAATTGTTTATATACCAGCATTCCATGATAGGAAATAATAGGATTAGCAAAGCAGCATTTTCAGCTCTTGAGATTTTATCACAGGTCACACTATATAAAGGATTTCTTTCAGAACCCAAGGCACTTGATCAGCTTTCATTAGCAACTTACAGCCTGAAGGACCAGGAGCAGGACTTGCAAAATGTGCACTCTTATGGCTCAAAATAACAAACCCACTAAAAAAAAAAAAAAAAAAAAATAAAAAATTAGATATTCTACATGGCTTTGAAATGCAAATATCAGGGTTTGAGGATGCAATGCTAGAACTGGAAATGGGGGTGGGCAATAATGTTATCTCACATCCTGCAGCAAACACTGTGGTTGCAGAGCTGGGGATTGCTCAGGACTGTGCTCCCAAGCCCAGGACAGCTCTGCACTCTGACATCTCCTCGTGGGTGGAACATTCCCACCCATCCAGCTGCTGGCAGCAGGAATTCAGCAGAACGGGCTCAGATCTGTCTGCAGTGACTTTCTGGGGCTCTCCATGACAGCTCAGGAGCCTGGGCAAACTCTCCTGCAGTTCTTTGCACAGCAAACAGCTGGGCACATCTGCAGGGGTGGGCCCACAGTCAGTGTGGGGCAGCAGCAAAGGGACTGGAGCTGCTCTCCCTGGGGAAAAGTAATTCATCAGTAGTTCATAAACCAGAGCTGACTGCTTTATTTCAAAACCCAGGAAGCCAGAGCTTTGTAAAGGACATTATAAAAATAACCATTTTATCAGTTATGGACAGTGAGTGAAATTCCACAGGGAGTTCCCATGGCAAACTTGTCCCCTGGGCTTTCCCAATGCAGTCTTTGACATCAGACACTAATTAATATCTAATTGATCTCACCAAGAACAGCTGCTCAGTGTGGCCATAAAGTTCAATGCCCTGCTTTCTACATTTCCAGCTTTTCAAGTAGAAAATAGCAGGGTTTAGTGTCTTAGGTTGGAAATGCAAGATGTGCTGGGGGTGTGTGTTCTATTTCCATCTGTCAGAGGTGGGGCAGGTATCTTCTGTTCATGGGGCAGTTCTCTTTATCTCCTCCACAAACCCATCCTCCCTCCAGCAGATCTCTGCTGTCCATGGCCAGTGAGTGTCCCTGCAGGGCTGATCAAATTCCATCATCCCGTGGGGAGATGCTCTGCCCAGGGGAGGAGCCAAGCATTCCTGCCTGGATACAATCTGAGGGTTGGAAGCATTCCTGCCTGGATACAATCTGAGGGTTGGAAGCATTCCTGCCTGGATACAATCTGAGGGTTGGAAGCATTCCTGCCTGGATACAATCTGAGATTTTGGGACACCCCAGCAGCCTTTGCCCCCTGCATTCCCAGAGGAGCAGCTTTCTCCTGCCCTGCATTCCCAGAGGGAGAGCAGGCCCATCTCCAGCAGCCCTGGAGCTGCAGAGGAAAACTCTCCCCTTGTGCAGGATCCTGCTGCAGCAGAGCCACAGCTGGCACTGCAGGAGGGCTGAGCCACCATGGGATGGGGCTGTGCCCCCACCCTGACACACAGGGGACAGGCACTGCTCTGACCCTGGCAGGGTTGGTTTGTATCACTGCATTTTAGTTTAATTTTCCTAGTGAAGAACTGTCATTCCTACTCCCATATCTTTGCCTGAGAGCCCCTTAATTTCAAAATTATAACAATTTGAAGGGAGGGGTTTTACATTTTCCATTTCAGGGGAGGCTCCTGCCTTCCTCAGCACACACTTGTCTTTCCAAACCAGGACAGCTTAGGTGATGATTTAGCTGATTTTTTTTGTCAGCACTCTCCTTAACAAGGAGCACACCACAACACTCAGAGCGCTGAACAATCTCATGCATTTCCCAGCCCTACTCCAGCTGTTATGCAATAAATTGGTAAAGATGCTTAAACACCTTTAGCAGGCTTGCCTGCAGAGTTAGCAGAGCATGGGAATAAGGTACGTTCATGAGTAGCTCTTTGTCACACTGGAAATTCAGCAACCAATGTCCCATACAGCTGGAACAAAGCAGTGAAATCATCTGGAACACAGGACACCACATGCAACCATTTATTCCAGGAGAAGAGGGGCTGCTTTGGACTCTCTTTGGTCTGCTCCAAACACTGCACCTCCTAGAAATCGCAATCCCAGGGATTTCTAGAGGGAATATTGCAATTTAATTTAATATAAAGTCATGCATGGAAAATAGAGAGGAGGATATCTGCTCTGACAGCTCAATCATAATCCTAAATAAAACATTCCCATAAATGCAGTGTGGTGTTGTGCCTGCCTGGAACACTGGACTGTATTTTTAATGACAGTGACTGTGCATAAAGAGCAAGAAAAAGACCTGTTTTAATTAGAGCCAAGCAAGCAAGGCAGAGAGGGGCACAGAGCCTCCAGTTTGTCCAGCCCAGGGTTGTGTAAATTCAAATTGACCATGGATATTTTCATTAACAGGCTCAAAACCCCCCAAGTTCCACAAAACACAAGCATGTGCTTTTAGCCCTCTGATGTAGACAGATCACTTAATACACACATTTTGTACCTCAGATTTATTTGTATCTTGGAGACAATGGAAAACAATATCCTAAAAACGACACAATATTTTGTTCTTTCAGGCAATTCTTTTGAACTGAGAAATTATAGCTCAAGGGCTGATTGGAGGGGAATGCTCAGCATTTGAGAATAAAATAACTTGGATGACACCTAGTGGGAAAATAAGCAATCACTGGTGAAATTGTGAATGGGAAAAACGGCAATGAGGGAGGTTTTCAATGAGAACAGGCAGGAGGAGAGAGAATTTCTTGATAAAATTGATGGAGTATAATTTAGGAGAAGAATTTCCTAAATGACAAGACTTTATCTGCCTGTGGAATAATCTGAGGAAATGGGATTTTGGATTTGACAGAGGCAAAACCCCATAGCAAAACCATGATAAATGTGCAGCAGGAAAAAATATGGACAGGAGGAAACTCTGAGCCCTTCTATGTGGAAGTACCCAGAAGGCTTTGACAGCCAGTTCTACAGAGTGAAGTAGCTAAGAGGAGAATTTTGGCCTTCAGGCAATAATAGCTCCTGACTGAAGAGAAAACAGTTTTTCTTTAATTCATTTCTGCCAGCAATATTCCTTGACGTGAGGATGAATTTTGTGATTGATTTTTTTTTATCCTTCTTCTTGCTTATTTGTAGAATTCATTAATTACCAGTGACTCACATTCAATTACAAAGATCTATTTTGATTAATCCACTCTCACCAACCTCTTTGAAAATGCAGAAGAACAGAATTAATCAAGGTGAGAGATTTTAAATGAGAAGCTGTGCACTGGCACTGTGAGGTGGGCAGTTTTTTCAGCACTGGGAATGGAAACAGTGCTTGAGAAAACTTCTGCCTTTCTTGGTCAAGAACAGGTCACTGTCAGCAATAAATGCCTGGAACTCCTTGAAAGGGACTAGAAAAGATAATGGCATCTTCTGGCTGAGTTTGCTCTCAGCAGGTCACACGTTTGATCTGCTCATTTATCTCCAGCTTGCAGCTTTTATTCTGAACCAGGAGGAGAGCAGTAATCTCCCTCAGCCCTTTTCCTCCCTGAATGATCACACACAGCCCCCACAGAACTCACTGGAGGAGTCAAGGCCTCCAGAGAAAGCTGATCCAGAGAAAAGGGCTTTCAGGGGAGAGGTGAGGAGAGAGGGCTGTTTGGGACATGAGGGTGTCCAGAAATCCCTCTCCACTGAGAGGAGACACAGCCTCTCTCATTCACAAAAACTTCACGTGGATTCTCTCTGTGGAAAAAAAATTACTTTCATACCCTAACAAGATTATAGCAGATTATAACTATTTTTTTTTTCAAATTGGCTCTTAATAAATCCTCTTAAAAGAAGAATCCTCATTTGGCCTACAAAGAGCTACAGCCCTAAAATCAGAAATGTAAATGTCTGGTGCTTCTGGCAGCCACTCCCTGCACACCCTGAGCTCCACAGGGAGCTGGGGCACTGGCCAGGGCACAGGGCTGGGGACTCAGCAGGAGCAGCTGGGCACATCTGGGCACCTCTGCCACCCCCAGGAAACCTGGAGGAGCACAGGGCTAACTCTGAGGACAGCACAGAATGGCAGTGTGGATTCCAGGGGATTCCAGATGTCAGTGCAGAAGGACACAGCATTTGATTTCAGTGTGTGGCAGGAAGGTTTGGATTCCGTGGCAGCACTCCTGAAGGCACAGAGGCACAGACTGTGCGGGCACAGGGCACACAGACATTTATGGATGTGCTCCCCAAAGGCAGGGGAAGCACCCCGAGGATGGGAGCACCACGAGCAGTGCACTCACAGCCATCCACACCTGACAGGAGTGATGGGCTGCTCACCTCAGCACGGAGGAATCATCTCTCAATCTCATAGAAAAGATCCAAATCCTAACGGGCTTTGAAGTATTTTTGTCTTTCCCCCCTGGCACTGTCTGAATTGCCTTTTCAAATGCTAAAGAGCAGATACACAGTAAAGCATTTTCTTAAGGAAGCTCCTAACAAAGTTCCAGCTCCTGGTGACTCATTACACCTAATGAAGAAAAGTTCTTTAAAAATAAGTGAAAATTAGGCAACAAGAATTGCTGTCAGGATAATTTATACACCAGAAATTTCCTTTCCTCCCAGGAACAGCCAGTTATAAAGGAAGGACAGCTCAAAACCACAGCTCTGCTGCACATCTGCAACATGAAAACCTCATCTGGGCTTCGTTTCCAAAAGCAGAACAGAGCTCCAAGCCTGCCCCCAAACCAGCACTACCCAAAACTGGCCTGAATGGAACATCAGACCCACAACCAGCTGGGTTTCCAAATGCCAGCTGCCATCAGAATTCTTGTGTGCTCATGGCTGGTAACTAAAGCAAAGGAAAACTTACATCCAAAACTTTGCACACCCAACCAAATTGAAAAGTAAATCCTATTTTTGCTTTCCCTTCAGACAGACATGGCATTCTGTGTTCAGATGAACAGATACATGTGCATTACAAACTTGTTTGACCCTAATTTACTGGCTTTGCAGCCAAATACACACAGATATTTCAGAAACCTTCCTTTCACCAGTTGTAGTTATTGTTTTTGAACACGGGTGACCCAAATTAAATACTATATTTTGGGTGACTTCAACACAATTTCATCTCTTTCAATTCAATGTCATTCATATTTCCTTTCTCTGTTCCTGTCTTTCTCTGTCCCTTAATGATGTCACCTGCCTATCGTGGTCATTTTGATGTTATGGTGCGCTTTTAAAAGTTTTATTAAATGGTCAAAAGGCAGATATTAAACAAACCTGGCTGACTAATACAGAAAAACTCCATTTCATAGGCTAACTTCATCTCCCTCATTGCTGGAGCTTGCATGTCTCAGCAGCTCAGGCCCAAACTAACTTTTATACCTGGAGATTTTCTGGAGATTAAAAAACCCCACAAATTTCAGATGAGTTTTTCCAGAACCTATCAGATGCAACAGGAAAAATACATTAGGAACAAAACAAAAACCCCAAAGCCTTTCCTCTTGCCTGCAGCAAGCACAAGACCCACCCCAAGCACTTCATGCCATGGCACAACCATAAATAGCAGCTCTGGGCTGCTGCCCCATCCTGCAGAGGAAAAGGCTCCCCTGCCACACTTCCCTGGGGACTCTGAGCACTCAGCCTGCCCTGCCAGCCCCACTGCAGGCACAGGGAGAGGGATCAGCAGGGGCCAGACAGGGTAAGTGCCAGCCAGCACCTCCCCAGCTCTCCCTTCTGCATTTCTGCCCCAGTTCTGGTTTCTGTTTGAGTTTGGGTTTCTTGCCGCTTCTATATTTAATCAGAAGAGATCATCTTTTCCATAAAGAACACTTAACTTCTTTTAGACAGCTGTCATAATCTGTCCTTCTAAGATGTTTACTTTGGGAAAAAGAGCTCTGGTAGATTTCTTGAAAAATCACAGATGAGTATCTGGGTTCAGAGCAAAGATACTCAGAATACCCAGTCCTGGATTTCAGTTTATCTTAATGGCTGCAATGGGCTTTAAGGATGAACAAAAAAAAAAAAAAAAAGTGTATGTGCCAATGTCAAAAATTGGTTAGCAAAAAAAATTGGGGGTGGGGGAGGTGGGTGGAAGCACAATACAGAAGGTAAATTATGACTGTCAAGAGCAGAGTTAAGTTTGGGCAGTTCTAGAGGAACATGTGGAAAAGAAAATAAGCCACAGGTGGCACAGGACACAAAGAAGAACCACAGGGTATTTGTCAACTCACTGATGAATACATAGGAGATGGGTAAGGTGAGTATTTCAGCTGCAGAAAGAAAGAAGATTTTTAGACATTTAAAATTATTTAGTCCCTTAAGTTTCATTTTGAAAACTGGTTTAAACACACAATTTTAACTCTAGATCTATGACGATATGGAAGCAGAATAGAAACCTTTGCCTAAAACTAAACTGGTTTTTCCCATCATCTCTTGGTGACATTCTGCCCCAGAATTTTGATCAATAATATTTTTTGTACAATTATGAAAGGAAAACAGTGAACCAGAGAGGAAAGGGAAGAACTGTGCTCTGTCTTCAACGTCTATGCTGAAGGTGGGGAGAGTGGTTCTGTGGGACATACAGAAAGCTAAAATTTTGTCATAGTTGAGACAGAGACAATACAAAGCAACACACTGCGTTTCCAGAAGGCTTCAAACCCTGTTTTTATTCTAGCATGCATGCTTGTTCTACATTCTTACAAAGCTCATAACTTTACACTTTGCTCATTGATCACGAGAGACAAGCAAAGTGCTCCTTGGAATAGGCAGTTGCACGTTTCTCTTATTTATCCTTCTTTCTTTCTTGGTTTCTATGTCAACAACCTTGGTAGGAAATTCTTTCATTGGTAAACATGGATCCTCTTATCAGACTTCTCAATGGCTCACAGAAGCTGCTGCAAAACCTCTTCCACAAAGATTTTATTCCAGAAACCTAAACCTTGGCGAGAAATAACCACTGTGGAACCACGCTAATAAACCTCACTTTTTATTGTTTCTGCAGCTGGGGATGGAGCTGCTGGCCATGCTGGGCTGTGCCCTGCTGCTCCCCACGGTCCTGGGGGAGGATTGTCCATCCCAGTGCAGCTGCTGGGGGACAAGGGTGGACTGCAGCTCTCGGGGGCTGCATGCCCTGCCCGCCCTGCCCCGCCTGACCCGCAGCCTGCACCTGCACAACAACAGCCTGGCCTCCATCCCCGCCGGGGCCCTGGACAGCCTGGGCCACCTGCAGGAGCTGCAGCTGTGGGACAACCCCTGGCACTGTGACTGTCACATCCTGTACCTGAAGCTCTGGCTGCAGGATTTCTCCGCGCCCGCGCTCGCCCGGCTCCGGTGCGCCAGCCCCGCTGCGCTGAGGATGAAGCCCCTGGGGCAGCTGACTGGGAATGATCTGGGTGTTTGTAGCAGGCTGCTCCCAACCAAGTGTCTCCAGTTCTTCTGGCGAGACCTCATTTTAATTGCTGGAGCAGTAATTACCCTCCTTTTAGTGGCATGGGCTCTGAAGTTCTCCAAAAAGCTGGTCTGCCAGCTTAGCCTCGGGAGCCGGCGGCTGAGGAGGAGCATCCCCAAAACCTGCAAGATACTGTGAGCTCTTCCTGCCCCAGCCTGGCAGAAACTCCAAACTCCTCCACAACAAAAACGCACTGGCAGCACTGGTTTGAATAGTCAGTGCTAAAAAAGCCCAAAGTCTGGGTCCTCAGGAGAGTTTGATTTAATTTTTGTCCAAAAAGAAGCTTGGTGAGGTTTGGACAGACAACTTCCACCCTGCTGCCATCTGCTCATGAGAAGAGCAGATTCCATATTTTTAAAAATCATTTAACTTTCCATTTTCCCACTGAATTCTCAGCTCTTACAGAAAGAAGATTTACACCCCTACACTCGTTAATAAATGGAGATGAACAGCAATTGCATTATTTTAACAACTCTTTTCTCATGGTGAGTTTACAGCCCATCAGCATCTCTCGGTGTCCCAGGGGGTTTGGTAGGACCATTCCTGTGTGCAGGAAAACTCAGCCCTCTCTTCCTCAGGTTCATGAGCTTCCTGCCACCAAAACCACCCAGATTACACAGACCAGACACTGAATGCATCCCTGATTGAATGCAGTTAAAGATGGACTGGTAATGGCAATATAATCAGCAAAATAATTTTGAATCATATGGAATTTCCTGGAGGGTGAACAATAATAAAGCATTCGGGATGGAACTGAAATAATGGATGCTTATTGAACATTCATATCGACCCAAATTTGATCTCTTCCATGATTCCAAATACTTCTGATTAAATTTCTAAGATATTTCCTGAACTTGTCCTCTGGAGATAATTTTAGAATATTTCCCCTGCACTGAGCTTTTCAATGTTTTAAAATATAACCATCATGCTGTATGAATGCAGAATATTACAGAAGAAATGCACTCTGCCATCTCTCATGGAATTTCCTACATGACATTTTTTGTTTCCCCAAAATGAAATAAATCATTCACACTAAAAGCTTATCACTCTCTGCTGTACCTATAAACTAGATATGCATGGAATAGTGAACTGCTTCACTACATGGCTCCAATACAAATATTTTTTAAATGAGCAATTAGTGAACATTTCTGCTTGCACCAACCAACACATCAAATAAAATACTCAGAATACAGGAAAAAAACAATTGAGAGAACTTTTCTGTCCTTAACATTTCTGCTTAGACCAACCAACACGTCAAATAAGATGCACAGAATACACAGGATGCACAGGAAATAAATAATTGAGAGAACTTTTCTGTCCTTATAAGTGGAAAGAGGAGGGAATCTCTTCCATGGCAGTAGTTCACATTCTACCAAAACAGCCTTGCATTTATAACTTTTCATCCATTTGGGTTTTATCTGGGAAAAAACCCTCTGCAAAGGGGACAGCTGGAACTAACTGAGGGTCAAAAGCAACACTCAGTGTTTATCTGGCAGGGCCACTGTGTCATGCTTCAGCCACACACTCCATCAAACTGCATAAATAACACCACAGCTGCTAACAACGTGCAAAGGCAGGAAAATGCATCAGCTATCAAAATGAAACACGCAGGCAGCGCTCCCAAAATGGGTTTGGAACACCCCAGGAACTGTTACTGCATCCTGCCTGCAAGGGGCAAACTGGTGGCTGTATCTGCTTGCACAGTCTGGGAACACAGGTGTGACTGCTGGGATGATAAATAAAGTAAAATAAATGTAAAATAAAATAAAAATAAAAATAATTAAAAAAAATAAAATAAAATAAATATAAAATAAAATAAAATAAATATAAAATAAAATAAATATAAAATAAATATAAAATAAAACAAAATAAATAAAATAAAATAAAATAAAATAAAATAAAATAAAATAAAATAAAATAAAATAAAATAAAATAAAATAAAATAAAATAAAATAAAATAAAATAAAATAAAATAAAATAAAATAATAAAATGAAGGTTTGCTTCCGCAGTAGGCAGGACAAGTCATCAGAGTCAGCATTATTGACCAAAACCTCACAGTAGCACACAGAGAAGGTTTGTGTGAACAGCAATTCTGGGTGAACTGCAATTCTGTGTAGACTGAAACTCAGTTAAGGTAAGGAATATTTGCAGGTTTCATTAATTAAATAGCACAGTATGTGAATCACCTTTTTGCCTATAAATTCTCTATAGTTTGTTAACACTGGAGCAAACAGCATTGCTCAAGCTGAACTGTCCAACTTCCTCCTTGTCTTCTGCCAGGCTTTACTTCGAGTTTATTCCAGGTTTGAGCTCATGCAGCAGGGCAGTTTGCAAGGCTCCATCATCACAAAACTCTGCTCTCCTTTGTGCTACAGGGCCACCATCCTGACAGAACCTGATTCTTATGATAAATATGATTATTAATGTGTTACCAACCAGCTCTGGAGCTCCCTGGAACACAAGGCAGCTCATTCCCTAAGAACCACCCTGGCCCAGCTCAGAGCAGGCTGAATAAAACAGCCCAGTTCTGCCCCATGGAATAAAACATCCCAGCTCTTCCCAGTATGATAAAATAGCCTAGCTCTGCCCAGTGGAGTAAAATATCCCAATGAAATAAAAGTGGTTCTGCCCCATGGAATACAACATCCCAGCTCTGCCCTGTGAAATAAAACCAGCCCAGCTCTGCCCAATGGGATAAAAGTGGCTCTGCCCAATGGAATAAACCAGCCCAGCCAATGGAATACAACATCCCAACTCTGCCCAATGGAATAAAACATCCCAGCTCTGCCCAATATAATAAAACTGGCTCTGCCCAATGGAATAAAACATCCCAGCTCTGCCCCATGGAATAAACCAGCCCCAGCTCTGCCCAGTGGAACCAGGCCAGCTCTGCCCCATGGAGCAGCAGTGGCTCTGCCCTGTGGATCCCAGCTGTCTGGCTTTGCTGTCAGGCTTTGCTGTCTGGCTTTGCTGTCAGGCTTTGCTGTCTGGCTTTGCAGCACTGCTGTTGCTCCTCTGAGCACAGCCACTCTGGGGCTGACTGCTGCAGTCAGCTACAAATGCTCTTTTCTGCACCAGAACTGAAAGAACTGAAGCACTTCTGCTTGTGTATGAGACAGAAGGGTTTCCAAATCCAGAAAGAAAGCAACAGCACCACTGCCCTGGGCAGCAGCAGCTGCTGGGGCCACTGGAGCTCCTGGGAGAGCACAGCAGGAGCAGGGGAGCCTGGGGAGGAGCTGCCCAGAAGGTGCCAAGGGTGGAGCTGAGCAAGTGGGAAAAACAGTGGCATTGCCATGGACACTTGATATGCCTGCTTTTTTATATATTTCTATTTTATTTTTATTCTTAGTAGGAAATACCTTCCTCCTGCCTGGACAGGGCAGTGGCAGCTGCCAGCAGCTCCAATCCAAGTGGCGCTGCCAGGGAGGGCTGGGCACCTGGGCAGTGCAGGAGATGACATGGCTTGGGGAAGGGAGCCAGCTCGAGCCCTCCTGCCCTGGTAGGAGCAGCTCCTTGCCACAGAGGAGCAAAAGTGCATGCCTGTGATGTAAGTGATTTTAGAAGAGATGCTTATTCAGAGGAAAATTGCAATATTTTCACTAAAATGTACCTACCACTGGTGTGGGGTGGCTGAATTTGCATGATTTCTGCCCTTTCCCATGCTCTAAGGATGCTGGTATTTTAAGAACATATATTTCTCATGTGTTTCAAACCCCACCTCCTGCAGGTGAAGGTTAAAAGATGAATGATTTTTAAGTGCACTTGATAGCTTTTCTTTTTCAGGAAGAAATCTGAAAACAGCTTTTTGTTTCACCCATGCTTTGAGAATCAGCCCAGCCTTTCCCAGCAGCTCTGGGCAGCTCCATGAGCAGGATATGTGGCATTTTTCTGTTCTGACTCTCTTCTCTTAAGTGTCAGTGAGTGCAGGAAGTAGATTTGAATTTACTCATCTCCATGGGCTCACACTCATCTAACCTGAGAGGATTTTGACTGTGAACCTGTCCTAAGGTTTTCTCAGCAACCTAGGTTAATTCAATTCACACTAAATTAATACTAGAGACCAAGCACAGCTTTGCTCTCAGGAACAAAATACATTGCAAAGCTGACCAGCTTGTTCTGTTTTTATCATTTGGCTAAGTGGCTGTGAATTTAAGGATTCAGATTTAGTGCCCCCTTTCAAAGAATTTAACTGCACAGAAAATGAGTAATACAAAGTAAAATATTTCTTTCTGTTCAATTAAACCCCAGTGAAGCCATAAGAGAGATGTCACATAATGGCAGTAATTTTCCATTTTATTTGCACACCTTCTGCTTGCACTGACCAGATAAGGAACTGCATTAAAAACTACTAGAATAACTCGTCCAATAAAAAGAGAAAAACTCACCCAAGAAAAAGTTTCAAACAGCAGAAAATTAAGACTATTCCTAGCCTAACAGGACAAGAAAAAAAATAGGGATTCCCTCAGGTGAACAGGAAATTTCTTCTGTTTTTGAACTAGAGAACATAAACTGGAAGAACGAAACACTAATTCAATGTACGGAACACACACTGAATGCAGTGAAACAGGCTCTTGGCTGGTGTGTGCTGCCACCCTTGCAGTCTAAATTAATTAGCCAATACACATTCATTCTCATGCTGATTTATCTTTAAATGCACTGTTTGGGAAATTATTAAAATAGAATTTGAGGCTTCATAAAACTGCTGTTCTTCCTGGATTCTTAAGGCCCACACAGTTGCATGTTATGATTTATACCTGAACTACAGGATTTTAGATTTTACAGATGAAATATTAACAATTCCTACCCAATGACTCCTTTGTTGGTGCTAAGTTTACTGTAATGCTTAGCAATGCTAGGTTTATTTATCTTAACACCTTTTCTCTCCAGAGCACAAAACCATCTCCCAAAGTGCTGCAGCTCTGTTGCTGGAACCCACGTAAATATTTTGCCATTAGATTGACTCCAGTGAAATTCAGATTACACTCAATAACTGCTCCAGTTGCATAATGGCCACATGGCTGCTATTTATATTGAGCTCCTTCCCAGGGGCACTTTGCTCCCCAGTGTTCATCCCAGTGATGTCACAGCCTGGCATCTTCATTTCAGGAAAAGGAAATGTTAGAGTTTAAAATTTTGCTCAGATTTCATTTGGCTTGGCTTGGCTGACCAGCAAGCATCCAGTTCTCTAGCAACCCAGAGTTATTAAAATTGAATGGTGCTGTTCTGCATCAAGGCATTCCCTGGGAAAAGTGGACTGAAACCTCTCCCCTCAGAATGCTATTAAGGAATAGGGCTACAGAAATACAGAGCATTCATCTTAGTCCAAGGGGGGAAAATTCAAATGAGGCCTTTTCTTAAATGACCTTGATCTCTAGGGAAGGGAATGTCAGCAGGGATGGATTGCAGCCTCCCTTTTCTCCTTGAATCATCTCTCTTGTCTCCTCTTTAGGGGTCAAAAGGGTTTTACCTCCTAACTATTAATTTGTTTTTTGACAAGGATTTATAGATTGCCTCTTATGGCCACAGAGAAGGACTCTGGAACCTGACACATCCAAATAAAATCGACCTTTGCAGCCCTCTCCCATCAGCAGCAGGGCTGAGCAGAGGAAGGTCAGGCAATGGCCACACCACCAAAGGCTGCCCTCAAGACAGCAGAGCATTAGAACTGAGGGTATTTTTGATTTCCCTGAGTTTGCAAGGACACTGCAAAACCCAGTAATGTAATGTTCAGGTGCACTTATCAAAAGCTGGGTTAGAGAAAGACAAAAACTAAACCAGCAGCAATTACAGCCTGAAGGGATGGTGGAGCTGGACAGAAAGGGGCCTGGGGGTACTGGTAAGAACTGAAATGAGGGATGTGGGGCTCCAGGCAGCTCTCCAAAATGCAGTTTATTGTATCCAAAATGCAGTTTATTGTATCCAAAAGGCAGTTTATTGTATCCAAAATGCAGTTTATTGTATCCAAAATGCAGTTTATTGTATCCAAAATGCAGTTTATTGTATCCAAAATGCAGTTTATTCCATCCAAGACTTTGCAGCAGTCCAGGGTGGTGGGTGACAGAGCTGTGCCCACAGCTGTCAGCTCCAGCTGCAGGCAGGCCTGGAGACCCTTTGGTTTTGGTTACAATGCATTATAGACTTTTCTTTGCTGAGCATCTTAATACAGTAGAACCAATCTATACATTAACTATTACCTATAGCCTATAATAACTACTATCATTACCATATTCCTGTCACTATTCTCCAATCACTCAAAGTCAGTACATTACAGTTTAAGCCAGAAGTTGTTTTTCAGTTTTCTTGCAGTGGAAAGTTCTGAGACCTTTTTTCTCCTTGCCACATTTGCTGACTTGTTTGCCTGTGCTCTCTTCCTGCTTGGTAAAAACATCTTCTTGTTTGGGGTGGGTTTATCCTTTGTTCTGAGTCATAAAAACCCCTTCTAACTAACACACCCTTTGCCTCCTTGGTTACCCAGTAAGACTGGCTCAGCAATTCTTCTATATCAAAACTTGCTTCCATCTCTATTCCTTTATCAGATTCTACATTCAAAAATCTTTTCTGCCAAACACCCATATCTGTGAGACTTCCTTGTCAAACTTTCATCCTTCCCAACAGGTACTGATCCACAGCTGGCTGGACATGAGCCAGCAGAGTGCCCTGGTGGCCAAGAGGGGCAGTGGCCCTGGCCTGGATCAGGAATGGTGTGGCCAGCAGGAGCAGGGAGGTCATCCTGCCCCTGCACGTGGCACTGCTGGGGTCACACCTGGAGTGCTGGGTGCAGTTCTGTCCCTCAGGTTGGGAAGGACATTGGGACACTGAGCACATCCAGAGGGGACAGCGAGGCTGGAGAGGGGCTGGGAACACAAACCCTGAGGGGAGCCCCTGAAGGAGCTGGGGGTGCTCAGCCTGGAGAAAAGGAGACTCAGGGGTGCCCTCATCACTCTTACAGCTCCTGGAAGGTGCCTGTGCTCAGCTGGGCTGGGCTCTGTCTGCAGCAGCACTGACACAGCCAGAGCACACAGCCTGAGCTGCACCAAGGGAAATACAGGCTGGAGAGCAGGGAAAAGCTTTTCACAGAAATAATGATAAAGTTCTGGAATGTTCTGCCCAGGGAGGTGGTGCAGTCCCCATCCCTGGGTGTGTTTAACAAAGCCTGGATGTGGCACTGGGTGCCAGGGCTCAGTCGAGATGTTGGGGCTGGGTTGGACTCGATGGCCTTGAAGATCTCTTCCAACCCTGTGATTCTGTGAATTCTGTGAAAGGGGCAATGAAAGAACACAAATAGTGCACAGCAAAAACTCAGAGCCCCCGAAGGGTTTCTTTTGCCTCCCATCACTGCTCTGAAACTGGACCAACATTGGCACCTAGTGGCTGCTGAATTCCACAGGGACAGAAATTCTCTGAAAGTTGTCACCCTTTCTGAGTGATGGGCTGAGGATTTCCCAACAAGCTGCTAAATACTGCCAGCTCTTCCCAGAGTTTCCATACAAGTTTTCTGTCCTGAATTGTCAGAAGGTGCAAGACACAAATTGTTTTCGATTGGCAGAAGCCTGGAGTTCTTATAATTCTGGACTTTGTTTTCTTCACTGTGATTAATCAGTTTTAGACATGCCTGGAATTTTCTGCTACTACAACTCCTAAAGTCACAGCTCAATATTTATATTGAAACTTGACTGGGGTTTTATTCCTTCTGTTCTCCCAAAGTGATGATGAACTTTAAGGTAAATTCAAATTCTACTAATAACTTTGTACTATGACTTCATCCTATCAAATTCTGACAAAACAAAAAAGGAAAAAATGTATATTAAGTAAAACAAAATAATGAACTCAAATCCCTTTGTGGGTCTTTTTCCCTACCATCCCCCTACCTAATTGATGTCTAGCATCATCATTTTTAAAGGCCCAAATATTTTTTATCAAGTTGTTTTAAAACAGTTGGAGGACCCTCAGCAATCTGTACCAGGGAAAATTACCATTAAAAAAATCCAACTATTGTGGGAACATCAGGGATCCCAAACAGACATGAGGAGAATGAAAGCCCAGACTTTTGGATATCTGATAAAAAGAATAAAGAGCCAGCCGACCCTGTAGATTTCCAGGAGTTTCCTTACTGAGTCTTTAGCACTTTGTGCAGTATTTCATGGTCATGCAGCCTCAGGCCAGCTGGTGACCCCCAGTTCATGTGCACCCTGCTGCTCTGTGGGACTGGCTGCACTGGAAACACCAGGCAGGAATCCTGGGGGATGCAAATGCTGCTAAAGGTACCCCAAAACCCCCTGGCCCTGCACTCCTGAGGGTGCAGCTACAGCCAAGGTGGTGCAGGTCCCCAAGGAGCTCGGAGAACTGCACAGATACCCAAACAAGGGGGCTGGCTGGGAGGGTTGGCCAAATAAACCACAGGGTTTGGTCTCATCAGCCACTCCTTGGTGTCTGAGACTGATTTCCAGCTGGGTTTAAGGAATCAGTTCTGTAATTGGCATGGCTCTGGAGTGGTGTGTGTGTCCTCAGGCCCCCTGAGATAAAACCCCTGCAATGACTGCCTTTCATCCTCTGCAGAGCACAGGCCAGGAGATAAGGATGGGTGACTAAGGCTGATAAAAGCCTGCAGAAGCCAAGCAGAGGAGGATTCATTCAGAAGATGATTAAGCCGTGTATATGAATACAGCATTTCAAACGGCAAAGAGGCCAGTCTCCACAACTGAGTCATCTGAAAGGAACTGGAAATAGCTGATGGTTTCTAACATTCAAAATGCCTAACTTGGAAAACTTCATGAATACAATTACATTTTTTTTTTTTGTTCTCCACAGCTTGTTCTGGAACTTGGCTGATAACAAAGGCAGCACCCACACAGGGTGAGGAGCACATCACACGTGACAAAGTCACACACTTTGCTGAGCAGCTGCAGAACAGAAACTATTTCACTGCTGGCAGTCACCATGAGGGAGACATTTTCAATTTTCCTCATAGCAAGGCTTAGAAGGAGTACTCAGTACAAATCCTTGGCTGGAGAAGTTTCTGTACACCAAATTCATCCCTGTTTATTTGTCAGCAATTTCCTTATAACTCAGTGGTTCTGCTGCCACCCATGCTACTACAGAGAAAGGACACCAGGCAGAGGGAAAATTCCTGCTAGAATAGGTTTAAGTGGCATCACTTTCTGAGATTCCAGGAGTCCTCCAAGGGCTGGGACCACTGCTGCTCAGGAGGACAAAGGGTTGAGGGTGGAGCAGAGCAGAGAAGGAAAACCCCACTGTAAGAACCTGGGACTTCCCAATTAAACCCAATTCTTACCATCACCCTAAAGAGCATCTCTGTCCATGTGCTGCTCCCCAGTTCCTGCTCACACACAACACAAACATGGCAAAGAGAGGCTGCCAGCAGGGATTCCTGTACAGCAGGAATATCCCTTCACTGGTGATGGCCTTCAAAACACCCATCCATTCATTTGTGTCAGCCCTTTAGGGGTTAAAAGCTCCACACCCCGTCCACAGAGAGGGCAAAATGTTGCCTCTCCTGTAAACATAAACACTCAGGTACTCTCCTCAAGAAGGAAAGCTCAAAATATTAAAAATATTGTAAGATTGGTACAAGAGCAGTTTGCTCTCAGAAACTCAAGATCATGTAAGATCACAGATCATGTATGATTTAATGTGCACAAGTAAGAGTTTATGCATCAAATCTATGGGGCTATGTCAGGTAATGCTGAGTGTGGGAACATGATTTTATTACTTTAAAAAAAAACCCAGCCAAAAAACCCAAATAAGTAGGTTTTTGCATATATATAATGTAATTATATACATGCATCTATTATATTTTTATATATTACATTTATTATAAAAGATGATCTTTCAATATTTAACAACTAGCTCTCTTTAAAAAGAAACTACAATATATCACTACTTTCGTTGTCTGAAAGAGCTCAGCCCATTCCAGCTGAGTCAGCTGCAAAATCAGCAGGCCATAAAATTATATCAAGAACTACAGATGCTTAAACATTCTCTTAACCAAAATCTAACCAGGGAAAGGCTGTACCACAAAAGGAGCATTACCACATCAAACATCATGCCTGCATTGTAAGTACAAAATGTTGAAATTTCTCTTGGAACACGGCATAAACAATGTGCCCACCAAGCTATAACTCAAGTCATCTTGGTTTTCATGAGCAATTTTGGTGATTTTTCTACATCCCCAGTGGGAATGAATGTTTGCTACTGCAGAGAATTCAGTAAATTCGCTGTGTCCTCACAGAGTTTCAGAGCTTTCTTGGAGCCCCTGCCCTTGGCTCCTTCTCCAGTGCTGCAGGAGAGAGGGGAACAGATTTTAGGATCTCCCTTGTGTTTTTTCTGTTTCATCTGAGATCACTGCAGATGATGATTTAGAAGATCAGAACTGAATTAATTTCCCTTTAAACTTCAAGTCTCCAGCAGCTGCTTTGAACCAGCCCTACCCCCCAAATCCCATGTGGAAATTGCCAACAGCCTTCCCCTGCACCCAGGGCTCTGCAGCTCGGTGTGGTGGAGGTGAAATTTCACTTCTGTGGAGCAGAGAGAACAGGAAACTGTGACCAAGGCCAGTTTTGGGGGGTTTCTCCCAGGTTTTGGTACTGTTTTCTAGGTATTGCTAGAGTGGTACTTGGTCAGAGACTGCCACAGAGCGTTTGTAGCACTCTCTACTCTTCTCTGATGAGCCACTCTCAAATACAGCCAGATACAAATTGGAATTGACTCAAACCCATTTTGTTTTTCCTGTTTTACCTTTGCATGAAAGTGGTGTTAACCCAAATGGTGTCTGGGGATTAATCAAAGAAAACCAAATATTTTAACACTCAGACTACTACTTACAGCTCATCACAGATCCCTCACGTAAGCCCAACAATATAATGTGACAATTTCTGGGTTTTGTTTGAGGAGTTCTTTATTTTAAAAGCAGTTAAAGGCTCGTGATGACAAGCAGCAACAATAACAGCAAATAGAAAAATGTTTGCAATGATCTCTAGCAAGGATAGCTGATTTTAAATTATCTTCACAGAAATAGCACCTTTAGTTTTCCATTAAAATAACAAGTTACAATGAAGTATGAATATTAAAGACTGACATCTATAACAATGCTTCCTCCTAACAAACCTAAGTGTTTTTCTCAGCTCTGAAAATATAATTAGCATGAAAGCATGCACACAGTGATGTCTTATTATCTCTTTAACACCTTTTCTGTCCTGGCTGGTCAATATCTAAGGATGCAGTGTCCTCCTTCATTCAGAGCTGCAGGAACAGAAAGCCTCTGATCCAGCCTGACTGAGGACTCAACCTCTGCTCTTGGTTGGAATGTAACCATGGATCACCAAAAAAAATATCCAGACCTGAAAAGGAATAATTGTGGGGCTCCCAAAAAATTGATTGAGTTCAGAGGCAATTCAAGCCAAGCTGGCCTGGTTGGCTGTGCTGGCTCAGAGATAACCACGTTGCCCTCCTCCTGCACAACTACCTACGGGACAATTTAATTCTCACTCTTTGCCACAAAAGAGTTTCATGTCACAGTTTTATAACCTGAAACTATGAGGATGGTATTTAGCTGATCTTTGCAAGAAAGAACAGAATGACAAAATGTGGTCTGTCAATATATTTAATTAGTGAATCTTATTTTGATAAGCATCTTGACTTTCCACATGACCTAAAGGAGAGCACTTTGCTTTGCAGATAACCCAGATAGCAGATAAAACAAGTCATTCCAGACTCCTGAGATACATTTGTCTTAAAACACCTCCAAAGCCGTCTCTCGGCGGCACAGGACCTCGCAAGGATGAGAAACCATAGCCCGGAGCCTTGGCGTGTGCCTGCGGGAACAAACCGCACCCAGCGCAGACCTGAGGGCGAGCAGCCAGCCAGGCAAGCCAGCCGCGCTTCCTGAAGGCCGAGCGGCCGCGGCACCTGTTTATTTCTGCAAAAGGCACACACAAAACCAGCGGAACACAACACAAAATGTGCCACTGCGGCGAGGATGCGGCCGCGCGGCAGGTGCGGATCCTCCGCCCGGGCAGCGCCGGACGGCCGGGCAGCACCGCGGGGCCGCTCCCGCCTGTGGGCCGCACGGCCCGGCCCGGCCCGGGGGCCGGCACCGCCACACGCCGCGACCTGCGGCCGGGACGGAACGGGCGTGCTGGGGCAGCGACCGGGCCCGGGGCGGGGACCGATCCCCGCTCGGTGACCGATCCCCGCTCGGTGACCGATCCCGGCACGGCGCCGTCACAGCCCGGCCGCGGGCGGTGCCGGGCGGAGCGGGGCGGGCGGGGCAGGGGCGGTCCCGGAGCGGATCCGGGCGGAGCGGGGCGGTCCCGGCGCGGTCCCGGAGCCGGGCGGAGCGGGCAGGGGCGGTCCCGGAGCGGATCCGGGCGGAGCGGGGCGGGCCGGGCAGGGGCGGTCCCGGAGCGGGGCCGGCGGCGGGGGCTGCGCTGCGCAGAGCCGGCTGCCCTCGGCCGCAGCGCGCCCCGCCATGCCCGGAGTGGCCGCGCTGGGCGCCGGCCCCGACCCCGAGGAGAGCTACGACTTCCTCTTCAAGCTGGTGCTGATCGGCGACGCCAGCGTGGGCAAGACCTGCCTGGTGCAGCGCTTCAAGACCGGGGCCTTCTCCGAGCGCCAGGGCAGCACCATCGGCGTGGACTTCACCATGAAGAGCCTGGAGATCCAGGGCAAGCGGGTGAAGGTGAGCGGCGCTGGGCCCGCGGGGCTCGCTCCGGGCCGCGATCCCCGGCTGCCCGCAGCGACCCGGGCGGGCCCAGGGCCGGAACGGGCCGGGCCGGGTCCGCCCAGAGCCCTGGCTGAGCCCGCCTGCGGCAGCCGCAGCTGCACCCCTCTCTGCTCAGGCTCCTTTCTGGTGTGTTTACAAGGCAGAAGAAAGCTCAGCTGGACTGCCGTGTTTCCAGAAAGGGATGTGGAACTGGCACATTGAGAGAAGGTTCTTAAAGTAGGCAGGCTATTATCTTAAGACACTGTTTACAGGGTGTCACAGGAAGTGCCGTTTTCACGGTTCTTCTTTATAGAACCAATAAACTCTAAATTTGACATCTGCTTTTTTTTTTTTTTTTTTTTTTTTGGCTATGCTGGAAGAAATCAGCTGGTTATTAGGGTTAGAAAGAGCCCAGGACAGGTACCCCGTGGATCTATCCTCAGATTCTCAGTGGCACAGATTCCCTGCAACTGTTCTCACCCTCTGAGCACGGGCGTGACCAGTGGGGAGAAAATGTTTAAAGCATCTAGGGTTTATGGTAGGTGCTTTCAACTGGGGTCAGTCCCTTCACCAGCCCCTCCAGAATGGGGTCCTGCAGCTATCCTTACCCCCAGTTAGACTAAAAAGCATTTAATTCAGTCACTGCCTGGAGGAAGATGATGGAATTGTAAAGCTTGTGGTAACACAAATACAGTGATGTGGTTAAGTTTTGGCCTGTGTTTGCCAAAGTAGGTGTCAAAGTCCTCTGTCGGTTTTTTCTTATAAATTAACTTCGGTGAGCAGAATATTAAGGTGAGAAAGTTGCATAAAACAGAAATGAAGGCTGGCATTTTTTAGGAAAAGAGAGGGATTAGCAGTTCCATAGCCATGCCCTGCAGCAGTGTTTATTTCCTTGTCAGTGTCACACCTTTCCCTGGCTGAGGAGCTGAAGAGCAAACTCAGGTTTTCTGTTTGAGCTGTGGGTGCCTCTCCCGTGCTGGCAAAGTGAGGAGTGGGGCTTCTCCTTTAAGGTGGAAACCTGCCTCTGTTTAAATGCTGGGCACTTAGAAAATTACAAATGTGTCTGTGCCAGGGAGTTCAGGAGTGCCCCAAATCGGCCAAACTTCCCAGGTGTGCTTTTTCATATTGTCACTGCTTACACCTGGCTGTTCCAGGATTAGCCTGGCTGTAACAAGACCTGGGTGTTATTTCTAAGTGTTTTACAAAAAACAAGGTAGAAAGTTCAAGGTCTTGAAGCTTTCTTTTTCTTTGGGCTGTTCTGTACTTCCACTTAGAAAAAAATGAGGAATACAGATATTGAAGAAGAATATTTTAAGTATTACTTTAGGGGAAATTAATCCAACAGTGTTGCTGATTGACCTTACAGATACTTTTGTCAGCTGCTGGGTCAGGGACACAGCCTGAATATGAAAGCATTTGCTTGGAGGGGTTTTTTTGTTTGGTCAGTTAAGATGTGGGGTGTGTGTGAAGTTTAAATCAGGCTTTTCCAGTTGCATTGAGATTTCAGAGCAGCCCATCTAACCTGGGTTCGGTTTGCTCAGCGTGCACTTGGAAACAGGAAATAAAGAAGCATTTCCTTCGCTTTTTTGAGCTCCCTTACACACTCTGCTTGCACTTCTTGCCTCACAAAAGCAGGCCAGGTAATTGTCTGCTGCTTTGATTCCCTTAGGGGTTTATGCCACTCAAGACAGTATTGTTTACAGTATTGTTTTCTATTTAGCAAATGGTGCAGGAATGAGACAGTTCCTGGATTTGTAATGTTTCAGAGGCTCATCTTAAGAAATTCCTTCAAAACAAAGTGTCTGCAAAAGCTTGTCCCCCCTCCCCAGTGGCCTGAACTTCATTTTTAGTCTGGCTAGGGGTGGTACTGCAACCCAACAACACCTATTTTGAGATTGAAAAAAACAATTTAATGTTAAATATGCCCCTCTCTGTTTCAAACTTCAGATGTTCCCGTCACAGTTACATAACATTTCTGAAACATTTGGAACCCAAGAATTTTAGGTCTCACTTTCTTTTGATGTGAGGTTTTTGGAGGTTTTTTTTGGATAAGGGAAAATATGCCTGTTGGAATACTGAAGGTTAAGGTGCTGCAAATAACTTTTTATTTTTTTTAAATTATTTATGAAACTCGAGGCTTTCCTTGCACCTTGCAGCTGTGTTCTTTCAAGTGTCTCACGTGGAGTTCCCCACACTGCTGGAGCTGACTAAACTTCATATAGAAGGAGATCAGCTTTGTGAAATGTCTGCAGGCTGTCTGCATTTACAGAAATGTTCTGGTACATGCTGTTTGAAACTGTGGCATACTGCTTTCTCTAAAAGCCGTCCTGCCTGGCTAGCTCAATCCTGGAGTGCAGACTGTAGTGCCTAAAAGTTGGTTTTGTTAATCACTTAATGCAGAGTGATTAAAGTCCTATTGATAAAATAATTACTTGTTCTTTGAGTGATAGAAAAAAATCTGGCAAACAGAACAAAAACGTTTTATAACTGTTATGTCACTGTAAGAAAAGATATTTATAAAATGCTGGAACCAACATTTTACATAATGATAGGCAAGGACATTCCTAAGTCCAAGTCCATAAATCATGGTTAGTAATAACAAAAGTCTTTTTCTTTTGATGAATTACCTCCTGTGAGCTATTTAATTGCCTTTAATGCCTACTTTATGCTGTCATTTCATAGTGTTTTACATAAAGTGTTTTTTCCTCTATGCCACAGTTTTTCTCTCTCAATATAACTTTCAGAAAGTAGCAGGAAAGAAGAACAGTTGCAAACATGTTCCTTTCAACAAATGCTTCTTTATTTGAAGAAGTCTTTAAATGAAGAAGAACCATTGCACTTTTTCATTTGCAGGCTTTTTCAGCCCATATGTTATCAAGATTACTGGCTGTGGCTGTGAACTGCATTCCTTTCAGAATGGCCCAAAATATGTTTTGTGTCATGATCTGGCCAAATTGCCAGTAGTACAGAGTTGTGACTTGTTAAGTGTCCTGTCTCCTCACTGGGGATTTAATGACTTTGCTGCACAGATAAAAGCAGAGCTGCTGGAAGCAATGTTCTTTGATATCCAGAGGAAAATTTAGCTCTCTGTCAACTCATTTGACACACAACCTGCAGCAAATGGGAATATTGTGTTCCCAAAAAAGAGGGATTCCTCGTTCTCTGAAAATTGTGTAGGGAAACTTTTGAATGGGGCAGTTTATCCTGCCTGCTCAGTCTATGAGTATCACTTTAAATTGGAATACAGTGCCACAGAGATGTTGCTTTTGGCAGAACCCGCCTGGATTAAGTTGCAAGGCTGTTTCAGTAAATGTTTTTAGGAGCAAGTGTTGTGATTTGCCAGCCTACAGAAATGTGTGTTATTGTTTGCCATTGGAGATGACAGGATTCAGACACAGTTGGTTAAGAGTCATTTAGCACAGTCTTTAGGTCCAGTTTCACTGCTGGGAAATTTTATGGAATATTGCTGCAAAAGTGACATTTCTATTTTTGTAAAGCAAGGTGTCAGCTGGAGGATGCACTTAGTCATTATTTTTGCTGCTCCCCAAGCAAAAGCACACCTGAACTCCTGTGGTACTGTACAAGAATCAGGAAAGTACTTAATAAATTATGTAGGAAGTAAGGGAGGGAGAAATTATTTACTGTGTCTTGGGGCCATCTGTTAAGCATTAACCTTTGATAAAGAATATGTTGATCAATGCAGGAACAGCCACATTGGCCCATTTGAGAATGGTGATTTACTGTGCTCTTTGGCCAAGCTGCCACTCACCATCTTCAGCACTTTCTCTGTCCCTGTAGATCAAAATCTGCTTTCTGTTAGCCTGAGCAGACATCCCAGAATGATCTCTCCATGAATTTTACCACCTTCTGTTTTTCTCCTTCCATCCAGTTGAAACACTCCTTGTCCCAGATTTTTTCTGGTGTCTCTTGCTGTCATTTATGTGCCACCATGAGGAGTGTGGCTGTCCAAAAAATTCCAAGCTAACAGGAGATCAAAATAACCAGCTTTTGTGAGTAAATGAGTACTCAGTGGTGAAACAATTAACATTTGTGAGTAAATGAGCACTCAGTGGTGAAACAATTAGTGAAACAATGAGAAAGGTGGCTCCTTTATTCTGCCATATTCCTTCTGTCCTCTTGTTCCTAGCAGTGCTCCCCCTGCCACCAATCTCTGATTTCATAGGTGTTTCTAATTAGTAGTTTCAAATGAGTTCAGCACAATTCTCCAGCAATCCCAACTTCTTTCTGCCTTTCTTACACCAAAGGAGTTGCCAAAGTAATTACAGAATCAGGAACAGCTTTCAAAGGTCGCTGAGTGACAGATATGGCTACAGTCATGTTATTTACAAAGCTGAAGCACTTAAATCAAGGAAATAAGTTACTAAGTACTATTATTAAGTAATAATTAAGCATTATTTATTAGTGTAATTAATTATTGAAATAATGACTTTTATTAGTTAAATGTTATTGAAATAATATTAATCTTAATGACTAATATTCACAATTAATAATAATAATGTCATTTACAACATTCATCATACACTTGTACAATACAAAAGAATAAGTGAGCATATATTTTTTAGAAAACCTGTGGCTAGTACAGTTCCTTTGGTATTTAACTTTTAATTAAACTGAGGGACTTTGGAATGAGAAATACTAAGACTACTTTTTTTTTTTCCAGAGTTTTCAATTGTTATTTTTTTATCAAGAGTTATGTGCTTGTAAATATAGTTTTACAGAAATAATATATAAAACTTTTACTGACTTTTTAAGGTTAAAGTTATAGTTGTGATTGGTATTTTTTTATAGTTGTCATGGTTCTTTTTTAGTAGAATTTTGTGACATTTATCTCTGTAGACATGCTGGAGAAAATAGTGTTTACTTAGGATCAGAACTGGTATTTTTGTAATTACTTAAATTATCTTTTTAACTGTGTATCAGACTGATTAATGTTACATGAAAATATTTTTCTCAGAATTTTCTAAGGATGCTGTCAAGCAAATTAGCTGTATTTTTCCTTTAGAAATACAACTTGCTTTACATTAAGTGATCTGGTTCATAACACCTCCTTGCTGTGTCTATAGTGTGTATTTTTAATGCTGAAAGACATTATTGAAATTACAGACTACGTGACCAGACAAGGTTTTTAAGCTTCCAAGCTGGATGGGGAGTTGTTCTTAGCTCAATCACTCTGCAGGTTTATTTACACCGCAGGAAAAGTGTAAGCTAAAACAATTTTATTTCTTAATTCAAGTGTTTCCAATTTGTCTGTGTGCACAGAATCCCTCAGGCCCTTCCCAAGAGTTGGGTAATCATCATTAGCCTTTTCTAGCACTTGACCTAATCAGGTACTGAGATTTAACAAACACAAAGGGCTGGTGGGAGACCTGAGTGCAGAGATCAGCCATAAACCTGCCCCCAGTTTCCTGCTCCCTGCTAATTGCTGCTGACTGCTCTGAACCATTATCTGTTTCATTAATAATCACTGCTTGGTGGTTTTCTGAGTCCATTACAGCCCTTCCCCTGCTCTGAGAAGTCCTTTTTGCTGGGATTGATTCCCTTTCTGCTGTACATAAATCAGCTGGGTCTGAATGCTTGCTTAGCACAGGAAATGAGATCTTATCAGAGCAGCCTTTTCCAAAGGGAAATTTGCTGCTCAAAAATGCAGCAGAGTCAGAAAATACAAAGAAAACACTACTGTGCAAAAGAAATAAAAGGAAAAATGGTTCCATATTACTTGGTATAAAGTAGCTCTGGCACATTGTGTTAAGTTGTTGACAACACTTCAGAATAAGGAGGTTCTGAGAGAGGGGAAACCATAAATAAAAGGTCCATGCTATAGGAGGACTCAAAACCCCAGTAGTACTTACTTATGTCCTGTTTCAGTGGAGATGCAGAATATAAGAATGGCACAAAAAGACAAGCAGTGGTCTCCCATTTATCAGTTGAGGATAGAGAAATGAAAGTGCAACAGAACATAAATTTATAAAAGGAAGTTCTTTCATTTCAGTGTGACTCTGTATTGAAGTCAAGAGCTTTGGAAGATTCAGAAAGGATTAGAGATTTATACAGAGGATGAGGACATCCACAGTTACTTTAGATTAAAAGATCCTGGAATATAAGCCATCATGTTCCAGGACATCAGACAACCTATAAAACAATGGGATTTATGAAGAAATTCCCTGTGAGCAGCATACTGTGTTTGTCCACTCTGAGTTATTTGTTTTTTTCCTCTGGAACATCTAGTACTGGCAACTCAAACTCTGATACCAAACTCATAATTCTTATGCTGCTGGATTTAGGCAAAAGTATGTAAACCAAGCATTTCTTCTTCCTGCTCAGTTGTAATGTGTGTTTTACCACCTAGAAAAGGACAGGTGATGAGACTTGACAGATCCTTCACTGACTTTATTGAGACCTAGGGTTGCTTGCATTTCATTTACGCACTTTTTTATCTATATTCTTTTAACTGTCTGATATTTCCTTCTAAAGCAGCCTCAGTGCTCTCAGATTATGTGACCACATCCTGCTCCCTTTGTTCCTGCCCTGCAGAACTGGCAGAGCCACAGATGCTGTGGTGGCCAAAACCCACCTGTCGTGTCAGTGACACAGCGGGTGACCTTGGCTGCAGGCTGGCACCCTGTTCTGCTGCCAAGGGTGACAAAGGGCTGGGCACCCCACCAGAGAGTTCCAAAATCTGGCACAGGAGGAGCTTGCTGGCAGGAAACCAGTGTCCCAAGTGATGCAGGTACAAACTCTGAGCAGCCAAGTTCTCAGCAAAGATTACATACATATATATGTGTAGTTATATATATGTGTGCATCAAAGTTCTCAAGCTTATGTTCTCATCCTTGGATCATGTACAAAAGGCTAGATAAACACAGGGGTACAATGCATTGCATATACAGGAGATTTGGATCAAGTGCTCTCCTTTGGCTGAGGAGAGCAGCTGCTGTGTGTCACTGTGTGTCACTGTAGCAATGTATCTGAACCACTTAGCCTGCAGTGTGCCCCAGCCATCCCCCTTGTAACTGTTCTTATCAGAATTTTCTCAGGACCCTCTGGAATTCATCAAGGTTACTAGGACATAAACTGTAACCAAAAATAATAAAGAATAAGCTAAGAAACTGAATCCCAAGACCACAAGAAAGAGCTAGCAGAGAGCTGTGAGCCACCTGGCCTGTGACCAGTCCTGTCTTCTGAGAGGAGCCTGCAGAGCACGGGGACAGGCAAAGGCACCTGTGGAAATGTGTACTCAGTGTGTGCAGCAGGGTTAGAATCCATCCATGAGTGCAGCATGGAAACAATAACTGGCTTCTGCTTCATCACAGTGGTCAGTTGTGCAGGAGTGCTGAGTTCCCCGTGTGTCACTGTGTGTGACTGCGTGCTGTGTGTGACCCTGCTGTGTCCCCACAGCTGCAGATCTGGGACATGGCAGGCCAGGAGAGGTTCAGGGTGTCACTGTGTGTCCCTGTGTGTGTGGTTATTAATTGTTGCAGTGTTGTGAGGGTCCCCAGAATGAGGTGAGAGATGAATCTGACTCCATATTTCTTAGAAGGCTGATTATTCTATTCTATTCTATTCTATTCTATTCTATTCTATTCTATTCTATTCTATTCTATTCTATTCTATTCTATTCTATTCTATTCTATTCTATTCTATTCTATTCTATTCTATTCTATTCTATTCTATTCTATTCTCTAAAACTACACTAAAGAAAGAGAGAGGAGACAGGAGGCTAGCAAAGAATGATAATAAAAACCTGTGACCGCCCACAATCCCGACACAGCTGGACTGAAACTGGTCATTAATTAAAAACAATTCACATGGAACCAATCAAAGATGCAGCTGTTGGTAAGCAACCTCCAAGCCATATTCCAGGCAATCAGATCATTATTGTTTACACATTTCTTTCCTGAGGCTTCTCAGGAGAAAAATCCTGGCAAGGGATTTTTTATAAAATATGACAGTGACATGTGTGCTGTGTGTGACCCTGCTGTGTCCCCCAGCTGCAGATCTGGGACATGGCGGGCCAGGAGAGGTTCAGGGTGTCACTGTGTGACCCTGCTGTGTCCCTGTGTGCCATCTAACCCTGCTGTGTCCCCCAGCTGCAGATCTGGGACACGGCGGGCCAGGAGCGCTTCAGGACCATCACGCAGAGTTACTACCGCAGCGCCAACGGGGCCATCCTGGCCTACGACATCAGCAAGAGGGGCTCCTTCCTGTCCATCCCTCGCTGGATCGAGGATGTCAGGAAGTATGCTGGCTCCAACATCGTGCAGTTACTGATTGGTGAGTTGGGAGTGCCACTGCTTGTGCACTATGGCCTCAGGTTGGGGTTTGGCTGGGAGTTAAGGTGTGTGCAATAACCCGATTGGAGGCTTTACCCAAAGAGCTGATTCACTGGAGCAGAGGTGTTTGGCTTTGGTTGACTTCTGTTAAGGAGCAGACAGCTTTGAATCCTTTGCATCTCATTTAATGAAGAACTGGGATGTCCAGGATTTCCCATTTCTGCAGCACAGCTGCTGTGGAGTCCCTTTCCCTTTCGTTTTCCCTTTCCCTTTCCCTTTCCCTTTCCCTTTCCCTTTCCCTTCCTCCATCCTAGCAAGCTGATGTGTTTTGGTGACTTGGAGCACACACCCACTTGAGCAGACAGGGAATTTTGGAAGGACTTTGGGGCAATCAGAGCTTGTCAGTTCTTTGCTAGAAGTTCTGCTTTCCAACCCAAATATTTCAGACTCAGATGTGGCTCTTGGGGCCTGTAGAGCTGCTAATACAAGAGCAGTACCATTCTGGATTTCCCTAGAAATCAGCAGACAGCTGCTGTTTTCACAGAATGGTTTTAACTTCAATTTCTAGACTGCTTCTTCTGTTAGGGTCTACAGACACCACTCTTCAGTTACTTTTGCTGTTCTTTATGGGTAATACAGAAATACAGATTGGAAAGGGCTGGGGAGATTATCCAGTCCAGGCTCCTGCTCACAGCAAGGCCAGAGTCAGGTTGGTCAGGGCCTTTTCAGTCACATTTTGAAAATCTACAGAATGGAAATTCTTCAGCTTCCTCGGGCAACCCGAGCCTCTCCTGCCAAGCACTTCCTGTGACACAAACAAACGGTTACAAATCCCTCTGTTGTTCCCTTTCCTTCCAGGAAACAAGTCTGACCTAAGTGACCTTAGAGAGGTTCAGCTGGAAGAAGCTCAGAGCCTGGCTGAACACTATGACAACATCATCTGTGCCATAGAGACCTCAGCAAAGGACTCCAGCAACGTGGAGGAGGCCTTTGTGAAGATGGCCACAGAGCTGATGATGAGGCATGGAGGGCCCATGTTCAGTGAGAAGAGCACTGACAGCATCAAGCTTGACAGCAAAGACGTTGTGGAAGGCTGGGGGTGTGGTTGCTGATAAGAGCTAGCTGATATCCCTAACTTTACTGGAATTTAGATGGTGCTTCACCCTAATGCTGAGTAGCATGGTAGCCATATTCTCCTCCTCCTCCTCCTCCTCCTGTGAAACCAGCAATTTTGTAGAAGTTAGACACAATCCTGTTTGCTTTGGTGTCTTATTTTTAAAAAGAGACTTTGGAGAGGTGGTCCTAAAAGTCAAACCCTCTGAAAAACTTACTCAACGTTTGTCCCCACGGTTTTATTTTCTGTAACCTTCATACAAGTTACAAAAAATGGAGGAAATTACTTTGGACTCGGTATTTTGGGGTGGGAAGACATTTGGCTGGGGAAGAGACTGATGCAGTCCCAAAGGTCTGAGCATTTAGCATGGGACTGGTGGCAAAGGAGGTCACTTTTGGAATAGGCAATCTTGACAGTATCTCTTCAAATGCTCAGCACTGCAGCAGTGAAGTGTCAGTGTCTTTGAGAATGGTATTTCAAGGGCCAGAATAGCCAAGATTTTGATTACAGGACCAAATAGCAGCCACCTGTCCTAGGGCATAGGGATTGCTAGTTGCTGTTGGAGCAGGCTCAGGTGGGGGAGCTTCTCTCAGGTTTTGTTATCCTTTGAAATTTTAACAGAAAGCAAAACCAGCCTGAGTACTGTCACTGGACCAGGGTGGTGATTTAAAGCAGCCTTGAGGAGAGGGGAAGATGCATTTCATTTGCCTGTTGTTTGCACAGTGATAGCTCCTCTTTCCAGGTGGAAGCATCACTGAGATTTTGCCCTCAGGTCTCATCATTTCATTCCACAACTCAAGCCCTGCACCACTGGAAACAGGAACTGGAGAAACCTTGACCTGACTGTAGCCAGGATCTCTTGCCATGTGCCTAATGGTCAAACACAGGGTTCATTCTGGTCAGGCACTTGGTGTTACATTACCAGAGTGCATCAGTGGATTTGATTTTTTTATTGGTTTTGTTTTTTAAACCATCTCTTTAAATACTGCATGGGCATATAATGGGAAAGAAGACCTCAGAATAGTTGAGAACTGCATGATTGCAACTTCTTGGTTGTGAGAGACCAATGTCTTTTTGAGTGATTCCCTCCCAGCTTTTTACCCAAATGTTCCCCTCTCCCTGTCACAAGTTAACCAGTTGCTTTTCATTTCTTTAAAACACTCAGCAGGAAAAATATTTCACAGTGGATCAAAAGTCTCCATGAAGTAAAATAGATTTCATGATGCAGTTCTTTCAGATGCAGCTCTGTAGAGTCTCTTGTAGGTGTAGCTGAAGTACTGATGGATGCCTCTGCAGTTTCACTCTCAGGCACCTTACAAAAGTGGATTTGCAAAGAGAGCAGGAGCAGCAATATTTTAAACTCTGCAGATAAAGCAGAGGTGTTCAGGTATGGCAAGGGAATTTTGCAATCCTGATAATTGGAAGGAGTCACTTTCAAGAAGCACCATTTGAAGGGAATGTCTTGTCTCTTTGAAAAATCCAGGTCAAAAAGGACTTGAATTGTTTTGCTGTGAGGGCTGCACCAGTTCAGTCATCCAACATATCCAGTGTCATGAAAATTAGGAAGATTTAGGAAAGGGCTAATGGATACCAATTTTAATCCTATTAATCTTCCTGAAGCAAATGTTGAATCATTCTCTGCTCTTCCTGTTTTTTGAAACTGTGGGGTAAATAACTGAGGAGTAATGTGTGCTTTGTAGCCTGTTTGCCTCTACCTAAGGGGTTAGTTTTCAAATTTTATAGTTGAGAGAATGAAATTTTTCAACTAGTATAGTTTTCACAATTCTGGTATTTTCTGCAGCAGGGCAGGCTGAGCTGCAGCACTTGGTAGTGGTTTTGGATGGTTTTCCAGGATATTCCTACTTCCAAAGACAGTAGGCAATAAATGCCCAGTTAGACAGTTGGGAATTTGAAATTGGGAATGGGAATGAAAATGGGAATTTTCCAAACCCTGGAGCTGCTGGTGTATTCCCTGTGTTCTGCTCTCAGGAGAGCTGTGAAGGCAGTCCAGGCTAAACCTGCTGGTGGCTGCTTTTCCTGCTGGTGAGGTCCTTCAGGCACAGAATATTTGCAGGCATTTGACTTTCCCATTACACTTTGTACCTGTAGGTCGTGGTCCTGCAGTTCTGCTGGAGCAGGGACCCCCAGATGAGCTCAGCCCCCACTTCCTGCAGCATTAGTGCCAAATTTCTGACTGCTGAGAAAAACCCATTTGCATTTAAGAGCAGTATTGCTATTTCTCAGACTGAAATCCATAGTTTACATAGCAACTCATCTTAAAACTGGAACAAGAAGCAAAATGAACATAAATCCTGCTTCCAGTGCAGCCAGTGATTGATTGTGTTTTTACAGTAGATGAACTGAGGAATTATTGATCCATTTTCTTCATTTTGAGGTTTGTTTAGGGAATAAGTAGAATTAGACCAGGCACTACACTTTTCATTACAACTTGCCTGGATTTAGCTCTTAAACTAGGCTTGAAGGGTGAGGCTCTGTCTGCAGGTCAGTCTGGTTCAGTCAGGAAATGTTCAATACAGCAGCAGTGATTTGTTTGCTGTACTTTAAATGAAGGCACCAATTCAGTTACTTTTCAGTTTCCTGCAGAAAACTAAAACCATGGCTTTAAATCAGCTTTGTCCTTTAACTCTTGGCTCTTCTGTGTTGTAACAAGTACAAGTTTGCATGCCCTCCTAACTGAACAAAAGGAATAGGAGAAAACTTGGTGGTTTTTGGGGCTTTTTTTTGTTTTTTTTGGTTTTTTCAGAAGAAATCTGAAGCCTTGGTTGATTGTTTAGTTTCGCAGCTGGTGGTGCTTGGGCTGTCAGTAGTTAAAGTTTATTTTCATTACCAAACCCTTCCTTTGTTCACTGCCCACTAGGCTGGGAGCTCCTTGACCAGAAATAAACAGAAAATGTGGAGCTTTTCAGTGCCCTGCTGAAGGCTGTATCAAACCTGGGACTCACACACAGCTATGGAATTCAGGTTTTGGGAATTAGGTTGGTTTAACTCCATTCATCCTATTGAAACCAAAAGGCTACCTGGGTGGAGAGAGTGAGGAGCAATAAACCTGAGATTTATGGGTAAAAACCTGAGTTTCCCCTCTCAGGGTATAAATGGGCACTGATGTGCATCAAGTGAATAATTCAGTAGTGCTTGTTCAGAGTTTACAGCATAAACATTTGCCAAGAAATCTGTTTAGTGCCAGTTGAACATTAACAAAGCTATGGTGCAGTAATTGCTTTTAAGCAGATCCCCTTGGCTGATCATGTATTTGCATTAGTATTTATCATTTCTTTTTGGCAGTACCAAAGTGTGCAAAAATATTACAAAAGCCCAGGAGGGGACATTGATCTCTGCCTTGTAGAGCTTGGGAGTGGAATGCAGAGGCAGATACTGAAATGAAATCATCAGCAGAATGTGGTTCCCAGGAGCCTTTGTTACCCTTTGTATTGATTTGAAGCTAATTTTATCTCCAGTTTCTCATCCAGTCCATCATCGTGGATGGAGCTTGTACAAATATTTATAATTAGGTAAATATAAAGCCAAATGTCAGCCCAGAAACCTGCTGATGTTTGCTTTGCAAAACAAAACCTGAGAAAAATGAGAATACTTAAGAACAGAAGTCCTGATGATTTTCTTACTCTCACTGTACTGGCAAGCAGGTTTTTCAGGGGGAACAATCCAAATGAAGCCCAGCTGAAACCACTCATAGCTCTCCTGTTAGCTAATACTGATAGATTTCCAAGAGCTTCACCAAAAGTGGAGCTCTTGCTCCTTTTGGGTGCCTGGGCTGTCACATGTGAAAACAAGGGTTTGGGAGATTGTCCTTTAGACATGGCATGCAAACTTGTCCTGAAAACTTGAAGACATTTTTTAAAAGTGAGCCAGGAGCTGAATTTACCCGGACAGAAAGCTGCAGGCAGATGCCTGCCAATGTCTTCAAAAGCATCTCGGTACCATTGCAAATAAAGCACAAAACTTGTGGGGAAGTGGTTTTGCACTAAAGGGAAATAATTATCAGAGAAAAAAAAAATCATTAATGTGAAAGGCAGAGCATCTTGATTATTCTGCATTTTTCATGTTCATTTTCTAGTTCAATGCTGTGCATAAGTAAGATTTTTTTCCCTTTATAAATGATATTAAATAAATAAAGCGTGAAAAGTAGTTTGATACTTGACAAAATAAATGCTTTCTTAGGAGAGTGATAATATTGATGAGGAGAATAACTTTGCTGATTGGGTTTGGTGGGGCAGTGTCAGGGATTCCCCACAGAGTTGTGTTGGAATGATGCGAGACACAAAAACCATTCCCAAAGCAGGGGGAGCCAGTGGGGAACACCAGACCCTGTCCTGCCTGCCAGACAGAAAACAGATACAGGCTGGTACTGAGCAGAAGGTGAATTTAGTTCTTTGTAACTGTTTTTAAAGATTTCTGTTTCAGATTTCTGATAGGCAGATGTGCTCTGTGCTGTCAGCCAGATTTTCCCTCTCCTGTGCCTCACTCGCTGAGATCTGCCAGGTAAAAACCCCACAACTCCAGAGAAGGGAGCATCCCAGCCAGTCTGGCTCACACACACCTCTGGGGGGGAAGGAAAAAAATCTCTAATTCATATTGAATTCATTCACTGCATTCCAAAATTATTTGAGGGGTTTGGGTGATAACAGTGTTAAAATGGTTCTGCATTTTCTAGGACAAATCTGTTGCTTTTCAAGGTTTCTTCGAGAGATGCAGGCTGTACATTTCTAATCATCAGTAACTGTTTTGCTTTTAAACTTTCTTATCTCAATACTGACTAAATGATTTGGAATTTGAGGAGACAAGGGAGCAAGCTTGCATACTACGGTAATTTTTTATACTTTACCTTCATCTATTTATGAATTTATTATGAGAAGTATTTTTAAACATGAAACCTGCTTTTGTTGTGAATTTTAGCAAAGTAGTGGATACATTGTACCGTGTATCATTAAAAAAGGTTTAATTAAAGCAAACATTTGGCAATTAATACCTTTTGTTGTTATTTCATGCATGTACCTTGTCGTGGTATATGATCAGAAACTAAATCAATTTTAAGAAATTCTGTATTCTGTCCTACAGTGATGTATGGTCTACTTTTACACAAGATATGACCTGATGTACTCTTAATTAAACAAATGGTGCTGAACTAACTTCCTCTTATCCTCCAAATGTCCAGAAATGCATGCACTTCCAATTGTTCCCACTTAGCAAACTCTCCAGCAGAGCTGTCTGGAAGATGAAGGATGAAACCCCAAATGCTGCTCAGTGTTGGAGAAGTGCAGAGAACCTTTCCAGTGCTTGCAATTAAGTGTGAACAATGTAGTTACAGCTGTACCTCCCCAGGGGAATGTTTAGATCCTGGATTTGATTGAAGTGCTGTAAATTAAACAAAGCAACACCCATTTCTCTTTGCTTGGCTCTTTAATTTGAGCGTCAGCAGATGGGAGTTGGGCATCCTCAGGAGCCAAATGTTGAATTTCTTGGTTTGCATTGTCTGCTCCCTCAGTAACAGCCTCAGGTGTCAAAGGAGGAATTGGTGTCCTGAGCAATATCTCCTGCTCCTGGGAGGGACTCACCTGCATCTTCTCATCTTCTGCACATTAAACTGGAGCTTCTAAATCTGTGAGGGCAAAAACCCCAACTTTTGCCTTTTAATGGCCTGTGATTCCCAGAAATGATTTCCCATTTCTGGGAACTCTCCCTGGAATTCTCCAAGACTGTGAAATAGTTTGGATACAAGAGATCTACACACACTACAACCATTTTTCATTTGCTGTGGTGACCTGACCTTTTATTATGTAGTTTGTACCTGCAAAAAACCACCTGTGTTTTTTATAGTTTTAAGTTCACTTAATATTTTTCCTCCACATCTATGGGCAGAAAGTTAGCTGTTAAACTAGCAGAAAACATTTTCCCAGGTACAATTCCATAAAACAAGACACAAATCCTAAATTCTTACCTGTGCACCAGGTGCTGCTTCTGCTTCAGGAGAAAGTCAGTAAAAAAACCAGTAAATAAAGAAATCACCTGCTGGGTGTTGAACTGTAAGGCAGGTTTAGCATGATCCCAGCACTGAATTCTGAGCTTGGCATACACAATGCAAGGAGGAGAAGTTTTAATCAAGACCTGCTGAGTGCCAGGTCGTCTGAATTAGACAAATTAAAGCAATCTTTACACAAAGTAAACCCACCTGTGCTGTTTGGAACATGCACCCATCTGTTTTATTACCACAGAAACACTTTGCTGAAACCTGTAAGTGTGCAGCCTGTTTCTGTCAATGTTGAAAGCAGGATGCATTTCATCACCCCAGAATTCACCTTGTCCAGACAGAAGTTTAGCACAGGCTGTGTGAGATGTGCTGTGGTATCTGTTAGTCCCCATTTCTGTACAGGTTACAGAGCATACAAGGGCAGCACTGAGTTCCAGAGAAACTCCTTAATCCCAGCTCCTCCCCTTTACACTGATGGAAGGAGATTTCCACCTCTTTTTTGGCAGCTGCCTCCTGTGTGTTGTGTTATCCAGGTCACTATTTCTAATAATTTCCTTTATTTCCTTCATCTGCTGTTTTTTCACCATTTTGCCTTTTGAGGGCCTGCCACTCGTGGAGCTGGAGAATCTGGGATACCCTGAGCCTTGGAGGGTTTTAGATTTTACTGGTGATGTGACAGAGAAAAAGGGGCTGTCTTCCTTTTCTACCAACACATTTTATGTTCATGTTTCCATGAGGGATGAGATCTAAGAGGCCCATATGCAGTCCCTTCATGAACCTTTTGTCCACATTGTAGACAAAAAAAAAGGAGACACAAATGGAACATTTTCTCTTCTTCAGCAACTTTCAACATTTTTATTCCTTGCTTCAGTTCTGGTAAAGTTAGAGAGTTTTGCAACATGCTTTAGTACTGAAACAATGTGGCTTTAAATCATCCTGACCTTACAGAATTACAGTCTTCACTTGGATTCAGCGTTCTTTGCAAATACTTGGTCTGTGACAGGAAAGTGCTAAAGGAACAGGTAGGTGTCTGTTCACTGTACCAATAAAAAGGCAAGAATGTGCTGCTGTAAATACTTTTCCAGTGAAGAAGCAGGAAATGAACTGTTCAGAGCAGTGTCCTCACACTGCATCCAGCAAGACAGTGAAAGGTGAAAGCTGCTCAGGAAACATTACAGGAGATGAACCAACAACCCTGACAGTGCAGGGGGGATGACAGTGCTCTGCAAACAGGGGGAACACAACAGCAAAATCGGACTGCACAGCAGCTGTGGGCTCTCAGAGCTGCTGTTGGGAGAGGGAGCAGGGAAGGATTTGGCCAGGAAGTCATCCTGACAGCCCTGCAGGGACCTGGGAGAAATGAACACCCAGGTTTTGTTTGTACAGTCTCTGATTTGGAAAAAAACAAAAAAATATTAAAAACCTGACTAGTCCCTAAGTGAATTGATCTCTGTGTGTAAGTTGACTTTGGTTTTAAAACAATTAATTGGGTTATGTTTTCCAAGCTTATGTGTTAATAACAAATAACACAAATATTTTCCAAGGCATCTTTGGGATGAAAACTTTGGACGTGTTTTACAAAAATAACAAAAAATAAATTACTTTTTCTTTTTAAAACTAACAGCTATAAAATCCATGAACCAAACAACAAATAACATTGACATGAGATGAAATATATTACACTAAAGGCCAGTTAATTACCACAGTGGTATGAGGCTTCAAGTAAATTAGGAGGCACTTTTTGGCTGAGCAGTAGTCACTGATTCAGTGTAAAGTCCCAACTCACAAAAACACATGAAACAAAACTGCTAAAGCTTTCTAAGGTTCAAAATTCCTAAAAAAAGGGAAGAAGGGAAGGGAAGGAAAAGGAAAAGGAAAAGGAAAAGGAAAAGGAAAAGGAAAAGGAAAAGGAAAAGGAAAAGGAAAAGGATATAGAAAGGCAAAGAGCAAGAAGGCCACAGAAGGCACCCAGGTCTGCTGCTTCCCTTCCAGGACAGTTCCAACACAGTAAAGGCTTCACACAGCAGAGAGGAGCAGTAAAACTCCAGGGACATGGGAAAACAGACACGAGGGAAGGCAGCAGCAGGTCAGATGAGAGCAAGTCCAAAGTGGAACAGATTGAACTCCACTCTGATGGAAGGGAGCATTCAGTACTTGCAGAGTGCCAGGCATTAATACGTGTTGTGCTCTGTACCAGCCCACGTGGAGTGGACTGAGTGACCCCAGCACCACAATCTGGTGTTCTCAAGATCCTCAACACCTAAAAGCTAAATCTTACAGAAAAAAAAAAAAAAATGAGGTGCTGTCGTGGAGGGATTTAAGTACCAGTACATGAATAGGCTACTATGAAGTATTGCTATTAAAGTCCCTAACATAACAAAGAGGAAGACAGTAAAGGGTAACTCCAGCCATAAATTACATATTTAGAAGCACTATAAAAAGCATTATTGATATTTAATATAATTAAACACACTGATGTGCCTACATGTACTCCTGATAAGCATCCCTAATAGAAGATTGTCTTAATTCAGAGGTTAAAAAATTTAGAAGGCAGCACTTTGTGGCACAGTGTGTTTTGGGCGAGAAAAGCACAGCGCCGAGCGGTCCTTAAGAAACCCCATCACCTCAAAGAGGTACAAAGTTCTCCAGCTGGAAGACCAGATCGACAGCAGCATCCACATCGGCCACGATGTGGTCTGGCTCCACCAAGGCGGGGTCGAAGCCGAAATCCCTGTGCCCGTGGAACGCGCTCTCGGCGGCGCCGTGCCCGCCGGGCAGGGCCGGCCGGCTCTGGGGGTCGTACACCCCGGTGCAGACCAGCACGGAGCGGCAGCGGGCAGCGGGCAGCTGGCTGTCCCAGCCGGGGCAGGGCTGCTGGGGCTGGGGCAGCGGGGCAGGGGCTGTGCCCGCAGCAGCCTGGGCCTGCGGCCGGGCCCCGGGGCCGCCCCGGGCGCGCTCCTGCAGGTAGCGGTGGTACAGGTTGGCTCCGTACACGTCCGTCATCACGTTGTCCCTGCGTGAGATACAGAGCTTGAGTGGTGGCAGGCACAGACAGGCAGTGTGTGTGGTTGTGATTGCAATATGTGTGGACACCAACCATGGGATGACTGAAAATTCTAATAATACCTGAGGAAAGTAAAGCATGGAAGAAAACCCTTGAACCCATCCTTTGTTTGCAATTAACCTGGATTGATTTAGGAGCATTTGAATTACAGCATTAAGGATGTCGCTTTTTGCTTGTAGTCAGGCCTTAAAGAGTGCTGCAATAATAACCTTTTAAAGTATAATTTTAAAATATTGTATCCTTGAAACTATAGCTTTGGAATATAGATAAAGGAAATGTGCTTATCTCACTCCTTAACAAAACTGAGAAAAACAGCTTGAGAAAGGAAGATGGACATCATCTCAAGGATTTACAACTTCACCAAGGGAAACTGGACATCACTGTTGTGAGATTTATAGTCATTATAATAACAAGGGGCACCCACATCTGGGGAGCTGGACTTCACCAGATGGGATTCATCTTTATTCTTGCAGAAACTGGACCAACATCTCAGAAACTACCAACACCATCTGGGGATCCTCCTTTTTGGGACGCATCCTGAGAAAAACTAAATCACAATAGTGTATAGAATTGTGATGTAAAAATTGGAAATAGAAACTGCTGATGAGTAAAAAACTTGGAATAGAAACTGCTGAGAAAGTTATGAGTACCCCTATAAATACCTGCAAGCCCAAATCTCAGTGTGCAGTTGGAGGGAACACTTCCCCCACTGTACCCAGCGCTGTTTTGCTCATACTTTACCATAATTAATTAATAAATTGATTGCTGCTTGAATATTGGCCTAGTCAAACTTCTCATTTATAACACCTGCAAAGCAGAAGCTCGGTCAGTGCCTCAGCTGCAGCTGTCAAGGCATTTTTACAGTTTCCATCTAACAGTTCATTGTACACTTTACACCACTGTGTGTGGAATCGGGCAGGCAGGGAGAAGTCCAACCCCTCAGCTGTTTTATTGCACTGTTCTCATGAAGCATGACAGGATAAAAATGAATCCCTCTGCATATTGGGGCAAGGGGAGGGAAAAATCAAGGTATGAGCAGCCCATGAATGAGCTTGTTATATTGTCAAACATCTTGGAGATTCTGAAACAGTCTTTAATACAATGCAGCTTTATCTTTTTCTCTGAAAAGGATTCTGTGACGTGGCAGCACATGCAGTAGCATATGACCAACCTAAATGACCCCAGATAAAGTCTAGCTCTGCAGTCCCTAACTGTCCTTTGCTCAAAGGCAGTTGGTGTTACACCAACCTAACAGAATAAACACCCAGGCAAACATTTTTTGTGAGATTCACACAGCCTACTCCAGAAAAAAAACTAAATAGAAAATCAGGAGAAATCTTAGTTGCATATAAAACACCTTTTGTGCTCCTGTAGAAATTACACATAAAAAGAGCAAAGCATCATTAATCTTTAAGATTAGAAACATCATAAAAACTATACCATAGCACCAAGCAAGTTAGATGGTCTTAATGGTAGGAGAAACAAGCTGGTGAGAGCTGTGTGTTTTTCTTGGCTGGCATTTACACTGTGAGTAATTTCCTGGTGTATTTGAGGGTTTGGGGTTTCCTGCTGTGCCTGGGGGGCTCAGCACAGCTTACCCCACAGCACAGAGGGTCTGGGGTCTCCTGCTGTGCCTGGGGGGCTCAGCACAGCTTACCCCACAGCATAGAGGGTCTGGATGGGCTGCTCCCAGCTCCTCTGCAGGGCCTGGGCCCGGATCAGGTGCTCTGCATACTGGTATGTCAGCCTGCTGGGCTTGCCCATCAACGCCTCGTACTTCAGGTCTTTGCCAGTGATCTTCTTGTAAATGTTTTCCAAACAAACCATGAATGTTCCATGCCCAAACCTACAGAGACATAAATCCAAACCATGAACAGTCAGTGTCCAAATCTACAGAGATATAAAACCAAACCATGAACTTTCCATCCCCAAATCTACACAAATATAAATTTAAACCATGAATGTTCCATGCCCAAACCTACAGAGATATAAATCCGAACCATGAACAGTCAGTGTCCAAACCTATACAGATATAAATCCAAACCATGAACATTCCATCCCCAAATCTACACAGATATAAATCTAAACCATGAGCATTCTGTGTCCAAACCTACACAGATACAAATCCAAACCATGAGTGTTCCATCCCCAAACCTACAGAGATATAAATCCAAACCATGAACATTCTGTGTCCAAACCTATACAGGTATAAATGTTCCCTGCCCAAACCTACACAGATATAATACCAAATCAAATTGCATTAATCACAGATTTAAAACATCAAACGAGGCTTTTTTATTTCATTATTTTTTATTAATAAATTGTGTCCTGCAACTATCAAATTCTGCTCAGCATGCCACATTTCTGCAGCTGGTTCACTGAGAATTAAGTGCTGATTAGCTGAACAACTGACACCAAAACAAACCCACATTACTGGGATGGCACAAGAGATTTATCTAATTTTAAAATTGCTCTCTGGAGGTATCCTGGCTGCCTTACTGCAGCCTGAAGCCATCACTCATATATCTTTTCCAGTGTGCTAATTAGAGATGGCCTCTGCTTCCAAAGACTGGCATCTGAGCAGATCTTTGAGCCAGGACTGAGGCAGCAACCAAGTCACAGTAACAAGTTTCTATTTCAAATTACAGACTGAGGGGAAGGGAAGGGAAACAAACCTGTTAAAGAAGTACCTTCTATTGAAAGCAAAATCAAACAAAACCACTCTAAGAGGTCCTGGCACCTTGTCCTGCATGTTCTACTTGTTTTTCCTTGGGTTCCTTAAAGAGCTCCCTGCATTGTCCTCAGCTCAGAACCACTCACTGCTTTCAATCAGCAGGGTCAGCTCTTTACCCTACCAGGAAAAGAGAAATACCAAAGAGGGACCTAATGAAATGAAACAATGGCCTTGATAATTTTTTTCATTTTTGCCTTTGAACCGAGGCTCTGAGGCCCTCAGGAAAAAAACCCTCTCTTTCTCCATTGTTCTGGGACTGAGGAAACAAAAGGTTCAGAGCTTAAAAGCAGCTTTTCTCTTGAGAGGTGATTTCCTGGATGCAATAATGCAGCCAGGCAGCATTAGCTGAAAGTGCATTAGAGATGTTGCATCCAAAGCCAAGCCATCAAGCACTCTGTATGCAAGTGCTGACTCTGAATCCTGCCCCAAATAAACCCCCAGGATATGAATAGAGCACTCACCTTGGGGACTGTGCCTCAGCCACCCACATCAGGTCCATGTTACAGGCCAGCACAGGAAGGTGAGGGTGGCTTTCCTGCCCGTAGGGGTTGCCGGGGTAGCCGCTGGTCAGCAGCACATCGATGATCAGCTGCAGGCTGGTTTCCCACCGGACTGGCTCCCCAAAGAGCACCACAGCTGGGAGAGGCACAGAGCACTGAGGGTCTGACACCGGGCAGAAAACCCAGCCTAAGGGACTGAACAAGTCATTTCTAGCCAGGGACTGAGCAGACATTCATTTAGGGGCTTGGTAGGTCACGGGGCTTGATAGGTCACAGGCACGTCCAGTCACAGAAATCTCAGCAGTAACAAGACCCCACTGCAAAATCTACAGCTTTAGGAATTTTATTTGACAGGTGAAGTTTCTCCAGAAATCACTATATTAACTTCTAAATGGTATCTCTAAGCCTTCCATAACTTATGAGTTTCCTGTTTACGTGCAATGTTTAAATACAACACCAGAGATGTTGATTTCTTCATCTCAGAGCACAATGTGGATGTTGTTTTTAAAAATTGCTTTGGTCTCCAGCAATAATCTGACATGGATATTTTTAAATCCTAAGGTCCAGTTTCTACTTTCCTGTAGTTCAGATGAAATGACAGTGAACACAAGACCCTTCTCACACTACAGCTGCATCCTGACTACTTGTAAGAACAAGATTATTTATTTCTGAATAATGAACATCAGTTGATTCCTCATTTATGAAAGGAAAGCACCAATAACCTGTCAAAAGCAGATGAAAAGGAAAGGAGACCACATATACCCTTCAAACTTCAAAACCCAGTGGCTGAAAACTGCACACATTAAAAAAAACAGCTTTACAACACATGATACTTTCAAATGAATGACAGATGTCATTCACAAGGGAATTTTAGGATTGTCTCAGACAAGTTTTCAAAGTGCCCAACAATCTAAAAATAATTTCTGAAAATAAAATAAAATAAAATACTAAAATAAAATAAAGATATCTCATTTGTTAATGGATAAATGCAAGTTAAATAAAGATAACTGACCCTCAATCTTGGGAAGCTCCACAGCAGATGGGGACTGCAATAAGAAAAAAAAAATGAAAGTTTTCTACAAGATGAAACATTTATTTTTAACAGAATAAATTCAAGCACAGCTCCCACAGCTGCCTCCTGCCACTCCAAGAGGAAATGCACTCTATATTGGTATATTCCTGACTCAGTTCACTCAGAAACTTGTGTTTCCTCTCTGAAGTGACATCTCTGGCACAGGGACAGCAGGGACTGGGCTGTACCTGCACCTGCCTCCTGCCTCTCCTCAGCTGCTCTGGAGTTTTTTAACTCCAGTTAAAATTACTTCTGTTGTGATTTGACTTGTTTAATTAGTTGTTTTAACTACTTGTGTATAAAAGTGTGGTGTTTATTTTTCCACAGGAGTAAGAGGCCTCCAGCAGTACCAAGACATTTGAAAACCAGTTTTTGATATGTTTTACTTTAACACTTCTAATAAAGAATGCACTGTGTAACATGTAATATATTTGCCAAACAATTAAGAGTCTGCACTTCATTATTTACCCTCTGTGGTGACAAACACTTTAACAGGTTCTTGACCTTCCCCTTGGGTGAGGAGCCCAGCAAAAGGTGCCAGAGCTGAGCTGTGATTCTGTGAGCCACAGAGAAAGTCCTGATTACTTTATTTGGGGGAAATCCACTTTGTAGGCTGGCCCTGAGCATGCACAGCACACCCAGCTAGTCACTCCTGCTTTAAATCCTGCACAACTCAACTGGAACCACTGTGCCCACTGCTGACACTTCAATAGGGCTGTAAGCAGCAAAGGGAGTCCTTTGAGGCAAAATTATTTTCTTTCATTTGCAATCAAAGCAACCTCATGGGTTAGAAACAACAGCCACACAATCCTATATTCAGGGAAAAGCTTGTGTTGTCTTCCACACCTTCTGAGGCAGATTTTGCATTAGGTACCTGTACTGGATTGTGAGTTTTCCCACAGCAGCAGGCTACAAAATCAAAGGCTGGGTTAAAGAATTACTGCTGGGAGAAAAGAGTTGTTCTTGAGAATGTTGCAATAAAACAAATAAGGAAGCAGAAAAGCAAAGTCAAAACACAATGTAAGGACAGCAGCATTGGCTTGGTAGTTAAATATTGATCCCTGCTATAGGATGTCATGCAAGGAGCAAACAGAGAGGCTTGAGACAAAAATCTCACTCACCAGGACATTTGGGCTTCTGTCATGGTCAACTGCATCGAGCAGAGGGCGTTTCTCCCTCAGAGTGTCAATGGTGATGGGCTGGCAGAAGCCAAGGCTGGGGCAACCAGCTAAGGACACACAGCTGCTCACAGGGAAAGGTTTTCCAACTGCTCATTCCACCTTCACCATTTAAAGGTTTCCAGCTGACAAATTAGTTAGCAATGAAAGCAACTTCAAAGACAGATTTCCCCTCTGTGAGGCAAAAAATGATCATCTCACTGCTGGTACATGAGAGACCAAAGTTCTTCTGTTTTGTTTTCAGTCCTCTCATCTACTTCTGTCATAGCCAAACCTAATGAATTTTGAATTTAGAAATGCATTTCTAAGAGACAATACCTTCAATACCTTTTTCTCAGTTTTGTACTTCAAATAGAGCTTATGCTTAAAAGTTGTACATACATTTTTACAACTTATGATTTACACCAACTTCAATGAAAATCCCACTAAAGGAGGAAATGCAGAAGGGACTTAATGGTAACCTGAGCAAAGCTTATGTAGGAGTTAAGATTATTAAGTTACAGTTTGAAATTTTGATACCATACCATTATATGAATATAATTCAAGTTCTTTGAGCACTTGGTATAAAACCACATTCAAAACATAAATTTGGCACCATGCTATGAACTATCATTACTATTTATTACTGCATTTGTAGGGTTGAAAGATTTGATTTTCACTTCATAATAGGTTCCCCTGAACCTGAATTAGGAAAGCACTTTGACAGAAAGTTGTTGTTTTTTTTAAACTCCTTTTTTTAAAGATACTCTTGAGCAATATCAAGAAGGGGTCCTTGTCCAGATACCAGGACACATTTTTCATGATAACGCTTGAACATCCTCAGAGGACTGTGAGACATCATCACTTGATCTTGGGAAATCTGTTTGGGATTTAAAAACAAAAGGAGCCTGTTGTATTTCAGGGAAGTTGTTTATACATAGATTCCATTACCAGATGTGACAGATTCCAGGAATTACATAACAATCAGCATTTTCTCCTTTGACAAATGATATATTGATAACATGCCAGAAAAAACCACCTTACTGACAAGTTATCACACATCCCCCTTTCAGCTTCCAGCTCAATTCAACATGAACAAGCCTTTCCCTCCTGGTTTTATAAAATCACCAAATTAATTTGGAAGCAAACAGGGAAGGAGAATCAGAACTGGTTCCGACTGTGGGCCCTTTGCTAAACTGCAGCTGTGATTTAATTGTGCCAGATCACCACCTCTTTTAGCTCACATATCCCCACCCCTTCAACAGGACAGGCAGTAACCAGTAAGACTGTTATTCTGGAAAGAAGCTCCTGGGAATCACTACTTACCATCTTTCCCAAGGAACAGCTATAGCTTTACAAATGGAAAAAGCAGTGCCTTTACCAGTGAGTGTTGGACTTTTTACTCTCAGCAAAGCATTTCAGGGGGCTCAAGGGAAAAGCAGCCCTGCTGGACTGAGCAGCGTTTAACAACAGAGAGCACACGGCCCATCCAGCCTGCTGCTGCCATGAATGGGATTGAGGTGACTCACTGGAACCCCCAGCAGCTGGGACAGCTGCTCAGCCTTCTTCTGGCGCAGGCAGTTCCCCGCGTTGGTGACGAAGACCACGGGCACCAGGAACTGGCCCTGGGCGTTGACCAGCTTGCGGAAGGCGGCCCTGGCGGCGGGAATGGGCGTCCTGCCCCGCACCAGCACCCCGTCGATGTCAAAGAGGAACCCGAAGGACGGCAGCCCGCTGAGCTGGAAGGAAGGAGGGTGAAATCAAAGGGTGGATTAGTTATGCCTGTCCTTGCACATATTTAATGGGTTTACAGCAGCTACAGCCCCCTGAGAACAGAGGGAGAGCTCTAACACTGCACATCTTAATGTGCCTTATAGGCACATCCTCGTGCCAAAAACGTGTTGACACAAGGAGCACCACAACTCCCTCTGCCTTATGCATACAGACTCATGAGAGCTATTTTCCCTTACAAATAGCTCCAGACTATTTCAGAAGATAGGGAAAAATTAACTTAAACTGATGCCAAGAGGTACAAAATACATGCTGCTGTGCCAGTGAGTCACACTTGAACGGCTTAACCCCCACAGAATACTAACAAAATATGCACAAGTAAATTTTTCAGCAGTAGGCAGGTCTTGGACACAACTGTTGTACTTGGCTGCTCCCTTGCAGGGTGTTTGTAGTAAAACTGTTCTGTTCCACAAGAGTCTGATTACAGCCAAGTGACTGCTGTGCTCCTACACATGGCTTCAGTCCTAGTTTCACACAGGGCAGGCTAACTGGGAAAGGCAGCACCTCCTTGAACCAACGTGCTACTCCAGTTACTAAAATGCATCTCCCTGCCTGCCTTTGAGGCAGTGGGAGCTGGACTTGGTGAGCCCCGGCAGGAGAGTGAGGAAGGATGAGCTGGGGGGTAAGGGCAAGGTGCAGAGACAGAGAGGGGAGTGCGAGCAATGAAACTGTTACTGGATCAGGCTGGGAAAGCACGGAACAAAACCTATCATGGAAAGCTCCTCTCCCATCCGAGCCTAAAGCAGGAACCAGGAACCTTGGGATTCATGGGCAGTGATGAAAAGGGAGGGGTGAAGGGCCGAGGAACAGGACTGCAGCCATGGGAGCCGGGACAGCCTTTGCTACCGGGGCTGGCTCAGGACACGCACCGCAGTCTCCTGCGCAGGAGGAGAAGGGCACTTTGCCCACCCGAGCAGCACTTTGCTGCACATCACTTATTCACACACCGCGTTTTCCCTGCAGCCGGGCACAGCACAGGGGCAGGCACAGCTGGGAATGGGGCACAGCTCAAACAACAGCGGAAATCTGCCCCCCCAGGCAGGCCGAGTTAATAACGTCAACGCTGTAAATATATTGCATTCCCATTCATTTAAATTAGGCTGGGGTTTTGTCTTTACATGCAAGGACTCCCCCTGAAGCCTTCTCCTCTCTCCTCTGTAGAATCATCACCCTTTTAAGAACAAAACCCCCGAAGTCCTTGTCTCCACATAGCCTGCACCCGGTTTTAGGAAAGCTACATCAGAAATAACCCAACAGCTGCAGAGATGCTGCTAAAGGCTTGCTAATAAATGTACAGCAGTCTTCCCGGGCTTTGTGAATGGGTACATGAAACTGCTGAAACTACAGTGGTATTGGAATAATTTTGTAGCAGATGCGATTCTTTACGTTAATTTTGCGACATATAAATAACAGATGTATAGATAACAGATTCCAAATGGGAATTTTGCAGTGAGTAACACTAGCAGGAAGAAAAAGAAAGTATTAAAGGGGGGGAAAGCACAAAGGAAAGAACTGAACATATATATATAGGATAGATATCATGACAGATAAAGGTAATGAAGTCAACAGCTTTGTTTCCCTTTTGACCCTAAAGAAATTCTTGGTGACAGGAGTGCTGTGCCGCGCTGCACAGCCAAAGGGACAGAGCCGGCAGTGGTCGGAACGAGTTTCCCTCGTTGCTCTGTCAGACCAGAGCACACGCAACCCCAGGACGGGAGTTGCGGCCGGCAGTGCCCGGGAAATCAGTCCCGGCGTCCCGGAGAAACGAGGATGCCCCCGGGCATCCCCGGCCCGGGCACTGCGGGCGGCCCGGCTGCGCTCCGCCGCGCCCCGCGCCCGTTTCGCTTTCGCTGCGCCCCGACCCGCCCGGCCCGGGCCCCGGCCCCGCTCACCGCGCTGTGCCCGCTCCGCCCGGCCAAGGGGCCGCACATCCCGCGGGGCGCCGGGAGCCGCGGCGGGCGGGCGGCCCCGAGCAGGGCGCGGAGCGGCGGCAGCGCCCGGCGCATGGCGAGCGGAGTGCGGGGCCGGCAGCCGCCCCGCCCGGGCCGCCGTGAACTCACGGGGCAGCGTCACACGCGTCACGGGCCAACGTCAGCCCCGGGCCGGCGGAGGAGCGCCGCCACATCCTCCGCCTCTCGCGGGGGCTCCGCGCCCGGCCGGCCCCGCACCGCGCCGCTCCCCCGGGGCTCGGCCCCTCCGGCGCACCGCGGCTGGCAGCGCTGCCGGGAGCAGCCGGTACAACATCCCGACCAGGAGATAACTGCGGTTCAATTCAGTAAGAGAGCGGAAGAAACATTCTGTCTGGTTCTGCCCGGCCGAGGGATGAAGGGACTGGAACATCTCTCTTCCGAGGAAAAGCTGAGCGAGCTGGGCATGTCCAGCCTGAGAGGGAAGCCAAGAGGATGGAGCAGGCTCTGCTTGGTGGTGCCAACCATTTGGACACGAGGAAGGGGCAGGAAATGATGCCCAGGAAGAACTTCTTCCCTGTGCAGTGATTGAGCACTGGAACATTGTCCAGAGAGGATGTGGAGTTGTCTCGCTGGAGCTATCCCAGAAGTGTCTGGACAAATCCTGTGCCCTGTGCTCTGGGATGGCCCTCCTGGAGCAGGGAGGCTGGACCAGATGCCCCACAGTGGTCCTTTCCAGACTGACCCGTTCTGTGATTCATTTTTTGGGAGAAAGCCTAACATGCACAAACACCACAGTCCCTCAGCTCTGCACCCCTGCAGCTAGATTTGAAAGTGAGACAAGGAGCACAAACTGTCATTAGTTAATGGATACTCTGCAAAGCTGTCTCTGTTTATCTTGCTCATCTGCTAATGCAGATTAGGTAAATCCACTTATTTCCTAGTGCTGCCCACAAATATTCCTCAGCACCCCTGCGACTGTGAGGAGAAACTGATCCTCCAGTGACTGCACCGCACTCACCAGGACACAGAACAAGGAAGGTGCCTTCCATCTGCAGCACTGACGTGGCTGGCATTGAATGAAACACACAAATGCATTTCTAAGAGACAAAAGCAGGCCCAAATCGATGCAGCAGACAGAACAATTAGAGAGTTTATCCCCTTGCTCAAGCCAGGATCACACACAGGACAGAACTCTGAAGCACACATGTAAGAATACATGAAGTACTTGTTTTATAAGCTGGATGTGCTCAGGGCTGAGGCATTCCAGAGATGGTAGGAGCCCTAAGCCTGGCACCACACACACATCCCAGCACAGCTGCACTCAGAGCTGAGGCAGAGCCTGCCCACTGCTCCGTTCTCCAGGACAAACAGGATCCATTTCCTGGCTGTGACCACAGCAGCTTCCCCACCCTGACTCCACCAGCAATTCCACAGCCTGGCAGGACACAGGATTTTGCTATAGGCCACTGTGGGAAATAATTACTGTGCAATTTGTTCCCTCAGATGCAGCCAAGAGCATTCAGCACAAAAATGCTCCACACTCAGAGCTACAGAGAGAGGATCTGGCACAGCAGGGCCAGGCAGCAGCCAGTCTGCCTTCAGTTACACACTGCAGTTCTGTGCATTTATTCCTTTTCTGGGTTGGCTGGCAGAGATCAGCCCTGTCTTATAAACCTGCCTTTTACATCGTGATGTTGGTCACACTCCTTTGAACATGACTGTAATTACAATCCTGTTGGTTTTTTCACATTCTTTCTGTTTATTCTTCTTTACTATTTCTGGTATCATCACTCTGTCCCTGATCTGCCTTTACCCTGGGGTGTTCTTTTATCTTATAGAGTCATACAGTGACAGAAGGGATCTACCACTGGTATCACCAAGCCCTCAGACTGTATCAGCCATAAGAATTAGCTGTTTTTCCCCTGCATAAATCTAGTTTGGTTATCTCCAGTATATAGTTAAGCAAATCTACAACAAATCATTATAAGCCATAAAGACATTGTTTGCTGCTTTCTTACAAAGCAGAGAAAGCTGCACTGCTGCCAGGAAGAGAGAAGAATGTGTTTGTGATGTTAGTTGTCTGCTTGCTACCAATAATTGAGCTTTGGATTTACTCTGGGGTTTTTTGGTTTTTTTTTTTAGTTTTAATTTGGCAGCTATGCTTTCCCCTTTTTCAATTCTATTTTTTTTGTTTTTGTTTGATCACTCCATCAAGTAACAGAAAGCTTGTCTCTATAATTTAGAGCTTTAATTGTTCTGGAGTGGATTATTCACAATAGATTGTAATAGATAAATACTGAGAGCATCCAGAAATGCTGAATGACCCCAGACCGGGCTGCTCAATACTCTGTTCCTTAGACAGAAATTCTCCACCTTCAAATGCCAATCATTCAGACCTGTACAACAGTATTGGTCATCCATAAGACTTTGATCAGGCTTTACCTTGCCTCCTGTCCCAGGATTCACAAGCCAAGAGCAGTAGGGGATGCAGAGCTTCTATCCCTACAGGGATGGCTGTCTATGATCCCTATCTTTGGCTACCACTAGGGAATCATCACAATCCTTTGAGCTAGAATAAAACAGACATCAGGTTGTAAATAAGTTTTAATAAAAATACTTGAACAAGGTATTGCAAAGTTCTTTACAGTAGCTGCTGGAATATCCAGCATTTAAGCAATTCATCCGGGCAGTTACAAACCACAAAAAAAGGTAACAGGTTTTAGATACTGCATGTGTTTTAGAAAGAATCAGATCTCCTCCAAAGTCACTCCTAAGATCTGTCTTCAAGGCCCCTCTAGACAGGTTCCAGATTATTCTAGTAAACAAAGCAGGTGTAAAAGTGTGAGTTCTCAGCTCAGCATGAGAAGATGAGCACACTTAGAGTCAGGACAGAGCAGACAGGATGGCAGGAACACCATGGGTTTTCTTCCAGGATTTAGGAGCTCACTGGGTGTGGTTCTGTCTGCAGGAGGCCCCACTGCACAGAGCCCTTCCCAAACTGAAAGCACTGAAGACAGCTGCAGGCAAGTTCACCAAGGTTTGACCCCTACCAATACTGGAGTACAAGTCATCCTAGTGGAGAAACCAGAATGATGGTTCTTCTCCTGCACACCTCACTGTAATTCCAGCAGTCTGCTCCACATCCAAAGGAACTTGCAGAGCTAAAACCCACTGCTACCAGAACTTAGGAGCCTGCTGCTTTCCGAGGGATTACACACTGACCAGGACACTGGTGCACTGTTACAATCCCAGCAGTGTCTTTGCCTCCTCGCTCTGCGCCAGGAGGGTTTCACTGGCGTACTTTTGGAGCAGCTCCATCTTCTTTCTTCGTACAAGAGCTTCCTCAATCTGCAGAGATAAAAACAGGGTGGATTCAGCTCAGCTGAGACCTCAGATGCTTAGCTATACCAAAACACTTCCTAATTTATGGAATACTTAGGAAGGTTTTGGAAATTTGCAGGTGAAAAGGGTTATAGCATTTGCAAGGGGATTAAACAGCTGCAGAGTCAAGTCACAGAAATCACAAATTTAGGGCACTTTCACTGATGACCTGATGAAAATTAAGATGTGTCTTGCAAAAGCCAGTGTGTGTCTCTGCAGCTGAGTGCTGTTCTGCCTTACCTCCTGTTGAGTTGGCACTGGAACATGTGCAATAAATTTCTGTTGGCCATCTTCACCTTCTCTCTCCTTGCTACCTTCCTCATCAGACTAAAAAGTGAAAAAATCACATCAAGTTTATTTTCTATAGAGGTCATAAAGGTCATAAAAAACCCTTTTTCATTTGCTTTGCCAGAAGGAACAACATATGGTAAACACTACAACACAGGAATGAGTGAAGAGGACCCAGCACCAAAAGAACACAAGGATCACAGGCAGACCCTGCTCCTGGACATTTTCAGCATTACTGCTTCCATTTCTCATATGGCTTTTGCCCTGCTGTGGCATGGCTATGAATGTAAAGCTGTATTCCCTCCCCTTCCATAACTCTGGCTGCCACAGCAGAGCTGTGAACAGAAGAGGAGCCAGCTAAGCAGCAAGTGCTTTAAAAATATGGATACCACTTCCCTGTACAGCTCTGTACTGCTTTGGTCCCACACCAAAGAGATGGGCTCATGAACCATGGGATCATAAATAAAATAGGTGCTGGAGGAGCCACCACATCCATCTGATGGATTCCTCCTTTTTCTTCTTGTGCTTAGCCCACTTAGATACAGACTGAGAAATGAGACCTTGTTTCCAGTACCCTTCTCCAGATGTCACTGGAAGCAGGGAGAACAATCAGCCACGTCACAGCAGAGACAGCAGCCCCAGCAAAGCCCTGCTGCATCACGATCCAGGTGTAAACAAGGCCCTGCACCCCTTGGGCTTTCACACAGTGGCAGTGTGACATTATCCTGTCCCCAAAGCTGCTCGTGCTGTTACTGAGGCAGGTTGTGATCAGTAGCCAGACTGAGCAGTGTTACCAACACACCACCTGACAAAAACAGCGCCACTGAAATCACAGCAAGCTGTTTCTCACTGCAGTGAAAGGTGTGTCCTCACCTGCCAGCCTCCAGCACTCCCTAAGCTTGGGCCAAGAGCACTCCCCTGCTATTGATTCTGACTAAACTGTGGAGTGGCCAGGTGGGGAGGGGGCCAGGACAGCAGCAGACAGGTCCTTGGCAGAGTAATGTCACGTCCAAGAAGGAAGCACAGAAGACACATGGAAAGTCACATCACCTGAGCCACCCCCTACCTCTTCCTCGTGGACAGCATAGATGTTTTCTTCCTCCTCCTCCTCGCCTCTTGCAAGTCGTGCTTCTCTCTCCATCTTCCATTTTTCCACTGCTTCTGCTATAACTGGGGAGCAAAGGAAAATGGCAAGTGTGGCTGAGAGCCAGTCTGAGCAGCATGGTCTTATTGCCAAGAGCTTTTCTAATGGACTTAGACTCTTTGCCTAAATCCACTACACCAGAAAAAAAAATGGTGCCTTAACTTCAGAGTCCATCACCACCCCTTCCTGGGCTGCTCTGTGCAGGTTTGGAATCTCACATACCTTTCTTCTCGTGCTCTTGCTCCAGGGGCTCCAGAATCCCATCATCTTCATCCCTGTAGCCATAGTACTCGGCGTCGATGTCCTTCATAAGCTCAGCCCGAGTCTTCCGTGGGGGTGGCAGGGCTGCAAGAACACCACTGTCACCCACCAGGTCACCTCCATCACCTGCTGAGCGTCCCCAAGTGTCCCCAAGCTCACAGCACCCACAGCTGCCTCGTGCCAGCCAACACCCAGCACGATGGAGCTGCTGCCAGCACTGGGAGCACTGGTGTCACCCTGGGGCCTGCACAAACCAGTTCCAGTACATGACCCCACGGTTCCCACACACCCTGCAGTATTTCCCATAATTTGTCTTTGCCTCACTTTCAGGCCCAAGCAATTCCCATTCATTTCATGACAAAGTTTCATCCCCTTACCTCCAGTTTTTCATTATGAAAACTCATTCCTGTTTCTAAAATTATGTTCAACCCAACTTTCCCTTTTCCTAGTCATGAACTCTGAGTTCCACTTACAACTTCTCAATGAAGTTTGCCTCTTTATGCTGAAAGTTTCTGTAGGCCATCAATCCTTCCCATTTGGAATTCCCAGTAGAAACCAGTACTACATTTCCTTAACTGCAAACAGTCAAAGGTGCTCTAGCATTTAATTAATTATGTGTGCTCAGTGTTTCACTGAGCTGACCTAAGACATTCAGAAATGCTGATACCAGCACTCCCCACAAACTACAACAGCATTTTACTCAAGATATTCTACTAGACAGATTCATGTCTGGGAGGAGCTGCTCTTTACTTACGTTCCTTTTCAAAAAGCTCTCTTACTCCAGGCAAATCCTTTGCAGCCCCAAAGTATTTGTAGCCTCTGTTTCCTGGAACCTCTTTCCCTTCATGATCTAACATTTTCGGGCCAATCCTCTGGAAAATAAACAGAGTTCATAGTTTAAAACTTTCTTCTAACACAGCCAAACATTTTAGGGGCTGAATAAAAATAATACTGGCCAAGCCATCCATGGCTAACTAAATGTTACATATTTTTCTCAGCAGTCACTTCACTTGTAAGCAGAACCACCATGCAGTACGACACATTCCACACTTACAGCATAATCTGGACCTCCTAGCTCCTTTATTCTGTATTCCCAATGTCCTTTCTCCCTCAGTAGTTTGTTTATTTCATCATTCAGGTCCCGAATTCTGAATTCACCCAATCCAGCTATTAGAGAGGAAAAAACCAATAAATCAGGCAGCTCAGAGAAACACCACAGGAATTTCAGAATTTATGCAGTGGAAACAGCATAGTTCACATGAAATGGGATTTTTACTGTGACTGGATATTCAAAAAATAAAACATAGTTAGAAAAATCTTACCGTTTTGGATCTGTGCCACTTTCTTGGAAATCTCCCCAATGATCTAGTCAAATAAGAACACAGAAATTAATTTTTAAATCAGTGGAGGACACAAAGGGGACAGAGCCAGATTGTTTGAGGAATGCATGGCAATAGGACAAGTAGCAATAAAACACAAGTTGAAACTGGAGAAATTCTGATTAAATTCAAGGGGAAATAAGTCATTAGGAAGATAATCAAACACTGGAACAGCAGCCCCAAAAACCTGGAATCTTCATCCCTGGAGATGGTAAAGACTCAGCAGGACATGACTTTGCAGTAACCTGACATGGCAGGAGCTACTCTGAACACTGAGCTGGACAATCTTAGAAAGTGTTCTGTGATTTAACTCTCAGGGTACTGACACGTGTGGAAAACCCCTTGTAAGCAGGCTGCCTAAGCAGGAAGTGTAAAGATCTATAGAATTAGAAAACCCACAGGTTGCCATTACCTGTCTCCTCCATTTCTCAGCTTTGGGCAGCTCATTGCACTCTGAGGCAAGGAAAGGCCTTCGCTCCTGTTGACAGAACAGCACACACATCAAATTCAGCTGAGCACTGACACACTGCATTTCACACAGGCTTCACTGCTCCATTAGTGCCAAATTATCCACCAAGCTCCAGGGCCTTCTGCTCCCATGGAGCTTTAGTAAGTGAAGAACAATAATGATTTACAGTCAGTCCTAACAAATTAAACTATCACAGACTACAAAAACCTACTTAAACCCACTCTATCCAAACCAAAATCTCTCACCCCATAATCCTCTCCAATACAACAAATGTTCCATTGAGGACAGCTTCACCATTTTCAGCACACACCACCTTCTTAAGGTTAAGATTTTCTCAACTGCTACTACTAAACTATGTAATTTTTTTCCAGTTTATACAGAGTACCTTCTTCTCAACCTTCTTCACATTCCATTGGCTTGCTTACACAAACTGATGCATCATCTTGCTTCTAGGATTTTGTGTGCAGTTACTTTGTCCCTTTCCCCACAGTTTAACCTTTTATTGAAAGACTCTACCTTTCTACTAAAAGCTCCACCTTTTATTAAAAGGTATTAAACCCCTTTTCACTGCATAATATGTAATATGAAACAGAAAAGTAAAAAAGGTTTGGAGAAACTTTAGTGGAGAATTTTGCTGGCTGTGTGAGTGTGAAAAACAGTCAACTGAAACATTTCCCTTCTAACTGGAGTCAAGCACAGGACACTTGGGCTCTGAACAAGGCCTGCCTTGAGCTACCAAACCTCCAGGGCTTTTACACCTCACCTTGACTTTTCCTTCCTCAAGCTGGGCTTGCCGAAACCTTGCCAAGGCCGTCCTAAAGAGAAGAAAGCAGATTCACTTTCACAAATCCACATTCCAGCAGGAACAAGTTTTGCTCTGGATACTTACTATGGACTCAATTACAGTCTGTAGAAAACAAAGGCCTGAACACATTCACTGATCACCTCCAGCTCTTCCAGCTAATGAACTTCTCAACACTCAAAATCCTCAGTGGTTCATTTCTCAAGTAAAGCAATGCTGACTGATTCCTCCTATCTGGCCTGGCATCTCTGTCCCCAAAATGGGAACTACCTAAAACCACAAAGGTCCTTTACAGCACATTTCAGTGTACCTATCCCCCAGCCTGCAGGAGGGCAGGTACATTACTACAGGGTCTCTCCTGCACAGAACCACCCAGCACAGCACCAGGTATGTGTGTGCAGGTGCCCTCAAACTCCCACTACCTCTGGGCCAGCACACATACAACTGATACCCAAAAATATCATCAAACTGTTGGTGCTTTAAAAGAGGCAGAACAGGGAGTTTTATGGGCCAGCCAGTCACAGATGTGCGTTCTGGGCCAGCAGGCACAGGTGTGTGAGATCAGGTACAGTCAGGGCCAGCAGCCACGGATGTGTGAGACCAGCTCTGAGGTGAGCCGGGATCGGCAGTGCTCCCACCGCACTCACATGGCCTTCTCCGCGTTGCGAGCCTGCAAGACACAAACAGAGCGGCCTCAGGCACCCCCGGCCCCTCAAGCGCTCCCAGCCTCGGCCAAGCCCCTCCGAGCCCTTCCGTCCCTGTCCCGCATCCCCACGGTCCCGCCGTGCCCTCACTCAGCCCCCCGGTCCCGCACTCACCACGGTCCCGCCGTGCCCTCAGTCCCGCATCCCCACGGTCCCGCCGTGCCCTCACTCAGCCCCTCAGCCCCGCACTCCCCACGGTCCCGCCGTGCCCTCACTCAGCCCCCCGGTCCCGCACTCACCACGGTCCCGCCGTGCCCTCACTCAGCCCCCCGGTCCCGCACTCACCATGGTCCCGCCGTGCCCTCACTCAGCCCCCCGGTCCCGCACTCACCATGGCCCCGCCGTGCCCTCACTCAGCCCCCCGGTCCCGCACTCACCATGGTCCCACCGTGCCCTCAGACCCCGGTCCCGCCGAACGCGCGCTGCACGCAGCAGTTCCACGCCCCGGAACTGAACCCGGCCCCGCTGCCCAGTGCGCCTGCGCGCCCCTCTCGCGCAGGGTTGGGTGACCCCGCGCATGCGCGGCGCTGGGGTTGGCGGGGCCGGGATGAGCAGGGAGGGTTCGGGTGCGGGGGACCTTGGGGACAGCGCAGTGCCACCCCTGCCATGGCACCGACACCTCCCGCTGCTGTCCCGCCTGGCCTGGGATACTGCCAGGGATCCAGGGGCAGCCACAGCTTCTCGGGGTACCCTGTGCCACGGCCTGGCCACCCTCACATGCAAAGAAGCTCCTTCCAATACCTGATCTAAATTTCCCCTTTCCGTTTGTACCACTGCCCCTTGTCTGGTCACTCAGTTCCCGATGAAAAGTCCTGCTCTGTAACCACTTCATGAGTTTGCCATAAGGAATGAGGAGATGCCTCAGTATTAGTGAAAAAGGTCAACATGAAATATATGAAGAATTGGGTTTTTTTATGTCCCACAATGTGTGAAACCACCACTTGCTTGTCCAGCTCCTGTTCACTTGTATGAACAGCAGCAGCAATGTTCTCACAGAAAGATGACCAAGGAAGAGATATCTCCTTCTGAAGTAATTTTCTCCTTCTGGAACTTAAAGCCTGGTTTGTGTTCCTCAGCTTTTAAATCTTGCTTTCTTAATATAAAAATATAGTTGTTTTCTTAAGAGGAAAACACCACTTTGTAGTTGTCATTGAAGTCCCAAGGATTTCCAATGTTTGTAATCAGAGAGGTCCAAACTTTATTGCTGTTTAACTAAGATAATTGTGTGCAAAGACTTAAAATTGTCCCAACCTAGCAGGCTGAACCACCATGTGCAGTGTATCTGCACTACCCCAGGAGAACCCAGACATTTCACTGCTGCTTCCAAAATTACCAGGACTGTTACCCTGGCAGTAACTGTAATGATAACAGAGATACAAGTGCCAGTGCCAATTGAGCTGTCTCCAGCACAGCTGCAGATGCCAGTCCGCTACTTCTGTAGGGACAGACACCACAGCCCCCTTCTCACTGCTACAGCACCCACAGCCTTTGGGACTGGAAAGGAAAACCTTTAGTGACAATTCAAACCCGAGTCCAGCACACCATGCCTGCCCTGCCTGCAGATTCCAGGGGAGCTGCCAGAGCGGGAGCACAGCCAGCAGCTCACACTCCAGGCAAAGCCCAGTGACACCAGGTGTTCCTGTCTTTACCAGCTCCTTGCTCAGCTGGTCACTGACCCCCAGTGAACCAGCACAGGGACAGAGCAAGAGCAGAAGCCCTCAGTTCTCAGTGCCACTGTGACAGCTCAAACACTGCTCTCACCTACCCAGAGTTTGGAGCTCCCTGCACCTCCAGCAACCTCCTCCTTCAGTGTTTTTTCCATTAAATGTTTGAAGTGCACCAGCAGAGATGTAATCAGCCCCCCATCCAGCCCCCACTCCCATGAATATGTGCAGACAGGACCTCAGCGTGAGACAGTAGAAAAGAAAAGGCCAAGCTGAACCTCCACATACCCCTTTAATATGTTGTTTTGCACTGTGTACAGGAAAACCAAAAATAAACAAAAGGAACTTTAGCCAAACTCCCCTTCCTCCTCCAGCTTTATTGATAGTTTAAAATTACATTTTCTATGTTCTAGGACTTCAATTGCTCTTACCATCTTACTTTAAAAACCGATTACAAGCAAATGAAACTCAGTTGTCTAAGTGATATAGTATACAAAAATAACATCTTGATTTCTGTGAAAATGCATTTATTTGCAACTCCTGAATAGCTCCAAATTGTTTATGCTATGAGCACTGATGTCTGGGTTTCAGATTGACTTTGAGATATTTATTCAAAAGCTTCCCATTGCGTTCTGTATCTCCAACATTAACATTCACTGACTGAATTACTGTTACTTTTAGATTTATTTCAGATTTCTCTCTCTCTCTCATGGCCATTAACAGGCATGTGCATCTTGTTTGTTTACTCCCACTCAGCTATATGCTCTAGGTAGGGCCTGATGCAGATATCACTTGGTGTTAACAGCTACTGAGGTCAGACAATCCAAGGCCATTGTAATAAAATAAAAGTTATGAGGAAGTTTAGACACTTCCAGAATTTCATTCCTCCTGCATAGGATCACTTCCCTGTAACCCAGAGAGGGTTTTTGCTGGTCTGACTCAACTCTTCCCACTCATCAATCCCTATTCACCAGTGGCACGGAAAGGGGGTTCTTTAACAAAGCATTATACATAACACCTCTACCAAACTAAACATAAACATTTTTGTAGTTAAATGCAGAAAGTTGATTTTTCCACCCCTTTCCTCCTTTTACACGGCAAGTAAAGCTCACTGGCCTGGGAGTAGCCTCTATCTGCCAACCTTTGGCCAGTGAAGAGGATTCAGAGAAAAATAATACAACCATCAATCAGAAAAAGGAGGGGCGACAAAGGAAAATAATTAGGCTGTAGCTTCAATTGTGCATTCCCGTGCAAGGTGCCCTGACTCGCCGCAGCGGTAGCAGTTGACTTCGCTGGTCTTGCTGCAGTTGATGGCTACATGGCCAGTTTCACCACACCTGCAAAAGCAAAGGTTCTGTCAGAACAGCCACAACACCCACAGGAGCAATCCTACTCTGTCCAGGACATTGTCTACTTCAGTTTCATGCAATGTTGGTCCTGCATTCAAGGCTTCTGTTCCAGAATTCTCTGACATGAAGCAAGTTTGTCGTCAGCAGAGCCATGAACTGCTCCCAAATGATCAACTCACATTAATCACTGTATGTGCCAGAATCACTGTACATCAGCTTTGTGTGTTGGCAGGGTTTTTCCCCCAATTGTGTCCTGGGTTTTGCCTGTTCCTAAAGCTTATGCTTGCAGTTTAGCCTTGTTTTGAGAATAACTAGTTTTAACTCAGATACACCATGTTCTCTCTCCTTCCTCCACAGAAGAGAATGCTGGTGGGGGTGAAGAATACTGCTCTCAGGAACGTGCTGTTTCTGGTATATGCTGCATTCAAAAACCAGACAACACTCTGAAGAAGATGGCATTTCAAACCAATTTAACACCCACTTCTATTCACTGTTTCCATAACCAAAGCATCTTCAGTGTGTTCCTGCAGGGGCTGGCTGTGCCAGTCAGCTGGGCAGTACAGCTGGGGTTTGTTAGCTCTGGCAGAAGACACAGGGTGCCTGCCTCTGCTACAGCCAAGTACCTCCTGCTACCTTCTGCAAAAGGACACGACCCTTTCTGCAGAGCTCCAGTGACTGAACGCCTGCACTGAGTGGCCATCTAGAGATACATAATGGAATCTGTACTCCACCTTGCCACTAAGTGTTTAAGTCTTAGTTCTGAACAGTGGGTAACTGTTCAAACAAACCATATTTGCTAACCAAAACCAGACACAGAATGCATCCAGCACAAGAGGTGCATCTCGCAGCTGCCTCCTGTCAGTCCTTACCTATAGCATTTCACTTTGGTGCAGTCTTTTTGAATGTGCCCAAACTCTCCACAAGAATAGCACTTCTGCTCGTCTGCGTGGTCGCAGTCACGGGCCAGGTGGCCGGGCTTGCCACAGTTGTAGCAGCACTGCTCCCTCTCCCTCTTGGGCTCCTTGCAGTCCTTCGCAATGTGGCCACCTCTACCGCAGTTATAGCAGGCTTCCACAATAAGAAAAACATACCAAACAAGACTATAAAACCTTGGTAGCGTGAGAGGCAGCACGCTGTGAACAGGGCACATGCACTGCTTGCTCCCAGGGAACCCCAGCACCCTTCTCTTCAGCCACAGAGCTCTGCCTGTGGCACTGAAGAGATGGAATATTTAGTGATACTTACCATCCTCCTGAAGGTCACAGTCCTTGGCAAGATGGCCAGACTCACCACAGCGGTAACAGATATCCGGCAGAGATGAAGACATGAACTGGAAGCCTGCTTGAAAAGGGTAAAAGAAAATAAACACAAGTAAGTATTACATTCAGAATACTTTTAAGAATCAATCACAAACTGAATTGACAAGTCTCCTTCACTCTCAGAGCCCCCAGCCAAACTCTTAGGTAGGGGCAAGTTTTCCTGGTTCTTATTATCAATTAGATTATCAACTTCTCACTCGGGTCTGGCAGAGCCTGTTTTACCCACAGCTGGAGATCTGCTGTCCAGAGAAACAGAAGAGCCCAGCCCCGCTCACCTCTGCCACGGCTCCTCATCCCACGGCCACGGCCCATCCCAGTGGGGCACTCCCGGGCCCAGTGGCCAGTACGGCCACACTTGAAGCACTCGTTGCTGCTCATGGCTGCAGATCACCTGTCTGAACAAGAAAGACATTTCTGAGCACCTTCTGCTCCCCCAGCCAAAGGCTACATTAAAATGAGAGATTCAGAGGTTCCCCAGCCCCAAAGCAAAGGCAGTACAAACCATACAGGACTTCCAGCTAAGTCAATACTTTCTTGTATAGTATCTGATCATGACCACTGAAACCACTAAAACCACTACAGAGGATACAAGCTTGCCTCCAGTGTGCTTTGAGTAAGACAGTTTTGAACAGACAATATGCTATGTAACTTTTCCTCTAAGTATTTTGTAGCCAGCCTTTACTACAAGAAGTTCCAACAAGTTCAGGGAGAAGGAAAAAGAAAAGGAAATCCCAAGTAAGAATAGGCAGTATTAAAGCTAAAGCATTCAAAAGCCCTTTAGTTTAACATTTGAAGACTTTCGGTCTTTTATGACCAAAACAGCAGTTTAACTCTGAAAAGCAAAACTACAACTTGTAATTAACCTATAGCTCAGGACCTCAGGACGCATATGCCACTCCAGGTATACATGAAAGAAAATGTTTTAAGATGTTAAGACAGCAGACACTTGCCAACTACATAGGAGGCTAACTGGGCAAAACATCCTTAAAATGCTCTGGAAGCATCAGACAGGCAGTTCTGACAGCTCGAAGTGGGAATGGAGGTCAGTACTGCATGAACAGACCCAGCCCACGGTGACAGGGCAGGTTCCAGACTGAGCTCACACTGCCACACCTCTTGTGAGCTGCAGGAACTCACACAACACCTCCAGAGCCAGAAAGAAAAGAACAAGGAAGTTAGACATTTAAACTGGAGTCTTTTTTAAAGCGTGCTTGAAGACAAGCTTAAAGTACGCAGCTCTAAAAATATGCACATCAAGTTTTGTTTTGATAAGTCTCTTGAAGTTTAAATACCTCACATACACTCTCCCAATTCATTCTTTACCCAACAGAAGTACAATCGCTATCTGGTATCTTTCACAGTTCACCTGATCCCCCTTCAAGGTAATCCTCCTGTAACCCTGCATTTATTCATGTTACAGAATGATTCCCCTCCTCCCAGACCTCTGGCATCCCAGATCCCACAAGTTCAGTCTTGAAGAAAGCCACTACAGGAGCAGTAGAACAACACATGACCTCCAGAAGGAACCAGATTTAGCTCTTAAATACAGAGTGTGCATCTAAACATTAATTGTCATTTAGCTATTTCCAAAGTACCTCAATGTTTCACAAATTTGTTGTGGCTTTTTATCCACTCCTCCCTTGAAACAGTTTCTCTCTCTCTGATGGTCTTCAGCAAAGAAATGGTTATTCCAACCACAGTAAAAGGGTAAGAATTTAAAATACAAGAGGTCCATACTCTAGCATGTCATCTCTGTAATCCCACATACAACTTCCAACTGGACCAGATGATGGATTTTGCCCTCAAAATGAAAGATGGCCAGGTTAGGGTTAGAAGTGAAAAGCTGCAAGAAGACCTCAGACACATCTAAACAAAGTTAAAACAACTGGCAGTTGGAGCACTTAGACTCCCTTGATTTCACACATAACTCACTCTTCTCTGCTTCATTTCAATGTTCAAGATTTCCAGCGCCTTCTGAGGCCAGCCAGGGCTGAGCACTGCCCGCTCTGCTGGCAGCAGCTGGCACTCCCTGTGCCACTGTTTATTCCTGTTTTCATAGCAACCGTGTTGACACTGCAGAACAGGAAAAACACAGGCACAGCCAACTGCAGGAGCTGGGCTCAGGCACCACAGTGGATGCTGCTTTTCATTTGCAAGAGGGCCAAGATGGGGTCTCTGAATTTTAAATATATATATTCTTCACTTCATCACAACTCTTTTTAACAGTCCTCATATTAAAGCACTATCAAATGGCGACACAAAATCTATTAAAAAGAGCAAAATAGGAGGCAGCAGCTGTAAGAGACCTGCAGCACATCTGAAGAGGCTTCACTCCCAACCATGAAGCCAAGACTCCGGCACGAGGTGACAGGACTGGGACCTGCTGGCAGCGGCCCACAGGAAGCACTGACAAAACCAGCCAAGTTAACACATGGTAAAAGACAAATGTGTGACAGGTGAGCCAGACCTGCTCCAGATACACAGCGGGGGAGCTTTTAGACCAAGATTAATGGCAACCTACAGCTAGTCTGTCCTTCTGCCAGTCCAGGTCAGCAGCTGCAGGAGGGACAAAAGCTCACTCCTCACTGCCTCAAAAGAATGTCAATACAGAAGTTTTACCTCTGATTCAGAGTTTTTTTTTTCCTTTTTAACTGCCCCTTCAAAGGGAAAACCTCAAGTTTCTCTTCCTCTGCTATACAGCAAATTGGTAAAGATTACACAAACTGAAGCAGAAATCTAAAGTCAAACACCAGTCTCTGCGCAAGGATCCTTCTAGAATGAGATTAATTTAAACACCTCTATCTTCAGAGGCCCCTTTACCCACCCTGAGCTCAACAGCAGTGGAAGGTTACAGCTGCCATACAAAGGTGATTACAGAGCATGCTGCTTCATCCTCAGATCCCTTAAACACATCCCAACAGTTTGCCTGAAGTTTCTCTCCACCAGTATTTCCACGTTAAAACTTCTGCATCCCTCCTGTAAAGGATCTGGAACTGCAAATGGGTTCACCAGTGAGAGGTGGCTGCAGCTGACACTGGTTTTACTTGCCTGAATCCTAAGAAGCCTAATACAGGACAGAATTCCCCAGCAGTGTGAACTGTAAGGATTCAGTTTTCAGAGAAAGCCAACAGCCACCTTCAAGGAGCAACATCCAGAAAAGGCTGGTTCAGAAGACAAGCCCTTAAATGGAGAGCCTCCAAGCACTCTGGACACCATTACAGTTTTCAGTTACTTCCAAGAGAAAAAAATGAGCACAGTAAAAACCACCCAAGTTCAAACACTTCTCTGTTAGTCAATACCCCTCCATTTTGTCATCACAGGCAAGTTTCCAGCAGCTCTTTTATCTATCAAGGCCACTTTAAGTAAGCCTTCTGTAAGAAAGCTACCTAAGTCTTCTTGGAAAGTTTTCAGTCACAGCTATCACTGTTTTCCACAGCTCAGATGTGTTACACAAAGCAGCCTGTCCTGTCTGTCCATGTGTCATCGTCCCCTCCCTTCTTACATACCAGAACCAGATTTTTACCTCACCAGGGCAGGAAAAGTGGTAATGGAAAAGAAATTACAACTACAGCCTCATCTCATTTCTGAGACAGGGTAAATTCTGCAAGATACAGCAAGGCACTGCCTCCTGGATTAGCTCCCAAAACTCCTCCAGAAACTCTAGTTGTGTTTTCTCACCTCAAACCTTATCTTTCTAGAGAAGGGAGAAGGCAGTTATTTACCTAAACTCCTCCAAAAGACCTCTGTAACTGCAGCTGAAACATTATTAAGAATGAATTTTAGACCTTGTTCTGTGTGGTGGCCATACTGCTGAACAGCAGGGACTGATGACAAAGATTCCTGTGGCACCACAGTACTTTCCTAGGACCCATCTGAAGTTTTTGAGTGCAACTTGAGCACCAAACTTTGAAGTGGGAGTTTCTTGATGATTCTCCTAGTTGTAGGAGACACCTCTGACACAAGAAGTTTCCTGTCTCATACTCTGTTTTTCTGTGGCTTTGCACTTAATACATATTCAAGACTCCTAGAACAGGAGAGGTGCTATTAATCTCCAGCCTTCATGCATGAGATTCAGCAATATTCAGCTCTGTTTTAGTAGCCCCTTTAGACCTGATGATGTAAAACACTGCCACAAAGCTCCACTGTAACACTCCTCATTTTATATGGCTTTTAGCCTAGATGCCCTCCAAAGAAGTTGTTTTAACAAACTAAAATACAACTAACTTGGGCTCCTCATAGCAAAAAGGAAACTGAGCTTCACCTCTGAGATAACTCAGGATTGTTCTGGATACCAGCCGCTCCTTAGGATCCAATAGCACAAGAGAACAGGGGGAACTCCCTTCACTCTACTTCAGTGCTTCTTCTGACCTACACACAGCACCTGCAGCCGCCATCAGCAGGACTTCACTCCTTCAGTCAAAGCACCGAGCAGATAAAGCCACTGCTCCAGCCAGCACATGGAAAGCCCCTCCAGCCAGGCAGCTCCAGCAGAGGCAACCTTGGGAAATCAGCAGGGCCTTCCCAGGCTGCTGTGAGCAACCCACAGCACCACACCTGAATTGGACAAGCCAGAGCTCAGCATGATGAAACCCCAACGGGACAGGAAGTACAGCCCTGCTGTCTTCTGGAGCACTGAAGAGGCAGAAAGGCCTCATAATCATAAGCCAGCATTTTTCAAAAGAGAAGTCAAAGCATTACTCATTTTACACGAAATACCATCTGTGAGTTTTTATTTCCCAAGCAACATGCTGTAAGAATTCCTGAACACAGGATACATGACTATCGCCAAAGCCACTCAGTATTTAGCAGTTTATTTCCACAATGTAACCTGAAAACCTGCTACAGCAAAGTTAGTGATGCTTCTGTCTCCCTCTTCTGTTCTCACTAGAACAAGATACAAAATTAAGTATTCTGGCCATTGAGGTAATAACACCCCAGTTCTGAAATAAATTACTCTGAAAATCCAAGGAAACCTGCCGAAGTGAAAAGTTAATCCTTACGCTCCATTTAGGACCCCTCAATTCATTTCACAGCCAAGCTGACCCAGGACTGCTGAACATTAACTAAGACTCAAGAGGGGACAGAAACCAGGCCAAAAGGACATCATGACTCCACTTGGACAAGTAATTCTTAGATATCTATGTTGACACAAACAAGCAAGAGAACAAAAGTTCATCAAGGAGTGACTCAGTAGCACTTTCCGCCTATCCATACCAGTTAATACGGAAAGGGCTAGACCCTATTGAACAAATATGCACATTTTACCACCCTCCCCTTCAATTTTTATGTTTATCTGTAAGAAATTTTAAACTTAAAGACCACGGGCAACGTGTGAGGCTTAAAACATAACATTCAGCCCAGACATTAACAAAGTCAGTTGAAACGGCAGGTTAAACCTGTGACTCTCAGGACTGCCGCACAGCTCTAGTGAACCTATTTAACCTCTTCCCTTTGAGGACGGATGCAGGATTGCTACACTAGTCAAGTCTGCACTGAAGAAAGAAACACGGGTTAGGCAACCCCAATGCTGCGTGGCAATGGGATCACGTTGAGTGCACACAGGAAATCAGAACTCACTATTAGATTTAATAAACGTTGTGACAATGCCGGCTCCTAAATGACTAACAGCGGTTACTTGAGAACTACGCAGACAGGAACTCAAATAAAAGGCCGCCCCGCAGCCCGCGATCTGCAGATGGCACAGACTATTTTTCCTATCCATTTATAGGTCACATTTGGATTTAGAGCAGGCCACCATCCGTGCCTGTGGCAGGAGCAAACAGTTGCGACACCTCGACCCTCCGGTCCCCGGCAGCGCCCCACACGTGGGGAACCACGTGGTGCGCGGGCCGCGGCCCCGCTCGGCCCCGCCGACGGGACTTTAGCGGGGACTCCAAATAAATTAAATTAAAAAAAAAAAGAAAAAAAGAAAAATAACAATTTAGTGAAGAAAATATTTAATTCCAGTCCGTTCTCCGCAGTCCCCAGACTCACAGGACGTTCTTTTCCCCAAACTCGCTGGCTCACGGGCGGGCCGGCCGGGCTCTCCCTCCCCACGCCCAGGCGGCCACGTGCAGCGCTGCCCCGGCCCCGCCGCCCACCACCCCTCGCCAAGAGACCAAGCGTGTGAGGCCCCTCCGGGCCGCGCCCGGGCCGAGCAGAGCGGCTCCCCCCTCGCCCAGTGCCCCGGCCTCCCTCCCCCGAGCGGCGCAGGCTCCCTGGGCGCTCCCGGAACCCAGACCTGACTCACCCGCCGCCGCCCGCCGGCCTCTCCAGGCCCGCGGCCCTCACGGCTCTAGCGGCCTTCACGGCCTCCCCAGCGCGCCGCAGGGCCGGGAATGGCGCCGGCGCCCGCCGGCCGTACTTTCCCGCGCGCTAGGCCGGAGTGCGCCAGCGCCATCACCGTCCCGCGCAGTGCCCTCGCTGCCGCCTCGGGGTCCCCGGCCGCTCCCCTACGGTTCCCTCGCGGCCCCCCGGCGGTACCTGCGGTCCGGTTCCCCGCGGCCGCGGCCCCCGCACGACTCAGCTCCGCTCGCTCGCTCGGCCCCGCCGGTCCCGCTGCCTGCGCCACACGCGGTGTGCACACGGCCCGTCGGCTCACCCCGCCCCACCGCTCTGCGCACGGCTCGCCGGAGCCCGCCTCGGCCAATGGGCGCAGAGCGGCGCGACGGCGCGGCCAATGGGAGCGGCGGACGGGGACACCCAACCGTGGCGGCCGGAGGGTGGGCGGGGCGCGCCTCCCGCGCGCTGGCCGGGGGCGGGCGGGGAGGCCATGGCGGCTCTGCGTTCGCGCTGTTTCTCGTGACTCACCGCCCGCTTCTGCCCGTGCCGCGCACAGCGCAGCCCTGGTAGCGGCGGCCTGGTACCGCACACACCCAAGCGGCTGGCGGGAGCGTTGGAGCCCACCTCACTCCCTGCCTGTCGCTGCCCGGCCTGGCCTAGTCACTCCGCTCCGCGCGGTGACTCCATGTTGTACCGAGGAGCCGCGCTCTGTCCCGCACGGATTCCCGCGCCGAGCCGGGCAGGCCAAGGCCTCCAGCGGGAAACCTGCCCAGCACTTGCCGCCTCCCCGTCCCCCGGCAGCCTCCGCCAGCTGGGACTCCCTCAAACTTCCGTACCGCTCCCCGCGCCGCCCTCCCCGGACACCGCCAGGCGCCGTTGCCGCGCTCGGCAGAGCCCGCGGGGCTGGAACGGCCCTGGGGGTCGGCACGGGGCCGAGGGGAGCGGCAGCGGCCGCATCCCGCCCTCAGCCGGCCCTCAGGCGCCGCCGCCATCTTGGCAGGGCGCGGGCGCCGCCGCGGCGCAGGAAATGGAGGACGCGGGGCCGTGAGGGCTCCGGGGCTCCCTCAGCGCTGAGCGCTCCGCCACGGCCGACAGCCCGGACGCTGCGGGGGGAAAGTTCTTGGAACTGCCGAGCAGAATTTGCTCTCAGCCTGTATGCGTACGCGAAGCTCAGAAGTAATGTTGGCGCTTAGTTCAGCGTTCTGAGGATGTTTTACATAAATCTCCCTTTTGCATGGGAACTTTATAAATTAATTTAGGCCAGTTATTACCCTCCAAACTGCACTCCTGCGTGAATAGCGCAGCAAGTAGAACACACCAGCATTACCTGCAATTAGTTATCTTCGTTTTGTTTAAATGTCTTTCCCTTCCTGCTCATCCTCTACAAGAAACCCGCACCGAGCCCCCGGGCTCAGCAATGAAATGTGTGAGAGGCAGGTCGTGGAGACGCTTTGGATTGACCTTTCCTCAAGCTGTAAATCTAATATTATAGCACTGTTAAGTTTCTTTAATTAGACTATGAGTAACAAGGTCTGTCTTTTCGTCCCTGTTAAGTGCAGCTCATTTAAGATGGACTTGGGTTTATTTGTGTTTTGAGTGCTGTGTTTGCATGTCTGTGTGCTGTGGTTTATAACACGCTGTATTTTCTACAGAACTAAACCCATCCCGAGTTGTGAAAGGGGTTGAGCCTCTCAGAAAACATCAGTGTTGCCAACGGGTTTTAAACTCGTAATAACATTTCCCCCACTAACAGCATTTCTTCCCATTAATTACTTTTAAAATCTCTACTGTCATAGTCCTAGTCCAGCATAATTTTCGTGGCCTTTGGTTGCCTTGGATACATTACAATCCTGTCCACCAGTAGTCCCACTTTTAGTTTCAATCAATTCCTGCAGTTTTCAGGTGATAAAGGGAGGAAAAATAGCGTGTGGAGCTAAGGAAGTGCTCAGAGCTTATAAATCATCATTCTTTTCACTGCATGAAAAAAACTCAAGCAACAGATCAATGTCACTCACAAAGGCTGCGGAAACAAAATCATATATCATCACTTTTTTCATCAAATCTTTACTTTTTCTGAAGTGATAACACCTGGCTTCTCTCTGAGTCTTTGTAAGAGGACTCAGGAATTTCAGACTGACAAACCTCTTGTAATAAAACTTTTCTAACGTTTTCTTGTATTTTGCTGGTTGAACTTCTGGGACTGTCCATGACCCCAGGAAACTCCAAACCTAATCTTGGTGGCACCTGTAGATTTACTGTCATAAAAAGTTTTTGTGACTGACAGAACTGATAAATTGCCCTGTGCAAATCAAAACTCTTTATCTAAAAGAACTTCAGATCATCCCCTGGACTCTCCCTTAGCTGAAGTGGAACCAGGGTGCAGCAGTGAGTGAAAATGCTTTAGTCAAAAAGTGTTTCTGCTGGTGACACACCAATTAATCATCCTAAGTGCACTGCCTCACGTTCAGCTCCAGTGTTCTTATAATACAGGATATTTTTAGCTATGTTTCATTATAATGGAGGAAATTCTCCCCCAGCAGGTAGTAAAAGAGTCTTTCAATGGCATTTAGTTTGTGTACTTGCCTCAAGAATTAATTTGGCTTGCTGTATCTTCATAAAACTTGTAATTCTTGTTTTGCAAGCTTCTCTTTGATATTTAGGCAAAGGATAGTCTTGCAGTTAGAGAACAAAAGTGAGGAGCATGGCATCTATTCCTGGCTCTGTACTTCCTAGAGAAAACAAAGGAGACAGAAAACAAGGTGAAAGCACAAAGTCTTTGCATTTCTTGCACACAAGGAAAATGCAATTTTATGTCAGGTCCAGTGTCTGCCCCAGAAACCCCAAGGCTCAAGAGCAATTTGTGAATCGCTGTGCTCAGAGGGGCTCCAGTGCCCTCCCTGCTGAAGGTAGTCTGTTGTTTCAGCAATATATCTTTCCCAACACAGTCCTTGGAAGTATTGGACAAAGACCCAAATCTTTTTAAGACCAAATAAAACAACAAATCCAAATTTGCTGTTGCGCTGTTTTCCTCAGAGTGGTTGGAGCTGTGGGTAGAGAACTGAGGCAGTTGCTGGCTGATTGTCTTTCTTTTTCCTGAGAGTGTGTCTGTACTAAATTAGCTATATGCAGTCTTCTAGGGCAAAATGAGTCTGGTTGAGGAGAAGCAATCATACTGGCTGATTCCAGATGCTTAGTCCATTTTGATTTGTTATAATTAGCTGATGAGATTTCCAATAATTTCTTATTTTGTGTATATAATAATACGAGAGTGATGAGCTAGCTCATGACTGTTGCACTGATATCCACATTTAGAACCAGGCAAAAAGAACTTCCTTTGCTAACTAAGAACTGCAGCTACACAATCATCCCTCTCTTTCTCTAGAGAGATTGAAGTCAGTTATTCAGGAAGTCCTGTGGAATAAAGAGCCACATCGTGCATGGTACAAGGGGGCCCTGCAGGAATCAGTGCCTGGAGCACAGGTTGATGTCCCAGGAGAACAGGAAGGTAAAAGTGCAGATGAAATCACCATGAGGCCGTACCTGACATAACCAGTGTGGAGAAGATCTCAATCAAATATCCTCTGAAGCACATTCTGTGACATGGCAAGAACATGCAAACATCCTTGTGCTGTTCTGTTATTTTTTAAACACCCTGTGGAATAACCTGCTGGCTGCCAGCTGCTTGGGATGCTGTTTTCACCCTGTGTCCACCTTCCAGGTATCATTTCCTTTGGCCACAGGGACAGCTCAGCCCTGAGCCCAATGCTACGGCTGTTAAGCTGGCAACAGTGTTAAATAAAAATCCCAGCAGCATTTGATGGCGTGTGTGGCACTGCAAAGACCTGTGCTGCAGGGTGGCTCTGACACCACACATGCCCCAAATATTTTAGGACAACCTCCAAAACCTGGAGTGCCAGAGGCACTGTGCCGTGAGAACAGCAGAGATGTTGATGTGCACACTGTTGATGGAGTTCTGGTGTCCCTCTAAAATGGGAGATTCCACTGAAGGGCGGGTTTGGTCATTCTGCTGCTTCACTCTCTGAGCAGTGCCCTGCGGTTATCCCGGACAATGGTGCCGGGATTGTCCCCAGAGCCTGCGGCTCCCTGGGTCTGGTATCAGCTGGCTGGCCTCAGGCATCTGCCGCAGTCAATCTGCAGCCCCGGCTCCAAATGCTTTTCACACTGCCCCCAGCCACTTGCACGAGTGATTCCAAAATTTGAGTTTTACTGATAAGGAATCCTGACCAACAATCTCTATGCAGTGTTCATGCAAAAACCCAAAAAAACCCCAAAAAACCCAACAAAAAAAATCAATTGTTCATTTAGCAAGATTGGACTCGATAAGCCCAGGCATTCCATGGTGTTGCTGCCACCAGTTGAATGCCTGTGGCATTCTGTCTGCTCTGACAGGGCATCTCCTGAGCTGTGACTCCAAAGGGGAATCAGATCCCACAACCAAACCTTCTCTTTGCTGGACAGTCCTACTGGGCTGGTTCAAATGGATTCTGGAGCCTCCGCTTGAGATTCCTAACCAGCCCACCTTGTATCAGTGTATGTTTGACATGGAGCAACTGCACCAACTGCACCTGACACCAAAGCTTCACCTTGTTGAGAGGCCATCCCCCCATGACTGTTCCAGTTAATTCTGGGAAGGAAAGAGACTCTTAGGAAAAAAATAGTATGCCCAAGGGGGTAGTGGCACAGCAGAGACATCCAGGTGCTGGAACAGCTTTACCAAGCTTTCCAGAGCTGGAAGCAGAGGAAATGTTCTGGTCTAGGCTGACTTGACTGAAGAGAGTTCAAGGCAAAGCTTCCTTGACCTCTCCCACTGCCATGAATCCCAGCAGCAGGTTCCTAACCTAGTTTGGCTGCAGCAATGTTCAGCTGGGATCCAACGCTGAAATGAGCTCTTTATCTGTACTTGACCAGGCTCCAAGTGATTTCAGTAAGAGGAGGCTGAGTCAGATCTTGGCTATAGGTGGATCAGAGCCTTTGCAGTGTTTATTTATTAAATATCTCCCATCTGGTGTACTGTTTGCAGCCTGCCAAAGCAAAAGGGATTAAAACCTTGCCCCCCCAACATCTCATTACTGAAGGAATGAGTAGAACTTCTTTCCCCCTCTACATTATTCCTGGAATAAGCTGTCAAGCAAGCAGTTGAGTTGTTGCACCTTACCACAACTTTTGCCAAGAAAGATTTAGCAGCATGATAATTTAATGGAAAATATTATAGCCACATTCCTTTCAGACATAAATTCTCTGCAGAAGGATAGATATCTAATGGGAAAAAATCTGTGTTAATATTACAGTGGTTTATCTGCTTTTTTGTTTTTTCCAGTGAGGTGTTTCGCCCAAAACGGTGCAGAGGATACAGGAAAGTGAACTAAATGGGGTTATCCCACCTTGGATTGAAATGTGGATATAAACCTGACAGCATCCTTTCAGCTGCATTTAATAATACACAGAAGTACAAAAATAACGATGAGAAATACTCTTTAAAAAGAGATGTGCACCTAAAGCCGTGCAAAGCCATCTTAGGGATAGGCCTGTCAGGAAGGAGCAGTGGGAGTATCTCACAGGAGAGGAGAAATTATCTAAGAAATGTAAGCATTGCCAGCAACAAAAAGATAACTGAATTCCATGGTAATTTCCACCAAGCAACAAATGAAAACAATTGGGCTCTACCAACAGAGATGACAAACAGTTCTGTAGTTCCTAGAATATTTGTACGTGCTAAAAATAAGCGTGGCTCACTTTAATTGCATGAGGAGCTACAAGCTGAGGATGAGTAAAAGGTCAAAGAAAGGTGCTGGCTTGGAGGTAGAAAAGCATAGGAACAGGCATATCACAATTCACAGCTATGACAAAGGTGTGTGTGTGAGATATGCTGGAAATAGAGTTGCTTTAATTATGGTATAGGCTCAAAGTTGGAGCAGTAATGCAGCTGAGGCAGTTTTAAAGGTTAAAAAAGCCCCAGGTACTGTGGGGTTGCCCAGCAGTGCAAACATACTGTGTTTGAAATGGTAAAGGTGAGAATTTACAGGTGAAAACTCCTGTAAGTTGCTCTCACTTTGACTCTTTTTATGTTAACTCCATATAAATGAAATAGAAATGAAACCATTTTCTCCTCATAATTGTATCATTATATAGTTTTTCAATGCTAAATTTACAATGCTAATTGTTATTACAATACAAAGCAATTACAATATTCTTTACAATTTTCAATGCTAGTTGTTTGATTCAGCCTAATACAAAATATCCTCAGCCTAAATGCTCTTGGTAAGTGACAAGATCCTAAACACATGAAGCAGCTTTTTCTCCTCAGTGCACACAGCTGGGTCTTGCTCTTCTTCTCTTGGGATGTTCTCAAGTTGTTTTAAGGATTTCAGCCTCAGAAATAAAAATGGACATTACAAAACCTTCCTGAGGTCTTGAGGTCTCACTGGCTTAAGCAAGACTTTTACTTAGGAAGGAACTGTCTTCATTTCCTAGGCTTCTCCTCATTTACATGTGTAAAGTTTAACTTAGTGAACAGCTACCAAAGTCTTGATTCTCAGAAAAGGATTTATTCATGAGCACATATGGCCTGCTATATAAATGCATAGTTCCTAATTCATAAGAGGTGGGATCTTCTCTGTATAAATAAATAATTTTCTTCTGTTTCCCAGCTTTTTGAATTGATTACTTATAAAATCTTGTGGTGCATTCTTAGGGAATCTAGGAATAGCTCTCTCTGGCACATAACACTTAACACTTTCACGTAAACTCTGATGTGAATGCAGAAGGGGCTTCCATTCGACCTTTCAGGATACATTTGCCACTGCTCTGTCACCTTCCAGGTCCTTCCTTCTCATGCTAAATACCCCCAGTTCTACTGCTCAGTGTGAGGAGTGGCTATTTCTATTTTGTAATGTTGTACACAGCAGATTTTACCTCCCCTGATGATTTTTCTTCCCAAGTGATCTCTGGAGTGGCTGGAAATCCCACTTGCATGCTTTGTGTCACTTCAGAATTACATTCAGTGCAAAACTCTTTTTTTTTTTTTTTTTTTTTTTTTTTTTTTTTTTTAATTCCAGGAAAGCAAGTTTTACTTTAAAATAAATGGCTACACAAAACCCTTCTCCAAAGCACCCCCCATTTATGCATGATCCAGGTGATCATGTTGCTGCTTTAATTATTATACAGAAATATCCCATCACAGAAAGCAGCTGTAATTGCGCTCATAGTCCATTGAGGAGGAGGAGGATGTCATCTTTCAGAGTTCAAAAAACAAGTTTGATGGCAAAAGGCTTCACCCAGAGCAGCCTCTGCATCACAGTGAGTGCACTCAATGATTCTGCCCTGAAAAACAAACATGAGGAGGGTGTTAGAGCCAAGCCACAGCCACAGCAGCAGGCTCAGACCTCGAGGCATGGAATGGCTCTGAGTGGGAAGGCTTTCCACACTTTGGTGTTATTTCCCAAACTTTTAACAACCTTAAATGAATGCCAAAACTGACAGTACCTTCAGCACCAAGTGGTTCTACCAGCAAAGGCAGAGGCAATGACCAGGAAGAACAGCACTACCCCTCTGCTGTCCCTTAGGTGGGAGAAGTCAGGACTACTGCAGGGCAGAGGAACAAGCTGGAGAGTCACCACTTCCAGCTTGCTTTTGGGGACCCTGCAGCTGCAGCTGGTCCCAAAGTTGGTGTCCTGAGTCTGAATGCAGTGCAGAGTTTCACACAGCCCTGCTTCTTCCACTGGGCAATCAGGTTTTTGTCTCCTCCTTGGTGCAGTACTCATATGTGGTATTTTCATAGACCTCTGATGAGGGGAGGAAAGATGAATCTGACTCCATGTTCTTAAAGGTTAATTTATTATTTTATGTTACTGTATTATATGAAAGGATTCTATACTAAACTATACTAAAGAATAGAGAAAGGATACAGACAGAGTAAGATATACAGTTGTTTTCTTTTAAGAGATCAGACTACTCTGACTAAAACAGCTGTGCTGAAACCCTGACAAAAACCTCTTTGTGGATAAAGAAGATTCAGTGTTCAACCCTGGTTTTGTCAAAGATCCTATTGCTCATTACAATCTCTGCTGTTTTGTCTTCCATAGGTGGCACAGAAGAGTCAGTGATGATTCTCCATTATGGCTGTTATTGATTGCAAGCTGTTCTAGTGCTTTCCTTTGTTTCATTTTGCTGTCACAGGTACATGACTGTTTAGAAAGGTGTTAGCTCAACTTCCTAAGGCAGTTAATGTTGATATATTGATTACATGAAGTGAATTTAGGGATTTTATAAAAGGCATTATTCATAAGATGATTTGTAGCTGGCTTCTTATCACTTTAACATCTCTTTGTGCAATTATCTAAAAGACATGTGTCATTTCAGGATCCCTCTTTTTTGTTCTCTAGCTGCTTATGCATCTCTTAGACCAGCTGAGCTCTCTGGCTGGTCCCTGCACTGGCTCTATGGTTTGACCCAATGCTGTCTCATAATTCCAAGTATTTTTTACATTCCAAGAAAAGATCCCTGAGCTTTGTTGAAAGCCTCCTCTGAACTGCTGGTCCTGTGGTTTTCCCAGTTGTTATTACAGAAGCACTCCAGCAGTTTGCTGTGTTTGAAGCATCTCTGTCCTGAAGGAAGCTTCAGAGGGATCCAGCTACTAGATATTTTGATTATTCTTTAACCCCAAGGCCTTTACTCATGACTGCTATTCTTAGGAGCCTTTTTAAAAAATGTGTTTAGGGCATTGCCTCCCAGTTGGAGCTTGGGCAGTGGCCAGACCTTGGCTCTACCTGGATGGAGAACTTGCCAATAAACCCAGATGTTTTCTGCAACAAAATTAGATTCAAGTCACTTTGACTTGGCAATTTGACCCTTTATATATGACAGCTGAACCTATTTTTAGAGTGAACTTGGGAATTATTATCCAGAAATAATTATCCAAGTCCTCACTGAATCGAGGTTTGTCAGCTTTTGCAGACTGTGGGGTGATGGTACAGTATTTGGGTGATTAATAATCATCCATTTTCACATGTGTTATTAGTTATGTATTATGTGTTATCTGAAATATTCCTCATTGTTGCACCTGACATATTCCTGATTGCTGTCAGTTCTGTTTCACTACATGTATTGTTTTGTTTTGTTATTCCCTTTGTGTTCTTAGCAAGAGTCATGCATGCTGGTTTTGAAACAAAAAGAAAGGGGAATTAACTCAACTATTTGGACTTTAAAACAATGGCCATTTATTTACATTTCCCTAAGAGACATTGGACATGATTTTGCTTTTTCATGCTGTGAATCCCTGTGTCAATGACATGATAGAATGTGATGAGTTTTGTTGATTGTAATTGGTCTTTTATGTATCTTATCCCATATCCAGCAGATAACCTTAATGAGAAAATACCCTCACAAGAGTGAGCTGTTTCCACATCAGAACACATGAGCCTTTTTTAAATTAACGAAAAGGGGAGATGCCATGGACAGGTAGCAGAATTATAAAAGAAAGGCCTTATGAAACCAGGCCATTTCTGCTCTGCTAAATTGCCAAAGCTGGCCTGTCACTCTTTCTAAGTGCAGGTACAAGTTGCCATGTGAAGCTGTTTGGAGAGTGAGACTTCATTAACACAACAATCTGTATATAAACTAACTAAAAATACAGAAGTTTGATAGATATGCAAAATACCATCTACTGACCAATAAAGCAGGTGTAAATGTGTTGTCAACCAATGAAATATGGCACAGTGCCTTCTGATAACCCTATTAAATATCAATATACAATAAAGATTCAGCTTTCTGCATGAAGATGGAGTCTTGGCTGATTTATCCAACACTTGATGACTTTTTAATACAAAATAATGATTTTTGGAGATCTTAAGGACTGATGGAGGAACCAGAGTAGTTCCAAGCCCTTTAGCACATGTGGAAATGCTGTTTGAATTGCTCCACACATGAGCAATGAGACTTCACCTTAAAGGCATTTTTCCCCGGTCCCTCATGATTATTTGACCAATTTTACACCACCTTGGGTGTGGAATCAAAGAATCATAGAATGATTTAGGTTGGAAAAGACCTTCAGGATCATGAAGTCCAGCCATGAACCCAGCACTGCCCTGTGTCCCCAGGTGCCACATCCCCAGAAGAGGAGAAACAGAGTATTTATTGATTTAATGTCTGCTATTTACAGAGTTTATCACACTGTGTGTATGGACTTCAGAGCTGCAGCCACTGGGCTTTCAAAACATCCCTAATTCCTGGTGGATGGTACAGCAATAATTGTTTAGGACTGTTTTGGAATTCATGTCAACCCTATAAAAGCTGATAGAGTCACCTAAGAGAAGGATGGCATTTGGTTCCAGCATTTGTTATTCAATAAAATGGAGCACAAAACTTGTCATGGCTCAGAAGTGTGGCTTGTTTTTCCTCACTGCCATCCTATTTTGATAATGTAGTGGTTAAATATGCAATAACTCATCTGAGACTCATATTATTAATATTATCACCAGCTTTAACAGGCATGCTTCATATTAAAGTCTTAAAAAAATTCTTCCTTAAAGCCTCAGGCAGCTGGAAGCCTAGTCATCCTTGTATCATCAATATCTGTCTCCAAGGTTAGTCACAGTAATGAAAGGAGTCATCCAGCAGGATGTTTTATCCATGGGAGCCTGAAAATGGCACAAGACTGGTATCTAGCAAAAGATAGGGAACAGGAGGCTGTGTGTGAAATTAGGAGAAAAATCAGCTGTCCCTGAAAACTGAAGAGTAAATAGAATTATTTGGGTTTTTTTTCCCTTTTCTTTACAGAAGGAAGCTGTTATTTTTCAGAAATTATCACATATTTTTGTCTTTAGTGTATACCAGGATAAAACACATTATCTGCTCTGGTTGTTTTCCTGGAAGCAGCTCTTCAAACTGGGAGAAGTGATAGAAGCAAAAACAAATGGAAAACACCTCAAGAATGTGTTTTCATATTTGGAGTTGGGAATGACCTTGGGTGTTGCCTGCTGCCTGGGTTGTTCCCAGGGTTCATGCAGGGAGTGAGGTTGACACTGCAGCATTCAGAGACAAACACCCTCATTAGCCAACCTGATGAGCAGGTTTGTGGGCAGGAGCTGCACTGAGTAATGAAAATTTGGGGTGTTGGGCTGGGAACAGGGCCTGAGCTGCAGGGAATGTGCTGGGCAGCTTCCCAAGCTGAAGGAAGAACCTCATCACACAGCTCCTTGTTCCTCACCTGCTGCCCACAGGGACCCCTTCCCCTGTGTGGGCATAAAGGGAATGTCTGAGCCCACTCCACTAAATTTTCATTTCATGAGATGGAACCTCCTGCTACAAAAGCAGGAGAGGGGCTTTGGGCCAGTCCCTTAGTGCTGGTGAATAAAATGGTTGATTCTTCCTCAAACCTGAGCACTGCTGCACCTGCAGAGTACTGGTGAAGCCTGTGAATTCCCAGGAAAAACTCATCCAGAAAACACAGTTATTAGAATACTTCAGAACACAGATCAAAACTGGGACATGCTAGGGTTAAGTTTGTTTTTAGCACCTTGATTTAGGAACCTTGTGGGCAGAATTACAATGAACAGCCTGCAGTGAAACAGTTCAGGGCTGATTTTCCCCACCTCCTTGGAGTCAGCCAGGGGTGTTTGCTGATGGAGCATTCACCTCCTTGGAAAAGCTGGGAGATGCACAAGGAGACTGCAGGAGAGGGAAAGGACAATTTCATGGCTCAGAGAACCAAAGCTTGTCCAGGGTGAGTGAATCCTGTCCTTGTCTGTGTGATGGATCTCAGGTGAGATGCCACACAGGTGACAGTGTGCATGGCACTTCATTTCCAGGGGCTCTGCATGTGAGACACTCAGCAGGCAGAAGTGACCAGAGCTGGCAGCAGCTCCTAACCCTGAGGCACAGGAGTTATCCCTGGAGTTAGCAGGGAAAAAGTCACAGGAACTTCTTCTGAGCCAAGGGTCATCCTTGGAAATGGCTGAATCAGTTTTATTTGGTTGTCTTGTTGTTAGCTGAGTGTGTCTCACATTCACCTTAAAAAATGTATGAAAATGATTAAAATTTGGGAGAGTCCTGAGCAACCCACCCCAGAGCCTTCCAGGGAAAAATGTGGGTAAATAATCCAGAGTGCTCTGTCAGTCCTGGGCTGCCTCTGGAGACAGGGCAGCCAGGGGCAGAGGAGAGCAGGGCAGCTCCTGCCCTTCCAGCTGTGAAAAGTGGGACACTGGTACAGCACAGACTGAACAACAAGGTTTTTAATGTCCCAGACTTCTCACACCAGTGTCCCTGTGCTGATCATTCCTCTAACAGGGGCTGCTCCAGGGCACTTCTGCCAGCACACACCCTAACCCCCTTCAGATGTGTCCTGCAGCTCCAGGCAGTGCTCAGCTCCCTCTCTGCCCCCCAGCCCCGTGTCCTGCTGGCTCATTCACGGCCCTGGCCGTGTCCCTCCTCCTCCTCCTCCTCCTCCTCCTCCTCCCCAGCTCCCTGGGAGCTCCTCTCAGGCACACTGAGCAGGCAGCAGCTCACCCCAGTGAGGTGAAACAGCCCAGACTCACCCAGAGCTCAGAGTTCACAGCCACGTGTCCTCTGGGAACCTCTGATTGTCCACTCTGCTGGGGGATCTCACAGCCTGCACAACTCCCAAATCTTGCTTTGTTCCCCTTTCTTTTTAAAGAATAACTCGATAGGAAAATGAAAAAAAATTCTTATTTAAATATAATTTAATTTAATTTTAATTATTTAGTTATTTAAAGAATAACTCAATAGGAAAATGATTGTAGAGTACTTGGAGACTGATCAGATGAATTACAAGTCAGTGTTGCTCTGTCTGTGCTGCAGTACAAGTGGAAACACAGACTCCTTGGCAATACTAAACTTGTCAAAATCAAATCTAAACCTCCTGGTTTGTTTTTCTGTTGACATCTCTCTTTCTGGGTTTTACACAGAAACTCAGGGAAGAAATACTTGTGGAAAGATGGTGAGTGAAAACTGCCCAAAGGTGTTAAGCAGGGCCAGGGGATCCCTCTGTACAAATCAGCCTTCCTCCTGTTATTTCTCTGAGAACAAGACCACTGCCCATATGTCATGCCCTCATTTTTGTCTTGTCTCTGAAAAGAAATTTATTTCTAAAACAGAAGTGGCTACTGAGATAAAGACTTTCTTCAGCCACTCACTGGCTCCCCCCTCTCGAATAAATGTAAACATTTTAAAATTTAAAATCGCATCCTGTTTGAGGGGTAACTTTAGGTGAGCTCCCCTTCAATACAATCCAGCTTCTTTCCATTATTACATCCTGGAAAGCCACTGGTCTAATTTTGCACTGTGGCTGGATGAGGGGAGCAATCCTGTGTTTGAACAATGGCCTGGCAGAGCCCCGTGGCACAAGAGGGGACAGAGGTCCCTGCAGGATGGAGCCCAGGGAGTGCAAGGGCCCTTTCCACCCCACAGGGAATGGGATGTGTGAATTCCAACAGATCCCATTTCAGGTTCTCTCCATATTTAAACTCCTGGTGCTCATCTGTTCCACCAAGCAAAGATCATCTCAAAAATGTGCTCCCTGCTGAAAGTGGCCAAAAGGCTCATTCAGCTCCCCAAGTGAGGCCAGCAGAAAGCTCCTGGCAGAAGCAGCAGCTGTATGCTTGACCTTTCCCCATTCCCCCTTTCCCTCTCTGCACTCAGGAGCAGGCTCAGGCATTCCTAGGAGCTGTGGATTTGGAAAAAGAGAGCTATTTTTGTTCACCCTGTGGTTTCTCAGCAGAGAGGTCTTGGGGAATATTTCCTTTCACGTCAATCCCTTTAAACATTTTACAGAGCAGAGTCTGTTCTGGGAAGTCAGTAAATCTGAATTCATGTTTTGAAGTTTTATCATGGCTGGGAATATAACGTGCAGGAGGCAGCCAGCAGGGCTGATGAATAAAGCAAATGCAGGCTGTGGAGTCCTGCTCGAGCTATTACCGGAGGATTTTACATTTTCCCTGCATCCAAATTAAACCCCTTACAGAAACAGAGCAATCCAAAACCATCTGGCACTAGAATTTGGGATTTCATCATGCTTTAATGCAAACCATGTGAGCAGGATGTCCAGGGTGTCTGTGTCAGTGGGTTGAAGGAATAGATGGGGAGAGGAGGAACTCTGCAATAGTTCTGTTGATTCTCACGTGTCCTGGCAGTGCCCACCTTGCACCACTGGGCTCTGCTCTGTCACCTGTCCTTGCCTGAGCCTGGGCACCTCCCTGCTCCTGGACACGGAGGGAAAACCCAAATCAGAGAGGAGGAGCCAGGTGCACAACTCCAGAACAGCCACAGGAGTTTTTCCCATCCTGACACTGAATGGCAGTTAGGATTTGTTATATAATAGCTCATCAAAGCCCTCTGTGGCCCTCAGGATGGGAGAGATGCTTCATCCTCTGCCAGTGCCCTCCTGAAGTGCTTCCCCACCCTCCACTGCAGTTTCCCAAGCAGGGGGAGTGACTGTGACAGAGGGAACTCGGGATCCCTGGGGATCCAGGGCTCCTCTCTCCTCCTCTCAGGAGCACCCAGGGGTGATGAGTGCCCGGTGTGCTCAGAATCAGAGCAGCTCACAGCCCAGACAGCTGGGACACCTTCAGCCTCTGCCTTCCCTGCCTGTGCCTCTCCCAGGTGTGCTGCAGGAGGCTTTGCTGTCCTCCTTTGCCTTCCTGGGCTCCTTGAGAAGCCTGTGCGTTCTTTATCCTCTTCCCTGGGTGCATTCTTTATTCTTCCCTGTCAGATTAAGCTTTTTTCTGACTCAGAGATGGGGTAACTGAGAGGAGGTTTAAAAACTTTCATTTTTTTATCAGCTTATTTTATCTCAGAGTTTACACACAAATACATGCCATGTAAACCTTCTATCAAACTTCAAAAATTCCCTACAAATTCATTTCCCACACTTCCCTGCAATTTTTCTTTGAGGGCACTGCCAGAAGAGCCCTGCAGTGCTGACACTGGTGTGGCCCTGGGGACAGCCCCGTGCCTCAGCCAGCCTCAGTTTGGGGCCCCCTGCTCTCCTGGGAGCAGCTGGGTCCCAGTGAGATCCATCTCTAGGGAGAAGGAATTGGGGATGCCAGATTCCATCTGCACTGGGCAGTGTGCACACTGTGGAATGGGCAGATCATGGAATCCCAGGATCCCTCAAAGCCCACCCAGTGCCACCCCTGCCATGGCAGGGACACCTCCCACTGTCCCAGGTGCTCCAAACCCCAGTGTCCAGCCTGGCCTTGGGCACTGCCAGGGATCCAGGGGCAGCCCCAGCTGCTCTGGGCACCCTGTGCCAGGGCCTCACACCCTCCCAGGGAGGAATTCCTTCCTAACATCTGATCTGAACTCTTTATCAGTGGGAGGCCATTCCCCCTTGTCACTCCATCCCGTGTAAACCATCCCTCTCCATCTTTCCTGTAGCTCCTTCAGGCAGTGCAAGGACACAGTCTGGTCACCCCAAAACTTCTCCAGGTGAACAATCCCAATTCTCCCAGCCTTTCCTCACAGGAGAGCTGCTCCAGCTCTCTGACCATCCTGCTGTCCCTGAATGGAACAGGCACCTCTGCCCTGGCAGGGTGGAGCACGAGTGCAGAAGACTCACCTGGCACCAAGACAACACTTGAAATTAAAAACCCCAGGAATAGTGCCAGAAAAATAATGACAGCAATTCCATTTCTTTGGGATGGCAGGACTGAAGTCCTTATGGCAACGTGAAGCCAGGAGAACTGCAGAGGGACTGGGGACAAGGATGGAGGGACAGGACCCAGGGAATGGCTCCCAGTGCCAGAGGGCAGGGATGGATGGGATATTGGGAATTGGGAATTGTTCCCTGGCAGGGTGGGCAGGCCCTGGCACAGGGTGCCCAGAGCAGCTGGGGCTGCCCCTGGATCCCTGGCAGTGCCCAAGGCCAGGCTGGACAGGGCTTGGAGCACCTGGCACAGTGGGAGGTGTCCGTGCCATGGCAGGGGTGGCACTGGGTGGGCTCTGAGGTCCCTGCCAACCCAAACCAGTCTGGGATTCTGTGAGTCTATACCAGCAGCCAGTACATTATCAATTCTATGGTGACTCCACCAGCAAGGTTTACTGGTAATTCAGTAGTTACATTATCCAAAATGATTATAAATTCAGCTTGTCCGATGAACATTTTGCAATTCTCTCTTTACAAAGCTGTCTCTCTGGACGCTGGAGCAGACACAGCAGCCGGCTCCGTGTCCCTGCTGCCAGGGGAGGCTCGGGATGGGTTTCTGGGGCTCTCCCGGCTCGGGAATGCCCGAGGCCGCCGCGAGAGGGAGGACGCGCCCCGTGCCAGCCCGGCTCCGCGCTCGGCTCCCGGGAAATGCTATTTTAAACCGGGGCAGCCCAAATCCCTGCAAGATGTTGGCTGACATTTGTAGTGGAGTGTAAGAATAGCTTATTTTGGGTTGCCATAAACACATCCCGAGCTGACATAAACTAAACGGAGAGCCTTTACAAAGTGTTTATACCAGTTTCACTGGGCTGGTTGAAAGCTCCGTGGGACCTTTGTGCTCGGATAAACACCGAGCCTGAAATGCACTAATTTAGCTCAGAACGGGCATGAAAGCCTCTGGTTTATCTTCAGAAGTAAACGGTGCACCGTATTCAGCAGCAGCTTCACAGAAAGAACTTCTTGAAGATGAGACTCCTCATCTGTATTTGTTTCTTTTTTGAATATTTTGCATTCATTTTTGTTGTGGGTTCTGCTTCCAGACAATCTCTTACCACTGGGGCATTCTGTGAATGCAGCCACACGTCTGAGGACAAGGGAGAGGAGATGTCCCAGCACTTTTCTGCTGGACAACTTTGCCTTTAAAGCAAAATTTGCAGCTGAAAAATTCACAGAGGGTTTGTTCTGAGGATGGTGCTGAGGTTGTTTGCTCACATGCAGGGGGAAATCACTGTTTGCAGCAATTTGAAATGTCTGCATCTGTACAATATCTTCTCTTCCCAAGATTTTTCCCATCCCTTGCTTCTCTCAGCTGAGATCACCTCGTTCCTCCCTTTCAGACACTTCCTCCTGGGCTTTGTAATCTCCCTTGCCCAAGGAAATGCAGCTGTCACGATGGTTCACAGATCAAAATTCAGCCTCTAATGTAGCTGGGGCTCGATCCATTAACCACTTTGAAGATTATGACCAAAGCCTGTAAGTGGCATCTGAAATATGAGCCTGCAGCAGGAGTTGCTGAGGCCCGGGGAAGCTGCAGAGCAGCTCTGCTGTCCTGGCCAGGGGAACCAGGAGGGACCAAAGCAGCCGGGAGGGGCAGCAGGGCCAGGGACAGCCTCGGGCATCCCCGGCAAGGTCAAAAATCCCTCAATGTGGAAGTGAGGAGGGGGGTTTTGGCTGCAGAATTGAACAGACATTGAAAGGAGCACAGTCTGGAGAGGGGAGTGATGTGGCTGTGCTGGGACTGCCGCGCCAGGCAGCAGCACCCAGGGCACCGGGAGCTCTGGGGGCAGAGAGAGGACGGGAGAGGCTGCCCTGGGAGCAGGAGGGGTTCCAGGGTGCTCAGGGAGGTTCCAGGGTGCTCAGGGAGGTTCCAGGGTGCTCAGTGGGATTTCCAGGGTGCTCAGTGGGATTTCCAGGATGCACACTGAGGTTCCCAGGGTGCTCAGTGGGATTTTGTCCCAGATTGCAAAGCAAGATGTATTCTATTTACCATCTGTCTTCTGTTCAGTGGGCAGTTTTCCTTATCTCTTCCACCACCACTCCTCCCTCCAGAGGGGACATCTGCTGATAACAGGCTATTGAGTGTCCCTGCATGGCTGATAAGAACTACAGCATCCCATTGTGAGATTGCTCAGCCCAGAGGGAAGAGCCAAGCATTCCTACCAGAGATTTAATGTGCAGATTCTGGAATACCAAGACAGCTTCTCCACTGGATTTCCCAGAGGAGCAGCAGCTGCCTCTTCTTCCACCTTGAGAGGAAGACTACACCCTTTTCTACAGGATCCCTGCTCCAACAGAACCACACCTGACACTCCAGGAGGGCTGCAGCCACAATTCCAACTGGACTGCTATGAGCACCCTGACCAACAGGGTGTCAGGTTGTGTACTGACTCTGCCAGTGTTCTTCTAGTTTAATGTATGGTTTCTTTTATCCTTTTATTTTCTTCCCTGATAAAGAACTGTTATTTCCTGCTCCTATATTTTTTGCCTGAGAGCCCCTAATTTAAAATTTATAAATATTTTGGGGGGTTGGGGGCGGTGTTACATTCTCCATTTCAGGGGATGCTCCTGCCTTCCTTAGCAGGCACCTGTCTTTGCAAACCAAGACAGATTCCCAGGATGCACAGGTGCCACTTGCCAGAGGAAGGCTCTGCTGATGTAAATGGCCATAATCCAATTTATACTCTGTGCAAACCCAGGGCACCAGGAATATTTCTCTGTCTGCTCTGGGGTGCCCTGACCCCCCAGGGCAGCACTGACTCTGACCCTCATTCATGGAGAAAGTCTCCTAAACTCCAGAATAGACTATAGATTTTAATTCTAAATATGATCCTGCTGTGACCCACTGGAACAGAGCAAATGGCAGAAAATGTAAATTGACAACACTTGGAGATTTAGGCATTAGAATTATTCCATTAGTGTATCATTCAGGCTCCCATTACAAAAATAACTTAAAATTTTGTTTTCAAATACTCACCTCTACTTGTGTGAGGCAAAGTCAAGTCACTACAACTTGGTGCTGCTCTTCTGTTTTACACATCACCAGCTGAGTGAACATATTTCCATCTGAATATTAAAGAAAACAGCCTAAAAAGGAAAATAGTCAAAGCTTTGTATTTTCAGTTGGGTAATATATTCATGAACAACCAAATTTTGTTTGTTCACGACACAGTGAAAAAGGAGGTGAAAAAGGATACAACTAATCCTAAATTATTCTTCAGCCTTCCCCAGTGAGCTGGGCAGGATTCAGAACTCAAGGAATTGGAGGTGGCACGTCCTCACCCGGCTGGTAATGAGCAATTTTCCTGTGACAGGGGGAGCACTGAGCCCGAGCTCCAAGGAATTTCTTTCCAGTTCCATGCCCTGATCTGGGCAGCCCTGGAGATGAGCTCAGCCCTGAGCTGTGGTGAATGAAGTGATGCCAACAGAGCTGGTTCACAGCAGGCTGTCAGTGCCAGAAAATTCCATCACTTCAGGCTCTCTGTACCCTCGGTGCAGGGGACAGCTCCCACACGACTTCCAAGAAATGTGTTTGCTGCTTTGGCATGTGGCCTGGCCATTGTTCACCAACAGGTGAATGTTTGATTGGTTCCACGTGAATTGTTTTGACTTAATGGCCAATCCCAGTCCAGCTGTGTTGGACTCTCTGGTCTGTCTCCAGTTTTTATTATTCATTCCTGTTAACCCTTGTGATGTATCCTTTCTATTTCTTTAGTATAGTTTTAGTACAGCAGTAATATAATGTAATGATAATATAATGATAATATAATATAATATAATATAATATAATATAATATAATATAATATAATATAATATAATATAATATAATATAATATAATATAATATAATATAATATAATATAATATAATATAATATAATATAATATAATATAATATAATATAATATAATATAATATAATATAATATAATATAATGCAATATAATATAATCAACACAACACAACACAAACATAACATAACATAATAAATCAGCCTTCTGAGAACATGGAGTCAGATTCTCATCACTCACCTCGTCCTGGGGACCCTCACAAACACCACACAGCACCTCACAACCACTCCTGAGCCCACTGTGGTGCAGGGATTGCAAGCACCTGGCTGCAGGAGCTCCCACATGTTCTTGATGTCCTTGCAGCTGGAATTTTTTAGTCTAGGGCCAAGAGATGCCAGCTCCAGCACTCCCCTACACCAGTGAACTCAGCACTTTGAGTTTTTGCTTTGCTTTTGTTTGCTCAAGCATTAATGAGCCATTAATGAGTGATGCAGGATTTGAATGAAGTAGAGAAAGTGACAGAACTTTCTTTCTCTTTCTCTGCTTTATTCAAATCCTTTTCTAAAGAGTAGAAAACTTTTCTACTCCTTAGAGTATAAACTTTTCTAAGAGTAGAAACTTTTCTAGAGGGTAGAAAAGGATTGGAATAAAGTAGAGAAAGAGAAAGAAAGTTCTGTCCCAGACAGAATGAGTGAAAGAGTGACACTTCAGATGCTGAACCCCTCCACCCTCCATCCCACTGGGCTCAGCCATTCTTGGCTTCACCCAAGGCCAGCAGAGGAGTTTGCTGCTCTTGTCTGCAGCTGCACAGAGCCTCTCACATGCCCCCATGCTCCTCTACCTCTGCAGGTATTTGTTTCTAGCTCCCTGCAGATGTTGTGAAGGAGAATTCCCTGCAGGGCATCAGGGAAATTGTTGTTAACTCTTCTCAGGCCAGGCTGCAATCTGGGAACAAGCCAGAAATCTCGGATTCCTGCCAGGATGTCAGTGTTTTGTTCAGGAGCTCTGACAGCCAGACCCTCTGGAGCACCAAGCAGGGCCCTTGGCATTCTGGATGCCCCCTGTGAGAACCCTTGGGAAGTTGGCACTTGCAGGATTTCCCCTCCCTGGTGCCCTGTAGGAGCTCAGATCTGAAGCTTTGCTGTTTCTGACCAACTTTCAGGTGTGTTTTCAGAATTCTGCTTGGGCTGAGGGGGAGCACAGCCAGTGACTCTGGGTTCACCAGCACTGGTGGGGTCAGTGCTGGGGTGACACAGAGCCCTGGGGGTTGGATGTCACAATTTCCCAGGCTCAGCCCTGCTCTCCTGCACACAGATAAAGCAAATCTCTGCTCCTGCAGGTGCTCAGTGTCTCTGCAGGATGGGAGAAACAGGGCTGACCCAAACCCCACGGGCTGAGCATGGAATCAGTGACTCTGTGAAGGTCACCTTGGCTCTGGGCATTTCCCTCTGCAAGGCAAACCTCAGCTCCTGCTGTGTTTGCTCTTTGCATACACCATAAAGTATCCAGGATATGAAATTGCAGCACGCAGATGCAGGAACGCCTCTCACTGAAGGACTTTTCTGATTTAATACTGCACAAAGGTGAAAGCTTCACTCTGGTGTGGCAGGCAGAAAAACAGAAACTTCCACAGACACTGAAGGGTTTGATCTGCATCCTTGGGAGAAGCTTGGATTGATGTAAAAATACAATACACAGAAATTAGGCAGAAAAATCATAAACTTATGGTTCTATAGTTGTAAGAATATGCCTTAAGTAAGTGAGCAGCTGTACTGATGGGATGGTGAAGGGTTTGTAGTGTAGGGCTGGGGTTGTGTGGAGTGAGCTGAGGGTTCAGAAGTTCTAACAGAAGCATTTGTGTGCAAGTGAGACAGAAGCCACTGGACAGAAGTATCCATGGTGCAGCAGAAGTGAGTGAAGGTGATGGGTCAGAAAAGCAAAATAAACCCTGTGGCAGCTGCCCATTGGGTTAGAAAGTTCTGTGTTGCCTTGTAACAAAGAACCTCTGACTGCTCTTGAGCTATGGCTGAATGCCTGCTCCCCTAAAATCTCCCAGCCCCTAAAACTGATGTTTGTCTGAGCTATAAATCGTTTTTAGCTTGAAAACAGCCCCATCCCTTCCCCACTATCAGTGCCAATGACAGGGTGGGAGCTGCCCCCAGTGCTTCACCAAGGAATGGCCCAGCATCTCCTCTGGCCACTGGAGGCACAGAACTGCCCCAGAGTGCAGGGCCTGAGTCAGCAGCTGCTCCCCTGCCTGGCTGGGCAGCAGGAAATGTGCCAAGCACATGGGCACCTTGCCATGCCTGCAAGCTCCCTTTAGGAAAAGAGCCTTAGGGGTGGCTGTCGAGTGGAATTTAGACCCAGTGTGAGACAGCCCCAACGGTTTGGGCAATAAATGAGTCACTGGTGGCTCTGAGCAAGCCCTGTGTCCCCACAGGTGCCTGCAGAGGAGGTGGCATTCCCTTCCATGGCAGGTGGCAGCTCAGCTCTGCCCGCCCAGGGATGCTCAGCACGGGACTGGTTGCAGTAAAGTGGAAAAATTATAGGAAAAAGGCCTCATAAAATCCAGCCTGCTCTGTTGTATCCGTGGCTAACCTGTCATTTCATCTAAGGGAAGCCAGCACTGTGCAAGCTCCCATGTGGCAGCAAACCTGGAGTGTGCAGTTGGTTAACACAACAATCTGCTCCTGGGTGAAAAACACCTGACACCTCTCTAAACTGTGCTAGTCACCCCTGAGATGTCAGGGGTGGCTCCCTCCGAGGGGGTGGCACTGTTAGAATATCTGACCCCAGAAAATAAAGTTCTTATTGTTACTAAGGGGTTAAATTCTTAGATCTGAAACTTAACTATTTTAATTTTGATTGGAGTCTCAAAGTCCTGCAGAAAGCAAGTTTTTTACACTGTTAGATAGAAAAATTAAGACAAAACAACTTTCCCTGCACATACACACCAAGGGTTTGAGTGACCAATCAATACAGAATAACAACTTAATAACCAATAAAGTAATTGGCAAGAAACCAATTACAGTAACACACAAGGTGTGTGAAACTGCATAAAAAGGAATTAGGTGAATGAAGAATGGCCTTTTGCACCATGAAGGAAATGGAGGCTGTGGGATTTGTTCCCATGAGCTTCCCTCGGTGTTCTCAGGGGGTTCTGGACAGGTCTGCCCTGGTGGGAGGGGGAGAGAGCTGGAGGTGACCCCTGCCCACAGGGATGTGCCAGCCCACGGCTGGGCAGGGCTGGCAGCTCTGCAGGGACATTTCCCACCCAGACAGTGGCACTGGGGACGTGGCTTTGCTCCAGCTGCCTTTCCTTGGGGTCACAAAGTGCCCCAAGACCCCCAACAGCTCCTCCTGACTCTGGCTCTGGGGATCTGGAACTGGGAGTTGTTGTTCCTTGATGGGAACTCTGCTCTTTTCTTGCTAGAAAAGAGCTGGCACAGCTGAGCACACATCTCCAGGGTGCCCTCCTCCTGTCTGAGTGGCTGGAGGTGGCTGAAGTCCTGCACAGAGACCCAAAGGGTCCCCACCAGACCAGAAAAGAGGTTTCACAGTTGCTGTCCCTGTTAGGAATAACACTAGCATGGGGGAATCTAAATGTTCAGAATGAGCAGAGGCTTTTTATACCATAATTGGTTTTCTGCTCTGTTCTTCAAGCTTGGAAAAATCTCATTTTAATTAGTATTTCTTTCATTCTTTTCCAGATTTTCTATTTTTTGTATTACAAACAGCAAGGGAGGAGTGAAAAAAGTTCAGGCTGTTGCACATTTGAACTCAAAACCTGCAATAAGTTCCTATTCTCACCTGTGTACTGCTCTTACAGTGTTGCACAACCTTCCCAACTCACAACTGGCTTCACTTCCTACCTGACTTTGAGGAAAGTCCTGAGCAAGACTCCTCTAAAGTCAGCCTAAAACCTCAGGGCTCTGTGGCTTTGTGTGGAATTCTCTGCTCTGAATCTGTGCAGGAGCATGTCAGGGGTGAGATGTCAGGGGGGGCTCCCTCCGAGGGGATGGCATGGTTACAACATCTGACTGCAGAAAATAAAGTTCTTATTGCTGCTAAATTCTTAGAGCTGAAATGTAACTGCTGTTTGAATTTTGACTGGAGTCTCAAAGTCCTGCAGAAAGCAAAGCTCCTCGGCTTGTGCACAGCTTGGAGCCGGCTCAGGCGGCAGGAATGGAGCCCTGGCTGCCATCCCCAGCTGATAACAGGGGATGGAGCCCTGGCTGCCATCCCCAGCTGATAACAGCGATGGAGCCCGGGCACTCCTCCCTCCCTGCACATGAAACCAGCTCCCAGCACCGCGGATCCAGTTTCAGCCACAAAGCACCGGGTCCTTATCAGCCCCGAGGAGTGCCTTTGTTCTGCTGCTGGCTCTCACCTGCATCAGGAAGGCAAACACCTGCAGAGCTGCCTTTCCTGTGTCTGGGGCATGAACCAGTCTGAAGTCCTGGTTCCAGCAGAAATTCCTCAAAATCCCTGTTACCTGTGTCTTTCCTGCTGCCCCATGCCCTCTGTGCCACACTGATCAGGGTGACATCCAATATTCTGTCACTGGATAAATCAGGGTATCATGGAGAATTCATCCACGGGCATGGGATGGTGGAGAGACCAAAGCCCAGATTGTTAAATTCTTTCCCTCAAATCCTCATTTTAACCCAGGTGTAATTACTGGCTGGGAGGAGTTTGGGATCCTCTCTTGGTTTTGCCTCTCCTGAGCTGCTGCACTGCTCTCAGGGCAGTTTGTAAATCCAACAGTTCAGTGCTTCCTGCTGCACTCCTGAACTCCTGACACCCCAGCTCACCCCAAACCATCAGAACCATTCCAGTCATCAGTTTTATGAGGTAAGGAAAAAAAAAATAATAGTTCTTTTTTTCTCCAAAATGATATTACTTCTGCATCGTTTTCAGGCTCAGCCCTGTCCCAGGTGTACAGAAATATCCAGTTTTCTATTTAGCAGTATGGTGTGATTGCTCTCCTCTGAACAGGAGGGAGGCTGGTGCTGCTCCTCAGTGAGGTAATGGTCACAGGGGAGTCACTCCCCTGCTCACATTTGGCTCCTGCTTTTCAGTGTCTCCTCTATAAAGCAATTTATGGTACATGGAGGCTCCAGGGGCGTGGGAGCTGTGTGAGAAAGGCAAACAGAAAGTTAACTATTGCATCATCCTCCAGTGTCCAAGTGACAGGTACAGTAATTCCTGTGAGAAATCCAGGATTTGGTTATTTTCCTTTTAATTTTGATGAGTATTAAGCTACAAGAATGAGGGCATAGGGCATATTTTAATCAGTGAAGTTTGCAATTAAGTTAATCAGAAGGTAAGAGATGTAAAAAGAGACCAGGTAGGGTGGCCTGCTTTGGTTCTGATACAGGAATACTTCTTTAAGCACTGTAATAAACCATCTAAAATGAATTTATTTGCTTATTTTAGCAGTGACATCCTTAACTGCGGGCAGTATTCTGGTTTGCTGCAGACGTCCAGGTGGATACCTGCACTTCTGAAAGCACTGGCCTTCCTCTGAGCTGCACAAACAACCAGAAATCAGACCCCAAACAGAAAGAAACCAGGGAAAAACACTGGAACAACACTCAAGAGGCAAGTCCAGGTCAGTAACAGAGTGGTATTGGTAGGAACCTGAGCTCCTTGAAAATATTCACTGTATAAACAATGCTTCTTCATCAGTGAACTAATTCAGGTAATTTGCCTGCACACAAAAAAAATTAGGTCAAAGGTAGTACAAATTATTAGGTCAAAATTATTATTATTAGTATTATTAGTACAAAAAGTTAGGTCAAAGGTAGGACAAAGTGCATATTGTTAATGAATATTCAGTTTATGGATATGCCCAGAGCACGACACAGAACAAATGGGGGGTGCACGTCTTGCCCTGTGTAAGGAAACACTTAGGAAAGGAGATATTGGACATTTTGGCTGATGGCACAAGTGACAGGCACATTGTCAGCTGAGGTCTGGGACTGCACATGAAAAATGTGTCAGTGAAAAGCCTGGATTGAGCAAAGCAGCTCTGAGAGCTGCATCTGACCAGCATTTGGCAGAGGAGCAGCTTTTCTCTCCCAGTGGAACAAGACAGAGGAGATCACAGCCCCCCCAGTCTGAAGGAAAATCCTCCTGTTGAAGGAACTAATGTAAAATGCTTTGGCTCTGCTCGTCCTGGCACACTCTGTACTCAACAAAAAAGAGAGACAAGACCTTCCATAAAGAAACCTATATTAAAGGTGAGAGTCCACTTCTTCCCTGAGAGACCCCCAGTGCAGATGCTGCAGCTCAGACTGTGTGGATACTCTCACTCCTGCTGAAAAACATAGCTAAAATTGCTCTCTCTGAAGTTACAGCACTGAATAAAAACCTTTGGGCTTGAACTTGAATTATCCATCCCTTCCACAATTATCTCAGTGTCACTGGGTTTCAATCCTGCCTCCTGCCTAGTAGAGATTCCCAGATTAATGGTTTTTAAAAATAAATAATAAATCAACAGAGCAAAGAGCAAGGGCATGTCAGGGCAGGTAGGAAACAATCTCTTTCTAGAGATTGGTTGTAAATAAACTGGGTTTGGGTGGCAGCTACACAGATTAGGGTTTCAATAAAATACTCTTGTGTAGAGAACAGAGCAGAATTTCTGTTTCCCCTGATGCACAGGACTCACTGCTGTACAAATATTTACATGGCAGGAGCTTAAGGCTTCTTGTGTGTCCTGCACTCACGGACTCCCTCATCTGTATTTCTTGCTGAGAGAAAGGCAAAAGGTGGCTGAATGAAGCATGACAGAAGTGGTAACTCTGTGTTCCATCACCAGCACCCCCTTTTCTCTCCACCCCTGCCTCAGGCTGTTCCAGGCATCCTGGAACATCTGCCTGCTTCCCCTGCCCAGCACAAACCCCTCTGCACCATCCATCACCCCAAGCACTGCCCTGCACATGCAGAGCTCTGGGTAAACACAGAGCACACTTAACGTCACTTCTAGCAAGGAAATTTATTGAATGGGTTGTTATATATCCCCCCATCATGCTTTGGGCCTCAGCATTTGTCCTGGGTTGTAAGATAAGTGTGAATTCAATTACCAGCTGTCAGAGGTGGGGCAGTTATCCTCTGTTCATGGGGCAGTTCTCTTTATCTCCTCCACAAACCCATCCTCCCTCCAGCAGATCTCTGCTGTCCATGGCCAGTGAGTGTCCCTGCAGGGCTGATCAAATTCCATCATCCCATGGGAGATGCTCTGCCCAGGGGAGGAGCCAAGCATTCCTGCCTGGATACAATCTGAGGGTTGGAAGCATTCCTGCCTGGATACAATCTGAGGGTTGGAAGCATTCCTACCTGGATACAATCTGAGATTTTGGGACACCCCAGCAGCCTTTGCCCCCTGCATTCCCAGAGGAGCAGCTTTCTCCTGCCCTGCATTCCCAGAGGGAGAGCAGGCCCATCTCCAGCAGCTCTGGAGCTGCAGAGGAAAACTCCCCCCTTGTGCAGGATCCTGCTGCAGCAGAACCACAGCTGGCACTGCAGGAGGGCTGAGCCCCCATGGGATGGGGCTGTGCCCCCACCCTGACACACAGGGGACAGGGACTGCTCTGACCCTGGCAGTGGTTTTGGGGTTTGTTTTTTTTGTTTGTTTGTTTGTTTGTTTGTACTATTGCATTTGTATTCTTTGTTTTAGTTTTCCTAGTGAAGAACTGTTATTCCTATTCCCATATCTTTGTCTGAGAGCCTTTTAATTTCAAATTTATAATAATTCAGTGGGTTTACATTTTCCATTTCAGGGGAGGCTCCTGCCTTCCTCAGCAATCTGTCTTTTCAAACCAACACAGCATTTAAAGGGATTGTATTGTGGCCATTCATGCAGTTTCTCATGGAATATTCTGATGGAATTTTCTTCCCCAGCAAGACAGTGTGCTGTCCCATATTTTCTGTTCTGCTGCTCAGATCTGCTTTTGGGGCCAGCTCAGAAGAGGCCACCAGGTTGATCAGAGAGCTGGAGCAGCTCTGCTGTGAGGACAGGCTGAGGGGCTTGGGGTTGCTCAGCTTTGGGGTGACCCCACTGTGGTGTCCCAGTGCCTGAAGGGAGGATGGGACAGGATTATTTACCAGGGCAGCACCAAGGAAAATGGCTTCAGATAGAAAGGGAGCAGTTTGAGATTGGATATTAGGGAAAAAACTCTTCCCTGGGAGGGTGGGAATGCCCTGGCACAGGTGCCCAGAGCAGCTGTGGCTGGCCCTGGATCCCTGGCAGTGCCCCAGGCCAGGCTGGACAGGGCTGTGCTCACCTCAGGGGCCTCCCTGGTGCTGGGTAGTCCAGAGCTGCTCCCACCTGCCTGGGGACCAGCCCAGTCTCAGCACACACAAGGCATTTTGCCTTGATCCCTCCTCCAAGCCCTGTGGACCAAGCTGAGAGATTTCTGAGGCAGTTGTAACATTCCAGAGCTCACACTCCCTGGCAGAGTCTGTGCATCCAGAAGGACAGAAACCAGAAAAACTAAAGAGCAGGTCAGAAATTCCCTTCACACATCACCATTACTCTTCTACCCCTTAAAAAAAAAAAAAAAAAAAAAAAGGCAAGGCAATGGGGCGTGAGCAAATTGCCAATTTTTGGCTCATCATTGAACCTGAATCTGAAGCACTTTCAAGGAGGTTTCTCAGACTGCCAGCCGGCAGCAGGAAGAGAAAGTGAGGCGTGGGGTCACTTCAGGAAAAATCTGGGTGAGAAGAACAATTCTGTGGAAAATTTGCATCAAGATGAAGAACTGGCAAGTTTTTCACTTCAGTTGTGCTTGGTGTGATGAGGCACTGCAGCATCCCAGTGGCAACAGCAGCTCCTGAACTCTGACATGCAGCTCTGAGGGGAAATAATGTCACTTTTCTTGTCGCTCCTTTTGGGAGTCTGCTGACTTGGACAAAGAACATGAAGGGTTAATCAGGAATGAGCTGGACAGGAGAACCAGGAGGAGATGTGATCCAAAGAGCATCTGAGAAGTGAGAGGATGAGGACACAGGAGGGTGCCTGAGGTGTGTTTTCCCAGTCCCTTCCCAGTCTGTGCTCCAGCAGAGAGTGCAGGCAGAACACCTCCTGCCCCTGTGTGAGGTGGCACCAGGGACAGCTGGCAGAGCTGCTCTAGTCAGGTGAGCAAATGTGAAATGATGCCACTCTGCCAAGGAAACATGCTCAGGTTAATTAATTTGCACAAATCAGCTTTAAATATGCCAGGAATAAAAAACCCCAAATTTGTAAACTTCATGGGGTGGAGAAAACTGACAGGTCACAGCTGCTCTGTTCAGATCTCTGCTTTCAACTCATTTTGCTCTGCATTTGTTACTTGTGAAAGGACAGAGAAGCTGCCTTGACAAAAACTGATTTTCAGGCAATGCCAGTGTCACACACCCTCTGGATCTGCAGGAAGTCCATGCTGGCAGCCCAGCATTCCTGCCTCCCCACGGGGAGCTCCGTGCTGTCCCTATCCCATGGCAAGCCCAGTGCTTTCTGTTTGCCTTGATTTCTCTTTCCTGGCAACTAATCCCAGCCACCCAGCACAGTGCAACAAGGGCAGGAGGGAGCATTCCCAGCTTTTGGAACTCCCTTCCCTGGAGGCTGCAGCAGTGACTGCCCTGGCATGGGCAGGCTGAACCCTCCAGTGCAGCCCAGGCTCTGCTCCTGTCACCTCTGGGGACTGAAACGCCTCCCTACACTCGTGTTTTCCTTCTTTGGACAATCCTACCCTGTTGTAGACACATTGCTGTGGTTACAGATCCTGGAATAGCCAGGATGAACAATTTATCAATCAGATAAATTGGCAATCCTTCACTTGCTTCTCTGCTACAGTACAGAGAACTAAAAGATAAGTTCAGGTAAGGTGATCCAGCCAGATTTATTACATTACATTACATTACATTACATTACATTACATTACATTACATTACATTACATTACATTACATTACATTACATATTACGTCATATTATACTACATCATGTTGTATTATATGACGTCATGTCGTATATATAATACGACATGACCTATTATATGACATTATTTCGTATTATATGACGTCATGTATTATATGACATCATGTAATATTATATGATGTCATGTCATACTGTATGGCGTCATGTTGTATTGCATGATGTCATGTCATATTGTATGATGTCATGCCATATTATATGAGGTCATGTCGTATTATTTGACATCATGTCGTAATATAATACGACATGACCTATTATATGATGTCATGTCGTATTGTATGATGTCATTTCGTATTGTATGACATCATGTTTTATTGTATGATGTCATGTCATATTCTATGACAACCTGTTGTAACATATTACAACATGTAACATATTACAACATCACATTATATGAGATCATGTCATATTCTATGACATCATGCTGTATTGTATGACGTCATGTCGTATTGTATGACAAAATGCCGTATTACATGATGTCGTGTTGTATTATATGACGTCATGTCGTATTGTATGATGTCATGTTGTATTGTATGGCGTAATGTAATATAATACAACTTGACCTATTATATGAGGACATGTATTTTATGACGTCATGTCGTATTATATGAGGTCATGTTGTATTACACAATGTCATGTGTTATTATTTGACGTCATGTCATCATATAATATGACATGACGTATTATATGACGTCATGCCATATTATATGACGTCATGCCGTAATATACTACAACATGAGATATTATATGACATCATGTGGTATTGTATGACATCATGTCGTATTATATGACGTCATGTCGTATTATATGACGTCATGTCATATTATATGATGTTGTGTCGTATTGTATGATGTCATGTCATATTGTATGCCATCATGTCTTATTATATTATGTCATGTCGTATAATATGACGTCATGTTGTATTATATGATGTCATGCCATATTATGTGACTTCATGTCGTATTGTATGCCATCATGTCTTATTATATGATATCATGTTCTATTACATGATGTCATGTCATATTATATGACATCATGTCATATTACATGACACCATGTCGTATTGTATGATGTCATGTCAAATTGTATGATGTCATGTCATATTACATGAGGTCACGTCGTATTATATGGCGTCATGTCGTATTTTATGACATCATGATGTATTATATGACGTCATGTCGTATTGTATGATGTCATGTCATGATATAATACGCCATGACATATTATATGACGTCATGCTGTATTACATGACATTATGTCGTGATATAATACAACATGACATATTATATAAGGTCATGTCGTATTTTATGACATCATGTCATATTATATGATGTCATGTTGTATTATATGACATCATGTCATGATATAATATGACATGACATGTGATGTCATGTTATATTGTATGACATCATGCCGTTTTATATGACGTCATATTATATTACGCAATATTATGTCATATGATATGTTATATTGTGTGATATGTCCTATTGTATTATTTATATGTCGCATTGTATTATTTTATATGTCATCATATTTTATATCATATTCAAAACTGTACTAAAAAAAGAGAGAGGATACATTAGAAAGTTAAACAACAATGATAATGAAAGCTCGTGACTGTCTCCTCAGAGTCCGACACTGATGGTGATTGGTCATTAATTAAGAACAATTTTCATGTTTGGATAAACAATTTCCAGACCGTGCTCTAGAGGAGTAAAACACGGAGAAGCTGAGCCTCCTCAACTTCCCAGGAGAAGAAATCCTGGCGAAAGGATTTCTCAGAAAATACCACGATGACGGGACACCTTCGCCCCTTTGATTTTTATGTGCTTACCCCTAGCCCTGCCCAGCTCTCCTCTGTGTTCTGGCGTTGTCTCCTCGCAGTTTTCCAGGCAGGAATAAAGCAGGGCTGAGGCTCCAGGCAGGAATAAATAAAAGCAGGGCTGAGGCTCCAGGCTTTGTGCTCTGTGCCTGCAATCCCTGGCTCGCCGGGACCCGGCTCCGGTTACACGGGCTGGCGTCAGGCAGGCTCTGCAGCTAAAAATAAAAGCATCCAAAGCACAAACCCCGAAGAGAGCGGGATATTAAAATTCCAGGGAAGCTGGAGGAAAAGCTGGAGCAGCCCCTGGGGGGAAAGCACCAACATTTTGGGGCGGTTTAAACGAAGCCTCGGGGTTTGCCTGGTTTTAGGCCTGTCGCCCGTGTGGCCCTCAGGGCTCGGCCTGTGGCTCCAGGTGTTTGTGCTCGCACAGAGAAAGATTTGGAGCCTTTGGGGAGGCAGAACCAGCCCTGGTGCTGGCCCTGAGAGCTCCTCAGCCCAGGCACACCTGGCTCAGCCTTGGATTCCCCTCGGATCCAAAGCCCTGGGATGGCGCTGGGTGTGGGAAGGTGGCTCCGGTGAGTCCCGAGGGGTCTGAGGGGGGAACGGGCTTCTCACAGCAGGGCCTTCAATTGTCTGCGAGGCAAACAGTGGAGCTGTGGATGCAGGCTAAAGGGTCAGGGTTGAATACTTACCCAACCTGCTTCCAAAGGTTAAATTAATGAGTCTGCAATCAGATGGAAAAGCCCCGGTGCTGTTTCTTAGGGGAGGTTTATGAATTTTGTATGAAGGATTTGGTGGAAATTTCCACATTTTCTGAGCACAAATCATAATCTAATCATCTTTGAAGTTGTCGGTTTCTATTTAAATATTAAATAGATTAATGTTTGCCAGGTACCGAGTTGCATTTTGAAGTGTGACTGCCCTTTCCTGGAGCAGCACGATTCCATTTCGGGCTGGCAGGCCTCTTGCCTTTGACCCGGCTGCAAAAACCCCTTCCAGATTTAATCGAAGCCTCTTTTAAAGCAGGAGCTTTATCCCTGCCTCCTTTTTGGGTGCTTTGAAACCAAGCCCGCCGGGAGGTGTGACAGTGAGGTTTAAAAGCAGCTGTGTGTTTGCATAACAATGGATTAAATCCCCACAGTCCCGCGGCTCCCGGAGTCCATCTGCCCCTGGAGCTCCCTGCTTGTGGGTCAGGAGTTTCCAAATGATGGCTCACATTAATGGGTGCCTGGCTTTTCCAAGTGTGCCACGGTTTAATCCTGGCCCTCTTTAGGGTTTGGGGAGAGCTGGGAGCCGCAGGTTGAACTGGGTTGGAACAGACCTTTAAGATGAGCTGGTTGTGCACAGGGGCTGCAGCAGAGGCTCCTGCAGGGGTGGGCACTGGGAGCAGCTCCTTCCCTGGTGTGCAGTTTGGGGATTGGCTTTGGGTCTGGGAGAAACGCCAGTCACTTGTGTTTGAAATTTTAAAAGTGTAATAGTAATAAAATGGTTAGAAAACTAGTAGTGTAATTAGAGTAATAAAAAATTGAACAATTTGGATTAGGACAATATGAGACAATAGAAACAAAGAGTTACAGACATCCAGGTACCTTTTCCGGGGCAGCATAAGCCCAAAAAAGACACATGTTAACAGAGGATTAACCCTTAAAAACAATAATCTGTTGCATATTCATACATCTCATACATGATGCATAAATTCCATTCAAACACAGGATTCTGTCTGGTCAGTGTCAGCTTCTTCCTCTGAATCCTGATGGCATCTTCAGAGCTGAGCGAGGCAGGAGGAAGTTAGTTTCTTCTGATGAGGGAGCAACAAATTCTTTTTCTCTGAAAAATTTAGGTGTCCCGTGGCTGCTATCTCGGTGGGAGTACCTCATTCCTCTCTTTAAAAAAAGTATCTTACATAGCATAGTTTCTATTTTAACATTATGTTATAACCTAAAAGTATATTTAACACATGACTTAAGAAAATTAATACAGCATCAGCTTCTAACATAACACATATAATATTCATTTTAATATTTGCGAAAAGCCAATCATAAAATACACATTTTTCACAGTTCTCCACCTAAAGAACAGCAGCTCCTTCTGAAGGAAGCTGGAGGTGACTCCTGTCGACGTTATTTGGGTGTTTTTAATGGGATCACAGAATATGTGAGCCAGGAGGGACCCACAGATCCTCCAGTGCAGCCCCTGGCCCTGCACAGACAGCCCAGATCCCCTGTGCATGCCTTGGGCTGGGCTATCCCAGCCCTGGATGTGCAGTGTGTGGTGTGTATCACCTTCTCAGGCAGCTCCAGACCTGTCCCTGTGTGCCTCCTGCAGCTCCACTCCTTATTCAGGACTTGTCCTCCTGGTCCAAGCTCTGTTTCCCAGAAATCAGCTCAGTTTTTGTTAAAAAGAGTTGCCTGGTACAACTCAGGCGTCCCCACATTCATTTTCTAGCAGCAGGTGCTGGGGACAGCTTCAGGGTGTGCCCAGGGTGCAGTCAGAGCTACCAACATCCTACATTTGCTGTCCTTTTTGCATAGGAAAACCCCACAATTCACTGAAAATCTGCAGGATCAGCCCTGTACTGATGTATTTCAGGCTCACCTCTCCAGCAGAATTAGAATTAGCCCTCCAAAGAGCTGGGCCAGGCTCACTTTTACTGCTCCCTGCAGTCATTAATTAAGGTAGCAGCTAATTTTGTATGGGATCCTTTATTTTTGGCTGTATTTTATAGAATGATTGCTGGAGCAAGTTGGATGTGTTGCATCTTGGGTATTACTGAGGCTGGAAAGCAGCCAGAACAACCAAGGAGCAGAACTTCCAGGCAGTTTTCCATATCTGCAGTAAAACTCAAGTCTGCAGCAAAGTTATCTGAGGAATTCAGGCTGTGAACAACAAATGGGAAGGGAATGACACAGATATGAGGGGGAAAAAATAAAAAAGTGAGGTATTTTATGATTTTGGACAGCTTCCTGCAGTTATATCACTGCATTTCTATTATTCCTCAGCAAAATCAGAGACAACAGATTGCACTTGAGCTGCTCCAGTCATTCTTAGCAACCTGGGGAAATCCAAATGAGCTGAGAGAGGTGGACAGAGGTGATTCCCCACCCTTGTCCATTCATTCCAGTGTGAAATGGCCAAGGACCAGCATGTTGGGGGTATTTCCCTGTGTTTTAATTACTTTGTGCCTCATCTTTGGCACAGTTTGTTGAGTATTCCATTTTTTTTTTTTTTTAAACAAGGAGACTGAGCTTACTGTGTTCTGAATGTCAGAGCACATTTCAAGGGGAAAAAAAATCCCTAAAACCCATTGCTCCAAAAACAGCAAGAGTAAAGCAGTTTCACCTCAGATTTGTGTGGTCTCATCAGTAAAGCACCTCTGCTATAAGGATAATTAAATATATTTATGTAGAAGGATAAATAAATATATAAAAGGGTAAATAAAAATATATAAGGATATATATAAGGATATATACATATAAAATACAGATATCGATATTTTATATATTATATAATTATTAATTTATACATTATTAATATGTTTATATATATAGATAAAAATAAAAATATAAAGGATATCTTAACTGTGGTCCTCATTTCAGAGGGCAAACCCCCCTGTGCTGGAGCTAATTCAGCCTCAGGTACGTGAGCACTGACCAGCCTGCTGCATAAACAGGAATATTTGGTGCCTCTCCTTCAGCTGAGGAATGAACATGGTTCCTTTTTCTGTCTTCAGCTGCTGACTTCCAAGAAACTTCAGAAAATTAATTCTTCTTGAGGCCTTGACTCATGTGTCAAATATGTATGAAATTTGGGGCAGAGATAGACTGAGCCATTACATAAGCTTCCTCTCCTTAGGAAAGCAACCTAATCAAGCTTGTTCCATAAAAACTCCCCACCCAGATGACTGGAAATGGAGGTTTTTTACAAACACAGACCTGTGCCAAACAACAGCCATCAGAGCCCCTCTGGCCAGTGTCCTTTTTCTTGGCAGAGATACCTGCTTGTGCTGGACAATGGAGCACATTTTGTCCTCTGTTTGGAAAGAGGAATTTACAAGTTGAACCTAATGTCAAGTTACATTCCCAATCCAAATCCCTAATAAGCTGCCATTCATCAGGCTGGGGGAGAAAGAATAACAAAATGGAAGTGGATGAAGTTTATTTCCCCAAATGTTCTGTTGCTGCATTTCCCCTGTGAGCTCCAAGGCCACACTGCATTTCCCTTCACTGACAGGTATCCCACACTTCCTCACAAGCTGAAGGAAAAAGGTTGGGATGAGTGTTTTGGGCATTGTAAGCTGGACTACTGTTGTTAATTAATGTAGTTAATTAATGTAGCTCCCTACCCTGCCCTGGTGAAGGCAGCACTCCCTCAGCTCCTGCTGATCTGGGCGCTCTGGTCATTGATGTGCTCGCTGCCTCCCTCACCTCTGAAGCCCAAATGTGACATTTCCCCAGTTTTCCCCACATCCCTCTGGTTTGGATTGAGCTGGGGTGTGCTCTGTGCTCCTTCCTCAGTCTGGGGGAACATGAGAATATTGCTGTGCTTCTCCTCCTGAGCACTGAGCTGCCACTTCTCCCCTGGTGGAGCCAGAGAAAGCCCCAAAGAGGAGCAGAGCTGCCAGCAAAGCCCAAGGATGGAGCAGCATCCACTCCAAAATTCCCTGCACTGATCTTGCACAAAACCCTGCTGTAATTGCACAGCTCTCCCATAAAAGGTGTGTTTGGGCTTATTTCATTTTTCATCAGAGTGGAAGTTTAATTAAATCCTTGTTCATTTTGATGCCTAGGATGATATTAACTTTTGCAGTCAGGTGAATACCGGCAGATTCAGTTTGACACTCAGGTTTAAGCCTTGCTCATTTTGATCCCACAAGGTGTCCAGGAGTCCCTGCTTGAAGAACCTCATGTCTGAGGGTCCCAGGCTTGTCCCCTCCTCTGAATATTTCCAGCCAGGAATCATCACTCTTTCTCCTTGCCTCAAATATTCTGTTACCCTGGCAGCAGGAAGTGTATTGGGGGGTCAAGAAAGAAAACTTTTACTTTGAAGGCTGCAGAGAATGAGTCCAGAATTCTATCACAAAGTTCTATTCTATTCTATTCTATTCTATTCTATTCTATTCTATTCTATTCTATTCTATTCTATTCTATTCTATTCTATTCTATTCTATTCTATTCTATTCCATTCCATTCCATTCCATTCCATTCCATTCCATTCCATTCCATTCCATTCCATTCCTCTTGCCCCCTTAGCAAGAAGAAAGTATGACAGTTCCATAAAAAATGTAGACTTTTATAGAGATTACATCCCTCTGGTGCCCAAACACTCTGGTATGTGAAATGATTGTTTGCTTAACAAAAAGGAAAAACAAAAAATGCAAAGTTTTTGCCAGCCCTGGCTCCGCGTGCCCCACACGCCAGGGAGGCACCTGCACAAATATTGTTTGCATACAAATAAATTTGTGTACACTGAGGTGGAGAAAAAAAAGAAAATCTAAAAGCTGAACCACTCCACAGGAGCCAAACTCTCCAACTCATTCAGTATGTAATTACTGGAATAATTACTGAAGGAGATGTATTAAAGGAAAAAGAGAATAAACATTTTTAATGAAAGCTGCCAAGTTCACACTCTGGACTTCAGTGGCATTTTTAACCTGTTGACTGAATTTGAAGCAGAGTATTTTTAGCTGCACCTGTAGGTTGTTTTTGCTTTTGTAAAATGTCTCCACACCCCCTCCAGCCTCTCCACCCGCTGTCTCCAGTGCTGATGGAAGCACCACACACACACAGGCACCCCACAGACTGGCTTGGTTTTTCACTTCTTAGCACAGACATGGGAATAATTTCCCTGGTTTCACTTGAATTAGGAAATCCATGGTGGATTTGAAATGAACTTTGTAGTTGTGAGCACTGAGAGCCAGGGAAGAGTTTTGGGTACAGAAGCTGGGCTGTTGAGGCAGAGAAAGCAGTGCTGCAGTTTGGGTAAAGGTTGTCCCAGACTTTGTTACAAGTCCTGTCCTTCTTGTGCATTGCAAAGCCAACTCCAGGTGCTGGCATTGATGATTTTCCTGGTGGAACATGGCAGGGGCCACAGTGAAAGAGGGGCTCTGACAGCAGGATGCCAGCAGGGAGAAGAGTTTCTCAAAGTGAGGGAAAGGAGAGGAGTTGCTATTTTCATATTTCAGCCCAAGCCCTTTCTTTGGTTGCCACAGACCCATTGTCACTCTGTGCTGATCTGCATTTCATCCTGCAGCCTCCTCCCCACTTTTCCATGCCTCCTTATGAACAGCAAATCTTCCCAAACTGAGGCAGGGGAGGATCCATGGGAATGCCTTTGCCGAGTGCAAACTGCCAACAGCAAGAATAACTCTGATTTTGCAAAAGGGAGAACAAAAAGTGTGTCAGGCTGGAGGTGCAGAATTGCTCAGCAATTGCTCTCTGAGGCTCTTCTTGCCTTACTAAATCAAGTCAATACTTGCTCAATGATCAGGATCTCTCCCAGTTTCCATCTCAGGCTGCAGCTCAGAGGAGGAGGAGGCTCCAGGAGGCTGTTCCTCTCCTCAGACCCCACAAGCAGGGCAAGGATGGGAGCAGGAGCAGCTCTCCTGCCCAGGGGTATTACTGAAACCTGCCACATGGAAATCCATTCCTCCTTTGGGATGCACCCTCCCCTCTGAAGTCACCTGCAGCAGGTGAGGAATTCCTTGGGTGCACCAGATACTTCATTTACCTCTGGGCAGATGGCAGAGAAATTACAGGTTAGTGAGGCAGTTCAAAAGGGAAAAAACCCAGGGCAATTAGGGAGCCTTGACAAGCAGGAGATGAATTCCTGCCAGGCTGCATTCTGGGGTGCTGGGATCAGCTCCCAGCGCCAGCAGATGACATCCAGAAGAAGTGCAAGGCTTTGATTTTGAAATTGTACACATAAATATATACACACACATATGTATTTTATCTGAGGGAAGATTGTAATCATTGTTTAATCAAAGGTGAAATTTTCAAGGTGCAGGAGGAGCTCTGCTCTCCAGATTATATATTAAAGTTGGATGTACATTTCTAAATCTTGTTTTGTTGTTTCAACATGTGGACATGGCTTTACTTTTACTTGCAGTACACAATATATTGGTCAGAACAAAAATATATGGTTGCTGTCCTGAGAAAGCCATTTAATGCATGATCAACTGGGGCTGTGTTAGCTGTGAAAAGCATTTAAATACCACAGTTAATTTTGCACGTGGACTGGAGACAGCTCTAGTTTTTTGTGTGGAAACACAAGGGAGGCAACAGTTTTGTGTCCCTTTTTAAGGCATTCAGCTCACAGAATAAATAAATAAATGAATAGTGCCTAATAAATAAATATTGAAGCCTATGTGGAGCAGGCAGAGCTGTGGAATTGACCCAGCCCCTGCATTAATTCACACACCAGGGATGTGCAGTCTCACTGGCTATTTCAGCTCTTCCTCTGCCCAAATTAACTCCTTCCACCAAAGTTTCCACCCCACGCTGAGGGGTGGGTGATGCTGAGGGAGGGAATGGGCACATGGCAGAGGGGATTCTTGCAGCAGTTTTACTCCTGAGAAAATACCAGACTGCATTACAGGAGTCGACGTTCCTGTGTCCTGAGATTAAAAAATTGCCAATAGATTTGATAATCATTCCTAATTCACCTGAAGGAGTCTGAAAGGCTCCTAAAAATGATCAAATTCCTGATATGCTACTTTCTTATTAATTTATTATTCTAAGGTTTTCAGAGGATTCAGTTCTCCAGAGGAGTTCAGAAACAGATCAGTGCAGTGTTTTGTATCTGAGCCAATGAAGGGAAACCATTTCTCTGCTCTATCCACACAAACCTTTCTGTGAGGACACTCTAATCCCCAGGGCTCTGAGATCCCATTAGGGCAGTTAAAGGTGTCCTGCTCCTGTGTTATTCCCCAAGGCTGCTCCTTTCTCCTGTGCATCAGCAGCTGCAGCCAAGGGATGCAGGAGTGCAGCTGAACCAGCTGTGACTTGAGCACCTGCTGGGGAGAGAGGCTGCAGTGTGAAGGAAGTGTTTCCCCTGGCTAAAAAGCCAACCTGGTAGCAGCTACCTCTGCAGACAGGCAGCCCTCAGTTTCAAAATCCAGTTTAGAGTGTCCTGCCTTGCTGGTCACTGCCATGGCCAGGATTCAGCTGGAAGAACCAGCTCGGTGTGGAGCTGTGAGAAATAACCCAAACCTGACTGAATTCCCCCCAGCTCCCCCCTCAGCCTCCCTGCCACTTTCCTGGGCTTCATCACTCTCCCACCCTGCCTCCCACTGCTTTCCAGCACCTTTGTGGATCTGCTTTCTCTCACAGGCTTTGCATTTGGGTTCCTTCATCCGTTGCCAAAATCGCGCATCCTTTCCTCAAATCCTCAAAATTCCAGAAGAATGCTTTGCTTACCTTTTCCTGGTTCCCTCTTTGACCCAGTTCTACCAACACAGAGCTGAAGGTTCAGCACAGTGTCAGGAATTCTCTGCCAAGAGAATTCCACCGATTAATATAGGTTCAGGAGCTGATGGATGAGCAGATGCCACTTCAGTTCAAAACTGATGTGCTAACAAGGCTTGTGGGAAATTTATTATTTCACCAAAGAATGACTCAAATTGTTGAGTGCAGGCTAATGAAGAACTACTGGTACACAAAGTTTTACACATTTAGGTCTTAATCAGAAACTTGTGCAATGTTTGTGGAATTGTCCTGATTCAGATGTGGCTGTTACACCACTTTTGTTAAAACTAAATAGATGCCAAGGCACAGAATAAACACTGATATCTGATCAGGATCACTGGAAATGAAGTGATTACTGACTGAAGTGTTTATTTATGGACAAAGATACTGGGCATGAACCGTGGAGTCAGCAGGGCCATCATTCTTTGATACAGTTGAAATGAATCCTTTGTGTGAAATGAATCCTTTACACTAATACATCTTATCCAGTGCTTGCCTCTCGTCCTATTTCCCACACCTTTATATTATCAGCTATCAATTTATATGAAAAATGGCCCTTGATGTATTGCTCTGTGCCCCTCTGGCTGTGGCAAACTGCTCCAAGTCCCACCTGTGTGCATCTTGCACCTCCAAGTGTGAGTGGATGCACACTCAGCAGAGACATTCTGTCATCAGCTTTTTATTCTCCTGGTTTCAGCTACACGCTGAAAACTGAGATTATAAAAAGATATGATCTCATTGCTGAAGTGTCTCCAGCCACCAGTGGACTGAAATTGGTTTTCCTTACTCAACAAGCAAAATGCAGCATTTCACAGCTCTTTTGAACACAGCTGTGGAACTCTTAATTCAATATTTGTAGCTTGTGCTGGATTTTAAAAAGGCCTGAGGGGAGATGAAAACTTATTAGCCATGTTAGGTGTGGTGGTTTCTCTTCTCTTCTCTTCTCTTCTCTTCTCTTCTCTTCTCTTCTCTTCTCTTCTCTTCTCTTCTCTTCTCTTCTCTTCTCTTCTCTTCTCTTCGACACAGGATCTTCAAGTCAGGAGGGAAAATCATTGAAAAACTGGGAATTTATGATGCTTGTCTTGTCCACAGTCACTTTTATGCTCATGGTGACCAGAGAGCATCCAAGAAAAATGTATCTCCCAAATCATAGGGCCAGTACCTGCGCCCAGAGACTGAACTAAGCAGGAAATTCCATTAGCAGTAATTCCTGCACTGTTCTTTCATCACCAGCATCAAACCTCTCCAGGTGCTGCCCTGGAGTTTCACATGGAAGGTGTTTCAACACTCCCAGCAAAGCCTCCCTGTGTGGAGGCACCTCTGCTTTGGTCTTGTTCCATCTGGAGGTCAGGAAAACTCACTGGAGTCATCTCCAGCAGGAATACATGGTGCTTTAGGGAACAGGTATATATTATTGTCTTGGTTTGAAAGGACTGGTGTCTGCTAAGGAAGGCAGGAGTCTGCCTTGGAATGGAAAATGTAACCCCCCCCCCCCCACTGAATTATTATAATTTTGAAATTAAAAGGCTCTCAGGCAAAGATATGGGAATAGGAATGACAGTTCTTTACTAGGAAAATTAAACTAAAATGCAGTGATACAAACCAACCCTGCCAGGGTCAGAGCAGTGCCTGTCCCCTGTGTGTCAGGGTGGGGGCACAGCCCCATCCCATGGGGGCTCAGCCCTCCTGCAGTGCCAGCTGTGGCTCTGCTGCAGCAGGATCCTGCACAAGGGGGGAGTTTTCCTCTGCAGCTCCAGGGCTGCTGGAGATGGGCCTGGAATTCCTCTGGGAATGCAGGGCAGGAGAAAGCTGCTCCTCTGGGAATGCAGGGGGCAAAGGCTGCTGGGGTGTCCCAAAATCTCAGATTGTATCCAGGCAGGAATGCTTCCAACCCTCAGATTGTATCCAGGCAGGAATGCTTCCAACCCTCAGATTGTATCCATGTAGGAATGTTTGGCTCCTCCCCTGGGCAGAGCATCTCCCATGGGATGATGGAATTTGATCAGCCCTGCAGGGACACTCACTGGCCATGGACAGCAGAGATCTGCTGGAGGGAGGATGGGTTTGTGGGGGAGATAAAGAGAACTGCCCCATGAACAGAGGATACCTGCCCCACCTGGATCTAAGAGCTGGCAATAGCACACACAGCCCCAGCACATCTTGCACTGCACCCTGAGACAGCTGCACACACTGAAGCTGCTTTCTGGGCTGACATTCATGGTAACTATTGCTTTATCTCCATCTCCCTGTGCAAAACTGGCAGGGCCATTTTGTGATGACATCTTCTTTTGCAGTGGAGCAGAGATTGTGAGCATTCCACTGCAAAAAGCCTCTTCATGGATCTGGTTTGAAGTGAGCACAAAGATAATACAAAACACTCAGATTCTCTTGTGTTCCTCTAATTTCAGTGCTCAGAGTCCCATAAATTACCCCTTGATGGGCCTTTAAGATTCTGCTTCAGTGGAATTTATTGGGCAGTATCAAAAGCAAGCAAACAAGTGGAGAATGAAACCCAGCTTCCAATCTCAGGGTAGTGTTCCATGCTGAATTGTCCACAGAAACTGTAATTGCTTTCTAGCAGGAAGCAGAAGATGTTAAATCTCTTTCAGAAGTAGGAATTAGTCATGCACAGATCAAAATCTATTCATATGCAAAGACCACTCATCAATAAATTGCAGCTGCCTGAAAATAGCTGCAAGCCAGTGGAGAATATTCTGTGTTTTTGTCGAGTTAATCACTTACATAAAATTGCATGTTGGATGACACTGATGGAGCTCATGATTGTCAAATATTTCCTTGGCCTACAGAGTGATTACTCAAAAAGCATTTCTTCAGAAAAAGAACTCATCAAGGATCTTTTTGACAAAATGCTTTTTCATTGGAAAACAAGATTCACACCCAGTTTTGCATGGAAAGTTCAAAGTTTTGCATGGAAACCAATTTATTTTGGTGAAGCTTTTGTAAGGGAAGGTCTCAGAGCTCTAATTCAAAGTTTCTGGTTTAGATGAGAAGTTCCTTCATTCCAGATTATCACGTAGTCCAGGCCGATTGCATGGAACAAAGAAGTTCCAGGATTTTGCTCCTATTTTTGTGTATTTATGTGAAGTAAGCCAGTTCCATCAGGAGAGACTTAAAGACAAAAAAACCAAAAACACAAACAAAAAAAAAAAAAAAAAAAGCAAATCAAACCACAACCAAACAAAGCTCCCCCCAAAAAACCCCAAAACAAACAAAAAACTCCCCTCCCCCCCCCCCAAAAAAAAAAAAAAAAAAAAGAAAAAAAGGGGGAAAAAAAAAAAAAGAAAACCAGCCACCAGAGGTGTGGGAGCTGCCCTGGGTGGCTCTCCCAGAGCCCCTGACACAAAGCCCAGATCCAGGGACACGTGGAAAACTCCCAGCAGAGCTGGAGGCTCCTGCTCAGCCTTTCCAGCCCAGTGTCCCCAGGCCCTGTGACCTCCTTGGGTCATGTGAGGATGGGCTTGGTTCTTGTGAGGATCTGGGAAGTTCCAGCTGCTCTGGGGATTTGAGCCCAGCTCAGGACAGGACAGGACCCTGTGAAATGCTGATTTCCTCTTGCTGCACACTGCAAGGAGCAGCAAGGCTGGGACAGAGCAGAAAAATAACCCAGAGTGAAATGTGGGGCACTGGAAGAGCCCTTGAATTTGACCTGAGAGTGGTGCTCATAATCTGAGATATCCCCTTATCTTCTGGGCACAGAGAAGAACAACAAACAGGACTAAACAGGGTTATCAATTTTTATTTTAGTGTGATCTCACAGCTCTGATTTGATGCTTTGGAAGCTCCAGGTGTACAATTCAATCCAGATATACAAAACCAGACAATTCCTGTTTTCATTCCTTGCTACTTCACACCATTTCCCAACTGGTCCCTAATATCACTAACAAAGTCATTCTGCCATTCTTGGAAATCTCTTTATTGCTTTTAACTTAATCTCAGAGCCAGTAAAACATTTCAGACTGCTAATTTCAATTGCTCCCTTGAGTGACTTGGCTAAGGAGTTTCTGGTGGAGCCACAATCTGAGCCCTTCACTGCTTTAAATCCAAAGCCTTTGTAGTTGTTGCTCATTATCATCTAAAATTTGCCACAATATTGTTGTGTATACTTTTATTGTGCATTCTGTCTCAAAACCACAATATTTCCTTATTAACACACAGCTCTATGAAGAGAATGAAGTGGCACAAGGCATAGACTTGAATATTCAGGCATTCTAGAAAGGAAACCTGGAATCGATGGAGCTGGGCAATGAGAGCACCTTCAGGAGCTGTGAGAGGCTCCAGCCACACCAGGCTGTTGCTGAACTCCTCCCTGCTGTCATGCTGGGGGAAAATGCAGAATAAATTCAGAATGCTGATTTCAATTCAAAATCACTTCTAAAAGATGGACCTGGCACATCACATTCAGCTCACAGCAGATCCACTTTGCTGCTTGTTTTTTTCATAAAGGACATTCTAGAACTTATTTTTTGTCCCTCTTTCTGGCCATATTCCATGCTGGAAGGAGCAATACTTCTCTCATGTGGTTAGAAATACCCACTTGGCCAATGATCTCATGCAGCAGGGCTATGGAATGATGCTCTCTGCTGCCATCAGCGATTAACACACTGCATCCAGCCATTAATTATCTTTAACCAGCTCAGCACTCTGGTCTTTTCCAATGTATTGTAATGGAAATCTCAAAAGTTGTTGTATTTTTTAAAAATTATCTTTAACCAGTCATAGCTCAGCACTCTGGTCTTTTCCAGTGTATTCTAAATTATTTTTAAAACTCTTTTTAACCAGTCACAGCTCAGCACTCCGGTCTTTTCCATTGTATTCTAGTGGAAGACTCAAAAGTCATTGTATTTTCTTCCTGGCTCACTTAGAAGTGGTTTAGGATTATATTTTCAATAAAGGCTTTTGGAAATAGTTCAGATTTTGGGAACCCTTGTCCTGTTGCTGTGGGGTGCAGGCTGGCCAGGCTGAAATGCCACCACTGCCCTGCGCTGCATCCCGATTTCCTGGGTACCTTTGTTCCCAACTTGAGAGAAAATAAAAACTCCTCAGCATCTGAGGAGCCATAGGGCAGGAGCCCAGGGTGGGGCTGCTGCACACTCCATGTCCATTCCCTCAGGAGCAGCAGGAATTCTTTGTGATCCTGCATTTAATCCCAAATAAAGGTGTTCCAGCACTTCCACGCAGTGATTTCTGTGTTCTGCCACAGGACACTGCTGCAGCTTCAGGAGGGCACAGCTGAACTGCCCTGACCTGGCCCACTGCCCTCTGGGTTGCTTTCTGCTTTTTCCTAGAGTTTGGCTGAATGTAATTTTTTCAGTTTAAAAAAAGCAAGGATTATTCCACATTCACTTGACATCACCCCATGTGACTCCTTGGGGGGTTATTTTTGTAGCCTGTGGTGATATCACCGAGTTCCTAGAATCAGGCTGATAAATTTTAGCACTGACCACTTATTTAGTTGGGGAACTTCTGTATATATATATATTTATTTTTTTTTTTTTTTACTGCAGAGTTCCTTATTTTACTTCTCTTTTAAGCCTGCCTTTCTGCAAACTGTCTGTTGGGTTGAATCTGCTGTTCTCTCCAGAATATCTACAGGGGAAAACGTTATTTTATTTCTCTGTCTTCTTCCATCCTCTTTCTCTCTTTTTTTTTTCCTTAATTTTATTTATTTGTGAGAAATCTGGGATGACAACCTTATAAACTTGCTTTTTAAAAACATCTTGCACTCTTGCATAGGGCTTTGTGTTGCCAAGCTCTATATAAACAAAACCTCTGAGTTCAACATCTTTTTTTATACTCTCTGCACCTTCATCCCAGAATTAACACCCCAAATATTTCTTTAGGATTTACCTGTCAAGGATTTTCAAGTTATTTGTAGAATTTTTGTAAACACAGCACAGGGTTTTTAACCCTTCCAATTAAACCACGTGGGTTTTCTGCTTTACTGTCAAAACAATCCTAAATATTGATAGGACATACTGGGATTTTTTCTGTGTTGGAGAAACAACTCTGTGTTTATCCTACTTAATTAAACAAAGGTCAAGCATGGCAGAACGTGCTCTGCAGGACTGTGGGAGGGAACCAGAGCATCACTAAAGCTGAGCCATAATTATTTTGAAAATCCTAGGCTGTCCTGGCTTAGCAGATGCAGATTCCAACAGCTCTGGAACATTTGGAGAACTGATCTGCATCTAAATCTTGTGTCCTAAATACTTCTCAAATTAGGAGATGCACAAGTAATGTGTATTAATAGCACATTACTTATTTTTCAATAATAGATTATTGATTTTATCAATCTTTACATTTTGAAGTAACAGCTAAAAGGAGAAAATGCTTGCAGGTTGTTCAGAGACTCAACATAATCTAGAGATTTTTATTAAAAATAAAACAAACCCAAAAAAAACAAACTAAAAGGATCTTTCCCTCCAAATCTAAACAGGATAAACAAAGAGCAAGGTTAGCTGCCAAGAAGCAATTTGTCACAGTGTAAGTTGTTTCTAAATGACAATTTAAAAGCTCTTGGCTCTGGTATTTCAAATATAAAATCATAGCAAGCTGCACAACAAATCCCAAATGGCAATTTAGAGAAATCATAAGAGAATTTCAAATGCCCAGAAACAGAAAATCAGCCTCCAATTCAGGAAAACCTTTCCTGGACTGTGACAGCACTGGAGGTCACAGTGGCAGAAATGCCCTTCAGTGTTTGCCTGCAGCACCTGCCCGGCCTTGGTTTGATGGAGAATATCCACAAACACCCAGCACAGCCCCTGCTCTCTGAGCTTCTCCACTTCTGACTCAAATCTTCTCAGTCCCTACAGGCTGAGGCATGTGAGAGGTGCTGGTCTTGTGAAAAAAACTTGATTTTTTCTCTCACCCTTTTCTCTCCCCAGCTGAAGAGTCCCAATGCCTTTAGCTGCTTCTCAGGCTGGTTTTATCTCTCTGCAAATCCCTGCTGCTCTGAATTTTGTTGCATATAAATGGAAGTGCAGGAACACTCCTTCATGCTGTGTTCAAATGTGGGCACATCCTTCAATTCTGCAATTGAAGTAAATCCTCTCTTCTGTTTTGTTGTCATCTCTCTCCCATCCTGAACTGCTGGTGTTGTTTCTTGTTTTAAGCATTTTTAGGGAGCTCTTCCCAGTATATCCCACCTGTCTTTGTCTGGTTGACAAGAGCTAAACCTGGCTGGTCACACACACACAGAATTTAATTTAGGTTGTCTTTTCCTAGATTGTTGCTTTGCATCCACTTCTAGAGGTGTAATCAACAATTTTGTCATCTGATACTGCACTTTTTCAATGTCTGTCTTTTGGTCTCAAGTATCTTGAAAATTTTGTTTCTCAGCAAATTTTCTTGCCTTCCAATGTACTCCTGTTGTTATTTTTTATAACATTTTGAAGAAGTCACGTGGGCTTTCTTCAAACCAGCTGATACCTGTGGCAGGTACATGAATTATAATGTATATGGAATTTTGAACAATAGATTAAAAAATAATTAACATCTTCAGCTCTGACTGTATCTAATGATATTGCTGCTCATGTGAGTGTGATAAACAGCTGAGTAAGCAGGGCTGCCCTTTGAGATCGACTTTGCATATGCAAAAGCTGCTCTTTGTGGGATCAGTTTCCAGCTGCTCAGGCTGCAGGTTCCCAGCCAATAACTCTGCTCGTGGGCTGCTGCCAAATGGGGAGATTCCAGTCCCTGCACACCTCAGCCTGCCCTGGCCTTGCTCAAGGAGAGTTGGGCTGGTGTTAGACAGGAAAAATAAATAAAAAATAAAATCTGACTCAGTGTGAGCGCTGCTCCAGGGTGAGAGGGGCAGAGAGGGCTGCAGGGGGAAAAGGGGCTGTGCCTTTGGCACCCTTTGGATTTTACATCTTTGGCAAGTCTGCTTTTTATCTTTGGTGTCTTCTTATTTTTTTGAAAGAGTGCCCAGGTTTCTGCTGCAGAAACAATCCAATTACTCAGGATATAATTATAGGTGCATGTACTGTTCATCTGCACCTCAGCCCTAAAGCACAGCACTGCTCCTATTTTGATTCACAGGGGGAAAACATGAGATCCAGAGAATTTAACCAAACCCTGCTTTTCTCTCTTGTTGACCAAATCTTGGTTTTCTCACTGAAATTTGAGCCTTTGACAGAGCCATGAACTGCTGGTGCCTTGCTGTGAGGACATCACCTGGGAGGAGGTTCCACCCATACTGCTCCTGCTTGTGCCTGGAAATTCAGCCAAAAAACTCAAAAGTTCTTTAAGGAAACTTGAAGCCTGACTCAGTTAATCTGTCTGATCATGTGAGTCTAGTAAGAATTACTCACCAAACCTTTTTAGCTTAATCCTGTGAGTGCTCAGCAGGGAAGCCCAGGTGGCTCCTGGTGGGAGCTGCTGGGTGGCAGCAGCCCTGGCACACTCTGATCCAGGCTGCCTGATAACAGCTGCTTGTTTCCACTCCAATATCAGCCAGGAAATCACAGTCACCAGCTCAGGGGAAGCTCAAAGATCCAGCAGTTGGGGCTGTGAGAAGGTGGATGTGTGGCACAGCAACAGCTGCTTCACTGTGGAGTGAATTATGCTTCACACTGCCTTTCCTAATGGCAGTCATTAATTTGAAAATGCTAATGAAGAGCAGGGCTGTTATGCCTCGTAGTGAATAGTTGTGGTAAGGATGGTATTTACAGGGCTGATTGCTTTGAAAGTTTTCTGCTGCATTTAGTTGCTGTGAAAGGATAATTCCATATTCTTGCCTTCTGTGATAAAAGTTTTCTTGGAACTGCTGTTCCTTCAGTGAGGAACACGGTACTGAATGGAAAACGACCAATTTTCATAAGGAAATAATTGTTAATTTCAATAGCCTGCATAAAGGATTACGTACTATGCTGCTCAACCTTGGCTACCTAAGATTTTATATCCTTGTCAAGTCTTTTCCAAAATAGTATTTTCAATAATTCTTGTTTTTTGAAAGCCTGCCCAAGTTTCTGCCGCAGCAGAACAATCCCATTTACTCTGGATTAGTGAATTCTACAAGAGCAGCTACTTCCAGACCCAAAACTGCAGAGTAAAGGTAATTAGGGCATTGTGGCTCCTTGCCAAATTCCAAAGCAGCCTTCCCTGGCAATTATCATCCCAACTGTTTCATATGAGCTGCTCCACAGCAGTTCCACTTTCCTCTAGGAAGAGGGATTTTACAGAAAGGGAGTTGGAGCGATTCCTACCTCTCGCCTATTTTATTATTTATTGTTCCATATCACTACACAGCAGTGGCATATTTTGTGTAAATTCTTTCCATTACTCACAAAGCCACACAAACAGCTCGGAGCTTTCCTCAGAGAATTCTTAACTTCCTGCAAAAACAAGCAACAAAAAGCTACCAGGAAAAGTAACCAAAGACTTTTAATCACTTGAGTCTATTTCCTGTCCCTAAGAGAAACTAGGATTTTCCACCTGCTTAAGTTAAATACTCAGGAGAATTACATGATATTAAACTAAATAAATCCATGATATTTTATTGTGTCAAACAGGAGAATGGATCCTATTTCTTATCCTTACTCAAAGACTTCCAAGGATTGCTCCAGAAATGGCAATTTCTCTTGAGCAGGTCTGTTTCATGCAATCTCAATAATATACTTTGATAGCACTAAAAATCTGAATTTAGGCATGTGGTTGTAATGGAAATATCCTGAACTCTCCTGGTATAAACAAAGCAGAGGTGACCTTTTTTTTATATAATACATTTAATATATAATAATACATATACTGTATATTATATCTGAAATATTATTAAATTTGCATATAAATGATGCAATTTTATTTTGAATAAAACTATGGCTATAATCATCAATACTTCTTTAAGAATAAGTGCAGTTGACTGTTATCAAAAGATAAATGAAGAGGGAGAGGGGAAAAAAGAAGGGAAATGATTTTGCTTGCATTCTTGTCAGCCAAGAGCATGATCCTACTTGAAAACTTGATACATCAAAATCCATTTCTTGAGGAAGTAATTTATTGCTTTGTACTGACTGTTTCACCCAAAAATTTAGTTGGAACAGGTAATTTTGAAGTGTGAAAGCTACAAGAAGTTAGATAATTTACCCAGAGAGTGCTGGGGCAAAGCATCTGAAGATTGCCCCAGCATAAGATATTTTTGGTTCTGCTGTTCTTTATTTACAAGGGTAAGGTTTCCAAGAGGAGGAGAAAATCCACCTTGGTTTATTTTCAAAAGACAGCCTTGAAAGAGATGAATCTGTCAGGTGTGTCCTGGGGAGATGTCTCAGCACAGAACCTCCCAGATGGAAATAATGCCTGGGAGTTTCACCCTCCCTGCCCCAGGACAGCTTTGGCTTTGCTGCAATTCCTGAGCCAGCAGAGAGCCCCAGTGCCTGTGAGCCTGCAGCAGCTGCTCAGAATCCAGGTGGTATCCATGGAATCCACGTGAGGACTGACATGGGGGCATGCTGGAGTCATCAAACCCCAAGGTGGAATTATTAGTAAATACATTCTTACATACTAGCAACAAAACATTGCTATTCCTTTCCATCCATTCCACTTTGTATGTGATAAGGAGGAAAAAATAACCTTTTTTTTTTTCATTTTCTGTCTGGAATTTGGTGTGTGAACCTAGAAACAGTTATTCCAAGTTACAAATACTTGCTGTATGAAAAGTAAAGGCTTTAGCTTGCTCTAGATTTTGCTTGTTTTGGTATTTCTTTGGCCTCACTATGGAATCAAATGGACGTCTCAGCAATGATGTTCTAGCAGTTACTCAAGCCCTTGTGTCACTGTTCCATTTCTGTGGAGGGCAGAAGAAAGCCTTGCATAATTTGCTGCTAATGCAAAGCTTCTGTCTCCACCAGAAATAGGTTTGGAGGTGAGGAATGTCTGAATAAATGAATGTGAATACCTGTGAGTATTTGATGTGTATCTCCAAAGTATTAAAAATACTCAGGTACAAGCAGGCATGTCCACACTCATTTCTGTGCAGTTGCTGAGAGATGGAACAAATCTCCTAACGCAGCACACTGGGCTCTGCTCTGAGCTCCAGCAGGAGACTTGTATGTTTGCATTCCTTTGGCCTGATGTCTTTGCTAATTACTGCTCAAGTAATTTACTTGTTTTGCTCATAGCATTGTTTTGGGGTTTTATGATCTTGCAAAAAGAAATTAAAAAAGAAGTTAGTTCAAAAATAAGACCAAAGTGAACATCATCACTTCATTTAATCAGAGTTGACTTTTCTATTGAAGCAGAAGTATATCCTGATATGTATCATCAACCTGATTACCACTGGCCAGTCTGAGAGATGAATGTGCAACAGCAAAAAAGTCCTGAACAAATGAAACATCTGACAAAAACATCCCCCACCTCTATCATCAGGCACCAAATGAGCCACACAGGTATGGAAGTTTGTAAAAATTGCACAGCTACACTGGTGTGTCATGTTGGAGCTTCCCAGGGGGATCTCCTGATCCTTGTGCTGGGCCAGAGCAGTGCTGAGCCCTGTGCAGGATGTGTGCAGCAGCCCAGAGTGAATTTCCCCCTGTGCAGCTCTGGAATGCCCTGTGCTCTGGGCAGGGCTGGTGAGAGCTTCCCCTTGTACAGTCACCAACCCTCAGCAGCTGCACGGCCACAATCCTGCCCTGCTGCACATCTTCAGGAGTGCCCTGCTGCTGAAGGGAGGTGCTTGCAACACGATTTTTAATTGTGCTGGCCCTGGAAGCACCAATTGCTCTGTAGGACATGGAGGGCAGGAATCAAAGGCTGGCTACAGCAGGGGCGTGTTGCCAAAAGTAACACAGCCCTTTGATCACCTATCTCTGTTTATCCCAATGCTTGAGATGAACTTGAAAGACAATGGATAAATGGGCTGGAGCTGAGAGCCAGACAGGTTTTTGTCTTATTTTGCATTGCTTTTTGTACCAGAATCCAGCAAAGGAGAGTTGCATTTCTCTTAGTGCAGGAATGCAGGCACACTAAATTGGACTTTTGTCTTTGTGCTGCCTGCATGAACCTTTGAGTGGTGCAGGTATTTATGACCTTATAGGCACATGTTAATTAGCTGTGTTATCTGGGAATGGCAGAGCTGCAGAGCAGAAGGATGGATCCACTGCCTGCTCTGGGTTCCTTGTCTCTGGAATCTGCCTTTGATGAGAGCTGAGAGTGACGTGAGCAGGGCAGGAGCCAGGCTTTCTGTACAAACCCATCACAGTGAGAGCAGCCTCCTCACCACAACTATAAAAACCACTTGGGCTTTTTGATGAAGAAACAGAACAAAAATGATCTGTGAAGAGATAAAGGGAGGTTTGTGTATTTTTCAGCTACAGCCTGATAGCAGTCTCCTACCCTGTCACTACTCATTCCTTACTCAGGATTCCTCGCAGGAAAATGAAATGTTGCTGTCACCCTCTACCTTACTACAATGAGCAGCTGTAATCCTTCTGCTTGGGGAGAAACTAAGTATTGAGTGGAGTTCAGTGGCCATGAGAAATTGCCAATGCACAGCTTAATGTCACACTAAGTCAGGTGATAAATCCTTTATGCAGGTGTAATTGCTCTGCTGAAGAAGAGTTTTCATTATATTTTCAGGCTGGGTTCTAAAAATGTTTGTCAGGAAAGAGCTATTTATGCTTTGTTATTTTTAAACTGTAGTACCTAGCTCTGAAGAGATTTTGTTGTGGTTAGACTTTTTCAGAAAGTCAAAATAAACCAAATAAACCAGTTTGGTTAGGTTTCAAAAATAGAATACACGTGTAAATCAAAGTGCTGTATTTATTGTCTCTGCAGTAGGAGTGACTGTTCAAATAGACACAAATTATAGCCTAGATTTTTATTTTTTAAAAAATGTGTCCTCTTTTTGGAGCTCAAATAATGCTTATTCAGATGAGTTTTTATTCCCTGTGCAAGTGGCACTCATCAGTTCAGCATCTCCACATTAAATTTATGAAATATTATTCTAAAATTATTTTCATGCTTTGATATTCTCAGTATCCAGTGCTACTCCAACTGACCTGGGGCATTTGTCTTGTGCTCTATGTTCTGAAAGGAGATTTACCTGGAATTTAACTGCTATTCCTCCAACACATTTCCAGCTATGGTGAAAAACCAGTTGTAGTCGCCTGATAAAATAAATTTGTACCTGTCAGACACATCAGGGAGCACTTTGAAGGCACGTGCCCTTAGGGATATTTTCTATTTGCTTTTTCTCAGTTATCTGTGCAAACAAACGGGCACTGAGGTGTGGAACAGCAGAGGACCCAGAGGACTGGCTGGGTGATGGGGAGAGAATTGTCTGTGAGCAGGACCTGCACTGGGCAGCTCAGGTTTCAGAGCTCTGAGCAGAACTCTTGCATGTCACAGCTCCTTGTCCCACCGGGAGAAAGTGAAATCTTGGGCAGAAGCGCTGCAAATGAGAATCTACAATCCAGGGAAGGCACTGAGCTCAGCCTGTCTGGAGGAGAGCCTGAGAGAACTGGCTGGGGGAGTGCAGAGCCTTGAATTTTCCTAGAAGGAAATTGCATTGCACTGCAATGGGAGAGGCAGCAGCGCTCTGCTGCACAGAGCCAGGCCACACACTGCAGAGCTGCAGGGCCACAAACTGCATTGCAATTCTAAGACTCAAGAATTCTAAGACTCTTCCATCTAAAATTATCAGTGAGGAAGGGCTGATATAACTTTATTTTTTTCAGTAGGAGATTGTTGTTTAGTGTTGGTAGAGCTGCACTCTCAGAATAATTTAATTACTGCAAGGCTTAATGAAAAGCTGTTTCAGTTTATACTCTGAAGTGCTCCCACACAAACTGGTATTGAAAATTTACATAATTGATATTCATCCAACGTATTTATTGTTAATTTTACAGAAAGACACTTAAGAACCATATAAGTATGAACACCTAATAGATTATAGTAAGGAGATTTTCATATGGAAGAGAGAGATTTGGCTCCCAAGATTTAGCTGAAAAGTTGCTGGACAGGGTGAGAAAGGCATGCACTGTAAGCAGCCCAACAGCAACCACCTTTGGCTGGATATGAATAAAGTAAAAAACTGATGATTTGTTCAGAACAAATATACAACAAAAATAATGGTTTTCATTTCAGCAAAACAAGGTAACTGCACTGTTAACAGCTTCATATATAATGTGTCCTGTTGTTGTAAGGTAATATATGCAATTTAAATTGTCAATGCATAAAAAGCCAAACTAAAAATTGCATTTCCACTCCTTTAAACACTCTAGTGACACAGGGAAATGAAAAAGCCTTTTAGCTGGATGATAAAATATAAATAGTTTGTGCATCATCATACACATAAGAGATGCCTTATTTGGCTTCTCTTTTAGGTTGCTAATGCTTGATTTGTTCAGGGCCACTTTCTTCATGGGCTCTGTATGCTGGACTTCTTTTGTATCTAACTTGATCTAAACTTTTTCCTAAGTAATGTTCTCTTATTAAAAACAAACAAACAAACAACAACAACAACAAGAAGCCAACCAAAAAAACTTATGGAGGAGTAAGAGGATAATTTGTAGCATAATCAAACCTTGCAGAAGGACAATGCTTGGACTGTGGCTGGATAAAATGGCCAAGTTTGTCTACAGCAATCCTTGGCTTGAGGAGGAAGGGAGGAAGATTTGATGCACAAAATTCCACAATAAAGTGTGCATGTGCATTTCTTCTTTTTCCCAGCCAGCATTCCACTCCTAATTCTTGCTGCTCATTCTTCTGAGGCTTAGAGGTATTAAGGACACAATTAAGGTGATGTGGTGGCACTTCAAACATTTGATATTTTTGGAGAATCCCCAAGTAGGGACTGGGAGCACAGGAATATTGCACACAGCAAGGAAAGGTTCCACTTTTCCACGCTCCTTTCCAGCAGGCAGGGTGAAAACTCTTCTCACAGATGGGGATGGAGCATCCCTGCCTTGAGGAGGCTGAGGCCCAGGAGGCTTTGCCTGTGTGACAAACCCACAGGAGGAAAGGGAATTCATCCCCAGGCAGGATGAAGGCGCTGTCACAGCCTGAAGCCCAGGGGTTTCATTCTCCTCTGATCTCTCCCCAGGCTGCTTTTTGTACAGGTAGAAACCCTCCAGATGGTGAAAATGCAAGAGCTGGTTGTGTGCCTGCACAAATGCAAGTCGAATACCTGGACATTCCCACTTCAAACATCTCACCCCAAACACAAACCAGACCAGCCTCGGGAAGAATGCTGATAATTTTCAGTTTATTTTGGAAAGTCTGTTCAGTTTTTGTTTCCCTTCTTCTCCAGTGCTGTAATGTTTCAGTTTCCCTGTTTGCTTTTCTGTTTCTTTCTTGCAATTATTGTCTTCCTTTGCATGTGCTGCATTGTTGAACTCTGAAATCTGGCTTGCTTTCCTCCAGATCTGTGTTTATTTGCTCCATGACTACACTCCTTCACTGTTCTGCTCTTTTAAAAGAAGTTTAAAACTTTATGAAAGGTCTTTGGCAAGACCTCCTCTTTGTGAGGTGGTTTTCCCTCCTTTCCTGCTTTCTTTTCAAGCTCCTCATTGTGTTTATATTTTATATTACAGTATTTAAAGAGCCTTTTGCATATTTTGCTAAAATCTGTACTACTCTACCATATTACATGGACGTGCTGGGTCTAAAGCCATGTGAAGATTTATTGTACACACTGCTTTGAGCGTATTTTTGGATTTTTTTCTTCCTGGGCTAAGTTTTGCAGTCAGATACATGGATATGAGTCCTGTTCAAATTGTTTAAATAAACTGGATCTGTTCATCATGGCACTTCTTCAGTTGAAACGTGACATTGAGAAGTCACTCTGTAAGAATTTGAAAAGAATAATTTAGATTTTAAATTTTGCCCTCAGTGGGTACCACCTCGGTCTGGATTTGGTTTTCTGGTAGTTCTGAGCCCATGGCAATGGGAAAGAGGAAAATTAGAGAGTAAGGTCTTTTCTTAATAGTTGAAATCTCAGTGTGGTTTGTGCTATAAAAGCTTAAATATTTCTTTTAGCAATATCTTCCAAATTGAAGGCATTATTCCACTGGAACCAGTGGTAACTTCCAGAACAGATGGGAATCACAGCATTTTAGAGACATGGGAACTTCTGTTTCAGCCCTCCAGAGCTCCTGGTTGCCATCCCCATTCCAATCCCCTACTCCTTGGCAAGCACACCTCTACCTGGGGGGCACCAGCACCTAAGGACTCTGTTGTGTTTTGGGGTTTTTTTCTTATTTGGTGCCCAGGAGAGGCAAACCCAACAGTGCTGCTTTTTCCTTGTCCTTGCTATGCCTCTCTGAGGTTAATTGACTTTAGCTGAACTCAGGTTTTGGTTTATATCAGAACTTTCTTCCATAGAGAAATCCAAAATAAGGCAGAGAATTTTGCTGGAGGCTCTTTTTTAGAGTAACGCTTATTTAATTAACAATTAATGTAACTTACATGACTGTAAATGCAAACGTGTAATGCTCTCTAAAAACAGTTCTAGGAGAAATGTTTTCCTTTGCAACGGCTACCCTTAGAAGCTGTATTTTGGGGTGGTAATTTGTTTACTATTTTGATGTACCGTTCTGTACGTTTTCCAAGCTAAAATAAGTGAGTTAAGAGCGAGCAGAGCCCTTTGGTATCCCTGCTCTTCCACGGAGGCTGTGCGGAGTCACACAGGGACGCCTGCCTGACAGCTGGTCCCTGTCTCCTCCAGGAAAAGAGCTCGCACGCTATTTCTTTTTATTTATTTTTTATTTCTCCCCAGATACCTTTCCCAGCAGCTCACACCCCACCCCTGAGCACGTACCGCCCCTTGAGAATCGCTGCCTGCTCCGTGCAGAGCCGGGCTTTGCTGAGCGCAGGTAGGAGCGGGCTGGCTCAGCCCAGGTAAGGCAGCGCTGCCCGGGCACAGCTCAGGGCCCCGGCCCTGCTGCCGCCGGACACTGCGGCTGCTTCACTGACGAATTCCTTGTCAAAGCACCGAGGGCTCGGCCGAGGCAGGGCCGGTGCGGGCCGGAGGCGCGGCCGGCTCGGCAGCTGAGGGCGGGGGGTGCCTGTGAGGCGGCAGCGCTGCGCTGCGCTGAGGGGAGCCGGCTCTGCCGCCCCACCGGCGCGGCGACAGCGCTCATGCCGCTCTCCCAGGCCGGGTCGCGGGCAGGGCTGGAGGTGGGACGGCGGCGGCAGCTGGGTCCCCTCAGAATCGCCTCCTTCCCTCCCTCCTCCCGCCGCCGAGCCCGCGGCGCCTCAGCCGCTCCCAAATGGCGGCGGGGCGGAGCGGCCGATCCACGGCTCGGCGCTCCCGCGCCAGGCGGGGAGGCGGGAGCGGCCGGGCAGGCGGGCGCAGGGACGGCGTCGAACGCCGAGCGGGCGATGGGCGGGGATAAATGTCTGCCTGGGCGCGGGGCCGCCATTTTCTCTGAGGCGCGGAACGAGCGGCGCCGGGCGGGACCGGGGCGCGGGGGACCCGCCGGGGGCCCGGGACACAGGTACGGGTGGCCGGAGAGTGCCAGGGGCGAGCGGGAGAACCGTTCCCCGTATTTCCTCTCTTTGCAGCGCTCCGTTCCGCGCTGGCGCCGCTCCGGGCTCGGCCCCGGGCGCGCTGACCCGGCCGCCGCCTCGGCCGCTCGGCCCCGGCGGACACTGGGGGAGGAGGAGGAGAACCGGGCGGCTTCGGACCCGCGGAGCTTCGCGGCCGGATCGCCCGGTGCGGGCCAGGGGCATCGGTGCCGAGAGGGCCGGGGCGGGGCGAGGGTGCCCGAGGGTCGGGGGGAGCGCGGCTGGGTCGTGGCCGCCGCTTGTCAGCGCCAGCGCGGAGCCGCGCGGGTGGGCCCACAGCGCCCGGGGGAGCATCCCGCACAGCTGGGGCCGTGCCCTGATCGGTGAGGGTAAACAGCGGGCATCCCGCATAGCTGGGGCCGTGCCCTGATCGGTGAGGGTAAACAGCGGGCATCCCGCACAGCTGGGGCCGTGCCCTGATCGGTGAGGGTAAACAGCGGGCATCCCGCATAGCTGGGGCCGTGCCCTGATCGGTGAGGGTAAACAGCGGGCATCCCGCATAGCTGGGGCCGTGCCCTGTGCAGGGAGGGTGAACAGCGGGCATCCCGCATAATTGGAGTCGTGCCTTGATCAGGGAGGGTGAACAGCGGGCATCCCGCATAATTGGAGTCGTGCCCTGAGCAGAGAGGGTGAACACCGGGCATCCCGCACAGCTGGGGCCGTGCCCTGATCGGTGAGGGTAAACAGCGGGCATCCCGCATAGCTGGGGCCGTGCCCTGATCAGGGAGAGTGAACAGCGGGTATCCCGCATAGCTGGAGCCGTGCCCTGATCAGGGGAGTGCGAGCGGGCGTCCCGCATAGGATGAGCAGTGGGATGAGCATCCCGCAGCCCTGGAGCTGTACCCTGTGCAGGGAGGATGAGCAGTGGGATGAGCATCCCGCAGCCCTGGAGCTGTACCCTGTGCAGGGAGGATGAGCATCCCGCACAGCTGGAGCCGTGCCCTGCCCACAGCCGGGGCTCTGCTGTCCCGCGCTCCCCGGGTCCCCGCTGTGATGCTGTGGCTTTGTCCCTCCTGCGCTTCCAGCGGGGCTGCCTGAGCCTCCTGTTAGTGTCATCCATAGTCAGCTGAACTGACTTTAGGTGTATCAGCATAGCTGAATTCTTTCTGCTCGGGCACTCTTTGCTCTGAATTGCTTGCTTGATCATTTTTTGCCAGTTAAAGTCTGTTAGACATTTGCAGACAGGAGTAAGATTGCTCTGAGTCCTTGTCAGCCCTGCCTGTAGCAGTGGTGCTCTGCAGGAGCAGCTCCAGCCCTGTCCTGTTTCTGCCTCTCTTTATCTCCAGCCTGACTACACACACCAGTAACCTGCCCGTCCCACTGCTGTCATCTTGCCTGTGACAGACCAAATGGCTTGTGCAGAATTGCTTTCCTTCTTAGCCTTGGAGTGACATCCAGAAATGCAGGGACTGTAGCTGGGCCAGTGAGACTGCAGAACCAGTTGCAGTGGGATTGCTGCAGCACAGTTTGTGTTGCAGCTGCAGGCTGTAGGTGTGCAGAACGAGAAGGATCTGCAGTGGTGTAAAACTCAGAGTGTTTCCAAAACTGAAGGCAGCTTAAAATATCTGAAGATGATTTTTATTTTAATGCTTCAGAAAAACTCAGCTGCAGCATTTGCCTGAAGGATCACTGCATTGTGCCAAACTGGAATGGGCATGCTTATTCTTCAGAATGTGTCTGCAGTGTTGGTGCAGAAGGAGAGACTGAGTTGATGAATGTGAGAGTTAATTCCAGGCAATTCTCTTAAATCTCTTCTGGGGACACCCACTCAGAATGGAAGTGGCTTTAGTTTGGTTTGTCTTAATGAGAATTTTCTGCAGGCAAACCCTGAGGCTGCAGTTAATCATGAAAGATGTAGGGATCTCTGTGTGCGCTCATGAAATGAATATGGTGACTGATTAATGTAGTAAGCAATTTAATCTTAGATTATTAAATCAGAAGTGAAGTAGCATCGTTGGGTTGGGGCAGTGATGCTTTCAGAGTCCTGGAATATATTTTTCATACGGTTTGTTGCTATTCTTAATATTTTCAGGACCGGACAACTTATTGTGCAACATTGCTCATTAACCTGCTTTGAAGGAAAAGCTGAAAATGGCAGGAAAAAAAACCTAATTTTTTTTTCCAAAGAAAATCTAAACCTTATTTTTTTTCAGTTTAATTCCTTTTCCATTTTTTTATTCTTAACCAACATTGCATTCTGTTCAAATTACGTATGAAGTCACTGCTGTCTCAGGGCTGAACTTACTATATCTTATTAAAAGAGCTCATTTTCTAAACCACAAACATGACCCACGGAAATCATTGGTCAGCATTTCTTGGTACGCTACATCAGCAGTAATTTCTTCTGGGACATCTCCTCCCCTCCTCCCTCCAGATTATTTATGTGGCTCTTTGTGCTGTTGGAAAACCAGGAGTTGAGAAGAGAAGCATGTTTTCCTTGTTGGAAAACATTAAATTCAGAGCTGTTGGCTTCCAAGCTCCTGTAGGAGATAGGAACCAAGAGTTGTTAGGTGGAATTATTTTATATTAAGGAGCCCTCAGTCAAGATTCAGTGCAGGAGTTGTACTGATGTTGTGGATTCAGGACGTTTAAATGGTTTTTATTTTGCTAATTAAGTTCGTAGAGCAAATGAACTTGGGCAGTTGAGCGCAGGTTGGTGTTTGGGTCTCTGCACACAGCCTGTCCTTTCCCGTGCTGCCAGAGGGGTTCCCTTTGCCACACCTTTGTCACACCTGCAGCTCCCCTCTGCTGCTGCTGTCCTGCCACAGCCCCGAGGTTCTGCTCCTCCCCTTCCCGTGCAGTCTCGGCTCTCCTGCTGCCTCCCGGAGGGATGGACGGACAGACAGACAGACGGGATTGCCGTGGCTTTGGGCTCCTCCGGGGGATGTGCTCCTGCTGGGATGTCCTGGCTGATGGAGAGCAGGGAATTCCCCCACGCCTTGGCTTCCTATTTCTGTATCCTGTGGGAATGTCCTGCTCTTTGTGCCTCTGCCGAACTTTAAAAATGACAAATACCCAGGAGTTGCTGGAGGAGAGGCGGGACAGTTGGTGCCACCAGTTGCCCAGGGCACCAGGATAATGGGATTTGTGCAGCTGCATTTCCAAAACTTTCATGGCAGTTCAGGAAACAAATGAATGTTTGGCCACTGTGTGCAAGTGAGTGGTTGAACAGGATGATTGTGCTGTCAGAAGTAAGTTCCTGGACCATCTTCTAAATTAGAAACACAGAAATCTAAAGAGAGTGCAATGAAAAATAGTATTTAGAGTTCTGTTTATAATAAAACCATTAAATTGCATAAGTTAAAGTGATCTTGATTTGGGGAAGCAACAAAAGTCATCAAAATAAGAGGAAAGCTTGTGATTTACTAAGCACTGTGATTAAAGCATGATTTCAGCGTTCCACATAAATTTGTAAACAGACATGTTTACATCTACATTGTGCCGATTTTGATCGATTTTGTGTAACTCCTTATGCAAAACCTGCTGGTATTTTCTAGTATGAAGTGTATCCACTGTGTATTGAATAAGATTGTGGAAACATTTGGTCAGCTTAACAAGTTAATTGAAAGAGGAGTTGATGTAACAGTAGGGACTTGGCTAAAAATTCTAAATTTATGAAATTAACAAGGCATTTTAGCAAGGAGCATGCATTAGCTCATGGCTTTTGATACAGGATGAAGCAGATACAATTTATTCTGTATGGGTAACCCATGTTTAGTGATGTTCTTATTTTTTCTGAAGAGAAAGTCTCTTTTGGCCCAAGTTCTGTGAAGAATTCTCCGAGCTCTGCTGGCTCTTGCTGTGTGTGCTGTTTTTTTGTAAACAACGCTTTTGCTTTGAAAAGCAGCTGGTGCACGTTTATTCCTTTAGTGACTTGAATATTGTGTTTGTACTATAAATGTCATCTGTTTTACACAAAGTTGATTTTATTGCAGCACTGTGTACTGACCTTTTACGGTTTAATAGAATATGGTCATTTGTGTACTGAAATGCTGCAGTGCACACAGCAGATGAGGATAAATAAAGTGCTGGTCTGGAGTCATTTGTAAATGAAAAAAGCATTTTCAGAGCTAGGAATTAGAACTGATCATTAATAAATAGCATGTTTATAAGTATCCTATTGTCAGACTTTGAAGTGATGTAGTCCATGTGGTTGAAATGAGAGATTTTAACAGCAGAACTCCGGATTTGTATGGCACAAAGCTGCGGGCTTTGTGTGCAGGTGTGCCAGCTCTGCCATTTCTCTGTGCCGCTCCTGGAGCAGAGCGGCAGCACCGTGAAATCAGAGCCGCTCACTTGGGGCAGAATCGCCGTGCAGATGCCCAGTGCAGGTGGTGAGCCTGACACGGCGCTTGTCTCTGGAGCTGTGCAGGTGGGACCTTGCGTCCCGCTCCGCCCTCTGAGCCTCTCCCCGTGTGTTGAGCCTCTCCCCGTGTGTTGTGCCTCTGGCTCGCTCACGGCTGCTGCAGCTTTCCCTCCCGGCTTCAGCTGGCTCGGTACCTGCCGTGCCTCTGCCCCCGCACTTGTGCGGAGCAGCTGCCGCAGGGGTCACTGCCCGAGCCTGGGATCGCTGAGCCACGGGGTATTTTTAGTTCAGAGACGGGGAGCTTGCTTCCCTCGCTCGCAGCTGGGTGTGCCGTGGGGTTAACTGCATTCATTAAAGCTGCCTCCGAGGTTCAGGCGCTAAGAAATGGCTCTGGGCCCCCGTTAGAGCTTTCTGTTACATAAATGTCACCGTAGAACGAGCTGGAGTTCTGAAAGTGGGGATTTTTGGAACGCCGAGCTGACAGGTTTCCAAGAGGGAGGTGCAGGATTGTGGGGAACTAGAAGAAAGATGTCTCTAACGCTTCTGTAGGGGAAAACATTTAAGGTATTATATTGAAATATTTTAACACATGGCCAGTTTTCCTTTTTCTCTAACGTATTTTAGTCTGCTTCCAGTGTATGTCCCTGCCGGCTCTACCAGTAATTTGTGCTGGCTTTTGCATATTCCTTTTTCTTGTTCTCAGCCATTTAAGGGTGTTTGCTTGACGGCTGGTCATACTTTCAGTATTTTATAGTGGTTTTTCAGTCTATTAGCACACCACAAAAGGCACTGCTCTCTTTACTCACTTGCTAACTGCGGCAGAGATGAATAAATTATCATTCTTTTTTCTTTATTCAGATTTTCTTTGTGTGTAAGAAACGTGAGATTTTGCATAAGAGTTTCTGGTGAAACTGAATGAGTGTGGTAGGGCAGGTGAAGATGTGTGTTCTCCCTTTTGTTTGGATGGAATTATTGCAGAAATGCAACACAGAGGGAGAATCCTGCAAAGCAGAGCAGCTGTGGGGAGGACCATTAGACTGGAAGTGTTCCTGGGAAGAAAAAATACTGCTTAATCATACTTTAATTTTGTTTTTTAATTCCTAATTTATTGCTCCCCAAAAAATGCTATTTATATTGTTTCCAAATCATTACCATAGAAAGTATACTATTAAAAGTTTCTTGTAAAAGAGAAAGTAAAGTGGATTTTAATTCCGCTTAATGTGGAGGTAAGAGTGCCTGTAATTGCCTCTGCAGTTTTCACTTGGAAAGGTGTATTTTGATACATGGGAACTTGGGTTGTTTAAACTTTACTTCAGAAACTTTGTTCTAAAGTTTCTCTGAAAGTTGCTGGTATTTATGGCACAGGATGTGACTCCACCTTCACAGGCAAGAAGATTTCTTTCAATTCCTGAAGTTCAGAACTTACCTGGTAATTGTTAGTTCCCAGGCTGCCGTTGGGTTAATATTTTCCGAATTTTGATAATTTCTGATAGCAATTGAATTCCTTCAGATCCAGTCTATTGCATCAGCCCATTAAAATATTTTTCAGTTGTAGTGTATTTGTGTTGTAACTTGATGTGTTTGGGTTTTTTTTTTTGGTGAATCTTGCACTATAAAATTCATGCATTAAAAGTATGGCAGAAGTGTCCAAATTCTCTTTAGTCTTGAATTTGCAAGAGGCTGATGCTTAGTTTTTAGAACAAGCACACAGTGCTGGGGCCACTGTGTGCAAACAACAAACATCTCTGATTATTCCAGGGCTTGCAGGTTTAAGGAGAAGTAAATTTGTTGGTGATCAGCCAATTTTTCTTCAATTGAGGCAGAAAAGTAGAGGAGCACCTGTGCCAGCTCAGTGAGCTCCTGCTTTTCCCAGGCTTTCCTCTCCCTGTGCCTCCAATAGCTTTGGGAGGCTGTCTCCAATCAATCCTGATGTGGAGGAGGAGCAGGCAGGAACCTGTTTGTGGTGCTGAGATGGGAGGGTGCAGCTTTCCCTGGTGCCTAATTAGAAAGCTAAGCACTTTTGGTCACCTGCAAGCCAAGCTGCTGGCTATGGAGCAGAGTCTGTGCTGGTAAAACAGCATTTCTGCCTTTGTGTGATCACTGGGCTCACAGCTGCAATGCTCAGCTTGGGGTGCTTGTTATCTTTGTGTGGAAACGTGGCAAAAACCCACGGAGAGTTCAGTGCTGGGGAGGGGTTGTTCCAGGCTGCTTGGCCTGCAGAAATGGGATAAAAGGAGTTCTGGAGGGGGTGGGTCATGTGGCTGCCAGAGAATGGAGTAAATTAAGGAGCTTCCAGTGTGCTGCAGCCAAAAGGAGCAACAGAGTGTGCAAGGCTCTAATTTTATGCTGACATTTGACAAGAAATCCACTGAATTCTGAGTGACATCATCCCTGTGTGCTGGATGCTTTGGAGCAGGTAGAAAGCTGACACAGGCAGTAGCAGTGCTGCAGCAGAGCCTTGGGCTCCCAGTGATGCAGGGGATTGATTTCAGCTCAGAAACAGGGCAGAGCTTACTCTTGGATTTCTCCAGCCTTTTAAGTTGCCTGTGTAACTCGCTCACTGGCAGTGGTGAGGTTATAAAAAGAGAGCCAGCTGATGTTGCAATGTAAGCACTGCCCCTGTAGTGGAAAGACTGTCCTTTGGCATGCTCCCTGCTGCTATTTTTACCTATTCCAGTAAGATCTGCCCTTGTGATGTTGAATTACAGGACAGTACCTGGAATAATTTTCTGTTACAAAGTGCTGTATGTGCTGCAGAAAATGTTCAATAAAATTGGGCAGATTGACTCTAAAACTGTCTTACAGTGAAAAATATTTTTTCTTGTGTCAGCACAAATAATAGTGTAGCTGTGACTACAAGAGATTCTTTCAGGGTTTGTTTTTTTTTTTTTGCATATTTTATGTCTCGTAAAGTTTTTCCTTAAATCTTGGGTTTCTTTGTATATTGATTATTTTGTCTTTCTCAATTTCTCATGTGGAGACTGAATAGGCAGTGTGAGTTTTAAAGCTGGGGATTAACAGTGTAGCCCAGGAATCAGTGGAGTATGAGGTTTTTGTCTGAATTTCTAAAAGGCCAGGCTGATGTTGACTAAATTTTATTTTGCATTCCTGCACACTCTAGGAAATTAATATTTTTTCTGGGAGTAAATTAACAGCACTTCCAGTGACAAAATGCTATATCTATCCAAATACTTGTGGTGGAAACAGGAGCAGGCAGCAAGAATGCCCTGACAGTGAGACAGGGAGGTTCAGTGGCACAGGTATCAAGTGGAGATGTGTGGCTGCTGAAATGTCTGACATTTATGATTACCTTACCTCAAATACAAGTGTATTTTCTAAAACCATCAATCATAGTTCAGAAGTGATTGACAACACTGAAACCCAAACCTCAAGCTTTTGTGCTGGCTCTTTGTGCATATAGGAGTAGGTTTGGGGCAGAATCTTTCCAAGTCAGTGGTTTGACACTGAAGGTGTGATGAGTGATGAATTTGTGTGCTGGCCTTGCTCCTTCTCCTGCTCCTCAGAGCAGCTCAGGTGGAAATCCTGCAGGCAGGAAACTTTCTCCAGGACACAGGGATTGTCTCCTCCCTCTGCTCTGCCATTGAACAATTCTAGTCAGGTTTCATTGACTCTCACATCTGCAGTAAAACTGGGCTTTTTGGCAGCTCTTATTCCTTAAACCCTCGTGTTTGCCAGTTCTGCTAGCAGATGTTCTTACTGATTTTTTTTGTCATGTGTCTCTTTATCTGTCATGAAAAACAAGTAATTTTTCATGTCTTATAACTATTGCTGAGGTTGCAGATAGAAATACTGCACCTGCTTCTTCAGCCCATCACATTGCTTTATGCTGTGCTGTCTCAATTTATGCATGAGATTTCTTTTTCTTCTTGCTGATTATACTGCAAAAATGCTTTGGGTTTTCATTCTGTAAATGAAATTTCCCCATTAGTTTTCTCTCCTTTTTTCCATGTAACATTATCCATTTTAGTGACTCATTGCCATCTCTTGTATTTGGTTGTAGCTACAGATCTCACCTTTTCCTGTGGTGTGAGAAAACCTGAATTCCTTCCTTCTCCCCAGTCTCCCTGCTTATCTTTTTCCATGATGGAAGGCATATTTACAGTATTTTACGTGCCACATTCCTTAATGTTTGTTGGAGACAGGTGTGCTAGGTGTAAGCAGGGTACATTCACAGTTCAGACTGTCAATAGATTTTACTTTTAAAATGACTGAAAATGGCTCCAGATGGAGGTCCCAAAGCATTCATCTGGTTTCTTGTTATTCTTTGAGAGTGTGCTGTTTTGGTAAAATCATTGCAGCTTCTTATTTATCCATTTTAATTTTCTCCCATCTGCTCTGTCCAGAAGAGAGGATACCTCTAACCAGAAGTGAGCTGGCAATATCTCTTCATTTTTTTCTTGCATTTTTTAGAAAGACATGAGGAGTCTGTGACTTCTTGGTCTGGAGAAGAGAAAGCTTTGTGGGGGATGATGCCATCAAGATTTCTTCAGCTTCCCTAGGAATTCTCCCTCTTACAGTTGGTGCTTTTATGCAAGATACAGAGAGCCTTCAGAGGCTTGGCTGCTTATTACTGTTTGTTTGTTTTGTCTCCGAGATTTGTCAACATTTGTGAGTCAGCAAGGTGTTTGTCTGAGTGAGGAACCGACTTGTGAGAAGGGACTATTCAGCTCCTGTTTAATTTTTACTTCAGTGAGATTTTAGCTGTAAAAGATTATTTTGTGATGTTCTGGAGTAAGAATGAAATGCTTCTGAGCTGGGTAACATTTGGTGGTTGTGCACTCTGTGTCCTTACACTGAAATGCTGCATGAAACAATGAAAGGCTGGAAGATCCTGAAAACTCTGAAGGTAGAAGGATGATAATTTATCACTGATGTATTTTTTTGTTGTTGTTTATTTGATATGTAGTGCATGTATATGTTTGTCTATTAAAATGTAAATATCTTCTGGTTTTTTGTCTTCCACAGATGATGTGCTTCATCCTTTTGTCATAGGACTTCATTTGCTGAAAGGAGAACTAAAGGTATAAATAACTTTCTCTTGTTGTCTTTCCGTTCCTCCTTCTCCTGCCCCTTTCTTTCTTTGGAGATTCCTGGACCTTCCCTTCAGGGGGGAAACTCAGCTCAGCCCCTCTGTGCTTGTATTCTTGCACTGCTGCTAAAATCCACTTTTTGGTTTTTTTTTTTTTTTGAAAAATGCCACAAAATCAATCTGGAACTACAGTTGTTAGAGGATTTGCTTTATCAGAAGTGTGTATTTAACTTAAGCTCTTACTTGAGTCAGTCTCCCTGGATATTTACTTTGCAGGGGAAAAGCCCTTCCTCAGTTTAGAACTTCAGCTCTTGATATTTGCCTGTCTTCTCCAAACAGCATTTGCCTTTCCACACAACTGCAGGTCTGTTGGGAATAATCCAGACCTAATGTAAATCTGTCTGTGACATTATCTTCAAACTCTATCTCTGAAACAAAAAGGCTGCTATGGCACTTTGTTAAGTAAATAAAAACCCACCCAAACCAGAACTGTAATTTCATGGGTGTATTTAATAACATAATGTTAAAATGGAGAATAATTTCTTTTGGAGGCTCTCAGGACAGTAGATGTTTGACATAGTCTTAAGGATTTTTTGTTGTTTAGATCTTATTTTTAAGTTCATTCCATTTTTATCTGCCATTTTATTCAGGTTTCTTGGCAAATACAGGTGCATGCAAACCATGAAAATGAAGTTGTTACAGCTGTCCAGGAAGGCTGTATCCAGCTATTCCCAGGTGCCTCTTGTTATAAAATACAAGGGAGAGCCCTTTGTTCATCTCCTGCAGAGGATCTCTCAAGGCCGTGGGCGCTGTGTCCCTGTGCCCTGCCCTGTGCCCGTATGGGCGATGTTTCCAAGCTCTTGGAATCACAGGATTGACCTCCACGTGGCACTGCAGGCCTGGCACAGAGCCCACATTTCATCACAGCATTTACTGGCTGCAAGCTGCCCTGGGTGAGAGCAGGGAGCTCCTGGGCAGGCTGGGCCAGTGCAGATCATTCAGCATTGCCTGGTGCTGTGCAGTGCTGATTAACAGCACCTCGCAGGCTCTCTGTGCACTGAGATGTGAGCACAGCTCCCAGCAGCTTCTTTAATGATTCTCAGGCTGTTCCTTCTCTCCAGGCTCTCAGTCTGGGGTGTTCTCAGTGCTGCTGCCCTCAGTGCTGCTGCATTTCCTACATGTGGCTGAGGGAGGACAGAGCCAGGCATTCTTTGTGCCGAGGTTCTCAGTCACTTTTTTGTTTAATCCTTGAGAACTCGTGTGGGAAGGGCATTTGGTGGATTGCTGACATTTGAGTAACTTTTTTCATCCTTGCTGTAAAGTGGATGAGTTCCAGGAGACTGCAAACACAGTTTGGGGCTTTCAGACTGGGAACAATTGGCATGAGCAAGTGCAGAATGCAAATAGGCACATGGCTGGGAAGGTATGTGCACTTGATTGAAAGATTTGGGGGAGAAAAAAGGCTTGTCCAGTGTTCTGACCATGTAAAGAAAGACAAAACACTTGTAGTCCCACTTCTGTCTGCAGTGCAAGGCCCACGTTAAAGAGATCTCTCTAAATCTCCCTTTGGAGGAGCCTCCTGACAGAATTTAACATTATGGCACAGAAACAAGAAGTCTGAGTGACAGGACTGTCAAATAATGTGATCCTGATACAATCACCTATAAAAAGCAGTCTTCAGTGCTTTTTGTTTCTAGTGATGAATCTGAGTTTACTGAATTAAAAAAGGAGCGTGACTTAAATATCACTGCAGCTTTAAGAGTCTTCATCATGTTAAGAGCAGATTAGGTAAAAGATTATGGAATATTGTACTAGAAAGAAAAGTGGAAATTTTATTCAATGACAAAGTTCTGGTGCTTTGTAAGGAAAACTTGTACAAAATCTATGAGCACTTTGCTTGCTTGTTCCTTTCCTGCTGTTTCAATAGCAATTCCATAAACTTGTTTGTGAATTTATATGCACTCTGCAGCTGTACTTAAATCCAGTTTAGAAACACTGACTGATGAGAAACACCTGCTGCATTTTACTTTTTACCTGAGATTGGTTTTTTGCTTTGAGGAAGGCAAAGCTTTGGGTTCTGTATCCCTCTTTTAGATGCTGGCTGTTCAGTGCTCCTGTTTCCTGTAGGAATTGTGGTTTTGTAGGAACAATCAGAGCTCCACATTTGAATTTCTTAGAAATATCATGAGGAAAAAACATGGGTGACTGACATGGGAATGCTCTGTGTGGAAAGGACAAACTAAACAGATCTTCCTGGGATCTGCCTGGGAAAAGTTGCCCTGAGCTGTTGCAGGCACAGGGTGGCCAAAGGTGCAGATTGTTTTGGTGACAAATTCCCTAAGCAGAGCCCAAAGTACAGCCTGCTGCAGCCAGGGAGTCTGACTTGGGTTGTGCTTACTAGCCAGAGTTTTTATCTGACAGCAGCTTTTAAATACAAAAAGATACTAATCTTGAATGAATAATAAATGAGTAAGTCTAAAATGAATAAGTCTGAAAGCAGACTGAGAGTTGTGTTGCCTCTGTGCTCCTTACTGTAGGGCCCACTTGTTGGAAAACCAATGTTATTTTTTACCTGAAGTAGTGACTAAAACCAGAATACTTCTGATAAATAAAGAAAAAAGATACTTCCAAGATCAGAACAGCAGAGGCAGAAATTGTATGTGTTTCTGTTGGTTTTTGTTCTGTTTGGCTTTTTCCCCTGACCACTGACATTTCCTTCTGTTAATTTTTAATTTTTGTCAGTTGTCTAAGGGAGGAATTTGTTTTTTGGCATTGATCTCTCAAAATGAAGGACACATGAAGGAAAAGCCCCAACCTTGTAGATGTAAGGGGGATTCTGCCTGGGTTGTTACACTGATCCCAACTCGTGCCCTGCATTCATATTTCCATAGATCACAGCTTTATTTGTTAATATAGGAATGGGTCCATATTTATCCTCTACTGCTCTGAAAAGCTGCTTTTAAAAAATGTTGCTATAGATCACAACAAGGATTTGTTTGGTTTGAATTTCTGGTTTTCCCCCCAGATAATTGGTTATCCAAGCAATCTTAGATCAGTTAATTACTGCATGGGAGAAGAAAAGGCCACAGTTAAATGGATCATTGATCTTTTTGTGTCAGAGATGAAAACTTTTTGCTTCTAAGCAGCTTTTTGAGCTTCTATTTACTGTCAAAAGTGTTCAGTTTGAAATAGATACTGGACTTTGTTCTGTGCTGTTCTGTGTTTGCAGGTGTCTTCCATGAAACGCGAAATTCCATGAATTTGTGGGGATAAAAATGGCAGTGCCTGTGTGCTGGCAGGGAAAACTGTTTTGACTTGTTTTTAAAAATTTTGGGTGCTTGTTCCAGAAAAAAGCAAGGACAAAGTACCTAAACTTTGGAGTGAGAGTTCAGCTTTGTAACATGTGAATTTTCAGCCTAACTCAGTGCCAGTTTTGGCATTTCTTAGGGAGGGAGAGTGAAACTTTTAACAGTTCAGACCAGCAATTTATCCTGCTGATGGGGAAAGTCAGAGTAGCTTCCAATACCTTTTGAACTGGAATGAATGACATGAATGTATTGATTGTGTATGAGTGACTGATCTCCAGGAATTTGTTCCTGTCAGATGTGCACATTCCAGAGCTGTTCCCTGCTTTTGCTTTAATGCTTGTTCGTGTGATTCATTGGCAGAATCTGTAATGTGTGCAAAAAGCACTAATGAAAAGTGCAGTCTTGGTCACAGTGTGCAGCACTCCTGGGGGACTTGCAGCAGTAAATGACATTTTTCTGCTTAGGCTGAACATATAATATGAAACCAATCAGTATCAGTTTCCCAGCAGTCCTGGATCTGCAAGGGGACTGACGTGCTTTAATATCTTAAAATATTCTTTGAATGCTGCTGTTGCAGCTTGTCAGTTGGAGAAAGGCTGTTTGAAGTCATTTTCATGAAAGTGATGAGCTACAGGAAGAAAAGATTTAAAGAAAATTTTTAGAAATAAACATGAAAACATCCAGCTGGCAGTGAATTATTTGAGCATGGGATAAACGTAAATCCAGTATCTGGTAATGATTATGTTTCAGAAATATGCTTGTAATTAATTTAAAGAGAGAAAAGCAGTTTTTTTTCTGGAAGAGACAAACCTGAGAAGAATATAGTTATGAAGGCATCATTGTGAAATCTTTCCTTCTTTATTTTAAATTAAATTTCTCTTAAGAACAGAGTTTCAAACATCTTTTCACTGGAGTGAATTGCTGTGGAGTTGGGGGAGCTGAATGTAGTGAGTAAAAATACCTTTAATGGATTACTGCTTGGAGTAAAATACCCAAAGGGGATAAATCTGCCAGGGCCCAGGTTCCAGGCCCTGCAGGGTGAATTACCTGTTCAGGTGGACTCACACCTGTGGCCTGAGGTGCTTTGTTCTGCTCTTGTGCCCATTCAGGGTTAAATGTCACTTCTGTCAGCCCCAAGCTGCTCACTTGGTGCCATGTGAATTCCTTTCTCTCCTGCCTGTGCATGCAGTGAGCTGCTGCAGTTCCAAGGGGATGGTTTTGTGTAGATAGATTGAAATTTCTTTGCACTGGAGGGCAGCAGAAAGGTGTAAGTCATTCAGAATCACCTCCTAAGCAGCAGCTTTCCTGACTGACTGTTCTTCCATGAGAATAATCTGGAGATGTGAACCTGGCTGCCCGTGCTCTGCCAGAATTGGAGCGTTCTCAGCCAGACTGTTCATGGCCTGGCTCAAGAGGTGTTTGTGGGGCCCTGGAACCTCTGGCAGCCTCAGAGGGCTGGCTCTGAATAGCTGCAAGAGTCAGCAGCAGGACAGTTTGGGTTTCTTCAACGAGCTCCACCTTTCCAGCTGCCAGCCCTTGTACAGTGGATGCCAGAGCAGGTTTAGCAACTTTCCAGCAGGGATTCCCTGTCTCTCTCCAGGAGACTGTGAAGATCTGTTAAACTTCCCTTTCTTCTCCCCTGCCCCTCCACCCTCGGGCCTCTTGGCAGGTTTTTGCCAGCTCCAGGCCAGGTCTGACCTCTGTTCTCATCTTTTCCCTTGGGTGCTGGCCCCTCCCTGAGTGCCCCAGCAGCACCCTGAGGTTGGGGAGGAGGAGAGCTGAGGGTGGTGTGTGTGGTGCATCCATTTCCTAGGGAAAGAACTCAACACCTGTGAGCAAAGCCAGCCTGGCAGGGACTGAATCCTCAGCCAAAAGAGATGGCAAATCCCCACTGATGGCAAGGGAGAGCAGGGCACTGCTGGGAGGGAGGGCTGTGCCAGACATGGCCAGTTCTGACACTGTCCAGCACTTCCTGAGGCAAAGATCCTGGGAGAGAAGGCTGCAAATGCCTAATTAAAGATAGAACTGACATTTGGATCTACAGAGGCTGAGAGCAGTTGCTGTCTGGGTTTTCCTGTGTGTGCAACAACCTTAAAATACATTGCTGTGATCTTCCCTGGTAGGCTGGGCCTCAGAGCACAGCGTTTGGGGGAGAGAATACCCTGAGAGCAGGGAAGTCACTTTTGGGGTATTTTTATCTTTTGTGAAAATGCAAGTTTGAATTCTTTGTCATTTCCTGCTTTCTCTGGAAGTTTTCAGGAAATGTTGGCAGCATATCAAAATATTAAATATAAATGTAACATTGGGGTGCTGTCATCTTCTGTCAGCAGGGACAAGGAGGTTTTGATGGCAGTCCTGCTATTCCTTAGCTCAGCTCAGCAGAAAATCAAGTTGAGAGTTGAAAAATCAAGCTCTTTTTGTTTAGTTTCATCTGTTACCTGGAAGGGTGAAACAAAGGAGTTTCCCACAGGGGATGAGTTAAGAGAAGCTCTCTGGGTTTCATCTTTCCCTTCTTATCTAAGAGTTTATCTCAGTTTTTATTGCTGCCATCTCAGTAGTTACTCTTTCAGCTGCCATGTGCATTATGTGGGTGTTGTAACTGAACATAACTTGTTTTTCACCTTTCTGGTGCCTAGGAATTGTGAGATGTTGTAGATGCTTATGTGTGGTGAACTTGGTTGTATTCCTCAGTTTTATCTCTCATTTTTCAGAATGTCTCAGTGTCTTCCTATTCCTTATTCCCTTTTTACATCAAATATAAAACTCTTGTCATTTATGTACCACGGATTTAAAAATAAAAAATATCCCAGTATCTCAATCCTGTTAGATGATTGGGCATGGAGTTGAATTTTTGGACAGCTGGACCTGCAGAGCTGCTGGATTGAGGAGTGGCAGGGATTTTGGCAGGAGGGAAGGTGGGTGAGGCAGTGTGTGCCCTGTCAGTGAAGGAGATATTCAGGAACTGGTTGAAAGTTCCCTTTGAGACTGAGGTTCTGCTGCTCTGGGCTTTGCATGTGGTGGTAATGACTTCACCTAAACCAAACCTTTCTCTGGAACTTTGTTGTTACATTTCCTTTCTGGCTGCTGGTCAGACCTGGCTTGAGGTCTGGACCAAAGGTGCTTGCAAATCTGCTGTGGCTTTTCAGAGCTGTGCTGTGAAGGAAAACACTCTGAAATTCAGCTTATTCTTCTGGGCACCCCAGAATGGACACTTAGTGTTAGTGGAGATCTTTTTTTATCCGAGAATTCCATTGTTTTAAATCTTCAGCTGAAACAAACACTGTTGGCTTTTCTCTGACATAAACATGAGGAAATGTGTTGGAGGGTTCAAATAATTTGCAACAAAGGAGGTGCAGGACCACACATGAACTGAGACTTGAGCAGCTGCTGAAAGGTGTTCAGTCAGTGTTGGGTGTTCTGAATTAAGTTGTTTGATTTCTGTACAGACTTTGGTTTTGCCTAATTTTGAATAAGATGTTTGAGTATGATTTGGAGTTCAAGGTGCATTGCAGTTGGGATAGCTGGGGAAGAAATCCAGTGATGCCTTTATCTGTGTCCCTGCATGTACAGAAATGTGTGCTGGTTTGGAAGTGTGCAGGGGAGGGTGTTGGTGTCCTTGCAGTGGAAGATGTTTTGTAAAGTCATAAAATGGTTTGGGTTGAAAGGGACCTCAAAGCCCATCCAGTGCCACCCCTGCCATGGCAGGGACACCTCCCACTGTGCCAGGATACTCTGAGCCCTGTCCAGCCTGGCCTTGGGCACTGCCAGGGATCCAGGGGCAGCCACAGCTGCTCTGGGCACCCTGTGCCAGGGCCTGCCCACCCTCCCAGGGAACAGTTTCTTCCCAATATTCCATCTAAACCTACTCCCTGTCAGTTTGAAGACGTTCCTTGTATCCTGTTAATTGTAAATAATCCCTCTCCATTTTTTTTTTGGCTCTCTTCAGGTACTGGAGGGTTTCAGCTGGGTCACCCTGGAGCCTTTTCTTTCCCAGGCTGAACAATCCCAGTTGTCCCAGCTTTATTTATGCTGAAATACAACTGAGCATAGTGGGCATGAGGGTTGAGAAAGTTTTTTTGCTGTTTCACACTATGTAAATTGTGATAGTATTAAAAAACCTAAATAACCAAAGCCTCAAAATCGGTGATAAAAATAGATTCCTTAATTAATTCTTTTTATTGTAATTCCTGTTGAGTCTCTTTTCTTAATAGTCTGGGCTAGTGCCTGTGTGGCATATCTGGTTTTCAGGACTGCTGTGCTGGCCTCCTACAGAGCTCTTTATTCTTGTCACCAGGGTGGGTCAGGATGGAGCTCAGGGAAAGCTTCTACCCCAGAGGGTGCTGGGCACTGCCAGGGAATGGGCACAGCCCCGAGGCTGCCAGGGCTCCAGGAGCTCCCAGGGGTGCCCAGGGTGGGATTGCTGGGGTGTCTGTGCAGGGCCAGGGGCTGGGCTGGATGATTCTTTGATTCTATATTCTGGCCACCTTTCTGAAAGCCCCTTGGGCACTGACTATGTGGATTACCCTGCTGGTGAAGTGCTGTGTGTCCCTGAGGTGCACTGGGAGGAGTTACACATCTATGCCTGCTCTGCCTGTGTGTACAAAGTGAAATGGTTTCAGGAGCCAGGCTGATTGTGCAGCTGTGGGAGAGCTGTACCCTGCAGTGTAGCTTGATCACCTCACAAGGCAGAGCAGCTCCAGATGCTTCCAGAAAAGGAAGCTTTTTTTTTCCAGAAAAGGTTTGCTGTGGGAGGAGGAGGAGGCAGCCCCCCTCCAGAGGGAAGGACGTGGCCATTTCCCTGACTCTCCCAATGTTCCTTAGGCTGCACCAATGGAGCACATCCAGGGAGCTTGGAAGACCATCAGCAATGGGTTTGGGCTGAAGGATTCTGTCTTTGATGGCCCCAACTGCATCTCCCCCACCCTCGTGCAGCAGTTTGGGTACCAGCGCCGGGCGTCCGACGACGGCAAAATCTCGGACACGTCCAAAACCAGCAACACCATCCGCGTCTTCCTGCCCAACAAGCAGCGCACTGTGGTGAGTGTGTGCTGCCTGCAGCTCTCTGGCACTGCCCTGCTGCCACTGCTGCCACTGGGGGTGGAGCTGCCACCAGAAATGCCCTCCTTCCAAAGGGTCTTACTGGGCTTGAGTGATGGTCAGCAGTTGGTCGGTTTTAGAGGATGTGGTTTATTTTACATGTGCTCTGTATCTGTATTTTGAGAAGCTCTATTGCTCTCCCTGAATGCTGTGAATTTTCTAAAGCACGTGAGCATGTTCCACATGAAAAGTCATTGTTGGCTGACCTAAGCAGTGATGCCTGCATGACACTTCTGTCATTTTCCTAGCTTGAAGTGTAGGAGTTAAAGCCGAAGTGAAACTTGTTGAGGGAACACTTCTGTTCAGTTTCTTGGAGCTGAGTGTACCTAATAATAGTCTTACCCAAAGTTTCCTGAAATCTAAATTAAACCTTTTTCTGTACTTGAGGTAGCTCCATTTGCCTGCATTTCTATTCCTTCTGTAGCCTGCCTACTTTTGTAAAATCCTGTTTCATAGAAACTCAGTCATTGTAAGAAACGGAGGAGTTATAAAATGCCTTCAGAACTTTGCAGGAGTGCACTTTGTGCAGCTTTCCTGGAATTTTGTAAGATGAGAAAATTGTCTTAGACAAGCTTAAAGAAACTGTGCAGCAGTGTGTAAATGTTGTGTTGTTTTCCCTTGCTCCCAGGTGAACGTGAGGAATGGGATGACCCTGCATGACTGTCTGATGAAGGCTCTGAAGGTCAGGGGGCTGCAGCCGGAGTGCTGCGCAGTGTTTCGACTTCTTGCTGAACCGAAGGGGTAAGAGTGAAACTTCCTCCCAGAGAATGTAAAAATCTTGGGTTTGGAATAGCAGCAGAAATGTTTCCTTCCCCTCTGGCTAATTACTTTTAAAAGCAGTTTGCTTGTGAATACTTCGTGTTGCTTTCTTTGCCTTCTTCTAGGGTAACTGTGTCAGCTTCCTGTGTATTGGCAATTTCATTTTTGTTTTAAAGCTAAATATTGAAAATACTTAAAATGGAGGGGTTCCCTCAAGTGCTTGCAGCCCCTTAATGGAGGTTTTGCCATGCTCTAGATAAGTGATGCCTTCCTTCATATTTGAGGTGCATTTCTGTGCTGCTTTGTAGCTGGCAAATTCTGTGTCAGTGATTCTTAGCCCACTTCCCTGAACAGTTCTATGTGCTCAATTTTAAGGCTCTGCATTCCTCTACAGCTCCCCAGTATTTGGATTTCAGTCTCACTTCAGATATTCCTTATTTATTTGTAGGACTGGGGATGCTGCTATTAAATACCAAATGTTAGTTTTACAAGCTGAGGGAGGGAAGGTATCTCATGGAGTTGATGCACTTCACACCTCTTCAGGCTTGGCCTTAAAGCTCCCTGCAGCCTCAGGCATTTGTGGGGTTATATCTCTGAGCAGCTGAGACTGTTCTGGGGTCACAGTCACTGCCCAGCACCTAATAATGGCTTTTGTGTCACTGAGGGTGTCACTCATAATTTCTGTTACATTTATAAGGGTTTTTCTGTGATTCCATTAAAGCTTCTAGGTGCTTTATCAAGTATTTTATAAAAAAAAAAAGTTAAAAATGAGCAGAAAAAGAGGTGACTTTCTTCTGATTTTTTGAGTGAAAGACACTGAGATCTATCCAGCTCACTGTAAGAGGTTAGCCGTGCTTTTTTGGGTATTTGATTTCAATTTACTCGAGAAAACTCAGCAAGCATGATTGTGGATGAGGCCAGACTTCTCCCCAGAGTGATTTTGTTGTCCCCATTTTCTCTTTCAGAAAGAAAGTGCGTTTGGATTGGAACACAGACGCCGCCTCCCTGATTGGAGAGGAGCTGCGAGTGGACTTCCTCGACCACGTCCCACTCACCACACACAATTTTGTAAGCTTTTCCTGCTCTGTATTCTGCTGGGAGTTTCATCAGTTGAGCCACAGATTTGGCCAGAGAAGGTTTTGGACATTAGAAAGCTTTTGGCTTTCTGGTCATAGGGATTTTCAGAAGTTGAGGTTGATTCCTTCACCCCTGTTCCCCACAAATTACATTCCCTAAATATCAATTTGCAGTGAAATGCCAGAATTATATTTATTCCCCTGGTGATTCCCAGGTGTCACAGACTGTCAAAGCTCACATTGTGCATGTTCTTCACAGGTCTGATGAGTGCCATTTTTATTTCACATAAATACTTGTGTCTGTAACTGTTGTGGTAAGGTACCCATGTCTTTAAAGGCTAGAAAAGGCAGAAAATTTGCATTTTCTCTGGGTCATCAGTCAAAAAAGGCTGGATAAGTTCAGCAGCTTTACTGGACTGATAGTCCAATATTTATTATTTGTACTGGATATTCAGGGGTGCTGTTAATTCTGCAGCTCATGACATTATTTTGTGAGCTAATGCTGCCTTGCAATTTGACAGTGTTCTGTGGGGGAATGAAAGGCTTTACTTTATAGTTCCTTCTCAAAAACGGATTATTTATTCCACACAAAACAAAGAGTAGAAGGTGGTTTTGTGCTTTGTGGGCTTTTTAATTTTTAAAAATTTTTAAAAATTCTTTTTTTTACTAAGAGATAATGCCCAACTCTACCAGTTTTACCTTGCATTATTGTCTTCTCCCTAGGAAGGAACTCTGTTCCCATATTTTAGCTCTTGTTTTGTTGTAGAAATACATCATGGTAATCCTAAGTCCTAGAGGATTGTCATTTACATCCATTAGAAAGGTTGGGATTGATTTGCAAAACCTGAAAGTCACTTTACTTCTACATTACATTAAAAAAAACTACAGAAAGTGTCACCTGCAGCTGGTCAGCAGAAAATGCATATTTTTGTCCAGGTCTAGAAGAAGCAAAAATTTGGAGCCCTACTCTCCAGTAGGTTCTGGAGGAAGAAACCCCTTGGTTCATTTTAATATTTTTTCATACTTCAGAAGCTTTTAAACAAAACTAAGAAATGTATTTCTCATGCAAGGGATATTGGTTAGTCATAAACACCAAGAATTTTGACTAATAAAAAAAATGAGGTGGTCCTTCCAGTCTGATCCTCTTTCACCTCTTTGGTGCTAATGAAATAAACAAAAACCCCAGCTCTTGGCTCACACAGCTCTGTCACCTTGCTGAGCAAAAAAATTGCTTTTGTGTTTGACAGAACACTTGTCTTTTTCTTTTTCTTTGTTTGTTCTCTAAATAAACAGTGTTTCTAAACTTTGCAGGTTTCCAACCAAACTGGAAATCCATGCTACAACATTTGAGTGTGGTTTTAAGCTCAGTAGCAACCTGGGGGCTCTGACAGCATTTCAGCATGGTTATTTATTTCTGTCAGGCTCTGAAGATCCAAATCTCAGTTGATGAAGAGTTAATTAGCTGGGATTAATCACTGGCTGTGCTTTCCAGGCTCGGAAGACATTTCTGAAGCTTGCCTTCTGTGACATCTGCCAGAAGTTCCTGCTCAATGGCTTCCGCTGTCAGACGTGTGGCTACAAATTCCACGAGCACTGCAGCACCAAGGTGCCAACCATGTGTGTGGACTGGAGCAACATCAGGCAGCTCTTGTAAGGACTGCTCCTTTCTAATGGCAGCAGCAAGTCTGGCTGACACTTGGTTTTGTGGCTCTGATCACAGAGATCCTTTTGGGCTGTTGGGAAGGCAGTCCTTGTGATCAGGGTGCAGAATTGTGGATTGAGCTCATGAAACAGCCAGCAATGAGTGTCTGTTCCCAGGGGAAAAGGCCGTGCACGTCAACTGCAGTTTGTTCTTGCTCTGGATTTGAATATTCTGGGACAAGCAAACAAACACCTTGAATGACCAGGCAGTTGCTCCAATGCCTTCTGTTTGAGCAGGGGCGCAGCAATTCCTCTCACACAACACATGTTAGGAATGAACCAGGCCATGATTGTTGGATTTTTGGAAACTTTAGTGTTCACCTGTTCTGCACCTCAGCTTCTGACACTGGTGAAAGTGGTGAATGGTGAGGAAACAGATGGAGGCTAATACTTTCCTAATACCAGTTACAAAAAGTTGAAAATTATTATGTTAGAAGTCCTTTTATGCAAAAGTGTTAAAGTCTGTAATTGTTTTTATGTGTCTTAGTGGTTGCAGTTTTTTTCTAACTAAACTTGGTCACGTGGTTCTGCATTTTCTCATAGTAGGAGTGCAGGATGACTTGTGCCACTTGGTGCTACCTGGCTTTAATAGAACTTAATTGTGTCAAGTACCCTTTCAGGAAAATCTGAAGTCTGATATAAAAGGGTTTTGTCTCTCAAGTTTGGAAAGAACACATGGAACTTTTCTTTGGGAGTCTGAAGGCAGAGATTTTAGTGGTACTCAGAGAAAAAACACGATGTAAAGACAGGAATGTGTTCATGAAATTAATCATGCTGCAAAGAAACAGCCCTTTAAAATTTCATCTTTCAAGAGCATTGTACAGGAGGTAGTGTAGCAGTTGAAGTTGTAATTGTTTTTGTTGATATTTCAGATTGTTCCCAAATTCAAATATCAGTGACAGTGGTGTCCCTGCACTACCTCCCTTGACAATGAGACGGATGCGGGAGTCTGTCTCCCGGATACCTGTTAGGTAAGCTTGTATTTCCTGTCATTTCTCTTCTGGGAAATACACTTCTCTCAAAACAATCCATCCAAAGCAACCAGAGACCCCCAGCTCCTCCAAAGCAGAGCAATCTGATGCAAGGTTGGGATGAATGTGCAAGGCAGCAACACCACTTCATCACAGACAACTCTTTCTTGTTCTTAGATCTACCAAAGCATTGATTTCAGATTGCATAGTTTCAATTTTTAGCCTTAAAATGTTAAGGTAGAGTATTAAAGGCTTTTTGGAGACCTTTGTTTTCCTGCCTAAGAAAATCCAAGGCTCCCTTTTGGTATTTTTGTGAATTAATTTTATCAGGTAGTGTGCATCGAGGGTTTGTGTCTATGACTCACATCCATAACTAAAATAATGCTCTGATATTATGGTGACAGATAGGAATTTAAGGAGAGAACAGTGGGAACTGAAAATATGCTCCTCTTAAAGAAAATTCTGTTACCTAAAGAGAACATTGCTGTAGTTTTAAGTGCTGAAATGAAACTTGTGTCCCTTTGCAAGGGGCCTGTCCCCTGACCCTAACACGTGCCTGTATTCTTTCCCTTGAAATTCTAGAGGCTGAAGAGAGCAGGCCAGCTTTTGTTTTTTCTGCACCCATTTGAACAGTCTGGTCAGGAATGAGGCACAGAGCACGTAGCTGACTTGTAAATGGTTCTATGTCTTTATTTCTTTATTTTAATGGGAACTGCATCAGGAATTGATCTTTGCCATCTTACTCTTATTTCCAGTGTTGTTGAACAGTGACTTACTAACTTGATAGATCTTTGGAAGGGTTTTGTGAAGGCTGGCCCATTTCAGTTGAGATACATTTGTGTTTTGGGATCCTTATGGTCTGAGTGGCCTTAGCTGTGATTTACAACTCTTTGTTGAGCTGGATTTTAGTCTTGGCCTCCTTTTAACTGGTGTTGGGTTTCATGACTTCCTTGCTGGCTGTTCTGTGCAAACCATTGAACAGTCTTGCAAAGCTTTACAAATTCAGGGCTTAGCTTTTAAGCTGTGCATTTAACAGGCTTGAAACGAGCAGTTTGTTTAGTTTCACAGTCCTGAATTCATCTCTCAGAGCCATTATTTTGTCAGTGTATTAAATGTGATTTGATGGGGATTGAGGTGAACTGTGGCAAAATTCCTAACAGCAAAACCAGACCTCAGCTAAACACACTAATTAAATATGTGAGCTGACAAGATCTTCAAGTTTTTCAAATTTATTTCTTAAATTAAACTGGGACTGATTCAGCTGACCAAGTAGTTTAGTTGATGTGTAAATCCCAGCTTTTTCTCTGCTTGGAATTGTGTGTATATTGCTTTTGGACAGGTTACATTGAACAGTATTTTTCACTTGCCAGGGGGGAAAAAAATAACCACAACTCTCTTTGTCTCTCTTTCCTTCTCAGCTCCCAGCACAGGTATTCTACACCTCATGCCTTCACTTTCAACCCATCCAACCCTTCCTCTGAGGGCTCTCTGTCCCAAAGGCAGCGCTCCACGTCCACCCCCAACGTGCACATGGTCAGCACCACCATGCCCGTGGACAGCAGGATCATCGAGGTAACGTGGCCAGAGCAGGGCTCAGCTGGGGCTGTGCCCAGCCAAGGCACTGCCTGCCTTTCCTTCTCTGCCTTCCCCTCCTCTGCTCACTGTCTGCCTCAGCTGGCTCACTGCTGAAGAGATCAGGAGACACGTTTGCATAGGAAGTTAATTATTAATTCTTGCAGTCTATCAGCTTTGCTGGAGTAATTGGTGAATTCTAGGGTTGTGTAAAGATACTTTACAGTTAAGCTCAGTTTTGTGAAGAAATGCTTTTTAAACGTGTCTAAAAATGTTCTTCCAAATTTAAAAGTCTGGGTTTGTGGTGGGGCTGGTGTTAATTTTAAATCAGACTAAAGGTGCCCTTAGTCTGGGTTTAGTTCTTGGACTGGGACTGCTCAGGTCAAAGCTTCTGGGGATCTGTTTTGTGTTACACCTGTATGGAATTAATTGCAATTCTGGGCCTGTAGGCCGAAGCCAGTCTCTGGCTGAGACTATTTCTGCTCTTCTTGCCTTTAAGCACCTTTTTTTTTGTATTTTCCTCCCTTAGACTGACAGTGAGGGAGAGCTCCTAGAAATCAGGCCTAAAGTGGTTGGGTTTCTTTAGTTCTTTTGTGATAACCTGAACAAACTGGTGTGCAGGAAAGGCTGGCAGAGGAGAGTGCTGAACTGCAGGACCTGGCAGAGAGAGCAAGCACTGCTTGTTGCTTTTGCTCTGGAATAATTTAAAAACTCTGGAGGCCAAGCAAAAGCCTTTCACTGCTGAGCTCACCTGTATCTTCAGCTGGTGATTTATGGACTCCTCTGAAACCTGAAGATCTCTGAAGGGAGTTAGAGAGTTCCCTTGGCAGCAGAACAAGAGTGCCCTGCAGCCCCAGGGAGCATTTTTGGTCAGAGGCTGTGGCAGCTGGCTTTATGGGGGAAGGTGTCCTCCCTTTCTCTTTGGGTTCTTTGGCTCCCAGCCCTTTTTGCTGGTTCAGAGGCCAGGCTGACCATCTCTGATGGCACAAACCACAATGAAGCACTCAAGAAAATCTGAATTATTGATCTTGGTACAGTGATGAGTCTTAAAGGAGACATTTTTTTTTCTGTATTCTTTATGCAGAGCAGTAAAGACAGAAACACTTTCTATTCTGGATCTTCACATTACCATAAAAATAGTTGCTACATCCTAAAAGCTTTTAAAAGGCCCCATAGCAATGCAGAAGGAAAGTAGGAGAGACTTTCTATTACACCAGGAGAAAAACTATCATAAAAAAAGTAGTTTACCCAAGGATAGATCCTAGTGAACCTCAGGGTTTGAGCAGAAATACTTAAACATTTTACTGCACTTATTTATCATTTATCAAGCAAATTAGGTTACTTCTTCTTTCATTTAACCTACCATTTAATTTTTAGAAATATTTTTTTATACTTCCTCTGTTCTTTTCTTTTATCTCTCACTGTGTTGGCCTAGAATAACAGCCTGAATGCTTCTCCCAGCTCCTGGTGCAGACGCTTTTGTTTGAGGGGAAGAGTAGGTATTTCCTTGGTGCCTTTTGTTTTCTTGTCATTAACAGCATTGCTGTAACTTGTAAGCCATGGCAGTGTCCACCTGAAGTGTTTAATCTGGACCTGATCTGATGAGAATCTTGCCAGCATGTTCATACTCAAATGTTGATTGAGGCTGTTAATTGGAAGAGGCAAATTGATGAAGAGCTTCACGTTCAGTTTATCTGGCTGAATTCATCCTCCTCTGGATGTGAATAGGCTTGGGTTAGAATGCATTGGGTCTCACAGCCTTGAAAGCAAAACCTTCTCAAAACACATCTATTGTGTGGCTTTTTCCCTCTGGAAGTGGTTTTTATTGCCTGTACCCATCCAAAGCCCTGAGATTAAGAACAAGTTGTACTGTTTTTATTTCCCATCAAAGTGAAGTTGACAGACTACAGCACTGGGGATGGTGTTACTTGTGTTGTAAGAACAGGGGGTTTGGTTTATTTGCTCTTGAATTCAGAAGCAAATAAACAAATATTCACATCAGGATTGAAGCTCAAAAATACTTTTTCAAAGTAAGAACTCCACCTAGATAAGTATGAGAAACAATTTGAATTCTTTAGTTACCCTTTGCCAGCTTCCTTGAAAGCAGTTACATTCTCAGGCTGATGTACAAAACCAATCACCTGTTATTCAGGTTCTGAAGGGTTTTTTATTATCCTTAAATTGAACAAAAACAGTAAATTGAGGAGTTCTTCATTGGTTGTTCATGCAGATTTTAATCCACTCAGGTGTGGAGCAGTGGCAATCTGCAAGAATGCTGAACTTAGTCCAGCCTGGGTGAATGCAACTAATTACCTAAACCAATGTGTTTTATAACTGAATCTTTGCTAAGGATAATCTTAATTTGAAACTGTGGAGTGCAATGTGGGCTTGTTCTGTCCTCCTATGAAATCTTACATTTATTATTCTACTAATTAGTTAGAGAATTTGCATTGACTTCTGTTAACTTTGACAGTGTTTAACCTCTCTGTAGTGCATGTTCTTGCTTTGTACTCACACAGTCCCTGGATATTTTCCCTTTCCTGTTTGTACTTTGGGATAATGCAAAAGGCAGGTGAGAAAAGCTGTGCAGTGCTGTTTGTCAGAGCTTAGTTCTCTCTTGTGCATGGCTGTAGAGTTGTGTTGTGCCCGTGGCATGAGGTGACACTTGTGGCACTGTCCTGGTGACCTGTGGGAAAACACTGCTCAAATGCCAAATTCCCTGTGGGAATGTGCTTGGGAAAGGAGAGGGTTTTGTGTAGGGGGCACCTTTTTGGGGGTTGAAGTAGTATGTACAGTTATTTCACACTGGATGTTGAGGTGGAATATTTGGGGGGGGGGGGGTTAAAAGTCCTGCTTTAACCCAGAAGCTGTTTGGGAGTTGTCCCCTGGGGCAGAGCCATCCCAGGAGCTCTGTCCACACCTGGAACACGAGCATGAAGTGCAGGGGGAATGCAGACAGTGCTGCTGCTGGTTCTTCTTGTTTTGTGCCCTTTTCTCTTGCCTTTTTGGTAGCAGTCCTTTCAGTATGCTGTGAATCTCTTCCCTGTGTTGTCAGAACTCACAAGTTGCATGGGTTTCCTGCAGGATTGGTGGGAGGAGCAGATCCCCAATCCTGGAGCTGCTGGCCAGTACTGTACTGCACTAAAACTGGCCCAGCAATTGCCACACCAGCCCTGCTTGTTCCTCTGTGTGTTCCTTGTTCCTTTACTAACTTCCTTATCCATTTTCTCTGTTGCAGGATGCAATTCGAAGCCATAGTGAATCAGGTATGGTTTCAAAAATGAAACATTTTCTAACATGGTTTGATTTGGTTGTTTTCTTGTTCATCAATTGTTTTCTTGTATTTCTGTCTTTAAGCCTCACCCTCTGCTCTGTCTGGAAGTCCTAACAATATGAGCCCAACTGGCTGGTCTCAGCCTAAAACCCCAGTCCCAGCCCAAAGAGAGAGAGCCCCTGGATCTAACACACAAGAAAAAAACAAAATTGTAAGTATGGTGATGTTTGAGTTCCACTGTGCTGGGGGGAGTGATGTGTTGGGATGAATTTCTGTGCTGAAAGGTGCAGGTGATCTTGGATTGCTCTGCCCTGTGTATGCAGGAGCAATTTATTGTCATTGCTTGGGGAATGATGGCACTGTTGCTTTGGGTTATAAATGCTCAGAGCAAAGTGTTCTGGGTTGCAGGTGAATTTCAGGCAGTGCTGAGATGTTGTCAGTGCAGCTCCAAGGATTACCTTTTAAATCTTTAAAGGTTGCATCCTTTTCATCCAGTTTTAATTTATTTAAAATTGGTTTTATTAGCACTGTTTGAACTGTGTTGTTCCCATAGAAAGTGGATATTGCCAATGCCTTCATCTCCACTGGACAGTCAAATGTCTCAGGGAAAAACAGATTTTACAAAATGCAACTTTTCCTTCAAAGGTTTGATTTAAACTTAGGTGTGGGGGAAAGAAAGAAGAGTTAGAATAATAATTGATAACATCTTGAAATTTTTGAAGGCTTCTCAGCTTTCACAAGGAAAACACAATTGCTCAGTGGGATTCACAGTTTTTGCTCACTTAGACACTGAGAATTTTGCTCTCATCTGTTTGGCTTATTCCATTTAAGAGTTCCATAATTTTAGCATTGTGCTTTTGAAGAAACCACATTCTTAAATATTTCAGATGTTTTAAAATAATTGATCATAAAAGATATGTTCCTTTGGGGATCTCAGATTAGGGTTTAATTTTCTAGTGCAGACCTTCATGATAAACACTTCAAGACATCCAAGAAAATGGGGTGATTTTTTATTTGGGTTTTTTGCTAAAAACCCCCACCACCCCCCCAAACTGAGGAGAAAAACAAAAATCCAAACTGCAGGACAAACATCAAGGTCAAATTGAACTTTTGTGAAGGAAGTTATTTAATTTTTTTGGTGTGTGTATAATACAGGTGATTAAAAATGAAATCCCTGTGAATTGTTGTTCCAGAGGCCTCGTGGACAGAGAGACTCCAGTTATTACTGGGAAATAGAAGCCAGTGAAGTGATGCTCTCCACCAGGATAGGCTCAGGCTCTTTTGGGACAGTTTACAAGGGCAAGTGGCACGGTGAGTCTTCATCTGGGGGGACAGCACCCGGGCCAGATGGACCTTGGGGTGCTGGGTGCTCAGCTGCCACCAAAGGGAGAATGGATTTAGAGGTGCTGGGTGCTCAGCTGCCTCCAAAGGGAGAATGGATTTAGGGGTGCTGAGTGCTCAGCTGCCTCCAAAGGGAGAATGGATTTAGGGGTGCTGGGTGCTCAGCTGCCACCAAGGGGAGAATGGATTTAGGGGTGCTGGGTGCTCAGCTGCCACCAAGGGGAGAATGGATTTAGGGGTGCTGGGTGCTCAGCTGCCACCAAAGGGAGAATGGATTTGGGGGTGCTGGGTGCTCAGCTGCCACCAAAGGGAGAATGGATTTAGGGGTGCTGGGTGCTCATCCTTCACCAAAGGGAGAATGGATTTAGGGGTGCTGGGTGCTTATCCTGCACCAAAGGGAGAATGGATTTAGGGGTGCCTGGTGCTCATCCTGCACCAAATGGAGAATGGATTTTGGGATGCTGGGTGCTCAGCTGCCTCCAAAGGGAGAATGGATTTAGGGGTGCTGGGTGCTCATCCTGCACCAAAGGGAGAATGGGTTTAGGGGTGCTGGGTGCTCAGCTGCCACCAAAGGGCACAGGCAGAATAGATTTAGGGGTACTCTGTGCTCATCCTTCACCAAAAGCACAGGGACAATGGATTTAGGGGTGCCTGGTGCTCATCCTGCACCAAAGGCCCAGGCAGAAACAGGAGCTGCTGTGTAAGAGCAGCCCTGGGATTAAAGCCAAGCACAGACACCAAAATCTCAATCTCACAACTGCATCTCCATTCTCACTCCACTGATCTCTTCACTCCCATGTTCCCAGTTTGCTTTCTGAAAAGGGTTTATTTTCTGTTAGCTGGGAAATTCCACAGCCTGCTGTGCAGTTATTTTTAGCTTCTCTTAAAACCTTTGTGGTTTAATTAGCGTGCTTCCTTTCAAGGTGGGGTGGAAAGGAAATCAGCATAAATTGTGGAGTTTTTCAATGAAAAAATGATTAATGTGAGAGTTTGATCTGTAGGTAGAGGGAATATTTTGAAAATGGGCGCCCTGCAAAGCTGCGGAATTTGTTTCCAAATTCATGGCTTGTGATTTTGAACAGAAACACACAGAAACCCCTCCAGGCTCTTTAAATGGCAGCATTCTCAGAAAAAAACCTGACAAAACAAATCTGGAAACTTACCTGCTGCCCTCTACTTTTAATGAGAAATACTTGCATGTCTCAAAGCCCAAATGCTGTCAGCAGCAAGAGAAGTAATATTGTTACATTAAAAATAATGAACAGTTTCTGATTTTCATAATGGAACTGAAATGGGACACAGAAATCAAGAGGAAAAATTAGTTCAGTTAGATTTTGTAATAAAAAAATAAATTCATATTACAATTTATTTTAGTAGAACATTCACACCTCTTCAAGTATCAAGAATTAAATAATGAAAGAAATTCTGCATGAAGGAGAGCTGTTGGGTTTTGTAATGTGTTCAGATGAAGTTTATATATTAAACACTTCAATATTTATATTTGATAATAAAGCCATAAAGATGTGTGTACATGTGTCCTGCCAAAAGGATTCTACCCCAACATAGCCCTTAAAAGCAGAAGGGAGGTGTCTGAATAATTAATTAATGGCTTTTGCCATTGGACTGAAATTCAGCTAAATTAATTGCTTGATACCACAGAAATTTGTCTGCAGGGAAATCTTGACCCTTTAGCAGAGGTGTGCTGTGCTCAAATGAGGAATTTTAAATACACTGTTTATTAATTAAACTGTTTATTAATTAAATACACTGTTGTTTTGAGGAGGAAAGGGAAAGTGCACTTGAGTAACTTCTGTGGTAATTGTATTTCCAGGGGATGTAGCAGTGAAGATCCTAAAGGTTGTAGACCCAACCCCAGAACAGTTCCAGGCTTTCAGGAATGAAGTGGCTGTCCTGAGGTGAGTTGGTGTTCTGCTGCTAAATTCAGATTATTCCAGGTGCTGCATTGGCCTCCCAGCCCTCCCTGGAACCTTCTGGCCCAATGTTCTGTGTGTACTAGGCACAAAAAGCAGATTTCCAGAGAAGAATAAAAAATACAGTCCTAGTTCAGAGTATTTTTATGGTCTCTTAACACCCACATTGTTCAGACCACACTGGGCAGTAAAGGTGGGGCTGTCCTAATCCTCAGACAACACTTCAGCTGTTCCTTTTCAAGTTGCAGCATACTTTCAGATCCTGAGGTTTTTAGTGTCTGTGATGTTACTCCTGAAAATGAACCAAGTAGATACATAAAAAAAATCTCCTGATTATAATCCCTTGAGGGTTTATAGCTGTCCTTTGGTTTCTTTAGGGATTCAGTCTTCCACTTAAAGCTGGCACTTTTTCCCAGCTTCCAGGGTGATTTCTGCCATTCCAGTAACTTCTAACCCCACTTGCAGGTGTGACTGTTCCTTATTGAGGTCAAACCATTTGAGTTTTCAGACATCCTTTCCTTAAATGTTGATTTTAAATCACTGAAAGGAAAAGCTGTAACTGAAAAGCAAAAGACCAACTGATGAACAGAAAATGGTAACTCTGGTGTATTTTAATTATTTGTAAGCCCAAATTTCACTCCCACATTGTCCTGGGACTGCAGAGCTGAAATGCATTCAGCCAGGAGTGCATTTTGAGCAGCCTTGGGAAGCGTTTTTGGTGCAGCCACTGATTTCTCTTGGTGCTCCTCTGTCAGGAAGACCCGGCATGTGAACATCCTGCTCTTCATGGGCTACATGACCAAGGACAACCTGGCCATTGTCACTCAGTGGTGTGAGGGCAGCAGCCTCTACAAACACCTGCACGTGCAGGAGACCAAGTTCCAGATGTTCCAGCTCATCGACATCGCCCGCCAGACCGCGCAGGGCATGGAGTGAGTGCCCTGCCTTCCTTTCCCCCCCTTCCTTCCTTTCCCCCCCTTCCTTCCTTTCCCCCCCTTCCTTCCTTTCCCCCCCTTCCTTCCTTTCCCCCCCTTCCTTCCTTTCCCCCCCTTCCTTCCTTTCCCCCCCTTCCTTCCTTTCCCCCCCTTCCTTCCTTTCCCCCCCTTCCTTCCTTTCCCCCCCTTCCTTCCTTTCCCCCCCTTCCTTCCTTTCCCCCCCTTCCTTCCTTTCCCCCCCTTCCTTCCTTTCCCCCCCTTCCTTCCTTTCCCCCCCTTCCTTCCTTTCCCCCCCTTCCTTCCTTTCCCCCCCTTCCTTCCTTTCCCCCCCTTCCTTCCTTTCCCCCCCTTCCTTCCTTTCCCCCCCTTCCTTCCTTTCCCCCCCTTCCTTCCTTTCCCCCCCTTCCTTCCTTTCCCCCCCCCTCCTTCCTTTCCCCCCCCCTCCTTCCTTTCCCCCCCCCTCCTTCCTTTCCCCCCCCCTCCTTCCTTTCCCCCCCCTCCTTCCTTTCCCCCCCCTCCTTCCTTTCCCCCCCCCTCCTTCCTTTCCCCCCCCTCCTTCCTTTCCCCCCCCTCCTTCCTTTTCCCCCTTCCTTTTCCCCCTTCCTTTTCCCCCTTCCTTTTCCCCCTTCCTTTTCCCCCTTCCTTTTCCCCCTTCCTTTTCCCCCTTCCTTTTCCCCCTTCCTTTTCCCCCTTCCTTTTCCCCCTTCCTTTTCCCCCACTTTATCTGCTTGTCCATCCTGAGCTCTTGCTGTAGTGCAGGAGATGGAATGCTGTTGCAAATTCACAATGAGGGGGCTTTTCCTCCCTTGTGTTTGCCACACAGTGATTGATGCTCTCTGGGATGAGGGGTGGCTGCTCTGTTCCCCAGGACTCAGCCAGATGCTTGTGGAAGCATTTTCAGCTCTGGTTCTGATGTTGGGAGCACAGGAGCAGCTCATTCATTGGAGCTCAGGGCCCAGGTTTGCAGCCACACTCCAGGGGCTGGGCAGGTTTAGATGTCCATTTGGAGCAGCCACACTCCAGGGGCTGGGCAGCTTTAAATGTCCCTTTGGAGCAGCCACACTCCAGGGGCTGGGCAGGTTTAGATGTCCCTTTGGAGCAGGCACACTCCAGGAGCTGGGCAGGTTTAGATGTCCCTTTGGAGCAGGCACACTCCAGGGGCTGGGCAGGTTTAGATGTCCCTTTGGAGCAGGCACACTCCAGGGGCTGGGCAGGTTTAGATGTCCCTTTGGAGCAGCCACACTCCAGGGGCTGGGCAGGTTTAAATGTCCCTTTGGAGCAGGCAGCCCCAGCACAGGGTACAGAGCTCATGGCTGAGCACAGCCCCAGGTTTCCAGGGTTAAAGGAACTTGTGCCACTCCTTCCTGGCACTGCACTGAGCACAGCTCCATTTCTTTGTTCCCAAAGTAGACTCTTGGAATGCCAGAAGGGGTTGGGTGTGTAATAAACTGAATCAACTGTCTGGGGGGAATGAAAATGCTGATTGTGAGCAGCCCTGCTAATGGCTCTTGTGCTTTTCCCTTCACAGCTATTTACATGCAAAGAACATCATCCACAGAGACATGAAATCCAATAGTATCCTTCCATTCTCTGCAGGAGGGAGGGATGTCTTGGTCATGTGGAGCTTGCTTTCTGTGGGGGTTGCAGCAGCTATTTGAAATATATTTGTGTATATAACTACTGATGGGCTAGCAAGGACTTTCACAGAACATCTGTGCTTGTTTAGCACACTTGGGATAAAGGTGTGCAGCAGTTGTGCTCCAGGAGTCTCTTATTTTACTGCCATGGGGTTTATTCAGTCCTCTGGTACCCACATGCTGCTCTCCTCCTTGATGGGAGGTGTGTGTGCCTGTTCATCTGTGTGCACACATGGGTTTGATTCTGTCTCTTGGGTATTTTTAGGATATTTAGAACTCCTCGCATAACTGGCAGAAATGAAGCCAAAAGTCTTACTTTAAACTCAAGGAAAAGCAGCCTTTTACTATTCTATTTTGTGCAAAAATATTCAGTAACACATCTGGATTTCTTTCACCTTTGAAAGGCCTGATTTTGGAATTACCAGAACATCCTTGGAGCTCCCAGCAGGAACTGGGGCATCCTTCCATCAGATGTGACCAGGATGTTTTGGCAAATGTCATCATAAAAAATTTGCCAAGTTCAGTAGTTTCAGAATATCAGTGGATTCCATCTTCAGTTTAGAAAAAAAACCCAATTATTTTACTGTATAGGAGGACAGAAATTTGTGATTCCTAGTAATGATGATCATTTTTGTGAAATAAGTTAGCTCAGCTCCTGACATAGAAATGAGAGTCAGTCATGTTTATATTTCTGAATTATCTTCTTGAACTTGCAGCATTCCTAAGTGAAATCCTTAAATGATAACTTCCTAAAATAATCCCAGCAAAGAAAGTGCTGGTATCTGTAACAGACAGATCCATGAAGGAGAGAATTATAAATAGTGTGGATATATTTGCAATTAAAATCATAGCTAAACCTCAGGAGATCTGCCAGAGAACTTTATGGAAATAGATTTTATTTTGATACTTACAAGTACTTTTGTACTTGTGCTTACTTGATACTTTTGATACTTACTTACTTCTCCTTGTAATTGTTTTTTTTTTTCCTTACTTTTCTTTTTTGATTTGTGAGACCTCTGAGCTGTTTCCCTTTCTCAGTTATTTAAGGAGCTGCAGCCATGGGTGGTAATGAACTTGTTGATTTCTGTCCTGGCTCACCATAAAGATAAATCTACAAATGCTGCTGGAACATCTGCTCTGGTTTAGTGTTAAATGTTAATTTAAAATCCATTTTCCTTTGTCTCACATACAGCTCACAGCAGGTTTCAATAAAACAGGCAGCACATGACAGTCAGGTCTGAAAATATACAATGGCTGACTCAGTTTTGTGCAGTTTCTTTAACAAACCTACAGATATATTTCTTCATGAAGGCCTCACAGTGAAAATAGGAGACTTTGGTCTGGCAACTGTCAAATCCAGGTGGAGTGGATCCCAGCAGGTGGAGCAGCCCACGGGCTCCATCCTGTGGATGGTGAGCACAACACCCCTGCTTTTCAGCCTCCCCCTGCTGCTTTTCAGCCTCCCCCTGCTTTTCAACATTCCCTCTGCACCTGTTCCCTGAACACTCAGTCTTGTGGGGAGTTTTTTTCCAGCTGTAGAAGTTAAAATTGAGGATTAATTGTGCAAAGCAGGCACCCTCCATTGGGGCTTGTGAGTTATTTTAAATATTTAGGGCTGCCAGTATATCTGGGAATGTGTATTAAAAATGTCAGGATGCTTGGCCAAGGCTGCTTTGTGCTCTGTCAAATACACACATCATCTGAAACCAAGTTCTAGAAGCAGAAATGTTCCTTTCTGTAAAAAAAAAATTGTACAAAAAGCCAAATTTTAAAAAACTTTCTATAAAAGGATTTAAAACTAATTTTCCCAATGGCATGAAACAGACCTTGGGGAAAAAACCCTGCATATTTGCTCATTGCAGGCTTTTTAAAAGCTGTATTTATTTTAGTCATTTATAGCCCATCTTTGCTGAGCTGTCACAGGAGGGGAGGTTGTTCTGTTTCCTTGGATGTTCCTGTGATCCCTTATCAGGGTTTTTATGCTGTTGTACTTCAGTGCTTTGCTTAATAATTCTGAGGGAATTCTTTAGGAGGGAGAAAAGATCTCAGCCAGTGGGGAAGTTCTGATGGTTCACACCTTGTTTTGCTCAGTCATCTGACAGTGTTTAAAAAGCTTCATAATTTACAAGTATATTAAAATGTTCCTGCATTTCTTCCCTGATCTGTTCAATATGTGCTGGTTTGTGTTTGGCTTTCACATTTCCTGACCATGTTTTGGTATCAATTTACAAGAGATGAGAGTTTTGTATTTTCCCCTTTTAACCTTGATACCAGTTTAAGAACTGATGGTGAAACTGGCTCAGTTCTGTGTAAGGTGTAACAGGAGCCAATAAATGTTGCAAATACAAATACTGATATTTTTTCTAATGGCAAAATGCTTGTTCAGTTAAAGCATTGATTTTTTTTTTTTTTGTGTGTGTGCTGTATTGATATTTTTAATAAGATGTGGAGTAGCCCTGCCTGATCTTCTCCAGAGCTTTAGGAAAATTCATCAAAGCTGTGGGGGTACCTTGGCTAACTCATTTCCAGCTGGGCTCACTGTCTCTGCTCCCCACATCCTTTCTCTCCTGTGCTTCCTGGTGGTGTTGATGCTTTGCTCCCTGGCAGGCCCCCGAGGTGATCCGGATGCAGGACAGCAACCCCTTCAGCTTCCAGTCAGATGTCTACTCCTATGGAATAGTGTTATATGAGCTGATGACAGGAGAGCTGCCCTACTCCCACATCAACAACAGAGATCAGGTAGGAGCCCTCTGGGAGCAGCCCAGCTTATTTCTGCCCGTGGCACATCCCTTGGCCTGGAGAAATGCAGGGCAGATACAGATGCAGAGCAGCTGCAGTGGTGCTGCCAGCCTGCCTGCTTTCAACAGTGATTCTGTAACTCAGAGCTCACCTCAGTGTTGACAGTGCAGGTGCTCAAAGGAAAAAATTCCTTGGTCATGAACATTTGAAATGCCCTGTTAATTTATTCCCAGGTTACAGCTTTTGCTGCTCAGTAAAGTACTGGTTTATACATTTGCAGTTATTCCCATTTTGGTGTTAAATATGCTGCTGCTACATCAGCAGGATTGGATTTGGTCCTTTTAATAAGGGAAAAAACCCAGTAACTATTGTCCAACGTTGGAATATTGAATATTTGTGGTTGGGCTTTGCTAAGCTGAGCTGTTAGCCAGCCCAGCCTGCAGGGCTGTGTTGGTGCCCTGTGGGACTGGGTTCATCACCCTGGGGGCACTGCAGCTGCCCAGCAGTGAGGCCCTTGTGTAACCTGGTGTTTTGTTTTGCAGATCATTTTCATGGTTGGCAGGGGCTATGCTTCCCCAGACCTCAGCAAGCTGTACAAGAACTGCCCCAAGGCCATGAAGAGGCTGGTAGCAGATTGTTTGAAGAAAGTCAGGGAAGAACGACCTCTGTTCCCCCAGGTGAGTGGGGTGTCCTGCACAGGGCCCTGAGGGGAGTGTGAGGAGCCATTGGCACACACAGATGGAAATTCTGGTGGGTAGAAGTGCAGCCTTGCCCTGTTTCTGTCTCTATTGACAGTGCAGCTCTGGGCAGTTCTGGGAGTCCCTGGAACACAACCTGCAACACCTCACCTGCCCAAAGACAAGCCAAGCCCCCCTCACTCCAGAAAAGTGAAATCTCTCTGGATATCCGTTTTAGCTTAGAGTAGGGTTGAGGGAAATGAGAGGCCACTGCTCCTTTCCTTCCCCACAGCTCTGAACAAGGAAACAAAATCCACTCATGTGGATTTGGATGTAAACTCATGGAGCAGTTTTTGGTATTTCTACATTCCTGTCCCTAGGGGGATGGTACTTTCTTATACTCATTAATTATGAGCAATTAATTAATTAAACATCAGCGATTTTGGAAAAATCACTTCTTGCTGTTGCAGTCGAGCATTGTTTAGAAAGTTCTTTTTAAACCAGGCAGAAGGTGAAAGCTTCAAGGGCAGAAATCCTGTGAGGAAAGGTTTGGACTGGTGGGAAAAACAGAGCTATGCTATTGTGTAGTTAAATGAGACACTTTCTGTCTCCAAGGACAAACCCTGCCCAAGGAACCCTGAGAGGGGCTTTTTGCACCTGTGCTGCATGGCAGAAACCATTAACCTGTCCTTCCTGTTACTCTGCTGGAGGGTGGCTTAGATGCTCATTAATTGCTCCTAATTATCTGTTAACTGATGAAAAACACCCTCCCAGCCTCTGGAACCCCCTGAGGCCCTCTCAGCACTGACAGTGCAGAGTGGGCAGAGTTGGGTTCCTCAGCTCTGCGTTCTCAGTGCCCCACGGAGCATCAATGTAAAACTTGAACTGGGTGAGAACTGAGTGAATGGATAAAGTAATGACTGAATGAAGGTGTAAATGGAAGCAGAGGGAGCTGCAGGTCCCACAGGCCTCTCTGAGCTGCTCTCTCCCCCAGATCCTGTCATCCATCGAGCTGCTGCAGCACTCTCTGCCCAAAATCAACCGCAGCGCCTCGGAGCCGTCCCTGCACCGCGCCGCCCACACCGAGGACATCAACTCGTGCACGCTGACCTCCACCAGGCTGCCCGTGTTCTGAGCTGCTCCTGCCCTGAGCTCCACCAGGCTGCCCGTGTTCTGAGCTGCTCCTGCCCTGAGCTCCACCAGGCTGCCCGTGTTCTGAGCTGCTCCTGCCCTGAGCTCCACCAGGCTGCCCGTGTTCTGAGCTGCTCCTGCCCTGAGCTCCACCAGGCTGCCCGTGTTCTGAGCTGCTCCTGCCCTGCTCCTGGCTGGAGCAGCAGGGGGAACTCGAGCTGTGCCTGCCAGCCTCGGTGTGCAGGCTCCTCCGGCAGGACCCTCCGCGTCCCATCCTACCAAGAAGCTGCTCCGGATCCGTGCGGTTCTCAGCCTGCAGGGACACAGCTCCTCATTGCCTTTGCTACCATCTCTTGTTCTGGGAGAGGTAACAGACTACAAATCAAGAGATCTATTACTATTTTTTTAATAGATGCACTTGAGCCTTATTTTCCCCTTCCCAGAAGCGATGGCCGTTTCTTTGGCAGTGGTTCTGGCTGGGTTTGCTCTGTGCTCAGTGAGGGGGGCTCTGAGGACAGGTGATGTTCTGGTGCTCTGACTGCCCCGTGCCTAGTGTCACCTCACCCTGGGGAGTTGTGCCTGGAGTGGGAAGAGGAAATAACTCTGGAAATCAGCTCCTGCCTAAGAGCTTCACCAAGCCAATGAAATAAGTTCAAATGCTAATTCAACACAAAATAGTTTTGCAATAGTTTTGCACATAGAAGAAAAACTCTTGCAAAAGGATGGAATCTGTTGTGAATTGTCCTGCTCAGAGAAGGAGGCGAGCCAGTCCCGCTTTGGTCATCTTGAGAAGCCTCCCAGCTGCCTTTGGTACTATGGACCTGCTGCAGGCAGGGTGGGTGAGGAGTGCTGGGCTGGGCTGGCAGAGGCTGAGGGTGTTCCCCCTCCTGCAGAGGCTGCATCCCAGCAGGAGCTGTCGGCCAAGACATGCACTAGCAAGAGGAAACTGAGCATATACAGTTTTTCTTGTTGATTTGGGTTTTAATTTTGTTTTTATTGCTCCTGAGAAAATGCATTTATTGTAAGCCAAGGTTCCTCTGATTATCTTATTTTAATAAAATAAATTAAATTTTAGGTTTAAGATTCAATGTCATCATTTTAATGTAGTCATCCACAGTTCTGAGTGGGACACCTGCATTTGGAAAACTCAAGAAATGACATTCTGAATAGTTTTTAACAAGTAACTGATAAATAACAGCAGTGCAAGTAAAAACACACTTGATAAAACAACCTCTACATTTCCAGTCACATGACAAGACAGTTTTCTGTACTGTAGTGATCTTTGAGCAGCAGCTGCTTTGGACACCCCCTGATGTGCTCTCAGGCTCCTGCCCTGCACCACTTTGGCTCCATTTTCTCTTTGTTTACTGAGGTGCAGGTGAGGTTTTTGTGCTGGCTGAACTCCATGGAGGACAGGAACAGGTGGGTGAATCCAAAACTGGATTTTTTCAGATAGCAGTTGGTGAAATGTGGTTCTTGGGGCACAAATGGAAGCCCAGTTTGGGATTTTGCCTTTCTGCGGGTGCAGAGGGGCTCAGGCCCTCTGCACCCCCAGCCCAGAGCTCTGGGCACAGCTGCTGCCTTTGCTGGGAACTGGGGCAGTCCCCATGTCCAGCTCTCCCAGGAATGTCCCTGCAGCCTCTCCTCTGCAGCAGCAGAACCCACAGAGCTCCTGAGAAGGGGAGGAGAGCCAGACCCAGAAATCAGCTCCAGTCTGTCCTCAGAATATTCTGTAACAGGACAAGGGCAGAATATGAATCCCTGGGTGATAACTGAGAATGCCTGGGAGCTTTGCTTCCTGAACAGTGAATTGAGACTTGAGGTCTCCATATAGTTCTGCATGGTTTTTAACAATATTATTGTATTTGGTCTGCAACTCTCTCTAAACATTATTTATCTCTAATTGTCACTTCATTATAAGCTTAAAACATGGAAGAAAAAAACCCAGAAGAGGTAAGCTGCTTTTACTTTAAGTCTGATTTCCCAAAAGAAACCATTAACCTGTGATTTTTAAACCAGATCATGTGTCTCTTGTAAAAATGAAGTATTTTTGATAAGTAGGTTTATTTTAATCAGCACGTGATGTCCAGTTAAATGAAAGGTGCTGAGTGAAGAACTTAGAAACCCAGACATTGTAAGTCCCTGGTAGCTTTGAGAAACAAGTTATGTTTTTAATTTCAGACTATCCCTCATGGCTTCTTGGGGCAGAGTAAATCAGGAATGTCCTGTTTAGGGTAAAGAACATCCTCTACATTGATTTTTTTTTTTTTAAAGTGTATTCCTGACAATATTTCAATATTTCTTTCTGGGGGGGGAAAAAAATTATGTGCAGGAGCAGATGGAAATGAGCTTCAGTGGGAGGGTGAAGGCTGGGGAAACATTCTGGGGTACAAAGGGTGTTTGGGTGTCCTTGACACCTTGATCCTGGAGTGTGCCATCCCTCTCAGGGATAATTTACCTTCTGCTTTGTAATTAGTGCTGACCAATTGCACTGGTTGGATTTCAGACCTTTGCTGGGCCACTTTTCCCAAGAGCCTGGGAATTGATGTTGTTACAGCCACTGCAAGGCAGAGCTGACTGTGCAGTGAGCACTGCTAAAAATTACCTGCAGGGGGGGGAAATGAAGGGAAAGTTGAATTTCCAGGTGAGAACAGAGGGCACAGCTGGCAGAGGGGAGGAGCTCCTGAGCCAGAAATGCCAGCAGCAGCCGAATGGATCATCTGGAGTCACTGCTCTGGTGCCAGCTGAAGATGTTGGGATCCCAGGTGAAGGTTCCTGCTGCCAGCACCCCAGGGCTGGCCCTGTGTGCCCAGGGCTCCCTGGACACATTTGGCTTCATCCTTTCCCACAAGGCTGTGACCATCACTGATCCACAGGTTTGTAATCACCACCATTCTGCTCCTGGCCTTTCTTTCTTACACCTTTTGAAGTATTATTTTTATGCCTTTATATTGCTATAGATAATAACCAATGCAGTTACACACCTGCTTTCCCCTGCACCCAAACTGTTCTAAAACAAACCCCACATCTCTGTTTGTGCTTACAAACACTGCTCAGGGATTTACAAGGGCTGAGTCAGTGACAGCTCCTGCTCAGGTGTGTACTCAGCAGCCACTGCAGTGCACACTGAATTCTTGGTTTGAATTCCAAGTTCAAACAGTTGACTTGGCAGAGTTCTGGTACCAGATTTCACAATCAAACTGCCTTTGCCGCACCAACAGAAATCACATTTTTAACAAAGCCAGAATTCAGTCCCAATTCTGGGCATTAATCCCTCAGCCCTCCTGGGCCTTGCTGGAGGCACTGAGCTGCTGCAGAGCCACTCCTGGCTCTGAGAACACCTCACCCCTCTCTGCTGCAGCCCCACTGAGTGCACTGAGTACAGGGATCGGTGCAGCTGCTCTGCAGCAGGAGCCTCTGCTGCCTCTGAGCACTGGGGTTAGTGTAAAACAGGCTGATGACCCTGGGAGTGATGTAAAACAGGCCTGGGAGCTCCACTGGCAGCACCTGGAGAGCCAGGCCTGCCCAGAGCATCCACCAGCCTCTACTCTGAACTCCAGCTACTACCTGAGGTGTAATTACCAGCTCCTTCTTAAGGAGAACACCCTACACTGACCATTATTCCCAGTGGGTTTTGTAGTTATATATTTAGCTGATTTAGTGGAGAAAAAAACCCAAAAGCACCCAAACTCTAATTAGCAACAGTTTTTACCAGCTTAAGCTTTCACTGGACCTGTATTTACACTACCACTCAGCTCACAAGACAGCATCTGTTAGGCCAGAGAGGGAGAAAACCCTCCTGGGATTAAGGGATTTTTTTCCATGCAGCCAATTTTTTTTTTTTCTTTTAAATATATTTTAGTCTTTTTTGTTGTTGTTGTTGCCATATAAAAACTATCTGAAAACTTTACCAGGACTGCACAAGTAACCACCAGGGCACATTTTGTTCTACCTGTGCTGGAGAGATAAAAGCATGGCTGGTCCCCAGCTGCACTGGGGGCTCAGAGGGGCTGTGGGTGCTCCCTGGCAGCACTGGGCTCCTCCTCAGCCCCAGCCAGGTGCATGAAGAGCTCCCCCAGCTCCGTGACCTCGGCGTCGGGCGCGCTCCTGCTCTCCCTGTCCTCGATGAAGTCCCACAGGCGCACGGAATTGAAGAACTGCAGCAAAGAGACAGAGAGAGAGAGGGAGAGAGAGCAGCCTGAGCACCCCTGGCCTGGGCTGGCACCTCCCCAGTCAAACCAGCCCCAAAGCTGGCTTTGAGCTCAGGGTGACAGCCAGGCTCTGTGTGCCACAACAGCTGGGGCACAGCCAGCACCACTTCCTGAGGTTTTGCCTTTTTCAGCTGCCCTGAGTTGCCAGCACAGGAGAGGAGCTGTGAGTACTGTGGGTGAAAACTTAAAGGGCAGAAATCCTGTGAGGAAAGGTTTGGACTGGTGGGAAAAACAAAGCAATGCTCTCATGTAATTAAACGAGACACTTTCTGTCTCCAAGGACAAACGCTGGCCCAAGGAACACTGAGAGGGGCTTTTTGCACCTGTGCTGCATGGCAGCAAGCACTGGCAGCAGCACAGGGGGTGTGGGGGCAGCAGGGCTCTCCTTACCCTCACGGTGCCCTCGGAGCTCAGCTGCTTCCGGGGCTTCTCGGGCTCGGCGCGGGTCCCGTCGGGGTAGGCGTGCAGGTACAGACACTTCCCCCCAAAGGGACACGTCCCCTTGCCTTGCTCAAAGTACTTGCAGGGCTTTTTCCTGAGGGAATGACAGGAGAGAGGTTATTGCCTTCAGCTGGAAGGGAAGGAGGTGCAGCTCAGTGCCCACAGCCTCAGGGATGCTCTGCTAACACGGGCAGAGCCTCCTGTTCCTGAGCTGAGAGCAGTGACACTGCCATTCTCCTGCCCTGCTGGCTCTGCTCAGTCACCAGCAGGGATGGCTGAGGGATCCACACAGAGCCAGTTCTGGCAAGGGAGCTGAAACAGCTTCAACATTTCTGTTGTAGTTCAGCTCCATGGCTGAGCTACAATTGCACAGGCACAGAGTGAAGCAGAAGTGTGACCAGAGATGAGGAGCTCTCTGCAGAGGGGTCTGTAATTACAGTGAGTTTAAAAATAAAGGCTCAGCTATTGACTGAGGCTTAGAGCAGCTAAAGAACAATGTGAGGAGTGTGGGTGGCTGCTGAACTTACCCCACTCCCTGCTTAAATGCTTCAATCAGCTCATTTTTCTTCTCCTGCTCTTCCACCCAGTACACGCTGGGGATGACAAACTCGGAGATCACGCGGCACTCGGGGCAGGACCTGGAGGAAGGGGACAGAAGGGAGATGGAACCTCCACAGAGCTGCCCCAGGCAGTGAGGATCCTCCCCAGAGAAAGGGCATCTCTGTCACCTCAGGGAGCAAACACCTCCTCCCACGTTAGCACAGCACGTTGTTGGGAGCTCCAGATGGAATAACTCAGTCCAGGGCACCCAGAGCTTGTGTTTGTTTCTGGACTTGAGCAAAAGTCTGCACACTGCTCCCATGTGCAGAAACAAACTGTGTTCTGGGAGTGCAGCAGGAAGCCAAAAACACGAGTTAAGATGTCTCAGCCTTTTGAAATGCAAGGAGCTGATGGTCACTTCAATAACATTTGAAGTAAAAGTTGTGCAGAAAAGTCTTATTTTGGTAGAAGACTGAAAATATTTCCCACCTTTTCTTCAGTAAGTTTGTAACTTGAGAGATATTCAAAAAAGGAAACTTCCCTAATTGGATATTTTAGATTCTTTCTGAGGGGGAACGTGTTTGGAACACATTTTTTGTGGAGCTAGAAGATAAAGGCATTTACTGAGACAGGTTAAAGTGTGGTTAGTGGGACAATGACCTGGAGCAAGCTGTAATTTAGGGAGAAATCCCATAATTAAGCACATACATAGGAAAAAATGGGAGTTCTTACTGAAACCCCCTCAGTGAAGTGGGCACTGCAGGGATAAACACAGGTAGATGGCTGTTCTAAAGAGTCTGTGTCTGCTGGTCAGCACTGGAACACCAGGACACTGCCACGTGAGAGCATTTCAGTCTCAGTTCTGAGAGCTTAGGAAATGATGCATTTCCACAAGGGCAGAGCTCTGCCAGGTCCCAGCTGGCCCAGAGCCCACAGTCACAGAGGGCTGAGTGGGCAGAGTTCCCAGGCAGGGCTGTGGAATGAAGGGAACTGTACCACAGGACACCCAGTGCACCCTGCTGCTCCTGCAGGCAGCTCTCCCAGCCAAGCCCTGTGGGGTGTTTGAGGTCCCCCAGGACAAGGTGAGAGATGAGAATTTGACTCCATGTTCTCAGAAGGCTATTATATTATATTACATTATAATTATATTATATACTAAAACTATACTAAACTATAGAAAAAGGATACCTCAGCAGACTAGAAAAGAGTAATAATGAAAGCTTGTGACTGACTCTGCTCAGAGTCTGACACTGCTGGCTGTGATTGATCATTAATTAAAGCCAATTCACATGGAACCAATCAAAGATGCACCTGCTGGTAAACCTCTCCAGACCACATTCCCCAGCAATCAGATCATTACTGTTTTCTTTCTTTTCTGAGGCCTCTCAGCTTCCCAGGAGAAGAAATCCTGGTGAAGGGATTTTTCAGGAAAGATCACGGTGACAGCCCTGGGCCTGGCCAGAGCAGGCTCTGCTGAGCTCTGCTGGCAGGTGCAGCTCCAGCCCCCTGGGAGCAGCCCAGCCCAGCCCAGCCCCTCCCAGGCAGGTGCAGCACTCACTTGATGATGGGGTTCTCAAACTGCTTGGCACACCTCCACTGGCGGATGCAGGACAGGCAGTAGGTGTGGGTGCAGTTGGACAGGATCCCAAACCTCCTCTCCGAGGCCGAGGGTTTCTCATACACCACCTCCATGCAGATGCTGCACACCTTGTCCTGGCTGGCCTGGATGGCAAAGGCCCTCTCCATGTCGTGCTCAAAGGTTGCCATGCACATCTGTCAGGGGAGAGGGCACTGTGGGGGCCAGAGGGCTCTGGGTGCCAGCCTGGCACACCAAAGTCCCTCTGGGAAAGCACGGGACCCTCACTGAGGGCATCGCTCCTACCCGTCACTGGCAGAGTTTAATTTAGAGAACATTAAATTCAATCCTGTATTTCAGCCTTCAGTGTTCTCCCAGCTGCCAGAAATAAAGATGCCAGGGTGCTTCGTTCACCCCTTTCTGCATCTCTGTCAGAGAACAGGTATTGAATTATTTGGGGCTTCAAACACCCCCAAAACACATCTCATTGAATAGGTGCCACACTCAAGGTGTTCCTCTGATTATAATTAAGGCCACATTCATTCACCAGCTGCTCATTTTTACCCAGGTAAGGAATTAGTCTCTTATTTCAGGCTTTCCTCCAGCACCTCTCACCCCAGCAGTGACAATCCACAACCTTTCCCACTGCCACAGCACTGCAGGGCGAGCTGGTGCCTCTGTCAGAGACTCCCACAGACCTTCTCCTGGGAAAAGGGTCCTGTGGGAGAAGCCTACAGGCCAGTCTCTGATGAGGATGGAGTGGCAAAAACCACAAGCTGCTACCTGCAGCCAGTTCAGCTCCAGAGGCTTGAGCTGACCTAGCACCATTCTCTAGACCAGCAGCAGAGCAGGAGCTCTGTGGAAGGAGCTCCACGTTGAGAGCAGCCAGCCCCAACCCTGCCCCTTTACCATCTCGTGGGCCTTCCTCTGCTCCTGGTCGAAGGGGTGCAGCACCTGGAGGCCGCAGATCTCGCAGAGCTGCCCGTGCAGGTAGAGGCAGCGCTCCCCGAAGTGGCAGGCGCCGGCGGCGGCGTAGGGACAGAGCTGCTCCGCGGCGCCGGGGCAGCCGCCGGGCCCCGCCTCCTCCAGCCCGCTGCAGATGGCCTCCAGGTACGAGTGCGGCTTGGCCTCCTCGCTGTCCGCGGGCTCGCTGCAGCACGGCACGGCCCCGGCCGCGCTGGGCCGCGCCTTCTCCTCGCCGGAGCCGCACAGGTCTGCGGGGACAAGCACAGGGCGCCGCCCTCCTGACTGGCCGGCTTTGAAACTTTCTCATCTCTAAGGCCCTTCTGCTCACGGGGATTTTCCCAGGCTGCCTGCTGAAGAGCTCAGCTGCAGCGTTTGTTCGGGTGTGCTCTGGTCACCAACCGACTGAAAACCACAGAATCCTTAGGGCCGGACAACACCTCCCAGACCACCGGGTCTGACCCATCACCACTGTGTCACCCAGCCCAGAGCCCTGAGTGCCACAGCCACTGTCCCCAAACACCTCCAGGGATGAGGGCTGCCTTCTAAGGCCTGACCATGAAAAAATTCCTCCCGATGTGCAGCCCGAAGCTCCCCAGGCTTGAGGGATCACGCAGCTCCTCCTGTGCTGCTGCCTGCCCGGGAGCAGGGCCGGGCACTGCCCCGGAGAGATCCCGAGGGAGCAGGAGGGGAGCGGTCACTTCACCCAGTGTCTGCAGGAGGGAGGCTCCAGGAGAGCTCAGGCTGCCCTTGAAACTCCGATAAGCACAGGGGACAGCAGCTCCCTCCCTCCCTCCCTCCCTCCCCGCAGCCCCGGGCCGGCAGAGCAGCCTCCCACTCACTTCTGTCCCGCAGCACCAGCGTCCTCTTCTCCCTCCTGCTGCGCGGGGCGCCGGGGCCGTGCTCGGGGGGCGCCCGGGGGCTGCCCGGGGCCGCGGGGGGCGGCGGGGCCGCGGCTCCGCCCGGAGGGAGCCTCACGTGGTCATACCTGCGGGGGGGAAACCGGCATCGGGCCCGGCACCGAGACACCGAACCCACAGCCGCTCGGGGCGGGGGGGACAGGATCCCGGCCAGCCCGAGGGACCGGGACACTGCAGCACAGCCGGGGACACCCTGCAGCAGCCCAGCAGGAGCTCCACGGACACAGCTCCAGTGATTTCAGGGAACAGAAACATTCCCCAGCTGTGTCTGGAGCCGGACACGTGCCCCAGGCAGGGGAAGCACAGCCAGGCCCGCCCTGAGCCCTGCAGGAGCTCAGCACCCACAGCAGCTGATGGAACCAGGGCCTGACCCCCGCCTGGCACACGGATCAGGCACGGCAGGGAGCTGCCAGGGGAGCTGCAGGCTCCTCAGCCAGCAGGGAACTCCCCCAGGGATCAATCGATGGCTGCACTCCCGAGAGCATTCCCCTGGGAGAGTTAACCTGAGACTCCAGGGAGAGCTGTGGGACCCCGCAGGGGGACACCAGGAGGGCACTGCCCCGAGGCAGAGCTGAAAGTCCCCAAAACTGTGCCCAGGGAGGGAGGAGGGAGCTGCAGCAGGAGCTTCCACCTTCTGACTGCAAGAACTGGATGGGAAACACACCTGAAACCCAAAGCTCCATTCCTACAGAGCAAAACAACCCCCGACACCGAGCCAGAGCAGTGTCCAGCACCACTGGAGGTGAAAGCTGCTTTAGGCTCTGGCAAAACTCACATTTAAGAAATGATTTCCTGGCCCAGGTGCTCTGTGCCTGCCCAGGAGCCCCGGCGGTGCCCGGGCACGGTGCTTACCTGCAGCGGGAGCCGTAGGCACACTGCCCCTTCTGGTAGTACTTGCAGATGGTGGAGGATTTGCTGGTGGCCAGGTCATGGGAGAAGAGGCACTTGCTGCCCTCCCGACACACGCCCTGCAAGAAGTACCTGCGGAGAGAGTCCCGCGGCTGAGGGCGGGCGCTGCCGCCACGCTTGGCTTTGCTGGGGTTTGTTTGTTTGTACAGAACCAGCGGGGCTGGCAAAGCCCTCCCAGCCCTCGAGTCCGAGCTGTGCCCGGTGCTCCCCGAGCAGAGGGCTCCACGGCCACCGCCAGGGATGGGCAGTGCCCGGCGGCCCCTCGGTACCCCAGCGGCCTTTCACGACCACAATCCCCCGAGGAGCCCGGGAGGAGCCCTTCCCTGCTGACCCCGCCTGTTTCCCGAGCACCCCGGGCAGCCCCCGGGGGCAGCGCAGGGCTGGGGACAAGGAGGGGACAAGGGGCCCTGTGCCTCCAGCTCGGCACGGGCCGGCCCCGACGGCGTGTGGGGGGCGGGCCAGCGGAGCGGAGGGCTGCGAAGGCGCGGGGCAGGGGCCGGGGCCGGGGCCGGGGCCGGGGCGGTGTTTGAGGGGTGTGAGGGCTCCGGGCCCGGGCGCAGCGTGGGGGGCGTGAGAGCGGAACGAGGCGCTGCGGGGCGCGGGGCAGGGGCGGGGGCGGTGCCGGCGGGGAGCCCGAGGGCCGTGCGGGCTGTGGGGGCCGTGAGGGCTCCGGGGGCTCCGGGGCCGGGCCGGGCCGCGCTCACCTGCACGTCACCTGCTTCGTGCTCATCGTGCCGCCGCACTGCCCGGCCCGCCCGGCCTCACACGCCGCGCACCGAGGTTCCGCGGCGCGGGGGGGCGTGGCCGCGGCTCCGCCCCGCCCCGCGGCCGCGTTTCCGGCCGGACGGTTTTGGCCGGCGCGCCGGGGCCATGGCGGTGCTGCGCGTGCGCCACTGCCGCGCGCTCCTGTACTGCCGGCGCGCGCCGCCGCGCTGCCCCGCGTGCGGAGGGGACCTGCGCCGCGCCGGGCTGGCCGCCGCGCCTGTCCGCCTGGACTGCCCCTTCCGGCACGGCCACGGGCAGCCCCGCGCCTTCCTCATCAGGCCCACCCGCGGCACCTTCTTGGAGTAACCGCCAGGGGGCGCTGCGGGAGCGGGACGGGCGTGAGGGGAAATGGCGGGAACGGGAACGGGGAATGGGAATGGGGAACGGGGCGGGCACTGAGAGGGAAATGGGGAGGGAGAAGGGGTGGGAAAGGGGCGAGCACTGAGGGAACGGGGAATGGAATGGGAGGGGAATGGGGAGGGAATAGGGTTGGGAAAGGGGCGGGCACTGAGGGAACGGGGAATGGAATTGGGAGGGGAATGGGGAGGGAATAGGGTTGGGAAAGGGGCGGGCACTGAGGGAACGGGGAATGGAATTGGGAGGGGAATGGGGAATGGGAGGGAAAAGGGCGGGGAATGGGAGTGGGAGGGAAAAGGGGAGGGAATAGGGATGGAAAGGGGCGGGCACTGAGAGGGAACGGGGAATGGGAAAAGGGAGGGGAATGGGAGTGGGAGGGAAAAGGGGAGGGAGTAGGGATGGAAAGGGGCGGGCACTGAGAGGGAAAGGGGAAGGAAAACGGCAGGGGAAGGGAAGGGGCAGGTAACGGGAAGGGATGGGAAAGGAAAGGGAACAGAGACAAAGGAAGGGGGAAAGAAATGCAATGGGAAGAGAAGGGAAGGGGAACACGAAGGGCAGCGGCGGGCCGGGCTCCAGCCCCGCGGGAGGACAGTCACCCTGGCGGGTGCCGGGCGGCTCTGCCGGGCAGTCCCGGACCCCGCTGGCCCTCAGCAGCCGCTCCGCTCCCCCTGCAGCGCCTACGACGGGCACTGCGACCTCCACGTGGGCATCACCAGCTCCCAGGGTGAGCAGCACCTGCGGGCCCTGCCCCTCCAGGAGCCTCCCCACCTGGCACCCCTGCTGCCCCGGGCCTTCCAGCTCGGAATATCCCGGCTGGGCTCCTTGGCAATGATCTCACCTGCAGCAGAGCTCCAGAGCTGATCTGTTCCCCTGAATGGATTAAACGGGCTTTGCATGGAATAAACATGTGCCTTGCACCCCTGGAATGAAAGGCTAGGCTTGCTTTAAAGGAATTACAGTTTAGCAAAAACGATGTTAAACTCAATTCTAAAACACCCCTAATTAAAAAAAAAAAATTAAAAGCCACATTGAAAATCCTATTGGGTTCTACCTAGAGTAGGCCCACCCTGCAAACCATCATTTCAGATGTGTATTTCATACAAAGCCAGTCTCCTTTGGGGGTTAAAAATGAAGCCTGATTGTCCTTCAGTTGCTCTGATTATTAAAGACCCAACCCTTTTTCCAAACCACGCTGTGAGAATGAGACCAGGTTTTTGCTGCAAGCCAGGGCTGCATTTCCTACCCTGCTGGTGGAAAGTTGGGTCAGAAGAGAGGCCCAGAAGGGCTGTGTGTGTGCTGCCCATGAGTCCACTGCTGTGTTTGCAGGTGTGGTGTACAACTATGACCAGGAGGGCGTGCACAGGGATGGCAGTGGCTGGGAGCAGTGCATCAGCATCCCCCTGGTGCAGCCGGACATGTGGGAGCTCCTGCAGCAGTGGGACAGCCTCCTGGAGGAATTCTCCTTGCAAGAGGCCTGGCTCCCTCACAGGTGTGTGGGTAACAGCTGGGGTGAGTTTGGGATGGGCTTTGGGGTCACTCAGAGCCTGGTGTCCTTCAGGACACCATTCCTAGCAGCCCAGCCTGGATCACCCTCAGCCTGGCCTGGCTGCACAGAATATTCTGAACTTTAGGTAAAACTCAGCTGCTGGAACATAAAAGCTCTAAAGCAAGAGGTGGCTTTAGGGAATTTTGGATTGAAGCCCCAGTTCAGTGAAACATTACCTGCATGCTGCTGAGTACAAGAGTCCAGGCACAATTCCATAGTTATTTTTCTAGCAATTTTAGGTGTATTTGCATTTAAAGGCTGAGCACAGTGATGGATTCTTGCCCCATTTGAAGTAAGTGGTGAGAAATGGCTGATTTCTGCTTTTGTGGTGACAGAGCAGCTCTCCAGGAAAGCAGCACTCCTGGGATTGTCCCTCAGTGAGAGCCTGCCTGGGTGCCACTGAATGAGTGCTACCATAATAACAAAGAAAAAAAACATCAAATCAAAAGCATTTTTTAGCAATTCTGTATGTGCTGACTATAAAATTTCAGGGATTAAACATTCCCCCCTAAAGAAGATAAAAATTCTATTGGAAATCAAGTTTTCTAATGTTTCCAGAGCTGGTAAAACCAACAGAACTTGTGTCACTTTTCCAGTTCCCAGTAATATTAAAATTGCCTTGACATCAAAAGATCACTGCAGAAGGGCAGAGATGTGTGCATCCCTCCTCCTGGCTTTCCCTGGCTTTCCTGACACAGTGACCTTTTTCCACAATCACACCAGTGACCACTGAACTGAAAACAACTCTTAATTAAATCCTCTGCTTATTTTTTCAGTGGACAGGAACTGCATTGACCTAATCCTGTAACTCCTTTGGGTTCAGGCCAAGCCTAATCTGGTTTTCTTAAGAGCTTTTTACTTATTGAAGGGTGGTAGGGAAATCAGTGATAGGATTTGAAATGAGCTCCCACTCACTAGTGGTGGCACACAGTTAATTCTGGGGCTGCAGGAAAGGGCTGCTAACAATAGCTAGAAGAGCAAAGGTTAACAAGGTAAAAGCCAAAGAAGTATAAAAAAATAAGAACTCCTTCTTGTCAAGCCTTGCAGCTCTCAGTTTTACACTCAGAGTTCAGGCTGGGAGGTAACACTTGTGAGGAATATATGGAACCACTGGGAGGGAGGGGGAGTAACTGGAGAGTATTCCTGGAGTAAACACTCCCCAGGCGTGGTGGTGGGTGGCAGTGCCCTGCTGAGGGGGTTTGGTGATGGCAGTGCCCTGCTGAGGGGTGTTCAGTGATGGCACTGCCCTGCTGAGGAGTGTTCAGTGATGGCAGTGCCCTGCTGAGGGGTGTTGGGTGGGTGACACTGCCCTGCTGAGGGGTGTTGGGTGGGTGGCACTGCCCTGCTGAGGGGTGTTGGGTCGGTGGCACTGCTCTGCTGAGGGGGTTGGGTTGGTGGCAGTGCTCTGCTGAGGGGGTTGGGTCGGTGACACTGCCCTGCTGAGGGGGTTTGGTTGGTGACACTGCCCTGCTGAGGGGTGTTGGGTCAGTGGCACTGCCCTGCTGAGGGGGTTTGGTCAGTGACACTGCCCTGCTGAGGGGGTTTGGTCGGTGACACTGCCCTGCTGAGGGGGTTTGGTTGGTGACACTGCCCTGCTGAGGGGGTTTGGTGATGGCAATGCCCTGCTGAGGGGGTTTGGTCGGTGACACTGCCCTGCTGAGGGGGTTTGGTCGGTGACACTGCCCTGCTGAGGGGTGTTGGGTCGGTGACACTGCCCTGCTGAGGGGGTTTGGTCGGTGACACTGCCCTGCTGAGGGGTGTTGGGTCGGTGACACTGCCCTGCTGAGGGGGTTTGGTCGGTGACACTGCCCTGCTGAGGGGTGTTGGGTCAGTGACACTGCCCTGCTGAGGGGGTTTGGTGGGTGACACTGCCCTGCTGAGGGGTGTTGGGTCAGTGACACTGCCCTGCTGAGGGGGTTTGGTGGGTGACACTGCCCTGCTGAGGGGTGTTTGGTCGGTGGCAGTGCCCTGCTGAGGGGTGTTGGGTGGGTGACACTGCCCTGCTGAGGGGTGTTGGGTGGGTGACACTGCCCTGCTGAGGGGGTTTGGTCGGTGACACTGCCCTGCTGAGGGGTGTTGGATGGGTGACACTGCCCTGCTGAGGGGTGTTGGGTGGGTGACACTGCCCTGCTGAGGGTGTTTCCCCAGGTACGAGGAGCAGCAGCACAACTGTTACACCTTCGCCCTGGCGTTCATCAACCGCGTGCGGCAGGGCCGGGGCGGGGCCGCCCTGAGCAAAGCCGAGTTCACCGAGCGCTTCCTGCTGGCCCGCACCGGGGAGGCCGCCCGCTACCTCCGGCTGCAGCAGCAGCTGGCTCACACGGACGTCTACATCGTGCCCTTGGCTGAGCAGCAGCAGGAGCTGGAGCAGGAGAGCGCGGCTGGAAACCAGAGCCTGCTGGAGTAGCCATGGGAAAGGAAGGGTTGGGGCTCCACCTCAGGGGTTAAGGTTTAATGAGGTTAAAAACACCATTAACTTCACCCTGCACCTCAGGGAGGATCAGGATACCGAGCTTGTGCATTTCAGGGAAGTTACACACACACACGATGTACACACTACAGAGAATTTCCATGGGAGCTATTCCTGTGGAAAAATGTTTTGTGGTTTAATGTTCACTGTGTGCTCTGTTCTGCAAAGACACTTCCACTGCTGTGGAATTCAGGGATTTACAAATGAACTGTGGGAACTTCAGCTGTAGCAAACCAAAATGGCCTTTTCTGTCACATTTGTTTACTGATGAGTGAAAAAAGGGAACATGTGCTGGTGTGCTGCTAAATCCCATCCCTGTCTGGCTGTTAATTTCCTTTCCTTTAATTACTAATAAATATACCAACAAATAAATCTTTGCCTGGCAGATTTCTTTTTCCACTCTGAACTGCAGGAAAAAGGAAAGAAGCCGAGGTGGAGTTCAGATACCTGAATGTGAAGCTGCAAATCCCAGGGAAAGAAACACTTCCCACCCAGATGGGGAAAGGTGCCCAGGCCCCAGAATAAATTTAAATTCTGAGAAGAGTTCCTCAATTCTGAGCTGTGATTGTAGAAGTAAGTTCCAGGGTCCCAACTGCAACACCCAAACCTCTCCCCAAATCCAAATCTGAATTCACCAAGACTGAAGTCAGGTTTGTGCTGCCATAATGTCAGAAATACTGTTCCTAATGACTGCAGTGTAACCACCTCTCAAACATGCACCTTCTTATCTTTTATATTTTGAGTTGGGACACAGCTTTTCATCTGTTCACTTCTATTTTTCAGTAAAACATTCTCTCCAGTAAACATGATACACCTCATTTTAAACAGCATTTATACACACCATTTCTATGTTGGTAGAAAATGTTCTGGGCCAACAGTTCATCACACCATCAGGTGAAAAACAACAAGAAGTGGTTTTTAACAAGTGAGGCTTTCTTGTGCAGTCAGTTAAAATTCATCGGGCTCGCTGCGCTCACGGGAGGAAACCCAACGAGACACGATCAGCTCCTGAAATAAAACCCAGCAATTATGAAGGAAAAAAACCCCAAAAGCTACAGGAAATCAGTGAGGGATGGGGACTAGGTCTGTGAAACTGATGTGTATTATGTGGCCACTGAGGTGTTCTAGTAGATGACTCTGTTTGCTCCTGAAGAGAGCTGAACTCACACACACTTTCCCCCTTTTATTTCTGACCTTACCTTAGCCCTGCCATCTCCACAGGTTTTTAGGAATCCCTAAATGCTTACATGCACAGTCTCAGCAACATTCCCATTCAGACAGGAGATGTTAAGCTTACAGAGATCCTGCAAAGCACTTTGCATGACTTGGGGCATGAAGGGATTTAATTTTATTGCAGCCACATGTGCAAAACCCAAACCAGGGCAAAGAAGAAAGCACAGTTCTCCCAAGGAGCTGTAAAAAGGCAGGAACCACTCACCTGAACCTTGATTCTCTTCATGCACTCTGGGGTTGCCATCTCCTCTGCAGTCATGTCAGAAGGTCTGATCAAGTAGCACAGCATGAGCTCCTGTGGGCAGCCAGGAAATTCAGTGGATTATGGAAGCACCATGGAGCTCACACTGAAAATTTCAGGGGAATTCTGGTCTCACTGCTCAAAGGAAAATCCTGGGAGATGGAAAGGGCTTTAAAAACAGAGGTGGCAATCAGGAAACAAGGGTCCCTCAGGTCTTGCTGTTCCTTACACAGCTTCTAACATTCCAAAAACTCCTAACAAACCTAAAACATCCCTAAAACTTTCATAATTATTATTATTTAACAATAATTCTCCCAGGATTCACCTGGATATTGACAAAGGAAACTTCTCTCCCACTGGCAGAGCAACATATTGTTCAGCAGGAGGATTCTCTTCCCAGCCTCACTCCAAGTCCCTGCCCTTTGGAGCCAAACTTTATCATCCCAAAGCTGGTTTTACCCCAGATTTGTACCTTGGAAGCATTTGCATTTGTTCTGTTCAGCCCAGACAGGGACATCCAGCTGAGGGGTCTGCGAAGGGAACCTTCAAAGTTATCATCCACCAACTCAGCAATGACAGAGTAACTGGAAAACACAGCAGGCAGGACAAGTCACAGAAAGGAAATTGGCATTTTCTGAGGACAACTTAAGAACTAGGGGCTAAAAACTGGCATTAAACAATCTGCCAGATTGCAAGCTGTGAAGTTGAATCTTTCCATAAGGAAAATAAGAAATACTGAAGTTGTGGGTGTGCCCAGTGGTGCCTTCCCTCCCCCCCCTTCTGATGTTTGAAGCATTCTCCTTGTTAATGCCAAGCTGACATTTATGACCAATTTATTACCTAGGAGTTCAACTTGACTATCCAACAAAATAAAGACAACTATCATCCTTTAAAAGTTCTCCCAAATTACATAAAATACCCAGACTACGTTTTTCTAAGTCAGTATTACAAAATCCTATTATTTTCCTGAGCCCATCATCATGAGTACTAAATCCCCTGCAGCTTGTGATTTTGAATTCCTGTTATTTATATTCAAAGAAATGGTGTCATTTAGCTCTTCTGCTGGAAGGATTTTCACATTCTCTGTGTGAACACGACATATTTTGAATGATGAATATGTGGAGAACCAGTGAAGATGCTAAATTGGAGTGAGTGCAATTTAACTTAAAGAAATGAGCCAGAAACAGGAGTGTCAAACCTGGCATGGTAGAACGGGGGCCCTTTCCGATACAGCACTGAAATGAAAGAGAAACACCTCAGTCAGATCAGAGTTAAAATGGGTTTAACACCAGGGCCCATCAATATTGTCAAATGTTCTGTAAATTTTAATTACACGAGAAAAAAACTTCAGCTCTTCTGAATTTTGCTCAGAGTTAGGCTGTCCCAGCAAGTGGAGAGAGGGAAGAGCAGCAGAGTGACTCAGGGCAGGGCAGGTCAAAGGTAAGGCAGAGGAACCAGAGGAATTGCAATTGTTGTAGGAAAGAGTTAAGGATGGCATTTTCTGGCAGGGATGATGAATTCAGCCAGAGCTACACCCTGACCTAAAGGACTTGCTCAGCACAGCCCCCAGCTGTGTCACCACTCCAGCAGCATTAGAACACCTGCTGGGCTGCACACATCCAAAACCACCTGACTTGAGTGCACGCTCTCCTGTAATAACAGGCATTGCTGCACTGCTCATGTTGACATAGCCAAACGGAGCTCTTGAGCTCCTTAGCAAGGACACCACTAATTACTTCTGTGATATTAAACCTCCAACCGATAACACAAAAAAGCCAAGTCCATTCTCTAGCTCCCCCAAAAGCCCACACAAAGAAACAGTCCTAGCAGTGAGCTCAGCACAAGTCCAGCTTCTCTGAAATGGGATGAATGAGGTGCAGGAACTTTATTGTGGATTGGGATCTGGACTCAAACCTGCTGTTCTAGAGACTGTTATGTTAACACTGCAGCAGATGTGTTTAGGAGAGGACAGAGAAAGCTGGGAAGGGAATTTCAGTGCAATCCTGTAGGAATTATGAACCTCATGAGGCAAACCAGACCTTCCAAGCTGTCTCTTCACCTCCTGGATATGGGATGTTCCTTTCCACTCACATCCCAACTTCACTGCTAACCCAAATGTCCTCTGCCAGCTGCAAGCAGCAAAGGCTGCTCCAGTCCTGCAGCTCCTCACTGAACTCCTCTCTGGAGCTCTGCCTTGCCTAGAGGAGGGGTGGGCAGGAAATGATCCCATTTTTGGGGAGGTACTCACAGAGATCCGTGCCATACTTCAGCCCCACCTTGGGGACCCAGCCTTTGCCCCTGAAGTAGTGGTAGGCCATGTAGGTGGTTTTGAAATCAGGCTTCACCTCACTGAACACCTCCCACAGCTTCACGATGCTCAGGGGCTCCTGCAAACCACACAGCAAGGTCAGTGCACTGAGATAAAGCAGCCATGCTCTGCTGCACAGCACCACAAACACCAAACACCACAGCAGCCAAACACCAAAGAGCACGGCCACAGAGCAGGAACTGCAGACAGTAAAACAGAACCCCTGAATTCAAGGCAGGAACCTGCTGCTCCCCTTAGTGGCTCTTTTAGGCAGTTCACAATCAGTCCCATAACACCCCTGTTAAAGGAAGGGCTGATAAATCTTCATCTGAAAGCATAGGTTTGCATTATTATGGCATTACATTAATAATGGCTTGACAGAAACTCCAAAGAATTTTGCCATCTTGGGTGTGATTATTTACCATATCATTTCTCCTGTATTTCCTGCCTAAGTTACAAAAAAATCCTTTCTCTGCAGATAGACAGTGCTTAATTATATTGGTCTTGGTAAACTTAAAGCTTTCAGACTTGTATTTCCTAAACAGAAATACCATTACTTGTAAGAAAATCTTCCCAATTCCTGTTTGGTATTTCCTCCTCCAGAATTAACAGCACAAATCACTGCCATACAGGTGAAGATTCAGACCAAACCATATCCAGAGAAAAAGCATCCCCAGTAATCCAAAATTAATCCAGTCTCTTACCTCACCATAATAAATACTTAAACATCCCAGAGCATACACCAAGAAAAAAGCCTGAAAAAACAAACAGAGGCAGTTTAGCCTTGCAAGAACAAAGGCTTCAATAATTAATTTTCTACAGTGTCATCCCTGTTGAAGGCATGGTGTTAAAACTGACATGTAAATATAATGAGAAGCAGCAGAATTGAAACAGGATTCATATGAATGTTTTATATATTTAAGTCCTGTCACTGGTCTCTGTGTCAGTGGGATTACTCACCTAAGGCAAATAGGATTGGACTCTATTTTTTAACCAGCTCATGTAATTAGCACAGCATATTAAAGCTAAGTTTAATGACTAAGGCAATCCAGGAGACACAGGGCCCTGTATTTAAGAAACATATTTTAAATGACAGTGTAACATAGATTAAGGTTTACTTCTTCAGATGAAAAGCAAATTAACTTGTACTGTGCTTGACACATACCTCTTCCAAGCTGAGCTGTAAGTACTCAAAAATCCTAAATGGGTTTTTTCTGCATACTAATACTTCCTTCTTGACAAGCTACAAGAAAAATTGACTATTATTAAAATGTTGAACTGGAAAAAATACTGAATTCTGAAAGGAGCTTCGTCTAAAAGATTAGATCATTTATCTTACATTCTCCTGTGCATGAGTGGAGTCATCTTCAGGACAGGAGCTGCCTTCCTCCTCTTGCACCAGCACATATTCTGGAGCACATTCCCTTGAGTCCATGCCCTCCCAAGCCCTCTGCTCAGGGCTGTGCTTTCCCTCGCAGCCCCAGAGCACAGCAGGGTCTCTGTGGCAGGACCCTTCAGCCACTCCCCTGGGATGCCCCTGTTCCGGGTCCCTGGAGGCACTCCCAGGATCCAGGGCTGCATCTCCTCCCTCCTTGGAGCACTGGTTCTGACCCTCAGGCCTTTGGGCTCCCTCCTTGCCGGCAGGTTTCCTGCACAGTTCTGCATTTCCTGGGCCCCCAGCGGTGCAGCTGTCCCCAGTCTGTGCAGCCCCATCCTCTCTGCAGAAGGGCAGCCCCAGGGGCTTGGTGTAACTCTCCAGGATTCTGCTGATGGAGCAGCTGTCCAGGCCCTGCTCCTGCAGCACACTCTGAGCCCACTGCACACGGCGCTGGTACCTGGGGAACACAGAAATGAGCAATTCCAGGGATTGCAGCCTTTCATTAACACTTTAAACCCCAGAAGGTTCAGCACAAACACCCCCAGCAGCTGTGGGCACCAATGGCATCGATGCAATGGGCTCCAGGTGTTTTAGGGAGCCTCAGGAACACCAGGATTCTGCTGCCTGCTGTGCCTTTCTTTGGCCTTTTCAATTTCCCTGGCAGCAAACAGCATTGCTGAGCCCTGCCAAGCTGCTGGGCACGTTCAAGGAGCAGCAGCTTCACCAGGCACAAAGTCCCTTCTCCCATGAAAGCCTAAAGCCTGAATTCCCCACAAATTTGGAACTGGAATTGCAGGATTAAAACATGGAACAAGAGCCCTCACATTTCAGCTTATACACAAGGACTGAGAGCAGGAGCTGCAAAACTCTGCTTTAACTGCCCTGGAAACAGCAGTGGCACAGCAGAACACCAGTGGAAAATTCTCCAGCAGGAACCACCCTTTGTAGCAAACCCCTCAGTTATATCCCTGAGAGATGACAACAATCCCACCACTGAGATATTTACAACTTGCAGCTACTATTTCTAATAGTTTTCAATCATGACAGAGTTTTTAGTGCCTTTTCAGTTCCTTCTCTTGGAAAATAACATTAATTAATTGTTAATAACATTTAATGTTATTAAAATAACAATAAGTCAATTGAAACATGACTCTTCACTCTGTGAAGGTGAAAATCTTATAGAGCATTTCCTATTTCCCTGAACAAAATCCTCAGGCAGCAATTTCAGCCCAGGTAACAAGGACATTAAATGCAAATTCCATGTGTCAACACAAACACAAGTTCCCTGCAGGCTCCTGATAAAGCTGGATAATTCAGAGCTCTGCTCTTTGTTTATAAAGGACACTCCTCTCTGTCCTATTATTCAATTACCATTTAATTTGCACTTGCAGGTCTCTGCAGAGGCAGAGCATTTTGTGCACCAATAAAATCACACTTCCATTGATGCTCAGCATCTGCAAGTAGCAGTAACTGTAGCAGCATTAGTAACAATATGGTTACTGCTTTTCTTACCTAAAATTGAGGGCTGCAGGAGCATAATTTTCAAATTTAAGTGAATTTTTTTAGTTATCATACTATTAAAACCAACTGAGTATCTCACCTGCACATGCTTAACAGTTTATACACTATTTAAGCAGAAAAAAAAAAAAATGTGGTCCAACACTGTTTAGCCAGGTGTACAAAGTACCTATGTTAACTGAGATTTAAAAAAGGTAAAATATCAAAGTATTGTAAAAGTTCAAGAGCTGCTTCAGTTACACCACAAAAACCCAATATGGAAATGGAAGAGATATTTTAAATAGCCTGCCCCAGAAACTTCTTTTCCTGCTCCTCACCTGAAGAATGCTTATTATACTTGTAACTGTTACTAATTAATTACCCATTCTATGCATGCACTCAGCCTTGGCTTCTATTCAGCAATCAACACCTACAAGCTTACATGAACAACCACCCTGAGGATCACCCCCTACCCTATTTCTACTTCTTCTAAAGTGATTTATAAATGAAATAATGAGAAAAGAAATGGAAGCAAGCAACCCTCATTATTTATACAGCCAGCAGCCTGAAACCCAGTGTGAGAAATAGAAATTGTTGTGGTTTGTTTCTTAAAAACACCAAGAAAAAAGCAAATCCACTTACTTTTGAGATGTAATAATGGGCATGTTTGTGTTAACACCTGTGTAAAGAAAAACCATGCATTGTTTCATCAATATAAAGATGGTTTTGTGGGATTTTGGTCACTGGGGTGATCTGCAGCCTGGGAATTGTCCCTGTTTTCAGTCCTCAAAGCCATTCTGGTCCCACTTTTCAAGCAGGGACACAGCAGAACCAGGAAAGTACAAAGGTAACAGCCTGCACAGAGGAGAACTAAATACACTTTCTTCTCCAGACAGGAGAAAATCCAGTGATGGCCTCTGGGACTTCGCTGTTATGGGAGAGGTGAGTAAAAAAATGAGCTTTTACATAAACAGCCAAGAGCAGACTAGCTCCAAGCAGACTGAAAACTCCACCAATCCTTCCCTCATCACTTCAGGGACACCAAAATCTGCAGATTAAACCCAAGGAAAATTAGGGGGAAAAAGCCCCAGGATGATCCCTTCACTTTAGTCTTCCCAAGGAACACCTCAGTGAAAGTTTGGGAGAATGCACTAAGGAATTATCCACATGGATTTCAACTCTTGGATTTTTCCTAGGCAGAGAGATGGGGAGAGACAGATATCCTTCACCTGATCCAATCCAGCAATTATTCTTCTGCATGTAATTTATAAAAATACACCTTCAGTGGGTGAGGAAAGGTGAGAAGAGCTACCAGAGCAGTGCTGAGCTACAAACAGCCCCCACTCACCTCTCCACTTGGCCACCAGCTGAGGATCTGAAATGCTGAACACTGGCCGGCTCCTGGAAAGGATCCCTTTGCCAAAATAGCCCTGCAAAGGACAGCAAACCCCGGATCATCCCATGGCACACAAATTAACTTCCTCCCCACTTACAAAAGGTGGAGTGGTGAGACCAGCTGGAACAAACAGCTCAACTCCTGCAGCATTTCAGCCCTGCCTAAAGCTTGTTTAGCTGCTGGTTCAGTATTAAACACCTGATTTAACCAAGTGTTTAAATCCCATTTAGCCTAGAGAGTGTTGGCTCTTTTTCCTGAATCCTAAATATTTGTCAGCCAAAACCTCCCAGCAAATGTTTGAAAACAACACCTGAAACCAAGGAGATACCACTGCATTAGAAGGGTACTCAGGCACAAAAAAACTGAACACAGCTTGTTTTACACAGGAATAAATCACTCTGAAGTTAAAAGAATTATACAAGCACTTATAAAACATTAATATTTCAACCCCCTGAGCTTTAGAAACAAGAAAATGCTTTGAAAAAGTTGCATGAAATGTTGAAGGGAGACATAAACATAAAGGCTTTGCAGCTGTTTCTTAGCTCACAATGTCACTTCATTCCACAATTTGCTTGGATAAGGAAGACTTTTCACATTTGATACGGAATATATTTTCTTTGCACTGATTTCAGGAGAGAAGGGAAATATGGAGAATCACAGGAGGTTGAAGGGGCAGGAAAGATAAAGGCAGCAGATTTGAACCAGTATTATGTTTTACCTGCATTTAAAACACTACAAATATTGTGCAAACAGGGTGCAGCACCTTGTTGTAGAGCTGTTCAATATCCTCAGGGTTCCTCACAATCACATTGTTGTTAATGATCTCAGCCTGGCAGAGTCTGAAATCCTTCCCCCCCACATCCACAGGAAAGGGAGCCTTGTAGGTCTCGAAAACTTTTCTTTTCCTTTTTGGGGGGTGAAAAACTGCTTCTGCCATGTCTTAATTTATCCTCCTAAGAAACGGAAAGAAAAGATTTAATCCCCGGGAATTAAGGTTCACCCATTTTTCTGTATTTCAGCAATTTCTGTATCCTACAGCAGCACATTCTCAATGGATCCTGCAGGGTAACACAGGTTTAATTCTGCAACTCTGTCACCAAACAAACACAGGCAGGGATGTGCTGGAGATCTCCGATCTGCCTCTGGGGAATCCCCTGCACAGCGGGACAGAGCTGCTCCTCAGCCCAAAGCTCATGAAGGAAACTCCAGCAACAAAGGAGTAAAATACATCCAGGAACAAAGAAGAGCAATGAGCACAAAAGCAGAAACCATACAAATGCTTAAATATGAGCCGTTCCGAACAGCGTCAGCTCCAGGAGCGTTGGCTGGGGCAGCGCTCCCAACGCGGGGTGGCACTGCGGGGCCGTGTGTGCGGGGCCGTGTGTGCGGGACCGGGGCCGGCCGGGCGATCCCGGGACTCTGTCCCTGCAGGAGAGCCGCGGCCTGGCTGGATTCTCCGCCTGACACCGGGATCCGCCGTGCCGAGGGACGGCGGGCAGCGATCCCCTCAGGGCTGCGCCGGGATCCAGACACGGCTGACCCGAATCCCCTCAGGGCTGCCCCGGGATCCCCTCAGGGCTGCCCCGGGATCCCCCCAGGGCTGCCCCGGGATCCCCCCAGGGCTGCCCCGGGATCCCCCCAGGGCTGCCCCGGATCCCTTAAGGCTGCTTCGGATGCCCTCAGGGCTGACCCGAATCCCCTCTCAGGGCTGACCCGAATCCCCTCAGGGCTGCCCCGGGATCCCCTCAGGGCTGCCCCGGATCCCCGCCGGAACGGCCGGACCCTGATGCAAGACCCGCACCCGGCCCGGGGCGGTCCCGGGGTGTCCGGTGGGTTTGAGGGGCAGTGTTCGGTCCCGGGGTGTCCCGGTGAGTTTGAGGGGCAGTGTCCGGTCCCGGTGGGTTCGGACAGACCGAGCCGGGCCGTTCCCGCCGCCCGCCGCCCGCGCGCACCACGCACCGTCACTGTCACCGTCACCGCCGCGCCGCCACCGCGCCTGCGCACTGAGCCCGCGCGGGAACGGCCCCGCCCGAGCCCGCCCCGCCCCGCCCAGGGCCCCGCCCCGCCCCGCTCCATCCCCGCCCATCGGTCCCGCTCTATTCCCGGTCCCAGTCTATCCCCCGTCCCGCTCCGTTCCCCGTTCAGCTCCACCCCCCCTCCCGCTCCATCCCCGCCCATCGGTCCCGCTCTATTCCCGGTCCCAGTCTATCCCCCGTCCCGCTCCGTTCCCCGTTCAGCTCCACCCCCGCCCCGCTCCATCCCCGCCCATCGGTCCGGCTCTATTCCCGGTCCCAGTCTATCCCCCGTCCCGCTCCGTTCCCCGTTCAGCTCCATCCCCGCCCCGCTCCATCCCCGCCCACCGGTCCCGCTCCTTTCCCGCCAGGGGGTTCGGTCCCGCTCCATCTCCGGTCCCATTCCATCTCCGGTCCCGCCCCAGCCCCGTCCGGGGGTCCCGCTCCGCTCCATCCCTGGTCCCTCTCCAATCTCGCTTGGAGGTTCGGTCCCGCTTCGTCCTACTCCAGAGGGAGATCCGGTCCCTGCCGGGGCGTTCCGGTCCTGCTTCATCCCGGTCCCGCGCCATCCCCGGTCCAGGCGAGGTTTCGGTCCCGCTCCATCCCCGCCGTGCGGGCCCGGTCCCGCTCGGGTGTCCCGCCCTGGCAGAGGTGGGACCGCGGTGTCCCGGTCCCGGCTGCCAGCCCCGAGCGAGGGATGCTCCCGGCAGGGAAGGACCGGGAATGTGCTCCCGGCTCCGCTGCGGAGCTGTCCCCGCCCGGCGTACAGTGATGTCCCCGCCGGGATGCGGGGCTGTCCTCGCCGGGATGCGGGGCTGTCCCTCCCGGGGACAAATCACACGCCGCTGGCGGCTTTAGCGTGACAAAAGTGAGAGAAGCTTTTGGAGTGAGCGATGAGCTCCTCCATGAGCAGCGGCAGGAGACACAGGCGGAGATGATTAATTAGCGCTGTGGCCGCAGGGACAATGTTCTGCTCGTTTGGCTCCGGGACAAAGCCCGTGGCTCGGCGGCCAGCCGGGACGAGGCACCGCTGTCCCGCCGGGTGAGGCTGATCCAGCTCAGAGCCAGCTCGGCAGGACGGGCTTGTGCAACTCTAAAACAAAAGCACCTGAATAAAATACAAAGCATTTTCACTATTTGGGGCCTGGCATCTCTTTTTCTACAGCCTGAGCCCTGCTTGTCCAACCCAGAGTCACACCTTCACCCACGACACACCTGCTCCTGTTTGAGGTTACCCTGGGAGGTGCCACTGTCACACAAAGAGGATCGAGACAATTTGGCTCCTGACTCTCAGCAGAGAATTCTGATTCCCAGCAAGAGATCAGGGAATTCCCTGATGAAAAGCTGTAATGATATGTCCTTCTTAGGAGGTATTTTATCTCTCATTCCTGTTTTTTTATGGTGAGCCAAAGGGCAGGCAATTACAGGGCTAGACAGGAATTATTGCACAAAACATGAGAACACTCAGCTTGTGTTCTTACAGTTGTTGCCTACAGAGGTGTGCTCGATACACCAGCTCAGGACTTTTAATTTGTTTTGATGTTGATTTGCCTAAAAAGTGTTGAAGCCAAACCTCAGGGGGGCCTGATGTGTTCCTGTCACAAAGTACAGAGATGCTCTGGTAACTTCAGGTTCATTCTCAGAGCTCTGCCATTGAAATACCCAAATTAAAATAATCCTGGCAACAAAATGAAAGTGACCCAGCATCAAAGATGTCATTCTGATTCAAAATTCCTTCTAAATTGGCCAAACCAAGTCTCACTTGAATGAAAGCAGGTTTATCTCTGCTAGCTATATCTGGATTTTCTCTTTGTGCAGACACATTTACTATGAGATGTTCCCTGCAGGGAGAAGCAGACAAAACACGAGGAGCTACAGGCCACTCACATTTCATTATCAGCGTGCAGCCTTGGAGAGAACCCATGGCCAGCCCCTCAATTAACTCACTCACACTCCTGTTTCTTCCACCCATTATCAGCTCCCGTTCCTGATAAGCCCAGACCAAGCTGCAGCCAGAACTTGCTGTCTGAAGGACAAGCTCTGGATGAGTCACACCACGCTTCTTTTCTCTATCAGTTCCTTCTATCAGTAATTGTGCAGACACTCTCAGCTATGTCTGCACGTCCCTGCTGATGATGAGGCAGCAGACGAGCGGGCAGCACCCCGGTGACAGGCTCTGAGCTGCCACCCTCGAGGTCACCAGGGAGTCAGGGATGTCGCACTGGTGTCGGGGAGAGGCACGGTGTGAGAATCTGTGTGTCGGTACAACAGCACCAGGCTGAAATCACCCAGTCTAGAGATGGTGAAGTGCGCAGAACAGACCTGCATTGTCCTGGAATATAGCAGGAGCAAAACAGTGTTGTAGCTGTACAGCGCTGAGCATTGTACCGTGTCCATCAGCGGGGCTTTTCCCAGGCTGAACAAACACTCAGGAACGGTACAAATAAAGCTAATCCCGCCTCGAGACGCGGGGCTGCGCTAAGAGCCCTGCAGATCGCTCTGCTGGCAGTTTCCAGGGTGGATTTTCGCCGCCGAGCTCGCCGTGCCCTGCAGGGCGCAGCCCCTGCCCAGCCACCCCCAGCTCTGCCCTCCCTGCGCTGGGAATGGCACCGGGAACAGAGAATTCCCTGCTGCCTGGGCTGATGCAGTGCTCTGAATCACAGCATTGGGTTGATCACTATTTCACAGAGTCCCAGAATCCCAGAATCACAGAATCACAGAATAATGAGGTTGGAAGAGAGAGACCTCTAAGATCATCCAGTCCAACCTGTGCCCTAACACCTCAATGAGGCTATAGCACCGAGTGTCCAGTCTTTAAAAAACACATCCAGAGATGGTGATTCCACCACCTCCCTGGGAAGAGCATTCCAGTGCTTTATTATTCTTTCGGTGAAAAACTTTTTCCTAATATCCAACCTATCCCTTCCCTGACCTAGCTTGAGATTGTGTCCTCTGGCTCTGTCAGTGCTGGAGAAAACCCAACCCCACCTGTGTCTAACCTCCCTTCAGGAGCTGTAGAGAGCAATAAGCTCACCCCTGAGCCTCCTTTTCTCCAGGTTGAGCACCCCCAGCTCCCTCAGGGGTTCCTCTCAGGGTTTGTGTTCCCAGCCCCTCTCCAGCCTCGTTTCCTCCTCTGGATGTGCTCAGTGTCCCAATGTCCTTCCCAAACTGAGGGCCCAGAACTGCACCCAGCATTTCTTGATACTGGGCTGATTTATTGCATTATTAAACTAAGGTCCAAGGCAATGTCAGCTTCTTGCCAAGGCTGATAGGACTCTCCCCTAAATCACCTTGGCTGTAACCCTTCAACCCTGGCACAGTTGCCTTTGCTGCCTGACTCTCAATGCCCCATTGTCTGCACTGCCAGCCCCAGAAATTCAGATATAAATCCCAGAAATATGGATACGAATATGGATATGTTATGGCATCCATGTCAGATCCAGTACATCCAGAGGAATCCCTCTGAACTCCCAGTGCCTTTCCAGGGGGAGGATGCTCCTGCTCTGTGCTGTCCCAGGATTTCTCAGGCCCTGGTGGAGGAACAGTTCCAGTGATCTCCCTGCCAGGCTCATTGAACTCTTGCTGTGACCACACACGTGGTGATTTCCTCCCAAATCTGTACAACATTTGCAAGGCTGTGCTCTCAGCCTGCCTGTGGTTTGTGTCCTTCCACAGGCACTGTTTCATTGTGAAGCCCATCTGGAACCGTTTGGAAGAAATATTCCCCTTATAAAATAGGAGCTCATTTTATATTATAGGAGCTAATATTTAACAGCTAATATTAACGAGTTGCCGTGCTGTGAAGTTTCTACCCCAGAAAAATGGAGTTGCCATGTGCAGGAAGGTACAGGAGGGGTTTTGTTATCCAGGGTGGTTTTTTTGAATGTTTGGGGATTTTAGAGGCAGTTGGGAGTTAATTCTCGGTCCTGCCTCAGCCAAAACATACAGGCCAGGTACTCCTTAAATACATATTTTACGTGCTTAGGCTTATTAAAAGAAACAGAAATGTCAGCCTGTAAAACTATTTGCCCATGTAGAAAGCTACTCATAAAATCATAAAAGAATGAACTGTTCATACAGTGTCTTTAGGTAATTTTGGAATCCGTGCCAAGAAATAAAAGGGTTTTGCATGGAGTCCCATGAAATTCAAGTCATGATTTGTCATTGTAATAATTTCTGTCTGGCTTTGACGGAATGTTCCTGTAAGATTTTGTTATCCCATCCGAGTTGTAATCCACAAAACCCCCATGATGACACTCTCCTTTCTGGATTTTCTTTCTCACAAGGTGATGCAGACATCAGTGGGAGGATGGGCTGTAGTTATTTACATTAGCCAGTTCCAGTTTCCCCAGACTGACAGAAATTCCCATGGAAATTCTGGTTACATTAACTTTGACAGAGATATGGGACTGTTTTTGGAAACTTTAAAAAAACCCCAACAACTAGGGAATACTTTTCATTTTTATTAACATGCAGCATCTTAATTTTGTTTATTAAAGAAATAAATCAAGGTTAGTTTCTGCTTAGTCTCAGATGGTTTTCACAGGAGACAAAAAAAGAGAAGTCAAATATTGGCCAAGCATCAACCCAGTGAGGAATCCCATAATAGCAGCAATCCCGAGGAGGATGGCAGTGAAGGGAACAGCATGAGAAAAGAGGATTTCAGAGATGAGAATGGCATGGGTGTATCTGCTTCAGACATGGACAGTGACTGAGTATTCTTGGAGGTTAAACACACTTGGATGTGGAATTCTTGCAGGATCCATCCCGTTATCCCATCCCATTATCCCATCTTGTTATCCCATCCCATTATCCCATCCCATTATCCCATCCCATCCTGTTATCCCATCCCATCCCATCCCATTATCCCATCCCATCCTGTTATCCCATCCTGTTATCCCATCCCATCCCATCCCATCCCATCCCATCCTGTTATCCCATCCTGCTATCCCATCCCATCCTGTTATCCCATCCTGTTATCCCATCCTGTTATCCCATCCTGTTATCCCATCCCATCCCATCCTGTTATCCCATCCCATCCTGTTATCCCATCCCATCCCATCCCATCCCATCCCATCCCATTATCCCATCCCGTTATCCCATCCCATTATCTCATCCCATCCCATTGTCCCATCCCATTATCCCATCCCATCCCCATCCCCATCCCATCCCATCCCATCCCATCTCATCCCATCCCATCCCATCCCATCCCATTATCCCATCCCGTTATCCCATCCCGTTATCCCATCCCATTATCCCATCCCATTATCCCATCCCATCCCATTATCCCATCCCATCCCCATCCCCATCCCATCCCATCCCATCCCATCCCATCCCATCCCATCCCATCCCATCCCATTATCCCATCCCGTTATCCCATCCCATTATCCCATCCCATTATCCCATCCCATCCCATTGTCCCATCCCATTATCCCATCCAATCCCATCCCATTATCCCATCCAATCCCATCCCATTATCCCATCCCATCCCATTATCCCATCCCATCCCATTATCCCATCCTGTTATCCCATCCTGTTATCCCATCCTGTTATCCCATCCCATCCCATCCCATCCCGTTATCCCATCCTATTATCCCATCCCATCCCTTTATCCCATCCTATTATCCCATCCCATCCCGTTATCCCATCCCATTATCCCATCCCATCCCATTATCCCATCCTGTTATCCATTCCCGTTATCCCACCCCATTATCCCATCCCATCCCAACCCATCCCATCCCATCCCATTATCCCATCCCATCCCATCCCATTATCCCATCCCATCAGGGCTCTCTGAGGGCATCCCAGTCACTCCCTGCCCTCAAATTCTGTTCCAGATTTTCCATTAGAAAACGATGTGAGCATGAATTAACTGAAAACGATATGAACAATAATTAACTGAAAACAATGTGCACATTAATTAACTGAAAACGATGTGCACGTTCATTTTCCCTGCACCCAGCCTCCCCACAGCCACTGCTTCCCTTCTCCCCCTGCAAACAGCAAAAGCTCTGAGCTGGCATCCCAGGGGGAATTAAGGGCACTTAAGCCCCCTGATTTTCGCCAGCCCTGGTGCTCCAGTGCCAGGTTTATTTACCTTTTGCTGCAGAACCATTTGTTTCTGCGTGGCTCATTAGTTTTTCTGCTCCATCAGTCCCCTGGGTGAGCTGCTCAATGAGGCAAAGCCTCTCTTTGCCCAAATCCTGCCTCCCTCACCTTCACCTCCTGTGCCTCAGCACCGGGATGGGCACAAAGGCACAAAAAAACCCCCAGGTTCCGTCAAGATGAGCAGCAAAATTTCATTTTTTGGGGTGTGTGTTCCGGTTGGAAAGAGCACAGTGAGAGCTGGGTGTCTCCACTAGGTGTCCATGTTTCAGCAATTTTCATTTCAGCTCCGCTCAGAGCGATTGTTCTGCTCCACTGCCAGATGGAAATGGGAGATAGATTTTGTATTAGCCAAGGGTGCACCTGGGGCTGCACCTCAAAAGGCACAAAACACTCAAAAAACACCTTTAAACTGCACATCCCAGACACCCAAACCAGTCCTGGAAGGGCTGGCAGACTTTTCAGATATTGATTATTGTCTCTCTTGCCTTTTCTAATGTTTGCCAAATTATTACATGCTTTGTGGGAACAAACAGAAAAAGCTTTCCAGATTTTTGGTGGGTTTTTAAAGTGTTTTTTTAAATTTGACTTCCAGTTTTTCTCTGCACAGCCTTTTTTTTTGCATTCAGGTGAGCTCAGAGCCCTAAAGCAGTGACTCAGAATTTTAGAAACACCTGCTTAATTGTCAAATAACTGCTTTGCTCATTACATTTCTCTTCAAATATTGATGCCTAATATTTACCTACTTTTCCTGGCTGTCTAATGGATGCTGGCAGGCAGAGTTTTGTGCACTGAGCGAGCACAAAGTGGGACTTTTTCATGCTCCCAATTTTAAACAAACTGTAGGCAGCAGCCTTTGGTGCTCATTTATTGAAGGTGTTTTTCACTGCTTGTTTTTGTCATTTGCAACCCCATTCATCAATAAGAGGCCATGGAGCAGGGATATTTCACTCAGATATGAGGGAATTCCAAGGAGCTGAAAAGAAGGATTTATTTAAGATTACTGGATTCCCTTCTAGGAATGACCCAGCAGATTTTCTTCTTCTTTTTATTTTTTCTTTTTTCCTTTTAATTTTTTTTCTTTTTTCTTTTTCTTTTTCTTTTTTCTTTTTCTTTTTCTTTTTCTTTTTCTTTTTCTTTTTCTTTTTCTTTTTCTTTTTCTTTTTCTTTTTCTTTTTCTTTTTCTTTTTCTTTTTCTTTTTCTTTTTCTTTTTCTTTTTCTTTTTCTTTTCCTTTGCTGTTTTTCTTCTGGTTTCCCAGGCACTTTCAGTTAGTTAAATGTAAGGGATAGAATATTTAATATTTTAGAATTTTAGGGGAATGCTGTGTGCCAGAGCATTTTGAGGCAGCTTCCAGGACCACGTGCAAAAGAGGCTCTGGTGATTTATAATTCCCACAGCTGTGAGTGCAACATCTAAAACCGAGTTGGACTCCAAAACTTTTACCTCATTTACAACGCTAAGGAAGCAGAATAGGTTCTTTTATTATAGAACAAAACCAAAATCTGGTGTCACTCCGTCTGATTTGGACTGTGCCTGATCCAGGAGTGTGCTTTGAGATTTCTCTGCACAGGAACAATCCTGTGGAGCTCAGATTTTACCTGAAATGTGTCTCAGAGCTCATCCCAAACGCTCTCTAGGTTCATGTGTCACGGCTGACAGAAGGACAAAATAACAAACAAATCAAGGAAAACCCCCAAATCATCACATTCTGAGAACTGAAATAAATAAACCAACCTGTTGCCAAAGGTATATATGTTTTTAAATACAAAAAAACCCCCCAGAACATCCTCTTATGGAATCTATCCCAATCTGGAATATTTGCTTTCCGTTTGTTTAATAACAGGAAAAGGCTTGTTGCTCCTTTTGTTGAGTTTCACGTGTCAGCATCTTAATATTCCTCTGGCATTCTTGAAACTTTTACCAGGAAGAAAACAGTGCCATGGCCCATAGTAGGAAATGTTCTGTTTATTTGAAATGCCTCTATGAGCACACCAGGGCAAACAATTGCTGCCATAAACCCAGGGAGCAGCTCCTGGTGCCTTGGGTGCCTCACCTGCCCTTCTCTGTGCTGTTCCTTGGCTCTGCCCTTCCTGTGCTCTGCTCCTCCTCACCTCTCCCTGCACCTCCTGAATTCCAGGGCAGGTTTAATCCCTTTTCCCCTTAAATCCCTTTTCCCCTTAAATCCCTTTTTCCCCTAAATCCCTTTTCCCCTTAATTACTTTCCCCCTTAAATCCCTTTTCCTCTTAATTCCTTTTCCCCTTAATTCCTTTTCCCCTTAATTCCTTTTTCCCTTAAATCCCTTTTTTTCTCTTAAATCCCTTTTTTCCCTTGAATCCCTTTTTCCCTTTAAATCCCTTTTCCCCTTAAATCCCTTTTCCCCTTAAATCCCTTTTCCCCTTAATTCCTTTTCCCCTTAAATCCCTTTTTTCCCTTAAATCCCTTTTCCCCTTAAATCCCTTTTTTCCCTTAAATCCCTTTTTTCCCTTAAATCCCTTTTTCCCTTAAATCCCTTTTTCCCTTAATTCCTTTTTCCCCTTAAATCCTTTTCCCCTTAATTCCTTTTTCCCTTAATTCCCTTTTCCCCTTAACTTCTTTTCCCCTTAAATCCTAATTCCCTTAATTCCTTTTTCTCTTAAATCCCTTTCCCCCTTAAATCCCTTTTCCCCTTAAATCCCTTCTCCCTTAAATCCCTTTTTTCCTTAAATCCTTTTTCCTCTTAAATCCCTTTTCCCCCTTAAATCCCTTTTTCCCTTAATTCCTTTCCTCCTTAAATCCCTTTTTTCTCTTAAATCCCTTTTTCCCTTAAATCCCTTTTTTCCTTAATTCCTTTTCCCCTTAAATCCCTATTTCCCTCAAATCCCTTTTTTCCCCTTAAATCCCTTTTTCCCTTAAATCCCTTTTTCCCTCAAATCCCTTTTTTCTCTTAAATCCCTTTTTCCCTCAAATCCCTTTTTCCCTTAAATCCTTTTTTCCCTTAAATCCCTTTTTTCCCCTTAAATCCCTTTTCCCTCAAATCCCTTTTCCCATTTCCCCATCTCCTGCTGGGCTCTGCTGCTCTTGCTGTGGGGATGTTGGGTTGGAGGTCTGTCCCCCACCTGCTGCTGGATCCACACCTGGGGATTCCTGTGGGCCCTTTCCAGCTCAGAATATTCTGAATATTGCCACAAACCTGGAACTCAAGGGCTGATTTTTAATTACACGTTCCAGGGACTGGACTCTGGAAGAAATAATGACAGAGATCTTTTAAAGCTCTTTAAAGCTTCTCACAGAAGTGTTTGCACTTATTTTGGCCCTGCCTGTTTTATTGTGGCAAATGCAGTAATTATGGCAAAATTGGGCCTCATCATGTCAAAAAAAAGGCAGTTTTATTTCTGTAGGACAGAGCTGTAAACTGAATTAAACAGGCCAGTTCTCTCCACACAGCCCTGTGTGCTGTGGGTCTGTTTGAACAGTGACTAAACCACAAACAGCCGCTGACTGCATTCCCCAGGAGCACAACTGTGGGCACAGGAGTGCCTCAAAACCAGGCTCCAGGTTCAAAAAAATATATAAAAAAAGTAAATAACTCATAAAAGGAAGTGCAAACAGCAGGGAAATCTCGTTTCCATCTATCAAGCTGTGTGAAGGACAGGCAGGCTGGAAAGAATGGGCAGTGTTGGTTGGGATTTTTGTGGGTTTTGGGAGCATCTCACATCCCTGGGTGTGAGCTGGGGAGGATTTTAAAAGATTAAAAAACCCACTAAAAAATCTGGAAAGCTTTTTCTGCTTGTTCCTGCAAGTTAATACAAAACATTCAATGGTTTGAGAAACAGAAAAAACAAGAGAGGCAATAATCAATATCTGAAAAGTCTGCCAGCCCTCCCAGGACTGCTTTGAGCGTCTGGTTTAAAGGGGTTTTTGGAGTGTTTTGTGCCTTTTTGAGGTGCAGCCCCAGGTAATCCCCACCTGGTGCCGTTCCCTGAGCAGAATCACAGGTGAGCATCAGCCAGGCTTTGCTTTTGCCTTCCCCTTCCAGCTGTTCCCAACCCAGCAGGTGAAATCCCTGCTGCTGCTGGAGCCCCAGGCAGATTTTGGGGCACCCTCGGCATTTCCCGAGCGGAAAGCGGGGCAGACCCCGAGCAGGCGGGAGTTTTGCAAAGTTCCCGTGGCTGAGCCGTGGAATTTCTGGCGAAGGTGTTGAAATCGGCCAGGCTGCTGTGAGTCACTTCCCCGGGGAGGGCTCTGAGCTCAGAGGTGTCCCCAGGCAGCGCGGGGCTGTGCCAGCCTGAACTCTCAACCCTGCTCCAGCCCCAGATTCTTTCCCAACGTGTCCTGCTGCCCTGCAAGCCCCAGTCTGCTCGAAATGCCGCTTTCTTTTGTCATCTGCTCTGACTCAGGTGCTGAGTTGGAGGGGTATTTACAAAATATCTTGCCAAGGGAAGTTAAATGGTTACGGATTAAAAAGATTTTATAAGCACGATATGCCACGGTAAACATTAGTAAAAGTTGTTCTGGAACTATTTCTGTCTTTTGTTGGGAAGAGGAATGGTTATTGAAGCTTGAAGGGGAAGACTGCTTGGGGAAAGGAAGGAGAATTAACCATAGTGAGGTTTGAAAGGAACTCTGCTTTGCTGATTCAGTGCTTTTTCCAGAAATGCAACTAATGTTTCCTTCTTTTTTAACTCTTAAATCAGGCCCAAGTGCCAGCAAATGCCTTTTTTGACTGTGTCTGGAGGTTTATTTTTAGTCCCCAGAAGGGTATGGACAGCAGGCTGGAAATCAGCACGTGTGCAGGCCAAATAAACTTCCCCACACTTGAACTCTGCCTGTCAGCTCCTCCATCTCCCGTGGCTCAGCTCCCTCCTGGCAGAAAAGGCTCTGCAGCCCCAAAATCCCTCTCTGGAGCTCCTCACACCCCAGGCTGCTCTCATCCTGCTGGAAGCATCTCCCAGGGTTTCCATGTCCTGGTGGGAGACTGGGGATTTCATTCCCTCTCCTGGTGAGGTCTGACAGCAGCTCTGCCTGGCATGGGGGGATCCCATTCCCTCTGGAAGTGGGGAGGGGTGGGCACAGCCCCCTTCTGCCCTTCCAGAGCCATCAGAGGGTGTGTGACACAGGACACAGCTCACCAGCCTGTCACCAAAAGCTCACCTCCGCCAGGTGACAGCCTGGCAACCAGCTGGGAAATGCAGATATTTTATTTTTTAGGTGCAGTTTTTCTGAGCAGGCTGTTTCCCCCTTGTTTTAAAAGGAGACATCCAGGGGATGCAGCTTTTACCTGGGAATTTGTGCCCAGCAGTGCTGTTTGCCCAGCTCCAGCCTCTGCTTTCCCCTCCTGTCCCCATCCTGCTGGATCATCACTCCAGCAGTGCTGGGAGTGTTTGTCACACCATTGGGGCACAGAGCATCCTCTCTGCCATCACCTGGAGCTCACAGTGGCTTCCCCAACCCCTCTGAGACCCGCTCTTGGTTCAGCTGCTGCCACTCTGCTCCTCTCAGCTCAAAAAGGGGATTTTTGCCCATTTTTCCTCGTGGTGTCGAGCTGACACAGCTCTGAGCCTGCAGGCAGAGCCGAGTTTCAGGCAGCCCCACCTGCACCAAGCCCCTGTGGCAGGTGGGTCGTGAGGCTCTGCTGACCTGGAGGGATCTGAGGAGCTCTGGAACCTTTTGATTTTGGGCCCATGCAGGGAGCTTGGAGAGCTCTGTGCTCCAGAACCCGACAGGCTTTGGCAACCAAAAAGTTCCTGCAATGTCTGTAGTCAGTGAAATTTCTTACACGCATAAAAATGTGATTTTTGTCCCCCAGCACCCACCACAGTGATGTGTCAATCCCTACAAAGGAAATCTCCTTGGATTCAGGTAAAAATCTCGGGATGTGAGTGCTGGGCCGGTGTAATTCCTTACACACAGAAATTTGTGATTATTTTCCTCCATCACAGTGATGTGTACAGGAACCCCACCAAGGAAACACCCTGGGGTTCAGGCAGAAATCTGGGATGTGAGTGCTGGATCCCATCTGTGTCACCAGCATCTGGGATGTGAGTGCTGGATCCCATCTGTGTCACCAGCAGGGTCACCCAGTGCCAGCCTGACGGCAGAAATGGGAATTTAGGGAAACTCTTGCGAGCTCTGACCGCAGCTCGATGCAAGAGCGGAGCAGGATTGCATCAATCCCTGCAATGGGTGCTGAGCCCCCAGGAGAGCAGGCTCGGATTAAAACACGGCTCTGGCTGCCCTCCAACCCCTGGGATAAATAAACCAGCCTCTTGTGCAAGGCCTGCCTGCTTTCCTCACAGGCTTTCACAGAAATGCCACATTTCTGACACCTTTCCAGCAGGCTCTTGCAGGGTCTGGGCAGATGGAAAAGCTGAGCTGTGGGTCCTGACGGGCACTGGGTGAGGAACTCCTCAGTTACTCCTCTGTCTGCAAAGAGGAATGAAGTCACTCCCATGCCACCAACTTGGGTATTGGCAGAGAACAGTAGTGTTATCTGAGACCTGTTATTTCTTATAATTCCTTTTGAAGACTCCTTTAAAAGCAACTTGTTGCCAAAAATTCATTTCCAAGTGATTATGTACTCACAGCAATAGTGGCATCTATCTAAATGCAGATTTACTCCTTCAACCTGTTAAGTATCTAATAATGCACATTTAGAATCTATGATGGACATTTAAAATCTATGATGCACATTTAAAATCTATGATGGACATTTAAAATCCATAATGCACATTTAAAATCTGTGATGCACATTTAAAATCTGTGATGCACATTTAAAATCTATATTACAAATTTAAAATCTATGATGCACATTTAAAATCTGTGATGCACATTTAAAATCTATATTGCAAATTTAAAATCTATATGCACATTTAAAATCTATAATGCACATTTAAAATCTATGATGCACATTCAAAATCTATGATGCACATTTAGAATCTATGATGGACATTCAAAATCTGTGATGCACATTTAAAATCTATGATGGACATTTAAAATCTATATTGCACATTTAAAATCTGTGATGGACATTTAAAATCTATGATGGACATTTAAAATCTATATTGTACATTTAAAATCTATGATGCACATTTAAAATCTGTGATGGACATTTAAAATCCATAATGCACATTTAAAATCTATGATGTACATTTAAAATCCATAATGCACATTTAAAATCTGTGATGGACATTTAAAAATCTATGATGGACATTCAAAATCTGTGATGCACATTTAAAATCTATGATGCACATTCAAAATCTATGATGCACATTTAAAATCTGTGATGCACATTCAAAACCTGTGATGCACATTTAAAATCTGTGATGCACATTCAAAATCTATATTGCAAATTTAAAATCTATAATGCACATTTAAAATCTATGATGGACATTTAAAATCTATATTGCACATTTAAAATCTATAATGCACATTCAAAATCTATGATAGACATTCAAAATATATAATGCACATTCAAAATCTATGATGCACATTTAGAATCTATGATGCACATTTAAAATCTATGATGGACCTTTAAAATCTATAATGCACATTTAAAATCTATGATGGATATTCAAAATCTGTGATGCACATTTAAAATCTGTGATGCACATTTAAAATCTATGATGCACATTCAAAATCTATGATGCACATTTAAAATCTGTGATGCACATTCAAAACCTGTGATGCACATTTAAAATCTGTGATGCACATTCAAAATCTATATTGCAAATTTAAAATCTATAATGCACATTTAAAATCTATGATGGACATTTAAAATCTATATTGCACATTTAAAATCTATAATGCACATTCAAAATCTATGATAGACATTCAAAATATATAATGCACATTCAAAATCTATGATGCACATTTAGAATCTATGATGCACATTTAAAATCTATGATGGACCTTTAAAATCTATAATGCACATTTAAAATCTATGATGGATATTCAAAATCTGTGATGCACATTTAAAATCTGTGATGCACATTTAAAATCTATGATGCACATTCAAAATCTGTGATGGACATTTAAAATCTATAATGCACATTTAAAATCCATGATGGACATTTAAAATCTATAAATGCACATTTAAAATCCCCATAAACCTCCCTGCTCCATAAGGAATGCCCTGCTCTCCTAGGTGAGCAGCAGGAATTTGAAAAGGCTCTTTAGAGCATTCTGAACCAAAGTCTTCCCGTGGAAATCCAGATTTTTATGGATGGCAAATGGAAGTATCCAAATGTGCCAAAAAAAAAGAGAAAAAGAAAAAGAAAAGTTAGGAATTGCTAAACTGCCAACCCAGCTGGATTTGGGAATTGTGCCTCCCTGAGTGAGCAGCCCTGAGAGGTGCCTGGCACTCAGCTCAGCTCTGGTTTTCCACCCTGGAGATTTGGGGTCAGGGATGATCTGCAGCCCCTCACTGCACTTTGGGCTGCTCAGCTCAACCTCACCCCTGCCTCTTCCCCACATCAGGGACTCAAGGCTGACCCCCCTGCCTGGCCTCTGCCACAATCATGCCAGTGCACAGAAAGAACTGGAATATTTGGATTTTCCTGCTCAGGATCCAACAGCAGCACCTGTTTGCACCACAGGATGGGCAGGTCTGTGCTGCTGAGCTGGAGCTCAGGGCTGGGCTGGGCAGGATGCTCGGTGAGACATCATTTTATCACAGTTAAATTCGGATTATCAGCGAAGAAAGCAGGCAGTGGGTTCCCAGTTAGCCCCAGTGCTGGGCATGGGACACACAGGGACAGCAGAATCTCCTGGGGGCATTGCCAGCACCTGGGATTTCCCACCTGCTGGCAGGATTTCCAGTCAGCTCTGGAAACTGGAGTGAGCCCAGTCCTCAGGGAAGGTGTTGGGGCATCAGCTGCCCTGAAAAACCCGAGCAGCCACACCAATGGATGCTTTAAAACACAGAGCAACGAGAATAGCATTAATTCTGGCAGATGTTTGCCCAGACAAGGGTCCAGAATGTTCATTTTGTGGAGCTGGTGCTGCAATGTTTACAAGCAGAAAAGAGGTGAAAGGGGTAAAAAAGGATTTTTAGCCTGTACAGAGCAGTTTTCTACCACAAAACTTCTGGGTCTCTTTAGGACTGTACTGAGCATTAATAACAATGTGTCCTTAAAATAAATTTCCTGATGGTGCTGAAGTGAATTCCTCCCTTCTGCTAAAATTAAGAAAATCACAGAGGACTTTGAAAGCAGACCTGCTCTGGATCATCTCCTGCTCTGCCTTTATGAAACGTTTCTGAGCTTCTTTCCAGGCTCCAGAACCTGCCACTGTGCATTTCTTTGACCTGAACACGAGCAGAATGATAAACCCTAGCAGAGCTCCTTGCCATAAGGAATAATTCAGAGTTTCTGAAGCTTTCTGGAGCTTGTCCCCCTGTTCCCTGCAGCACTGTGACACAGGCAGTGCCAGCACAGTCCCACCCTGGGGCCCTTTGCCCTCCCTGGCTCTGAGACACTGGTGTGCTCCTCACAGGGCTGCCAGGAAGGAGGGAATATTCTGGAAGAGGAGGAAAGAGGCAGAGAAATGTCAGGAATTCCATGCAATGGACAAAGCCCTGACTCCTCTGTGGGAGTTGTGAGAAACTCCCGTGTAAGACAGAGGCACCTCAGGAAAATTTAAGTTTTACCCTAAAAACCAGGGGACATTTGCTTTTCAGATCCCAAGAAACAGAACTTCATGGAAAAAAACAAAACAAATTCCCTGATTTATGGTCTTGCAGCATTCCCTGATTTTTTGACCCAAGTTTTTTGCCTTAGCTGTGCTCCTTTATTTCCAGCTGCCCTTGCCAGCCCCAGCCCCTCGTGTCCTTCCCCAGGGGAATGTCAGCAGGGAACATTTGGTCACTGAGCCTCATCCACAGCCTGGCAGAGCTGGGGGGGCTCACCTGGACAGGGGAAGGATCCAGGGAGCCCTTCCAGAGCCTGAAGGGGCTCCAGAGGGCTGGGGAGGGACTGGGGACAAGGATGGAGGGACAGGACACAGGGAATGGCTCCCACTGCCAGAGGGCAGGGATGGATGGGGGATTGGGAATTGGGAATTCCTGGCTGGGCTGGAGTGCCCCTGCTCTGGCAGGGGGTGGCACTGGGTGTCCCCAGGAACCCCTGGCAATGCCAGCCCTGCTGTGGTGCCATGGAGAGGGGCTGCTCTCAGCCTGGGTCCTGGGGAAGAAGAGACAAAACGACAACAACAATGAAAAACAACCAAAGCAAAACCAAAAAAAGAGTGATTGGGAGCATGGGCTGTAAACAGAGGCAGAAATAAAGTCCAGCCTAACTCCTGGCCTTTGCATCACGGTGACCACAGTGCCAGCAGCCCAGCAGGAAGGTCTTGTTCAGTTCAGGGGCTGTCAGGGAGCTCTTCTCAACTGAGCAGCATCAAATCCCACTCCTTCTGCTCTCTGCCTGCTGTTGAACTATTTTTGTTGTTATTATTTAATTTTTTCCCCTGCTCCTGATAACAGTTTTCAAAACCTACCTAAATCCTCAGGTGCCCCTGGCAGTGCCCAAGGCCAGGTTGGATGCTGGGGCTGGGACAGGGGGAGGTGTCCCTGCCATGGATGGGCTGTGGGGTCCCTCCCAACCCAAACCTGAGGGATTTCTGTCATTCCCATCACCCTGCAGAGCTGGGCAGCCACCAAGGGAGCTGTCCCAACCCCTGCTGCTGGCAGAAGCAAAGAGGTTCTGTCTGCTCTGAGGTGAAACTTTCACTGTCTGTTTGGAGCAGCCCTATTGCAAGGCCCTGTTGCATCAATGTGAGGTTTCAAAACAGAGTGAAAAAACCCAACTTGGCTTTAGATTATTTATTTATTTATTTGGGGCTAATGTCTAAAAGAGCAGCAGCATTCCTGACAGCCAGAGGACTCCAAGCATCTGTCCTCAGCTTCCCAGTGACCCCGGGGAAGCAACCCATAATCCACATATTTTAATTGCCACAGGGCTTTGTGGGCTGTGCAGGGGTGGGAATGTGGGCAGGAATATTTCTGGGCCTGTAATTAATCCTATTTGCTGTACAAGTGTGATTTATGGGGCAGCCTGGGTGCTGGGGGAAGGAAGGAAGGAGCTGGAGAGGGCTGGGGCTTTGGAGGAAGGAGAATCCAGAGCAATTCCTCTGTTTGATAAAGCAGCAGTTTTGGAAGGGCTGTCCTGCCAAGAATCATCCCTTGGTTTTCTGCAGCACCAGGATTGTTCCAGGAGTGTCCCCCAGAGGTTTTGTTTTTTTTTTGGCTGTGGGGTTCAGGATTCACCAAGAATTTCAATTCCAGGCTGAAGCAGAAGCCCCAGCTTGCTCAGCTGAGCTCTCAGGTCATGGGTGGAGCAGAGGATGCCCTGCTCACCTCTGCTCCTCCTCATGGGAAGGATTCACCCTCTTATCCCACAGGAGCACCAAAAGCAGGGCATGAACCACCCTGCCCCAGCTCATTCTCCACTTTGACAGGAGAGATAAAGCACAACCTGGCTGTTATTTCACTCACAGCCTCCTCTGGGACTTAAACACCTTTAAAGCAACATTGCATCATTTAACATTTTCCTGTGTGACCCCTTCAGCTCCTTCCAGGAGGATTCTTCCTTAACCAGGGCTCTGTGTCCAACCCCAGAACGAACCAGGGCAGCCTCTGAGTTCTGGCTCTGCTCCAGTTTGGATGCAAAGCTCTCCCTGACACCACTGCACACACACAGGGAATTATTCCAGTTATCCCATTCCTTCCTCTGTGAAAGCTTTGGAACAGCTCAGGGATCAGCAGATTTATCTGGAATTATCTCTGAGCAGCAGCAGCTCAGCTCTGCTGTTATCTGCAGCTCCTGGTACACAAAACTTCAGTGCCTGAGCTGGGAAAGGCAGCAGGGGCTGTGCTGACTGCAAAAGGGTTTCAGAAAATGAGTTAGACTACAAAAAAAATCATCCCAGGACTTGGAAAATGGGCTGATGCTGGCCTTGCTTCAGGAGGCAGCTGCTATTTCTGCTTCACAGCAATGCTACCAAAAAAAGGGGGAAAATTACATGAAATAAAAAATTCATACAAATGTTCCTTGAAAAAAAAACAACAAAGGGACACAGGAGAATTCCACGTATTGGACATGAACCAAGAGATGTTCCACAGCAGCAAAACTATTGATTATTGCCCAGGGGATGAAATATGGGCAATTCACAGCAAACAGCCTGGCTGTGGCCCTGTTCTTACAGCAGGGCACCAGAATTGGGTGAGCACTGCTGGCAGCAGGGCCAGGAGGGGATGGTCACAAATCCTGGATTACCCTGGGCCCTAAAAGTGCCTTTCCAGGCTGGTTTCTGCAGGGAGGGGCTGCTCAGCCAGCCTTGCTGCTGGATCCCCCTGCTCTGCAGGTAAACAGGGATTTGATCCCTCTCACCTGTAAAAAAAAGGGGAGGAAACAAAGGGCTCAGCCATCACCTGGGTGGGATCCCATAAATCCAGCCATTCCCCTCAAATCCTTGGAGGAATGGGGCAGAAGCAGCTGGAATAATCTGCTGACCCCACTGAGGGCATTTCTTAGAGTGGCTCCTTGGGAAAATGCAACAAAAATTCTTCCTACCAAACCAAAAAAAACCCAAATCCAAAGCTCCTGGGTGGCTGTGGGGCAGAGCCAGGCTGGGTTAAATCTGGAGGGCTGGATATCTGGAATGCCTCTGCCAAGGATGTCCCAAAAAAACCCCCAGGAGAGCTCTGTGTCCTGCTGGGGTGGCACATCCAGGAGCGGGCTGAAAAGATTCCCCAGGACTCCTGTGTCCCTTTGGAACGTGGAATTGCCTTTTGGAATTCTCCTGTGTCCCTTTGGAGTGTGGAATTGCCTTTTGGAATTCTCCTGTGTCCCTTTGGAATGTGGAATTCCCTTTTGCAATTCTCCTGTGTCCCTTTGAAATGTGGAATTCCCTTTTGGAATTCTCCTGTGTCTATTTGGAACATGCAATTGCCTTTTGGAATTCTCCTGTGCCCCTTTAAATTCCCTTTTGGAATTCTCCTGTGTCCCTTTGGAGTGTGGAATTCCCTTCTGGAATTCACCTGTATCCCTTTGAATTCCCTTTGGAATGTGGAATTCCCTTTTGGAATTCTCCTGTGTCCTTTTGGAACGTGGGATCCCCTTTTGGAATTCTCCTGTGTCCCTTTGAATTCCCTTTTGGAATTCTCCTGTGCCCCTTTGGAACGTGGAATTCCCTTCTGGAATTCTCTTGTGTCCCTTTGGAATGTGGAATTCCCTTCTGGAATTCTCCTGTGACCCTTTGAATTCCCTTTTGGAATTCTCCTGTGTCCTTTTGGAACATGGAATTCCCTTTTGGAACTCTCCTGGGTCCCTTTGAATTCCCTTTTGGAATTCTCCTGTGCCCCTTTGGAATGTGGAATTCCCTTCTGGAATTCTCTTGTGTCCCTTTGGAATGTGGAATTCCCTTTTGGAATTCTCCTGTGCCCATTTGAATTCCCTTTTGGAATTCTCCTGTGTCCCTTTGGAGCTTGGAATTCCCTTTTGGAATTCTCCTGTGTCCCTCTGGAATGTGGAATTCCCTTTTGGAATTCTCCTGTGTCCCTCTGGAATGTGGAATTCCCTTTTGGAATTCTCCTGTGTCTCTTTGGAATGTGGAATTCCCTTTTGGAATTGTCCTGTGTCCCTTTGCTGGCCCAAAGAGCTCCTTCATTATGAGGCACCCTGTGCTCTTCTACATCAGAGGAGATGGCAGGAAAATGCCTCAGAGGCCCCAGAAATTTAAAATGAGTTGTCCTTTCGCTGAGTTAGGAAGAAAAAAAAGAAACAGCAAATATTTGATGGAGCAAAAGCTCCAGCCCATCCTCAGGAGCAGGGCAGGGGCATCCAGCCATGGATTCGGTGGTGCTCACTCTCAGGGTCTGGTGTCACCCTGGTTTTTTGAGATTCTCTAAAGCCTTCTGATGCTGACATTCTTGTGGGGAACTTTCTCACACACTTTTCTGTAAACAACTCATTGTTTTTGCATTCCTCTATGGGGGAGGACAGAGTTGAGGGACTGGTGGTTAAACCAGTGTCTGTGGAGAGGTGTCACTGTCACCCTCCAATCCACTGTCACCTTTGTAAAACTATAAATGATGGAGTCAGAAAATAAACGGCCCTTTTTCTTCTTCACTTTGAGAGCGGTGTGCTGTGTGTTCTTTTGTGTCCTGCAGTCTGGAGAGGCTCTCCCTGCCCACAAACCAAAGTGACACCGAGTGCTCAGCCACCAGAAATCCACAGGCTCCCTCCAGGCCAGGGAAGGAGGAGGAATCCGGGGATCAGAGCAGCTCAGCCCGCTCAGGGTGTTCGGATCCTCAGGATGCTCCAGCGGCTGCTGGAAGGGCAGAGTCAGGAGCAGCAGAGGAGCTGCAGCTCCCAGCCCTGCCCAGGAATCCTTCCCAGGGTGGCTGTGCTTGCAGGGCAGCACCACCTTGGCTGTCCCCCTGCTGTCCCCCTGCTGTCCCCTGGCTGCTCTGGGGGGACAATGTGCCCAAATCCCCCCAGGAGCCTCTCCAGGACGTGACTCCCAGCGCCGCTGCCATCGGCCGAGGATGCTCACGAGCTGGCATGTGACCCCAGGCCAATCACAGCTGGGAATTCGGATTAAAAATAAAAGAGGAATGGGAACATTTGTCACAGAATACTCTGTCCTTCGAGGAGAGGGAGATTTTCTAGCAGGGGATAAAAACAGGGTTTGTTTTTATTAAAATGCTGCTGTTTCACTGCGTTTTTCTCTGACCCTAGGAGCGATCCTCCCTCGTGGGTCTGGCTGAGTGAAGCAGCACAATGTGTTTTTTCTCAGCCTGGGAAGGGGGAATGAGGTGCCTGTGAGGAGCTGCCTGCACCTTGCACTTCTGAGCAGAGCCAAGCAGGAATTTGGATTTTTCTGTGCAGGTGGGGCAGAGACCCAGCTGCCAAACAGGGCATTGAGGCTCAGAGCATTGCAGGCAGTGTGGGAGCAATAATGAAATGACATTTTGTGTTCTGGGAGGATCCCTTCAGCCACAGGTTATTGCACACATTTTTTTCAGGCAGCTGATTGCAGGGAAAAGAGCTGAAAAAGAGATAAACTCTGATTTCCCTGCTTCACCCCAGGAGCACTGAGCCAGGAGAACGATTTCTTTCTTATGGTTCTATTTTTTTTCTGTTGAAATCAATTCCTAAAATGAAAGGGAATCTGGGGTGATTGTTAGGCTGCACCCCTCAGCCTGTAAAAACACTGCAGTTCAGTGCTTTTATTTTCTGTGACATATCAATAAATTTATTATCAATAAATTATTAATAATTATGTGAATTATTAATAAATGCAGGTATTTATTAAAATAGTATAATATAAATAAATTATTATAAATATTTTATTAATTATTAAATATAATATAGTATTATTAAATACTTAATTTAATTACTATTACGAAAATAAATATAATAATAAATAGTATAAATATAAGTATATAATTTAATAATTATAGAAAAAAGAATAGAAATAATTATAGAAATAGATATTAAATATAATATAGAAATATATACAAGATATGTTATAATATTACGAAAATAAATATAATAATAAATAGTATAATTATAATAAGTATATAATTTAATAATTATAGAAAAAAAGAATAGAAATAATTATAGAAATAGATATTAAATATAATATAGAAATATATACAAGATAGGTTATAAATATATTGCATAATTATAAATATAATATATAAAGATCATAAATATATTACATAAGTATAATATACATATCCTAAATAGATTACATAAATATAAATATAATATATAAATATTAAAGCATATAAATAGATATAAACATGTAATAAATCTATAATAAAGAAATATATAAAATAATGACTATAAACATGTGTAAACATATATAAACAAACATTTCTCTGTTTGCAAGCAATAAAACCCCAGCTCATTTCCAGGGAGCAGCTGCAGGTGTGGCCTCAGCTGCCCAGTTCCACCTTTCTGCCCTTCCTGCTGGAGGAGCAATCCCCACATTTGGATATTCCAGCATTTGAATATTCCTGGGTACAAATTCCGCCTTGCAGACCCTTCCCCTTCTGCTCCTGCTGCCCCTGGTGCAGATTTCCAGCCCAGCCCCCCCTGATTTGCAAACTCTGCTGTTCCCTCCAGCCCTGATTGCGTGGAATCCCCATGGCAGATGCCATTGCCCAAGAGAAACAAACATTAGGAAAGAATTTAATGTATTGCTGCTGGTAATAAACGCAAGAGCTGGAGGCAGAGGGGGAACTGTCACCTGGAACAGGCAGTGCCAGCGCCCAGGGCTGGGGACAGGGCCAGGGACGTGCCCAGGGCAGCCAGACAGGGCTGGGCCAGGCTTTGGGGGAGGCAGAGCTGCACAGCTTTTGGTGGATTTGATGGTAAATGATATTCAGATATGGTAAATGATATTCAGATATGGTAAATGATATTCAGGCATCAGATCCCTCCTGTGCCACCAACTCACTGGATCCACTCTGGAAATCCTGGAAGCTCTTTTGCCACCTTCCTGTCAATGAAGAGCCAGGGGTGGCAAAGATCCCCCCCTCCAAGGATCTCCAGCTGGCTGGGACTGAGCAAATCCCAGCTTTTCCAGCAAGGCTTTGCCCAGCTGACAGCAAAAGCCAGGGACTGATGCCTGCAGGGCCACAAAGCCACCCTGGAGGCTCAGGAGCAGCCCCACCCCAGCAGGGCAGAGGCAAACACAGCCACACCAAGGGGAGGTTTTGTATAATAGAGTCAAATTTGAGATTTTGTTTTTTTTTTTTTTTTTTCAGACCCAAAATTTCTGGTGCCTCAGGTTTGGTTTCTTTGCCCGGTACGAGGTTATTTTGCAGATCTCAGGGATGTGAAACTGAGAAGGAAAAGAAAGAGAGAAGGATGAAATAATGGCATGAGCTCTGCTAGGCTCCATGCATAAATGATATTATTTAGTTATGGCAGCAGATTTCTTTAAATGCCATCCATTAAATGAGAGAAAGAAACTTCTGCACACGACTGGGAAGGAGATTTGGGGCAGCACACGGCTGTGGAGATGGGGATTTGTCCATTTTTGTTCAGGCATCTCAAATTTCCACCCAGAAGGAGCAGCACCTCCAGAGAAGGAGGCAAAGCCCAGCCTGAGCCACCCAAACCTGCAGGAGATCAAAGCCAGGCTCAGCTCCCTATCCCAGAGTGAGCCTAATTGGGTGCTTGGCTTAAGTTAAGGATCAGGAACTCAAGGCATGACACAAATGCACATTTTTGCTTTGTAAGTAGTCAAAGAGTTAGAGGAGAGGATCTAGAGAGAGCCTAGAAACTCCTTCAGAGCCAGATGATGGCAGAAAAGAATAAATCTGAGTCTCTTTGGTGTAACCTAAACATCCTTTTTTCCTACACTAATGAAGCTCTGCTAATTAGCCAGGACACCTTTCCAGTGCCTCCTGCCACCCTTTTTTTTCTGCAGTGCTTAGATCCCTGATGCCCATTAACTCCTGAAATATCAGGGACAATATTAAGGAAAAGAAAAAAAAAAAAAGAAAAGAAAGACTTCTCTAAAAGGAAAAAGAATGTTATGAAAACAAACTGTGGCTTTTTAGGACTTTTTGCAATTTCCTGAGGCTTTTTCTCGAGCTGGGGAACATCAAGTCCTCCCTGTGCAGCAGCTCGTGGGAACAGTGGCTGGAGCCATCCCCGGGCTCCAGAAGGGCTCCAAGAGGAAGAGCCCGGATTTGGGGCAGCCCTGGCAGCCAGGGGATGGGAATGGCAGCAGGAGAGGCCAGGCTGGATGGGGCAGGGGCTGCCTGCCTGCAGGCTGGGGGGCTGAGATCCCATCCTGGCCGGGGCACCGGGATCTGGGAATGCCCAGGGCTCCTTCTCGGCACCGGGGCTGCCACTGCCCCCAGCCAGCCCAGAGCAGCCAGGGGCAGGGCCAGCCAGGCAGGGCTTTGGCCACCAAGAAGATGTTTTGGCCACCAAACCAATGTTTTGGCCACCAAGCAGAACTTTTAGCCACCAAGTAGATGTTTTGGCCACCAAGCAGAATTTTTAGCCACCAAGCCAATGTTTTGGCCACCCAGCACAGGTTTTGGTCACCAAGCACAGGCTTTGACCACCAAGAAGATGTTTTGGCCACCAAGCACAGGTTTTGTCCATCAATCAGATATTTTGGCCACCCAGCACAGATTTTGGCCACCAAGCAGACCTTTTGGCCACCAATCAGATATTTTGGCCACCAAGCAGAATTTTTAGCCACCAAGCCAATGTTTTGGCCACCAAGCAGAGGTTTTGGCCATCAATCAGATATTTTGGCCACCCAGCAGGCATTTTGGCCACCCAGCACAGATTTTGGCCACCAAAGAGAAGCTTTGGCCACCAAGCACATCTTTTGGCTACCAATCAGATATTTTGGCCACCACACACAGGTTTTGGCCACCCAGCAGAGGCTTTTAGCCACCAAGCCAATGTTTTGGCCACCAAGAAGATGTTTTGGCCACCCAGCACAGGTCTTGGCCACCAAGCAGATACTTTGGCCACCAAACCAATGTTTTGGCCACCAAACCAATGTTTTAGCCTCCAAGCTGATATTTTGGCCACCAAGCACAGGTTTTGGCCACTAAGCAGGTATTTTGGCCACCAAGAAGAGGCTTTGGCCACCAAGCAGAACTTTTAGCCACCAAGCCAATGTTTTGACCACCAAGAAGATGTTTTGGCCACCAAGCACAGGTTTTGGCCATCAATCAGATATTTTGGCCACCCAGCACAGATTTTGGCCACCAAGAAGGTGTTTTGGCCACCAAGAAGGTGTTTTGGCCACCCAGCACAGGTTTTGGCCACCAAGCAGAGGCTTTGAGCACCAAGCAGGCATTTTGGCCACCCAGCATAGATTTTGGCCACCAAAGAGAAGCTTTGGCCACCAAGCAGATCTTTTGGCCACCAATCAGACATTTTGGCCACCAAGATGATGTTTTGGCCACCAAGATGATGTTTTGGCCACCCAGCAGAGGTTTTGGCCACCAGGCCACCCCCTCTAGCCCCAGCAGCCCTGGGATCTGCTCCCTGCACCCCTCCTGTCGTCCCTGGCTGGGGCAGGGCTGCCTTGCATGGGTGAAAATTCCCATTTCCACATTCCCATTCCCATTTCCCCATTCCCATTTTCCCATTCCCATTCCCATTTCCACATTCCCATTCCCATTTCCCCATTCCCATTTTCCCATTCCCATTTCCACATTCCCATTTTCCCATTCCCATTCCCATTTCCACATTCCCATTTCCATTTCCACATTCCCATTTGCACATTCCCATTCCCATTTGCACATTCCCATTCCCACATTACCACATTCCCATTCCCATTTCCCCATTCCCATTTCCACATTCCCATTTCCACATTCCCATTCCCATTTCCACATTCCCATTCCCATTTGCACATTACCATTTTCCCATTCCCATTCCCACACTCCCATTTCCCCATTCCCATTCCCATTTCCCCATTCCCATTCCCATTTCTCCATTCCCATTCCTGGTGGGTGCCAGGCATTGATTGATCCCAGCACACTCAGGTGTCTCTGATGGGATTGGGAATTTTCAGGTGCACTGTGTATTTTGTTATCCCAGCCACGAAGCAAAGGCACCCAGATAACCCCAGCTGGGAGGATGATCTCCCAGCCTGGCAGCAAAACTCCAAAAAAAAAATTCCAAAATGATTTAAAATCCATTTTTGCACCTGCAGTAGTTTCAGCTCTCCAGGAATGTCCCACAGGCACGGCTTCCCCTACGCTCCCAGGGTCAATCATTCTGCCAAAAAAAGGAAATTAAGGTAAATTTTTCACGGCACAGTTTCAGCCTGGACAAGAAACACTCGTTGTGTTGCTATTGGCTGGACAGCCTGAGATGGGCAGTTGAACAAATCAGTGATTAATTAATTAATTAATTAATTAATTCTTTCCTTGGAACAAAGGATGTTTGCTGGTGTCCTGGAGAAGACCCTGTAAGAAATCAGGGATTAATGAGATATTTGAAGCTGGAATAACCTACAGCTGTCTCAGTCCTTTCCTAAGAAAGAAAAAAATGGAAGAAATTTTCCTTCCTGGGTCCTCTGGGGCCTCCCTTGCCCGTGATCCCTTCAAGATAACAATTTCATGGCTCAGATGGTTTTGGCCATTTCCTCAGGGACTGCAGGGTGAATTTCCTTGCAGCTCCCTCACTTGAGTGCATCTGACCCAGCTGAACACGTTTCCCCTCTTCTCTTCCTCCTCTCCTTGCTAATTGGAATTATTCTCAGCAGCTGGTGGGAGTTAACCTCTTGCTGTGGGGACTTGAGCAGAGAAACTCTTGAAAAAAAAATTTCCCAGTTTAGCTTGCTTTTTTGTGAAGAAATAAAATTATTTCTAGTGGTGCTTTATAGTGGATTTTCCTTGGAAAAAAGGACATTTTCTGGTGTGCAATCTTTGGGTCCCCTGGAGCTGATCCCTTCCCTGCAGCCCCACTGCTCCTGCCTCCTCCACCATTGAAACAAAGAAAACCACAGCTGAGAGCCAGATTAAAGCTCCCAATAAAACCTGCTGGCTGCCCAATCCATGGAGCAATTCCTCAGCTCAAACAGTGGCAGCAGCATTAAAACCCAGCTGGGGGAATTTCCAAGGAAATCAGGAGATGGAATCGTGGGACAACACCCTGGTGCCCTGCAGGGCTGAGCTGCAAAATGTGCAAAGTGGGTCTGAGCAGGGGGGGAACAAAAAGCTCTTCCCTGCACCTGTCCAAGGAGATTTCCACAAAAAAAAAATCTTTTTCAACAAAAAACTCTTGCCCTGCACCTGTCCAAGGAGGTTTCCACAAAAAAAACCCTTTTTCAACCAAAAACTCTTGCCCTGCAACTATCCAAGGCAGAATTCAACAAAAAGCTCTTCCCTGCAACTATCCAAGGGAGGTTTCCCACAAAAACTCTTTTTCCACAAAAAGTTCTTCCCCTGCAACTATCCAAGGAGATTTCCACAAAAAAAAACCTTTTCCAACAAAAAACTCTTGCCCTGTACCTATCCAAGGAGATTTTTCAACAAAAAAGTCTTTTTCCACAAAAAACTCTTCCTCTGCACCTATCCAAGGGAAATTTTAAAGAAAAAAATATTTTTCAACAAAAGCTCTTCCCCTTGCATCTATCCAAGGAGATTTTCAACATAAAGCTCTTGCCCTGCACCTCTCCAAGGCAGAATTCAACAAAAAACTCTTGCCCTGCACGTATCCAAGGAGATTTTCCACAAAAAACCCATTTTTCAACAAAAAGCTCTTGCCTTGCATCTATCCAAGGAGATTTTCAACAAAAACTCTTCCCCTGCACCTCTCCAAAGGAGATTTTCCCCAAAAAACTCTTTCCCTGTACCTATCCAAGGGAAATTTTCAAGAAAAAAATATTTTTCAACAACAGTTCTTCCTCTGCACCTCTCCAAGGGAGATTTTCAAGAAAAAGCTCTTCACCTGCACCTATCCAAGGCAGACTTCAACAAAAGTCTCTTCCCTGCACCTATCCAAGGAGATTTTCCACAAAAAAACTCTTCCCCTGCACCTATCCAAGGAGATTTTCAACAAGAGCTCTTCCCCTCACCCATCCAAGGGAAATTTTGGGGAAAAAATCTTTTTCAACAAAAAAACTCTTCCCCTGCACCTATACAAAGGAGACTTTCCACAAAAAATCTCTTTTCACAAAAAATCTCTTGTCCTGCACCTATCCAAGGAGATTTTTCAATAAAAGCTCTCCCCCTGCTCCTATCCAAGGGAAATTTTCAAGAAAAAACTCCTTTTCAATAAAAAATCTTGCCCTGAACCTATCCAAGGGAAATCTTCAAGAAAAAAATATTTTCCACCAAAAGCTCTTCCCCTGCACCTCTGCAGGGAGGTTTTGCAGCCCTGCTGTCACCAGGATGTACCCACTGATTTAGGCTCAGCAGGCTCCCCAGGGATGTGTCAGCTGGCTGCTGGCAGCAGGGATTGTGTTTGTGCAACAAGCAGCCCTAAAACCCCGTTAAAGAACATTGTCTGATCTGCAGGGTGGGACTCATTAATTTTTCTTGTCATTTTTTTACTAAAAAGGGGAAAAAAAATAAAAATAAAATGTGCACAAGACGTTTCTCCAAAATTCTGGAGGGCACTTGGGAATGTCTTTAAATAAAAATTTAAAAAAACCAAAAACAACTAAACCAAGGAACAAAGAGCATGACAGATTGGGTAAGAGCTCCATGCCCTCCTCCTGCAAGGCTGGCTGGGATGTGCAGGAGGATGTTTGTTGTGTCTCCTGGAGGCTGCTGTCCCTGCCCTGCCTGCTGCCTGAACTGCACAAGGGTTTCCACAGCATCCCCCCCACGGCAGGCTCTGAAATGTGCATTTCAGCACAGCACAGCTGCTTCTTGTGAGCCCTTCTGGAGGCAGGGCTGAGGCTCAGAGAGGCAGGGAGGCTGCAGGGACAGGGACAGGGACAGGGACAGGGCTCCATCCCTGCTTGTGCCAGAGCACCCTTAGGAGAGGGAATTGCTCCCTTAGGGCAGGGAATTGCCTGCAGTGACCACAACAGGTTCAATTCCAGTGCTGGGGCTGGAAAGCAGAGCCTGCCTGAGCTCCTCAAGGGCTCTGGGGCTGCCTCCTTCCTGCCCCAGTGCAGACCAAAGCATTTGGTGGTTTGTGCTGGGATCTGCCTGTGCAGGAGGGTTCTCCTGCTCCACTCTCAGCAGGGAAAGAGCTCCCAGCTCCAGAGCTCTGGGGGAAGGTTCTGCTCCTCCTGGAGCTGCCCAGGAGGGCAGGAGCAGCTGGGGAAGGAAATCTGCTCTCATTTGTGTCCTCTGCACTGCAAAGGGCCAGAGCAGGACGGGCATTGAGAGCCAGCAGGGACAGCAGGACGCAGGGACAGGAGCTGGGGACAAGTCTGGGGGGCAGCAGGGGCACAGGCTGGCCCTGGCACTGCTCCTTGTGCTTGGGGGTGATCTGAGCAGCCAAGCAGGCAGCAGCTCCTCTGCCCCTCCTGTTTAACAGTGCCCACAGCTGAACCCAGAGGGTTCTGACTCTGCAGAAAGAGATTTCTGAGCCTCTGGGGTTCAGTGAGGCTGGAGCCCAGCCCAGGATCAGAGCAGGAGCCCCACTGTGCTCATGGCAATCCCTTCTCCCTGATTTTAGTGCCTGATTTATTCTGCAGATCACTTTGCCTTCGCTGTTCTTCAGCCATCCCTTCTGTGTGCTTGGGGCAGGTACCCCAGGCTCTGTTGGGGATCAGATCCTGCTCCCTTTGGGCACCCAAACCCCTTCTCCCTGGGAACAGGAGCCCCCTTTGTGCCTCCCTCCATGGGGACCAAGGCTTCTCCTGGGAACCTTCTCTGACTGAGAGTGGACAGAGCCCCTGGCTGGTGCCACCTGGAGCACAAATGGGATTTTTCTCCAAACCTGAGCAGCTTCCCCATTCTAGGCTTCATTCCAGATTTGAGGCTCTGCCCCTGCACTAACCCAGTGAAACTCTGGGTTAGTTGTGTGCCAGCCTCGGGGCTGGGTAAGCACAGCTTTATTGTGTACCAAAGGAAGTGCAGAGCAAACAGGGAGGAGAGATTTTATATCAAATTCATCACTGGGTGCTTTACAGCCCAATAGATCCCTGGCCATGGCAGGGCAGCTTTGGATAGGGAATTAGATGTTCCTAAAGGTCCCTTCCCACCCAACCCTCCCTGTGACAGTATCTGGGTTAAGCTGTATCATTTCCACTCCTGACAATTTCTTGTGGTACCACTCAGGAACACCTCACCATTTCCTGCCAGGAGCAAATGCAAAGTGATGCCTTTGGGAAGCAGAAATAGCTGCCATCAGAAAATCCCCTCTTGGTGAGACAGAGCTTTCACTGCTGCCTGCTTCCAGTGCCCTGTTCAGCACCCAGGCTCCCCAAGGAACTCCTACAAGCCACCTTTGCCACCCTGCCATGTTTTCCAAATCCATTTCTCAGCACAGCTTCATGCCCTGCCACTTCATCTGGGTGTGATGCCGTTGCCCCCAGGGCCCTTTGAGCACTGGAATGACTCTTGCAGGCAGACTCTGCACCTTGGAATTGCAGTGGCAAACACTGAGTCCTCAGTGCAGAGTCCTCCCAGAAAAGAAGGTGATGAGTTCCAGGTTAAATTTCCACCACCTTCATTTGGTTTTATTTTTTGTCAACACCAACTGCAAAGTGAAATATGGCCATTCATTTACTAAGAATTTGATCTGTTTTATTTGTATTATTCAGAACAAACCAGTCTCTGGTAGTCATTTTTCATTGTCTTTTCCCACAGAACTGCAAGTGCAAGCTTCATAGGAGGACTCAGGGAATTTCATTCCAGAAATTGATCTTGCAAAGTCAAGGCACCTTGGAAGTCCCATTTTCTTTGAGTCTGGCTTCATTACCCCTGTTTATATTTCACTGTAAAAATGCATAGACTAAAAATATCAAATATTTTACTCAAGCTGTTCAGGCAGAGGAACCTGCACATCCCTGTGCCTTTCCTACCAGTGCAGAATGAATCACATTAATCCACATCAAAATGTGAAAACTGAAGGGGAAGGGAGTACAAAAGAAGAAATATTCAGCTGGGGAAATAGTCAGCTAAAGAGCTCCTGGATCTTTTGATTGGAGTTCAGCTAAGAAACAGCAAGTTTAACATGATCTGGATTCCAACACAGCACCAAACCCATTCCTTTGGATTGTGCATCTTCATTTACTTCTGACTGCAGGACTCTGATCATTCCTCTCTTTTCACCGATTCTGCTTTGAGGCTGAGCTGGGAAGGAATTTTGGGAATCTGCATTCTTCCCCAAAGGACCTCCCTGAGCACAAGGACCCAGCTGGAGCTGTGCACAGGAACAGATTTGCATTTGTGTCCCTGCACAAACCTTGAGGGTTCTGCTGGGGGGTCAGAGCTGGGGTTTGGGTTCTGTGCCATGGAGGGAAACCCAGCAACCAAAATCCAGCAGGAGCAGCTGATTCAAAGGAGCCTCATTGATCAGTCCCTGATTTTATCCTCTTACCAATGGAGACATTTTTTAAGGCCTAGAACCCAAAGTCTGCCCTTGTTACAGGCGCCACCTCCTTCACTCTGCTGAGATTTTTCATTTATTGCAGCAGGCAGAGGACAGATCTCCCTTGCCAGCAAGCAGATGTTCACCAAGAAGGTTTTACAAACTGATCAATTGCAAAATCCCTCACTGCAATCCTTCAGAAAATCAGATGCCCTCTGTCCTTCCTCCCACTCCAGCTTAGTTGCCAAAGCTTACATACAAAATTATTACTGTAATGTTTTATAGTCACTGGGAAAAAAAAAATCTCCATTTGGTCTTACAGAATGATGTGAAATGGATCTGTGGCCTCAAAAGGAAAAAAAAAAAAGTCTATTAAAAGTAGCTCTTTTTCCTCCCTCCTCCCTCTCCCAGGCCCCTTTTACTCCCCTCCCCCAACAATAAAGGATGTTTTGGAACAGCCTTTTCAGGAAACATTTCCACAGCAAAATGCAGCATCATTTATAATATTTAAAGCTACATTTTTGTTGAGATGGCTTGGCAGGCTTTGCTTGCAAATCTGGCAGGATATGGCCAGCTGAGAGTTAGCACTAACAGGCTGAGGATATGCTGACACAACAGAATGCTTTAATCACCCTTGCAGCAGCAGGACAGGATCCTCTCCTGCACTGCCAGCTCTTCCCAGTGTGAGAACCAATGGTGCTGCGTGCTCCTCCTTCCCTCCCCTGCCCCTGGAGACTCCAGCTCTCCCTTGCTGTCTCCACTGAGCTGCAAAAGCCTCCTTGGGTAACAGCACAGGACAGAATGAGCAATGGATGTTCCTCTTGGCCAAGGCTGGGCTGAGAATGCTCCCCATTTCCAGCACAATCAGGGAGCTTCATAATGGAGAAGAAAGCCCTACACCAGTTTGTGTCCCAATAGAAGGGCTATTTTCACTGGCAGCTGAGGCTCTTTCTTGGCTTTACCCTTTTCTGAAGCAGGGCTGAGAGCCACGTTCAGTTTGCAAAATCCCAACTGGAAACTCGTCCCGTTTGAGAGCTGGGAGCTGAGCTCAGCCGCTCGCAAAGATCTCTCAAAGCAAATTAATTTCACATTTCAAAGGAGTCCTGAAGCATTTAACCCCAAAAACCTGAGAGCTGCTGCCTTGACTAATGCTTGCCCAGAGCAAGACTTGCCCAGAGAATTCCTGCTACAGGATCCAGACCTGCAATGCTTCACTATTCACCACATGAAGCAATAAAGAGATGACTGTGATTTGAGCAAATCCTTTCCTATTTTGGGAGCATATAAATGTAGAGGTGCTGTTTACTGGCTTTGGTGCACTAAAACTTCTTGCAAACACCAAATCCACGGGGCCTTTGGCTCTTAGGAAAAAATAAAGGTAAAATCCTTCACACACACACACACATCTAACCCTGCTACACTGCATCCCAAGCTGTGGAATCATTTCCTCCTTTCTTCCTTTGCTGGGTCAGGCTTTGCCTTCTGAGTGTTTACCTCAGGCCAGTGAAGATGTGCTGCCTAATTTCCTCTGCATCCCCTGCGTGTCCAAACACAAATGCAGAAGTTCAGGAATTGTTTTTCCTGCACGCAGCATTTCCAGGGCTGGGGAGAGTGGAGGCACATTCCTTGTATCCATGGGGTTGGATACAACCCTGTGCAGCTGCTTTTTAACCACTGCATGGGATTTATGATGAGACCCATAATTTTTCCAGCTTGAATGAGAACCTGAGCTGTTGGACAGGTGTGTGACTGAGCTGCTGATCCAGGAGGGGTTTGCTGGGCTTGTTCCCCTTCAGATTTGTCTTCCTTCTCCTGGAAATTTCTAGCAGCAGCTTTGTGTTCCTCGTGTGTGCAAAGTTGGTGTTACATCCATTTCAGGGATATCAACTCTTATTTAAAAGGAAAAAAAGTCCCATTGAAACTACTCAACCTCAAGAGAGAGTTTACAGCTCCAAATCAAATATTCAATGCTGATCCCTGTGCCCACAGTGGCTGGACCTGAGGTGTGTTAGCTGGGGAAAGGGCTCAGCAGCTCTTGGCAAGCCCATTTCCCATTTCTGGTGTTTTGGGGTGCTGGGAGAAGGTTCTGCAGGGAGGGCTGAAGGGGGGTCAAACACCTGCACCAGGGGCACAAAAGGGTTCTCCCTGCTTTTGTGGAAACCGTGACTAAAATGGCCTGGGCTGCACCAAAGGGGATGCTGGAAATGCTTTTTCTCCTCTCAATTTCCATTCCAGGCAACATTTGCTGGAGAAATGGTCACCAGCATTGCCTGAAGAAGGAAACTTTCCCTATGGAGCAGGGACCTTTGAGCTCCCACAAGGAATGCTCTGCTGCCTGACAGGGCCAGGGGAACAGCCAGTGGCTTTCCCTGGGCTCCATTTACCTGCAGGTTTTCCACAGTGTGAAATAGGAGGCAGAATGACAGCCCAGCAGTTTCAAAGCCTGTGGGAATGTGCAGGATCCCACTCCATCCCTGAGGGTTTCATGAGTGCACAGAGGACTGAGGGACAGCACAGCACCACCAAAATCAAACTCTTCGAAGGCAGGCATGTACCAGCTGACTGCTTCTATTTTTGAGTTGTTAAATGTTTTTAGTAGCACTGAAGATCAAAACCCAAATTGTTCATTTATGGTGTAGCCCATTCTACCCAAAACTCTAGAGAGTCTGAAAGTATTACAACCTACTGATGAACTCCCTTTAGCAAGTTTGTGTTTTTAATAAATAAAGTCCCATAGAAACAGAAAGTATTTACAATTAGATCAAAATTCTGAATATAATTCACAAGAGAAAATGCTATTTTTGAGAAGATGTTTTCATATCCTCATAACAGTCATTTGTTCTAAATTAGTACACAGCAATTGTCCATTAAATGAACATTTTTCCCTTAAGACCTATTCTTGTAGAAAAGTATTTCAGGCAAAACTTCTTAACCATGATGTAACCACTTAGAATCAGAACATGTCAGTGATTAGTAACTCACATAAAAAATTAACACTTTGCATGGCTTGAGGAAAACACGGTGAATAATATCAATATGTGAGAGCAGACAGGGTGTGGGGAGAACAACAGATTTTATTAGAGCAGCTGATACAGTTGAAAGAAAAGTAGAGGCTTTTGGGCACTCGGTGCCCTCATCCTCATAAAGGATAACACCCACTCCTGCAAAACTCTCCTGATTTTGGCTCCATCACCACTCTCAAAATGTGGGGATTTTGGACTGAGTGGCTTAGGCACTGTCACTGCTGAATGGACAGTTTCAGAAATCTCACCCCTTGCAGGAGTGGGATGAAGCTCTTTGGTTAATGTGCTGCTGGGTTACACAGATTTTTTTCAGTGCTTTACCAAAGTACTGAACTCAGTTTCCCTGTCAGAGCATCTCTGCCACTTTTTCAAATAATTTTGAATATTACTTCTGTAAGGACATGCCCTAAAATTCCTTTTTGTTTGAAGCTGCTTCTGGACTTCCATTTCAAGGGAAGCCAGTGGGAAATGGGATTGTTTAAGACACGCAGGCTCATACTCATGGTTCTTGCTGGGTGCTGCTGTGACAGGAATTCAGAGCTGGAGCTGGGGTCCATCCCAGTGCCAGCTCATCCCTGACCCACCCTCCATGGGAGGGGGCAGCTCTGGGAATTCTCCCACCGAGGGATGGAAGGCCACACTTCAAAGGAACAGGGCAAACAGCTTCAGAGGGAGAGCATTCCCTTTTGCATTGTAACAGCCATGGAAGTGTGTGGATGCAATTCCTGCCGGGGCCACACTCAGCTGGAACCACCTGAGATGTGCAACAAGCCTGCAGGGCTGAGCATGAGCTGCATGAGCTGCATGAGCTGCAATGAACTGCATGAGCTGCATGAGCTGCAATGAACAGTATGAACTGCAATGAGCTGGATGAGCTGCATGAGCTGCATGAGCTGCATGAACTGCAATGAGCTGCATGAGCTGCAATGAGCTGCAATGAGCTGCATGAGCTACAATGAGCTGCATGAACTGCAATGAACTGGATGAGCTGCAATGAACTGCATGAGCTGCATGAGCTGCAATGAACTGCATGAGCAGCATGACCTGCATGAGCTGCAATGAGCTGCATGAGCTGCAATGAGCTGCAATGAACAGTATGAACTGCAATGAGCTGCATGAGCTGCAATGAGCTGCATGAGCTGCATGAGCTGCAATGAGCTGCATGAGGTGCATGAACTGCATGAACTGCAATGAGCTGCATGAGCTGCAATGAGCTGCATGAGCTGCAATGAGCTGCAATGAGCAGCATGAGCTGCATGAACTGCAATGAGCTGGATGAGCTGCAATGAGCAGCATGAACTGCAATGAGCTGCATGAGCTGCATGAACTGCAATGAGCTGCAATGAGCTGCATGAGCTGCATGAACTGCAATGAGCTGCATGAGCTGCAATGAGCTGCATGAGCTGCATGAACTGCAATGAGCTGGATGAGCTGCAATTAACTGCATGAGCAGCATGAGCTGCATGAGCTGCATGAGCTGCAATGAGCTGCATGAGCTGCATGAGCTGCAGCGCTGTGTGTGCTCCAGTGCCATCCTTCCTGAGCCACCTGAGATGAGCTCACTGCCAGCTTGGCAGGATCAAAGCTGCTCTCTGCAGCCTGGCAGTGACTTCATCTCAGCGCAATTCCACCCCTGGGCTCCGCACCTGGAGGGGGATGATCCAATTCCCCAAACTTCCTGGTGGGAACAACGCTCACTGCTGACCTCAGGCCCAGAGGTTACCTGAATCTGCAGCAGGAAACCTTTCCAGGTGCAGCAGGCATGAGCTGAGGATTAGTTTTAATATTTGCCTCTCTCAGCTCCTTTATTGCATAATTTGCATTGGCTTAAGAGTTTCAAGGTCTGCATTAGGAGCAAAGACAATTTCTACTCCCTGAAGATCCTGCTCACACCTACATCACCTCTTTGTCCACTTGGGAATCACCACTCCCCCTGTCTCAGTTTAAGGCACATTTTTTGCTACATAAATAAAATATAGACATGGAGAGGAAACCCAGGGTATTGGGGACCTCTCCTTATTTTGATATATAAGTTACAAATAGTGGCTTTTCCCCCCAGTATTCCCTCTCCTGGTCCACCACTGTGGGTGCCCCCTGCTTGATGTAGTCAGGGGTCACATTCACAAACTATCAAAGGTGGGCAGGTGAAATGTGAATCTCTCACGTCGGTACCAAGAATACCCCAAAATGACATTGTTAGGAAATTTATCTTCTGTTAAATTTGCTCACTCTGCTGTGCTCTGCTCCCTGTGGAGCTCTCAGGTGACAATACAGGGCAACACATGCAGGAAAGCCAACAACCTCAACAGCAGGAACGTCTCCCAGCACCCCTGGATGAACACCTAGAGCTTGAGTCAAACCCAGGGTGCAGAGTTTCCATCGCAGCTTTGTCTTTACACAAGAATTAATCTAAACCTTGCTTTTGCTTAGGAGTTAATTTGTCACAACTTCCCAATTTTCCATGATATTTTGACTGCTGTTCAATAGCAGTTTTTTAAATAACTGGGGAAGGTCTTGGGCCAAGAGGTTTGTGCCAGCCTATTGCAGCTCAGCCCTGGCTGCTGTGGGGTGGGAATTGGAGTAGCTGCTGCTCCACCTGCCTCACATTCGCATGAGCAGAGGAATCAAAAGGACTCTGTTTCCTAGGAGTGCTGAGCTGTGCATATTCCTCCCTTAATGAGTTCTTGAAATGGCATCTGATTTCTCAGTTTGCCCCCAAAGGAGTGGCCTGATCTCTCCTCACAGCCCTTTACAGAGCTCTGCCAGGGTCCGATCGTCTCAGAAAGGCACGAACATTTTCACACCTGACACTTCTCCCTTTGGCCTTGCAGACTCTCCTGGGAAGCTGCACCAATCTGTGAATTTTACTGTGCTGCTGCCTCAGGAGCACCAAATGGAACGTTAATGCTTCAAACATTTCCCTGGGAATGCTCAAGGAGAAAGGTTTTTATTTAGTTGAAATTTAACTGCATGCTCGAGTGAAGCATCGATCATACTCGGACAAGCGATTGTAAGAAATAACGTAGTTAAAAAAATTAATTCTGAAAATACTGCCAACAATTTCATGATATAGATACTTTTAATATTAAAAGTAAATTGTAAATGTGTCTTTATAAACAATATGCATAAAATAGATCTACTATACTAAGCTCTCTCTTTTTAAATGCTGTTTCACAGTAATCTCTTAGGCACGCCAAGTTTCTCCCTCATAGAAATAGTGCAATCTGAAGAACATACATCATGTCAGGGGATTAACAGCTGCTCTGCTCATTAATACAGGTCCTTGTAGATCTCCTGGAGCAGAGGATGCAGGCTCATGTCCGTCTCGGTTTTCTTGATGACCTGCAGGAGCTGCACGTGCTCCGTGACGATCTGCCTCAGGTCCGTCATTTTCTGCAGCAGCTTTGCAAACAGCTGAGAGGACTCGGGGTGGTTCAGCTTCAGCTGCAGCTCCAGGGCTTGCAAAAGGTTGTCCTGAATGTCTTCGATGGGCTTCACATTTAGCAACCCCGGGCGGTCTGGGGAGAAAAGGGTTGGGAGTTAATCAGCACCGTAACATCGATTTTCTGGGGTGATTTCCTACGTGTTTGTCAGCAAGTTCAGATGGCATTTCCTGGGAGCTGCCTGGCCATCAGGCAGATTTATTTGTATGGTTTCCCTGGGATCTGCTCAAAAGAGTTTTAGGATTGGTTTTGGAAACATTTCCCCTCGGTGGTCTGGGGAAAAAAAGGGGTGGGAGTTTATCAGCATTGATTTTAACATTAACATTATAACATTGATTTTCTCTGTTGATTTCTTATGTGATTCTTAGCAAATTCAGATGGCATTTTCTGGGAGCTGTCTGGCCATCAGGCAGATTTATTTGTATGGTTTCCCTGGGATCTGCTCAAAGGAGTTTTAGGATCGGTTTTGGAAACATTTCCCCTTGGTGGTCTGGGGAAAAAAAGGGTTGGGAGTTTATCAGCATCAAAACATTGATTTTCTGTGTTAATTTCTTATGTGATTCTTAGCAAGTTCAGATGGCATTTTCTGGGAGCTGTCTGGCCACCAGGCAGTTTGTAAGGCTTCCCTGGGATCTGCTCAAAGGAGTTTTAGAATTTAGATTTAGATATAGATTCCAATTTAAGAATTGGAAACATTTCCCCTAGGTGGGGAAAAAAAAGGGTTGGCAGTTTATCAGCACCATAGCATCAATCCCATCCATTAATTTCTTACACATTTTTTAGCAAATGAAGCCTTTACAGATGGCATTTCCTGGCAGCTGTCTGACCATCAGGTAGTTTGTAAGATTTCACTGGGATTTGCTCAGAGGGATTTTAGAACTAGTTTTATATCTAGAACTAGTTTTATACTCCAGAACTAGGTTTATACTCCACTACAGTGGATTTTCTACAGTAAACTGGGAGTGTGTGTGGGAAAAAAAGAGTGAGATAATTGGGGAATAAGCAATCTCTATCAGGTAATTCACTTCTGGAAAATCAATATGTACTGATGGATTTGCATGTAGCTGCTGCCACTAAAATGTTTCCTGCTAAGGTGGATGTGAACCCATCAAAATTAAAGGAAAAAAAAAAGCATAAACTCAACTTCTGCAGTTTATTTGATTCTCCAGCACTGAAAGTTAATGAAATGTTGAATGTCTAAGCAATGAAAGATGCTTAACTTTGTTAAATTCTCACATATGACAATGACCACCATGAATTTGTTACTGCTAAAATACTTAATACTGGGTAACACATCCCAAATATCATAATAAATCATGAAGAGAGTCAATAATTTAAATAAAATTTGCTGTGTAGCTATGACATTATTTTCATTGTTTGATCAATAAAAAGCAGTGCCCACTGCAAGCTTTAAATCACTTCCCTGAGGCAATAATTCCATTTCAGCAAGGAGGAGAGGCTGATCTCCATTAAAAACATAAAAATAAGCTGTTATTTCCTGTGATCTTGGTAACCTTTCTGAGCAGAGAGTTCTCCTAACTCAGCTCGAGTTGTGCTGGCAGAAAGGCTGGGAGAAAACAAAGCTCTTTATAAATCCATGGCTTTACCTCATGGGGGAAAAACTGCAGTGTAAACTAAAAGGCAAAGCTGGCAGGAAAACCAAGGAGGGAGCCATGAAAATGAAGGTCACTGATCAGGAAAGGATACTCAGCTCTCCAAGAGGGGAGGTTTAGGCAGAGTTTTTCAAAGAGAGGAATAAAAGTAATTTTGAGTGTGAACCTGGATGTTTGTTTGTCAATGTGCTTGTCTTGAAGACATTATTTATTTATCCCATCTGACTGATAACTCCACAAAATCTGGTTCAGAAAGTCTGGCAGTAAATATAAAAAATGGTTCCTTTTTATGAATTTTTGAGCAGTTTTTTAAGGATACCTAAAGAATTTCTGATAAATATTGGATATTTATTTTTCAATTACTAAATGAATTGCATGTGTTGCAAAATTGAGTTGACATCTTTCTGAAAATTGCCAAATTTCAGCCTTTCAAAGCTGGCAATAGTTTGGGGTTGTGATAGCTTTAAATTCTCCTTGTGTGCTGCAGCTGAACTCTGAGCTAGCTGGGCATGACTCAGTGTGCAGGGACAGAAAAAATCAGAGAGCACAAAGACGTGGCCTCGATTTCCCCTGAGATCCAGCTCCCTTTGCCCCCTGCTCCTTTGGGGTGGGAAGTCTTTGGGGTGGGAGTTTTTCAGGAGCCCATCCCAATTCAAATATTGGGCTTCAGATTCCAGGAGGAAACTCCACCAAGTCTGGAATTTATCAAGAGCCCCCTGAATTTGGGTGCCTGGGACTGCAGTGGCTAAAATCCTGAAAAACCCCGTGAAAAACCCCAATCTGAGGATTTTTTATGACCCAGTGGGACCAGAGGCAGAAAAGATGACTCTGACAAAAGCCTAGGAGATCATCAGATGTTATTTTTATATAAGCCAATTCAAGAGGAAGGAAAATTCCCATTGAAGGCACGAGAGATTTTTCATGAATGAGAACTTCAGGATATGGGCAGTGTTTTTTTGGGTGTTGACAGTTTGCTTTACTTTCTCAGTAAAAACCTCTTACAGAGGGAAATGCTGCTTCTGTTCCAAGAAACTTATCTAAATCAGGAAAAAAAGGAAGTAAGAGGCAAAAGCTTAAACATCCAGCTATTATGGTATATTTCAAGCTGTTAAAATGCTCTTAAATATAGATCTGCTCCAGACCAATTTGGTTTTGTACCAAAAGGTGAATTTTGAGCAGTCAGGAGCTGCAGAGGGATGTGCCTTGCAGGAAAAGAGTTCCCTGCTATTTATTATGTTTCTTTATTCACATTATGTTTTCATTCATTGTCATACAGCTGCTTCAATTGGTTTGAAAACTGTTCTAAAAAATGTTCACAGTGACTGGGAAAGGCCAATGCCCCCAAAGTTCTGAGAGCAAGCAGTACCACTCAGTGTAAATTGATATTCTACACTGTCTCAGGGGAAAATACTTTATTTGTTTGTTCACTTACTTATTTGGATGCCTCTTTCATGTCCCCAGCAGTAATTACAATCTGTTTTACCTGGTCCTCACATATGAAATTGCCACCTGCATGTCTTTACATTTTACTGTCTTTGAATAAATGCATTTTCCTTTTAAATCTCAATGAAAAAACAGGCAAAGATCTGGCTGAGTGAACACATGTGCTCCTTCTTTTTTCTTTTGCTGAGGCAGATGTGACTCAGCACTTTGAGGTTTGTCTTCTGAGACTGTCACATGTGTTGGAGTCACCAGGAGTTTGTCAGAACAAAGAAATGCTTTGTAATCAGAGCAAGAGCTGCAGATCATCACTGGAGGCACTGAACCAGAGTGCAGGATTTGTGTGCCACTGAAATAGGAACTACTTCTTGGTAATAGTCTGTGATAAAACTTCAAATTTTGCTGAGCTGAGAATGCAGCAAAATTATTGAATACAGTTTTTACACCAGGATCAGGGACTTGTGGCTTAAAATTTAAGGTAAAAACCACACAGAAAACAGAAAAAGGGACTTTAGAAACATTTCTGGATTTAAATACCAGTTTGACAGCACATGGACTGGCAGGGTGTGGGTCTTTACAGGGATACTCTGCCCCAAACACTGTTGGATCCAAATATTCCTGTATCCAAACATTCCTCTATCCAAAAATTCCTGTATCCTAAAATTCCTGTATCCAAACACTGCTGGATCCAAATATTCCTGTATCCCAACATTCCTGTATCCAAACATTCCTGTATCCCAAAATTCCTGTATCCAAACACTGCTGGATCCAAACACTGTTGGATCCAAATATTGCTGGATCCAAACATTCCTACATCCCAAAATTCCTGCATCCAAACATTCCTGTATTCCAAAATTCCTGTATCCAAACACTGCTGGATCCAAACATTCCTACATCCCAAAATTCCTGTATCCAAACATTTCTGCTCTATCCAACCACTGCTGAAGATAATACACAAAAATTCAAGTCCATCCACACTGCAAAATTCCCTTTTGAGCTTTTTCTTTGTTTGACAACAGCCTGCTTGAGTGAGTTTGCTCAGTTCACAAATGTGAATTATTCCAGTAAGGTTTGCAGTATTATCTTTCCTGCCCAAACAGAGCCATCCAACTCATTCTCCCTAAACCTTCTTGTGGCAGAGGAAGAAAATCTCCCAGAGGAATCTTTCCAAATCTCATTTAACCAAAGTGTGGTGACCAAATCAGCACAGCTGGAAGGATGTTGTAAGGAGGGTTTGCTGCTGCTGGTGCTGATGGCCAAAAGCATTTCTTTGTACAAACCAGGTGAAATCCCATGCTCACACACAGCCTCTCTGTCTGACCAGCATTAATATCAGAATACAAGACTTTGTTAAATTCAGAATACAAGACTTTGTTTGCCACTGACTTTGTTTTACAGCACCAACAGTAAGAGCAGCTCTGCAGAAATGAGTTCAGAGAAACATTTGGAATAGTTGAGGCACTGAGAGGCTGCACTGAGCAGCTCAGGAACAGTAAAATCCACTGTGGGAGTATTTTCCAGCTGTTGCTATTACAGTTAATTTGTCAGCTCCTTATTGCTGTGATTTGGGCTTTTTGCCTTTTGAGATAACATGCAAAAGCAGCTGTTTGGTTATCAAAAGGCTAAAGAGTTTTATAGGATCTGTGGCAAATTCCAAACACTTCCCAAGGAAAAGCTTTCTATGTGTGATGTTCCAGCTGGAATTATCTTTCCCTTTCCCTTCTCCCCTTCTGTTAGAGCTGCACAAGAGCCAGCCCCCCTGGAGCCAGCAGAATTAGCATAATTTCACCAGGTAGTCACAGACTCACTGACATCCAGAGCCCCTGGCTGGGATCTTTTTGGGTTTCACAAAGTGGTTTTGTGTTAGAGATGTTTGTGCACAGGATTTCATGAGGGGATTTAAGCATTGCAGGGTTTCTGCAGCAAGTCAAGTCCTTGAGGTGCTCTGCTTTTGAAATCCTGTTCCCAGTGAAATCACCCTGCTGTATTCAAACAGTTCTTACACAAATACAATTTTGCAAGGGTGTAGCTCTTACAGAAACGTCTGAGACAGCTGAGAAATAGGACTCAGTTTTATATCACACAAGATATTTTAATCCCACAGAATGCACTCAGTTCAATAGATATCATATCTGGCTGTAAATTCCATGATAAAAGCTTTCTTTAATTGGCAACAAAGCTTAATTGTTTGCAAAACATAGACTTTTTTTTTTTCAAGCAGCTATCATGTTTTTTGGGGAAAAAAAAAGTTCTGCAAAAGGATGGGGAGGTCTTTGCTGAAATGAAAGGATCTTCCTAGAAAGGATTGATTTATATTTATATGGATTTATATGCCTCTACAGATTTGTTTCAGAGTTTTACTACAGTTACTTGATTCAAATTCATTAGTTCTTTACAAGCCTCAGTTTACAAATTATCCTGGAAAAAAAAAGAGACATGCTGATAAATCTGGTTTAACCCAGTTAATTATTGTGTGTGAATCACTGCTCTCCTGCAATCTACAACCTGAGATTGGTTACATCATTCCTATTTCCTCTGGTGGAAACCCAACACTGCTGAGGACAGGGCTCTGCTGAACACAAGTTCCCCTTTTTGCAGTGAAGAGTGAATTTTGAGAGATGTGTCATATTTCATTATACCAAAACCCACAAAATATTGGCATGTTCTGAGTAGTGCCCTGAGAGGCTTGTGCCACATCTCCTCTCCCATTACAACCAACCAAAAACACCCCAGCCAGGTGTTTTCCTTCCTGAATGAATGCAGAGCCCCCAGGGATCACAGTGCCCAAGGTTTGCACAAGGAAATTTCTGGGAGGAATTCTTGTTGGGAGCGGAATCAGCAGGACAAATTCTACTGTGATCTCTTATTTTTCCTGAATGAAACCCAGTGCCAGGAGGAACTGGAGGTGAATTTAAATGCAGATATACCTCAGAGTGCCCTCCCAGCAGCAGGGCTGCTTTTAGAACAATAGCACGAGGTTGGGTCTGATTGCTGAAATGCAATTTAATAACGAAATCCTTGGCTGCTCTGCGGAGGAGCTGAATCCAGAGCATTCAGCACATTCCTGCCATGGATGTGTGCAGCTCCACCTTGGGCCAAAATACACACAAATCAGTAGGGCAAGATTTTATTTGTGCAACATCACTGCCTTGGGAGTGTTGGCCAATGGAACAGAGCTTCAATGTGTCTGGAATAAATCTGAAGGTGTCTAAGTGAAATAAATCCTGGTAGGCACCACTAATTCCCCACACAGAGCAGTGACATCACCTCAGGAGCAGAGAACACACTGGCTAGCTGCAGAAAAGCTGAAATTCAGAGTTTTTTCAGGGAAGTGTTGAATGTGGGCAGTCAGATACCTGGGATTTCACGTTCATTCTTTGCTCAAAGTGTGATGCCTGAAGATACAGCTGAGGAAACCTGAACAAGCACACAATGCCTGGGTTGTTGTTTTTATTTTAGGAGACCATAATTTTCCTGAAAAATGCATTTTCCCCTCCTTTTAAAGGCAAACAAAACTTTGCACAAATGGAAGAACTATGGAAAGCACCATAACTCTGTAAACCCAACACCACCTGTCCTTTGGAATTGTTCTGGAGTCCAAGCTGTTTGTGGTCGATTAGTAAGCCACACAATCTAATTGAGGGCTTAAAAACCAAAAAATTTCCTGCAGAATTTTAGCTCCTGGCAGCAAAATTCCACCCTTCCTGTTTTCCAAAAGATAGCCCTGATTTTGTTTTCTGCCTAAATGAACTGATGACACAGCAGGCATTTCCAGCTCCATCACTAATATCGGGGCATTTCCATTTTCAGTTTCTGTCTGGAACTGAATGAAAGGTGAACAACAAAAAGAGATTTGAAAATGATTAAAAAAAGCTCTGTGTAAATGCACTCACTCCCAGCCCGCAGCGCTGAGCACTTTGCTGTTTGGGCAGGAGTTAAAGGTGTCAATTCCATAAAATCCCATATAAATTCTCTAAAATCCCACATAAATAAGAGAGCACTTACCTCCACTTAGGATAATGACAGCTATAAATATTGCCAGGTCACTGTCATCTAATTCCAGTGCATTGAACTTCACAGCAAACTCAAACTTGGGCTCCATAAAGTCACAAAAAGGTTTCCTCAGGCTCTTCAGGAACTCCCGCGTCATGAACCCTTGTCCATCGGATATGAGCACCCCATCTTTATTCATCAGGGAGGCCAGCAGGGTGTAGATGATCTCGTGGACCCCATATTTCAGCAGAGTCACTTGGTCGTTGAGGTCGAGGTTGACGAAGCCCGGGATGTTCTTGGCGAACTCGGTGATCTCCTGCACGGCCTCCACGGAGCGGAACTGGCAGCGCTGGAAGATGCGGATGGCCACCTCCTTGTTCTCCTCCTGCAGGGGGGACACGTGCTTGCACTTGATCTGGTCTTCCCCCATCATCAAAGAGTTCATGTCATAAATAACGAAGGGCTAGAAACAAAGGGGAAATTCCAGTTACTCCCAAACGTCCTCCCCGAGAGTGCCGGGCTCCTGAGGAACCCCAAGAGAACTCAGCAGCAACTCCTCAGACATCTCTGAGGAATCTACCAAGGGGTCCCAAAGAGTTAAATTGTCCTGAGAAACCTAAAGGGTTCCCCAAAACTTAAATTGTCCTGAGGAACCTAAAGGGTTCCCCAAAGACTTAAATTGTCCTGAGGAACCCATCAAGGTTTCCCCAAAGAGTTAAATTGTCCTGAGGAACCTGTCAAGGGTTTCCAAATAGTTAAATTGTCATGAGGAACCCATCAAGGTTTCCCCAAAGACTTAAATTGTCCTGAGGAACCCATCAAGGGTTCCCCAAAGAGTTAAATTGTCCTGAGAAACCTGTCAAGGGTTTCCCCAAAAAGTTCAATTGTCCTGAGGAACCTATCAAGGTTTCCCCAAAGAGTTAAATTGTCCTGAGGAACCTAAATGGCTCCCCAAACAGTAAAATTGTCCTGAGGAACCTGTCAAGAGTTCCCCAAACAGTAAAATTGTCATGAGGAACCCAAAGGGCTTTCCAAAGAGTTAAATTGTCATGAGGAACCTGTCAAGGATTTCCAAAGAGTTAAATTGTCCTGAGGAACCTAAAGGGCTCCCCAAAGAATTAAATTGTCCTGAGGAACCCATCAAGGTTTCTCCAAAGACTTAAATTGTCCTGAGGAACCTAAAGGGCTTCCCAAACAGTAAAATTGTCATGAGGAACCTAAAGGGCTCCTCAAAGAGTTAAATGGTCATGAGGAACCTGTCAAAGATTTCCAAAGACTTAAATTGTCCTGAGGAACCTAAAGGGCTTCCCAAATAGTTAAATTGTCCTGAGGAACCTATCAAGGTTTCCCCAAATAGTTAAATTGTCATGAGAAACGTGTCAAGAGTTCCCCAAATAGTTAAATGGTACTGAAAAACATAAAGGGCTTCCCAAAGAATTAAATTGTCCTGAGGAACACATCAAGGGCTCCCCAAAAAGGTAAATTGTTCTGAGAAACCTAAAGGGTTTCCCAAAGAGTTAAATTGTCCTGAGGAACCCATCAAGGGTTCCTCAAATAGTTGAATTGTCCCGAGGAACCTGTCAAGGGCTCCCCAAAGAGTTAAATTGTCCTAAACCTATAAAACCAAATATCCTCACAATGTTAAAAAGATTTACAGAAGGCCAAGTCAAGGGGTGGGGGGAAGGAGCACTATTTTAAAGTATCCAGAGTTTTGCCTTTTCCTTTGTTTCCTTGCTTTTTGCTTTATAGAATTTTCTGTAATGCTAGAATTGAAAGTTTGGAATGTTGAAAAAAGGTTAAAATGATACTACTTATACCTGAATTATAACAGCTTCTATAAAAGAGAATCTAATGAGTGGAAAGGAACCTTTTTTTTAGTAGAAAGACAGAGAATATTCTCATTTTGATTCCTTTATTTACTTTCATGTTCCTTTCATATTCTATCCTGGGAAACACTGCAAGTAATATCAACTTTATGGTATTGATTAACTGATAAATGTAACCTTTTGCTGTTAATTCCTGTAAAAATAACAATGTTAGGATATGTTTAAATGCACTCAACTTGTATTTGGGAAAGAAAAAACAAATACCATGCTACAAACCACAATTCAGAACACAAAAATGAGGCTGACTGCGAAATAAACTCAACTGGAACAAATCAATTTTGAAAGCAGCTTAGCAAAAGGGGTGCCAGAATACTTGCATTAGGATCTGGAAACAATCTCTTCTAGAATATGCAAAAGAAGTTCCTGGGTTTAAAGAAGAGGTTATGTGAGGATTTCTCAAATTCATTTGAAGAATCTTCCTCTCAAGAAGATTAATGACTGAATTGTTCATTGCTGCGCTGAACAAATATCAGTGATAGTAATATGTTAACATACTTGATTAATTAATTAAAATACAAGGGATTATACTCCAACAATCAGACTAAAGAAATAATTTTTTAAATGGTAGATCATTTATGATTGCAGATTGTAATAGGGATGCTGATTCTCATGGCTTTTTGTTTACAGCTCCAGACCACCACATTCCAGGAGGGACAGTGTGAGGGATTAAATTATTTTCCCACTTGCACTGAGGATTTTCAGTGTGAAACTGAAACAACAAACATGCTGCACTGAGAAAAGCCAGGAGAGCAGGAATGTTTCAGGTAATGACATTTTGGCAGCAGCAAAGTCTTTAAATACATATCTGCGCATATGGATATGCACACATGTGGAATAGTGGAGCAACAGGACTGCAGCAGATGCTTTCAAAATGCATATTTTGGGTCTAGTGGGCAATTTCCTCCTGTTCTTTCCAGTGGGAGCACCAAGTACAAGAGAAAGTCATTCTCAGTCCATGCCCACGTGCTTTAGAAAGCTGATATTACACCACTGGTCTACCCATGAGAGATGAAAATCAAGAAAGAACTCAAAATAGCCAAAGATTTTTTTAAATATAAGGATTCAGATGAACTTGCCAGTAGAACCTGATGTCAAATGAGCTCTGTATACCCCAGGAGACGATGAATAACTCATTCTAGTTTTGATACACTCACTTGCATATCCAAACATTTAAAATTAATTGAGATCATACAGCAACTGAAAAATAACATGAATTTAAACTATGCCCATAGTAAACAATTTGATGGTCCAAGCACCAAATCCATTGATAAAAACATGAAAGTTGTAACCATTAAATCCAGAATGCCACTCTGGCAGTGGTATCTTCAAGAAAGACTTGAAAGCTGGCAGCACTGAAAAGCTGGATTCTGTCTATTGCTTTATTGCTGCTTCTAATGTGCCAAAGTTTAAAAACTCCCAAGAAAAAAAGGAAAATTAATTGATGCAATTAAACATTTACTGGGTGAGAATTGCAGAGGTGGAACTTTCAGGCACGAGCAGGTTGCATATCAGTTTCTGCAGAATAAATAAACTTAGCTAATTCAAACTTTATGCTGAAAAGTTACTCACATTGTTAGTGCCACCACATCTAAAGCTTTTATGCGAGGGGTCAACCAATTTCTGGACAGCATTAAAATTATTATTTTAATTGCCTTTAAGGAAAGGAAGAAGTATCTTTTTGGAGCCTGAAGTACCTGAGTTCTTTGCTGTCTTTGAAATTATTAAGGAAAATAAAATACACTCTCTGTTGTAATCCTGACAATAAAATTTCTGCCAGTGATTCTAGAAAATACATCAAGCTAAGAGTTATAAGTTGTGGAAAACTATTTGGTTCTTTAGGTATTAAAATACTGTAACCAACATGATCAGATATTATTTATGCTCCTCTCACTGATACAGAAGATTATTATGGATTGCAAATGAAGTTTCCAAGGCAACCCACAAATCCACTTATCCCTATTCCTTACTTTTCCAAGATTTTCCTGTCCATTCTCCTAAAATTCCAACTGCACCAACACAGGGCACTGATGTGACCTGAGATAACCCAGAGAAATGCAGGAATTCATCAGAGCTTCATAAGAACGAGCATCACATAAGAATATGCTGGGGCTGGAATAATTTACCACTTAGGAAAAGAGATATTCCTCAGGGAACAGCAATTCCTGACAGCTGGAGAGCCACCTTAAACAGATAGTGTGGGAGATAACCTCTGGGCAAGGAGAGGGAAAACGGGAAGAGAGGATCAGGGAATACAAAAAGGTTAAGGTGACCTTCAAATTCTTGTTCTGGTTTCAAGTATTTTATTAGGTGAACTTGGAGTTTTTTCAAATAATGTTTACTTATCCTATCTAAAAACATTTCCTGTGTTTCAGAGACAGCTTGAAATGTGTAACTGCCAACAGCAAAGTGGGGCTTTTTGGTTTTTGTTTTTTAGGTTCGGTGTTTTGTATTTTGGCTTTTTTTAAGAGCTGCGTTGTCAGCTCGGCGAAGCATTTACTCGGAAAAAAGGAAGAAACAGAAAGAAGAGGGAACTGACTGATTTGTCTGTCGTCTTTCCTGTCAGGATGGCCCTCGCCTTGGCTTTGGTCAGAGGGAAGGACTTGATGTAGGAGTCGTAGAGGTGCTTGGCCAGCGCGCGCAGGTCGGCGGACTCGGGGTTCAGCTGCTCGATGTCGCTGGAGATCTCGGCCAGCAGCTTCTCCTTCTCCGCCTGGGGCATCCGCCCGAACCTGATGGCTGAGAGCACCACAAGAGTTACAAAAACCCACACTGCAGGGGCTTTCCTGCCACCTTTCTGCACCTGCACTTGTGCCTAGGAAGCGCATTTGAGTTTTTGTCGCCTTTTGGTGCTGAAGTTCGGTTAGGCAAGCAAGGAAAGAGGCTTTTCTGCATTTAGTCAAAACAGCTGGAGAGCTTTAAAGAAATGTAAACGAACAAATCTCACCTAGGAAATCATCTCTGTGCCCATTATCATGCTTAGAAATGCAAACCCCCTGGTTCTACCTCCAATCTACATAAAATGCAAAGAATATTTAAGAAATTAAAGTTCTGTTGGCTCGGGGTGGGAACCACCATTGAGCCTTGTATTGTTCTGGGCAAATCACCACATGGATCTGAGATTCTTCATTTGTTTAGAAACAAAACCCTCACATGCCTTGCAGGAAGGAATTCCTAAACAGTTCAGCAGAATTTCACGTAGCAAGTGCTATAAATTGTTAACATAAGAATGCAGAAATGGGGAATAAAAAGCTGGAAAAGGCTGAGTTGTTCGTGGCAACTCTATGCATGTGCAGCATTGAAAAACAAGGAAATGGTTCTACCTCATCAGATGAGCTCAAAATTGCTCAGATCTCCTCTGCACCTCCTACTTTTCCATCATGTACTTCCTAACCAAGACTATTTATCCATGTGGGGACTGACTGCAGAATGTTTCAAATGAGCCATCAAAATCAAGACTGATTTATCATATTTCAGTCAACAGAATTTATTTTGTTTTATGAAAACAAAGCAGAACAAAAGAGCATCCAAACAAGAAACGGAAGGAAGAAATCAAGGTTTGCATTTTGGCCCTAGGGGGAAATAGAAATATTATGAATATTTTTTCAGTGATTAGTGTGTTCCTTGGATAAAGGAAAAATGCTGCTAAGATCATATAGAGATGATTTTACTGGGGATGTTTATTTTGGAAACAATCAGCCACTTTTCTGTGAGTTTGCTGCAATGTGTTGATGGGAAAACAGGACATTTTTTCCCAAGAACAAAGAATTATGTTAGAACACATCCCCCCTCTCCATTTTCCTTCTATTATATTCATTGATCAGTTGTCTTATTTCATGTCTGTAGAAACAAAGTTGTTTATTTTTGACTGAACTCCTCTTTCAGCAACCTCAGTCTGGGAGTGAGACCTGCTGGATATTTCAGATTTACTTGGGTGTCCTTGATATTAAATTATACTGAACACCAGCAGGAAATGACTCTGCTGTGGGCCTGCTCCTGAGAGCTGAGATTTGCAAAAGCAGATTCATAATCTGGAATCCCACTGGCCATTCCATCAAAAGAAAAGGTGATCAGAACTCAAATGCATTTTAAATCCAACATTTCATTATAAAGTATATTTTAAATATAGCAATTTGTTAACAACAAGGAGGATTGTGAATCAAGAACTCCTATCTTACAATTTCATAGACATAGGATTTATTTTTTCGTAGAATAAATTCTTCTAAATGTATTTGGAATATATTTTATTGGTGAGAGATCAGATGCAGCAGATTCTGTTCAATGTTTGTTACCATTACAGGCAAAATCTGGGGCAAAATCAATTCTGTGGGACTAGCCTAGCAGTTTCCTTTTGTAAAAATCCTTGTCACTGTCATTTTCAGGGGGCTGAGACAAAAACCAGGGAGAGCTCAGGCAGTGAGAGGTTGATGGGAAGAATTGGGAAAGGGGGATTTTGGATGGGAGGAGAAGGAGGGGCTGATGATGATGCCACTGCCAAAGGGCAGGCTGGGAAAGGAGAGCCTGGGGAGGGATCAGTAGGGCTGGGAAAAGCCTGGGAGAGCTCTGGAACCCTGGCTGGCTGAGAGGGTTCTCCCCCAGCTTCTCTCCCAGCAATCCCAGGCTCTGCAGGTCTGGGCAGGAGCCTGCAGCTGGAGCGTGGATTTCCCTCTTTCCTTGGGCACTTCCTCCTTTTCCTTGAATTCCAGCATTCCCCAAATGTCAGGAGCAGAAAGCCAGCAGTGAACACAGTCAGTCCCTCGTGCTGCATTCTGTCCTTTCTGTGGAAGAACTACAATGTTCATCCTCAGCCCAGATTTTACCTCTTGGAGAAGTTCAATGTAAAAAAGATGATTGTTTATAGACCCTTCTGTAGGGCACTGTTCTTCTGATTGTCTGGATTATTTCTGGGCATAAAGGAGACCCCAGACAGCCCATAAATGCAGTTTGTTACATTAGAAAACACAAGGCAAAGCCAGGCTGGGTACCTGTGTGATTTTGGTGGAGATGTGCCCAGATGGAGCAATCCCCTGCTCCCAGAACTGATGACAACACATTGCCATGTGCTCTTTTTTCCCATTCCAGTAGCTGAGCCAATACCAGCAGCACTTTTAGCAGAAGAGAACGAAATAAATGACATTTTAAAACAAAAAGAACCAAGCTGCTGCTCAGTGGCACTTGAGAACCCAGTCTGCACCACTCAGGGTTAAGGCCAGAGCAGCACTGTGGCTAGAGAAGGAAAGGAAAACAATATTCCAAGCATGAGAACACCACTGTCTTTTTTAACCTTTAGCCAAGTGGTATGGAGCATTTCTACGTGAAAAAATGTGGCTGTAGCTGCTGAGTGTCTCCTTGCAGTCCCCCTTTTGTCCTGATCATTTTGCAATAATACATCCACACAAGACTGGAACCCTCAGGCACAAATAACCCACATTCTGCCTCAAAGCATTTAAAATTCTGGTAATTTCCCTACCCAAGTGGCTGAAGTGGAATCTGGAGATGCAACATTAAAATGTGTCTCAGTGTCATTGGTGAAACCCCCTGGTTCCAGCTCCAATCTACATAAAATGTAAAGAATATTTAAGATATTAAAGTTCTGTTGGCTGAGGGTAGGAACCTGGGTAGGAACACATCCAGTGTTGCATTTCTTTAAGCTTCTGGGTCGCCAAAGGTGAAATTCAGTTTTTTTTTATAAATTAGTTTATCAATTATGAAGGAACGAGGGTGTTTTGTGCAAGGCAATGTAACCAGAGCAGGCAAAATAAAAAAGGCAAATGTAGAAGGCAATGTTTGAATAGAAACACTGAGTCCTTGTTGGGAGAACTCCTGGTTGGAGCAAAGGAAAATGTTCCTTGGAGCCCTGGGGCAAATGGCTTTGCCCTTTTCCTGCCTCCCCTGAATCCTAGAACCTTTTGGTGCCGTAGCTTCTGCCTGGGCAGTGGCTAAAGAGGGAAAAATGCAGATGAACTGTGAATTTTAAATCTGTTCTAGATGTTTTAAGGCAGAGAAAATGGTCTGGGGCCATCCCTTCCTGATGGAGCTGCCCATGGATCCCACGGACACCACTGGGAGCTGTGTTGCCAGGTCAGGGGAAAATTTGGCATGCACCTTGAAAATAATAATAAAAACCCCTCCTGAATTACTATAAAAATACCCACAGTAGCATTTCAAAATTAGATTTATTTTTAAGTGTTACTGTTGCATCCCAGGAATTTGAAAACCATATTTTCTATTAGCAAAACATTTCCCAGACCAATTTACATTCAGTGCATGTATTAACTTTGCAAACCACAATCCAGCTTTCCTCTTGGGGACAGCGTGCTCATTTTTTATATTGAAAATAATGAAAGTTCTAAAAAAACCACAGAGAAATTATTTTCCCAGTCATGTTTGCAATTCTTTACCCTTAGAATTACATAAGTCTCTATGTTATGACATTTAATTCCTGTTTTTACTCAGCTTTGCCAAAGCAAGGCAACAAAGAATCTTCATTATGTCCTTCGGCCTAAACATTCATAAGTATTTCCACATGAATTGCTCTGGTAATTTTAAAGTTCAGAGGGATTTTCTCCTAGAGCAGGACTGTGATATTCTTCCTGCCATTACTTATGGTAAAGAAGGAAACCACAGATGGGGGTGCCCTAGGAAGGAGGAGGATGGGGATTTTTGAAACTGTACAGTTCATGAAAATGAATATTTTCATTTCAATTTGTTGTGTTTCAGTATGAGAAGTGCTAACTCAGTGATGCCAACAGCCCTTGGTAAGGGACCTGTGCAGCAAATTCAAGTTGCTATTATTCTCAAAGCTTCAGATTCTCTAATCCATATTTCCTCATTAAGTTTTTGGCTTCCAGGAAAGGCATCTTGAGCTCCAGCAGGAAAAAGGGTCTGGTCAGAAAATGAGACAGTGAAGTGAAGTGAAAAATAGCAATTACCCAAGGGATATATCCAGGAGGACCTATCAATGAGCAGGAATGATGGAGAGCAAAACCAACTCATGTTACACTATGTATTAAAGCAAGAAAAGCAAATCTCCACCTATTTGATTTTGATGTGGAAGCAAATTTAAATTGTGGAGAGGCTCCTAAATCAGGGCAATCTCTCAGACACGTATGATGTGGGCATGCCAGCAGCACTTTCAGGAGCTGTGCTGATGTCCCATGCTCCTTTCCAGATGAAGCACTGCTGGTTCAGAGTGCCCATCACTCACCATTGTGTGACATCCCCACAGCCAGGCACTTCTGGAACCTGCAGTACTGACATTTGTTCCTGCTCTTCTTGTGGATGCGGCAGTTCAGGTCGCACCTGTCGTAAATCAGCTTCAAGCGGATGGTCCTCCGGAAAAAGCCCTGCAGGGAGCAGGAAACAGGGACAAGGATGGAACCAGGGAACAGGGAAAAGGGGAAAACCAGGGAACAGGGAAAAGGATGGAACCGGGGAACAGGGAAAAGGGTAAAACCAGGGAAACAGAGAAAAAGGGTGTAACCAGGGAACAAGGAAATGGGTAAAACCAGGGAACAGGGAAAAGGATAAAACCAGGAAACAGGGAAGAGGATGGAACCAGGGAACAGGGAAAAGGATAAAACCAGGGAACAGGGAAAAGGATGGAACCAGGGAAACAGGGAAAAGGATGGAACCAGGAAGCAGGGAAAAGGATAAAACCAGGGAACAGGGAAGAGGATGGAACCAGGGAAACAGGGAAAAGGGTAAAACCAGGGAAACAGGGAAAAAGGGTATAACCAGGGAACAGGAAAAAGGGTAAAACCAGGGAACAAGGAAATGGGTAAAACCAGGGAACAGGGAAGAGGATGGAACCAGGAAACAGGGAAGAGGATGGAACCAGGAAACAGGGAAAAGGATAAAACCAGGGAACAGGGAAAAGGATGGAACCAGGGAACAGGGAAAAGGGTAAAACCAGGGAACAGGAAAAAGGATAAAACCAGGGAACAGGGAAAAGGATGGAACCAGGGAAACAGGGAAAAGGATGGAACCAGGGAACAGGGAAAAGGATGGAACCAGGGAAACAGGGAAAAGGATGGAACCAGGGAACAGGGAAAAGGATAAAACCAGGGAACAGGGAAGAGGATGGAACCAGGGAAACAGGGGAAAAGGGTAAAACCAGGGAACAGGGAAAAGGATGGAACCAGGAAACAGGGAAAAGGATGGAACCAGGAAACAGAGAAAAGGATAAAACCAGGGAACAGGGAAAAGGATGGAACCAGGGAACAGGGAAAAGGGTAAAACCAGGGAACAGGGAAAAGGATAAAACCAGGGAAACAGGGAAAAGGATGGAACCAGGGAGCTGCCAGGGCATCCTGGCCCTGCTCCACCCACCCAGACACCTCAGAGATGGATTTCCAAAGGAAGCACAGCTCCTGTCACCATCCTCTCTGCTCCTGTTGATCCTCTTTGTTGTTTCCAACCCCATTCAATGGAGGGATAAAATTCCCAAAAAGCTGGAGCAGCTTTAGGGAATCAGTGGGGTTTAAAGGACATTAGGGATGGCATTTAGTGGCACAACTCCAAAGGAAGCAAAGCTCTGTTTGTCCCACTGCTTGTGGGACAATTATTACGAACCAAATGGGACATTTTCAAAATTTAAAGTTCACTACCAATGTAGAAAATTTGTTGTAAATGACAACCCAAAAATTTTGCCAACAGCAGTTCAATTTCTGGTAAATGAAAATGGTTCTTATTTCTCTTTCTACAGTTTAAAAATGCTTTTTGGACCAGTCATAATTAATTAATAAAGTTTATTCAGAGTTATCTCCCTTTTTTTCCTTGTAAAAATTATTTTTTCCTCACAGGGAATAATAACAGTAAAAGCATGATGCCAACTTTTATTTATATAATTAACTGTAATTTAAGTAATGTACTTTGTACTTATTGCTTTATGTGTGTTCCTAATTCACTGCTAAGAATTTTATTTAAGCTCTGGATTGGTTCTTTCCTTTTAGTTATTTTCCTCAAGATATTGAAAATGGAGAAGATGGGAATTTCACATTAAACTCTAATGTTTTTCTTTGAATTCAATGAAATAATAATTTAATTATCTGACATTTCTTCCCTCATTTGTGAGGACTGCAAATTTTACAAAATTTATTTGTCCTTTACATGTTACAAACACTAAATATCACTGACATAAAACATCAGTGAGGTTTTAAAGGAGCAAGCACATTCCTCAATACCATCAGACTTCTCTGTAGTCACCTAAAATGTGTAAAATGGGTAAAAACCCTCAAATTAACCAGAATAACAGAGCCTGAGTTATAATTGTTCAAGGCTTTGGAGTTGGGCATGAATTTGGTGCGTTCTAAGAATTCAGATTTTCTGCACACGATGCCCAAGGAAGGGAATGAAATATGCTTACATGATTGGAAGAAAGGGAAGAAATGAACAAAAAATCTGAATAGATCAACACAATCAAAAAGAAAAAAGCAAGATTTTAAAAAACAAAGTTCATAAAAAGCAAGGTTTTTAAAAAAGCAAGGTTTTAAGAAACCCCTTCTTATTAACCCATAAATTATACACAGAAAATCTGACGCAAAGACCTAAACATTTTTTTTTTTAAAAACAGCACCAAGGTGTGATTTTCCCAAGTGCTTATTGAGATGAACACAGTATCAGATGTTGATCAAAGTGCTTTTTGGAGCTCACCTTGCAGCCCTCGCAGGCGTGCACGCCGTAGTGGAAGCCGGAGGCTTTGTCGCCGCAGACGCGGCACTCGATGGCCATCAGCGAGTTGGACGCCTCCTCGTGAGCTTTGTTGTACAGCTGGACCTTCTCTGAGAAATAGGGGGGGGAAGGAGGCTCCAGCTTGATGGCACCTGTGCACAGGGGAGAGGGGAGTGGTAAACTCCAGCTGAATTCATGCAGGAAGTGATGCCTTGAGAAGGCTGAGCTAGAACAGAGACCAGACAGAGCTAAAGAACAAAGCAGGGATTTATCCAAAGGATCTCCTCCATGGATCCACCCTGGGCAGCACCAGAGCCCAGCCAGGGCTGCACCCAAGATGACCCAAAATGGCCCCAAAATGCCCGGCCGGGCACGGGGTCTCTCCCTGGGATCAGCTCTGCTCCATTTGCACCTTGCAGTTCATTGTCCCATCCCAGCTTCAGCCCCTGCAGTCCCACCCTGCTTGTTTTTCTCTCTCCAGCCCACGGGGTTTGTGCTCCTGGCCTGAGATTTGGGTCATTTGTCCTTGGTGCCCAGCTGGAGCAGGAATTGTTTTGTCTCCCTGCTCTGTGCACAGAGCTCACCATCCCCTCATACAAAGCTCAGACCCACACACTAAAGCAGCACAGAATGTGAAAAATAGAAAAGCCAAAACCGGAGGCAGCAGAAGCAGTGAGGAATAAGCACAAGGCATGCCAGGGATGCTGGGCTGGGATGGCCAGGTCTGCTCCACAGCAAAGCCAGCAGCAGACCAGGGCTGCAGAAGGAGCTGGAGCTGCATTGCAGTGGCTGCAAAAGCTGGAAGGGGCAGGTCCTGCTGGACAAAGGGTGCTACAGATCCAGCTCTCAGCTCTGGACTGTGCAGGGGTTTCAAGATGGATACTAAAAATTAATGTATGGAGAACTCAGGCTTTACTCAGTCTCCACCTGGTTTATTTCTTCAAGGTGTTGAAAACTCCTACAAGGAGACGGGCTGGAGTGTCTAATCTAGTTAAAAACAGATTCAAGTGTCTAATAGAGCTCGATATTCAGCAAAAGATTTTTCAATAATAAGATATTATTATATACAATAATTTATATATTATTGCATAATATTATATAACATATAGTATATTATTACATAGTGTATATATATACACACTATATATAGTATATATTATATAATTATATTATTCAATAAATATCCACTCATATATCATTCATATATATATATATCTCAGATATTTCCAGAAATTTAGCCCTCTCCTGGGGAAAACTGTTCAACTTCTTGTGCAGTTTAGAGATAAATTTCCTCTTCTGAAAGTTTCTAATTAAGAGAACAATTTCTAATATTGAATGATCTCAGACAGTAAATATGATATTTTTAAATCAATCATCACTGGCCATAGAAGAGAGCTGTGACATTTGAAAGTTACATTACATCAGGGGTGATGCAAGAGAGTATTAAAGAAGGTGAATATTTTTATTTTTCCAGATTGGCTATACTTAACAAGCTAGAAAGATTTACTCCTATATAAACTGGGAAGAAATTATCAAAGTAAAGATGAGGATTCATGCCATCTAAACTCTGCTGCACTCTTTAAAACTACTTGGCATTACAGTGTTATGAATATTTCTAATCAAACAAAAGAAAAATAAATGACTGGTGGAACAATGTCCATTCATTTATTACATTAGTAGTGCAGAGATCCACAGCACCTGCTTCACTGCACCACCCAAATTAAACACCACAACTTCCCCAGCAAGAATTCCCTGAAAGAGTTCTTGTACAGATCACTACAAATAAAAGTGAGGTCAGATCTAAGCAGAAGTGTGTCCTCAAAAGAGTTCCAGGCACAGCAACCTCACATTCCTACTCAGAGCAGGAATGCAGTGACAATTTATTTAGGAATAGGTCACTTCCTTTCTTAAAAGGAGGATTGAGTGTAATTTTTTCAATGTAAATTGTAAAGAGCAGCAAGTTTCACAGCAGGTAACTCATCCAGGAGCTGTGATGGAGCTGTAACAATGCTGTGCCTCAGATCTAGCCAATATTTCTACTCCATCCCTTTCTGAGGCTGTTTGGAATTGAAAAGCTGCACACATTAATAATTCAAATTATGCTCTGTATGCTGGGCATTCTTCAGCATTCAGGGAGTTTATTCTGCACTGTGTGCACTGAGCTCAAAGGAAAAGCTGCCCACAAGGTGCAGGAGTAGGAGACAAGAGGGGTTCATGTGTCTACTAAAATGTCATTTTGGATACTTTAGGTACCTCTCCTAAGCTCCAGCTGCTGCTCTGGCAGGGTGAAGGTCTGCTAGGAGCATTTTCTCTTTTCTATCTGCCCTGCAAGAACATCTCTGCTGACACAGGAGATCTGAATTCGAAATCCCTTTGCTGCTAGCACATGTTCCAGGGAATGAAGGAAACACAGACACAAGGGAAACACTTCAAAAAAAGGCAGAGCTTACTTTGGCAATCCTGGAGCTTGATATCATATTTATAATCCAGGCCTGACTGGTCACCTCTGGCAAGGGGGAGATCTTCATAGTGAGGGGAGGAAATGCTGGAGAAGTCAACGGTGGTGAAGGGCTTGATGTCAAAGGAATGTGTGTGATCATCCATGGCTGACAGATCCACGGGGCTGATTCCAAAATTCAGGGGCCAAAACGGCATTTCTGTGTCAACCATTGTAATCCCTGCAAACACCAAGAAGAAAAATGACATTTTAGGATGTTGATCTCCAATCTGTTCTGCCCCAAGCTGAGCTCCAAGTGTGAGCTCCATTTTCACAGCCTCCAGATGAAAACTTGAACTGCATCTCTCCACAGTGTGCATATCAATAAAATTAGAAGTCTTCCACAAATAATCCTCATTTTTGCAAATTCCAAGCACCATTCTTCCCAAGTGCCTGAGAATCTCAAGGGTTTTTATCTTAAGAAAAAGCCCCAAAGTAGCTGGTATTAAACAGTGGTGGTTTTCCTCCAAATAACCAGAAATATTTGAAAACTGTGCTCATTCGAGTTTGCCAAAAGTTTAATCCCAGTCTTGAACCCATGGATCAAGGAAATGTAAGATATGACTTTTCAAATTCCATATATATTTATGCAAACCTTGAAAGCAGAAAACAAATAAGAAACTGCTATCTGCAAAAATCTTCTGCAAGCTGAGTGAATGTAGATTGAGATATGAAATGTTTTTCCAAGTCCTCTTCTAACAAATAGCTGAACCAAAATCCTTGATTTAAATATATTTCAAATATGAAAAAGTTTGTAAGTTACAGCAAGTGAACCAAAATCCTTGATTTAGACAGATTTCAACTACAAAAAAGTTTGTAAGTTACAGCAAGTGCAAAGGCTATTTTATAACCAGTGTCTGTGTTTAATTTTCCACTACTTATAAAAAGAACATTCTACCCTAAAAATAGAAGAGATGTTTCAGAACTAAAATAGCTTGGTCACTTTGGCTGTTTAATTTGGACTTTAAACCCAATCAAGTGAGTGGCCTTTAACCTCTAGATAACAGAAACTTTGATTTGATCTGCTTTGAATCAAAACCAGTCTGTCACACAGCCAGAAGTGCTGTTGCAAAATAAAGATAGTGGAACAGAGGTGCTCCAGAGTTTGGAGCTCACCTGTTCCTGACAGGTAAGTGAAGCTGTGCCTGCCCTCCCCATCAGCTCTGCTGAATGCCAGTGCCCAGAAATGGCTGCACTTTGCCTTCCCTCAGCAATGGCACCAGCATTCCTCCTGCTTTTAGGACTCCCAGCACAACCCTGCAGTTCTTCTGCCTTGACCTTGACAACAAAGGCTGCAAGGGATCATCTAAATTCATCAATTTGAGAGGAGAGATTCTCACTGCAGTGGGAACAAAGAGGGGCTGCTGCACCTCAGCCACCCCCAGTCCCACTGGATGGGATATCAGGGATGTTATCCTTAATGAAAGGAGGAAAACAACAGGGTTCCTAATTGCCACAAATCCCTGGGGAAAATCCAGGACAGCTTGTCAGAGTCCCTTGGTGTTGTGTGTTATCTCCCAAATGGTCAAGTTGCAAGTGCAGGGCTCAAAGCATGAGCTCTGCCCAGGGAATGGCGACATTCCCGAGGCTGCCAGAGCTCCAGGAGCTCCCAGGGCTGCCCAGGGTGGGATTGTTGGGGTGGCTGGGCAGGAGCAGGAGCTGTCCTGGATGATCCTTGGGGGTCCCTTCAGCACAGGAGATTCTCTGATTTGATGACATTTTCTGTGAGCACAAAGTGAAATCCCTGACCACGATCACTGGGAAATGTCTTCCCAAAAGAGATTTCCCAATGAAACAATAAACCAGGACAGACTCCTTCTTAAGAACCCATTTCTTGTAATGGCCAGACACATCTTAAAAAAATACAGAAATCAAGAGACATTTTAAATTGGTTTGCATTCCTTTACACAAGAGACACCAAGGGTTATTACTTTCTGCTGGAGTTCTGCCTCAAGGGTGAAGGATGGCTACAGGCACAGCCCAGGTTCATCCCAGGAATTCCCAGGTTGCTGTGTGGACAAGGAATAACTGCAGGAAACCAAATCCTCAAAAGGCAGGAGGACCCACAGCCACAGCTGCCCCTGCACAGACACCTCCCTGCTCTGAGGCAGCACCCGGAGAGGTTCAGCACCTGCTGAAAGGCAAGGACAAGCTGGGGCCACTCTCTGAGGAGAAATGAACTCAACCACCTGCCCCTGATCCCACTGAAAAATTAACAGTTCTCCTGAACTCTCCATCAAACCTCTGAAAAACATTCTTACAACCTGGAGACCCCATCACTTTGTCTTTTCAAGTTAAAAAGCTCCAGTTTCAAACCCCTGTGGGCTGAACAGCAATTTAGAGCTGAGCTGGGTTTCACTTCACCCAGCCCATGGCTGGGATGTTCTGGAGGAGAAGTCCATGATGTGTAACATGAGTAATTCTGTGACACTCCTGCATCATTACAACCCAGAGAGTGCAGGAAATTCCCTGGGTACAGATATCTCACAGCTTAGACAAACTCAGATAAGCAGGTGAGTCCAGAGGTCTGCCTTGGTACTCACAAGCTCCAAAATCTAAGGGCTTGTAGTAATTCCTTATCAGAAATCTCATTTCCCAGTCACCACAGCCAGATAATTTCAGCAAAGTCAACCAAAAAATGCCAGAGTGGTTTTGTGGTAAAAGCATCTCTAGCCTAGAAGTGTGATGGTTTAGATTTTTGTTATGTTTTAGAAGGAACAAAATTAAATTTAATAATTAACGAGTAACCTGTTGTTTAAGCATCACTGAATAGAAGGGATTTGCCTTCATGTTTTCCCCCTGCCAGTTTTTATCTCTGTGTCTGTCCAAATCACACACATGCTCTGTGTGCTGAGAACTGAGCAAACACAAATGCCAAGATCCCCCTGAAGAGAAAACCAGGGAATTGTGGCTGCACCTCTCAGCTGCCGCAGGTCACTGAGTAATTCTGCTTTATCCTGCTCCTCTTTCCGCTGCAAGGTAATAAAATCTGGAGCCAGCAGCCATTTACAAATCTATAGTCAAAAGCCTGGAAACTCCACCCCTTCCAGAGGTGAACATCCCATGACTCTCAAGAGTAATGGGATATTATTCCAAGAGTAATGGGATATGTATCCCACAGTAATATTGTTCACAAGCATTTCTGAATGATGAGAATTTCCAGGTTTGCTCAGGTTTTGGATATAAAATACAAAGCATCTTGTTACAGTTTTAAAGAGCCAATCTTCACATATGATTTAAGCTGCTTATGGGTATCTTGTTCAATTTAACAAAATGTTCTATGACAATAGAAACAATGAATTTCAATTTTCAGATGAATTTATATTAGAGACACTAAAATGAAGGAAACATCTTCCATGCTATTTTTATTCTTGCATTATTGAAAACCAAAATGTGAAGATTGTTCCTATGTTTAACGGTTATTTTACAAATACTTCTATTTTGCATTTAGCTTTACTTGATTTTTGTTGTGTACTTTGTCTTTTTTCCTCCCCAGAAAAGAGGAATGACAACATTTCCCTCTGGAAAAAAAAAAAAAAAAAAAAAAAAAAAAGCCAGCTAATTGTAGTCTTCTCATGGCTTTAAAAGACCCAAAAATCAACAACCAAGATTAAAAATCCAATGGACAAGTCCAACAAACAGACTAGAGAATGCTTTTATAACTCACAGCTGCTTGTGGGACGTCCAGGTAATAGATCTGCAAGTATTTCTCTGATTTAGAAGATTCTCACGTGCAAAAACCCTTCTCAGCCAGCAAGAGGCTGTGCAGAACAGCAGCAGAGATGTTATTTGGGAAGTCAGATGGAGGAGCTTGGACATTTATTCCTCCAAAAGAGCAGGAGTGAAAGAGATAATGGTGCTGGGATAACATTTAATTCTGAGATTTGGAGCTTGCTGAGTGCCTTCACCCTGTTTAATCTCCTGTGGAGCTGCTCAGGGTCATGTGCAGGGAACCAAAGGCACTGAGCTCACCTGGCACAGCCAGCCCTGCTCATTCTGCTGCTGAGAGGCAGAAATCTCATCCCATCATCACCTCATCCTCTGATTGATCTGCTCTCCAGTTCCTCAGACAGTTATTCCCTGCATTTCTCCTGCTAGGAGAACAGAAAATCTAACAGAGGAGATTGCCATGGTATGAAAAACATCCTGGATCACGAGCTGCTCCTTACCATAAACACTACCTGTGCTCAGGTAACCTGAAGGGCCTGTTGTGCTGCATTCTAGACACGCTCTTTCCAGACAAAACTACCAAAATATGACCCTACAGGTATTTAATGAAGCAAGCAGAACATCCCAACTGACGGGAGTTACAGAAAACAAAAAGACAAAAATAAATAGGTAAAGCCTCTCAGCTTTAAAACATTATTAAAATCAAGGAAAGTGTAATGGGATGACATGGGCAGGAATAAATATGGACAATTGATATGTGAACTAAATAATGTTATTTCTATATAAGGAATGCTGATTTATGGATCTGAAATACTCATGGGCAGGTATGTCAGATTTAAAAGGAAAACCACTTCAAAATCATGGGATTTTCAAAATCTGTGGGTTTTTCTTAATGAAGACAAATTTTGTGGAATAGATTGGATTTCCTCTCATGTATAAATGTGTCAGTGTTTGTCAAGTAAACTCATATACAAGTCCTGCAGAGTTGAATGGGACTTTTCCCAATTAATTTAATTAAGGCAGCTCAGACCCTCTGTGAAATAATACCTACAAAAGTTGGTTAAGATCACACAATCATCCTCAGCTTTTAGGAAGAATTTAGAGATGGTGAAGGGGCAGCCTGATACCCCATAGATCCAATTTATTGATCTATTTGGAAGAATAACAACACATTTTATGTGTGCCTTGCAAAACCCCATCTCCCCTGAGTGATGATACCACATGCACTGAGCTGAAGACCTGCACTGGTCTCTCAGAGGAGAAGGGCTCTGAAAAGGGAGCAGAAAGTCTTGTGATAACCCTCTGCATTCCCCTTCCAATAACTGAGTCCTCTCGTTGCCTCTGACACAGAAATTCTGTGTGGCAACGCTCGGGCAGCTCAATTCTGCATTTTATCCGTGCTGCTTTCAGCTCCCAGACGTGAGACTGTGAACTTCAGGTTATTGACAGAAAATCACATCTTACTGCATTTGCTTTTTCCTGGCTAAACCCCCCTCAGATTCTTGCCTCAGTTTTCTGATTTTCCAGTGAGAACAGTCTTCCCTCCCTACCCTCCATTCCCTGTGCTGTCCAGAGGACGTCTCTCCTCTTCAGCAGGTGTGGGATTACTCCACAGATTTTGGATATTCCTGTTTATGCCAGAGTACAGTGGAGCTCTAAGCCTTAAATCTTTAGGACATACCTTCCTCAATAACGAAAATTATATATTTTTCACTAATAGCAACTGCCACTATAATGGGCTTTATCTAACAGACAACGTTTGTATCAAGCAGAAATAATTTTGTTTCGGATTTACCAAACTCTGTGAATTATTTTTGTGTTCCAAACGATGACTCAAAGCCGTTGCCCATTTCTGTTTCACACATTCCCGGCCGGCAGATTCCCGATTTTGCCCCATTTTCCCGGCACAGGACCCGAACCTCTCCGTGTCCTGTTGCTGCAGAGTCAGCAGAGGGAGCACAACGTAACTAAAAAAAACCCCTCTTTCCAAGAACTCTGCTGGCACAGCCAGTGATGCTCCTAAACAAACAAACAAGCACAAAAAGGGTGGAGAAAGCCTCCGTGGCTGATGCCCCCAATTCTGAGTTTGACAAAATCAGAGCTCTGCCAACTGCAGCAGGAAAAGCAAAGGAACAACAACAAAAAAACCCTGTAAAGCCTTGCTTTAAAAAACCCACTACAGAATTTTTTACTATTTTAAAGGAGATAGAAAGATTTTTTTTTGCTTTTATCCACGCACACACTCAAAATATTGTTAGAATGAAACAAAAAATGTTTTAATGATGTGATGATGAACAAACACACTGAACAGCAATATTGGTAGGATTAAAATAGTTATCCACCACTTATTTCCCAAAGAAATCACACATTAGAAACCACTATGGATGTGGGAAAAGGGTCCAGGCTTCTGAGAGGGTGAGTGCTGTTAAATTTTTGATTGTAAATTCAAAGGGTTTTTGAAGCCACAGCATTGCCCCCCTGAACCCAGCTCCGAGCCAGGCACACTCCTGGGGCACCATTGCCTCACCAGACCTGGGAATTCCCTTTTTAAGCATGAATTTATCAAAAACACTCACAGGAATGAAAACTGACCTCACTAGGGGACAGAAAAAGCAAATTTTTATGGATTTGTTTCAAATAAAGAACTGCAAACGAAAGTTCCCCGCACCTTAATTGTAGCTGTGGAAACAAAGAAAATACCCAGTGTCTGTAGCAAATGTTGGATGTCAAAAGAGCTCTGTAATAAAAAGTAACTTAGTGAGAAAATGAGCTCACAAAGGACCAACAATGGCATTTTTTGACATAGATGACTTTAAAAGCACTGCTGACTCCAAGCACAAGAGATGACATTTTCTTCTCCTTTCCTCAGGTCCAGCTCTGAAGACATCTAAAAATGGTCCCCAAAAATATTAACATGTCTGACTGAAAATCTCCAAAAGAAGCCACACAGAGAATACACCTTGGAAAGAAGGGAATGAACACTCTGTGCTTCTAATCAATAAAAGCAGAGGAGGGCTCTGGAGCAAATGGCTTTGTCAGGCCAGGGCACACCTCAAGGGTTAATCACTGAGTAGGAGGGGCAGGAGCTGAGGGAAGAAAGGCTCCTCTCCCACCCACTGTCCAACCTGCAGAACCAGCACAGGGCCCAAACTCTGAGGGCAAAAGGAAAAGCAGCGACCTGGGGCTGAGAGGAATGTTCAAGGTGTGCCAGCAAACCCAGAAACACCTGCAAACACTGCTGGGGATGCTCAGTGCTGCCCATCTCCCCTCTGACCAGGGCTGGGAGGCCAAGAGAACAAACAAACACTGCTGGGGATGCTCACTGCTGCCCATCTCCCCTCTGACCAGGGCTGGGAGGCTCAGTGAACAAAAACATTTCTGGGGATGCTCAATTCTGTCCCATCTCCCATCTGACCAGGGCTGGATGGTCCAGAAAATAAAACCACTGCTGGGGATGCTCAATTCTGCCCCATGTCCCAGTCTGAGCAGTGCTGGGTGGCTCAGAAATCAAACAAGCCCTGCTGGGAATGCTCAGCTTTGCCCCATCTCCCATCTGACCAGTGCTGGCTGGTCCAGAAAACAAAAACCCTGCTGGGGATGCTCAATTCTGCCCCATCTCCAATTCTGAGCACTGCTGGATGGTCCAGAAATCAAACCCTGCTGGGAATGCTCAATTCTGCCCCATCTCCCATTCTGAGCACTGCTGGATGGCCCAGAAATCAAACCCTGCTGGGGATGCTCAATTCTGCCCCATTTCCCATTCTGAGCACTGCTGGATGGTCCAGAAATGAAACCCTGCTGGAGATGCTCAGTTCTGCCCCATGTCCCAGTCTGAGCAGTGCTGGGTGCCTCAGAAATCCCAGTGGTGCAAGGGCTGCAGAGCCCTGTGGCAGCCACATCCTTCAAAAAGGCAAATAAAAGGTAAAAGGGGAGGTAATCCATTCATCCTCTCAGCAAGGCTGCACAGTAAAACACCAGGAGAAACTGTATAAATCCAAACACTTGGAAAGGCCAAAAGAAAGCAACTCATAAATCAGTGGGAAATGTATTTTATTCCTATAGCTGAATTATAACTACAAGCTGTGCTCACTAAAAGCACAGTCCATAAAATTTACCACAATGTTTAAGAGGCAGTTGTTAATAGAAACAAGGAAGAAAAGCCCATTCAGGGAATAATAGAGCTGTTTAGTGTTAAATAAATTTTCTATTCCATGGAATTCACACAAAATGGCCTGGGTTACTTGGAATAGCAGTATTTTATACCCTTGCAGCAACACAAACCCTTGTAAATATAATTGCAAATGAGAAACAAGTTCAAAAATGCCACAGGCTACTCAGATATGCTACAAATTCTCCCATCCTATTTTAATTTGTTAATGTAGGGTTTGTTGCATTCTGATACTGGATAGAGAGCCACAGAACTTCAGGTTATTCCAGGGTATGAAAGAAACTGATTGCAAGGCTGTGCTCAAGGAGCTTCAATAGAAATTGAGAATATTGGACAATGGGAAATTTCTGTATAAGAAATACTGATTTATGGATCTGAAAAGTCTCGGGGAGGCAGCTCAGATTTAAAAGGAAAAGCACTTCAAAATCATGGAGAACTTAACTCCAAATTCCTGGAAGTGGCAGAGCTGGTGGTAAAATCTGACTACAAGAGAAATAAAATGTTCTACTGCAGTCACAGCACTGGCAGAGCAGGGAGATGAGGAAATGATTTCTGTTAAATCAGATTCAAAGTTTGTGGGAAAGGATCCTCAAACTGTTCTTAGAAATCCCTGGGCAGAGAAACTGCACTTTCCTAGTTCTGGTCATGCTTTGTGAGGCACCATGTGCTGAAACTAAATATGATTCTGAAAAAAAGGCTTCTCTTCCAATGCCTTTTCTTTGAAAATGTCTTCAAAATCTCTCTCACTCTTCAAAATAGAGATGATTATTTATTTTCTTTGGGAAAAAAAAATGCCTCCAGAAGCATAAAAATCTGAAAAATAAGGTATCATCTGGTTGGTAATATAAAATCAGAATAAACCTCTGTAGGATTCTGAGGGGCAAAGCCCATAAATTGGCACTTACAATGTGCCTCAGCAGAAGTGAAATGTGGCTCCTGTTGGTTTTGAGGGATTGGAGGAAGGCAGGAACAAGCAGCATGTCCCTGCCTTGTGCTGGCAGTATTGTAAAAGTGCCTCATTATATAAAATGTGGGCGTTGCTCTCTATGAATCATTGTGATTTAAAATAGGATCCTGATAGACAGGCAATGAATCACTTTGGATTTTGTAATCAGCAAGGGCTGACTTCTTGGGAGAGCCCTTTGCCCCCTTTGGCAAGCAGCTGAGGGAAGGTCTGCTCCAGCCCTGGAGGTGCCTCCCCAGGCTGAAGGAAGTCATTGATTCTAAAATATCCCCCAAAACGCCGTGTGGGACACAAGATAGCAGGGCTTTGTCAGCTGGAACAGCAGCACACAATTCAATTGATAAGAGTGTTAACATTCTCAGGCCTGTGCTTGGCTCCAAAGCTCAACATACTTTAATAATTGGCATTTATTTCTACTGGGCAGGCTTCGTGTCGCTGGCTCTAGCAAAAGTTTTACCAACTACAAGGAATTAATGGAATTCTAAAATATCATATTTGACATTAAAAGTATTTTAAGAGCAAGTGACCCATCCAGAAGGTTCATCTGCACGAGTTGTGACTGTGCTTTCAGGAGTCAAACTTGCTTTGAACTCAACAGAAAGTTTTCCAGCTTTGACAGAAATTCAGTGTTTGGCTTAAAATTGAGCACAACGCTCATTTTGAATATTGCATTGGTGCTAATGGCATCCAAACACCTGCCTGAAGTTAAGCACTTTTAAAACCTTCTTTGGCTAAGAAAGGACTTCTTTGGCCAAGATACAAGATTAAATTATATCTCCTACACACAGATAAGTCAATGTGTGTCGTAACACGCATCCATCAGAAATTAGGGGCTCATAAAATGCTCTATTTCCTGTGTAAAACGACTGCTCCAGTGGCAGGGCTGTGCCCAGAGTCAATAAAACAAATTCCCAGCACCACAAAGTCCCAGTGGCACTGTCAGCCAGCAGCCTGCTGATGTTTCAGTAGGGATCAGCTCTGTCTGAAGCCTTCAAATGCAGCATAAGAACATTCCTGGAGTTTATCCTGTGCTCACACAGGGTGTGTTGTATGAAAATGGGATTTTGCAGCATTTCAGGTGGTGTGGCAGAGCACAAGCCTGTGTGAGCACCACAGCTATTGACAGGGCAATCTGCTGCTCCACTGCTTATCTGGTTTCATTAGGTCATTATCAACATGTCTCTTAATGAGTTTAATAGATTAATAATAGACTCCATTCTTTGGAAATGGTGCTTGGCCAATAATTAACAGCTGAGGTATCAATTGAGGATGGAATTTTAAATGGTTGTACTCCATTATGGAATTCAGAACACAAAGTTTGCATCTGTTTTTGAAATGTTAATAGCTTTCATAGTAAATGTTACATGCACCATATCCAGTTCGTCTTCTTCTTTTAAAACACTGGGGATGTGATAAATTTGGTACTAACCCTGAAGAATTTTTGTCATTTTAATACTGAAATAACCACATCAAGTTTTCTCAATCCACGTTGTAGTAGTAGGGAATTTTGGGATGCAGAATTCTGTTGGGAAGAAGCCTGGGATTATTTTCTCTCCACAGACTGTCATGTCAGTGCTTTTTAATGTTCACAAGACAGTAAACTTCAGAATTGTTTCCAAGAGATGAGCTAATAAGGCACACAACTGGACTGGGGTGAAATACACTCATTAATATCCTAAATGCAGTTCCCTGCCATGGCAGAATACTGAATACTCCCACAGGAAGAGGAGGAGGAGGAGGAGGAAAAAAATGCCACATGAATTTAAACTCATTCCTTGAATTAAATCCCACTTTTAAAGTTTTTCCTGGAAGTCAAACACACTGAAAATAATCCATTAAAATACATCTCTCTGATTGGGATGAGTCGTTTCCGTCACATTCTCATCTTCCCAACACTAAAAATGTAAAATATATTTGAACACAGCAAGACTGGAGGGAGGGCCCACGTGATTTGACTGAGTGCTGGGTTTTGGCAAAATATTTAATCTGTTGGACAATCACCAAGTTGTAAAAGTGCAAAAGCAACATGTTGCAAAACTCATTCATGAACGTAAACATGCTGAGCATTTCTGCATTAAATACAGGGAGCTCAGAGAAACAGCAAATACATTTTCCTGTAGAGAATTCTATAGAATTTCTGTACATCCAGTGTAAAATAATGCTCTGTGTGCCTCTGCAGGCACTGTGATGGCAAGATAATTCCAACACACCAATCCTGAGAAAGCAGATAAATAGCACCAAAGAGGGCTGAGCATTCACCGCTCTCCTCTTTTAACTGCCCCCAAATTCATCATCTCACACACACATCACAAATCATACACCACAATTTTGCCCACAGACTCTGGGATATTTGATAACTGGATTGGTTTATTTTTAATTTATTTGGGATAATAATCAGATTTTGTTTTTTACACACAGTTACTGAGGGGTATTTTCATGAGGGGGTGAACTTCTTCGAGCACACCTTCCTAAGCTTGGAGGGGAAGCAGAGGTGACATCCCAACATTATTCTGACAAGACAAACACCAGGAAACTAAAAAAGGACCCCCAAAATTGACTATAACCAACAGCAGGCTTTCTACCCTACACTGAGTAGAGTTAAATCATGTAATAAGAAATACATATGATAAATAATGTAATAATTCATTACAATTAAATAATGAAATAATAAACCCACATGAACTTTTGCACACCTATCATCTGTTGCACAAATGGATCCCTTTCATCTTTTCAATTAGAAAAAAAAAAAATTAACCTTCTCAACTGTACAAACTGCAAAGCATCCAACCTGCTCAGCCACTTTCCAGCACCAGAGCAATCCCTTGTCACCTGACTCCTGTACTTTTGACCCTCCAAAAATTTCCCAGCTGAAGCATGTTGACATGTTTTCACATGTGATTCAAGAGTGATTGCTCTCAATAGTGCTGGATGCTTATCACAGGTTGAGATCAATGTTCTTTGCCTCCCATGTGCTCCCTCTCTCTGAGCTGTAATTTTTCCAGGCAGCTTTCAGGCTCTCCTGAAGTCAAGGTGGCTTCAGGCTGGGAGTGTGGGCTCAGGGCACAGGGAGGGTGAGCTGCTGTAACTGCAATTGCAACACTCTGAGGAGTATTTAATGAGCACCAGGAAATTCATGTGGAGTTCTGCTCCAGATTTAGGCTACCTTGAATAGTTTTCACTTGGGAGTCTTCTGCTGGACTACAAGCTTGAAGAGAATCTTCCCTGTTCTTTTTTTGGGGGGGGGGTCAGTATAAAATACAATATAAAGTAATATTGTTCTCAGTGGTTTTATTCCAGAAGAAAAATAGGTGGGGAATTTCTGAAGGAAATTGAGCATTGAGAATTGTTATTAGAAATATTAAAGCCTGGATTTGACTAAATAAGAGTAAACTGGGAGAAAGAATGCTAAAGCATCCACTATAAAAACTGGGAATTAAGTTAGCACCAACACACCTCCTTTTGTATTTCTAATTTTCAGCAAAATGAGAGAAATTTCATTAGGATTTTTCTGGTTTACATACTTCAGAAAAGCTTTGTGCAAACTGGTAGCTGAAATTGTAGTAACTACTGAGCAAAGGGAAAAAAACCCCTCAAATACCCCTAGATCCAGCACCCAGGATCTGAATTTCTGTGAAGTAATGATACCAGAAAGCCCCAGAACAGAACTTCATCATTTTGAGTTCTAAACTAAATAATTATCATGAATATTATAACATTAATACTGGTTAATATTGTAAGTTTGTAGCCAGCAGCTTCCCTACCAACTCCAAGTAGTCCTGGATGTCACTTTATATATTGAGCAAATCAAGTTATTTTCAGTGATGTAATTTTCCTTCTGAAACTGATAAACTCCACCCTCTTTACCACTCAAAAAGAAAATACCACAACCCACGGCTCAGACAGGGGATTATCAGCTCACTTTAGGTGATAATTAAAGATTAATTAAAATCCTCCTGCCACCCCCCCTCACAGTTTTCTTAGGAAAGCTCCCCTGCAACACATCCCAGAATTGATTGAAATATTGAATTATTTTCCAAATATTGAATTTTTTTCCCCTTCTTTTCAAGGGAAAAAAACCCCAAGACACCATTCCCTTCAGAACACAGAAGGAACTTACTGAAAACACAATGGGGAAGTGCTGTCTGAACCTGAACTAAGAGATGAATATTCCCCCTGCAGCCCTTTTATAACAATAAAAAAGACAAAATATTTGTGGGGAAAGAACACGATTTCATCTTTTATTTAATTTCAAAATCGTTAATGCACTTCAAAAAGAAGTTAAATATAACCTGCATAATGATACATTAATGGGAAATTCTACAAAGTCTTGACTTGGTTACAGTTTCAAAAACCTGCTGTATTTTCTAATAAAGTATCTGGCATGGCTTGGATTTTATAATGTGTCTGAAAAGTAAAAGGAAGAAATTTCTTTGATCTTATTTTCTGTTGGATTAATCTTTCTCTGTGTTATTAATATCCTTAAAATATGTCTGATGTGATTTGTTCCTACTTTTGTCAACCTCTCTATTTGGAAGTAAAATTTTTCCAATACCCCCATGGAAATTGCCCAAGAAGGAACAAACATTTTCACCTGTCAAGGTGTGGAAAAGGATTCCACACTCGTGAGCTGCCTGTCACTCCTGTGAGTGTCCCTCATCCCCAAGGCAGGGGCGGTTTGTATTCATATTTGTTTAAAAATGTGTTTAAATACATAAAATAAATCTATTTCTTTACAAATAAATGAATATAAAACAAATAAATTGATGTTTCTGCCAATAAACAGAATTCCATGGCTTTTGCTACTGTTCTTTGCCTCTGCACTAAAACCAAACATTTTAAAAACTGTTTTGATGTGATTTTTTCTTAATACCAGTGATCTTTGACCCCCAGTGTCAGCAGGTGGCAAGTGCCACCCACAGGGCCCCTGCCACTGTCCCAGCCACTGTTCTTGGAGATGGGAACTGGCCTTGCTATTTTTGACCAGAGATGTCCAAGAGCTCAAGTGACATCACTTGAGGATGCTGACGGAAAGCGGAGGATCCGTGGCTGAGAGCAGCTCAGGAGAAAGCTATTTCTGGCCAATTTCACAATTCTGCTATTTTTAACAGCTGCTCCTAACTAGTCATTTTTGGAGATGTGTTTGCAGCTGGAAAGAATCTACCAGTGCTTGAGTGAAGCAGGAAAGCCCCTGCAGTTTGTGTTTTACACACAAGTCTTGTGGGGAGAGCGGCGATCTCAGCGTGCCCCAGCCACCTCTGCTGCCATGGATTTGGAATCCTCTGAAATTCTGAATTTGAGATGACAGCTCACAGAGATCCCAGCCCATGGAAACTCACCTGCTGTCATTAAAACCTCAGCTGCCATCCTGTCTTTGACAGCATTTGCTGCTTTCACTTGAGGAGAAAAGTGTATAATCAAGTTTGAACAGTGTTTCAAAAAGATTAATAATTATAGGGTTATGCAACATTAACAATAGTGGTACCAGCAAAGCAGCTGTGTTAAATTTTAACAGCATTAAAAAGAGGGGAAGAAAGAGATTGAGAAAATTTCAGTTCCCTTCTCTGTCATGTGTTCTTGTCATCGTCTTGGTTTTTGCTATATTTAAATTGCTGTAGGAATTTCTTCTGCAAGGAACCTAAGAGGACAGCTAACAGCAAATCCTTCAGTTTCTTATTGCGTTAAATATAAGGATATACCGCAATTCAAGCCAAAAATATAGTTACTAGAAACTAGAAAACTAAAAAACTAGAGTTACAATTTACCATGATTGATAACATTGATAGGTAATTTCTTGCCTTTTTTATTTTTCTACTGAAAAATATATTAAAATAAAATATAAAATATTACTTCCTGAGAAGTGCTGTTTTGAATAATTGTGTAAGTTTATTTCTTTAATCTAAATATGTGTGCCATTCTCACACTCAATCACAAATCACACACTGCAATTTTGCCCATAAGCTCTGGGATATTTGATAACTGGATTCGTTTATTTTTAAATCAGCAATTTATCTTCAATTGGGCCAGAATACCAACAGTTAACTTTGCAATAAATGATTACTGTCATAACCCCATTTTTCTTTTTAGAAGATTCCTTTTCTAGGCAAACAAGTTTGGTGTGAGGAACTAAAAGTCATTTCTGTGACTTTCTGTAACCCCTCGAGCAGGCGTGTGAACAGCCAAACATGTGGCTCTGATGTGGACTGAGGGTGAGCTCCTGGCACAATTACTGGTCTCAGTTTTCTTTAGTTGCCAAACCAAGCTCAGTAGTTACAAATTTCTCTATGCCAGTGGTTGATCTCTTCAATGATCCAGCTGTATTTAAAAAGAATTATGTTAAAATACTCCTGAGAATATCACCAAGAAGCAAATTGTGAAGGGACACCTGGATCCCATCCAGCGAGGGGGAGTGTAACAAAGCCCTGGATATCAGGGTAAGACTCTGCTGATGCAAAACCACCCCTGGAACTTTGGGATCAGCTGCAATCCATGAGATCAGAAGGGGTCTGCAGCAGCTGAGTGCTCCCCACACCCTTCCCTTCCTGCCCTTTGCTAACAAAGTGAGAACATCTGCTCTAAACCTTACCCCTGCACTCTGTACAAACTGAGCAGGGATTCTGCAGCAGTGATGTGCCTGGTGTAGAGGGACATGACCAGCATGGAAATAAACACAAGGATGATCTAATTCCATTCCACCCACCCAAACTGCCAGGGCTTGTGAATGTAGAGCCTGGTGTTGATCTCTCACCTTCCCTTTCTGCTATCAATACAGCATCACAAATGAGGCTAAACACCAGAGTATTTGTGGAGCAGACAGGTGTTCACTGAGCTCCAAGCAGCGTTGGGCTCATGACACACCTTGCCAACACAAGGCATAGGCTGCTGAAACCTCTGTGGCGTGGTGTGGTGTGGTGTGCAGAACTAACACAACCAGAAATTGTTCTAATTCTGATTTCTGAACTGCTTCTGGTGTAATCTGCTACTGGGCTTGGTTCATTTCAGAACTATGGATTGTTTTTTACAGCTTTCTCTATGGATGGCCCCTGAGTCAGATGAGATAGTTTGCAGACAAACACTGGCTCATTTGAACCTGCCTGTAAAATTTCCACCAGGGCACTTAATTTACCTTTTGCAGGACAGCAATGGCAGCATCTGTTTTGAACAGGAGTGCTGGACCTCCTGCTTGATATCTCATCATAACAACCCAAAATCTCCATCCAGAGCATGCAGGCACCACAGAACTCCTCCTTCCTCAGACAACCCAAGGGAATCTAGGGAATCTCCAAAATCTGAGACTGGGGGAAAAGTGCAAACTATTGATCCTGACATCACAATAACACATCAAGTGAGCAATAAAAAGCTTCCTCCTGAGATCTCCATCTCAATGGAAGCAGAGAAAGTTGCCAATCCCACTGTGTTTGTCAGCTCCCCTGGATTATCAATGGGCCACGGGCTGTGAATCACATCTTGGATCCTGCCAGTTGTGTCTTGCTTTTACTATTTGTTCTGGGATGTAAAAACCACTATTGTAAGCAGTTCAAAAATACATGCTGGAAAATTGTTAATGCCCTAGTCATACAATGTCATTTTGAAGCTCCCTGGGAATTTAGATTTGCACAGCTTATTAGGATATGACCTTTCCCTTGATTTTTTTATTTTAAGATCAAGTTAAGATGAAATTTCCCCAGTGGGAGTTGCTGTGTTTCCTTCACAGATAAGGAAAAGAGCAATGGCAGCTCTGCCTAGAGACAAATTCATACACTTCTGCAGCATGGACAGCCCTGTGGGCTTGACAGCCATCCAGTGCATTCCTAGAGGCTGAGAGGGAAAAAACCCCAGCATTTTAACAAAGGTATTTTCCTGAATCTTTCACTTTTTAATTTTTTTTTTTCCCCCCAGTGTCATCTGAGAGTAAACTGTGAGGAGTTTTAAGGCCTGTGAGCTTGCATGCAGAGCACCAGAGCAGAACTGGCTTTGAGGAACACATTTCTGTTCCTGTGTGGAATATCTGCCTCTACAGTACTGCTTTTTCCTCTTCACAGAGAAAATATTCTGAGACAGAATATAGATTATGGAATATAGAAAATATTCTGAGACAGAATATAGAATATAGAAATCCACACACTTCCCTGGGATTTCATGAACCTGATCTAAAAGCAGGAGGTTGTAAAATTAATTCTCAATATTAGTGCTCTGGGCTGATTACCAGCTACCAATCACAGTGGTTACATACTTATTATATATTATGTATAATAAACATTTTTGATAGTTTAAGACAGGGGTACTCCAAGACTTCTTAGTGTTTCTGCCTCTATTTCAATGAAACCAACAAAGAAAATTAGTTAAATAACTAGAAATTGAATGATGATGCTTATATTTTAAAATTTTCAAATGCTTTACATGGTAAAAACCAACAACTGTTAATAAGTTCTTATATAGGAGAGAATAATTTTCTCACTTAAAGTAAAACCCATTGGCCAATAAAGAGACAACCAAAAAGAAGTGTCAACACAAAAAGAAGTACATGTTTTGCTTTTTGGATATTCAGGGTGAAAGCTTTATGCATTGAACCTTTGCTAGGCAAATAACATTTTTTTGTCAGCTATAGGGATGCCAAAAGAAGAAAAGGAAGTGATGATGAAATAAAGTGAATTACTTTTTGTTACTTTTACTATTTTTGTTACTATTACTTCTTGTATAAATGTCTGGCTTAATAATTGGGGTGGGCACTGTGCATAAAGCATTCCTACAAGGATGGCCCAGTAGAAAGGGAGGGTTTGGAGGTCATGGCAATGACAAAACCAACAAAACCAACAAAGACTCAAAGGAGCCTCAAACCAGCCCCGCCGCCTTTACGAGTTTCCGTGTCTGCAGCCCTGCAGCCCTGGAAGGCTCAGGAGGAGCTCTCTGCACTTCCCTGCCCCAGCTGTGAGCAGGGGGATCTCCCCACCAGGTAAATTTGCATTTCCAGCAGCAGCCCTTCCTCCTTCCAGAGCTGACAAGAGATACGGGTTCACTGCTCCCACAGCAGGGAGCAGACAGCCTTCCCATGGTGTCAGGCTCTAGGCAGGGCTTAATCTGCAATTGATCCCAGCCTAATCTGCCTCTCCTGGGCAAGTCCAAAGTCATTATCTGCATCACCAGCCCAAGAGCTCTGTGACACTCATGTGTCCAACAAGAGAGCAAACAAATCCCCGCCGATAGCATTCACTGCCTATCGCCGGGAGCCCTGAGGTCACGCAGCCCGAGCTCTGCTGCCAACAAATCCAGCAGCACTCCAGAAAAATAATAATAAATAATAATAATACAGCAGGAAAAATGGCCAGCTGAACAGCCCATGTTACAGGAAGGAATCTCATGGATAACATCATTCCTGCTCCAGCACTGTTTGAGGAGTGACTCAACAGACTGGGGTATCTTTTTTATGGTGGTGACACAGGGCTGGTGCAGATGCACAGTGCAGGCACTAAAAGTTTATTTACAGAGGGCAGGACTGAACATTTCATGTGAGCACATTCAGGCCATGATAAAGAGCTTTGTCTCCCATTAGTAATTTAAAGGATTGTGATTTGCTACTCCCAACACACCTATAATTGAATTCCTCAGTCATAAAATCACTGGTGCCAAACAAGTCCTGATATCTTTTATCAAGCCTCTTTTTTCTTGTCATTTGTTAACATATTTCTTATGGAGCTTTTCTTCTTTTTATAGATACATTTGCTTTAGTTATAAATTAACCCTGGAATTTACTCTCCCAGAGGCCACAAACTGCTTTTTTATTCTCTTGGAAAAGTTTCAGGCTCTATGAATTGATGATTTGACACAATTTTTGAATAACAGCTTGTGGTTCAGATACAGAGGAAGGAAATTCAAAAGATGGACAAAGTAGTTGAGATTAAAGTGGAAATGTTTAGATGCCTTTCTGGGCCTTCTGCTCTGGAAGCCATGATTGATTTACCAAAAGGGAAATGTTTCCCTGTGGGATTTCTGGTGCTTCCAGTTCCGTGTAGTGAAACACTCAGATCCAGCCTCATTTTGAAGTGAGGAACTTGTAGGAAGTTGTAGATTTCAGTGGCTCCAGAGGCTGGCCAGCACATCCCAAAGGCATGCAGAATGCTTCACATTTTGGAATGCATTCTAAAACACCAATATTTGTTTAACAGATTGATTCATATAATGCCCATTAAAAAATAATGTTTCGGTTGACGATGTCATTGTAAAGAAAATAAGCTTATAATATTCACTCCTGTCATGTATTTGTTGGGCTCTTTCTCTTCATTCTTGGGAACTCTTGGCTTTTTTCAGCCAGAACTGACTAAAAATGTAGAGAGGTTTGAACAAAAAGGGCTGAAATCGTTGGTGTCACCACTGGAAGAGCAACAGCTTGAGCTCAATTAGCAAAAAAATATAAATCAAAAAATCCAAATGAAGAATTCCAAAAATACATATCTATAGGAAATGAAGGGAATGGTTCTACTGCTGAAAAAACTCTTTGGATAAGGGCAGAGCCACACTTTTAACAGCCACAATAATTCCCACATTATTCCCTTTATTTCTCCTTCTGTGTTACTCTTAGTCCTATTACAAACCATTAAGGCTGGAAAATTTTGATTTGATATTAACACACCAGATATCCATTTTTATGGCTTAATTCCTATTTTAGCTCAGGTCAATGTGAAAATTTTGATTTGATATTAACAGACCAGATATCCATTCTTATGGTTTAATTCCCATTTTAGCTCAGGTAAATGTGAAAATTTTGATTTGATATTAACACACCAGATATCCATTCTTATGGTTTCATTCCCACTTCAGCTCAAGTTTTCTAAGGTGGATGGAGTAAATTTGAAAAATATGCCTTAAAGGTTCAGAAGAGAGGAGATCTCCCAGAACTCTGCATTTCTGGATTGCTCTTCCAGTTTGGAGTGGCTGTGGTTGTGCTGCTGCCTCAGCACATGTAAGGAGGGGATGGCTTCCCAGCATCCCACCATGGTTTGGGCTGGAAGGAACCTCAAAAATCCCCCAGTGCCACCCCAGCCATGGGCAGGGACCTCCCACTGTCCCAGGTGGATCCAATTCCTGTCCAGCCTGGCCTTGGGCACTGCCAGGGATGGAGCAGCCACAGCTTCCCTGTGCCAGGGCCTCCCCACTCTCCTAATGATGAATTTCCCTCTAACATCCAACCTGAATTCCCCCTCTTTCAGTTTAGTGGGTTAAAAAATGACAAGTTTTGTTTTTAAAAAATTCCTTTAAAAATTCCGCTTTAGTTAAGAATAACAAAAGGGCTTGGGGAGTGCTGGGGTGTTTTTCCTGTAGAAATAAATGCTTTTTATATACAAATAAATGCTTTCCCCATCTCTAGCTTCTCATTCAAGACAATGCCCTTACAAAGGGAAACAGATTCCTCCTCTCTGTGCTGTTTCTGACGTTGCCAGTCAATTATTTGAAGTTAAAATGTTAAAATTTTCTTCTGAAATAGTGCTTTGAGTCTCTGAATTGCCCGATTTTTATTATGAAATCAATGTCTCATTATTTTGAAAAATCTTGTAGCTTATTCTGTATTTCTTCTTGAATGCTTCACCTGTTTAATTACCCATACAAGGTTCTTGACATTTCTTTTTAAGTCTCAACCCAACACAATAATTTCAGCTCCTTTAATTGAATCAATGATCACAGAGCTGAAAGAATTTAACAGTTAAAATATTTATCAACTTTTAAGGCAAAAATGAAATTTAAAATAGTGCCAACATAGTGAAATATTTCAGCTCTCAAATTTTCAGATATTAAAATACACATTCATCTTTTAGATTTTACACTTCTGTAAATGCTTTCTATTTAATTACCACAAAATTAAAATTCCATGGTTTATTTGTTGACACAAATTGGGGTAAATCAGCCAATGTGGTCCTGCTGTCCTTTGCAATCCCACTCAAAGCAGGAGATGGTGAGCAGAGCTTAGGCTGCCCTGAAGGACCAGAATCAGGAATTAAAGCCAGGCCTAACCCCCTTCTCTCACACCTTGTGCACACAATTCAGAACTTTGTTTGCCCTCTGCGCTTTCACTGGAGCCAGGAGGAATTTTCAGAGCAAACAGTTTGTAATATATTCTTTACAGGTGAGTTACAATGTTGTCTCTAGCTCTTGGAACAGACAGTAGGACAATAAAAAACTCAAATTATTTTCAGAGCAGTGACTGTATCATATACAAGTATTGTACTAATATCTGCTCAGGACAGATGAATAAATAAAGGAAGAATTTTGCCATCACGTCACAAACTCCTGTAATTTGTTGTTTCACCAGGGGTGAGAAAAAAAAATTGAAGTAATTTAGAAGATTCTGGGCTTTCTTTTATTTATTTACATGGCAGCCAAATAAACAGGCAACACAGGCTAAAATGACCTGCAGAGATTTTTCTTTTCATGAAACTCCAACCTCTACTTTGCCAAACATACAATGTGTGTCTTGGGTGCCACAAGCTTTCTTAGAAAGATCTCCAGATTACAAATTGCTCCTTTTTAGAACTAAAAATGTATAAATCTAAGCATTAAGCACAGGAAGAGGGCAGGAAGAAACTTAAAAAGAAATGCTGATGGCTCTGGAAGGTGTTTCAGCTGATTCCATGTCAATAAACTGAAGGGCACCGGGGCTCCCACTCTGGCCATGCTTGTCCCTTTAGCAAACTGGGGACAATTTGTAAATGGCCTTTTGCAAATGGTCCCTGGCCCCTGCTGGCTCCTAAATGATTTCAGGGCAGTGATGGAATGGCTCTTAATCAGCTGGGCTAGAACTGGAGCAGGGACAGTTCTAAGAATGCATCCATTGAACCTTCCCCTCCTGCAGCTGTGCCCAAGTCCAGCACTCTCTGATTTACTGGTGGGTGCAGGCCTTGTGTCCAGTGAGACTGGGGAACATCATTGCTTTGGGGTTGTGTTTGGTTCTCCTCAAGTGCACTCATTATTTCACTGTGAGCCAGCTTTTCTCCTGCCTGTGCTCCCAGTTCCTGCTGCGAGTACCTGTGGTGGGTTCTCACCCCTCTGGAGCTTCAGCCCCAGTGTGAACATGAACAGGGCTCTCCTAAATCCCACCAGAGATTCTTTTCTCTTGCACACCCTTGTACTGAGCACTAAGAAAGGCACTGACCTCTTCATCCCAAATTTGCAGTTCATTTCAGTGAAATGTCTGTGCAGAAACCCCTGTACAGATGGAAAACTCTAAAAGTTCCCTTCTTGATAATGATCAAATTCCTGCCATCCAACAGAGGCATCTACCCATCCATCTTCATGTCTCATAAAATCATAGGAAATATTTTGCTGCTTCAAGATTCCACAATATAAGAATGGCAGCACTGCAGCAAACTGGAAATCAGGTTTAAGTATTCATATTTCTAATTATTCATATTTTTTATAATTATTAATATTATTATTATATCTCCTACTCTGGGAATAGTGAATTACATACTGGAACTTCAAAACCATCCCCAGCTTTTAGGATAATCCACATTCTCCATGGATGTAGAGGAAAACTCCCTTTTCACCAGATTTACTGCTCAGCACCAAATGAAATAAGGGAACCTGCTCTGAAGAATGGTTTTAGAAGATGAAGGGTGGAAAATCCTATGGGATCTTCAGTAACTCTTCCCACTGCCACCCTCCCCCTCTGCAGCATATTTCCCAATTTTTTTCTCTGATTTAATTTCAGGAATTCTTACTCAGAGGATGTTTTTCTCTGTTTAAATGACACCCTGGAAGTAGACAGCAGTGCTATTTAGCACTTAGCCTACATTGTCTTTATTTCATTTATTTCATTTCCATATTCATAGCTAAATGAGTGCTCTATCACACTGGCTGTTTTGAACTCCAGAGAATCCCTTTATTTCACAGAGTAACTGCCAGGTATAATTACTACATTCATCAGCCTTTCCTGGAGTAATTGTCAGGAAAGTGGCAACCATGCCTGCATCAATTCCTTCTTCCTCCTTGCTTTTTCCTGCTTGCCTTCCAGGACAATTAAAGGCTCTCTCTACTTTCTCTTCCTTTGTTCACCTCAGCCCTTTTCCTCCCTTTATTCCACCCTTCAAAACTTTAGGGAGGAAAGGGAGAGATGGTCAAGCTGTTTTCACACCTAGCAATTTGTTGTGGGTTTGTTTTTTTTTAAATTAAAAAAAAAATGGAAACATTTTAATTTTTTTAAAAATCATCAGATTAAAACTCTGCCATTCCGTGGAGATGCCCCGTCCAGCTCTTTCACCAGTGCCAACACAAGAGTCACCCTCGTGTCTAAGGGTCAGGCTGGAGCAGAAACTCAAAATTGCCACATGGTTTGTACGCTGTGCCTTCCTGTTCCTGGGGAGGAGACAGGAATCTGCTGCCCAGCCTGCGTCAGAGGCACGCTCAGCACAGAAAATTGGGGCTCTGGACGAGTTATTGTTATTCTGAACTCACCTCGGGCTGCTGCAACGCTCCCTGCCTGCCCTGCTGTCCCCAGTGACAGGAAAGCTGTCACTTGTTGTTAGCAGATCAGACAGTTCCTGTTCTCAGAGGAGTCGTAAGTAAGGCTAGATTTAAAAAACAGAACAAACTTGGGCAGAAAAAGAACAATGAGTGAGGATGCCAAAATACAGTGAAAGACCACGTTATGGCATTGTCAGCATATCTCAAACCAAGAAAAGCTGAAATTCTCATAAGAGACCAGAGAGAAGAATTCAAAATCAAGAAGGTTCCAACAATAAACTTTAGGCTTTGAGAAAGAAGTTCAAACATCTGTATTTTTTTACAGAATTCCCCCGTTTTTTAATACTTTTCATTGGCAAAAATAAAAAGGGCTGATAAATACAGAAATCTAGCAGGCATAGCTAATCTGCCCACTGCCTTCCTTTGAAATTTCCTTTAATTAATAAATTAATTAATTTCCTTTCCTGATATTCACTGTGGACAGTTTCTTCCCATTTTCCCAACTCCCTGCTCTGCTGGGCCTCCAGAGTCCCACACTGGCCTTCGATCCCTGCCCTAATCCACCACTGCAATTAATCTAATCACACTGCACACCAGTAGCCTCCATTAAGATTAAAGATAATCTTGCTATTTCACAAGATTAAAAAAGCCAGAGCCAATCTTAACATCACACATTACTCCACCTATTCTGCATAAATTCTGTTTTATGAATATTAGAAAAGAAGAGGTAATATTGTTATCTTTTAAAAGCCGAATTGGAGAAAATACAGAGCAGTTTTCAGGGCTTTTGTCTGATCTCTCACCTACTCGAAATTGGCACCAAAATGAAGAATGTCAAGAAGTGCACATGACTTCCACATCCTCAGTGTTACATCATGAAGGATGAAACAGCAGATTGTGTACAGCTCACAGTGTACAGCACAGCTGCTGTGCTGTGTGCAACTCTTCCCTTGCATAAAAAATGCCCTTCTCAACAAAACTGTGACTCATGAAAAAATTGACAGATACCAATGAAAACGGTGATAGGCTCATTTCATAATGGGCCCTGTTAGTGTGGACTCTGACATTCCCCTGCTAAGTGGGTTTTTATATAAATGAAGCATGTGGATCTTTAATATTCTATTTTTGGATTATCATTTTCATTGCCAAATTTTTTTTCAAGAAGACATCCACAAGAAAATATCTCTGCTGTAGGAAAAGTGGGTTCTTGGTGCTGAAGGGTTTCCCAGTACTTCAAGCACTGTCAAGAATTCCTGCCCACGCCAGCTGTGCTGTAATCACTATTTCTTAATAAATCAGTAATCCTGATCTAAGAAAATAATTCCTCAAATGTCATTACCTGTGTCAGAATGCAGCTTGCATAACCTGATGTGTTACTCTGTCTGAAAACCTGGAGCAGTGCAAGGATTTCAAGTGTGGGTTTTATCCAAGGAGTTGGATCCCTGCAAAAAGCCCGACACTAAAGGAGTTTTTGGGGACATAATAAATATCCTGTTGAAGTTGACCACATGAGGATCAGGCAACAAAATTTGGGCAGTACCCAAAGGAAGAAGCTGTGCAAGGAACCCTCTTGAGTTTCCTGTTCATCATGGCCTAATGTTCTTTGCTGTGTCACAAAAACAATTCACCAGTTTGAGACAACTGGTGAGCTCACACCACGAATTAGGCTCCAAAAGCTGGCAAAGCAGGGCTGGAATTTGCTTCCAGTAGCATTTATTAAATATAGTAATAATACTAATAACAGCAATAACAACAATAACCCAAAGAAGCAAGGTAGGAACAACTAATTGAGCTTCCATCAGGTTTTCAAAAATTATTTTGCCTTGCCTTACTAATGAAAAATACATTGAAACCATTAGTGGAAAACCGTGAGCTTTTCAATGGAATTCTTGAATATTTGTTTTTTTCTATTTTAAATTCAAGACCTGAAACTTTTGTAGCACCAATTTGGAAACTTATTTTCTGCAGTCAAATGAACAACTCCTATTTAGATGAGATCTTTACTAAAGAATCCACTCCAGGCCAATTCAGCAATTCTGGCAATAGCTGTAATGTAAATGCAAAAACATCTAAACCAAATGCAGGAAAAGAAACCTTTTAAATGGTGCTTATTTCAATTCAGAGAACTGATTTCATGTGAAACCCTTTTGTTTTAAATAAGGCTTAAAGTTTCATCTCGTTTATCATCTCAAACCAGCTTCAGCAACAGCTGGAAATTCTGAAAGTGAAAGCACATTTGCAGAACTTTTGTTTCCACATTCTCTAATCCTGTTCTAGGACAAACTCAAAAAGTCTGCACCTCCATATGAGTACCCCCAAATATTCACCCATTTGTAAAATTCAATTTATATTGCCAATACCGTGGGATATTTAAAAGAAATAAACCACTCTCCTGTTTTTCTTAGTATTCCCAATAATTTCAAACCTCAAGCACGTTATCATGCCTTGATGTACAAACAAGGCATCTCAGAAATGCAGTTTAAGTGCAAATGTTGGCATCTGGAGTGACAAGAGGGAAGAAAAACAGTGCAAGCCTTGCAGAACTTTAGTGACTCCATGAAATAAATCCATCCCCTATCGCTGGTTAACTTCAGAGGGACTGGAGCATTCATCATTAAATCAGTGCAAGAACTTTGTTTTAGACATAATAACTGCTAGAAAGCAAATAAATATTATATTTTTTCCTAATCCTGAAGGGAATGAGACCCTCTGCTACAGCCTCTTCAAAATTTGTCCCTGAATATGGTCCTGAATAAGTTTAGAGAATACAGATAAACTCTGAGTAAATAAAGCAACCTTTTGCCCTCATGTACTTCTGTACTTGCTTATCTATAGATTTCTCTGGGTGTAACTGAAAATAAAATTTGGGTTTCTTGTTTTTTTACATTCATAGGTAGGATTCAAAATCAATCTAGCAATGTACCACATAATAACATGCTTCCATGAAGCTTAAAAACTGAGATTCAGCATAAAATACTGTAGCTGAAAAACTGAAATACCACTGTAGGGAACAGCAACTCCAAGGAAAACATATTCGAGATGGAAGGATAAACTCTCAGTTTTATTTACTGTAGACACAAAAAGTCAGGACCTAAACCTATCATGAGGAAATATGTACATTATGAAAGGCAGTAAATAGAAGTGGCTGCATTTTTCCACAAGCCCCCATATTAGATAGCACCACAAAGCACCAGGTCCAGGTAGTAAAACCTGTTTTTCTGACCACCCCTTCTAGAAGATCTTGGTGTGAGTGTTAAAGCCTGTAATTAACATTTTTCTTTCCATAGTTCCTTTTTTTGGTGGAACAATCTGAGTCTTTTGGTAGCCTGACATCTCCCTCACAGCACCATGAGTGAGCACTTAGCTCACAGCAATTTTCAAACACTCCCCTAGCACAGGGAGTGAAATTGTTCCTCAGTCTGTTTGTACACAGATGGCACCTGAGTTCAAAGCCTCTCAAACTTCAGAATTGCTGCTACACGGCCACAAATACTAACAGGAGTTACACAACCTCTCTGTTCAATAAATCTAAACAAACACACAAGTACTATGGACTTCTCATGCAATATTATAACATAAAAAATCCCATTTTATGCAACGTGGTGTAATCATGTATTGTGTAAAAAGTTTAAGACGAGATCATAATTCTGGGCAGGACTGCTCTGTGCAAATATCAAATTCTCTGCAAAGTAAATGCTGAAACTCGGAGGGAAACACAAGATGCAAGAAGAAAACTTCCACTGCTCTGCCTTATCCTATAAATTTTCCATACAGCTGAAAGTATGACTGATGCAAATCACATATTTCGGATTTTATACACACAGGTGAGTTAGAGGAATTGGAGCTGGAGGTCTATAAAAAATTCTAGGATTCTGGCAAAAGGGAATCTAAAATATGTCCCAATCTGATCTGTGATAAAGAGGAAAGACATCAATCCCCATGGAGCTCATGAAATTCCAGCAGCCCGTAAAGCAGCACGAAGTAGACTATTTTACAATGGCATAATAATAGCTGTGAGAAGACCAAAAGTAGAATCCATGCCTAATTTGAAGTCTAGAATAAACTAATACCCACTGCAATGTCTGCACCAAAATGTTGGCGTTTCATTTGGAGCTGAAATATGTTAAGAAATTGATCACGTAAAAGGCAGATGACTATACTCCTCCTGTTACATTGGCTTTTCTCACAAGTTTTAAAGAAAAATATGTAGGAATTAAGTTATAATACGTACTCATGGTTATTTAATTTCAGGCATTTAGTCTCACAGGGCAAGCAGCAATTCCTTTAGAGCCGGAGCCTCAATTTTGAGCATGCTAAACCCACAGCCACGCAGGAATCCAGCAGTAATTGCAAGGGAGCAAACTGTACAGAGGACTAAACTTTTATCACTGCAAACCTGATCCTTCTGAGACAGCACATCCACCACTGACCTCAAGGAAGCTGGGATTTTGATCTATTTTTTACATTCTATGCATCCTCCACTAAACCAAGAAATTGCTTTGCTAGCATGGAGTGTTCTGTGCATTTTCTGTTGGGATATTACCTAATATTTATTATCCTGCATTATCAGAAATTACACAGAGCTTTTCAGCACTGCTGAGATTAGCAGGAAGCCATTCCTAACACAGGGTTAATCCCTTCCCTACACAGACACATCCCCTAGAAGCATGTCCAGAACCCCACAGGGATGTTCACCCCACGCGGTGCTGGACGTACATCCCCAGAGCTGCGGCAGCTTTGTGTTTTGTAAACTGCTAATTATCAACCAGCAGAGTAGACTTTGGGATTCAGAGACTTGAATTCATAGACTTTGTCCTGAATGTGCAGCCTGCATGGCATGGAGGAGATCTGCTTAGTCATGAGGAAAGGGGGTGGCTTATGCAAGTCCACAGAGCATCTCCTGCTAGTCCATTCCAGAAATTCACAACCCGGCTCTGGAGCTGGTTCCTTCTCCTCCCCTGTCTAAGGGGGATATTCCCCTGTTTCCAGGGAAAGCTTAAAAACTGCCAAGGAAAGAAAAGAGGATACTGCCTCGAAGTTGAGGTGTTTTTTGCTGCAAATTTGGAGATTTATTACACAAATCCCTAACTTTTTCTGTCATGATGCTAATCAGAATCTATTACCATTGTCAGCATCCTTTACTCTTGCAAGCATAAATGTACACCCTGAAATTTTAAATTTCATTTTTTGCCTCAGTCTCATTCCTGCATTGTTTGTCCATTGCAAATGGGGAATTCTTTGCATTCTCATGTCCCAGATCACACAGTATTGAGGACAGGGGCAATTATTCCATTTGAGTTAGAAGATGGCCCCAGTCTTGACTAGGCTGCTCGGGTACTACTGCAACACAGGTAATTAAAACTATCTATTATAGTTCATGTATCACGAATTTTAATTGGAGAATGATGTAATTGTTTAGTTCAGTTCTATAGAGTGGTTTATGAGAGGGCAAACAGGCCAAATAATATAATGGAAGGTGTGGGTGGAGTGGGAGAAAAATGTGAACATCATCAAATTGACTTCAGTTCTGCGAAAGTTTCCGGATAGGAAGACTGCAGAATAGGCCTTGCATAATTTCTTTTTCCCCCCTCTAAATTTAAAGAGCAAAACTCCACGACAGATTTATTATAATTTGCCCTGCAGTGTGAGAAGAGCTGACAACTTTGTAGCAGGAGGAAGAGGGAAGTGCATGCTGCAGCAGAAGAGCTGATGCTGAAGTAGAAACTTAATGTTTCCTATGGTTGCCACATTTATTTTCTCCTTCCTATTTCCTTATACCTGCAAGACCTGGGAGTATCCCAAGCCCACTCACCACAGGCCTGAGTACCAGGGTGATAATTTGCTTAGCACCAGCATTTTCTAAATTGTCCCTGGAACCTGAGAGCAGCACCACTGGAAAAAGGTGGACTACCCTACATTTAAAACAAAGCACAGCTGGAAAAGCTCCCTGGGCTCTTCCCTTTGTGGAAAATAAAAAGTGGAAGGGGGAAGAGACAAAAGAAATAGAAAAGGTTTATTATTTAATGAAGGAATCAATTGATGTTTCATATTCCTGAGAATCCGAAGACAAACCTTACGGATTTTCCATTTTTCATCCTGCCTTGGAAAAGCCTCCAGAGAGGAAAAAACAGGGGTGAGGAGGAGATGTTTTTCCCCAAGTACTCTGTAAATGAAGTCCTTTAGATGGACCTGTTATTGGGAACCCCCAAGTTCTGTCTGAGGCGTGAGGAGTAGGACTGAGTACATCAATGTTCTCTTGCTTTGGATTGTTTCTAACTCTTCCTCTTTTTAGGTCACAGAAAGTGACCTGACACACAAAGAACATTTGGCATAAAGTACCTGAAAACCAGATCCTGCTGTTAAAAAACTAGACACCATTATGGAAATACAGAGTGAAATAATTAGCACTTATCACCTAATATCATGCTGGATTTAACAATTAGTTAGTAATTAACTATTAGTGATCAAAAAATGAAACCAGTGGCAATAACTAATGGAAAGTATTGTATCCATGACTTCAAAAGACTCATGGAGAATTTGTAATTGTAGGATGATTCCTCTTGAGTAACTGCACTGGAAACTTTTACTGCGTGACAGAGAAGGACATGGGAACAATCCTCGTGAAGGAGCTTGTAAAAGAAACTCAGATTCTGAATATCAAACACACACAATTAGTGATTCACAGTTAGGCTACTAAAAAGGGCTAGGAAAGATCTTCAACTCCCCTCTGAGCAGATTATTAAAAAAAAAAACCTGAAGAGGGCCTCACCAATCATGGTGAAAAAAAGTATGAAGTTCACTTTTCATTATTTGGTCCGGCTTTGTACAAGACAGAGTTTTCATTCTACTTTTAAATTTTTCCTGTTTTTACAATAAAATCGTTTTCAAGATTCACTTTATTAGCCATTGCTATAAGGAGGAAATTACACTAAAAGTAATTGAAACAGTGCCTAAATTTATTTTATTGACTTAGAAATGGACTTATGGTTATTTAAAAAAGTCCACAGAAGAGTAAGACTCAGAAGCACTGTTGATAAGGGGTGCATTTATCAGTCCCACAAGGAAGGTTAAAAGGCATGGCTTCAATACCCTTCAATTAAATTCTAATATTTCACCGCCTTCGTTTCAGATTCGTTACATGAACCACAAAGTTATATCAGGAAAAAATATTTGTTGTATATTCCGTATTATAATGGATGTTTCATTGAAGGCTGATGTTAGATACATTGTATTATCCAGGAATTTGGCATTTCTAAGAAACACAGACCATCTTAAAGCTGTTTAGAAGTACAGAATCTCCGAACCTCTACAAGTTAGTGAGATATTTTACAAAACCGATGCCTAAAAACATCCAAATTCAAAAGCTGTCTGTGTAAAAATACCTTTATATTATATTTCTGATTGGTTATCATTCAAAGTCAGTGCCAACTATTTTTTTTAGCTCTCTCTCCCCTTGACAAGCCCATGCTTATATTGTGCCACATGCCTTAACACACTGCTAGGAGTGATTTCTTGTAATCTCATAATTAAATCTCTGAGCAATTTTTGCAGCAATTTTTTTCTTGTGACAGCCAAAGTGAATAATGATGTCAAACACATCATTTGGTGCACCAAATTCTGATATTAACGACAGCACACCATGAGAAACTTCTTTTCAAAGGAGAGCACTCAGTATCATATGTCACGATTGCTTGGTGTACACTGGGAATTTTTGGTTAACTAGTAACAAATCATAGTAACCTTTTAAAAGGTAAATTACTTATTAAATGATAGATTAATTGCTACCAGAAAATAGATATTTTAAAATGGAACATTATAAGAGTGTTCTACAGCAAAAGCTTGTTCACAGATGGGACAGCCAGTCGCAAACACAAATCCAAACCTCTGGTTATTTCAAGGGGAATTATAACTGATCCATCTGCTTTAAAGGAACCTAAACTCCACAGGACATCCAGAAATTGATAATTCCCTGAGCTTTTGATCACAATAAATACCAGCCTTACATCACTGATATTAATAAACGCATCCCTGTTAAGTCAGCATAGTATTGTCGTGTGTACATAGGGCCACAAAGTTACAACACCACAGGAACTTGCACTCTCTAGCTGCAGAATACCCTGGGGAGAAATGACACCAGGAAGATTACAAAACGCTCCTGCGAACCTGAGGCATGCCATCAAGACACAATATATTTCAACATAGCATCTCAGTTGTTGCAGGCTGTGAGAGGCTCCCCGACTTTCTGCGATTGGGAAATTAAAGGAAAGAAAAAAAAGAAAAAAAAAAAAAAGTGCTGTTCATTCATTACGAGAGCAGCCAGGTGAGCCCAGCACTGCCCTGGCGGTGCTTCCCCCACGGGCGGCAGGGATGGACGGCGCGCAGCGGATCCATCCATCCCTCTATCCATCCCTCTATCCATGTATCCATCCATCCATCCATCCGCGCTGCCCTTCACCACCTCACCTCAGCGGGGCGGGACATCGCCCCCGCGGCCCCGAGCATCCCCCGCTGCCGGACCGGCTGCAGCACCATGGACACAGCGCCCGGGCCGCCCCGGCCGGAGCGCCGGCACCGCACCTGAGCGCGGCCGGGGCGCTCCGGGCACCGCATCCCGCCCGCGGCTCCGCCGGCGCTCCGCTCTGCCCGCTCCGCGGGGCCCGCCCGGCCCGGCCGGCACACCGAGCATCCCCGGCAGCCCGGGGCTCCGCGCCCTGCCCGCCCCGAGCCCCCGCAGCCCCGCAGCCCCGGCGGCCCTGCCCGCACAGCCCGCGGCGCCCTCAGCCCCGCGGCGCCCTCAGCCCCGCGCTGCCCACGCCGCCCCTCACCTCGGGGCCGGTCCCCGCAGCCGCACGGAGCTGGCGCTGTCAGTTCTCAGCGGGAGAAGCTGTTCCCTTCCAGCGGGATAAACTCCCCCGCTCGGCCCGGCCTCCCGGGCAGGGCCCGCCTCCCCCCGGCGCCGCCTCCGCCGGCCCACGGCGAGCGGGGCTGGCAGCGAGCGGGGCCGGGCCGGGCTGGGGACCGGAATGGGAGCTGGGACAGGGACGGGGCTGGGGATGGGGACCGTGGGCGGCCACAGGGATGGCGAAGAAGAGCGGGACGGGAGAGGCAGCGGGCAGTGAGGAGGACGAGGAGGAGGAGGAGGAGGCGCGGCTCCTTCCTCGCTGTCCCCTCAGGCCGTCCGTGCCGCCCGGCCGCTCCGGCCCGGCCCGCGCAGCGCAATCCGCCGCGTGTAGCCGAGGGCAGAGCGCGGCCCCGCAGCGCAGCTGGAGTTTGATCTCTGCTCCCTGTAATCTCCCGTAACTGAAAATTCACTTTTTCCGCCTGCCGGCTGCTTTCTCTTTTGCCTTGCCATTCTGCAGCCAGCTCCGCTCCGCGCTGCGCGGTTTGCTTTGGCCGGCTCGCCTCACGTCGGGCTGTGTCCCGCTGTGACAGGAGTAAAGGCTTTTCTGACCAGGTTCTTAGCAGTAACGGAGGTAAAGCAAATTCTTTCTCACTTTTTTTTTTTTTTTTTTTTTTCGCTTGAGATTATCTCTGGGCGCTCTTCCCCCCCTGCCAGGAATGCGGAGCCGAGCGGTATAGGCTGTGCTCGGTACCTCTGCAGAGGCAGCAAGCCCCAACAAGCCTGTCACCTCCTCTATCTCAGCCTCTGAGGCTTTGAAAAAGAAGTTAGATGTGGAAAAAAAAAAAAAAAAAAAAAAGGCATAAGATCAACAGGCTTTAGAGAGTCATCCTGGAACTCGAGGAGCCCCGGGATACAACAGTTTATCTTGAAAAACTCCTGATCCCTTGGACATCACTGGAAGGTTGAGAGGATCCCAAATTTGCCTCATTATGGCTCTTAGTCATCAAGCGTTTTGAAAGAGAGCCCACATTTGCTTTATTATTTGTATACTGAAGGCAATTTATAGATTAGGGCTGAACACGTCAAAATACCTGGACTACCTACAGATACTAACTTTGCCTCCAGCCTTTTGTTTATGAGAACAATCTCTCTGTCTGCAGAGGCTTGAAGCCTTGTGTTAATTTTTATGAGAATTATCTGTCTATTTGTATAGGCTTGAGGTGTTACCTCTGCCTTGACAGATCAAGGATTTTTTTTTTTTTTTCAATTCCTGCTTTTTCCCTTTCATCTGAATTTTTTTAGCCTTGGAAATGTGGAAATATTTTTTTAAAGTGGTTCTTTTTTATTGTTTGGGTTGGGTATTTTAAAAATTATTTTAACATACTGCAGTAATAACCTATTCCAGTAATACCCTGGCTCAGAATTAGAAGCCAGGTCCTGAAAACAAGTAAAACAAACCCTCAGAATTACCATGGATGAACAAAGAGGCAAATGTGGGTAAAACAATCTTAACAAAGAGGTTTTAAATACCTAGGTTATTAATATTTCTACCACTGTACAGCAATAGCTGAGGTAGAGTTTCAATAGAAAATGAAAAGGAGAAGGATCTGAGCTGGACCCTCAGAGAGTTCTGACTGAGCCCTGGTGAGAGCAGAGCTGCTGCTCTGCTGCTGGAGAATTCCCCATTTAGTTTAAGTGCCTGAAAAAAGGGGATCCCTCCCCAAAATCAAGGTTTTAACCTGCAAACTCTTCCAAACTCCTTGCAACTGGAGGCATTCCAAGAATTGGCAGGTATTGATACCATCCAGTGGGGACTGTGCAGTCCTGCTTTGTGCCCAGGCTTTTAATAAAGGCAGAAATACAAAGCACAGGTTGGATTTTAATTCAATTGCACGGGTGAGACAGATATCTCTGTCAGCCCAGAGAAATCAGCCAAACACAGCTTTCACAGGAATATTACAAAGACACCGTCGGTCTGCTTTTGTTCTAAGCATGATTTTCTTTAGCAAGTTCACCTTTTGAACAGAACTCATTAAATATAAAATAAAAACAGAATGATAACTTATGCAGGAATTACTTGGATTTTTTAAATATGCATTTTAGAAGATTGAGACAGGAAAGGAAAAGATTACTTTGATTTCCTGGTTAACATGGATTTTTAGGTAGGATTTGATATCCTATTAAATGTTTCTTTTGCACAGCTAATCTCAATTTGAAGAATGAAGAAATGAGGAGCCCATACATTTTCTCTGGTAATTCAAAGTATGCCTTATTTATAATTTGAATTAATCTATTTTCTTGGTTTTTTTCCTTAACAAAGAGTGTGTTTTTTTCAGAAAAAGCCAATCATTTCTGTATTGGTAAAGAAATAAAACAGACTACAAATGTATTATCTATTCTCTAATCAAGTTGCTTTATACAGTCATGAAATGGTCATAATAAAGACGTTTATCAGTTTCTGGTAAGTTTTTGTTTGCATTGTTTGACTGTGCAGTTTTTGATGATCCAGACTTTCTCCCCTGCTTATCTGAGAGGATTCCTGAGTTTGGCTGGGAGCTCTGAGAGTTATGAAACCAGAATGAAATGTCAGGCTCAGGCCTTGCTGAACCATGGGCAGCTCTCCCCTAAGTTCAAAGACGAGCAGAAAAGACTCTCTCAGCATCAGTTCTGGTTTTAAAATTAGAAGATAATTTGCCTTCACACCAGATCAATTATACTCTGTTTTTCTTATTGGGTATAAAAGCATTAGTTAATTCTTTTCATGTGAAAGAATTGCATTTTAAATCGACTTTAATCAGCCCGTTTTTCGTGGCGAGTCTTTTTGAAGCGTTTATTGCATCTGAAAAAAAAAATATTATTTCTGCTTGCAGTTATTACTGACTGACTGTACATTACGTGTTTCAATTATTCAGAAAATTTGAAGTAGATTAAATTGAATCATATGGCAAAAATAGTTCTCACTGAGATGAGAAACTGAAATGAGGACTTTGTGGAATCTCCAGATGGACCAGGGTGTTAGCAATGACAAAATAACCTCCCCTGAGTGGTTTCATTTCTCTTTTCCATCTTGGTGAAGGAATTTCTGTGCAACAATTCCTAAGGAATTCCAGGTAGGCATTTATGGTTAGAAAAACTAATTTATTGGAGGTGATGCTGTGATTTTGACAATTTTTTTGAACACGCTGCCAACCTTGCAAGGATTTCTACCCCTTCCCATCTCTGCAAAGACACAAATTCCATCTTTTACTGACTTTTTATGTTTCCCCTGGGTTTGTGCTCAGTCTCTGGGTTCATTACTCAGGTTTAAAATCACCCCTCACGCAGTGTGTCCCATCCCGGTGCTGTGGGATGGAATGGAGAAGTAGCCAAACTTTTAACATCTAGAGGGCAATCTCCTGCTCTGAGAGTGCAGCCAGAAATCTGACAGCCTGAGCAGCAAGCCCTGATTGTGCAAATTGCATTGCTTTAAAGGAATGGAGTTTGAACAAGTTTAAAATGTCCTGTATTGCTGCCTTTTTTTTTAAAGTTACCCCGTGTTCTTTCTCTTGGCTAATGCAATATTTTAATTCATATATCTGGTGTCCTTTTATTGATAAAAAGCCTATCTTATTTGCCTCAGCATATCTCATTTTGTCTTAACTGGCAGTTTTTGGTCTGGGAAGGCATGTTTTTAAAAAGCAAGTCATAATATCACAGCACACTCCTATCTGCAGCTTGCACACTCTTTTCTCGAAGGGAATTCGGAGTTTCAGCTGCTATCAGTGGCATTTTACACAGATACATGGCCAAAGCTGGGGCATAAAGTGCATTCCTTGGGCAGAGGAGTGTGCTGGGTGAGCTTCTCCTGGGATCCAGCAGGAGGGATAGAAGCAGGCAGGGTGCAGATTTTCCACAGATAACTGCAGAGCGGGTCAAAACAAGAACCCCTTCCAAATGAGCCTCCTTTGCCTGAACTTCGAGGCTTGGCTGAAAAGAGAGCAAAATGCAACCCATGCCTGCTGTAAATTCACTAAAGCCAAGATCACACCAGCCTGCCTACCTCTCATTGTAATGGGTTTTTTCCTGACCTTCAGTCTCCCCCCAGCTCTTCACTTCTCTGATTTCATCTTGGAGGGAATAACTTCCTCTCCAGGGCTGCCTGGCTCTTCTGTAGTGGGATCTGATATTGCTGTTCCAGCCCCATTCTGATTAAATGGGCCCGAATTGCACATCACAGACAGTTGGCAGGCAAAAGAAAATACAAGAATGAGGAGCTCAGGCACAAACTGATGTGTTAATCCATCTGAAATTCATTTCTGAAGGAATCCTTTGAAAGCAACCAAAAGGTCGTTTGGAGCCTCATTTAAAACCAGTTTATCCGAATTTCTTGTGTGATTGAGCTGAGACAGATTTATGAATGTAACTTAACTTCAGAAATCCAGATTTCTACAATTACACATGCTTAGACATCTGAAATGAGGAGCTGATGCAACCAAGGCTCAGGGTTGTGCTAATCTGAGATGGGAAGGAGGTGGCTGGGTTGTGGTTAAAGCATGGGACTGAGCTGCTGAGAGGTCTTGCTTCTATTCCTGGTTGTGTCACTGACTTCCTGTGGGTCACTGGAGTCACTGAGCTCTGTCTCATTTTACTCATTTATTAAAAAAAAAATAATATTGCATTGCTAAAGCACTGCAAGACAAGCCCCTGCTGTCTGTGCCATTGGTTTTATGCTCATAAAAGAAATTTGTGTCAGCAGATCACAACCACATTGCTAAAGTAACTCCTTTCGGATAATTTGCTGTCTTACACACCAACTCAATGGTTCCACTAAAGACTAAAACCTCAAAAATACAAATTATAACTTAAAATGCCTCAAGAACTTGGCTTGCATGTTCCAATTGAACATTTGATTATAAAGAAGATTGTGTTTTCCTTGCAAGAGTGTGAGAAAGGTACTCCCTCCCTCATAATTGTGAAAAAATAATTAATCCCCCCCCATTGTTTCCTTTGGAGGACTATACAAAATAGTCATATACAAAATAGAAATAATATTGGAGTCATATACAAAATAGAAATAATATTACATGGCTAAAGCACTTCAAGACAAGTCATTGCTTTCTACATAATTGTTTTATGGTCATAATTTGTGTATAATTGCATCAGCAGATCAAAACTATATTCCTAAATTTATAGGAATTTATCAAGTTATCAAGCTATATTCCCAGATTTATAGGAATGTATATAGTTATAAAGCTCTATTCCTAAATTTACAGGAATATATCTAAAGCTATATTCCTAAATTTATAGGAACATATCTAGTTATAAAGCTATATTCCTGAAGTTATTGGAGAATATCTAGTTATAAAGCTATATTCCTAAAGTTATAGGTAAATATCTAGTTATAAAGGTATATTCCTAAAGTTAAAGGAAAATATCTAGTTATAAAGCTATATTCCTAAAGTTATAGGAAAATATCTAGTTATAAAGGTATACTCCTAAATTTATAGGAATATATATAGATATAAAGCTCTATTCCCAAATTTATAGGAATATATCTAATTACAAAGCTGTATTCCCAAATTTATAGGAATGTATATAGTTATAAAGCTATACTCCTAAATTTATAGGAATATATCTAGTTATAAAGCTATATTCACACATTTTTAGGAATACATATATAGTTATAAAGCTATATTTCTAAACTAACTCCTTTGGGATATTTTGCTGTCTTACTCAGCAAGTCAATGATTCCAGTAAAGACTAAAAGCACTAAAGTGCAAACTTTTACTCAAAATATCTGGAGAACTTTGCCTCCAGATTGCAATCAGACATTTGCTCACGAGGAGGGTTGTGTTTTCCTTGCAAGAGTATGAGAAAGGTACTCACTGCCTCATAATTGTGAAAAAATAATTAATCCCCCCCCTCCCATTGTTTCTTTTGGAGGACTGCTTGAGGATCTCTTGGTACTTCCATTTCCTATAACCTTTGTCCTGCTTTATAGTTTTTATACATTGTTGTGATGGAGTTAATTTGAAGCTCTATTTTTAAAACCCCTGCTTTTTACATATTTTCCCCAAATCTCCAGGGTGCTGGGATGGACGTAGGAAATGCTGCCTGCCCATGAAATGCTGATGATGCTGTGGAGCAGCAGTTCTCACTGCAGCTCCTAAATCCCAGGGAAATCCTGGAATGGGGAGCATCTCCTTGTCCTGAGCAGCAGCTCTCAGCATTCCTGTCATGGATCTCTCATTCCTATCACCACAATTTTAATTTTACTGCAAAGAGGGTCTAAACCAAGGAAATCAGGGTCTCTCTCAAATGTCATGTGAATCAGGTTTATTGACTTAAATGCTTAAAGACATCCTGGGATTATATAGGGTGGATATAGGTGGCAAAGGCTGGAAGAGAATTAGATGACTTTCAGATTATCCTACAGATTTAATGATGTCTGCTGAAATGCCTTCATCAGTCTTTACAGTGAATGGGTTGCATGGCTTTTGATAAAAACCCAAAGTCTGAAAAAGCAGTTTCTTGATTATCTTTATAACAAATATGCATTATTATAACCTTGAGCATCCTAGAACAATGTCATTTTAGTGCTGTCAGCTCTGAAAGGATCACAATAAAATGTGAGCATCTTTTATTTACAGCTCACAAATTGTGCTGCAGAGGCTCCTTTACCACAGGTGTTGTGAGCTGACAAAATACACACCAAACTCTGCCTTCTGATTTTATCCAGGCAGGAGTGGGAGATCCAGCCACAACTCAGTGAAAAATTACCCCAATATTTATCCTATTTTCCTTATTTCCCAGTTTTTGGGGTTTTTAGTGTATATGCACACAGATGCTGAACCCAAAGGCCTCAAATGAGATTTTAAAAAATGTAATAAATATCTCCTTACTCCATGATTAAACCTTCATCATAAAAATGTGCAGGGAGTTCTGCTGGGCAGAGGAACACTGAGTTTAATCCTCACTTCAATTATGCTTTGCAGAAGTACAAGAAAACAAAATATGGCCAGGCAAAGCAGCTTGAAATAGGTGTTACATTAAAGGCATCATGTTCCAGCCATGCAAATTGTTCTGCTGCTTTTTGTCTGCTCCCCTTCTCAACTGACTCTTGGTAGTCTTTCAAATAAGTCATTATTTTCATTTAAGATCTGAAGGCTCCTAAAAAATAAAGTTAATAACTGGTTGTTAGGCTGTGCTGAGCATTAGAGGATGCCAGGTAACTTGAGCAGTGAATCAGGGGCTATTTTGGGGAGAAAAATATTACAATAATTTTCAGGAAATAACCTTTTTGTTCCAAAACAGCTGTCATTGAACACTATTATATCTACAACAATTAAAATTATCTTTGGTAACTTTTAGTATTTGGCACTGCTCCATCATTGTTCAGTTAAATATTTTTCAAGTGTTTTAGGACTTCTGCCCACTGTGTGCCTGAAACCCTTCATCATCACTGGAGAAGCTCCTGGGTTTGTCATGTTTGGCTCTCTCAGGATATCTGACAATTTCTGTGGAGGTTTTTTTGCCATTCTATAGCAGCAGCCCTTCTGCTGACTCAACCTGAGCTCTATAGAATTTGCCTTTTCATGTCAAGGGTTGAATGCCAAAAAAATTTTTTAAATGAAAAAAAAAGTGCTAGCTAACATATAAAGCGAATTAGGAAGCATGTGCAAACATCCTGGTGAATTTAAATAGCTGGTTGGATCAGAAATGGAGGAAAAATAACACTGGGTCAGGAACAACACACAAAGCAGCCAGAAACCTGGTATTTCTAATTTGGGATATAAATACTCCCTGCTGAAAATTTCTTTGTTACAAGATGCAATTGATGAAATAAAGGCAGGTCTAGAGTAGAGGGTAGTGTTGGGTGATGGCTTTAATATGTTTCAAACCCCAATTAAAGATATTTCCACATTGCTGGGATTTTTTATTCCCTCAGATTGTATCTAGCTGATAATGCAAATAGCAAATTTTTTGGTGTTTTTCAGAATGAAATTGGAGTTATTTTTGTTGTAATTGCTCTCTGTGGCTCTGAGTCCTCACTATTAGCAGAGGAGAGCTGAAAAAGCTCTTCAAAAAGTCTTTTATACACATGTGAGGCATGGTAATTTTTTATTAACAGCTCATTTGCATAGTATGGCATGTTTAGTTTTATTTGCATAAGTTAATATAGAAGCATCCCTTCCATGGGATGTGGAGCAGATGGCATCAAACTCATTTTTTCTACAGAAGATATTTTTTCTCTGTGAACTTCATTAAGAGTATTTTCTTCCCCTGTAGTTGTGTGAGCAAAACAATGCAATTCTGGGAATTTACAGAGGACATTGTGCTGATTTCTGGCATTTGAGGTTTATATAAAGCAATAAATAATAAAATGGAGCAGTTCATTACACCATGGAGGAGAACCTGGCAACCCACTGCTGTTTCAGTGAACTACAGTAAATTTAATGTCAATTCCCCTGCTTTTATTTGAGAATTTTGGAGATTTGGGCCTGGTCATTGTTCTGTGCACAGTTCTGTGCTCCACTGAACCTGGAGCCAAACCTGTGGAAGCAAAGTGAAAAAGTAGGGGTGGAATGGTGGGACAGAAAATTGGATTCTGTTGGGAAATTCTCGTGGTATATTACAGTTTATTGTGCCTTTGATTTATTTATTCTATTTCTTTTCCTGCTCAAATATGCTTAGCAACAAACTATCCACTTGTAAAAACTTTTTGTGTTGTGTGGAGTTTGGCCCTTTGATGATTTTTTTCCTCTAAATAGACTTTTTAGGTAACTCAACTTCTGTCATAAATCACTGAAAAGCTGATTTTTTAAAGGATAAAATACAGATTAATAAAGTGTATCTGAAATCAAGATTATCTGATCATAGCCCCTCTCCTCAGAGTGTGACAGTTCCAATCAGGTCACAATTGAAGTCACTTTTTTTGGCACCAGCTGCTTTTCCATAATTTTGGGGTTTTTTTTTCAAGAATAATTTACACCTGCTTCCAGAGAGCAAAACATTTATTTAATTATGAGAGTGGAAAACAATGCACAGCTTTTCCTTCCAGCCAGACCACAGAAATTTCAGCTCACTGGGGGTAGTTCTCACTTTCCCCCCTAGAAACAGATGGGTCACTACTGAGAGCAGGGGGAAGTTGCAACAGGAACGATTTTTGGGGGGAAAAATGGCTTTTTGTGAGCTGAGACCTGGGCAGCTTTGCTCTGCAAGGACATTTTGGCAAGGATAAAACAACAAGGATTCATGATGGAATTTAAAAAACATAACAATAAATGCCCAAGAAGTGAGGAGCAGAATTTCAGATTGAATATCCCACGCAGTATTGCAGAGCAGGAGTACTGCAGGATTTGAACTTCCATCAAGATGAGGAGAACAAAAAGAAATAACAAAATTGCCTTTGTCTGTAGACATACATCCAGAAAATTACTAGAAATTGGGGAAAAAAGTTGTTGGTTTTAAGAATTCAGCCTGTTCCTTGGAACTGAGTTATTAAACCTGCTGATCTTAGCTGGGGAGAAGGAAAAATCTTGGGAGAAGGAAAAATCTCTCACCTGTGGCAGCAGCCTCCTTCCCTTCTGTATTCTTTGGTTCCAGCTTCCTGTTTACTCATCATACAGCTCCAGGCTGGTTTGGTCTGGAGTTTTATTCATAAAACTGTATTCACATTCATTCATATTCATAGTCATTTATTCATTTTTAATGGAATTGATTTTTTAATGTTGTTGGAAATTTCAGCTCCGTCGATATTTTCCCTCAGCTGTTTTTATTTTGTAATATTCCTGTTTTTAACTTGTGTGTGTTATGGTCTGATCCATTTGCCAGCTCAGGTTTTTAAATGGTTTCAAACTTTACTTTGAATTAATGTTTGTATTTTTGAGAAACAGTTTCTATAAAAATATCTGGGGTTTTTCTTCAACTAGACAGCATTAAAACTTATTTCCCAGAGACATTTATTCAGTTCTCTAATACTCTGAAGCCACTTAAATTGAGAAAATAAATAATGATTTCTGGTAGCCAGGTGAGAGTAGGAATGTGCACAAGCTGCTCTGGGATCTGTGGGTATGGCAGCAAATCCACTTGTTAAATTCACCTCTTTTTGTCTCTATTATCTTCCCATCTTTTAAAAATGATTGTCTAAATACTTTATATTTGTGTTTCTCCAACATCTGGCCAAGTTTTTTATAAGACTATATTTGATAATTCTTCCCTCCCATGTCTAAACTTATAGATGTTTTTTCTGGAGTGTTGTTGGCTTCCAGCTACACTTTTCCTTCCCACTTTCCCACAGCTCTGCTTTTCCAGCAGCCAATTATCTGTTCCCCTTGAGCTTAAATAACAACCATGGAGCTGGTGCTGAAGCTCTTCTGAATGGCCACTTAAATAAATTATAAAACTTCCCCAGCACTCATTTCAAATTCAAATGTGTGACTCAAAGGTAGAGAGCTGCCCTGGACCTAAGCCAGGCTTAAAATCCCTTTTAAGTGAGACAGGACTACAAAATTGTTTGGGGATCTTTGCTTTGCTCAGCCATCGCCTTTTACCTGTTGGGTTTCAGCTGCAGGAGCATCAGCAGCCCCCAGAATTTTTAAAAATCCTCTTTTTACTCTTTGTTTCTACACAAACCAGGTAGGAGAAATACTTCCTTACTCCAGAAATTTATGCTCATTATCTGGGGCACAGCAATAACAGCAAAAATCCCAAACACCAAACCAAAACTGAAGTAAGAGGCGGAATAATGATCAAAAAGTCCTTCCAAAGGCTTTGGGTTGATTTGCATAAATGAGAACATTAGGAAAAGCCAAAGTTAATTGAAGAAGGGTTGACTTCAGATCTCTTAAATTTGAAATCACCCTTGGGAAAACCTGGCCTTTCTGAGCCCTGGAGGCACCGTGGATGTGCTGCAGTTTGCCTGAGCCAAGGGAAAGGAATCTCCCCAAATTCTGGACTTCGTTCCCTGCCTGAATGGTGCCACGTGCCCCAAAATGCCATTTCTCCTGCCAAGCCACTGGCCAGTCTAACAAGTGAAATTTCTAAATGAAATTCCCCTGATGGAGGAATAATTCCCCTGAGAAATGAGGGTAGCAGAAGGTTTGGTTGTCACCTTCTGACCTGCCATGCCTCAGAAAAGCCAGGCTGCATTTTGGAGAGGACCTTTCCAAAACATATTTCCAGATTTATTTCCTAATAAACATACTCCACCTGAGACCATTCACATCAGGCCTTCTGCAGAAAGAGTTTTCTCAGTTATTGAATATCCAGTTTGGGTTTTAATATTTATTTTTTAATACTTTTTGTTGTTGTTGTTTATCCTCCAGAGCTAAAATCTTTAAATCTCCTTCGAGCTTTTCTAAAAAGAACTGCACTTCTGTCATGGGTGCTGTTAGCTCTCCTGGGAGGAGAAAAGCTGGAATTAGTGGGAAATGTTGATGAGGAGCACAGCCCTGAATTACCCAGTGCATGCAACCTCAGGTGAGTGGCTCTCACTGGTGGTTTATGGGCAGAAATGTTAAACATTAAAAATCTGCTCAGTCGTGTACGAGATCCTTGGAGTAGATAAATGGCCCTGAAATAACTTCAGCTCCTGAAGCAGATGTTAATTAGGCTGGGGGTGATTTTTAAAGCTTTGCCACAGCCAAAGTTTCCAGAATGTTTTCTGCTCAAAGCAGAATTTGGGAAATTCCTTTCCTGGAATATAAGAGAATAAAGACATTTCCATTAATTATTGGGTTTTGTTGTTTTTTGTAGCTCCTTAAACCAGCAAGGTGCTGTGACCTTTTCAGGGATCTCCTTAAAGGACAGAGCTGAAGGATAAAGCTGGATTTTGAATGCTACAAAAGTTTTCTGTCATGAAAGCTCTTCTGCATTTTCTGTCAATTTTTAAAATATCTGTGTGGCATCATGACTTGTCCCCCAATGCCACACGTGCTGACACGTGTCTGCTGTCACTGCCACAATTGATATTCATGGGGTGATTTGTGTGTCAAGGAGTGCAGGAATCAAAGCTTCACCTCATTTCTGGCAGAAGGACGAGCAGAATTCAGACTCTCTCCTTTTCTCAGAAGTGTGGGCAGGCTCTGAGGGGTTCTTTGCCCCAGCTCTCTGCATCCCTCCATGGAAAACTGGCATTCCTGAACTGAAAATGACAGATGGGAATGTTGTTTTGTGCAACTTTGCTCTCCCAAGTTTGAAAAGCCTTTTCAGACTCCTGTGCCGCTCAGGATGGATGAAAAATGGTGTGCAGACGGAAAAATCCTTTCCTGCTGAAACCCAAACCCCTTCCTTTGTGCAGAAGAAAAATGCCTTCAGGAATGGGAACTGTGAACCAGCTTTTTATTGGATTCCAGCCCGTGATGCCTTCCTGAGGGCGGGGAAGGTGCTAGAAGGTGACAAACTCATCAGGTGAGAGCAGCAGCTCCCGTAGAGGTGTGAGGTTCTCAAAGATGCTCTGGGCACCCTTGGTTTGCTCAAGGGTGGATTTACCTCTGAAAATGACCCTCAGCTTGTCCTCCTGGGGGGCATCTCCTCCCTGACTCCTCTTTCTCTGTCCAATATTCCTCCTGGTGAGGAGTCAAACTGAGAAATGGCCCTGGCATTTCTGCACAGAACCTCTCACGCGATCAGAAGGATTTTGGTCGGTGCAGGGCTCTGTTTTGGCCTTGCAGATGTGGCAAGCACCTTCTTTAGGTTTGGTTTCCACACCACCCAAAAATCCAATTAACAGCGATGCAAGAAGTGATGAAATTTCAGCCAAAAAAAAAAAAAAAGAGACGTTTTTTAGTTTTTTTCTGAATTAATTAGCGATTTAAATGGGCTTCCACATTGCAAAGGCCGCTGGAGGGCTGTTGGTACAACCTGAGGGTATTTGAGAATGTGTGGGAAGAAAGTAAAAGCAATTTCCAGCTTTGGCATGGCCTGGGGACACCAGGGACGTGGAGTGACCCCAGAAGGCAAAGGTCAATTGATTGGGATCAAATCAGATCAAACACCCCCAAATATCTTTATTTATTTATGTGTCTGAGTGCTGCAGATTGGTAGCACCAAGCAATTAATTGCCTTCATCCAGATTTGCTTTAATTTTTCTTTCCTCTATGCTGAATAATTTCATGATCAGTAAAATCCATGTAATCTTTCCCTGTACATTAATTATATAATCACATTTCCTTCATTCCTTCCTGAAGCTACAAGGACATCACCATCTCCAAAGCAAACCTAACACAGAGCACTTGGCTGCAGAGCTGTTCATGGCATTTTATTTATGTTATTCATTTTATAATATTGATTATTTTCAATGTATTTGTTATAAAATAGTAAATAATTCAATAAATATAAAATGAAATAACTCAATTTATTTTATTACTTTTCAATTTGTTTATTATAAAAGAATAATTGAATAAATAGAAAAAATAAAATAAATCAATTTATTCCTTTTCAATTTATTTATTATAAATATTAGAAATAAATAAATATAAAATGAAATAATTCCATTTATTTTATTGCTTTTCAATGTATTTGTTCTAAAATAATAAATACTTCAATACCTATAAACTAATATAAAATGAATTAATTCCATTTATTTTGGTTTTTTTCAATTTATTTATTATCAAATAATAAATACTTCAATAAATAGAAATAAATATAAAATGAAAGAATTCCATTTATTTTGTTATTTATCACTTTCTTTCTTATAAAGTAATAATAAATATAAAATAAATATAAAATAATTCAATCTATTTTGTTATTTTTCAGTTTATTTATTATAACATAAATACTTCAATAAATAAAAATAAATATAAAATAATGAAATCTATTTTGTTATTTTTCAATTTATTATAAAAAAATAAATACTTCAATAAATATAAATAGATATAAACTAATTCAATGTATTGTGTTGTTTGTCAATTTGTTCATTATAAGATAATAAACACTTCAATAAATAGAAATAAATATAAAATTAAATTATTGCATTTATTTTGTTATTTTTCAATGTATTTATTATAAACCAATAAATAATTCAATAAATGTAAATAAATATAAAATAATTATATCTATTTTGTTATTTTTCAATTTGTTTATTATAAGATAATAAACACTTCAATAAATAGAAATAAATATAAAATAATTCAATTTATTTTGTTATTTTTCAATGTATTTAATTTAAAATAATAACTATTTCAATAAATATAAATAAATATAGAATGAAATGATCCAATTTATTTTCTTCCTTTTCAATTTATTTATGATGAAATATTTTATTCCATTCAGCACACAACACGACTCCTGAAAGTGTGAATGGGGGTGAATGGGGGTGGGATTAAATGGAGTTACACGGAATTAAGCTATAATTCCGTGTAACTCCATTTAATCCCAGCTGCCCAAGCACCCCCATTCACCACTTTCTGCTCCTGCTCTGTTCCTCTCTAAATGTGAATATTTGGCCTGCCTGACATCCTGAAGTTCACTGGAACCCTGGTGGTGCCTCATCCCCAGCCCCTGGGCCAAACTGCGCTCCACGCTCGCTGGGAATGTGCTGACACCAAGGGAGCTGTAGCCCCTATCTGCCATCCACATCCACTCTTCCTCCCTCCCCGATGGGAAGGAAATTTTTTCCACATCCTGGTGCTGTTGTGCGCCACCTTTGTCCCCCTGGAGCGGGAATGTGCTCAGGCAGCAGCTGGGATGGAGGGCCGGGCCGTCCCAGCAATGGGGCAGCGGTCACATCCCCTGCTGGCGCGTGCTCCCAGCCTTGGATCCCGTTCTGGCATCCTGGTGCTGAAAGTTCTGTTTACCTCAGCCCTCACAATAGAACGAGGACTCCCAGAACACAATAGTGAACCTCCCCAGGAGCTGCCAAGAGGGGAGAAAAAAAATCCATTTCCTCCTCTGGCACTGGTGGGATGTAGGTAAGGCTGCACGGCAGCCAGAGGGGCACAACAACACCTCTCGCCGGCCATCGAGTTCCATCCGAGAAAATGCCTTGTTTTTCTTGGACACTGAGGGGGTCCAGAGTGAATTTTCTTGTCCAGGGAGGTTATATAAAGAGGAAAAAGGAAGGATGGAATGCAAACATTTGAGGAGGGAGGAAACTGTGGGCATCTCAACGGAAAACATGGAAATGGAAAACATGGAAATGGAAAACATGGAAACTTATGGAAACATGGAAACCTATGGAAACATGGAAACCTATGGAAAACATGGAAACCTATGGAAAACATGGACACTGAGGGGGTCTAGAATGACTTTTCTTGTCCAGGGAGGTTATATAAAGAGGAAAAAGAAGGATGGAATGCAAACATTTGAGGAGGGAGGAAACTGTGGGCATCTCAATGGAAAACATGGAAATGGAAACCTATGGAAACATGGAAACCTATGGAAACATGGACACTGAGGGGGTCTAGAATGAATTTTCTTGTCCAGGGAGGTTATATAAAGAGGAAAAAGAAGGATGGAATGCAAACATTTGAGGAGAAAGGAAACCATGGGCATCTCAATTCTCAACCTGCCCTGCAGGTAGCAAGAAATGCCATTTAAAATAGAGTGCCCATGGAAAACATGGACAATGAGGGGGTCTAGAATGACTTTTCTTGTTCAGGGAGGTTATATAAAGAGGAAAAAGAAGGATGGAATGCAAACATTTGAGGAGGGAGGAAACTGTGGGCATCTCAATGGAAAACATAGAAATGGAAACATGGACACCTACGGAAAACATGGACAATGAGGGGGTCTAGAATGAATTTTCTTGTCCAGGGAGGTTATATAAAGAGAAAAAAGAAGGATGGAAAAGAAAGATTTAAGGAGAAGTGAAACCATGGGCATCTCCATTCTCAACCTGCCCTGCAGGTAGCAAGAAATGCCATTTAAAATAGAGTGCCCATGGAAAACATGGACAATGAGGGGGTCTAGAATGAATTTTCTTGTCCAGGGAGGTTATATAAAGGGGAAAAAGAAGGATGGAATGTAAACATTTGAGGAGGAAGGAAACTGTGGGCATCTCAACGGAAAACATGGAAATGGAAATGTGGAAACCTATGGAAACATGGAAACCTATGGAAAACATGGAAACCTATGGAAAACATGGAAACCTATGGAAACATGGGAACCTATGGAAAACATGGACAATGAGGGGGTCTAGAATGACTTTTCTTGTCCAGGGAGGTTATATAAAGAGAAAAAAGAAGGATGGAATGCAGACATTTGAGGAGGAAGGAAACTGTGGGCATCTCAATAGAAAACATGGAAATGGAAAACATGGAAATGGAAAACATGGAAACATGGAAACCTATGGAAAACATGGACAATGAGGGGGTCTAGAATGACTTTTCTTGTCCAGGGAGGTTATATAAAGAGGAAAAAGAAGGATGGAATGCAAACATTTGAGGAGGAAGGAAACTGTGGGCATCTCAACAGAAAACGTGGAAATGGAAACATGGACACCTATGGAAACATGGACAATGAGGGGGTCTAGAATGAATTTTCTTGTCCAGGGAGGTTATATAAAGAGGAAAAAGAAGGATGGAAAGACAGCATTTAAGGAGAAATGAAACCATGGGCATCTCAATTCTCAACCTGCCCTGCAGGTAGCAAGAAATGCCATTTAAAATAGAGTGCCCATGGAAAACATGAGGGCATCTTGCTTGTAGGCAGAGTATGTCTGGAAAACAGGCATTCCTGAACTGAAAATAACAAATAAAAATGTCATTTTCTGCAGCTTTGGTTCCCAAGTTATAATACTGATTATTAAATATTAGTAACAGAAATTCTAGCATGACTGGGAATACCCGTGGGACGTTTCTGGAAGTGTGAAACAGCCAAGAGGATTAACCAGAATGCACAGGACTGCTGCTCCAGGGTTCTGCTGGTTCTTCTGCTGCCCAAAAACGCTTACCTTGCGTGGGAGAAGGGCACAGGGCTCGAGGTGAGAAGCTAGGATGATATCCATGGTGTTTTTCCCTCCTTTTTCCTGGAGAGTGGGGAAAGAATGGCACAGCTCCCACTGAGGCTGGGCCTGGAGACCAACAGCTCCTGGAGAAGCAGCACCACAGGGATCAGAGTGCTGAAAGGGAGAGTGAACAGGAAAGGGCTGGAGGGGTGAAATGGAAACAAGGAGACTTCACTGGGAAAGGGTGTGGGGGTCCAGTCCTTGGTTTTGCTGGGTCTGCATTGAAGGCACTTGAGACAAAAACTTGTGTTCACACTCAGGTGTTTATTATTTCTTATCAGTGAAACATCTCACTGCTGTGAGTTGGGCAGCTTTTCATTAGAAGGCACAGAATGGCCAACAATCTCTTGTTCCAAGGGCTTTTAAGGCTAAACTGTCCAATTAAGAGCTGACACCTGGATTATTTTCCCTTTTAACCCAATAACTGATCCCAAAGAGCCCCCAGTGCAGACTTTTCTGCCCAATTACAAAATGCCACCCAAACCCATGGAGAAGGAGGAAGAAGAAGCATGAAGAAGAAACCCAGGGTGACACCCTGTGCCCTCCATCTTGCTGCCATCCACAACACACTAAAAATCCCAAACCCTCAATATCTCACCCAGTGACACACCCACACTGCTCTCTATAATCTATTGCACACTTTTGTGGATTCCAGTCTATTTAAAGTCCAGGAAACTTTCCCCATGGATGAGGGTCTGAGTCAGTGCTGCCCTGGGGGTCAGGGCACCCCAGAGCAGACAGAGGAATATTCCCAGTGCCCTGGGTTTGCACAAAAAGGAAACAGAGGAGCCACACAAACGAGAAAGAAACAGAAAGAGAAAACAGATGAGTAGAGGAACTCCATCTTCTGGGTTCTGCCATTAGAGTTCCCTTTATCTGGTACAGATTTTAGCAGGATGGGTGTTGATTTTGAGTCAGTTAACAAAAGGAGTGCTGTGCTCTCACAGCTTGGGCAGCAGTTCTGCCGGCATGAGGCCTTTTCTGGGATTTTTTTTTTTTTTCAATTATAAGTGTTAGTTTTGTTCATCTTCAGCAGCATTTACAACAGAATTAGTCAGACTTGCACTCAGCTCAAAAGACATGTTTTTTAAATTAAGCTTCAGTCGAAGGACAAATGGATTTAAACAACAGGAAAACGTGTTTCGTGAAACTCTGAGAAGTTCAGTCAACTCAAAAATCCTACAGGTCCAGCAACACCCCCAGTACAGAATCCCATTCCTCTTCCTCATCCCAGTCACCCTGTGCAGGACTGCTTGAAATTCCCAGTGCCTTTGGAACAGGGAGGGCTGGTGCCTTCCACACCTCGCGACCCTTCCGTAACTTCACCTCCTCCGTCCAGAGCTCCCAGTTTGCTGTTCCACCACCACGCCGGGGAGCTGGGCACGGTGGCAGCAGCAGCAGAGCCCAGGGGAGGGGCACAGGGCCAGCCTGGGGCAGGTGTGCCCTGCTGGGGCTCGGGGGGGACTTTTCCAGGCTGCAGTGGCCAGATGCAGGATTGCTCTGGGGAAGGGGAGGGTGAGAGAACGAGCGTGGGCGGAACACGGGAACTCTCTCTGGTTGGCTGGGGCTGTGCTCCGGGTGGAAATATGCTGACTTTTGTATGTATGTGATAAATGTGTTTTAAGAATAGCACTGATTTCTTAATCCAGTTTTGCAAGTACAAACAATTACGATGCCTTGTAAAAGAGCTGCTTGGATTCCCTAGTCCCAATGTAACAAAGATCAAACTGCCTGGCAGCTCCTGCTGGTCGCTCTGGCTCCTGCTGGAGGGAGGAGGGCAAGGAATGCCAGAGTTAAAACCAAATATTGGTATCTTAATTATTTTTATATGAACTTTTGGGTGAAAACACTCGAAATGGATCCTGCTTTTTTATTCTTGTAAGCACTGGTGGCTTTAAACACAGTTGCTGGTTTGTTCTGCAAATTCCACTGGAGTTTTCTGACACCCCGGTGTGTCTGGGAGTACAAAAAGCAGGCGCTGGAGCTCTTCAGGACAGAGCAAACCAATTCTCCATTAACACTTCCTAACTTCGTGATTGCCTGGATTATGCTCTCTTCCAGACACATGGAAGACAAAAATATTTCATTGTGATATGTACGCAGCTGTATTTTAGATTTAGAAAGGAAAGGAAAGCACACGGTGATGTTTCAGCTCTACACGCCCAAAAGAACCCAAATGTGGATATTCTATTTATTTATTTATTTATTGGATAATATTTTGTTAAAACACAAAATGTGCCTTGCTGAGGCACTCACAGTGGAAGCCCAGTCCCTGCTGAGCAGAGCTGCAGTGGCATTTGGAAGCACACCGAGGATAAATCATCCCAGCAGCGTTCCTGTGTGTGCGTGGAGAACCCCAGGCCTGCTCTGGGCTGCCTTGCATCCCAGGGCTGAGTTATTCCCTCCACACACAGCTCGGTGCTGTAGTGTCCATCCTTTCAAAGTAGGGATTACAGGGTCTATGGACAAAACTGTGGGGGATAAAGTTCTACAAATGTTCTACAAATGTTCTACAAGTGGGGTCTGTTTCCTTTAGCTGGAATGCTCCAGAGCTCTCACTTTAACTGCAGTTGTAACTTTCCTACAGGTAGCGTGGCCAAGATCAGTTTCAGAGCCCATGGGTGGGAAAAAAAACCCCAATCCCTGTTTCTCTTTTCTGTTCCCTCGTTTCCCTCCCATCTCCCTGTTGTGAACAGGGGGAATTGGCACTGAGGTGCACTTGGGTCAGGGCCGGAGGAACAGCCCCAAAAGCCTCCTTCCTGCAGCTGCAATAAAGAAAGTGAAATGTGGTGAGTGCCTGTACTCAGCCAAAGAACTGAACGTGGAATTTTTAATTGGATGGGTGTGGTGGTTTTTTTTTTTTTTTTTTTAATTTAGAGTTCTACCTAAGGTTTTCCCTTTACAGAAGGCTTTAAAAATAATGCAATCATTTTCAAAAGGAATTTGTTATCAAAGGTAAGACACGGTGCATGATTTGGCAATGTTTTTGTAGGTCACTCAGTTATTTGTAGCCTTCTCTCCCTCTGTTACTTATTATTTCCTCTTTTCATATGATTTCTTGTTGAGTGTACATGGAAGTTTCCAAGCTAAGGCTGCCCAATCTGAGTCTTAACAAAAGAGGAAAAATGAGGAAATGATTAATTGTGTTTGAATTTGATCATTCTTTCAGTCTTACCAGCACTGGGGCTCTTAGCACTGAGTGAATTTGGAACAAGCACTAACAGGAGTTTGTTGCTGTGGGACACTGGGATAACCTGGGATGGGCCCAGGGCTCTGGGCAGAGCGATTGGAGGGATGGGGGGGCGGGATGGGGGTGGGATGGGAGTGGGATTGAGGAGGGATGGAGTGGGATGGGGGCGGGATGGGAGTGGGATTGAGGAGGGATGGGGGTGGGATGTGGGGTGGGATGGGATGGGGAGGGATGAGGAGCTGGGTGCCGGGGCGGGATGAGAAAATGGATGTGGGGTGGGATGCAGAGCAGTTTGGGGGGCTGGGCGCTGGACGGGGTGGGGAGCTGGGTGCAGGGCAGGATGAGGGTGGGACACGAGGCTGGTTGCGGGGCGGGATCTGGAGCTGGATGCGGGATACGGGGAGGTGCGGGGTACGGGATACGGGGAGGTGCGGGATGCGGGGAGGTGCGGGATGCGGTGACTCCCTGGTCACTGCCAGGACCGGCCCTGGGTAGCGGTTCTGCGGGACTGGAGGCGAGATGCGGTTTGGGATGCCGGATGCGGGACGCGGGGTGTGGGATGCGAGGTGCGGGATGAAATGCGGCTCTGGATGCGGTTCGGATGCGGTTCGGGATGCGGGATGAGGTTCGGATGCGGTTCGGGTGCGTTTCTGGTGCAGTTCGGATGCGGTTCGGGTGCGGTTCGGATGCGGTTCGGGTGCGGTTCGGATGCGGTTCGGATACGGTTCGGACGCGGTTCGGGTGCGTTTCGGATGCGGTTCGGGTGCGTTTCGGATGCGGTTCGGTTGCGGTTCGGTTGCGGTTCGGTTGCGGTTCGGATGCGGTTCGGATGCGGTTCGGATACGGTTCGGACGCGGTTCGGGTGCGTTTCGGATGCGGTTCGGGTGCGTTTCGGATGCGGTTCGGTTGCGGTTCGGTTGCGGTTCGGTTGCGGTTCGGATGCGGTTCGGTTGCGGTTCGGATGCGGTTCGGACGCGGTTCGGGCTCTCCCCGGTGGCTCCAAGGAGCGGCCCCGGCAGCGCCGCGCGGGGAGCGCCAGCGCCGCCTGCTGGGCACGGCCGGGAGCGCAGCCGAGCCGCGCGGCCAGCCCGAGCCACCGCCGGGAACTGGGGACAAATCCCATCCACAGGGAATTGGGGACAAATCCCATCCACAGGGAATTGGGGACAAATCCCACCCGCAGGGAAATGGGGACAAATCCCATCCACAGGGAAATGGGGACAAATCCCACCCGCAGGGAATTGGGGACAAATCCCATCCACCGGGAATTGGGGACAAATCCCACCCTCAGGGAACTGGGGACAAATCCCATCCACCGGGAATTGGGGACAAATCCCACCCGCAGGGAACTGGGGACAAATCCCATCCACAGGGAATTGGGGACAAATCCCTCCTCCCAAACCGAAGAGCCGTCTCACTTTTCAGCCCCGAAGCCAAGGTAGGAAATAAATGTAACAGCAGCACTGCCGTGGCATTAAACTCGGAAGAAACTTCGTTTTAAAAATAAAGGAGAACTAAAAGCTGCCTGGTCGAGATTTGCTCCATATCCCCGGTTTTGATCTTCTAAAAATCACCTATTTCCCTTTTCTGTAACATTTTACGTTTTGGCACAATAATAAGCAGTCGCTCTGACAGATAACACAAGTTCAAGTCCAAACCCTGGGTGGGAAGCTCGTACAAATAATTACAAACGAGTTAGTGAGCAGCCATCTGAAAATCAATCCGATCGATCTGCTGCTGCTTGCATCACCCGGGCTCTCCGAGGTGTTTGCCCGACGCTGGGTGTGGTGGCAGCGCCTGGGCTGCTGTGAGCGTGTGATTAATGGAATGCCAGGAACTCGCATTCCCCAGAGCCCAGGCAGCGGTGGGACGGCTGCAGCAGCTGGGCAGTGACAAATCATTCATTCCACACAAGCAGCAGCACTGCCAGCAGCTCTGGGCATTGCAGGAGGGATAAGGCAGCAAAGTTAATTATTATATCCTGTTCATTTCCCTTCTCTTTGCTTTGATTTTTAAAAAAATATACTGTGACCCAGTGTTTTTACAGAAATTTTAACTGAGAGTTTTCCTTTCCAAATCCATGGTAATTATATGAATTATAAATATATATATTGCATTGATATCTATGAATATCAGGAAGCCAGCAGCCAAAGGAGAATTCCAGAGTGTCTCCAGTGTGGAATGGCCATAGGCAAATCCATCCTGACCAAGGCTGGGCCCTTTCTGCTGAAGTGTGTTTTTGGCACATATTTTCTGTACACTGTTACAAGAGCTGCTGGGCTGGAGTAAGAAATAACACAGAGTGCAGTGGCAGATGGATTAGAAATCTTGTGTGCAGGGGGCTGGTGTGGGCTGTCCATTCTCTTGGGGATGACAAAAAAATTTGGGATGAAGATGCACAGAACTGATGAACATGTACAGATAAACATAACATATACAGATAAACATATAAACAGATAAGGCTGAAAAAAGATTTCATTCCTCAGACAGCCCCTCACACTGATTCTGATTTATTTTTGAATGTTTTGTAGGGAAATCTGCTCAGAGCTGGGGCCCTGTGCTGGTCTCTGGGATGAGGATGCCACCAAGGGACCCAATTTAGGGTTAGGTGTGACCCCACCTCCCCAGGGCTGGGCAGGGTCCCAGAGCCTCTGGATCTCAGCACAAATCCAGGAGGGATTGTTCTGTGTGTCAGTGCCTCTTTTCCTGCTCAGAGTCTCCTGCTTTTCAGGGGTTTTTGGAAAAAGAGGTGGAGAAGGGAGCTGGGCACAAAGGAGGTTCTGTCTTTTGGGTCCTCTTTAGTCCTGAAATTCTCAGTGGTTCTTGAAAATTGTAGAACCCAGGATTTGCATTTGGGAAATGGGCATTGCCTGCATTGTGAGTGTACCTTGTGAAATGTCAATGTACAGAGTAATTCCCACTCCCAGCTGTTTAAAATGTGAATTATCCCTGTGCTGGACAGCAATCCCTTCAGCAACATCATGGCCTTTTCTGGCTCACATCCTCCTGACAGCACACACAGGACTTTGAGCTTTCATTGAAATTAAAGTGCAATTGGCTTGTGAATGCAGTGGGCTCCTTTTGCTTTGGGTTTTATGAACAGGAAACGTTCGCCTCAGCAGCAGATGGGTGCCAATGTTTCCCAGAGTAAACCACTCTCCTCAAAGCCCACTCTGCTCCAAAAAAGTGACCAGCTGCTCCAAAATTGACATAAATTAGTTGAATTATTGCAAAACCACTTTCAGCGCCGTTGCAGCGAGATCAGCTACACGAGCAGAAAATCGCTCGGAGCGTGTCAGGAGCTCAGTGCAAACTGAGCTTTGGATCAATTGTGCCTTTAAATCACTTTGGATGCTGATTCAGAAGGGCATGGTGCTGAAAACCAGAGCTGGCACGAAGATATTTTCTGGATTAGGTGATGGATTGTATTTTGGAGCTGCCTTGTGCAAACTGGGCACAAAAGTTGCTCTCGGCTTCGTCTTCATTTCATCGCCTTTCCAGACTTACTGATCTCAACGCAGAGGAAATGGGCAGGCTTCAAAATGGGTTTGAAAGCCCCTCCTAAACTTCATGAATGGAACATAGAAAATGCAATTCTTGTTTCAGGAGAAGAAGCAGACTTTCTGGAACACTGTATACATAATAAGTGACAAAGATTGATTGGTTTAAATTAATGGGTTTTTTTCCTTGTCCGTGTCAATTTTATTCCCATATGTTTGTAATCACTCAGGATTTTTTCAGAGCCCTGCTCTAAGAATGAGCCTAACTGGAAATGCAACTTTGAGATTTTTCCTCTTCTTGGAGGCCACTGATTGAAGATCACCCAGGCCAAAGGAAGTGTCTGCTCTGTCACAGTGTGATGATGAAACCCCAGCCTTGTGACACCTTGCTGGAGCACGCACAGCCTGTTATTGTTTCCACCAGCACTCAAGGAAGTGACTGAAATATTAGAAAGCAGGCACAGCATGGCAGGTAAGGCTCAGTTTTAGTCAGAGGGGGCTGTAGATTTGAGAGCACTCAGAGGTGAGGCAGAAACGTGGGCAGAAACTCCAGATCCAGGCACAAACCTCCTGAAGTCTGCTCTTAACACCTCTGCTCAGTGGCAGAGATTTTCCTGCATCTACTCCTTCTAACACAAACTGACCTATTCTGTGAAGTCCAACCCCAAATACCCAGGAATATTCCCTTTTCACAAGTCTTTCTTGTGAGGGGAGGAACAGAAGCATTCCTTTTCCACTTCCCCCCACAACTACAATCCTGTTTCAGAAGAAATTTTGGCAACCCAGCCACAGTAACTTTCATTTGGGCTGGCTTAAAGTGATGGGTGCAAACTCATTCCTTAGAGGGAAGAAGAGAAAACCCCCAGAATTCTCCTGGTGAGCCCACCCAATGGTGAATATAATTCAATATTCCATCTCTGATGAAAGTAGGAGGGGATAGTTAAAAAAAAAGGTATTTTACTATTTTAATTAAATATTTGACATAGATAATATTGTTAATCATGGTGCTTTGGTGTAGTACCCAAAACACAGACTCCTGATCAACGAGAATTTTATGAGGTGTTCTGCTTTTCAGACTTCTACAGAATGGACAAAATTCTGATTTTTTGAGAATGAGAATTCTGATTTTTGAGAAAATTCACAGGGGGAGGGAAAAAAAAATTAAAAAAAAGGACTGATGAATCACCAGAATTACCAGGAATGTTTGCTCTCCCAGTTCCCTTTTGGTTCCAAATCCGAGTTTCCTGTGCTGTGCTGCACTGACTTGCAGCAGGAGCAGCTGCTGAGCCCTGCACACCAATTGCTGCTGCGGAGCAAACACCTGGGCTGGTGGGAGAGACAACTGCTCACGTTGAAAATTTCAAGAGGTTTATTAAACCTTAACAAAAATACAGCAAAGACTGCCTAAGGAAAAAGCTGCAGTGCTGGGAGCTGCCCCTCGTGGATACCTCGTGGCCAGTTCCCCTTCAGGATGGGTGCCCAGGCTTTTGTACCCCTGGGGTTCATCAGCCAGCTCTGCCCCTCCCAGGGTCTGTCAGGCAGCTCTTCTGTGCCCTTTATCACTGCAGCTGCTGTGTGGCTGCTCTGGAGCTCAGGTGTTGCCCTGCCCACCCCTGAGCACCCCCTGAGCGTTTCCATTCCAGCTGCCCCACGCAAGGGACACCTGTGCAGCTCCTTTGGACCTGTCCTGGACAGCCCAGGCTGTCTGAGGGCAGCAACACAGGGGGAAGGGAGCTGTGGGGAGAGCAGAGGGCATCTAAACCACAGTAACATAACTGTGCATCAATAAAGCTTCTCTTAATATTCACACAATAGTTATCTTTGAATTGTGAGAGCCAATCATCTCATTATCCATCTATAACACTGGTGTCACTGAGATATTTTCTGAAAATACCTTTACCAGGATCTTTTCTCCTGAGAGGCTGGGAAGCCTCAGCTTCTCCATGTTTTGCTGCTCTGGAATGGGATTTGGAGAATTGTTTCCCCAGCATGTGAATTGTTTTTAATTGATGACCAATCCCAGGCCCAGCTGTGTCAGGACTCTGGCCAGTCACTGGTTTTTTATAATCATTCCATTCCTTTCTTTGCTAGCCTTCTGATGTCTCCTTTTCTCTTTCTTTAGTATCATTTTAATATATCATTTTCTTTTAATATAATATAATAAAATAATTGATCAGCCTTCTGAAACATGGAGTCAAAATTCTCATCTCTCACCCGGTGCTCGAACACCAGCACAACCCTGGGATGGCTCCACCACTCCCAGGGGATGGAGGCTGGGGAGCTGCTCCTCAGAGCTGAACCTGCTCAGGGCTCCAGGGCTCCTTCTTGGGGAATTCTAGAAAGCATCAATGGAGGTTTCACACCTGGCTGGGGCTGGATTCCTGGGATTGCTGAGTCACCGGCAGGAGCAGCCAGGAGCTGATGCAAGGCCGCCCTTATCAGCGGAAGATCTGCTCTAATCACAGCCACACCTCTGGTTCCAGGGCTCCCACAAGGGCTCTCTGCTCCCCTCACCTCACCCAGCACCTCCCCAGCCCCTCCATGTCGCCCTGATTTGTAAAGTTTTTCTAAACCTTCTGAGGTTTGTGTTCTTGTAACGAATTTCTCACGCACTTTATGTAAATAACTCATTGTTTTGCAGTCTTTTATGGAGGAGGAGAAATTTGATGGGCTGTTGGTTTGTCCAGTGTCACTGGAGAGGTGGCACTGTCACCCTCCAATCCACTGTCACTTTGGGAAATCTATCAATGCTGGAGTCAGAAATTAAAAATCTCTTTTACCTTGAGAAGAACAGCGTGCCTGTGTTATTTCTGTGTCCTGTAGTGACACCTCGCCCCAATGGCCAGCAGGGGAGCTTCAAAATCTTGACAGGCTGGAGGAAATCTCAAAATCTCAGGGTTCTGCTGGGTCTATCACAGAAATACACAGCAGAAGCCCTTCCAAGCAGGGAAAGCCATTCTGATATTTGCACGTGCTATTCTGGCTGCAGACAGCGCGGAATGATCTGGGTTTTGTTGTAGCAGAAATTATTTCAGGTTGAACTGAGTGTAAAACAAGAAATTCTCCATTTTCAGTCACTTCTCTGATTCAGCCCCTTCTCTAATTTTGCCCACAACATCAGATCCTATCATTTTAATGAAGTCATTTCTGTGTGTGACTAAGTAAATAATGTTTTGTTACCAGTGGAATGAGGACCAGCAATGGTGCTCCCTTCACCTTGTGATCAGCTTGATTAAGGAGAGAAGAAACTCTCCTAAGAATGTTAAGCTTGACCTGGTGAGAATTGTGATTTAAATTGTTCTAATTTCTGCATATAAAAAAAAACAAAACTCAAAAACCAAAACCAACCAACCAAATAAAACAAAACAAAGCAACAACAACAATAAAAAGAACAGAAAAACACCCCTCAGTGCTAGCAAAATGTTAAGCTGGATTTTAAGTTGGCTATAGCAGGAATGTAAATGAAAAATTACATTTTCAAGAGAGCTGAGGGAAATGGGAGATCAATGTATTGCTTGTTTTACTTTAGAAGCTCTCCAGTTTAAAAAAGAATTGATTTTCCTTCTTCCACACCCTCCTGCCATAATTATGTAAAGAATCTGGATCATGGTTCCGACTGGATTTAACTGTTTTATAATAAGTCACAAGCATACCTTGCCTACTTGATGAGATTCCTTTAAGGTTGTGCCAGTCTTTCCATTATTAAATCATGTTTAGTGTTATGTACTGGTGGCTTAAAAAAAAAAAAATTCATTTCAAGCTTGAACTTGCTACTCATTCTGAGTTAGCCATTTGTGTGAGGGAGCACAAAACCCATCACTGCTAACAGCTCAACTCTCTATTTCTCAGCTGAATGGGAATTCTGGCCTTTCTTTAATGTTCATTAATGAGGTCTTTAGTGTGTTAATTGGGAGAATAAGATTAAAAATAAGGAAGAGCTTTATTTTGTGAGTATAAACTGTGTGCTGCCCCCATCAGAAATCAGAGTCTCTCATAGAAAGTCTGACTTTTGGGTTGATCTGTAAGTTTCAAACAGGAGAATTCAGATGCAAATACAGGTACAGGTGCTCCAGTTACCCCCTCTCCTACTGTGGAATTGTTGGTTTACCTGAACCTCAGAATTAGATGAGAATTTTAGATATTTGTGTGTCTTTTTGCAACATTTTTTGATTTAGATTTTCCATGCACATCACCCATGTCCCACCCTCCTCCCACAGGAACACACAGAGACTTTGCACCTCAGCATCACTGACCAGTCTTTGGGAATATTTTGGGGTAAAAAAAAAAAAATAAGCTTTGTGTTTTGTGGAACAAGGTAGAACTTTTAAACAATGGAATTCATGTTCCAGGAGAGTTAAAAATTAAACATTGAAGTCCTTTATGCACCCCTAGGTTGAGCTGAGTGCCCTTGCTGCTGAGTTTTTAGTGTGATGTGCTGAAGGTCTGAAAAAAAAAAATATTTGAAATATCTCCATCTCAAGTGGATGCAGCAAAACACCTCTGAGAGAGGAGAGCAAAAATCCTTTTCCTGGCTTTGGTGTGGAACAAGAGTCCAGTGACTCTAACCATTCCTTCCCCAGGGTGCTGCTGCTGGCTCTGCCAACACCCATTTCTGTGCCTTCAGTCCAAAAACCGACCTGCTCTGTGCCCCTGGACTGAATTGTATTGTAGTCCCCGTTGGTCAGAACTGAATTCAAACTGAATCCAGCTTTTATTCAGCCAGCCTTTATTATCTGCTGTTTGTAAAGAGAACCGAGGCCAATTAAGCCTCCAGTTTGTTGGGTTTTCTTTTCATTTTAGGTTTGTTTGTTTATTTGTTTGTTTTGGTTAAGGCTTTTTTTTTTTTTTTTTTTTTTTGGCTGGGGGGAAGCCTTTTTTAGGGGGTTGATTATTTTTGTTTTGGTTTGGGCTTTTTTTTTTTGTTAGAGGGTTTTTTTTTAAATTTTAGTCTTTTGCTGTAGTCAGCGTGGAGTAGGATGAGAAATGCACCCAAAAACCTCCTTGGTGGGGACGTTGTGTGCTGTGAACATCCCTCCCATCCCAGCCTAGCTCTGAGCCCAGCTGCATCCTGTGCTCACTTTTAATCCTGTTTTAGTCTGGGATTGCCAAGTGGTCTCTTCTCCAAAGACTTCCTAGGCTGGGCTCTGCTATCTCCCAGATCGGGGAGACGGATTCTGATGTGGCTGGAGACTCTAGACAGTTAAATTCACACAAATCCACTGAAGGCAGCTTGCTTTTCAGAAGCTGCCCAGGGCAAAATTTGGCTTTTTGCAGTTTGAGGGTGGGCTGTTTAACCTGAACAAGTTTCAGCTTGTTCAATTGTAATTTAACAATGTATTTTTCCCCCCCCCGCTCGCTGTGTTCCTCCCAAGAGATGCTTGCAGCTCCTTGCTGCATGAAAGGATGCCTGTATTTAATGTACATATTAAATAAGTCTGTAAATTCTCACATAATTTTACATTTAAAAGTCCCACTTGAGGTGTGTGTCTGTGTATATAATTTTGTGAGGTGCAGGCATAGGAATCAACCAGTCTTTGCTCTTTCCTTTTGTACCTCCTCAAGACATGTAATCTACAAAGCAGGAGAATTGCATGATCAAATGTGCCAGAGTGGAATGCATAATTATTCCAGAGGAGGGTAAGTCAGTTCAGAACTTGTACTGACATTCTTAAGGGCAGCAGGAGTCTTCTTGCCATGAAATTACATCAGCTCCCATGGCCCAGATTCAACACAAATGCTTTCCCTTTCTAGTAAAAAAGGCGTGAAAAATGCTAATGTCTTCAGAAATGTACCCTGGAACAAAGGTGAGGAAAGGAATATTTATTGGAGTGTGGTGCTCACCTGGAAGTGAACCTGGGTTTCAGGGGAGAAGGGATTGAGACATCGTGCTTCTGAAAGAGCCATTTCAGCTTCTTTCATAGATTCAGTCATGACTTGCAAACAGACAAAAACCATCTAAATAAGAAAAAAAGAATGCTTCCTTGATCCTAGTTCAGAGACATTCCCACAGCAGGTGGGGCAGAGGCCTTTATTTAAATGGCAGCTCTCCTGCATACACCCAAATTTGTTACAGGTGATGAGCAAACCCCGCTCCCCGCTGCGTGCAGACAGCGACTCCCGTTTCCAGGGGCTGAAAAATGAGTGTTTGCCTGGGATTGTGTGGTTACATCCCGTGTGGGAACATCCCCCCAGTTCCCCAGGAGCTGGGAGGTGAAGCCTGCAGCCCTCAGTGCCAGTGAATTTATTGAAATTGTCACCAGGGCAGCAGCTCTGCACAGCTCCCAATTACCATCACTGCAATTAGCCCTGGTTCAGCTGCTGGGGAGGGAGTGACTAATTTCCATTTCCCCACGAGGAGAGGGGAGGAAAGGAACATTTCCTTTCTCTTAAGCTGGAAATCTGGCCCTGGGAGCTGTTTGGTGGATCTATTGTGTGAGGCAAGTCTCCCGTGGACGGGGAGCTGATGTGTCACCCTGGCAGCAGAGTTTGTTTGCACACCGAATTCCAGGGGCACTGCTTCGGTGGCACATCCTGTTCCTCACTGCACGAGGCCCCTGGAGTTTGGGATTGAAGGTAAAAAAGAATTGTATGTGGGGAAAAGATTCCTAAAGATGCCTAAAGAGTCCCTGTGCTCCTGGCACTGGGGGTGCAAAGCTAAAGAGGGGAAAAAGCAGGAGGTGGGCTTGAAGCAGCCTAAAGTCTGAAGGATTCAGTGATGGTAGAGTCAGGATAGAAAACTCCTGTTTGAAGGGCCCATCTGGAGGATTTGCAGGATCCCCAGGTGCAGAGATCTGCAGAGCCCTGGCAGAGGAGCTGGCTCACAGCTCCTGCTCTCACTGTGAGGATGCTTTGCCCTCTCTGCCTCCTCTGTGTGTCAAAACCACTCCTCATTTCAGGGCAGGAGGCACTGCAGGAGAGAGGCTGTGAGATTTTATTGCAGCAGGTGTGAATTAAAGAAATGTCTCCTCACACACTTTGATTACCTGAAAAAGTTTTCCAGGAGTCTTCAGTGGCAGGATTTGATGTGAAACTTGATGTGAAAAGAAGCATCAGCATCTTGCTTTTCCTTCAAACAGAACTGCTAATCCACACAAATTCCTTGGGGGATCCCTTGACTGCTCTGAGTGACAGGAAAATGAAATCCCCCCTTCAGGATGCACACTGGAGAAGCTCAGCTCTGGTTAATTTTAAGTTCAGTCCTATCCAAAGTTTCTGCAGCACTGCAGACATTCTGTGAGTGATGGAGCAGATCCAGCTGGGTAATTTTATGTCCTTTCACTGCATCACCTCAGAAAAGTGCCTGCCACTCAAACACTGAGAGACTTCTGAGAGGTAGCTCCCAAAAGAAAAAATACTTAAATAGCAGCCCACACACTCTACTTGTTTCTTTGCTTTCTCCTCTGGAGAGACAACAGTTCTTTTGTATTGCCAGTGTAGGTGCTTTATCAATCTGCATGATTTCTTACCAAAAATTCACTCCTAGCAAAAAAAAGCAACAGAAGGACACGAGCAGCTTCAATTTTTTACTACTTACTGTAACTATCTTCATGGTGCTGGGAAGTACAGGCAATAATAACCACTGAAAATCTTGTCTTTAGGTAAAAAAAATTGTTATTCCTCAGAGGTTATAAAGCCCTGGAGGAGAATTTGTCCTGGGAAACTCAAGTGTTGGATAATGTGATGTGGATCAGTCTTTAAACCCCACATCCACCCTTGGAAGGGCTGAGCAATAACACTGCTGAAAGCAGTTAAAGCTACAGGCCCAGTAAAGCACACAAATTCTGTTCATTTTATTTTGTTTTGTTTAAATTGATCCTCTTTCTAATTTTTTTGTGTTGTAATTTGTGGTTAAAAAATTCCCAAACGTATCTCCTGGGCTATCTTACTGTGAAACAGGGGCTGTTGTTTCTGTTGTTGTTCTTGGCGTATTTTAAATCTAGAGAAATTACTTGATTCTTAAAATATTATTTGAATCCTTTCTCTTTTTTTAAAAAAAGTTTAATTTTATTATCTTTCTTAATCTTGAGTTGATTTTTGAGCTGCAATACTTTAGCTACAGAGGAGTAAATCACTCTTTCACGAAATTTGATGTAAAGTGTCATCTCAAGGTGGAATGATCTTCCCCAAAAGAGGGGAGGAATCAGAGAAACTGATGGGATTTTGCAAATTTGGCTGCTAATTTGAATAACTGAATATGCATTTGGAAAACTAATCACTAATTTTAGGTTCCTATTTTGAACTTTTTAATAGGAGATTTTAAAAGGCTCCTTAAAAATGTTTGCTTGTTTAGAGGTGATGTCTAAGAAAAAGCATTTCCTTGTCATTTGGAACTTAAATCCATTTGTGGGGACACCTGTGACAGGTGAGATGATTTCTCTTGAATTGCTCTGAGTCCAAAATCACTTCTAGCTACTTTTGGTAGGGAAAACTAAACTCTGCTGAGGATCAGAATTTGCAGGTGCTTCTTTGTTTGCCCTTCTGAGCAGCTTTGCTGTGCCAGGGGAGCCGAGATGCAGGGCACAGTCCAATTCCTCCTGAGGCCATGCTGGAATAGCGACCAGGGACAGCACCCAGGAGGGGTTTGGGATGGATATCAGGAAAAAATTCTTCCCCCAGAGGGTGCTGGGCAGTGAAAAGCCACGGGGACTGCTTCTAGCTGGATAGCTGGATACCTGCAGGGTCAGTGTGCCCCAGGGAGCAGGAAGGCTCCTCGGGCTGGATACCCCAACCTTCTGGAGGCTGGGTGTCCAGAAACCCACGCTGCTATCAGCCACCTTAGCAAGCTCAGTGATTGATATCAGCTCTTAGTGATCCCAGCTCTTTTATAGCATCAGCTCTTAGCTTGCTAAAGGTGCTTTGGCTCAGCATTGGCTTCAGGCAGATGGAGAGAGAGAGAAGAGGCCTTGGAGAATGCACGGCGATGGTTTTATTGAGGGGTCTGTGAAGGGTTCCAGCGACAGCTCTTCTGCCAGAATGGGCTAAAGCAGCCCCTTATATAGGAGCAGAAGGGCTCAGGAAGTGACCAATTGTAAGGGTTAGGGGAAAATAGCCTATAGGGTCACAGAGAGATAAGCTAGGCCTGGAGGACTGGCTTAGTTACTGTGACTGGGAATTTTCTTATCTCATCCTCCATGGGGCTCTTGCTAGCCCCGTGTCTGCTACAGGGCAGTGCCCATGCTGCCCAGCACAGCCCCCAGAGCTCCAGGACAGCCAGGGTGCCCAGGGGGGGATGTTGGGGTGTCTGTGCAGGGCCATAGTGCTGGTTGTGCCTTCCTGCAGGGTTTGTTTGTCCCCAAGCAGGCAGGCAGGGGCCAGAGAGCTCAGTGCTTTGGAGCCTGACTGCCCCAATACCCAAGGCTCTCAGCTGTGGCTGCCTTAGCAAGCTCAAGTGATATCAGCTCTCAGTGATCTCAGCTCTTTCTATGGTTTCAGCTCTTAGCTTGGCAGGCCGTGGCTCCCCAGTCAGGCAGAGGCAGAGAGAGGAGAAGGCAGCCCTGGTGCTCCACAGCGATGGATTACTGAGGGGTCTGTGAAGGGTTCCAGCGACGGCTCTTCTGGCCAGAATGGGCTAAAGCAGCTCCTTGTATAGGAGCAGAAGGGCTCAGGAAGTGACCAATTGTAAGGGTTAGGGGAAAATAGCTTATAGGGTCACAGAGAGATAAGCTAGGCCTGGAGGACTGGAGAGAGGGCTTCTGGCTTAGTTACTGTGACTGGGCATTTTCTTATCTCTAAGCCTCCATCCTCCACGGGGCTCTTGCTACAGGCCAGTGCCCATGCTGCCCAGCACAGCCCCCAGGGCTCCAGGCCAGCACTGCCAGGGTGCCCAGGGTGGGATGTTGGGGTGTCTGTGCAGGGCCATAGTGCTGGTTGTGCCTTCCTGCAGGGTTTGTTTGTCCCCAAGCAGGCAGGCAGGGGCCAGAGAGCTCAGTGCTTTGGAGCCTGACTGCCCGAACACCCAAGGCTCTCAGCTGCAGCTGCCTTAGCAAGCTCGAGTGATATCAGCTCTCAGTGTTCTCAGCTCTTTCTATGGTTTCAGCTCTTAGCTTGACAGGCTGTGGCTCCCCAGTCAGGCAGAGGCAGAGAGAGGAGAAGGCAGCCCCGGAGTTCCACAGCGATGGTTTACTGAGGGGTCTGGGAAGGGTTCCAGTGACTCTTCTGGCCAGAATGGGCTAAAGCAGCTCCTTATCAGAAATTGTCCAATAGTAGGGGTTAGGGAAAAGGCACCTATGGGGTCACAGAGAGATAAGAAAGGTGGAGCAGAGGGGCTGCTGGCCTTCTCACCATGACTCGCCATTTCCTGACTTTAGGCCTCAGCCCTCCATGGGGCCCTAGCAGGCCCTGTGCCTGCTGCAGGGGCTGGATCGATGATCCTGGGGGTCCCTTCCAGCTCAGGGTGTCCCTGGGGTTCTGTGCACAAGGGATGGGACAGCTGTGTGTCCAGCCATGGCAGGGAGCTCAGTCCTGAGCTTTTCCAAGCTGTGTCCCTTGGGCTGCCCTGTCCGCCCAGGCCGGGCCCAGCACAGCTCCCGCCTCAGCCCCCCGGGTGGATCCTGCTTGATGACACATCCAGCCCTGCTGCTGGTGGGGGACGAGAGGAAATTAATTTGCTGTTCAGCCAAAGGGTGGCCAGAGCCCTGTGAGTGCCCAGAGAGCTGCAGAGCCTGCCCCAAATTCACAAACAGGAGCTCCCTGTACGTGATCCCTTCGCCGAGCCAGGCCTGGCTCCGCAAGGGGCTTTGTTTTTGTCAGGTAGGAAGTATGCAAAGTACACACAGTGTTTACAAAGTACCTCAGTGCTATTTTGACTAATTTTTACTGGAGAGTTGGTGGTTGTTTCAAAGCTGGATTAGTCACTTTGACCATAATTACAATCTCTTGAAATCTGCTTCAGCATTTTGAATTGGCTTCAGGCCTAATGGTCAGAGAACGGCTCCATTTCAGTCTCAAGACTAACCTTGATTGGTAGCTCCTGTAGCTTTATTTATCTTGATTTTTCCTGATTATTTTTTCCTGATTGTTTTTTCCTGATTATTTTTTCCTGATTTTTAAGTGAAAGATGAGTAAAGATGGAGCACTGTGCATGGAAACCTGTGGCACTGTGAGCTGCCTGGGCATGGCAAAGTGCAAGTGAAGAACAGAGCAGCGCTCCCAGGCTGGGGCTCACAGAGATGAGCCCCAAATTCCCACTGGAATTCCCTCCACGGCATCCCACGGGACAACTGGGTGCACACCGAGTGCAACCACAACCCCTTGGAGAAGCGAGACCAAGCACACAACCCAAGCTCCAGCAGCCCTCCACAAAAACTCCTTTTCTGCCCTGGTTCTGTTCTGGAGGTGTGCTCCAGATGGAAATGCCTTAGCCAAGAGGCAGAGCCCGGGGAGGGGAGCGTGCAGCAGCTTGTGTGTGACACTCCTGGCACGCTGGCACTGGGGCAGGCAGCGAGCTCTGTGTGGGAGGAAGCACCAGCCACCTTGGATTGCATCATCCCCCCCTCCCTGGTTTTTTTTTGTTTTTTTTTTTTCCCCCCTCCCCTTTCTTTCTTTTTTGTCTTGCAGATGGTAAAACAAAGGCTGTAGTGAAACCCGTTTTCTCCCAGGAAGAGGTGGGAGGGAATTTTTATATGAGCAAGAAACTTTGCCTCGAGTGGAAATCTGGGGCCTGGGCTAATGAAGTACCTGTAATTCACATTGTGCTAAATACTGCTGAAACCAGGCATGTACTAATCATGGACCGTGCCAAACTATGCATAATTACTATGCTTTCTCTGTAGCAGTAATTAATTTGCGTTAGCAACTTTGATTAATCTCTCTAATCTAGAAGTAAAGTGCTTCTCAGACATGAAAGGCTCTCCAAGCGCTCAAGGTTGTTGTTGCAGCCTCGTGGAGGGTGCTTCAATCCAGTGGGGGGCAGGAAGGGGACAAAGCTTAAAAAAAAAAAATATCAAAGTCTAGCTGATAGTTATGAACTAATGACTAATAAAAAGAGTTCTGCTTGGCCACAGGATTCATCAGCTAAGCTACAGGCTTCTGTCCACAGTGCCTTCCTCCTGCAAGAAAAGAGAATTGTCAGTCAGAGAGCTTCTCCAAGGGCTGCTCCAGAGATGGGGGGCTGACATTCCACCTCACAGAGGGCTGTGAGCCAGCGTTTCTATTGCTGCAGTGCAAACTCACCCAGAAATTCCTCTTGGCCTGGTTCTAGGCAGGGCTGTTCAGCCCTGGTCCCACTTGTTGTGGTCTGTCCCACAAGGGCCAGCTGTGCTTCCTGGGGGAGTTGGCGCTGCCCATTTTCCAGGAGGATGGGTGCTGAGCTCACTGCTGGAGCCTGCTGGCTCCAGAGCCACCAGGTGGGAGCTCAGCCCTGGCTCCTCTGCACTTTAAACTTTCCACTCTGACTGCCAACCTCCCTGCACCCAGAGCAGCCCAGACTGCTGGAAGGGTTTGTGTCATCAAAGGGTGCTCGTGATTTACCCAGGCTCCACGAGCTCCCACATCTCCAGGAGCTGACATTTCTGAGGCAAACAGAGGGGTCCCTACAAACCCACCACAAATCCAAGGGGGTTTTTAAGTCACCACGTTGTTCTCTTTCTCTCCCTCATTAATCTCCTCTCCCTGTTAATATTATTAAGTTATTCTTTTCTTCTTTCCTCTGTTATCGCTGTTTCCTGGCAAGGATTGTATGTATTTCATGATAAGAGATTCAGAATGACATGAAAATCAGTTAGAAATGGGTAGTCTAGAGATTGCTAACAAGCTTCTTAATTTTACTCAGATAACTTTTGTTAAAATCTGCTGCTACTGCCTCAAAGTCTGGGGTCAATTCTGTTTGCACGAGTCAGAAAAAAATCTTTTAAATCACACGAGTCAGCAGAAAATGTAAATGTGATTCCTACAATTTATAGGGATTTGGTTTTTTTATAATGCTGATTCAACAAAGGAATTCATTGTGATAGTTTATTTTCTTACAGCTGTAGTTTGTGTCCAAATATTTTATAATCATAAAGCTACCCTCTTGATATCAGTCAAAATAGACAATATATATTGATGTCTAAACAAGCTTTGTAGAAGACATTTTTTTTAAATCAGGCATGGGACTTTACATTTATTAGAAGGTGTTCACAAAAATAAGGGTAACATCATGCATATTCTTTGCAACTAAACCCAGTTATGGTTACAGTCTGGAAATAAATTCTTTAAATAGACATATGGGGATACAGTAGTACATATACACTCTATTTATGACATTTAGTGTACTGATAACTCCCAGCAATACATCAGAAGTCCACAACCAGCTGATGGAGGGATTGGATGAGGAGGAAGAAACTGCTTCAATTTCTCACATTATTTATGTGGCTGGACAAGAATGTCAGTGTGAATGGCCTCCTGAGTCTGGGAGGCAAGACCAAGTCAAGACTATACTTCTGCAGTACAAAACATTTACACACGAAATACACATGCATTGCAATGCATTGGGAACGGGCAGAGCCAGGAGAAACCCCTTCCCCAATGCTTTATTAACACAATTCTACAAAGGAGTCTCAAATAGGATTATATACTTCAGTCACAGTAAGGCCACAAAATTACAATGGATAAGGACCTTGGAATCAGACATTCTGTGGGAGCAATGGAACCCTTCCTTCTTTCCAGAGCTTTCCACGTGTTCCTGCGGGCCATCTCCCCCACCAAAGTCCTCCTGCTATTGATTTGTGTTTCTGTAGGTTGGACATATTGCTTGGTACAACAGTGAGCACAGTAGAGAAGGGTGCTGGCACAGGGAGAACAAAACCTATGGGACATTCAGACTCTACACGAAGCTGGCTAATCAGAGAACAGGCTGGCAAAGGATTTCCTCAGGTTCCGGATGGTCTCAGCTTTGGCCTCGTCCTCGTTCACGGACGACCTGAAGAAGGAGGACTCTGTGAAGCTGAAGGCGTTGGTCAAGGACTGAGACTTGCTGCAAGACACAAACACAACAATTCTGCATGGTCACGCTGTCCCCCAGCCTCCACCCCCCAGCACTTGGATCAGAAGAGGGGAAATTCAGGAGAAAATCACAGAGATGAGCCCCCAGAGACACCCAAATTCCCACTGGAATTCCCTCCCCAGCATCCCATGGGATAATTGGGTGCACACCAAGTGGAACCACAACCCCTTGGAGAAGCTCAAACAGATTTATCCCTTGGATTTGTCCCTGAGACTGGACAAAAATTGGCTTTCACCCATTTTTGTTATGTCCCATGTACCCCTGACTGGAGAGTAAAGTTTGAGGATAACATTTCCTTCAAGGAACACACCGGTGCTTTCTTTTCTTTCTACAGATCTGAATTGGATGGTGCAAATTAGAGCCTTGAGGAAAATGTGGGCCTGGCTACTAAATCCAAATCACAACCCAACAGGATTGATAAATAGTTGTGTTTTGGTGAGGCTGCAAATGGTTGTGCACAGAGAAAATCGGGTATTTTACATGAGTTTGAATCTTAAACTGCAATGTGCTCTCCCTCTGTCTAGATGTATTGAACATTAGAGCCTTAATAGAGGCTTAAAGGCATTTTATATCTTTGGAAAAAAACCCCCAGATCAGATATATTTTTTCTTTTCTATAGGCAGTGCCTGGCAATGCTACTCCATTCTTAGTGCTGTCATGTAACTCTGGTGTAAGTTCCCATAAGCATGAAAAACATGACAAGGAAAACAAGGAGGAAAATAGCTGTAGTCTAAAACTTTAACTCGTGACTTTTTAGATAAAATAACATCTAAAAAAGAGGCTTGAATTGAACTAGAAGACATTATTGAGTTATCAGCTTTTTACAAATACATCCCTACATGGGTAAAACGAGTCACCTGATTTCATTTTTATCTCAGTATGATAGATTTCAGCTTTGGCTCTGGTAAAACTGAAAAACTTTCCTTATTCAGATTGTCTCAGACTCCTCATGGTTTGCAGCTCCTCTCCTTCTAAACTAATAATGTACAGCAAACAGTGCTGCAGGCGTTTTAGGTTTTTCATAAATTATAGTTGTGCTAATGAGAATAGACTGATAAATGTTTGTTTGTACTCACTGAAAGAGGGAGGGTGGGAAGCAGCACTTGACTTGATTAGTAACACAATAAGTAGCCTAATTAAATATTTATTCACAGATTAATAACATGTACATACAGGTTAGGCAACAGCATGTGGGTGAATACAAAGCATACACATGCAAATAGAGTTAATCCTACAGGCAGGAGATCTGAGCCTTGGTGTGGACCTAAAACTGCTTCTGAAAGTTAGAAAGCTGCTCTTATTATGGCTTGCATCTTAAAAACTTTCATTTCTCCTTTGTAATTTTATTTTAGAGAGAGACTCTTCCATTTGGAGAAGAGAAAAATGAACCTAGATGTGAACAAGAAGCTTAGAGGAGAAAGCTGGGAAGCAGCATGTGGCAGAGCCCTCCTCTAACTGTTCTTAACTGCTTTCTTCAACATCAGAAGTTAAGTTTATAAACTGATTAGGTTTATAAACTGATTAAGTTTATAAACTGATTTCTATCTTGCTTAAAAAAATCCACCTCTCTATTCTCTATCATCTGAAATGATGGAGGAATCAATTTGAGGTTTATGATCATGAAACAGAATAAATAAATACATTGTGCCAGGGAGGCAAGGGAAATGCTGTCCTCTTTGCACAATATTGTCATCCAGCATGTCCTTGGCACTGAGCTGGGCTCAGGGAGGACCCGGGGTTGTTTCCCACTGGTGTTAGCCCAGGAGTGGGTGGAACAAGGGGATCTGTGTTCCTGGGAGGAAACAAAGACTCCGTGCAGGTCTTTGTACACCCCAGACTGAGGAGATGTGCCTGAGAGTCTCCTGGCAATGGTTGTGTCAGGGCTGCTGTGCTGGAAAACAGCAAAGCTCTGCTGGTGCTTCCCTGAGCTTTCTGTTGGCTGGGTTTGAGCTCTGAGGGGGGAGTTTTCCATATTCCTTACTGGGGGTAAATCAGTTAGGAACCTTCCAGAAGTGGGACAACCACTTTTTTTATTTTTTTTTTTTAGTTTTGTGCAGCCTTTCCTGGGCAGGGCTTGAGCACTCAGGCAGTGCCTCTGCACAACCACAGGCAGCAGAGAGAACCAATTTGGCAGCCACTGTCCAACATGACCCAGCCTGGACTGTGCCTTTGGAAACGGAATCTGTTGTCTCAGTGACTGCAAGGTTAAAAGTTGAAGCAGATAAGACTTCCTCTCCTAGGGCAGGCTGACAGCACACCCAGCCCGTGAGTCAGTGGCACCAAAAGGAGGAAGCACAGACTAGAAAGATGATGGGTATTCAGACCTGGCCAGGGCAGGAATTTGCACAATGGGCAGATTAAATTTTGCACGGTGCTCAGGATAGAACTAATGCCAGCAGCTTGCTTTACTCCATTACCAGAGATTAAGCTTTTTGAACTGTTTAACCTCATTTTAAACCTGGGACTAGAAGTAATGCTAGCAGTTTGGTTTACTCCATTACCAGGGACTAAGATTTTGAACTGTTTAACCTCATTTTCATCTTGGGACTAGAACTAATGCTAGGGGCTTACTTTACTCCATTACCAGGGGCTGTTTTTTGAGCTATTTAACTTTGTTTTAAACTTGGGACTAGAATTAATGTGAGCAGCTTACTTTACTCTATGACCAGAGATTAAGCTTTTTGAGCTATTTAACCTTGTTTTAAGCTTGGGACTAGAACTAATATTAGCAGCTTGCTTTACTCCATTACCAGGGACTGTTTTTTGAGCTGTTTAACCTCGTTTTAAACCTGGGACTTGAACTAATGCTAGCAGCTTGGTTTATGCAGCAATCCGTTACCAGGGATTAAATTCTTGAACTATTTAGCCTTGTTTTAAACTTGGGACTAGTACTAGCACAAAAGGCTTACTTTACTCCATTACCAGGGACTAAAACCTCATTTTAAACTTGGGACTAGAACTAACCCTAGCTTCTTACTTTACTCCATTACTAGGGACTAAAAACTCATTTAAACTTGGGACTAGAACTAACGCTAGCTTCTTACTTTACTCCATTACCAGGGATTAAGCTTTTTGAGCTATTTAACCTCAGTTTAAACTTGGAACAGCACGTTCACTTTCCCCCTGGCTGTGGGAGCAGCCCCCCAGTCCCAGTCAGACAGAACCTTGCATGAGGAGAGAAGAAGACCGGATAAAGCGACTCTTACTTAAGCTGCGGATGCGACTGAGGCTTCTGCTGTGGCGCAGGCTGTGGCTCTGGCTGGGGCTGTGGCTGTGGCTCTGCTTCCTTTGATAACCTGGAGCTGGGAGGACCTTGGGCCTGGGGCCGAGGCTGCTGGGTGGTGGGTCCGGGCGGGCGCTGGGGCTGCGAGGCTGCGGGCTTCGCTGCCTGCCCCGCGGGGAACACGCGCTGGGGCTGCAATGGCTCCTGGCTTTGGGATTGCATTCCTTGGGGTTGCACTGGGCCCCCTAGGTTCAGTACAAGAAAAACTTCATAATGTTATAGTTGCAAAGAGGCCTTATTTAGACTTCATATCCAACACTTTAAAATCACCCTCTCCAACGAGGCAAAAGCCTACTCGCGTGTGCTCGCGTGGAGGCAAGAGCACTGCTCACACTCATGAGGAACTTGCTCGGAGCCCCCCATGAATCAGCCTTAAAACTGCTAAATAGCACCCACTTCAAACCAAATCAATGGAGTTACACCCAGAACAGTTTTGGCCCAAGTCAAGGAGAGGCTGTGAGGTAACTGAACACAGTAGTAATATCTAATTCAGCAAGACATTCTCTATTTTCTGTGTAGTTATTGCAGATATTTTCTTCCTCCAAAGTCTTAAAATCATTTCTGTAATATTCCTCTTAGATTCACCCTTACAGCAGTAAAACAATCTCATTTTCTGGCTGGTTGAAAGTATTTTCATCACTTACTTAACCCCTTAGTGAGATATGTCAAGAACATTACAAGAAACACAAGAAAGTCACTACAGATTCTTTACCAGGAAGGCGCTTCACTGGCAAACTACTGCGTGAAGTGGGAAACCACAACGTGCAGGAGAGACTCAGGCTGTGCAACCCACGGCTGAAAGATGCTGCAGGATCATCCAGTGGGGTTTTTTCTGCTTTCTGGCTGAAATAATGCTGTGTCAGACATCAGGGCCTGCTGCTTTTATCTCAGCTCCCAGGTCTGACTGGGGTTTTCTGGATTGATGGCTGTTGTAACTGAATTTTAACCCTGGCATATGAAAATGCACTCAGGACATCTGACTTTAGGGGAGAAAGGATGGGATGACATTCTGAGTATTTGTTTGTACAATGCTTCACTCAGGATAAGAGCTGTTGTAAATATCACAACTGAGCTAGATCTTCTGGGAATTTTTAGTCTTGTATAGATATTTAGTGCAAGAAAAACACTTAATCTGCTAAAGTCTCTAAAAGCAAACCATCATATCCACATGTACTGCTGCAGTACATTATTTTTTGTTGTTGTTTTTAAATTGCTTTTATAGTTAACTTTCCCCTTACTACATGAATTCCAGTGTGTGTGTGTGTGTGAGGACAGCACGTGCTGATGCCTCAGTGAGTTTTAACACAATTGTAGCAGTGTGTTGTGGTGCAGAAAGATAAATAGCACGTACTGAATGTTAAGGAATGTGCCTTCATTGTTTATTAATTTGAACCACTTTTGTAGGAAATATTTGAAGGTGATAACATGGTCTTGCAACATCTTAATAAGGAGCCTTTTCTTATTAGTCTCCTTTCACTCAATATTGAAAACCAGAAAGGTTTCTTTCCCCCACTTGTACGTACAGGCTTGAATGCCAGAAACTTTACACTGAAGACAGATATAACTTTCTTTTATTGCACATTAAGCTGTACAAGAGATTTCACATAAAAGATATACTGCTGTCACATTTCCAGCGTTTGCTCACTTTCTTGCAGCTGGGTTGTACAAAAGGCAACAATCATGAAAGAAACTTTTACCAAAAATAACTCAACAGAACTGAACATTAAGCCTACACTGTAAAACATCTGTTCCCTGTTACCCACAATATTGCACCTAAGCATGCTGACATGCAGAGAGACATCTTGGCTTGTTTCTTGGCTGTGGGATGTAGGAATTGTGTGTGCCCCTGCGAATCCTTCCCAGGGAACAGGCTGGAATCCTGTCTGAGACACCCAGGTCTTACACACACACGCACACACGCACGCACGCACACGCACACACGTGCGCACAACGCACAAATGTCCCGTGAAAAGCACTTGTGAATACTGGCACTACTCCATGCAAAAAATACCAACTGCTTGCAAGGAAAATCGGTCATCAGATTCAGTTCTCCACCCCAGGGCAGTATGGTTTGTTCTCTTTTAGGGTGTCTGGAGGAAAGGATTTGTGAACCTGATTTCTGGGTGGAATTTCCTTGACATAGAACAAAATAGCCAATGCCATCGTTGGAACGATCACTGACCCAGACAAATGCTGATCACTAAAGCAAAATATTCATGTAATTTACTGATAGGTAGTAAACAGTAGCACTTACCACAAACATTTAAATAGCTAATAATGCATACCTTAATTCTCATCTCACCAGCCAGCTCGTACAAATAAAAGAAACACTAAGAATGATGAGACTCACTGATAACTTTTTCCAGTGTTTGTAGGGAAAACAGACGTAGAACATCAGGCTGTTTTCCCTTTAAACATAATTGTTTGCACTAAACTAATGGCCACTACTCATCTTTGTACACATTCAAGATGAAAATTATAGTTTTGTGGCTCGCTTGCAACTCAGCTTTCTGGTATGCCAGCAGCGTGCAGCTTGTGATTCTAGGCTAGATTTCTCCCAACAGATTAACTGCCTGCCTGTGGAGCTCTCTCAGCACTGCTTATGTAAAAATCACAAAGAATTTACCTACAGAAAATCTAGCAGTTGTCAGGCACCTCAAGTCCTTTTGCATGTTTGATGTCAAGCAGTTCCTAGAAACCCTATTTATGTGGATAACGTCGGGACTGGATTTTCTTTACAGCTCTCTGGAAACTTGCAGGTGTAAAATAGGAGACCTGAGTTGGTAAAGAAAACCACTGACATTTTTTGCCTTGCATTTTCTAACCCAGGATCCTCAGCTGGTTAAAGGTACCTTGGTCTGCCATCCCCTCACTTCTCAGTATTTGCAATGAAATGAGCTCTTACAGGAAGTTTAACAGTCCTTGAGGTACTTCTCACCAAATAACCTGGGATTTAAATCTTAGGTGAGTATAAGATTTTTTGAAAGTATTTGCATTAGTTTTCATTAAAAATCTCCATAGATTACTAATTCAGAATGACAACAAAAGGTACTACTTAATTGAAACAGGATACATTAAATACTCACAATTTCACTGAGATATTGCACATAGGTGGCCCATTTACATAGCTTTGTAGCTAATAATTTAATGCAGAATTACTAAAAATATGAATACCAGTATGTAAAATAGAAGATATTTTAAATATTCCTTGGGAAGAACTGTTTTTTTATGGAGTCACCAAAATAGCAGACTTCCACTCGCATATAAGTAAAACTCAAAGGTTAATAAACTTTATAAAATTATAAATAAAAAGCCTCACTAGCAAATCCTAATCTAGACTTTAAAAATATATCTGGATCACCTACCTATTGGTCATGCACACGCACAGAAAAATAAAGGCTATGGGGTACAGTGTGCACACACTCACAGAGTAAGCAAAGGGACGGGGGGCTTGCACCTCGGGGGGATTGTACTGAACAATATCAAATACTCCAGAAATACTGTCTAACCATCCAGGGTGTACATGGCACTGGGCTCTAGAGAGGCACATTCTTTGTACACTGTTGACAGCAGCCCTGCAATCACAAGTTTACAGAGGAAGGTTGGAAAGCGTTACACGCACAGACAGGAACAAGGAAACAACCAGACGGGAGAGTTGACACTGCATAGAAAAAACACAGTCCAGGTCAGCACTGAAACAATGGCAAACTGAACAAAACTGGGATGCTTGCATTCAGATTGTTTGTTTCTCTGATTTCAATTGGGTTTTGTTTTGTTTTTCACTTTTCATTTTTGCTTTAACCCTCGCTTTTGGTCTCAGTTATTTATCTAAGTAGCCTGGACTTGTTTTGGTCCTACTGCAACGCCATTACAGTCGAGAATGTACTGTAAACAACCTTGAGGTGGTGGTCGCTGAGGTGGGATTTTGTTTGGCTCTGGCTCCTTTAGTGATCCACTCTGGAAAACACATTCGAAAACAGAAGAGAAAAAAAAATAAAATTAGAGTAGCTCGGTTCCAATTTGTCTTTATTTTCATTAGAAAACCCTTTATTGGTGGGGCTGAACATATACTTTAAATTTATTCCAGATACCTTTTTTTAATTTAGTTCCTGCCTGACATGATATATGAATCCTGGGTTGGTCCAAGGCTGAGCTCTTATAAAACTGTTTTCCCTTTGCAGCATGTGATCAGGATGCAGGGAGTGCCTTCCCAACCTTACCTCCATCTGGGGAAGGACTTTATCCTCAGTTCCCAGCACCAGGAACCATTTTTTTTGTATTTCAATGCATCTACTTTCTCTCTCTTTATTTTTTTTTTTTTAGGACAGACTGAATAGGAAATGGATTTCAACAGATACCTTTGTGTAATTTAAGAAAGAATTGATTTTTAATTTTGTTCACTTGCATCCAGAAGCGTTTGCACAGCAGGAGTTTTGCCAGTGATAGTTTCACTTTGATTTGCTGGCTGTAAGTGGGGAGGGAGGTGGGCTGCTCCAGCTTCACTGTTTTGCTAAGCAAAATGAAAGAAGAAAGCAAAAACCACAGACAAATAATAAAAATAATTGAAATGACTTCATGCTTCTCCATCTGACATGTTATTAGAAACACATGTGACACTTCACTTTTCAAAACAGGAGGTTGATTTGGCAGCATCCTTTTCACATGGATACTTGTGAAAGGAAAAGATGGGCCTGAACCAAAACCTTGGAGCAGAACACCCTCTGGGAACAGGAGTATTTGAATCCAAACTTTGTCTTAGGCCCGTCTCTAACATTTTGAAACGTGAAAGACGTTAAATCATTGTAGATAATAGCTTAGGATTTTTTTTTTTAAGGATCCAGAAATCAAATTGCCATCTGTCAAGAGGAAAAAAATGCAGAATTTATTAAAGAGCAAATGCAAAATCAATTAAATGTGTTTATTGCAGAGCTTACTGGGTTTTTTTCTGCTAGATTTGTATTTGATCATGCTCCTAGTACTTTATTTACAGAATAAATCTTGCTCCTAGTGCTCTGAATTCCTGCCCAGCAATGCAGCTGTTGAGTTCTAAATGGCACAAGAGCTCTCCAGTGCATGCAGCTGCTGCAAGTTGCTGTGTCTGCTTTAGCTGCATAAATAAAAGGACACAGTGCAGCTCCAAAACTCTCATTATTCAGAGTTACCAACCTGCAGGAGCCCAGATGAGGAGTAAACAATGATCCTCACAAGCTGTGCTCCTTGATTACACTGCCCCAGTTACACAGGGCCTGGTGAGCATCACTAAACTGGTGAGGATATGTAGAAAATAAGAATCTTTTGTAAGGAAACAGCCACCAGGAAATGGCCCAGTACTTTAGTGTGGCTTGGAGGCCTCTCTTTCTGTTTCCCTCCTTGCTGTGATGTTCAGAGCCTGCTGCAGGAGCTGCTGGGCTGCCCTGGGCTCGTTCAGCACCCGGGGTGTTGGGGGTACCACTCCCTGCAGCGTCTGCCTTGGGCATCAGGAGCTCCCTGGAGAGCAGGGCAGCCAGCCCAGGGTGGGAGGTTGGAAAGCAGCCCTGGAGGAGCAGCTCCTGCCTGTCCCAGGGCCGGGATGCTCCCGGCACCCCTCGCTCTGCTGCCAGGGCACTGGGATGTGCACAGAGCTCTGGGAGGGAAACCACCAGGACTGAGCTTCAGGAACTCCCAGGGTTTCTTCCTGGAGTCCCAAACAGACCTCGTGACTTTGTTAGAAAGCACACCCCAGGTTTAATAATTGTGATTATCATGATGAGCAGGTGATGGGCTCCTTCCCCAGGGCCAGAGCCCAGCCTGGGGCTCTGCAGTGGCACAGGGTGCCCAGGGAGGAGATGAGCGTTATCCTTTTTCCACTAAAACAAAAGGCTGCGTAGGTAAAGCTGGTGTTTGATTTAGAAACACAGGCTGGCAGTTGAAATCACGTGCACTTTAATGTTGGAACAGCACTGCAGGGCCTCTGTCTGCCCTGTGCCCCGAGGCTGGAGCAAATCTGCCATTTGTTCTGGCTCTGAAATGTCTCAGGTTCTATCACACAACTGCACTGCCTTGACACGACACCACCAGCCCTTACGCAATCTGCATATCTCTCATCTCCCAAAGAAATGATTTTATCCCAAACCAAGCTTTCAATAAACATTGTAGGAGCTCCCTAATCCTTCCCCCAGCTCTGCCTCTCCAGTGCATTCTCTGTTGAAGGTGTATTTCCCCCTCCCCAGTCACTGACTGCAGCTGTCCTGATTTTACCACCCACACATCCTTTTTTTTTAAATTATTTTTTTTTCACCAGATATCACCTGGTGCTTCCAGGAACCTCACCCACACTCCAGGCCAATCACATGGGTATAATACTTTGGCTAATTAGCCAACCCACCCGGGCTGACCCAAAAAGTCTAATTAGCATTGCATTCCTAATTGAGAAATCTTACTCATGGTTTTTCAATGGTCTGTAGTAATCCAGCCCTTTTCAAGAGCCTTTCTTTCAGACAGTCAGAAACCTTGATACTTGATATTAAAGGCAGGCTTTGAACCAGCCTTGTTTGCTGCCCTGAGCCAAGCCCTTTAATAAAATCCAGGCTCCTTCTGGAACACCAGTTGCTGGCAGATGAGCTGCAGACTGTTCTTCTCACCTCTGCAAGGTGCTGCCAGAGCAGCTGTGGGAGCTCCTCTCTGAGCAGAGGTGCTGGACCAGACCTGTCCTGCTCATGGATTCACCCCTCTTGCTGATTTTCTGTTTTCCCTCGCTGTCCAGCCTCCACAATCACACCCCTCCCTCCTTCTTGCAGCCCAAACATGTTTTCCTGTGCTGCAGCCCTGGGCTGCAGGCATGCTGCCTTCAAACTGCAGGGAACAAGGGTTGAATGCAGGATTTGGGGTTCAAACACTGCAGGGAGCAAGGGCTGAATGCAGGAGTTGGGGTTCAAACACTGCAGGGAGCAAGGGTTGAATGCAGGATTTTGTCATGGGAAATGGCCCTGCATGGGTCCTCATTTGGATGCTCAGGGCTGAAGAACAGAATCAGTGGTACAGGAATGTTTTTGGGATGGTTTGGGGCAGAATCAGTGGTACAGGAGTGTCTTTGGGATGGTTTGGGGCAGAATCAGTGGTATAGGAGTGTTTTTGGGATGGTTTGGGGCAGAATCAGTGGTACAGGAATGTTTTTGGGATGGTTTGGGGCAGAATCAGTGTTACAGGAGTGTCTTTGGGATGGTTTGGGGCAGAATCAGTGGTACAGGCGTGTTTTTGGGATGGTTTGGGGCAGAATCAGTGGTACAGGAGTGTCTTTGGGATGGTGTAGGAGCTAAAGAGCAGAATCAGTGGTACAGGAGTGTGTTTGGGATGGTGTAGGAGCTAAAGAGCAGAATCAGTGTTACAGGAGGGTTTTTGGGATGGTTTAGGATTACCTGAGTGAGGTGAGGTGGCTGATGGCAGAAGGAGCCCCTTTGGTTTTCATTTTGTGGAACAAAATTTTCACTTCCCACCCTAACTGCCAAGGAGAAGGGGTTGCTGCTGCAGACAGGAACATTCTGTAGGGCTGCCTAAAGGGGCTCTCCTGCTCACAGGGGTTTGCTGTTTATTTAACTGCCCCCCAAAAAATACAGCTTCACTTGGGGAAGCCTCCAATCCTCATGAATGCTGCAAATCCACTCCAGGGATTTCTCAGCTCTGGGTTGAACAAGTGAGGATTTGGCTGCATAATGGCCTTTAGGAATATTGGCTAATTACAGCCAGAGCACAAACCCCACTAATTACCTAGAATGTAAATGTCTCTAGCTGTCCCTGTGGCACTTCCTTCCTTTCCACACTTACCTGAAACTGTCTTCTTAGAGTTTTAGGGGTAGAACTGACAGAAAAAGCTGTTTATTCTTCAAATAAGTTGCATTAGGGTTTGATCAAGGCATTACTTCTTTTTCTACCTTTATATAAATGCAGATTGGATTCACAGACACTCGAATTTTCAACAGTCTGAAGAATGTTGAAATGGGTGGGAGCAAAAGCAGCAACTTGGCAGGGAAATAGCCCTTGGGCAAAAGAGATGCTAAACAGAGTCCCAGCAAAAATTGATTTTGATTTGGCTGAGGTTGAAGACTTTGTGAACTGTACTTGGAGCACGTAGAGTTGTTTTTGGGTCTGGTTTGGTTTTCTTTGTAATGCAAGGACAGGAGCTTTTCATAGGTATTTCAATATTTGAGGGGAAAGCCATGTTTTTCAGGTCAAGCAGGAGAGGGATCAATTGAGAGTTGCCAAAATATGAGCTGAGTTAGAGCTCATAAATGAACAGGAATAAATAGTAAAACACTTAAGTAACAGGAGAACTAAGAAAAAATGTGGTTGCTGGGGAGAGAGGTCATTGAGAGAGTTTAAGTGGAGAGTAAATAGTAAATGAGTGTTTGAAGTGTTATAGATGATGATAAACAGGAGGAAAGGCAAAATGGCAGGTGGGATAAAAGCTAAAAATGAGATGCAGGTAAAAATGAAACATTCTTCCTCTCAGAAATGAAAACCAGCTGACTCATGAAATACAGAATTCCATCCCAGGTCCCTAAAAATTGGGAATGGCCAAGTTACACTGGAGAAGGTAAAGCACTAACACTGCATTGAGGTGGTGAGGTGAAAGGAAGTGGCTGCTGAGGAAAGAAGAAGATATTGAACAAAAAACACTGGGAAGGACATTAGTGGGATGCAGAACTCGAGTAGATTATTAATTCATTAAATTGGCACCAAAAATTAGGTGTGTGCTACTAAAACCTGTAGATGATGCAGGGCTGGAAGACTGTGGGGCCAAAATATCCTAAAGAAAGAATGAAACTGATCTGTGGAGCTAAAAAAATCAAAATGGTTTTAATAACAATGTCATTATTATTAAAAATAATAATGATTTAAATATATAAAGTAATATCTATAATAGAATCAAATGTAATGTAATAAATATAATATAATGTAATGTATATAATGTAATGTAATGTAATAAATAGAATGTAATGTAATGTAATAGAATCAAATGTAATGTAATAAATATAATATAATGTAATGTAATATAATGTAATGTAATATAATGTAATGTAATATAATATAATATAATATAATATAATATAATATAATATAATATAATATAATATAATATCATATCATATAATATAATATAATATAATATAATATTTAATATCTTATAGAGGATATAATAATGTAATTATAATATAGTTATTAATATAGTTATATTATCATAAAAATATAATTTAAATTATAATATAATTACTTCTATAATAAGAAATGAATCTGTCCCAAAGGCAGAGCTCACTCACTAACTGAAGTCTAATGGGAACATTTTGTGCAGTGAACACCCCAGAATCTCCTCCCAGCTCAGTGCAGCTTTGGAAGAACCTATCTGCCTAGTTTAGTAAAATAAAGGGGTTTTATGAACAGAAACTGGGGGCAGTTTCCAGCCAAAGGCCCAAGCAAACCAAGATGAAATGCTTATAAACTGAATAAAACTGGGCTGCAAATGAGCACATTATGTAATTTGACAAAGCAGAGAAATCCTGCAGTGGAGCATCCAAAACCATGGAATTTTTCAGTGATTTGCTGCTGCCTGCTCTGTCCCTGCAGCGTGCAGGGCGTGGGGCTGGGGCTCTCCTGGCTCACACCTTCCCCTGCTGCAGGTGCCTCTGGCCCAGGGGATGCAGCTGCCCCAGTGTGTGGCACTAAACAGGACTGGAAGGGTTGGGTTATGCTTTTTTCTAGCCAGAGATGGGTTAACTGAGAGGTGTTTTAAAAGTTTTTATTCTATTTTCAGTCTCATGAGAAGGGTGAGACAATACAGACGTTATAATTCACACTATCATCATTAGAGGCTATTTCCTAATTACAAAACACTGCAGTGTTTCTTGGTTTGTTAGCTTTTTGCTACACCATGCTGTCGATGCTTTAAAGCTAATAATATAAAATATTATATTATTGTAGGTCTTACTACGATGCATCTTTCATAATTCTGTTTCTCTAAAGTATCTAGTCTTAGTTACACAATCATCCTTTAAAACTTTTTTCTATTTCTCTTTTAACAATGTCATATTCTATTGCATTTCTAAGTCAACATTTCTTATCTCAAAGTTTACATACAGATGCAAACACTGTGTGAGCCTTCTGTCAAGCCCTGAAAACTCTCTACAAATGCATTTCCCACAATAAAGATTTTGCTGTTTGCTGGTTTTTATATTCCCTGTGGACTGAGAGAAACAGCTACAACGGAGAGATGAGCTTTAAAAAAATCCACCTTCCTGTTGCCTGTGCAAGGGGGGGCAGCAAGAGGAGAGTCCTGTCCTTTTTACACAATTTTGGAGTGCTCTGTCCAGCCTTGCCCTTCTGCACTGAGGGGATCTGTGTGCAAAACAAACTCAGCAAAAACGGGGCCAGCCTGGGGTTGCTTTGTGCTGAAGTTGTGATAAAGAATTCAAAAACTTCGAGCGGCTTTTGCTCTCGCCCTACCAAGTTTCCACAGAACCTCTGCAAAACCTGTCAGGGTCATTTTCCCTGAGAGGGTACAGAAAACAAGCTAAACACTGAGACTTTTACTAGGAATAGTATTTAAAAAATGCACTGAAAAGGTTTTGGGTTTTTTTTTAACATTACAGAGTATTCTACCTTGGATTTTATATACTGTTTTCCATTGCTAGGTAACTAATTGCTTCCCAGGCAATACCTTCCTTCTTGAATCCATCTTAAAAATCATAAAATCATAGAATGCTTTGGGTTGGAAGGGACTTTCAAGATCTTTCTTTTTTCCAAAATAATCATTTTTTTCTCCACCTGGGCAGGGATGCTCCTAGCAGGGCAGGTGAGCACCCAGCAGGAGCTCAGTGCTGTTTTCCCTGAGATACTGGAACAGCTCAATTCCCACTGTCCATTCCAGCCCTGTTTTCTGTTATTCTGCTGCACAAAAAATAACTCCATCTCTCAGTTTGATGAGGTTTCTAGAGAAACTTCTCAGGGAAAATGCATTTCTGAAGTGCCATCAGCTGTGGAAGCTGTCTGCTTCCTTCCAGAAGCAGGTAATAATTGCAATGGACGAGGATGCTTTTTGAATTTCATCTTCAGCTCTTTTAGTGCTTGAAGAAATCAGATTTCCACTTGTGCTTTTGGAGCAGGGGACACTGAAACCATGCAGTGGCACAGCAGCTTTCAGGCAGCTCTTTCCAGGAGAGGATTGTTAATCTTCTCTCCAGAGCCAGGGAGGGAATTTGGGATAGCAGCGAGCTCCCCCGTGTGCTGACACTGGGTGTGAAGGGAGCTTGGAGCAGGGGGAGAGCTCCAAGATAAGGGAAAGCAGGGAAAAGGGTCCAGGAGATGCAGGAGAGCATCCTGTGACTGGCAAGGTGGATTTCCCTCATCTTTCCCAGTGTACAGAGGAACCTCCCCATTCCCAGTGGGTCAGGTGGGGCTGGACAGTGCCCAAATCCTGTGCTGGAATTGTAGGGAAGCTTTAACCCCTGAGCCCAGGGATTTTGGGTGGTGCTGTGCTGTGTCTGCCCCTCCAATTTTAACAAAAACAAAGTTCTTTTTATGACTGTTTTGAAATATGGGATGGCAAGAGTTCCTTGCATGAGCAGGAGGAGCTTAAAGGCTGCAGAAGTTCCCCTTGCAGAGATCCATCGGTACTGGATCCTCTCAGAGCTGAAGTTTATCCTTGGAAATGAGAGGGGCTGGGAAAAAGATGCTGGAGCAGCCTCAAGCCCACTCTGAGGATCCCCATTTTGAGTTTCAGGGTCACAGTGGAGTGGGAGGGGGCACAGAAAAGAGGCACTGGGAGAGACAGCTGGGCTGTCCCCAAATAAAAGTGAATTTCAGGGCTCTGGGGAGAACCAAACCCAGCACCCATCCCCAGCTCCTCTTCTGGCTCCTCATGCTGCTGCTGCCCTCAGACACCCACAGGAGCTTTGGGGGCTGCTCTGAGCCCTGAAAAGTCTCTGCTAGAAGCTGAGAAGCCCTGGAGGGGGATTTTGAAGCAGCTGAACACAAGTTTGCTCTGCTGGCAGCTCCTCAAGTCCATCCCCACATTCCAGAGTTGGAAGTGTGTGAGGGCTGCTTATTTTTATTTTTTATTTTTGATGGAAAAATCAAGAAAAATTGAAAATGAGCTGCTCTGGCTTTGGAGTCTTCCATAATTTCTCTTGGTGCTTCTCCTTGTTTAAAGATTTTGACACACGTGGTCCTTATTGAAAATAAACTGTAGCAGGGATTTCTGGGGAGAGGGGGAGAATTCCTGCAAGTGAAACATGGAGAAAAGCCAACCTCCTCTGCTTAACTGATTTAAAGGTCAGAGAAATCAAACAGAAAAGTCAAGTGGAGTCAAGGACTAATAATAATTAAAAAAAAAAAGTAGAAACACCCATCACGTTGGGGAAAGGAAGGGAGACCAAGAAAAAGCCTCCAAAAAATATAAAAAAAGGAAATTCTGTTAGGTTCAGCTTAAATAAACAATCAGAGAGTAAAAATAGATGGAAAATAATAGAAAATAATAGTGAAAAACCCAACAAAGGATGTTATCTATGATAGTAATGAGAGAACAGAGAGGTCCAGCCTGGGCTTTTCCCTGCTCTGGGTCACAGGCTCACGGCTGCCCTGGCTCTCTTCTGGAAAAGGATGGAATGAGGAGAATTCCTGCAGCTTCCAAAACAACACCAAAAAGCTCCTTCTCACAGAAGTCCACCAAGAACAGACCTGCCCCTCCATGTGGGATTATTTTAAATCCCAAATATTTTCTTTCTTCTTGAGGGGAGGGACCATGGAGTGTCAGAATTCCCAACACCACTGGCAGACTGGGAGATGATCAGGAGATCATCTGGCAGGAGGCAATGAAAAGTTAGGAAAAGCATCATTTTGTTGTGTGAATGAAGAGCAAAAGAGAATATTAATGTTGTTAATGTTTAAGAGAAATGTGGGAAAGTATCTGTTAAGTATAACAATTATTCTGTTTTTCAGTTTTACCGGTGCTTTGTGGCTTTCTGAATTAAAAAATCAGCACTAAGGCTGCAGCACTGGATCCTGCAGACAACTGAGATCATCCAAATCCTCCTGGGCCTGGAGCCTGACCCTGTCAGGGGCTTTTCCCTTTGAGATCCTCTTCTAACCAGTGCTTTGTCAGCAAATTTTTATCTTACCAAGCTTTTGTTGGCTTTTCTGCAAAAATCATTTATCTTCCAAGGTACACTGCTGGTGCTGGCATTCAATATAGAGTACTCAGAAATTAAAAATAAAATAAATCAGGATATACCCAGAAAACTTTATTTAATTTGGAGAAATTTCTGTTGATTACAGTGGAAATTCTGACCAAATGACCCTAAACCTTTCATATATGACCTTTAGTGTATTTTTCTATAATCTAAAGGCCAGCACATCCCTTCAGAAGGGCACCCTTGGTTATTTCTTGGCAAGTTGAACCAAGCTGAGCAGGATACCCATTATCAGTGTTCTGATTAAATCACCCTCCTTTTCTGAAATCCCAGAGTTTGTCCAGATTTATCCCCAGTTATTCACCTGAGACTCAAACCCAGCTCTGAGCAGCTCTCACTCCATCTGCTGGTGCAGGGGCTCAGGAAGGATTTTAAACCATTTATTTCCACTTCCACCATCACTTTGTCAGTACAATTCCTGCTCAGTTATTTATGTGCTGTGTCCTTATCAATATTCCAAGTTTCAGGGTTTATTTTCCAGCGTGAACTTTGTGGTTTTGATGCATTGCAATACCTGCACGTGGAGTTCAAGTGCTTAAAATAAATCCAACGTTGTTAATGAAGCAGGGACTGTTTTAAATACATGAACATCCCTCCTGCAGCAGTTCCAGCTGAGTCCTGCCTCTTTTGGGTCTCTGTCCCTCACATGCAGAACCTGCCCTGAGCTGGGGTCTTGTTCAAAGGTGGACAAAATAACCTCAGAGTAAGAAAAAAAAAAACAAACATCATTTTATACTTGTGATAAATAAATTTTACTGTGCTCCAAACGTGGCCTTTTACAAGGCTGTGGTGAGCTCAGGCTCTGACTTGTTTATTTTCTGCTGCTTTTCTTAATTCCCTGTGTTTATATTGGGATCTAAAAGAGTAACAGCTGTTCTTTTATTTTGACTAACATCAAAACGAAGAGTTTAAAAACCCCTTTGGATCAAAATAAGCACACAAAGATAAACATTGTGTGTGTGTATATATACACACACACACAAATATATATATATATATATACAGTTATATATGTGCACATTAATGTAGCCAATTAAAATATATTCCATATTAAAATAATAATAATAAAAAAGAAAGAAATGCATTACAATACATGATGAAAAATATTCGAGTATGGAGCATTTATGATAGAAAAATAGATTTTTAATGTGATACAGCTTATGGAATAGGAAGTAATGCATTGTAATAATAAATAATAGATTTATTCTATGTATTCCCCAGGTCGTTAACTGCAGAAGAGGAGCCACAAGGTGTCGCTGGGATGCAAATAACCAAAATACTGCAGGAAGGGGGCACCACTTTCCTGTCCAGCAAAACCGACAGTTTTCAGAATGGTTTTTGACTGAAATGACCTTTGGAACGTGTTGCATGCCAGGTTGTGTGATTTTGTGCCCCAGCAATATTTTTCCTTGCTCTTTGTGGGTTTTGATGCCAATGGTTTGGATTCTCTACCAGTATGTTTAGGAAGGCACCACAAGAACAAGTATTTTAATAAGAAATGTAATTTATCTTACCAAGGACTATGATTTAAAAGGACATTTATGGATCAAAAGTCCTTTTGGACTCCATTTCCAAATAAATCCATGAGGGGATCCTTCCCCATGAAATGTGCTCCCTTCAGCTAAGATCAAACCAAATAACTGCATTTTTTGGCCACCATAAAAACTTGAGTGGTTGGAAGCAAATTGCTGCTCATCATCAAAAATTCCACTAAATCCAAGAGATGGAAGTGAAAGAACTGTGGCTGATCCTATGGAAATCCAGGCACAGGGAGTTTGCTGCTGGATTGATTTTTCTCTCTGGAATTCCCACTTTTGTTATTTACACTGTGTCCACGTGTGGTTCAATTTTCTCTCTGCACATGGGACAGTAAAAGTGGATTAGCTGCAGCATGGAAAGGGTCAGGGAATGGAGCACACACTGAGGTTATCCCTGGTTTATCAGCACTGTGCCACTCCTTTCTTTGCCACCACCAGAACCAGGATGTAGCTGGGAATCCTCTGCTCTCTGGGATGTCACAGGTCATGGATGTCGTGCCTCTGGAGCACAAATTCCTTCCTTCTTTCCTTCCATGAAGGAAATAAATCCCTTATTCTATGGTGGGGAATGCACCAGGGCTGAGTGGACGTTTCCCTAACAGGATTTCCCTCAGCCTCAGCTGCCCCCACGCCCATAAATATTTGCATTTATGGTGATTCTCGTGGACAATGTCATTTTCTCTGCAGGATTTCCTCCAGCACAATTCACCTCAGGACCTGACAGGCAGGTCTGAGTGGGTGTTTGACCATTTTTATTGTTTTATACACAAATGTAAATGTCAAGGAACGAGCCAGCTCCTGCAAATCCAGAGCAGAGTCACTGGGTGGCTTAACCTATTTTCTTGAGTTTTAGGGAAAATTTGAAAGAGGCTTCCCTAAAGATCTGTCAAAAGGAGTCCAAGAGGTTAGAAAATATGGAAAATCCCCAATTTTGTTGCCTGCAAGTAGAGCAGGTTTGTTGATGGAAAACTTTTAGAATCATATTCCCAGATAAAGTTGTGTTTTCAGCATGGTGTGGGGTAAAACAAATGATCATGATTTGAAAAATAGAAACAGCTTCATTTTAATGGATATCTTTACCATAACAGGTAGAATTTCTCCTCCTGTCCAACTTCTCTGCCCTCTGTGCACCAGCAGAACTTGCTACAGAGTCTGGGCAAGAGTTTGCAGATAAATAAACAAATAACATAGCAAACCCACATTGAAGAAATCTCCCCATTCAGCTCTCTCAGACTGAGTGGGTTTAACAATCCCAGCCCTGCCCTGGGAGGTTTCCCTCTGGAATTTTCTCCCCCTGGCACTGTGACAGGGAGAGCTTTGCCAACCTGCAGAGCACTGCAGGGCCAACCATCCCCACCAGGACTTGGCTGCCCAGTGCCAAACAAAGGCTGATTTTCTCAATCATTGATTTATTCCTGATGGATGCTTAATTGGAGAGGGGCTGACCATTTATAAATTGAGGCATGTTTTTATGGACAGTCCACCCAGTCTGGACTGAAATAGAAACACTTCTGAAACCCCCAGATGATAAAGAAATCCAGAACCTGGCACACCTGGAGCTGCATTATTGAGCATAGGCTGCTCATTTAAAAGCAGGAGCAGCAAAACTCAGCAATTACTCTTTGATATCTCCAGTACTTTGGTTTCTACATGTGCACAGAGTTGATTTGGGATAAATGAGTGGCTTTGCATTTTGTGTCACCTGTAGAAATGGGCAGTGTCCCCCTGCCCTGCAGATGAACTGGCTGTTTCTCAAGAATGGGAAATAATTTCTTACATTAGGAAATGGAAGAAATTCAAAAGTGAAAGGGGCAGCTTTCTTTTAACAGGCTGGTTTTATTCTCAGCAAAACCCAGCTAAAAATTAACTGTGCATGAGGAGTTATCTGCTTTAAGTTCTAGAAATGTGTTTCATGATTTTCCCCTGAAGCTGGGAAGATTTATGGGCATTTGCAAATGGAATCTTCAGCAGAAAATCAGGTCCCCTTTACCTGCCCTAAACTGGTAGAACAAGGCCAATTTTAAGAGTCTGATTAACTGAGAGGAAAGCTGACAGATATTGCAAATATTCTGAAGGGATACCTCTGGTTTTCACAGCATTTTTTTTGCTCAAGTGTAATCTATAATGTAAGGATAGGCTAAGGAAAAGAAGACAAATGTGGAATAAGATCTTGTTGCCATCAGGAAGGGCTGAATCCTTCAGGAATAACCTTAAGTGAAAAAAAACAACCAACCAGAAGTCCACCTTCCCAGAATATTGTCTCTGCATTCATCCAGAACTCTGGTTTAAGAGCAAAAGCCCCTTTCCATGGACATGCTGAGTGCCAGCACTCACTGAGGAATTTAGGAACCTTTAAAAATGCTCCTTGGATCCTGCTTTCACTCTGGACTCGGGTGGGCAGGTTTCCTTTGGGAATGATTGGGAATTTTATTTGCATCCAACCAACAGCCAGCTCCTTGGGATGACAGCAGTGAACCCTCCTCCTCCCCTGGCTGCTCTGAAATCCAGTTCAGACTACCCAAGACCTTACATTTCCCCCCAAAATGTGAAATATCAAATGTGAATCTATTCACTTGACAGTGATGCCTGTTAATACTTTAAATTTTGCTTTGTGTTGACTTGTATTGACTGGGTAACTCTAAATTTGCCTCTTTGCTTCATGTTAATATCTAGATAATCTGTTGCTCCTAAAAGGAGCTATTTTGGCAAAAGGTGATTTATTTTTTCCCCTTCTTCCCCTCTCAGTGCCCTTTTTACAATGGACTTGAGTCATGTTGGATGGAAACTTCTCCATTGTATGTGGTTCTGTGGCTGAAACAATTTTCTGCTTAGTTTCAAGTGGCTGCAACATAAATAGAAGCCACACCACTTATTTTTTCATGTGGGATGGGGTATTTTTATATCTTAAAGCATGGTGAGGTATTTGAAGAACAAATTAGTCACTCTCCCTCAAGAACTGGTCTGTCTGAGGTAGGCCACAAAATTGTTCTCAAATTGTTTACCTGCTGTGGAGCCTGCTGGGAGCAAAAATAGATCCTTGATTTAGGCTTGGTATTTAGCTAGTTAGGCTTGGTAATTCCTGGCTTACAGTTTGGCTGGTTCTGGTGTTCAGCTGATGCCCGTGGAGTGAGGAGGTCCAGGGCAGCACCAAAACCCTTCACAGGTCATGGGCAGGGTGGGTTTTTGATTCTATTTCACCCACAGCTTCTCTGCACAAACTCTTCAGGTTCCTTGCCTCATTCTAAAGAGATGATGTTTAATCTAAATATCTTTCAGTCTAAAGCCATCCCCCTGCCACTCAGCCCTGATAATAAAAAGGATTTATAGACCCTTTTTAAGTACAGACCCTCCCACTTGTTACTGGCTGCTATTTAATTCCACCCAAGTCCTTACCCATCCAATTCCACCCAGCAAATCCACACCTCTCCCAACTTTTCTGTTCTTTCACAAAAACACCACACTCCCCAAAGTTATTAAAAGGATCACTACAATAAACCCCACAGAAATGGAAACACAGAGGTGGTTCCTGGAATTCAGCAGGGCCAGGGGCAGAATTCTTCATCCACACTCTTTAACTGGCAGACCATGCAAGATAAAAGAAGTGAAATGTGCATCTGTTTGCAACCTTTGGCCCATGGCTTCTACTATGCTGAACATATTTCCTAGATTTCTGAGGTATTTGCATGAATTGCAGTGCATTAAAAAAACATTATAACCTCATTAATTTCTCACAAGAACAAGAATTATTCAGTATTATTTTTGACACCCTCAGGATAAGGGTTTTCTATGACAGTGCTCCTTAGTATTTCCATGATATTTTATGGAAGGGAGCAGAACAAAGCCTGGTAATTCCCTGGTAAAACCCACAGGTAGAAACACAGCAGTACTTGCACTTCTTGATTACATCTGGAGAAAATCTCTTGGAAATAAAACAAACTGATAAAATGTGTTGGTAAGTTCCCAAATCCTTGAGGTTCCACAGGTGTCCAAAAAACTTTGTGCTTAAAATGATAGACCAAGATGCTCTATTAGAATCGAATTGAAATTTAATTTTATCCTACCTGAGGCTGCTGAGTGGCAGTGGGTCTCTGAGGAGATGGAATAGGAGTTTTGGACAACATTTGGTTCATTTTGCTTACGACTAACTCGGTGATGTGCTGCCTGTCTTCAGCCTGGTGCTCCCCAATCAGGGGCATGGCACAGTCCATCACCTGCAAAAAATGCAACAGGACATCAGTGCTGGGCAGGAAATCCTCCTCAGCCCTGCAGGAGGGCAGGCTGTGCATTTACAGCAGTGCTTTCTGCAGAGGTACACAAGAATTACAGGCATTATGAGCTCCATCAGAAAATAAACCAGAGAACAGCAATTTTGGGATGCCTTCCCCTCCCATCTCCCACAAAATGGGAAAAGAAAGAACCTTCCAGAAAAAGCTTCACTTCACACATGGGCACACACCTTGGGGACAGGGAGAGCAAGCACAGGGCTGATAAGGACAATGAGATTTCTCAGGCTGTGCAGGAATTTCAGCTCAGGTTTCCTCCCTTCCCTGCTTTTGGGGCTCACTCCACGTTCAGGAGCTGAACCACCCCAGGGAAATGCAGAGTTAAACTTCAGCTCCCTGGCAGTTTGTGGAGTTTTGCTAGGGAAATCTGGATCCTTATTGACTCATGAAAAACTTTAAATAACACCTTGTTATTATTGATAACCTTTTTTAAAAAATAAAAAGGCTGGAGAGAAAAGGGAAGGATTTTTACAGCGAAAGCAGGATGGCAGAGAGGCAGATAAAAATGGGCACATTTCCATTCTAAACAGGACAGTTAATAGTGCTCTCTGGCTATTTATCACACCCATTCTGATGAATCAAACTAATCCTGAATTCTGCCACTTCTGTGGGTCCCAAGCACTTGTTATTTCTCCAGAATATTTGTTATTTCTCCAGAATATTTGCTGTTTCTCAGTGTATCCGCTTCTGCCACGTCTGTGTTTGTTTCAGGGGAAATAAAAGCATAACATAACCCCAGCTGTTATTCACAAGGGCACTGGGCATTCCCACTTAGAAAAATAATAGGGTTTCATTCACTTCTGAGAAGCTGCAATTCTTTTTGCATGTGCCTCAGGGCATGTCCATGTCACCTGCAGTGCTGCACTCTGGTGTTTCCCACAGGTCTGGGTGGAAGAATTTTGTTATCTGGGATCAGTCTGAAGAGCAGGAACCCACATTGTGTGGCTCCTTCCTGAGGTGGAAGGGATTTAGAGGCAGCAGAACTCTTCTCAAGCCCCCAGCCTCCACAGAACATCTCCTTTATTAACAGAGTTTTGCCTTCCTTCTTTAGGTTTTCAGGGGTTTCTAGGAATTAGACACAGAAGTTGGGTGTTTAAAGAGATGTTTGGATCTAAAAGAACATTGCACCTTGCAGTAGTTGGGAAGGATTTATTATTTATAAATAATATAAATCTTGAGCTTTTCAAACTATGGTGAAAGCTATAGAAAATTTTCCTGAGTGAAAAAGGAAGATTCTCTTCCAATAATGGGATTAGCTTGAAGTCCCAAATCATTTCCATGATTCTTCTGTTTGTTCATTTACAAGATTCACTGGCATTGTGTGCTGGCAACCAAAATGTTGGCAATGCTTGTGCTGGGATTTTCAGATTTAGGAGGTCTCTGAGCTCCCTCACAGCCAGAAGGCTTGAAAATAACCCCAGAGTAAACAATGCCCAATAATTGAACTCCAGAACAAATGTTTCCTTAGAAATGAATGACTGATTTTGACTCTAGGGCCACATCAACAGCAGAGATGTTTAATAAGTACACTGAAAGGTTCTTTAAAGTTTACCATCTTTTTGAACAACCATAGTTTGAAGTGGAACATGCCAATGTTTTCCATGAATTGAGAGAAGAGTTGCTCCACCAAGAAGAGTTGATATTTCTGGAGGGGTGAAATGTAGCCTTGCAGGTTGAGTGGCTCTTTAATATTCATTTCTGCTCACTCACTGATATTTTAAAAATGGTATAAAGATGTTAAAGATCCACTTCCTTGTATCCTGAGCTGTTTCTTGTGAGAGGAATTTGCTTGGTGCCTGGAGTGACCCACAGTGCCAGGACTGGGAGGTGTTAATGATGACTGAATATAGAATGTTTTGGTGTGAAGAACATTGGATGTTTGGTGCTTCACTCTGATTTTCAGAGCAGGAGTGATGTTTGGGCTCTAAAAATCTGTTTTAATGAGAGCTATTTTTAAAAATGTGCACCATAGCGTGTAGGTGAGCCCCCTCCTACCCAACATCAGTTCAAAGTTTCACAAGCAAGAAAAAACCCAAAGCCCTCCTTTGTTTACCATGCACTTACATTAAAACAATTACTTGGAATGACTGTGAAATAAATTGCCTCCAATAAATCCTGCCAAAGGATTAGGCAGGATTAAGATCTGGAGGATTGGGTTTGGACTGAATTTCTGCTCTCAAGTACTTTTACAACTTCAAGTTCACACATCAGCTTCCTTTGGGAGGTACTGCCTTGGTGTGCAGCAGAACTGGTGGGAAAAGTGAAAATAAAGAACCTTGAGGTGTCAGATCTTCATGGCCACTCCAGTGGAGAAGTTGTTACACTCCTTGAATGAAGAATTTTCAGGCATAGTCACAAACTGAGGCAGATTCAAACAGATTTGGCATTAAAACCAGAGCCATTGGTCCTTATCAGTCTCTTATCAATCAGTCTCTTATCAATCAGTCTCTTATCAATCAGTCTCTTATCACTTGGACAGGCTTTGACCTTGTTAAAATCCTTGGGTTTGTTGCACAAATATTGTTGGCCAAAGATGTGGCAACAGAGCACCTCTGGCACTCCCTGGCAGAGGAGTTGAGATCCAGGTGGATGCTTTATATGGTGATTTTTTGGGGTGTATTTTCTTTTTCTTTCAGAGAATACAGTCAATTTTCATTCCTAGTACAAGAGTTAATGACAACTGGTTTATATTTTGATTTTATATAAATGTATCTTAAGAATATTTTGGGCAACACCAACAGCTTTTAAATTCTGTGAGTGACTACAGGAATGTCTGGCTGGCATTTCCCCCCCCTCAGAAGATTTGACAAAGTTTAAACATACACAAAGCTCCCTGTTTATAAATAGTCTATTTACAGCCTGTGCTAGATTTAAAATCTCATTTAAACCCAGCCAGTTTTTAGTTCAGCATATAGTTCAGCCATTTAAAATATTGGAGTTTCCCACTAAGAGGATTTGACAGAAAAAAAAAAGGACATCTGTAATTTATAAAATCAAATACATTCCTTTTGCAGATGCCAGTAAAAACATGGGTCACTATGAATTACAGTCACTTAATTCATATCACTGTGAACTTGCATTTTTAGATCAGTGTACTTTCATTCCAGTGGCCAGCTCTTTGGGATGAATTTCTCTTATCACCCAGGGACTGACTGTAAATATTAGAGCTAAAATTTGGGGTACAAGATTGAGACTGGCAACACAAAGAAGAGAAATTCTGTAATTAGGAAGGGAAATGGGATTTCTAAAGGAGCCAGAGCATTTATGAGGTATCAGTAATTGCAAAGTGATCATGGTGTTTGAGGGAGAAATTCCCACACCCAGCTGTGCTGCTCACCCCCAAGGATTGGGATGTGCTGGGCAGAGATTTGGGAAGGGCTGGCAAAGGCAGAGCTGGGGAGGTTCAAGGAAGGACAAAGGTAAAGAATCCTGTGCATAAAGTGGGGAAAAAGGCATTTCCCAGGATGCTGAAATGCAAGAGGAACACGATGGAGCAGCAGTCAGTCTGTCAGTGCCCAGGGAGCCTGGCAGGAGAGATGGATCCTAAGGGAAAAGCTCAGGAATTCCAGGGGAAAACAGGAGAAATGGTAAGTACAGGGGAGGGGGGAATTAAATCAGGGTGATTTTGAAGGTCCGTGCTTGGCAGAGTGAGAACTGGGCAAAACCATTCCCTTGGGTGGGTGAATACAGCAATGTTCCAGAGCAGAAATCACGAGAGACTTCCAAGTTTATCAGTGATTACAGCTGGGTTTGGCTCCCTCCCTGAGCTGAGCAGAGGAATTCTGTCCTGGATGGGAGCACAGGAGAAGTAGCTGAGCTTCTGAAGAATTTGAGGCCAAGAACAGAACTTTCCATACAATTGTGCACAAACACTGTTTCTTCATTTCCTCTGCTGGCTTTCAGTGAAAGTTTTCTTCTTGAAATCCTTTCTAAGTCAAAAACACCACTTGGGAGCTAATTTTAATTTAGCTCAGGGCGAAATGGAGCAAGTGGGAAAGACACCTGCAGAAGCCCATTTAATCTAAAACAAAATTTGGGAGACTTCTGGGAGGCCACTCTGAAGGATTCTCTCGCATTTGTTCTCTTTTACTGCTCTCATCACCACTCTGAGCTTTCATTTACTTTCCCAGAGCTTTGCTTTTCCAAGAATGAAACAGGAAAGATAATATTCAGTGGGATCAGAAATATAAACAATTCTCTGCTCCTTCTAGTACTGAAACCTCAGAAGTGTTAATTTTAAAAGGGGAAAAGTCCTTGTATTTAAGAAGTTAAAAGTTTAATGGACTTTAATTTGATGTCTCATCAGGAAGAAGGGAGGCAGTTAAATACCTGCATGTTGCAGTGATGTGTTAATAAAAATCCTGTTTCTACAGCTTGTGTGATGCTTGGCAGCTGAGAATTCCCATTGAGGGGGAAAGAACAGACATCAAATGAAGAGATGAGGCTGTTACACAGAATCATAACTTGGCCCTCACCCTGATCAACCTGACAGCCCCTCTGCTTAGCTGAGCCATCCTTTAATTAGTTCATTCCTCCCTAGGAGGAGTTGGGAGCCAGTTCCTTGGAGTAGGACAGGAAGAACCACTGTGCTCCCCTGGAGGAGGCAGTTTCTTCAGGTTTAGAAAAGGCAAAGTTACCTCTCACATCCTAAAAATCTGCCAAGAGCCCAAACCTCCACAGAACAACACAAGGAGGTTTGGGCTTGAATAATAATAATAATAATATCACTTCAGTATTTTGTCATCTTCAGCAAAACTGGAGATGAGAGTTTTCTGGAGAGCAGAAAACTGGTCTGGATATCTGAAGAAAACTTGGGTAGAATTCTCCCCTAATTCCCATTCCCTCCCAGGGTGGGTGACACAAACCCGTGTCCTCCTCCTGGAGGTGACACTGGCTGAATGTTCCAAGTGAAAATCAGGAAGAACAAATCTGCCAGCATTATTTCACCCGGGAGGGAATCTGTGTGTTCCTTGTCAGGTGAGCTCTGCAGGATTAAGGTGTCAGTGGTACCCAAGCCCTCATTTTTTTGTAATTTTTTCCTCATTTTTTCCTCATTTTCCCCTCATTTTTCCCTCATTTTTTTGTCATTTTTTCTTTGTTTTTTTCCTCTTTTTTTCCTGTTTTTCATCATTTTTTCCTCATTTTTTTCCTCATTTTTTCCTCATTCTTTCCTAATTTTTCCTAATTTTTCCTTTTTTTCCTCATTTTTTCATTTTTTCCTCATTATTTCCTCATTTTTTCCTCATTTTTTTCCTCATTTTTTCCTCATTCTTTCCTCACTTTTTCCTCATTTTTTCCTTGTTTTTTCCTCATTTTTCCTCATTTTCCTAATTTTTTTCCTCATTTTTCCTCATTTTTTCATCATTTTTTCCTCATTCTTTCCTCATTTTTCCTCATTTTTCCTCATTATTTCCTCCTTATTTCCTCATTTCTCCTCATTTTTCCTCATTTTTTCCTCATTTTTTCCTTGTTTCTCCTCATTTTCCCCTCATTTTTCCTCATTTTTTCCTCATTTTCCCTATTTTTTTTGCCTGTTTTTCCTCATTTTTTCCTCTTTTTTCCTCTTTTTTCCTCTTTTTTCCTCATTTTTTTGTCAGTTTTTCTTCAGTTTTCCTTGTTTTTCCCTCATTTTTCTTCATTTTCCCCTCATTTTTTCATCATTTTTCCTCGTTTTTTCCTCATTTTTCCTTGTGTTTCCCTCATTTTTCCTTAATTTTTCCTCATTTTTCCTTAATTTTTCCTCATTTTTTCCTCATTCTTTCCTCATTTTTTCCTCATTATTTCCTCATTTTTTCCTCATTTTTCCCTAGTTTCTCCTCATTTCCCCCTCATTTTTCCTTCAATTTTCCCTCATTTTCCCCTCATTTTTTCCTCTTTTTTTTTTCTTTGTTTTTTTCCACATCTTTCCCTCATTTATCCCTCATTTTTCCTCATTTTTTCCTCATTTTTTCCCATTTTTTCCTCGTTTTAGCTGTGGCATCCCCATGGAATCACGAGGCCACAGCTCCCAGGCTGGAGCTGCAGCCCCGGATTTCTGGGCTGTCTGTCCTGCTCATCTCTCTCGAGTGCACCACGCACGTGCCAGCCTTTATCATTTTTATTTTCCCATACTGAAAGGACACAAAAGGAGAAAATTCTCCCTTTCTTGGAGCAGACAGTTTTCCACTCCTCAATGTAAAAACTGCAGTGTAAGAAGCGTTGATATCCTAATTTTTCCAGATGTTCTGGTGGATGTGAACTTTGCAAACAGCCCCACATTTCGATGTCTTTCACAGATTCTAAATGTCCTTGCTGATGAGCATTCCCATCTCCAGGACAATTCAGCTGATTCCAGACAACAGCAGGAATTATCACACTTCCATCCATCCTTTTTTCTTTTTTATTTTTTTTTCCTTTTAATTGCAAGGTCTATTCTGCACCCTGATTAAAATGCTCTGTAAAGCCAGCTCCTGATGGATCCTGCAGCTCTGAGAATTCTGGGCTTTGGAAATTATGTCTGACTGTGGCATGGAAAATCAGGGCATTTGTTGAGTAGCAGTCTCAGTCCATTACAGAATTTGCAGTGGTTATTTCATTTTTTAAAAGCTTTCCCTTTTTTGCTTTATCAACTTTTTTTTTGGAGTGAGGAGATTCTGGAGATCCTTGCCCACCTCCTGAATAAAATTCTAGGAACTGAAGGTGCTGAAGAAATTGTGATAGGAAAGTGATGATAATTTGTTTTATGGCTACATAAAAGTGACATTTCTCCATAAAAAGCTCGAAGGAAATGAAAAACTTCAACTTTTCAAAATTACCTACAGCAGAAACTTCTGATTCACGAGGATTCAGATCTTCAGGGCAATATTTGGGCTACAAAAAAAAGTAAAGTTGTTTCCACTTCATCCTTAACCTCCCTTTCCAGGGCAAGGTATAATTTTGTTGGGGTTCCCTTGGGATGGTGCTATCTATAAACCTTCCTGGAAAAGCTGCTAAGGCTGCTCAGGAAAGAAATCATCAGTGTTGGCAAAATGTGCCATCCACATTTGGCTTTGCTTTGCAGTTTGTGTACATTTCCTCCAACACCAGAGGACATTCCCATCCATAGGGTTGCATTTTCCAGCAAGTTTTGCCACTAATTTGGACCTGTGGCTTTGTATCATGATTGAAACAGCGCTCAAAAACACACAGCCTTGCCTGAAACACAAATAAGCCAATGCCCAGCTATCAGAAAGGTTCTTTCCTTGGCTGTTTGTAACATGTAAAGGCAGATACTGAAAAAAAAAGAGCAGGATTTCTTACCTCAAAAATATAATCTTTTCCATCCTTCCCATGTACAGCTTTAACAGCACAGATGTCCAAGCCACCAAATATTTCAGAACAGGTGTCAACCCAAAGCTTGTACCTGTTTCACAAAAATAATTTGCTCAGTGAGTTTCTCATCAGGTTTTGATTTTCTAGAGGCTCAGCTAATAATGTATTTAATATTACATTCACCCTAAATTCAGAATTTTCACTGCATTGGATGGGTCTGGCTCCTGTATCAGGAAAATGAGTGAGAGGCTCCATCCTAAATTGTGGCCCAACTGTTTTCTAAAGGAGCCAGGCTGGTTTTAGTCCTACAGCACTGAGCAAAAGGAGAAAGCCAGGCAGGAAAACCCTTCAGGTGATGCAGAAGGACCAAAAATGTGACATTATGGGGGTTGTGGAGCATGCAGACAAGGGATATGTTCTTCATGTAGGAATATAAATAACTACAGCACAACTCAGGTGGAATTTAAATAGTTCCAAGGAATTCTACACCTCCTAAAAAGGCAATTTCACACAGAGTTGGGCACAAAAATTCTTCAGTTTATTTTGTAATGTCATGGTAAGAGACTGAGGGTGGACTCTTTACCCATCCTACCAGCAGCAATGTGATTTATTTTCATTTTTTCTCCATGAATAGAGAGATTATCTGACCAACAAGGGGGTGGGGAGGGATTTATTCAGAAGAAGAGTGAGGCAATTCCTGTGATTCCTGCAGCACAAGCTCTGAGAGCCCAAAGACAAGGACACCAAAGGCTCTGGGAATGTTCAGTGACTCCAGCAGGGCTGGGCAGGGAGGAAATGATCCTGGAATGATGCAGGGTGATGTCACCAAGTGAAGGGCATGATTGGCTAAAACACCCCCATTTTTAAGGCATTCACTGATCATGAATTTTCCTCTTGGCTCACTGTTGAGTCTAAAGCAGAGCTATTTCCTCTTCCAGCCCCTCTCCTGCTCCAGCCCTGGAGCCCTGATGATGGATTTGCCACCTCATGGTATTTTCCACAGAAAAAAAACCCCTGCTATAATAAACAAAGCATTTGATTTCATTGTGGGATCAAAGGAAATTCCTTGCTGGGCTGAGAGTCTGATTCATGTATAAATATCTTCAGTAACAGCATCCTTTCCAAGTAAACTTATTAAGTCACATTCTTTATATTTTCTTATATCAAATCTGTTCCAATGGAAAAGTTTTTCTTTTAAGCAGAATACAAAGAAATTGATTTGAAAAGATCCTGATGGTAATATCTTAGCAATGAAAATAATTTCTTTTTCCTGTGAGAAACATGGTTTTTGTCCAATATAAGAGGGTTTTTTGGATGCCTGACAATTTCAACATCTGTAGATGCACTGGCTGACTGGACTTTTTGCATGCACTTGCTTATAAATATTTTTTTTTTTTTTTTGCTGTAAAATATTGTGTATTTTAGAAAGTCACAGGGACAACAAAACTCGTCTTGAACAGTAAATATCTGAACTTGAAGTGGAAACAAAACCAGGACATTTTCTCTAAAACACTGCAACATCAATCAGATTTATGAAAGTATATTTAATAGCCCATCTTCTGCCAACAAACACAGAGCTGGAAAAATCCATTTGGAAAGAGCAGAGTTTGGAGGGAGCAGCCTGGAGTGTTTGAAACCCAAGGCTTGCACAGTAGGTTTGACAAAAGGTCACAAGTCCTCTTTTCCCAGAGCCAGTGGGAGCAGCAGCAAGAAAGGAGAAAGATAAAGGAGAAAGGATAAAGGAGAAAGGAGAAAGATAAAGGAGAAAGGATAAAGGATTGGTCCCAGTGGGCAATACCAGGTGTGCCAGGGAGGTGGGCACAGCTCTCTGGGCAGCAACAGCTCTGGAGCAGGGGTAAATGATGAATTGTGACCCCTCTCCCTGTCCCTTCCTGCCACTCTCTTCTTCCTTCTCTGAATTTCTCCCCTGAGATTTGTGTTCAGCCAACAATGGCCACCAGGCAGTGCTTTCAAGGCACCTCCTCCCCATCCATGGGTGAGTTAAAACCAACATTCAGCAGATCTGATGGGTTTTGCTGTGCTGTCAACCTGCTGCAGCCCTTCAGAAAAGTCTCCTTTCCCCTGTGTGCCCTGCACTGCTGTGAGCACTCCCAGAGGAGCAGGGCTATGCCTCAGCCCCCTTTCTCTCAGGGAACACATCCACCTTTCCCTTGCTTTTGGCCCCACCAGCACGAAGGAATTTGGTTTTGTTGGCTGCTGTATTAATGGGAAAATCCCCATTCTGCTCTAATTGACTTCACTGAAAAACAGGAGCAGGGACAAAGCTCAAGGAGCATTTCCAGCATTTCCAGCAGGAGCAGGGCCAGGGCAGCATTTCCCATCCTGTGGCACTGCTTTCCTGGGGGCACCAGCGGAGGTTGTGTGTTCCACCCAGCCCACAGGCTGTAATTACACAGCCCAGAGCTCACTGTGCCTCCCCCTCCAGGGAACACATAACCTCACTTTCTAGAGGGAGGTGGGAGGGAAGGAGAAAGAGAAAATAATGTGGCTGCAGGCCATGCCCGGAGGGGAGATCAGTGAGGACACAGTCTAGACAGGGCTTGGACAGCAGGGAGCTGGAATTCCCGTCTGTCTTTCTTGTTTTCACCTTTCCAGGGCAGGCAATGGTTCTGTTCCTGTGTCTCCCTCAGCTCGTGAGAGGCACCAAGTTGTAGGGCCCAGGCTTTTCAAAAAAGCCCCCCAAAAACAACCCCACAAACCAGAGCTACTGTTGAACTTTAAAACACCTTTTAAATTCCACTTTCACTGCACAGACTTTATTTCAGCTTCCACTGGTGGCAGCCTTTGGAGAAGTTGAACAGCAGAAAATCCATAGCCATTCAAAAGCCTCTGAGATTTTGTTTTGCAGGGAAAAGAGGTTTATGGGTTGTGGAGCAAATGAGGGGGATTGAGAAAAGAGTTCTGAGCTTCAAAGTGCTGCTGCATGAATGTTTTCAACTGGACTGCAGGAATTATCCAGGATAAGAATGGGAAAGAAAAGGAAAAGCACAGTAAACCAAAGTACAGAGCTGGAATGATGGCACAGGGGAAATAAAGCTTCAGTGTATCCCAGCAACAGGGGAAAAAGCCTCACAGTGCACTTCAGTGGAAATTTATAAAATGAAAAGTAAGGAGTTTGGGATTGAAAGTAGAAAAGAGAAATGGGATTTAAATAGGCAGACTGGATTGCTTGGTTATGTAGGAGAATGGTGGGATGTAGAAGGAGGAAAGTTTAAAAGAGGTGTGGGGCTGGTGGGTAAGAGAGGGCAAATGAACCAGGAGAAATGACTGACAGGTTCATGTGTGACATTCAGTTTTGTGATGGGAACTCCAGACATTTTCTAGGAGCAGATGTGGATGTAGGAACCCCCAGGGCTGTGAGTGTGGGTGGGTAACTCTGAAGCCACGTGGAGCTCCTGGCTCTGCTCTTCCCCCTAACTGAGAGATCCCTTTCCCCCAAATGAACACAATGCATGCCCTTACTGTGACTTGTGTACCAACAATGGGATTCTTTACAAATCCACTTCAAACAGAACTCTGTTAACTTTTTAATTACCTTTTACACGAGACTTCACTTACTTATCTGACATAGCAATTTGTTCCAGCATGGCAGAGCCCGTGTTTGTCTTCCAGTTCCCGGATATGGAAGTTCTCCTGAAAGGGGGAAAACATTACAAAGGCAGCCAGTGGTTTCACATTCCCATCATCAAATGCCTCTGCTTTTCCCATGGGTGCAGCAGCAGTATTGACACCTTTTCCCCAGCTGGCAGCTTGTAACAGAGCATCTGAACCGTGAGGGGTTGTGAGAGCATTGTCAGGAATACACTTTGTACTTGAATGGCTGGGAAATTTCTGTTCCCCATTTATTTGTTTAAGTAGTTTTCTAAAAACCCAGCCTGCTTTGATGAAGGGGCAGTGTTAGAAATGAGCTGGTGCCAGCTGCAAAGGCACTGAATTATCTGTAACACACTGGCACTGCAAAGGTCAATGTCAAGAAGCTTCAGCTTCTCCTTTCAAACCCACCCCACTGTGTCCCAACACTCAAAAAGCAACACACTTCTGTTTCTAACACCTCTGAAGTGATTTCAGGTGTGTTTTGGAGCTGGATTTTGGTTTCTCCTCCAGTGTTCACTCTTTGCTATTTACTGATATAACCTAAACACTCTGTGTCAGTTCACCTTCTTCTATTTAACCTCTAAGACAGAAAAAAAACCCTGTAAAGTTTTTTTTTCCTCTGCAGACCTTAGGAGTGCTCCCAGGGCTGGGAAGATTGCTGCTTTGTGAAAGCTAAATTCTGTACTGGGAACAGGCTATGGCTACAAGTTATGAAGTGTTTCCAGTCAGTAAAATCAAGGGAACATCTGCAATGCATTAAAAGTGTATCAGGCAGCAGCCAGAGCTCTCTCTCCATTTCCCATTAAGTCAATTACAAGGGTCAGTAGCAATTGTGGGGGAATGTTGACTTTTCTCTGGGACCCTCAGAAAATTTAAAGCATAAAGTTCTTCTGGGATGCCATGTCCTGTGTGTGGAGAGAAAAGAGAGATGGGAAGGGGAAGGGAGGAGAGGGAGAGGGAGAGGGAGAGGGAGAGGGAGAGGGAGAGGGAGAGGGAGAGGGAGAGGGAGAGGGAGAGGGAGAGGGAGAGGGAGAGGGAGAGGGAGAGGGAGAGGGAGAGGGAGAGGGAGAGGGAGAGGGAGAGGGAGAGGGAGAGGGAGAGGGAGAGGGAGAGGGAGAGGGAAGGGAAGGGAAGGGAAGGGAAGGGAAGGGAAGGGAAGGGAAGGGAAGAGAAGAGAAGAGAAGAGAAGAGAAGAGAAGAGAAGAGAAGAGAAGAGAAGAGAAGAGAAGAGAAGAGAAGAGAAGAGAAGAGAAGAGAAGAGAAGAGAAGAGAAGAGAAGAGAAGAGAAGAGAAGAGAAGAGAAGAGAAGAGAAGAGAAGAGAAGAGAAGAGAAGAGAAGAGAAGAGAAGAGAAGAGAAGAGAAGAGAAGGTGCTTGTTGAGTGCTGTGTGTGAGGAAACCTTACCCAGCAGAGAGGTTGTGATTTCTGCTCAGTTTTTAAGGTGGTGTTTATACACATGTGCCTGCTTCAAAATGAATCATTTTAGGCTCATTACTACTTCACACATTTGGCATCAGAGAGAAAATCCCACAAATCACAGTTCAATCCTCTTGCAGACTTCTCTCTGATGGGAATTCATCAGAATGTACCCTTTTAGGTGTCTTTTAGGAAGGAAGATGTGACAAAATCATGGGAAATAGTTCTCCTGAAGCCTTTTAGCCAGTATTTAACTTAAGATGCTCAGCTGCAGTGATGGAATCCCAGCACCACTGACTAGAGATTTAAGCCCTATTTTCCCTCCACACTGGGAGAAGCTCCTGCAGAAGTCTCCAAGTGGATGCTTGGCTGGCTGTGAGGATGCTGCACGGGTCAGAGCAGGGCTGGGGAATGCTGTGGCCACAGAATTCACTGCTGGGATCTCAAGAGACTGTGGGTTTGACACAGATGAACTCCAGAACGAGAGATCATGGTGAACTGATCCAAAACTACCCACCCAGACACCCTAAGCCCTAGAGACGATTCCTGTAATTATATCTATGAAACATGTAGGTTTCCCACCCTTCTTCACTTCTGATAATTGCCAGGAGCCTTTCACATCATTATTTCCTCCTCTTTAACCAAACACTGAACAATAAATAAAACAACTCCTACACCTTTAAGTGCTTTACACTTAGGCTTAACGTGTTTGTACTCGATTTGGTCTTTGCAAGAAGGAAGAACTGTTTTAGAATTGCTAAACAATTCATAGTAACTTGAGCTTCCCCTTTTCCAACACCTTCCTGCTTTATTTAGTAGCATTTGCAGTATCCAATCCAAATTGCTGGGACAGGGACTTGTCATCAGAAAAGTATGTGGAAACGTCTGCCTGCTATTCTTGGGTAGGCAGCCTGCTCTGTGGTTTGATCCTCCTGCACTATTCCTTTGCTTGATGGGCTTTACTTTTGGTTTATTGACCTTTTGATCAAAGAACTTTAAGCCTTGGACTCGCAGTCCTGCTGTTGGAGGGGAGATTTAGATACAGAGCTTTTGTACTTCTGTTTTTCTACATGGTGTGTGACCCTTTTAAACTGGATTTCCTTGAAGTCAGCTGAACGCTGCCCGGGTGCCCAGGGCAGTTAAGTGTGTGTCACACAGCCTCCAGAGGGGCTGTGGTATTTACAGGGATCCAATCCTGCTTTTTTGGCCATAATCTCCACTGACAGACGATAAGCACCAGGGTTTGGTGACTCATGGATCCACTTAAACCACAATTTCCCACAGAATTATAAACCCAAGGCTCTTAATAACTCTCTTTAAACTACAAAAACAAATGTTCAGCTGGTATTTTTTTTGTGGTGGCTCTCTAAGTGCTCTGTTCCTGTGTCACAGAGCAAAATGAGAACCAGCTGTAGAACAATATTCTACTGACATCATGTATATGTATGTGCACATGAAGAATTCTTCAGACATTTGGTAAATCTTCTCCTTTCCACGCTGCTCTGTAATAACGAGTCCGTATTTCATTTTGGTGTGTGATTTAAGTGCATGAAAGAATCTGGAGGAAAAAAAAAATGATCACTAGGCTTTTAGCATTTGGATGAACCCAGAGTTTTTGAGTAGAAACTTAAAAATAAATAAAAAGGTAGGAGGAACAGGCTGTCATTTTAACTTATTTTTGCTGTCCCTTAGGCCAACTGCTTCTTCTGCAGAGAAGAAACATTGATGTTTCAGAATGATAAATTTACCGTGGTTGGCTCTTCCAAAATTATTCCTGACGCTAAACAGCATTTAAATTTCAAGAGAGGGGGGGAAAAAAAAGTGGGGCTCTCTTGTACAAAAAGCTCTGGTCCAATTTCTACCACAGGGGATGAGCCCAGCATGATGGTACCTGGCCATGCGCTGGAGCCATCAAGGGCTGGGCCTTGTCCCTGAACTCTGCCCTGGGGAGCTGTGAGAGTGGGAAAAAACAGCTCTGCTTGTTTGGGAAGGGGAAAGATGGGGAGAACCACAAGGAATCTGCCTGTCAAAGCACTGACAGCAGAGGGAAGAGAGGAAAGAGAGGGAAGAGAGGGAGGAGAGGAAAGAGAGGGAGGAGAGGGAGGAGAGGAAGGCCCGTGCAGGCCTGCGGAGCGGCAGGGGAAGGTCTGTGGGAGAAGATGGGGCTGGGAGCAGGGCCAGGGCAGGCTGGGGTGGCTCTGAGGAGGATCCAAGGGCTGAGGGACATCCTGGGAGTGGGAACAGCTCCGGCATGAGGGGTCAGGGCTGAGGGACGGGAAGGTTGGGGAAACAGCAGGACTGGGGCAAGGCATGGCGCAGGCAGGAGGAGAGAGGGGACACGGCGGTGCTGCCAGAAAAGCAGGATGGGATCCTCGGAGAGGGGAGAGCCAGGGACAGTCAGGGATGGGGCAGCAGTGCGAGACAAACCCACAGAACTGGGGTGAGCCCTCCTGGGAAAGCTGGGGAGAAAAGCTGCAGCATCTGCCTGAGGTTCTCCAGCCTGCAGGGAGAGGTGGGCAAGGCCCAACACACCTGAGCTCCTCAGGGAGCTGAAACCACAGAATATTCCAGAAACCTCTGCCTCCTCGAGAGCTGCTCGGGTGTCCTGCCCAGCTCCCATTCCCCACAGGCTGATTTTGCAATTCTGGGCTCAGAAGGACTGGGTGTCTGAGGGTGGGTCTGACCCATGGGGACTGTGCTGTTCCACCAGCTCTGTGCTCTCCTGAGCCCCTCAGCTGGAGGGAGCAGGGATTGCTGAGCTCTTTTGGGAAAGCCAGACCCTGGATGTCCTTCCCCAAGCGTCCCTTCAGTGCCAGGTGAGGGCAGAGCAGCAGATCCTGTGCCAGAAGTGGCTGGGTGAGAGCTCCAGGGTCTGTGACCTTCCAATATCAACATAAGGAGAGAAATCCTTCCCCTTCTCCCACCCTGGGCCAAAGTTTCTATTTCCTCATGGCTGTTCTAAATTCTTAACATCAACCCTGTCTTTTGAATTATAAAACATTTAATGGATTTGCTTTAACCCAACTCCAGCTTCTCTCATTGTTTACGGTTTGCTTGCAATTCTTTACTGATAAAGAAACTGACTGTACCTTACAAATGATTTGCAAAGATTTGCTGATCCCTCCAATGCTCAGGAGTTCCTTGAGAAATATCCCTGTGTCTGGATGTGGGTGTGGATGTGTAACTGTGGATTTTTATCCATGTTCTGGTACGTTTTCCTTGCCTCAGGATGGTAAGTGTGAGGGAACAAAGGCATGAGATGACCTAACTTGTCACAAAATGAGAAATGAAACGAGTGTTTGTCAGATTACACTGCCTGATAATTGAGAGAGAGTAAAAATCTGCATAAACACAGGTACCAGAGCTCAACTGCTGCATCACATCTGGTTTGCTGCTCCAGCTGAATGTCACCTGTGAAGCTGAAACATCCCCTGAGCCTCTCCTTTAGCCATGGCCTTCACACAAACACCTGGGCTCCAACATGGGAAAAGGTTTTCATGGTCTCTGTGAAGGTCCCTGCAAGTTTGGATTGTTTCTTTGATGGGTTATATTGAAAGGAGAGGACTTTGTTCCATTAAAGTGTGACAGTTCAGGCTTGTTTGTGTGAATGAATGCCATCCAACTTATCCTCAGAGAGGAGAAGAAAAAGTTGAAGAAAATTTGGCCTTAAATTGATGAAAAGGTACAAAGAAATCTGAATTAACAAGTCCTGTATGCAACCAAACCCTCTTCCAACTGCTCCTTTCTTTAAATGAAAGTAATGAACACAAATTAGCAGCAAAACCCCTCTGGCAGGCTCACCTGGTGTCTCATCCTCCTCCCAGCCACAATCAACTGATAAAAAGAATCTGAATAAATCCAGAAAGTCTAAAATACTCTTTCCAGAGAGTGTGACCAGGGAGACTCATCCAGCACCCTTTCAGCTCACTGGTGCTTATCAACTTGGAAACAAAAGCAGGAAAGAACATAAGGATTTGGCTCACATGTATGCCTTGTAGTTACTGCCTATTTTTTGGATCCTGATGTCATATTTGGAGTCTATGAAGGGCTCAGTGGTGGCGTAGGTCTGAGTGAGTGCTACCACGCTGGCTATGTCCTGAAAATCGTAGTGGTTGTCTACCTTGATCTGGAGCCATCCAGCCACAAGAACACAGCACAGACAAAAGAAGAAAAGAGCAATTAGGAATGAAATGCAGAATTGAGCTGCAAATGGCATTCGTGAGAAGCATGGTTTTGACAACATTAAAAAAAAAAATCCGATATTTAATCTGATTTCTAGGTTCTGTAACATTCCTGCTTTAAAGCATCGATTTTTCTAGGCAAAATATTACCTGCTCATTTGGAGAAAGCAATTTGCAGGCACTGGAATTTCATTTTGGGTTGGTTTTTTTTCGTTTTGTTTTGGTTTTTGTTTTGGTTATTTTGTTTGTTTTTGTTGTTGTTGGTTTTTTGGCTTTTTTTTTTTTTGGTTTTGGGGTTTTTTTTTTTCATGTTAGTCAAATATAGATCTGCAGGCCTCAAAATATTTTTTATTACATGTGACATGCAATTCCAATGGATGTAGATTCTTCTGTAGTGGTTCTGTAAATTGCTCTGATAACTGGATACATGTGGAGCCCACCAGGAATTTTGACATCATCCCAACAGCTTTTCCCATCAGGGAGGAGCTGGAGGGCCCTGATATCCTGGGGAGGGCAGGAGCACAGAGGGCTGGCTCCAGGCAGCAGATTTTATTCTCATTTTTCCATCATTCTCATTTTCCCATCTGCTCTGAAGGAGCTGGGATTTCCAGGGGTGGGATTTCCAGGGTGGGATTTCCAGGGTGGGATTTCCAGGGTGGGATTTCCCAGGTGTGGAAGGCTCTGCTGAGGTGGTGGGTGACACTAAACCATCAGCTTGTACACCTTGAAGGAGCAGGGGCATGGACAGGTGGGGAATGCTGATCTAGGGGAGAGGAGAAGGAGATTTTGGAGGGCAGAGGGAGGACAGGGGGTGAGGCTCTGACCCAAAGGGCATTTCAGAGTGGAGAGGAGCAGGCAGGCTCAGCACTGCCCGTGGTGTCCAACAGGAGGAGTTTGCAGCTCTTTGCAAGCCCAGCACAGCCTGGTTGCTTCTCATTCTCCTGGGACTGGAAAACCTGAAGGCCACGGCTGGGAAGGGGCACAATAAATGGAATTTGGTGGAGGTAAAAGCCTGAGGTCTGAGTATTTGCCCCCAGCTCCCAGATGGAGAAAGACACAGAGTAATTTGCCATCTGAGAGCCAAAAACCTGGTCTGGTTTCAACTTGATTTTCTGATTGACTGGCCTGTGTGGGTTTAAGTGGGACCTCTGGAAATGCTGCTGCCAGCAGTGCCCTCAGGGAGGGCTGGGCTTCCAGGGGAACCTTCCTTTGCTCTCTGATTGCATTCAAACCTGGAGGGTTTTAAGTATTTCATAGCTAAAAGGAAAAATAATTTCTAGACATTCGATACGAGGAACATTTCCGTGCATTATTTCCCCTTTTCTCTAAATGAGAGGTGAATATGTAAAGTACAGCATAAACATTCTAACACTTCACATATGCAACCCACAGAAAGTGCAGTTTAATTAGTGGTTCAGTCTGCCCTCAATTAAATTGGCTGCTGGACTTCCAAAGATTTACTAAATATGAAACAAAGCAAAACAGTCATAGGCAAAAAAACCATACAGTACAAATCAGTTTTCTATCTGAAAATAGTGGTAAATATTATGTTCATGGAGCTTTGGAGATTCAGGATGATAAATGTAACTATTCTCTGATTAACTGATTTAAAATCTAACCACTTCTAGCACTGAAGTGTTTTCAGGGAGTGAAGTTACCCTGCAAGGGCTAGAAGCTGGCACTGATAGCAGCGAAAATGGGATTTAAATCCTCTCCCACTGGCCCTGCACTGTGAGATAAGTGACACCAAAACATCTGTACTCACCACTGAAATGCAATTACTTTGGAGAAAGAAAGCAGCAGTTATACAGAGGTATGAAACAATCACAGACAACACATCAAGAGAGGAAATCAACCTTCAGTACCAAGCTGAAACCAACAAAGAACCAAGGCAAAACCTTCCCACACTCCCAGCTCCAAAAAGTTGGATTGTGCAACAGACCTTGACTCTTGAAGAGTTTCAGTGCAGACAATACATTAATAAACAAGGTTTTGCTGGCAGAAAGCATCTCAGCACAGTTCAAAGCACAGCCCACACAGGGCAACTCTCAAACTGCAAAGGCCAAGTTGTAAAAGTACTTTGGGCATGTTTAATTTCCCTAAAGAGAGATGCTTTCTTAGCATGGACAGGCAGAGATTTTGCAAGGGGGGGATCCAAGACACAGATAAAGGTAAAATCTCAGGGGAGGAAGGAGCATGCACAGGTAAGAGACAAACCCCAGGCTCCCAACATGCAACAAGTAGCATCTGCACCTTTCCCATGCCTGAGTGAGCATGTCCAATCTTCACAACAACAGGAAAGGTTGGCATTGTGAGCTGGGGGAGACAAAACAGGAGCATTAGAGAAGAGAGAGACCGTGGTGATTAAACAGCATCATTTAGGGAAGTTATTGAAGCCTGATCATCACGGGGCCACAGCTGTTCTGGCCATGTGGAGCCTCAAACTGTTCATCCTCTGTATTCTGGGGACTTGCTGGGTGTGTTTGCTGAGCACAGTGTTATTCCCAATACAGCCAATTGGTGTTCTTAACTTTTCTTAATCTTAACATTTTTTGTGTGTCTTTTTACTTCATTTTTTAAGCTGAATTTCTGCTGTTTCGTATTTTAAGCTTGGCTTCTGTGTTTTCTGACCCACAAACTCACACTCTCCAAGGCTGTAATCAGCAATGATGCCAAATTTATCACCTTTTCCCCATCATTTCCACTATTTAGCAGGGCTGTAAATACATTTTCTGGCCACTTATGAAAGCAGTGATGTCTAATTGACAAAAACTTGCTTTAAAGGCAGGTCCTAGCTTGTGCTACAGAACATCTGAATTTTCTAGGGAAGGCTCTAGCTTCTGCCCAGAATGCAGGGAATAATTTGGAATAATCCAACCACTGAATAGGAGAATATGAAACAAAAGCATATGAAAACACTTTATCCACTGAAATGGAAATGCTTCTGTCTCTCAAAAAGTGGATGATCACTTTTACTTCCATCATTCACTTGGAAAAGTTTGAGATCTCCCAGTCATGGCCATGGTTGGCACTGCTTTTTTTCACTTAAAATTTGTACCTCTTGAACCTCCATCACTCAAGCACAAACCTCATTTCACAGAAGAGGTTTACAACCAGGAATAAAAAGCTGAACACCTTCAACACGTAATTAAACCGGGCAGCAGCAGGACAGTGTTACAGGCTCCAAACCCTCCCTTTAGTGCCCCATTCCAGCACAGTAAATACAGCCAGAGGCAAAGCTGATGCTCTGGAACATAAACTAAGAATTGCTGGAGGTTTTATGAGACACTGACTGGTTTCAGAATGACCAGAAGCACTTGCATTACCCAGTAAAGGTCACCCCTACAGGAATTTAGGAATGAAGTTCTTGCTAAACTGCAGCAACCAAAGTTCCTGCTTAGTCAACATCCAGTCACTGCTGTATCACTTTCAGATTTTAAACCAGGCTCTTTTTTTTTTCAATTCTTGAGGGTGGGAGGGGAACAAATCATTGCCAGACTGGAGATTCATCAGGGCAGCAGCACATTTCTGTGTCTGAGCTGCAAACCACAGCAGTGGGGTTTGTCATGGCAGTGCTGCAGCCCTCTGAGCACAGCAGTGCTGATGGCACTCCTGTAATTAGCAGGATCTTCCTGTGAGCCCAAAGCTGTGGAATCCTCTGTGGCCCACAGCAGCCAACACATCTCAAAGAAAAAATAAAAAGGAAAGTGAAAAGAAAATGAAAAAAGTAAAAAAAAGATCTTCCTGTGAGCCCAAAGCTGCAGAATCCTCTGTGGCCCACAGCAGCCAACACAACTCACATTAAAACAAAAAAAAAAAAAAAAAAGAAAAAAAGAAAAAAAGAAAGGAAAAGGGGGACAAAAGTGCTTTCTCCCTCAGAAAAGTGCAGTAACATCATTTTCTCTGGACCCTGATCCTGAGATTCCATGTGCTCCAGCACATCCCAGCACAGACTGAGGGAACAGGCTCTGGAGGCTGCGGCTCAAACTTCAGGGAGGAAAAAAACCAGGCAGGTAAAATTCAATAATCCCAGCACTTCTCTTGTTTGTAGCTGTCCCTGGGACAGCTCCACAAAGTTCAGCAGTTGTTGTTTTGGGGTTTGAGCAGCTTTGCCTTTATTGCTGCTCTGATTTTATTGATCCCAGTTTTCCCTCTGCCGTGGTGCAGCACCTCTCTGCCACCATTCCATGGCCAGGAGATTGTTCTGCCAAGGAAACCTGAAATGTCCCATGGAAATGAAAGAAAACCTGCCCTGAATCCTCCCATCCCATTCCCAATCTGCTCTTCAGGCACTCCCCCGACTATTCCTGCGCTTCATGAACGTTGCATACGATGCAAGTGTGATTGTGACAGTGAAAATTTATCAGCTCCACGGATTTCCCTTTAATTTCCATTATAATTGCTGATAATTATCATTTATATTATGATTACTGCCACAAAACCTGTTTGCTTTGAAAAGCATCACTGAGGGGAAAAGGCCATTTTGCAAAAATATTGCAGATTTTTTGAAAGCTTTCTTAAAATCAGGAAAGTAAAAATTCTACAAATTCTAAACATTCTAAAAATTCAGAAATTTAATTCTGGCAATTAAAAACCCAAAGAGTGACCAGAGAAATTGAGAAATCTGCCAAGATCATAAATGTGAGAGATGGAAAAGTCTGCACTGCATGAGCCCTTCCACACACATACAAGATACACAAAATGCAGCAGAATAAAAAATAGGATTAGCAGGAGTTCTAACTTAAATGGCAAGGCAATAAACTACCATTATTAATTAGACAGAAACCAGAATATTTGGCAAAGGTGGAATAAAATTTTCAGAATGTATAGCCATCCATGAATATGATTGGACTGGTAATAAATATTGGTAGCAACTGGAAAAACTCCTGGCTCCTTGTGGAGCACATCTGCAAACAGCTGAGGAACGCACTGACATTGGCCAATCCCATGCCATTAATCAAAATAACAACAGGGAAAATTCAAATTTTATCCAGAGAGGATAAATGTCACTTTTAGGTGAGAGTGAAAATCTAAAACTCCAGTTAATTTCATTATTCCCTTATTGGTGTCACAACAGCAAGGGTAATTATTATTATTAATTATGGTTTCTTAGCGTTTCATCCTCATCAACTTTTTAAATTGAAGCTTTTTTTGTACTATGAGCCTAAAAGGCAAATATTTTATTACATCAATTTTCAGGATCTGGCCACTTCAGGATTTCATAACTGTGCTTAGCTTGTTTGTAGTGTAGAAAGGAATATTCTAGTTTGATAAAATTCCACAATACATCCAGCATCACCCTGGCCAATCTGTGGTGCAGGTAATTCAGTGACCCAGTAGGTGGCTACAAAATCGACCAGCACAGTCCCCTCTGGGTTGGTGTTTGCATTTTTCTACCTGGAGTGGAGATCCCTACCCTTCCCTACTGCAGAAATGTTCTGGAGTTTCTAAGTCTGGTTCATGGAGTGTCACCCTGCAATTATAAGTCTATTAATTAAAAATAAAACCTTCCCATTTCAGCTTCATACACTCAATGTTTTATAAGTTCTACTGCAATTTAAATATTTTTGAACAATTTCAATACAAGATGGGTTTTTTTTTTCCCAAGAGATATAATTTGAATTCCTCTAACCTTTACTTTGAATTCTTTTAACTGAGACATAGTGTGAAATATAATCAAAGGCTTCTATAAAAATAGAACCAGGCAAAGATTATCTGCAAAAGAAAAAAAAAAAAAGTCAAACAAACCCCTCTGCTGGCAACAATACAGACAACAGAGTTTTCTGAAGGTGGTATTCACCCTGCTTTCATGTCCTGGGGTTGAGCTGACTAGTAAAGCCACAACAGGAACAAAAAAAAAAAAAAGAGGGGGCGGAGAAGCAGTGACAAAAAAACCCCAGATGTTGCATAAACATGACTTACCTCAAGTTCAGTGTTTAAATATTTATCTTTCCAATAATCCCCAAGCAAAGTTCATTTAACCACTCTAGTTCCATGTAATTTATTTGTGGAATATGCATCAGCCTAAATCTAATTTTGCTCTGCTTACTTTGGAAAAAGGAAATTAAAAGTGAAATAATGAAGGTGGCCTTTTATTCATTTTCTTTTCTTTTTTTTCTTTCCCAGAAACAGGCAGGAAGAGCCCTAAATCAATAAACAAGCAGCAGATGTACTTTCTCTGGTCTGTTTGGTTTGCAGAAAACACAATTTCCAGATCGAGTGGGGGCTCAGCCAGGCAGCAGCTCCGTCAGCAGCAGGGCCAGCCCAGCCCTGGCCTCTCAGCACAAACTCCACACTGCTGGCCTCCACAGACACAGGCACAAATTTGGGATGTGGAGCCACCTTTTCCCCTTGGCAGTTGCAAGTAGGTGTGAAAACTCTCTGTGCAAGGAGTAAGGTTTAATATCCCCAAGCCGAGGGGGAGGCTGAGGTGATTTGGGTTATCTTTTTAGCTAAGGCGGTGAGGAAATAAAAGTTCAAGGGGATAAAAAGAGTAGAGATTAAATTTATTAGTGGGAGAGGAAAATGGGCCTGATCTGTGAGTCCTGGACCCCAAAGTGCAGGCTGGAGGGGTTTGTGAGCTAAGTGCCACACAGGTCCCAGGGCCACCTGAGCTCCCAGGGACACCAGTGGGAATTGGTGCAGGACTGGAAGCTCTGAGCTCCCTTTGAGACTGCCACCACCAGCTGGAGAGGCTGGAGCTGCACAGAGCAGCCCCAGCTGCCCCCTGAAATCAGCCAAGGCTGGGGAGGATCCTGGGATATGGAGTGACTCCCCCAGACCACCAGGAGATGCCCCTAAAATGCCTTTGTCCCTACAACTGGTGCGCCTGCTAAAAATCCCAGTGATCTAAATGAACACAGAGGGATCTGATGGCACAAAGTCTGCTGCTTTCAAACCTGCCCAGCATAGAAACAGAAATTGTCATCAGGGAGGAAAACACAAAGTGTGACTGCAGCAAATCAATGAGAGCAGCTCCCACAGATCCCTGGAAGAAACTCTGAAGACAAAAACTCTGCAGAAACAAATTCTATTTTGATTCTGGCGTGTCAGTGTTTAATTCATCCTTCCACCAACTGTTTGGAAAACTGCTGCCTCAAAAGTCAAGTTACACTTTGCCACCTTATAAAACAATTACCCAAACTGCTGTGCCTGTAAACTGTAAGGATTTTTTGCTGCTGTATTTCAGAGGTGACAGCTCTAAATTCCCTCCTGTTTGAAGCAGGCTGTAGCTCATATGGAGCCACTGGGATTTCAAATCCATCAAAGCTCACCTATTTTGTGAAATGCTATTCTGAATTTTCAACATGATTGTACAGGTGAGGCACAGGATGTGTAGTGTGACTTCATCAGTTAAAATGACAGCAGATTTTAGATGTAATTGCAATGCCAAAGGAGAACCAGGGAGGAAAGAACAGAGTCAAAGCATCGAGTAGAGCACAGATAAATTCTGGGTTGTTGGAATCTGAAATGCAAAGACTCCTCAGGACCTTGGGCCTGTAAGCCAAAGCTTGGAATTAAACCCAAGATTTGATCTGAGACCTTGGAAAAGGCTCCCCCAAACTTGAGTGCTAGAAGCACTCAAGTGGATTTATAGTTTAAAGCAGAGACACGTTTAGCTAAGTAAAAGAAAGTTTAGAATTTTTGAGTTTAAAATATAGAAAAAATAAAAGTAGTTACAAAGGTAAATAAGAAGTTTAAAATGCAGCACTGTAGGTTTGTGTGTCATTACATGATTGGCTAAGAAAGCTTACACTGTAGCACGAGTCCCTAAAATGAAATATTTAAAGATTAGGTCAAAAACATAAATATCCTTGTTAGTAGTGTTTTATTAGTCAATAACTCCTTAAAAAGTCTTGTCACTAAGGGTCTTGTGACCTTCTAAACCGTGCTGTAATGATGTGAGCCAAACTCACCCTTCCTACCTGTGTAGAAGATAAGAAAAATAAACCACAGCATCAAAACCAACTCACACATCCCATCTCAAATTCCTTCCAAGATTCCCCACAAATGAATTGTCACAGTGGGTATGGAAAATCCTGCCCACTACTATTCTCAAATAAGATTCATTTGCCACAATGAAGAGAAAATCTGATTAATCTGGATAAAAAATTGTACTCTGTGCACTGGCAGAAGCCAAAGCACGGAGCAGGCAGCCCAAGCAGAAAACTCTGAGAGGGCTCGGACTGCCTGACAGCTGGAAGGGACAATGAGGTGGCTGTGGCATGTCCCATGGCAATGAAAAACCCTTCCAAAAGCTGTCTGGACAATCCCCCTGCAGCAGAGTTCAGTGCTCCTGACCCAGCTCCCAGGCTGAGTGTGAGCTCACAGCCCCCAGAGCAATGCTGTCAACAGCACCAGGGATGGACAGACTGACAACCATCTGTGCTGCCTCCCTGCAAACATGGGCTGGGCTGGGCAGGCAGCAGGAGGAAATCCAGCACAGCAAGGATCCTGCAGCCCTGAGTTAGCCCAGAATCCTGGGTTTTCCTGAAATCCTGGGTTTTCCTCAGCCCTGGGTTATCCCCTGCCCTGGGTTACCCCAGAATCCTGGGTTATCCTAGAATCCTGGGTTTTCCTTAGCCTTGCGTTTTCCTGAAATCCTGGGTTTTCCTACAGCCCTGGGTTATCCTGAAATCCTGGGTTTTCCTGAAATCCTGGGTTATCCTGAAATCCTGGGTTATCCCCAGCTCTGAGTTATCCTGAGCTCTGTGTTGTCTCCAGCCCTGGTTTATCCAGGTTCTCTTGAAATCCTGAGTTCTCCTCAGTTCTGGGTTTTCCTAACCCTGGTTTCTCCCCAGACCTGGGTTTTCCTCAGCTCTGGGTGCTCCTGAATTCCTGAGTTTTTGTCAGTTCTGGTTTCTCCCCAGCCCTGGGTGTTCCTGCAGCCCTGATTTCTCCCCAGCCCTGGGTTTTCCTCATCCCTGGGTTATCCTCATCCCTGGGTCATCCCCATCCTTGGGTCATCCCCAGCCCTGGGTGTTCCTCAGCCCTGGGTTATCCAAAAATCCTGGGTTATCCCCAGCCCCGGGTTATCTTGAAATCCTGAGTATTCCTCAGCTCTGGGTGCTCCTGAATTCCTGAGTTTTTGTCAGTTCTGGTTTCTCCCCAGCCCTGGGTTATCCTCATCCCTGGGTTATCCTCAGCCCTGGGTCATCCCCATCCCTGGTTTCTCCCCAGCCCTGGTTTCTCCCCAGCCCTGGTTTCTCCTGCAGCCAGAGGCCAAGAGGAGGGGTGGGCAGTGGGAAGGGCAGGAAGCTCCCAGGGCAGAGCTGCCCTGGCACAGCTGCCCCTCCCCAGCCAGCTCCCAGGGTGATGCCCTCATTCATTCCCCCATCACCTCCAGAGGGCAAACATCCCAAATTTTGGGGCATCACCCAACAGCAGGAGCCCAGTGGGTTTAGTGCAGGGCTCTGGGGGCTGTTAGAAGATAATTAATGATGGCAATTAATGCCCACACTGCTGTTGGTGGGCACTAATCATTGGAAAAAATAAAAAAAAAGTAACATGCATTCTACATGTTCAGCTGAAAGTATTTAATTCTCTTCTATACCTAGAAGATAGTGGACAACTAATTTGTAACTTGTCATAAAATCATTTTTAAATTTTGTTCTGAGCATAATGTTCTGCTATTGATCATGTAATTAATTTGATTGTCCTACGTAGAAAAGGGTGTAGGACACCCAGAACATAGCTGGATGTGTTGTTCTGGAGAATCCTGGACAAAATGTACCTTAGGGACCAGTAGAGAAGAGTTTTTGTCCAACATATTTCTTTATCAATTTGATATTGAATTTGATCAAATTGGCCTGTTTAGATCATCTATAACAGCAGCCCTGTGATGGAAACCAATCAGTGACTCCCAATTAACTCCTTCCTCACTTCCCAGTCTGAGGTTTGGGAATTCCAGTCCCAGAGGGGCTGAGCCCAGCCCCTGGCAGCCCTGCCTGGGGGTTTTCCTGCCTCCTTGCAAGCTTCCAGCCCTTCTCATCCCTCCCCTCACATGAAAGAAGTCCATTTCTCCGGGGTAAGAACAGAGATGTTGAGAGGTCTAAATTATTTTCAGGTGTTAGTCCTGGGCTGAGATCCAGCCTTATGATTTGAAGCCAAAACTTTAGACTGGAAAAGTAAAAAATCCAAGTGTGGCTGCATGAAATCAGGACATTTTGTACAGGATTCCTGGCTCAGTGTTTGGTGTGGATCTAAAGGCTAAAAACTAGACCCAATTCTAATAATTCTGGATATTTGTGGGTTTTTTTCTAACAGACAGAGTGTGCCTTGAGGGGGATGGGAATTAAAAAGAAAAATAATCAGAGCACTAATATTTGTATAACTGTTCAGAAACGAAACAAATCTGCTGCTGTAAAACATGTACACTTCTCTCTAAAGGTAACAAGCTACTCTGGGCACACCTAAACCTCAGCCTCAACAAAATACATTTTCATGAGCCTGGATTGGAATGGTTCAGGTCATGTTTATGAATTTTCAATTGCTAGGCTTGATTTGGGTTGTGACAAAACACACAATTGTTTCAGCAGCCCTGTCCTGCATGCCAACCCAGAGATGTTCTTTATTACTCTCTAATCAAACCTTGGGTTGCTTCCTCATGGAACATTTATTTTCATAAAAGGAAGGTGCCCACAGGTTACACACACCCAGACTGCCACAGCAACCAGAGCTCTGAAGGTGAAAAGGATTCCTGAACTCTGCATTTATTCTGCTGAATTCCCCTTCCAACATCAGCCAGGAAATACAGGCACAGATCTGCTCGGAGCAGGATTTGCATGAACAAGGAATGCAGGGAAAGGGCTGTGCCTCCAAAACCCACCACTGGGATACTTTTCCTTGCTATTCGAAATTAAACCTGCCATGAAATAAATTCGGTTCTTTAATTCCTTTTATTGTGGCTTTGATTTGTAATCGGTTATTCCCTGCAGCCAGCGGCGTTGGAGGCTCACAAGCAGAGCATTGAGAGGTTTCCTTTCCATGAATGAAGTTCTGTCCAGCCTGCGGACGGGGACGGCAGCTCAGCAAAGCGCCCTGAAGTGCAGGGGGAAGATCGGCAGCTCCAAACAGGACAGCTCTGTTTACTTGCCCAAAATAAGATCGCTGGGCTGGCTTTTAAATCCAAACCGGACGCAAACTCACTCGGAGGAGATAAAACGCTCAGAAAATCAGCTTCAGATCCGCGTAAAAGCCGGTTTTGTGGGAGCTTTTGGCGACTCCCGAGCTTCTTCGGGACGATGTCACCAATAAACGAGCTTCGGAGCGCGGGAAGGCGGAGCCGGGGCTCGGCGCCGGGGCCATAAATAAGAGGGTCCCATGTCCGGGTGATTTGGAGGCAGCGAGCACCGGCAGCGCTCGGAGCGAGCGGCGCGGGGCGAGCATCCCCAGCATCCCCGGGCATCCCCGGGCATCCCGAGCATCCCAGCGCGGCCGGGACACCGCGGCTCCGGCAGAACCTTTCCCCTCCGTGCGGAGCATGAGCCGAGCGGGCAGCGGGAGCCCCGGGAGGAGCCCCGGGAGCCGAGGGGCAGCGCTGGTGCTGGCGCTGGCGCTGTGGGCGCTGCCCGCCGCCGTGTCCGCCTGCAGCTGCGCGCCCGCGCACCCGCAGCAGCTGCTGTGCGATGCTGCGCTCGGTGAGTCCGCGGCCGCGGAGCCTCCGCGGGGCTCTGGTGCAGCGGGGAGTGGGGACGGGGCTGCTGGGAGCGGGGCTGCGCTGCCCCTAAGGCTGGGGAATGGGTGCCGCGAGTTGCTCGGCTTCCCGCGCCCTGCCGGAAGGGTTCGTGGTTAGAAATTGCTGGGTTTGCTGGGTTGGAGAGTGGCTGTTTATTGATTTTTTAATGTGGTTTTATATATTTGATATCTATTTTATATCTACATCTATATATCTATATATCTATCTAGATATATATCTATATATCTATACATAAATCTATATATCTATCTATAAATCTATATATCTATATCGATATCTATCTATATCTATCTATCTATCTATCTATCTATCTATCTATCTATATCTCCATATCTATATCCATATATGCCATTCCACATTCTTAATATTATATATAATTATATGCCTATATTCTATCTATCTGTCTGTCTATCTCTCCATATCTATATCCACATATGCCATTCCATATTCTAAATATTATATATAATTATATGCCTATATTCTATCTATCTATCTATCTATCTATCTATCTATCTATCTATCTATCTATCTATCTCTCCATATCTATATCCACATATGCCATTCCATATTCTTAATATTATATATAATTATATGCCTATATTCATTCTATCTATCTATCTATGTATCTATCTATGTATCTATCTATGTATCTATCTATCTATCTATCTATCTATCCATCCATCCATCCATCTCTCCATATCTATATCCATATATGCCATTCCACATTCTTAATATTATACATAATTATATGTCTATATTCTATATGCATGATATATTATATACTAATGTATTTTAATCCTTCATATGTATTTATGTAATTTATGTATTACCTAATAGTTTGTATATCTATTGTAGATTACAGATTTTTCTATGCTTTATATGTGTTATATATTTTATATATAGCATCTATTTTATATATTTGTAGATTACATCCTAACTTAGGAAATAGCTGAGCTTTCAAATATCTACTGCTATATACAGCAGTATCTGCTATGTAAAAAATATTCTATCTAAATATGCCTGTAATGTGTAAACTGCTCCTATAGATATTTTTATAGCACTTCAGGGGAAAAAAACCCCAAAACCAAAACAAAACAAAACCCCCAAAACCCAAAATATAAGTCCCCAGCGGTAACTTGCTGAAACTTTTGAGCTTTGTTCTGCTACTCTACACTTTCTTTAATTTATTCTTGAGGTTTTCTGTCATTTTTCTGGAGCAGGGAGCTGATGGGCCCTTTATTTTGTGCAGATAAAGTGGCTGCAGCAGCTCTGTGTGAACCTAACTCTCCAGCTTTGGGACAATTGTGCCTCATGACAGCCAGGCAGCACCACGGTTGTCAAACAACTCATAGAAAGAGCCTAAAGATCCCAAAATTAGGCTGCAGGGGGATGAGAAAATGTGACATTTTGAGAAAATGTGACATTTTGCAGCCTTTTGATTTCATTAGCTCAGGCTAAGGCTGGTTAGCTTCCATGGGGTGTGAACAGTAAATGTAGAACATGAGTTTCCAAAGTGCCACAGAATTAGCATCTCTATGGGGCAGGCAATACCTTCTGCATACTGATTCATTGCTTTTATGCCCTGACAGAAAATCTTTGTGGCCATGACAAACTCTGAGCTCTGTTTGTGGCCATCAGTTAAATTGGTTTTTAATCTGCCCGTGTTCAGCAATCCCTTTCGTGGAGGCATTGCACACTCGGGGGTGTTTAAGGAGGGAAAGGAAATAAAAGTTGTGCTACAACTAAATATGTGTGCATATTTAGTGAAAGAAAGTGACAGCTTTTCAACAGGCTTCATGTAAAAATTTTGCAAAATGAACAATTTTACAGTGTAGAGGAAACTCAAAATATTCATTATGGGCCACCTTAATGAATATTTTCATTCATAAGGAAGCCATTCTGATGATACAAATTAATACTCACTCATTTCTTAGATGTATTTTACAAATAGGAACTACATCATGCTACTTTCAGCTTTTCTACTATGTCATGCTCCTTTTTATTTAAATACCCACCATAGTTTTATGTTACAATGTTTGGACTTGTTGCTCAAGCTCTCACTCCTATAAATATTCCTATCCAAGTAAACTTCCTCTTTTGGCTGAGGAATGTTTATGTCAAGGATCCCTTTGTTCACTATTTATACTTTTAAAATACCATTTCTGTATATCACAAAATGGGAAATGAAGGGAATTCCATGTATTTTTGTGGATACATTTGCATGTACACACACACACACACACAAAAGCTGCTCTGGGCTGAATTCCTGGATAATTTTGCCCACAACATTTTGAATAACGGATTGGAAGGAGCTGGAGTGGAGCTGCCTGTCCTGTGTGGGAGGAAGCTCCAGGGAGCAGCTTGGCAGAGCAGCTCCCCCAGGCTGGTGCCAGCAGCCTTTGTGCCCAGGAGAGGAGCTGTGCCCGGCAGGAAGGGGCACCCCGGGCTGCAGCCCTGGCCAGGCACTGCTCATCCCCTGGGAACTGGGGCTGTGCCTCCACAGCTGCCTGGGGACACACCTGTGCCCTTGGGGACACACCTGGGACATCAGGACCTCAGGGCCACCTGGCTCCCAGCTGTGTGCTGACACTGTTCCACTCCTTCAGTTATTAAATTGATTAATTCATTAAGCTCATCCTATCTAGCCACAAACCCAGCCAAGGACTCCCTCGCGGGATTTTCCTGCACATCTTATTGAAATAGAGATGCCCTGACCCAAAAGTCTGCAGTAAAACCAGAGGTAAAGTCTCAGACTTGCTCATGGAGCTGTCAACCACCGCGTGTCCTTCAGCCACCGTGTGAAGGCAATATTTTTAATTTCCTCCAGCACAACTATGATGGAGGTGGAGGGATTGGATTGACATTCCCTGAACCTCCAATTGAACGTGTGAAGCCACTCAGCAACAGCATTTTTTAGAGATCCCAGGAAAAACAAGCACAGAAATTAATTAAGTCTGGATAAGCTCTTTTGCTTTGCCTTTTGTTGAGATGATTGGTGCTGAGACACTTTGTCCCTTCACTGCCAGGAGGGTTTTGTGGCTCTGGATGCCCAGAGGCAGCACAGAACCTGAGAGAGATCAGGGGATGTCTGAGAGAGCTGGAGTCAGGGTCCTGCCCAAAATCAGGGGTGGGTGGAGAGGCCTGCAGGGCTGAGGGTTGGCAAGGACTGTGGGATTTGCCAGGGTACATCAGGGGGGCTGTGCCAGTCCTGCCATCTACCTGACCTTGCATTTGTTCATCTTCCCTCAGAGCCTTCAGGGGATGTGATTTTGTACAGTATCATTATCACTGATAATAACAAAGGGGGGGACGGTTTTCAAGCTAAAAACGATTTATAGCTCAGACAAACATCAGTCTCAGGGCTGGGAGATTTTAGAGGAACAGGCAGTCAGCCACAGCTCAAGAGCAGTCACAAGTACTTCCTTACAAGGGTAACAGGGTTTATTTTGCTTTTCTGACCCATCACCTTCACTCACTTCTGCTGCACTGTTGATACTTTTGTCCAGTGGCTTCGGTCTCACTTGCACACAAATGCTTCTGTTATACCTTCTGAATCCTCAGCTCACTCCACACAACCCCAGCCCTACACTGCAAACCCTTCACCATCCCATCAGTGCAGCTGCTCACTTACTTAAGGCATATTCTTACAACTATAGAACCATAAGTTTATGATTTTTCTGCTTAATTTTTGTGTATTGTATTTTTACATCAATCCAAGCTTCTTCTAAGGTTGCAAATCAAACCCTTCAGTGTCTGTGGAAGTTTCTGTTTTTCTCATTCCCACAGTACAGATTGGAGAAATTGTCATGAGCTTCTCAGTAGTTTTAAATTTCCCTCCAGAACGAGGTAACTCCTCATTTGTTGGAAGTGCCTGGCACCAGCAGATCCACACCTTTTACACAAAACCAGAGACACATCCCTCTTGTGCTGTTCTAAATGCTGCTGAGTTCCTTCAGCCCCTGCAAACAGCTCTGCTTTCCCAGAGGACTTGCCCTGGGAATGGAGGGGTTTAATTAAACAGATGTCCATGTTAATTAGCAGTGCTGACCACAATGCCCAGGTTTTCTCCTCACAAAAATGTGGGAGGAGGTGCTGGATAACAAATTCAGTAGTGAGGAGTGCCAAGCCAGCACATGAAAACTGTTTGGATAATTGCCTTTATCTGGAGAGAAACATGGATGCAATTGAGTTTACCAGATAGTGCCAAGGTAACAGATTTCCTTTTGGCCACTGAATTTGTCATCCTGGCCTCAGTGCTGGACCAATTTGAGCTTCAAATCAGGCAATCTGGAGGCAAAAATGGGCTATGGGCAGCACTGATTCCTTTCTGAAGTCTGGCACTTTAAATTCATGTTGGTTTTTCCCCTTGGGCTATTTTTTGGACAGTAGGAAAAATATGTAAATACTTCACATTTCTTAGCTGTGTAACGCCAGTTCCCTCCAAAGTTGGTTGTATTCTTTCTGATTTCAACTGTCTTATTATTGTTTCTTCTTAAAAAGTTATTGAAAATTATGTTTTTACTTAACAGCAATTACAAATAGGTCTTGAATACATATATATATATATATATATATATAATATAGCTGCAGAAGACAGTTGTGCAGCTTTGGAGAAGAGTGGCACATTTCAAAATAGGAGAGAAACTTTACAGCTGGAGCTTGGCAGCATTTTCATCCCATTAAAATCTCCCAAGATCACGGAGATCAAGCACTGTAAAGATGTGCCAGATGATATATTAAATTTTAATCACATTTAAACATAACAGTACAAATTTTCTTTAAATACGCCAGAATTAAGTTTTCAGAGTCAGCTCTTCTGGGAGATAATCACAATTTGCTATTTCTTCATTACTGAGTTTCAAATGAAAAGCTTCATGGCTCAGTGTCCCACAGTTTTGCCTCTGTGCCATGGAATATCCAGTTTTGTGCTGGAATGGGTTAATTTGAGCATTATTAGGTAGGAGGTAATTTCTGCCTGGTGGGAAAAATCAGCTTTGGGAAAGCACTGGAAACAGGGGTGGTGCTTGCTCCAAGTGAGGAGAGGGAAGGTGAGCAGTGAAATTCAATGTTTTATTGTTATTTCATTGTGTCATGCTGGCAGTGGTGCCACTGCCCCTGGTGTCTTTGGGGACACAGTGCCCATCCAAGCGGTGCAGCTCTTGAACCTCAAGGATTGGAGATCCTTGCTTCTTTAAAAATGCCTTTAGTGCCAAATTGAATTATACAAAGGACAGCAGTGTGGCAAACCTTGGCTTTCTGTGTTGGTTTTTAGGGATCCTATTAAAAATCTGGGCTCTGGATGCTGCTGCTTGGGCAGGAGAGCTCCTGGCAGGATCCTGGGGCTGGGCTCAGGGAATGCTGCAATTCCCACAGCTTCTGGGGATTCTCCATGGCAGGGAACACTCATTGCTCCTCCTGCCCTGCTGAGCAGAGGCTGATCCCAGTGCTCTGCACCACTTCCTTCCCCTGAGTGCAAAGCAGTGCCAATAATGCACACTTCCTGTACCAATAATGCACACTTCCTGTGCCAATAATGCACATTTCTAATGGCAATAATGCACATTCCCAGTGCCAATAATGCACACTTCCTGTGCCAATAATGCACATTCCCAGTGCCAATAATGCATACTTCCTGTGCCAATAATGCACACTTCCTGTGCCAATAATGCACATTTCCTGTGCCAATAATGCACACTTCCTGTGCCAATAATGCACATTTCCTGTGCCAATAATGCACACTTCCTGTGCCAATAACGCACATTCCCTGTGCCAATAATGCACATTTCTAATGGCAATAATGCACATTCTCAGTGCCAATAATGCACATTTCCAGTGCCAGAAATGCCCATTTCCTGTGCCAATAATGCACACTTCCTGTGCCAATAATGCACATTCCCAGTGCCAGTAATGCACATTTCTAATGGCAATAATGCACACTTCCTGTGCCAATAATGCACATTTCCCATGCCAATAACGCACATTTCTAATGGCAATAATGCACATTCTCAGTACCAATAATGCACATTTCCCATGCCAATAATGCTCATTTCTAATGACAATAATGCACATTCCCAGTTTCAGTAATGCACATTCCCAGTGCCAATAATGCACATTTCCCGTGTCAAAATTGCACATTTCTAATGGCAATAATGCACATTCCCAGTTTCAGTAATGCACATTCCCAGTGCCAATAATGCACATTTCCTGTGCCAATAATGCACATTTCTAATGGCAATAATGCACATTCCCAGTTTCAGTAATGCACATTCCCAGTGCCAATAATGCACATTTCCTGTGCCAATAATGCACATTTCCAGTGCCAGTAATGCACATTTCTAATGGCAATAATGCACATTTCCGATGCCAATAATGCACATTCCCAGTGCCAGTAATGCACATTTCCTGTGCCAATAATGCACACTTCCAGTGCTAATAATGCACTTTTCCAGTGCCAGAAATGCCCATTTCCAGTGCCAGTAATGCACATTTCTAATGCCAATAATGCACATTTCTAATGACAATAATGCACATTTCCAATGGACAATGATGCACATTTCCTTTGCCAATAATGCACATATGCAGTGCCAATAATGCACATTTCCCGTGCCAGCAATGCACATTTCCCATTCCAGTAATGCACATTTCCAGAGCCACTTGCCAATGTGCAGCTGCCATTCCTCAGGGCTCACACCCAGGAGTGGGAGCTGAAATTCTGCTTCAAGAACTGGGGATTGGGTATCAGAAATGCTGTACTGGGCTCGTGCTGTTCCAGTCCTGTCCCAAAGAACAGGCAGAAAAACACCTGAGTGTGGTTCTTGCAAGGATTTTAGTGGGGAGGCAGCATTGGTGCCACTGGAGGAGAGCACTGCCAGCTGCATCTCCAGAACCAATGAATTTTCTTAAAAGAAGTTAAAATTATAATTATTTCAAAACTGATGTTGGTAGGTTTATGCAGAGGGGCTGAAAATGAGGCCAATTTCAGCCTTTTCCTCAGCAAGGAGCTGAGGAAAAAAGAATTCCAGTCCTGTGTGTCCCCCCAGTGCTCAGGAAATCAGTGCTGGCAGGTGGGAATCATTCACAATCATTCTTATTTCCACATTTTATATGTTCCTATACCCACATTTTGTTGTATGACAAATGTAAGTTTCGTCAACAAAAATTATGAGAGAAAATGATTGAATTATTGAGAAATTAACCTGTCTTTCATCTATTTTGGCTGTACAGTGCCCTGTCAAATTCAGTTAAAGAAAAGACCAGGTTTCTTTAATTCTCTAAGTACAAAAGAAATAAAATTTTTTTTTCTGACTTTTATGCATGCTTTTATACATCTTAATAGCAATTTCAAATAAAATTTATAAAAAACTGGACAGCATGATTTTTAAGAAGTTGTTTAGTTCAAAGGTGCCACTGATGCATTTAGAAAGAAATAATACCTGGCCCCCTGCAAAGGCCCATCATGGGTAAAAATGCCCATGAATGGCAATTCAGGAATAATTGCAGTACACATAAACTGCTGGGTATCACACCCTGAAACTTCTAAATGCTTTAAAAAATGCAAAATTTCTGCAAAATCTGACTGCTCTGGCTGCAGGAATGCTGTGGTGTCAATCTCTGCTTACAATTCTGTGTCTTTGTACCCGAATATCCAGCGAAAAACCTCAGTATTCCCATTCAATGAATTCCTGGAATGCTGCTGTGGGAATGGCACTGAGTCCTTCCTTTTGCAGCTAAATACTGAAAATAAATATCACTAAAATATTAATGCAACAGCTTCCTGGGATGGATCCTGAACTTCCTGTTAGGGAATAGGAAGGGTAAGACTTGAATAAGAGCTACAAACAACCCTACATCTACTTGAGGGTTTAGGATAGGAGCAAACACTTGGAGAACGTGAAAAAACCATGGAAATTCAGTTTCCTAACTCACTTTTCATTGCTGAATTCGAGGCTTGAATCACACTGCCAAATCCCATGCAACTCTGGGAAATGATTCCCAATATTGTGTGGATGAGTGCTCTCCAGAGCTCTGCCCCTCCAGCCTGAAAGTGGGGCTGGGGCTGGGAAAAAACCCAGGCTGAGCTCTCCTTCCCCTGCATGTTCATGGCACTGTGCCCAAGCCTTCAAAGCTGTGGCTGTAAAAGGAGGTGGCATCACAGAACTGAACAACAGGATGGGATTTTAAGGAGCCAAACCCACTGAGCACAACATTCCTGTCAATTAGGACACAGCTGAAAAATGTAACTTCATTTAGCTTTAGTGAAGAAAAAACCCCCAGAGCTGGCTATTGGGTAGTAAAATGAAATTTCAGAGGAATTGTGCTGCTTGCCTGACTTAGAAGTAACTCAGTCACACCAGCTTGTTGCTGAGTGTGCTCTCAATTCAGGAGAAAAAACCAAAAAACTGAGTTACTTTTATTTAAAATTATTTGCTGTAACTCTGGGAAACTGAACCCCATCATTTCACAAACAACATTCTACACACACTGAGGGGAGAAACAAAACTCAAGCTTAGAAACAAAGACTAAATAATATAAAACAGAGACCATGAAAGGCTGCCAAACTCTTAATCCTATTAATGTGCCAACCTTAATCCCAAACTTTCTCATTAAAAATGATTTCAGCAACGGGGGGTTCTGTCCACCCTGAGGAAGGGCCGTGTCCCCATGAATGGAAATCCACAATAACACCATGTATGTTGTCCTACAGGCTTGGAGCATAAAGGGAGTGTTATTCCCCAGCTGAAATTAGGCAGATGTTGATTACCAGTCAAATGATGTGGTATCTGAGGCTTGGGAAGCAGAGAGAAACGCTCCTGGTAACACGAGGAGCAGCTGTGAAAATAAAGCTGACCTTGAACAACATTTGGAAATCAGTTTTTAGGTGATATTTAAGTTAAAAGAATCCCACACTTCTGTTAAAAATACACTCTTCTCTTCTAGTTGAAAGTTTATAAAAATGAGAGTCTAAAACCTCACTCTCATAAATTGAATGTATTCTTCTAATTAAAAAAAAAAATGAAACCACATAATCTTCTGGTTTAACAAGGGAGCAAAGCCAATCAACTCCTGCCTTCAACACGAGGAATTTGTGCATCCTGAGCCAAAACCACAGAGATGCACAAAGAGATGGACAAAATCCTGACCTACCTGAGAGTCCTGATGAGCTGAAATATTGGCCTTCCACACCCCAAAAGGCTGAACTGGAAATGCACTTTGGATGCAGACTAGAACAGGTCTGTTCATAAATTCTGTAGGGTTAATAAAATAATCCTATAGGGTTTATTATAAACATAATAGGGTTAGTAAAACCCTGCAGAGTAATCAAATTCTGCAAAGCATTTACCCTGAGAAACAATGCAGTGCAAATGAATGTCCTTACCACAAGATAATTTAAAAAAACACCTTGGTATCTGATTTATCAACTTGGAGAGCATTTATGGGGTTTTCAGTGTTCAAAAGTTTCTCAAAAGTGGAGTTTTAGTCCAAGTCACAAACTTCCCTGTATGGCTTTGATTGCTCAGTCACAGATTGGATCATCTCACCACGCTTATCTTCTCATGCAACTGGAAACATCATCAGGACAAAGAAATGCTCTTCCATACATTGCTTTTCACAGAATAAAGGGAAAATCCTGCTACAGTGACAGTTAAATTCTTCAGCAAGCTCTGTGCTTACAGATCCAAACCACCTTTGTTCAAATAGTCCAGAAAGCTCCACAACTTTTCCTTCTCATGATTTCAGAAACTGTGCTTCAGTTGATTATTGTGCTCATGATCTAGTTATTGTAGAGCTGGCTGTAAGCATTTATTGATGGAATGTTAGGAAACAGAAATGCAAAGCAGGAGAAGTAAAACTGCCTTTATATCCCAGCTAGCAGAAACTGCTTCTGAGCTAAAGATTCCTCAGCTTTGGCTCTGGGAGCTGTGGAGCAGGAGTGGCAGTGTAGACTCACAGACAAGAAATCCATCCTCCAAACCCAGAGGAGATTTTGTCACCCTCACTCAGTTTTGGGGCAGCTTTGCTGCTGCTGGTTCTGTTTGCATCTAGAACTGAACTCATCCCACAGCCCCAGACATCTGAGCTGAGTTACAGCTTGGAAATGAAGCCCCTGTTTGCTGCTCTGTCCTGGTGAAAGATTAGCTGATAGATGAGCCATTTGCTGAAAACATCTGTTCTTTTCCAGCTGTTTAAAGATCATTCAAAGAGCATTCAACACTGACTTGTTCTCAAAAGAGAAATAAAAATGTAGGGTTTCCACTCCTGAAAGAAGCAGCAGCTCAGCAGGTCCTGAAGCAAACATCTCTGCCTCTCCTGCAGTCTGAAACAATTCCAAGCTGTGCAATCATTCTGAAATCAGCACTGCAAAACAAGGGCTGCAGTCTCCTGGATGCTGAAAGCATCCAAGGCTGTGTGGGACACCTGCACTCCAAGGCTGTCACAGGAGCCATTGCAATAATTTCCCAGGTTTTTCCTCTTGGCAGTGTGCTGTATCCACCTCATCCCCAGCCTGGCAGCACCAGCAGCAATTTGGCAGCACTCCTGTGGGAGTTTAGGAATCATTTTTGACCCCACAAACACCGCCTGAGCCATTCTGACAAACATCAGCCTTCACTTCCAGCCCACCCCTGCCCCAACACTGGGAATCCTCTGTAGAAGAATTTAACAAATGGATATTTTAAATTGTTTCCAGAGGTGGTGATGGTGGCCAGCAAGTTTTGCTTAAAAAACCTCCAGCAAAGCCAATTGGAGGTGAAACACTTGGACACCCATGGCAGAGGTGGTCTGGAACTGACTGGGAGTGTCCCAGTAAAGTGATAACAACCAGATTCTAAAAGATCCACTTAAATAGGAATTGATTTGCAAAAGTGAGAGTGCCTGAGTTCAGCTCAGGCTACTTATTGTAAATAAATACACAGATTTACATGCCACCAAGATGCAAAGCAAATTGCTGGAGCAGTAAAAGGCAGGAGAATTTTGCAAATACAGAGTACAAACCTTTCCCATGCAACACAGACCACCTCAAAATATGTGAGATGGAGTGACAGCACCAGCAGATCCTCCTCTTTTGGACTCAGACTAGAGCAAAATGAAGGCAATTTTAAGTGGGAAAAGGACAAAAACTATTGGCATTTTCATGAGAGTGTGGTTGGCCAATCCTTCAGCCTGAGCAGACAAACACAAAATTTGCTGTTCAGGGACTTGCTTTGGAAACATCTTTAACAGTTATTGACTGATTGACATAAAATAATGTGTTGAGGTTAAAGGCAATTTATTGAGCCATAAAATCACCCTGCTGGCACTGGCAGGGCTGGTTGCTCGTGGCAGAAATGGTTCCTGCTCCCAGGGATGTATGGAACACATTCCCAGAGATTTCAAGTGACTGACACGGCACCACTGCCTCTCCTGCTGGAAGCCAACATGTGCAAATCAAATATGAAACACTAAGAAAACAAAACCTTCATTCTCCTCAGGATTATCTCTAAAATAATCTAAAAATATGTGTGCACACACTGATAAAAATATCAGTGTGTGTGCAAAGGTGCACCTCGTTTATTAAATTAATTCTTTTCAAACCTTATTTTATGTCAATCAGTCAATAACTTTGGCCTCTTTTTGGCAGCATTAGTGATACCTGGGAGCTTTAATCAGAGTTACAATCTCTGTTACCAAAGCTTCTTTCTTCCTATCACATGTATTCTGAGAAATTACAATATTTTCTGTATACATTAATATTTAATCAAGTTGTTTTGCTCTCTTCATTGGTGACAATCAAAGCTTTACCATAAGCAAATATGGCAAGTAAAGCTCTGACACCCCTGAACAATCCAGCATGTTTAGTTAGAAAAAGGCAGGGAAAGGGAGGGTGGCAATGCTGGACAGGTGGGAATTGCTCTAAATTATAGAGGAAGATTTTACACCCTCTTGTACATTTTAGAGGTTTTGTGAGCAATATAAACCAGCAGCCAACAGACCATGTTTAATTTAGGATTCTGTCCAAGGTATCTATTCTACCCTGTGCAGTGCTGCTTTAAGGGGGCTCATTAATTTTGGTCTCTTGTGACAAATTCTGTGCAGATTCCTCATCTTTTTGGAGGCTGATTATTCCTTCTCTTTGCCTGCTGAGTTTGTTCCCTCTCTGCAAGAAAAGTCAAGTGCCTCAGATGTCTAGTTCCCTAGCTAAAGATTATTTTTTGTCATATCTGTGTGCTCCTGAAACCAAAGTTCCACCCTGTTCTTGGCTTCCTTGGCAGTTCTGGTGGAATTTTTTGCCATTATTCTCCTCCAAGATACCAAACCATATTGGGTTCAGCTTCTGTGCCCTCCAGACACAATGAAATACTGTGCTCACACCCTCTCTCCACAGATTTTCTTGGAATCCTTGCATTATTTTACCATAACTTGCCTTTAGGTGACTACAGTAGATGAGTTCTGCTCACAAGCTTGAAGTTATTTTGCTTTCTGGTCGCTCACATTTAAAACTCTTGGCCATTTCCAGATGTCTGACTTCAAGTGGAGGCAAATCTGAGCTGCAGTAGTGTTTGCTGGCCAGGCTGCACACACACATTCCCCCTGGAGCAGCTCTCCCCGTGAATTCCAGTCCCCTCTGGGATTTCCAGCTTCACTCTGCTCTCACACTGAGCCCTCTGAACTCATTCCCCTCCCAGACTGAAGATGGGCACTGCTGGACATCTCATTATCACATTGCCCCAGCCTGCTCCCACAGAACACAAATTTTGCACTTGTGCTGACAGGCTGTCAATAAAAACTCTTCTTTCTTAACCCAACAGCAACCCCTGAAGGAAATCCCCCATCCTCTGGCTGAGGAAATTTGTTAATGGAGAACTCCTGGCTAAGCTTTGTGCTGACTGGAACAAAACCTGTGGCACCACCAGCACTGCACAGCTGGAGGGGTGTGCATCATTTTGAAGGCCCTTAAATCCAAATTAACTTCTCTCTGTAAAAATTCTGTCCTTTCACCAAAATGAAAGCACTTTCATGTGTGATATTCAGCTGTTTCTACTCTACGTGGTTAATTTCTAAGTGGTTTATTTCTAAGTGGTTTATTTCTAAGTGGTTTATTTCCAGGTGGTTTATTTCTAGGTGGTTTATTTCTAAGTGGTTTATCCCAATATTCAAATGAAAATCATCAGTGTTACACCATTGATTAGTTAATGCAGCAGTTCTGGAAGCTTCCATTATATGACTGCAAAATAAATTAGGGTATATAAAATAGGAAACATTACATATCATAATATCCTATGTTATATATCATAATATCATATAATATTATATATATATCATGTGTATAATAGTACATACAGAATAGGAAACATAGAAAGTGATGCAGTTACCTCAATGAGGAGCTCTTAAAAATAGACAAGCACCTCTTTATCAAGTGGTGTGAAATTGTAAGAATTGCTACAGGGGAACTGAGAATGGATTTCTATTTTGCTGCAGCCAGCTGAGTGAGCAGAATAAAGGAGAAACATCACACCTGGAAGTGACCTCAGCCTGTCACCCCAGGGACAGGGACAACCATTCCACCCTGCCTGCAGAGCCAGTTCAGCTCTCTCCTGCTTTATTATTCTAAAATACTTCTAATTTTTTATTATTATTACTATTACTATTGCTATTGCTATTACTATTACTATTACTATTACTATTACTATTATTACTTTATTATTAAATTATTCTATTATTCTAAATTCTATTCTATTATTCTATTATTCTAAATTCTATTATATTATTCTAAATCACTGGACCTGATAATTTGACCTTTGCAGCTCCAATTCCCTCATGTGGACTCTTCTGCAGGTTCCTCAGATTAATTCTTGCAGTGTTTAAACCCAAGACACCCAATGTCATGTTCCAACCATGTCTGAGTAGCCTGGCATCAGAACTGCTGCAGAAAAAGGGACCAGAATTATTGGGATTATTCCTTTGGAGATGTAAAGCAGTGTTGGATCTCACAAAAGTGTTGCAATGAGGCAAAATCCTCTTTCAATACATTCATTTGAGGTAAAAAAGAGTTTACATATACACTTTTGAGGAAATAAAACCCCTCTTCTCCCCCACCCCCCAAAACCCATCACTTTTGGACAAGAAGAGTTTTTGAACTGAGTTTGCAGTTGTCACCGTGGGATTTTCCTTTTACCAAAATTCTGGGTGGCTCCTTCGAGGGATTTGAGACATTCATGGAGCAAATTTTTTTAAGCTCCTGAACCCCAAAGAGTGAAAAAGTTCTGATAGGTAGGTGATAGATAGATAGATAGATAGATAGATAGATAGATAGATAGATAGATAGATAGATGATAGATAGATAGATAGAAATAGAGATAGATAGATAGATAATAGATATAGATAGATATAGATAGATATAGACAGATAATAGATAGACATAGATAGATAAATAGATAGATAATAGATAATAGATAATAGATAATAGATAATAAATAGATAATAGATATTAGATAGATATAAATAGATATAGATAGATAATAGATAGACAGACAGATAGACAGATAGATAGATAGATTATAGATAGACAGACAGACAGACAGATAGATTATAGATAGATAGATTATAGATAAATAGATAGATATAAATAGAGATAGATAATAGATAAAAAATAGATAATAGATAGATAGATATAGATAGATAATAGACAGATAGATAGATAATAGATAGATAATAGATAATAAATAGATATTAGATAGATATAAATAGATATAGATAGATGATAGATAGATAGATAGATAGATAGATAGATAGATAGATAGATAGATGACAGAAGCCTGAGTTAAACTTCCAGCAGAAGAGCCAGCACAAACAGCTGTATATTGTGTATGAAGTGCTTTCATTTTGGTGAAAGGACAGATATTTCTGGAGAGAAGTTAGTTTATGGGCCTTCAAAATGATGCACATCCCCATTCTGTGTCCATAGCTCTGCTGCATTTCATACTGCACGCTCTGGCTATTTCAGAAAAACACTTTTTGGATGCTTTTTATCTATATTTAGGATGCCATCCTCATTCCAACCATGTGACAGCCACACATTCTCATTCAGCTCCCTCTCCTTGTGCCTTTTTTCCTTTGTCCCTCCAAGAACATCTAAGAGCAGCTGGACTGATGTGTCAGACACTAAAGAGACAGGTGGAAAAGAGTGCCCAAAAATTACTCTTTGTATTTTAGGTAATTAAATGAAAGGGCTAAATTGAGCCTTTAAAATATAAGAGAGATGATAACTTTAAAGCAGCTTACATCTTTTCCTGCCAACACCGTTTTTGAAGTCTCATTTCAAGGTTTTTGTGGCAGAGCTGATTGTGAATATAAAATTGTGAGAATGGAACTAAACTTTCCTGATTTCTGGAGAGGAAGGCTGCTTGGAAGAGGTGGAGATCACATTTCTATTCACAGAGCTCTGATGTAGCCTGTCAAAAACCTGAAGTGAACTGGAGGCACAGAAACCCAGATTCTTCCTCAGTATGCCTATGTATATTTACCTACTTATCTATTTATAGATTTAAAGCAAGAATGCACATAAGGAGTTATATATAACATATTTTCTTGTTATATGTCCAGCAGTATCATACATTTCTTAATTTATTGAATTTCTACTAATGTCCAGCAGTATCTTAAATATCTTCTTGGATAATTATTTTTCCCCGTGTAGTTTCTGGTGCTTAACAGGTAGTGGAGGAAAAGATCTCATTTGTTCATCAGTTTTTTACCTTCTCCTTCACCTCCTGCTTCTTAGGGTTATAAAGTTTATTTGGGGAGTAAAAACCAACTTGCTTTCCTTTTTGAAGGAGCAGTAAAATTGATTATTTTAGCTGAGAAGAGTTGTCTGTCTTCTAACACTTGGACTGTGAAAAGTAGCTGGAGGATAAACTCACCACTTAAGTACAGTAATATTATATTAAATATTAAATATTAAATACTGTAATACAGAATGTCTTATTTAATAATACCAACTTGTAACAATGAGAGTAATTCTTCACTCAACAGTTTTCCCTCAGAGGAAATAACTCAGAGTTCTAAAAAGGACATTATTTTAGGGAATATATTATTTTCAGTATATCAATATATTAATTATATGTTAATATATTTTTATATTTTGCTATAAACTCATTCTATTCTAATATTTAAATATTAATATATTTTGTATTAATATATTATTTTTTATGAATTTCAAGGGTTTGGTTTATTCAGATTCCATCCATATCTGTGCCTGCAGTGATTGCTCAGTTCTTTGTGCCTTCTCCCCCTTCAGATTTCATTGCTTCGTCACTGTGGAGGGGTAAAATCAATCTCATGGCAGGGAATTTCCTCAGAGTAAGGAAATGTACCTGTAATAAAAGTAGTTCCTCGTGATCCCAAAAAGGTGATGCTTATTTAATTAGTGTTAATTAGAGAGGCTAATTGCAGAAGGAAATCACCCAGGCTAATGCCAATCTTTCTGCCTTTATTGCATATAAACCCTTCTGTACTGTACCAACCCTGACACTTTTCTCCTGACTGCAAGAACACAAATACATCAAATGATAAACCAAACATGTGCTGTGTTTTACCCAGTCAAAATGATCTCCTCCTGATTTACAAATGGCTGGGAGAGGATCATTGTTATTCAGGAAAGAAGGAGTAAATATAATCTTAACCCATTTCAGGAGAGTGCCCAAGGAATGAGCATTGTCCTCCTGTACCTCAAATTCTTTTCCTTCCAATTCAGCCACCTGAGACAACCTCCAGCTGCAGAGTGAGGCTAGAAAATGACATTTTATCAAAGTTGAGTCGGCAGAGGAGCCACATCCTCCCCCTGAGAGGTTAAAATCTGTATTTTTAGTGCAGAACGAATCCCAGGCATTTGGAATTCCTGGGATGTGGAATCCGTGCCTATGTATTCCATAGGTGCAAATTCCTCATCAGGAAGCAATAACAGCTAAAAATGACATTATTACTGAACAACCAGAGGCTGTTCTCAGTCACACAGAGAGGCCAAGCCAGCCCTGGAATGCTCCAGACCATGTCCTGAAAGAAGTGCAGAGTCGGAGGAATCCTGAGCCCCCCGAGCCAGCAGGGAGGAGAGGGAGATGCCCAGGAATGCTGCAGCAGGAAGTGCTTGTGGTTAAAAACAGGAGCAACCACATGAATCAGAGGTCTGAGGAGACAGCCAGACGACACTGATGGCAAAAAAATATATTAATGCACAGAAAATAAAAATGAAAAGGAGCCCAAGAAGAATTAAAAGGCGCCAAAAGATCTCTGTGTGTGTGGTTTCGGGAGAATGGAAGGGTAAAACCCAACTAGCTCAAAGTTTAGACAATTAAACTTCCTTACTGTTTATAACAAAATAAATCTCAGTGTGTCCTCCTTTGCCATCTGGAAGTTTTGTCTTAAACAAACAAATCAAACACACACAACACAAAAATGCTTCTCATTTTCACCTGCACACCCACCAAAAGGTCTCTGCATGACAAACACCTGGAGGTTGCACTTTCAGCCTTGCACAACTCCATGGAGACCCCTGGAGCCATCAGGGATTATCCATAACCTTCCTCTCGTGTGCTAACAAGTAGAATTTCACAAAAATATGGAAATGCACAGTGTTTCAACATGGGACACTTGGGAAAGCAGTTTAGATTATCCCACACTGAGTAGGCAGGAAAAGATTCCCTGCACATGAACCATGTTATGGCACTGAAAAAATAATGTTGTTTTCTCAGCCCTTTCCTTCAGAATTGAACAGACTCTTTAATGAGGAATCCTTTTTTATTTTTAGGGAGTAATGATGCAAAGGAGAGCATCTCAAAAGAAAGCAACACCATCCTAATTTGTAGAGCCCTCCCAACCCACAGCCCTTTTCCCCTGGCAGGAGATCAGACACACAGCTCATTTTGGGGTTGCTCACATCTGCAGATGGTTAAAGAGATGCTGCCACTTCCCACGTGAAATGAGGAGTTTTTAAAAGGACAAATTAATGCTTGTACTGAAAAGAACTCTTTCCTCCCAACAAAGTCCAAAATGCTCCTCCAGAAGGGTTTCATGGAGGGAGCATCCTGCTGGAGCCAGGCATCTGCAGCTTTAAGAATAATGAACACATTGATTTTAATAATAATAATAATAATTTAACACCTTGATTATTCCAGTTTGCTCAGCTAATTAGTGAGGAAATGGGAATTGTTCAGTGCTAGGTGGGACTGACCTCCACCTGGCTGTATTTCAGCCTGGGTTTTCTATTCCTTTTCCCTAGCTATGGTGTTAAATATGATAAAAATGAGGTCATTCTAGTAAAAAAAAATGGAGTTGTGGAGGGGGAACATGTGATTTGGATGTCACAAAACTTTGTCCTGCTCTGGCTTTGCCAGTGTCTGTCCACAAGCACAGAAATGCAAATCATCTTCTACCTCAGCACAAACAAGAAGAATGAGAGGTCTAATCTGAGTGATTATTTTCAGCCTACAGTCCCATTCTGACCACACTGAAATCTCTGAAATATATTGATGTATTGAAGCTGCTCTGGAGTTTCTCCCTAATTTTCACCTGAGGAGTCCTGTTCAAAACTCAGGCTGCTCTGACCCAGGAGCTGCAGCAGTGGCCATCCAGAAGAGAGCAAAAATGGGGCTCTCACTAATTTTGGGGGGATAAAATCCCCAGAGGAATTTTGGCCATGCTCCATAATCTTAGAACCACAATAAGACAATGAATATTACTATGTCTCTGCTTTTAGCTTTGTCTGTAAAGGGAAACATGCCATTTTTTAGGTGGTTTTAATTATTATTAGCCATCTAATGCAGAAAATGATAAATTGAATAGAAAAGAAATTGCTTTTGTTCTTCTGCTGGTGCTTCCTGATCAAATAACAAAATTGAAGAGCAAAGAGGAAATGGGTGTGCTCTGTTAGCTGTGCCAAACAAAATTCTGCTCAGCTGAAGTCCAAGCTGCCTTCTGAGGCATTTATCTTGGTGGCACCAAGCAACCCAGTCTAATTTTGATTTTTCCAAAGAGTCCTGGTGTGTTTTGAACATCACACACAAGAGGGATGCCTCCAACAAGGAGTGGGGAAAAGAATCCATTTCTTCTTTCATAAAATCTCCTCCTCTCCTTGATTAAAGAACAGGAAATGAATTAAGGAAGGAATTGATTTCTACAGGTTAACACAACTAACGGCATGCTCTGTTAAACCCCAGAAAAGGGAATATCAGATTATTCTCCTCATTTCATGCATGAAATCAACGCTTTCATCTTGCCTGGCACAGCCTTTCAGGGCCTCACTTCAAGTCTATTTATTGGATCAACAATTCTGTGATCAACAGACGTGTCCCTTCCCTCTGCTGGCTGATGCTAATGATGGGTATTTTGTCAAATTTTATGGGATTCGACTCTTCCAGAGGTTTTGATGGACATTTTTTGTCAAAACTGAGTGGTAACATCAATCAGGTTCCCAGACTCTTGGGAATTCAGATTTCCATCACAGACAGCCCACTTACTTTTGTTTTCAGCAGCTCAGCTGGTGTTCTCATGATAAAATCTTTCAAATCTGCTCACACCTGAAGTGTCAAAACAACGCCAAGATCCATCGATACAATTTTCAGTTTTGCTTGTGAAATTGGGCATCTGCTCATGTGCATTTAAATCTTTTTTTCTCTCTTTTTCTCTTCCAGTGATCAGAGCAAAAATCTCCAGTGAAAAGGTGGTTCCTGCCAGCGATGATCCCCTTGATAGCCACAAAATGATCCGGTATGAAATCAAACAAATAAAGGTACATGGAACCACTCAGCTTTTTTTTTTTGAAGTTCAATGCTGATAACCTCTGCATATTTCAGCCCAAAATCATTCACCCCAAAACGCTGGGAAAAGCTGGAAAAGGCTCCCACAGTTAGACCCACATGAAGAAATCACAGGAGGGATTTAAAAAAAAAAAAAAAGAGGAAAGAAAAAAAAAAAAGGAGAATTTTAATGAAACCTTAAATGTTAAGGATACAGTCAAATGTTTCCTTACAGAAATAAATACATCAGTGCCAGAGAATTCCCTTTCCTCCCACTGGCACTTCAAAGTTCATACTCTGCAGCACCTCAGGAGCCTGAGAGATATGCAGGAGGTCTTTGCTAAATAATGATATTTTAAGAAAGAATTTTGCTAGATAACGATATTCAGGAGGGGTTTATTTTTTTATATTCAGGAGGTTTTTGCTAAATAATTATATTTAGAGGTGGTTTTTTTTGATATTCAGGAGGGTTTTTTTGCCAAATAATGATGTTCAGGGGTGATTTTTGGATATTCATGAGTTTTTTTGCTAAATAATGATATTTTGATCAAGAATTTTGCTAAATAGTGATATTCAGGGTTTTTTTTTGATATTCAGGAGGTTTTTTGCTAAATAATGTTATTCAGGATGGGTTTTTTTGACATTCAGGAGGTTTTTTTGCTAAATAATGATATCTTGATGAAGAATTTTGCTAAATAATGATATTCAGGAGGGTTTTATTTTGATATTCAGGAGGTTTTTTGCTAAATACTGATATTTTGAGGAAGAATTTTGCTAAATAATGATATTCATGGGTGTTTTTTGATATTCAGGAGGTTTTTGCTAAATACTGATATTTTTATCAAGAATTTTGCTAAATAATGATATTCAGGTTGGTTTTTTTTTATATTCAGGAGATTTTTGCTAAATACTGATATTTTGAGGAAGAATTTTGCTAAATAATGATATTCATGAGTGGTTTTTTGATATTCAGGAGTTTTTTTGCTAAAAATGATATTTTTATAAAGAATTTTGCTAAATAATGATATTCAGGAGAGGTTTATTTTGATCCTCAGGAGGTTTTTGCTAAATAATGATATTTTAAGAAAGAATTTTGCTAAATAACAATATTCAGGAGGGGTTCATTTTTTATATTCAGGAGGTTGTTGCTAAATAATTCTGTTCAGGGGTGTTTTTTTGATATTCAGGAGGTTTTTTGCTAAATACTGATATTTTGAGGAAGAATTTTGCTAAATAATGATATTCAGGAGGTGTTTATTTTGATATTCAGGAGGTTTTTGCTGTATTCAGGATTATTTTTTTTATATTTAGGAGGGTTTTTTGGCTAAATAATGATATTCAGGGGTATTTTTTTGATATTCAGGAGGATTTTATTTTGATATTCAGGAGGTTTTTTGCTAAATAATGATATTTTGATCAAGAATTTTGCTAAATAATGATATTCAGGGGTTTTTTTTTTGATATTCAGGAGGTTTTTTGATAAATAATGTTATTCAGGAGGGGTTATTTTTTTGATATTCAGGAGGTTTTTCCTAAATACTGATATTTTGAGGAAGAATTTTGCTAAATAATGATATTCAGGAGGGGTTTATTTTGATATTCAGGAGGTTTTTTGCTAAATACTGATATTTTGAGGAAGAATTTTGCTAAATAATGATATTCAGGAGGTGTTTATTTTGATATTCAGGAAGTTTTTGCTGTATAATTATATTCAGGATGATTTTTTTTTATATTCAGGAGGGTTTTTTTTGCTAAATAATAATATTCAGGGGTATTTTTTTGATATTCAGGAGGGTTTTATTTTGATATTCAGGAGGTTTTTTGCTAAATAATGTTATTCAGGAGGGATTATTTTTTTGATATTCAGGAGGTTTTTGCTAAATACTGATATTTTGATCAAGAATTTTGCTAAATAACGATATTCAGGAGGGGTTTATTTTGATATTCAGGAGGTTTTTGCTGTATAATTATATTCAGGATGTTTTTTTTGACATTCAGGAGGTTTTTTTGCTAAATAATGATATCTTGATGAAGAATTTTGCTAAATAATGATATTCAGGAGGGGTTTATTTTGATATTCAGGAGGTTTTTGCTGTATAATTATATTCAGGAGGGGTTTTTTTTGACATTCAAGAGGTTTTTTGCTAAATAATGATATTCAGGGGTTTTTTTTTGATTCAGGAGGTTTTTGCTAAATACTGATATTTTGAGGAAGAATTTTGCTAAATAATGATATTCATGGGTGGTTTTTGATATTCAGGAGGTTTTTGCTAAATAATGATATTTTGATCAAGAATTTTGCTAAATAATGATATTCAGTTTTTTTTATATATATTCAGGAGGTTTTTGCTAAATACTGATATTTTGAGGAAGAATTTTGCTAAATAATTATATTAATGAGTGGGTTTTTTTGATATTCAGGAGTTTTTTTGCTAAAAATGATATTTTGATCAAGAATTTTACTAAATAATGATAATCATGAGTGTTTTTTTGATATTCAGGAGGCTTTTGCTAAATACTGATATTTTGAGGAAGAATTTTGCTAAATAATGATATTCAGGAGAGATTTTTATGGATGTTTCTGGGGAAGCAAACACCCAAAAACACAGATCCAGAACCTGCCAGGGTTTCCCCACCCTTTGTTCTGCCCCAATAAGGAGATATATTCATTATTAAAATTTGAGAATGTCTTGAGCCCATGGAAGTCACCATCAAACTCTCCCTGGTGCCAAAATGATCATGATGATGATCATTAAAATGATTTTCTGGAACACACAAGAAGTGGGTAACCTCTCTAAATTGAAATGTGTGAGTGTGCACAGGTGAGGTTTTCAGGTAGTTTCATCTCTCATTTTTCACTGAATATTATTTTATGATTTTTTGCACTTCTCCATTTACTGGGAACACTTAAGAAGGTCGTTATGCTTTCAAAAAAAATAATAAATTCAATCATTCAAGTTGTATCCACTGATAGAATCCCCTCAGAGGAGCCTGAGCAGGGAGAATCTGCTAAAGAATATTCACAGGGATGGTTATCACATGTAAGGTTTTATAGCAATTAAATCAGTCTCTACCTTGCTAAAGCAAACCCCAAAGCTGTCACCATCTGCCACTTCCCATCTCTTAAATGCTGAGGATTTATTCAAATGTTTCCTTACAGAAATAAACACATCAATGCCAGAGAATTCCCTTTCCTCCCACTGGCACTTCAGTGTCCTGCTGCTGCTCTGCAGCACCTCAGGAGCCTGAGAGAAATGCAAATCATCTTCTACCTCAGCACAAACAAGGAGAATGAGAGGTCTAATCTGAGGGATTATTTTCAGCCTACAATCCCATTCTTACCACACTGAAATCTCTGAAATACATTGATGTATTGAAGCTGAGTTTCTCCCTAATTTTCATCAGAGGAGGTCTGTTCAAAACTCAGGCAGCAGGCAGGGGTTTATTTTATTTTGGTGCTTTTTTAATTCCACACATTGGGTGTTTATTTAATTCCAAGTCAGCCAGGCCTGGACAGAGCAGAGATGTGTTTTTTAAGATGCTCTACATCACAACACACAATACTCTTTTCCTGACCCAGAGATGAGGAAACTGAGAGGCATTTTTAAAACTTTTGTTCAGTTTGGACTAGCAGAAGGGTTGTGATCACCCCCACCCCTCAAATCCTTCCTCCTGACCAGAGAGAGCTCAGGACCAAACCTTCTCCCTCCCCAGGCAGGGAGGGATTTTGGGAAGGGAAGGATTTTTGTGGGAGCTCTGTGACCTGCCCACCCTCTGTGCACCCAGTGTGGCACCAAAACAAACCCCACAGGAGTGACAGGGAGGGGTAACCTGTGACATCCAAGGATTGAAACTGGGGTGAGAATTAAACATGCTGAACAATTACTCAGTTTGCTGAGCAGCTGAGCTCAGAGCAATAGCTTGAGCACACCAGGTCTTGGCAGCATTTTAAAGAATTTAACTCCACAGTGTATGTGGAAGGTGACAATGTTCCCTGCTCACCATTCCAGTCTCCTCTCAAGTGCTGCTTCTGCTTTCTCCTGATGCCCTGCAGGGTCCTTTGGATGTCCAGTGGCCCTGAGCACAGGGCTCTGGGTAATCCAGAATTCACAGAATTCACAGAATCACTGGGTTGGAAGAGACCTTCAAGATCATCGAGTCCAACCCAGCCCCAACAGCTCAGCTCTGGTACCCAGTGTCACATCCAGGCTTTGTTAAACACACCCAGGGATGGGGACTGCACCACCTCCCTGGGCAGAACATTCCAGAACTTTATCATTATTTCTGTGAAAAGCTTTTCCCTGCTCTCCAGCCTGTATTTCCCTTGGTGCAGCTCAGGCTGTGTGCTCTGGCTGTGTCAGTGCTGCTGCAGACAGAGCCCAGCCCAGCTGAGCACAGGCACCTTCCAGGAGCTGTGCAGGGCGATGAGGGCAGCCCTGAGTCTCCTTTTCTCCAGGCTGAGCACCCCCAGCTCCCTCAGGGCTCCTCTCAGGGTTTGTGTTCCCAGCCCCTCTCCAGCCTCGCTGTCCCCTCTGGATGTGCTCAGTGTCCCAATGTCCTTCCCAACCTGAGGGACAGAACTGCACCCAGCATTCGAAGTGCTCTGCATGCCCAGGGTGGGGACAGGCAGAGAATTTGTTTTATGTGACACAGCAAGGAAGAGCAGAGCCTCCAATCATCTCTTGTGAGCTGTAAAATGCATCAAAAATTAGCACCGAAATTCACAAAAATTATCACCTCACTGTGGGTTTTGGGGAGGGTTTCCAGACCACTCAGATATTCACACTTCCCTCATCAATTGTCCCCTCTTGGGAAGGGAACACAGAGCCCTTGGAGGTTTCATTTGACTGAAACATTCAGCTCAGTGCTGCTGTTCCTCTGCTCTGTTGAGCTGTTCCATTAAAGGGATGGCTTAAATTCTGTTTGTCTCATTTTAAATCCAGTGCATTAGGCTTAGCATTGAAATGTTGCTATTCTAGACAGAAATATTAGATATCATTTTGATATTCATTTTCAGAAATAAATAAACTAACAATGGGGCTATTCATTTTATAGCAATGGGTCAGCATGTCAAGAAGCCATAAATGTTCTTTTCTTGCCATATTTATAGCCTTATATTAAAGAGAGAAGATAATACGTGATATATACACATTAATTTGTAATTTTATGAATATTTCTTCATAATACAGTTTCTTTTTTATGAATATTTCTTCATAATTCAGTTACTTTTGTAACTGAATTGATCATCACACTCATTCTAAAGTCTCCAAGCAAAGCCATGTGCTGGTGCTGGTCCCACCCCTCAGGAGGACAGGGATGGGCTCCATACAGACTTTAGGAGCAGGGTCACATCTCTCTATCCCCCAAATCCTCACCCTGTTTTCCTATTCCAATAAAGTCCCACCAGGACCATGCATCAATGCAGAATTAAATCCAACCACCTTATCCCTCTACAGAGAAATATCCATGCTTTTAGAGAAGGGAGAATATGATTGAGCAGATTAAATATGATTTACTGTGTTAAACACAAGATTGTAATCTTTAGAAATGCTGTAACAATTATATAGGTCAAAACCAGTGATAAGTCAGACAGAAATTTAAAAAAAAAAAACCCGAGAAAGCAACCAAAAAAACCTTCAACAAAACAAACATTAAACTCATTTAAATATTAACTAAATCCCCCATTATGCATTGCTGTGGATATTTAGGGGGTTTATAGCTAAATCAAAGTGTGCTGCCTGCACAGAGCCTCCAAAGTTGAGACCAAAGCTGAGCTATCCATGGAAAATCCATGGAAAATCCATGGAAAATCTGTTCCCAACAAGGCCCTGAGGGTTTCTGAACCTGGAGAGAGCTTGGGGCCAAGCTGAGCTGCAGAGCTCCCGTGGTGGCCCTGCACAGACACACTTCCCTCTTCCTCCTGCAGGTTTTCTGTGATCCCCACTGCTGCTTTGGACAGGCTGCCAGTTTGGTTGGTGTTTTGGTCTGCCTGGGCCTGTTTGTTTTATTCTCCAGAGCATTTCAAACCCCAGCTCACATTTTTTTGGATCGCCCTCGCGGTGACGACAGCGTTGGCTCCTTTCCCCCCCTCCGTAAATAAAGCTTCAGAAAAACCAACATATGACAGAGTATTTTCTAGTGGCCTGTGCTATTTAAATCCCCTGGGAGGGAGGGCTGGAGGAACACAAACACATTTTGCAGGGACACCAGCTGCAACTGGGAGAGCTGTGAGCCCCTGCCATTGTCCCCAGCTGTCAGCACGTGGCATGATGTCACCGGGCTGGGGGTGGCACGCGAGGTGATGACAGGCAGGACCTTCTGCTTGTTTGCATCTTTTCATGGCTCATTTCTGGGTTCTTTCAGGGATTGAAGCTGCTGGGTAAGGGGCAGCCAGCCTGAGAAGGGCTTTGATCCCAAATCTCCCCATTTTGGGTGGAAATCCTCAGGGTTGGGTGAAGTTTCCCAGCGGTTATTTCAGAAGGTCCCAACGTGGCTGCGTTTCTCTTCACAGAGAAAAGCCAGGCAAAACATCCCAAATGTATTTGTGGGAATGGCAGCTCTGAACCTCAGAGATAGGAAAAAACCAGTTCTGATCTCATTTAGTGTTTTGAAACAAGTAGATTGCATTGTGGAAGATTGTTTACCTGGAAAGGATTGGTAATTAGAATCTGGTGTGAGTGTTCTGAGTCACTGAATTGCATCCAAGTGTGTGTGTCAGGACTCTTGGCTGACAGTCACAACATTCTGAACAGAGCTGAGTGCTTGTTTAGATTCAGGGTAATATAGTATAAAATAATATAGTGGAATAAAGTAATTCATTAACCTCCTAATAAGATAGAGTCCTCCTCATCTTTCTGCCCTCATCAGGGCTGCCCTGCATTTCCAACAGTGCCACTGGTGAGAATTTGGGGTGTGGAGAATCCTTTGGTGACCAAATATGGAAGCAATGCTCAGGAAATGCTCGGTCCCTCAGCACCTTTGGTGTCCCAGGAGACCCCAACAACTCGAGAGAGAAAATTCCCCAGAGGAATCCACTGAGAAATATTCACATTTTGGTCAGGGTGAATGCTGCCTCTGCATTGCTGCTTGAGTGGAATATGCCACTGGAATATAAACTGCACAGGAAGTTTTAACAGTTTGAACTGCGCTGAAAAAGCACATTTTAAAAGCTGTAATTTAAAAAAAATCAAGACCTACTTAATTCCCTCCTAAAACTCTTGGATGAATTTCATTAAGTGTAGAGAAAAAGTCCAGCTCGTGGTGTTTTCTCACATTAATTCAGATTTTGGAGCCTTCCTTCAAGAGACTCACCCTGTATCTCTTCCAGCTTTTTTTTTTTTTGCAACTGTTTTTCCATGCTTGTTTTCCACTACTGACTCTGTTCCTGATCATTTTCAGATGTTTAAAGGATTTGAAAAGCTCAAGGATGTCCAGTATGTCTACACCCCTTTTGATTCATCACTCTGTGGAGTGAAACTAGAAGCCAACAACAAAAAACAGTACCTTCTAACAGGTAAAATGGAGCAAAAATCAATGTTCCTGGGGATCCAGAAGTGGCTGCTTGGAGTGAATTTGCTGAAATGGGCAAAGGAATGCATTTGTGTACTAAATAAAAATGTAAAAATTGTGCTCAGCTGCAGTTGTATTGCGACCTTGTGTGTTTCCCACCCTTCCTGCAGCACTCTTAGAGCAGCTCCGAGGGAAGGGAAGGTCAATAATGATAAAATCAGTAAATAGAAGGGATTTTGATTCAGTATTTGCCATTATTATTTGATTAAAACCAACAGTGCTGATTTTCCCAGGAATGCATAATGAGAAAACACCAGCCTGTGTGTCTGCAGGCCTGGGGTTCCAAGTAACTCCAGATTTTTTTTAAGACACTCCTAAAATCCAGTTTAACTGCATTTGCATCCACCCCTTGCTGGTAGATTATCAACATCTTTAGGAAAATATCCTTCTTCAATCTTTTACATCCATCCAGCATGCAATTAGGAGAACATTCTCTCTGTTATAATTAAATTAATTTAAAAAATTTTCAGAGTATGACTAATTTGGTGCAATTAATTAAAAAGCTCAAGGTGTTCTTACACTTCTAATATTAAGTAAAACACTTTTGTTGCTTTGATGTTTTGTGTTTTCCATCCTGCAGGCCAAATTTTAAGTGATGGCAAAGTGCTGATCCACTTGTGCAACTACATTGAGCCGTGGGATGATTTATCCTTGTCTCAGAAAAAGAGCCTGAACCAGAGGTACCAGATGGGCTGTGGCTGCAAGGTGAGTGCAGAGCAGAAAAATGGAAATAAACACCATTTATTCACATTTTTGAGAATAAACCCCAGTTCAGGGGAAGCTGCAATGTGAGTGCAGAGCAGATAGATGTAAATAAACAGCATTTATTCACATTTTGGCAATAAACCCCAGTTCAGAGGAAGGAACAATTTGAGTGCAGAGCAGATAAATGACAATAAACACCATTTCTTCACATTTTTGGGAATAAACCTCAGTTCAAAGGAAGCTGCAAGGTGAGTGCAGAGTAGATAAATGTAAATAAACACTATTTTTGAGAATAAACCCTGGTTCAGAGAAAGCTGCAAGGTGAGTGCAGAGCACAAGCTGTAAATAAGCGCTGTTAATTCATATTTTTGAGAATAGACCCCACTCAAAATGAAGCTGCAAGGTGAGTGTTAGCAGATAACTCTAAGCCCCGTTTATTCCTATTTTTGGGAATAACCAAAATGAGTTTATTCACATTTTTGAGAATAAACCTTGGTTCAGAGAAAGCTGCAAGGTGAGTGCAGAGCAGAAGCTGTAAATAAGCCCTGTTAAATCCCATTTTTGGGAATAGACCCCACTCAAAATGAAGCTGCAAGGTGAGTGTGAGCAGATAGACATAAACAAGCCCTGTTAATTCCCAATTTTGGGAACACTCCCAGTCCCAGGGAGGATGCAAGGTGAGTGTTAGCAGATAACTCTAAGCCCCGTTTATTCCCATTTTTGGGAATAAGCAAAATGTGTTTATTCACATTTTTGAGAATAAACCTTGGTTCAGAGGGGGCTGCAGGGTGAGTGTGAGGAAACTCTAAATAAGCCCTGTTAAATCGCAATTTTGGGAACACCCCCAGTCCAAGGGAGGCTGCCAGGTGAGTGTGAGCAGATAGACATAAACAAGCCCCATTAAATCCCATTTTTGGGAGCACTCCCAGTCCAAGAGAGGCTGCAGGGTGAGTGTGAGCAGAAACTCTAAATAAGCCCGGTTAAATCCCATTTTTGGGAATACCCCCAGTCCAGGGGAGACTGCAGGGTGAGTGTGAGCAGAAACTCTAAATAAGCCCTGTTAATTCCCATTTTTTGGGAACACCCCCAGTCCAGGGGTGACTGCAAGGTGAGTGTGAGCAGATAACTCTAAATAAGCCCGGTTAATTCCCATTTTTGGGAACACCCCCAGTCCAAGGGAGGCTGCAGGGTGAGTGTGAGCAGATAACTCTAAACAAACCCCATTAAATCCCAATTTTGGGAACACCCCCAGTGCGAGCGAGGCTGCAAGGCGAGTGCAGAGCAGACAGACACAAACAAGCCCCGTTAAACCCCAATTTTGGGAGCACCCCCAGCCCCAGGGAGGCTGCAGGGTGCTGAAGGGCAGGTGTCTCCCCAGATCACCACGTGCTACTCGGTGCCCTGCTCCATCACGGCGCCCAACGAGTGCCTGTGGACGGACTGGCTGCTGGAGCGGCGGCTGCAGGGCCACCAGGCGCGCCACTACGCCTGCATCCGCCGCAGCGACGGCACCTGCAGCTGGTACCGGGGGGGACCGCCCCCTGAGAAGGAGTTCATGGACATCAGCGAGCCCTGAGAGCCCAGTGATCCCCAAAGCACCACCCTGGGAGGCTCCTTCCATCCCGCCCGGCCTCGAAACCAGCGCCGCGTCCCCACCGGGCGCGTGGGGCTGGCACCGCTGCAGGAGCAGGGACAAACCTCCTGCAGGCACCTGCTCTGCTCTGTTATGCTTTGCACAGAGGGCTGGCAACGTCCTCCAAGGCACAACACGTCCCCTTCTTGCCAATATGAATGTACGAGAACAAATTTTGCCAGAATTTTGCCGATGTCGATGTACGAGAGCAAATTTTGCCAATGTCAATGTTCCAGAGCAAATTGTGCCAGAATTTTGCCAATTTCAATGTTCAGGAATAAATTTTGCCAGAATTTTGCCAATATCAATGTACAAGAACAAATTTTGCCAGAATTTTGCCAATGTCAATGTTCCAGAACAAATTTTGCCAGAATTTTGCCAGTTTCCATATTCAAGAACAAATTTTGCCAGAATTTTGCCAATATCAATATACAAGAACAAATTTTGCCAGAATTTTGCCAATATCAATGTTCCAGAACAAATTTTGCCAGAATTTTGCCAATATGAATGTTCAAGAGCAAATTTTGCCAGAATTTTGCCAGAATTTTGCCAGAATTTTGCCAATTTCAATGTTCAAGAACAAATTTTGCCAGAATTTTGCCAATGTCAATGTTCAAGAGCAAATTTTGCCAATGTCAATGTTCGAGAACAAATTTTGCCAAAATTTTGCCAATATCAATGTACAAGAACAAATTTTGCTAGAATTTTGCCAATATCAATGTTCAAGAACAAATTTTGCCAATATGAATGTTCAAGAACAAATTTTGCCAGAATTTTGCCAATATCAATATACAAGAAGACATTTTGCCAGAATTTTGCCAATATCAATGTTCCAGAACAAATTTTGCCAGAATTTTGCCAATTTCAATGTTCAAGAATAAATTTTGTCAGAATTTTGCCAATGTCAATGTTCAGGAGCTAATTTTGCCAGAATTTTGCCAATATCAATGTACAACAACAAATTTTGCCAGAATTTTGCCAATATCAATGTTCAATAACAAATTTTGCCAGAATTTTGCCAATATCAATGTTCAAGAACAAATTTTGCCAGAATTTTGCCAATATCAATGTACAACAACAAATTTTGCCAGAATTTTGCCAATATGAATGTTCAAGAACAAATTTTGCCAGAATTTTGCCAATATCAATGTACAAGAACAAATTTTGCCAGAATTTTGCCAATGTCAACTTTCCAGAACAAATTTTGCCAGAATTTTGCCAATATCAATGTTCAAGAACAAGTTTTGCCAGAATTTTGCCAATGTCAATTTTCCAGAACAAATTTTGCCAGAATTTTGCCAATGTCAATGTTCAAGAACACATTTTGCCAGAATTTTGCCCCTGTTTTGATCACCTGCAGGTCAAGAGCTCCCCGTGTTTTATTCCAAATCTTTCCGGTGAATTACGGAATGTTTTATAGAACTATTTTTTTTTTTTTTTCTGTATGAAAGTCTTGGATATGAAAGAATTATTGTACAGTGTATATGTAAAATATTATAACAATGTGCTATTAAAAAAAATTTCACAAATATTTCCTTATGTGTTGAATCGAGTTGGACACTTCTGTGATTAAAACAATCTGTGCTCCACATTTTGTACTTTCCTTATGTCACAGCTTCCTTTATCCACAGAGTTGTAACTTCCATTGATAACTAAATTAAGAAACAGCCTTGATAATCAAAGCCCCCTTCCCAAGTCAGCATTCCTATGGACTAACCACACTTTGCTGAAGGAAAAGCCAGATTTTTAATCCATGGGTTAAAGCATTAATCCATGGATTTCAGCTTTCCATGGAACAAATTCCAAGCCCAAATGATGACAGGCTAAAACTGCTCAGAACTACAGAAACCATCTCCATCCTCAGGGCAGCTGCAGCCCTTAAAACCTCCCTAAATACATGACCAGTACTTGTACCCCAGCACTGATAAAACTTTAGAGGCTCACCTGAAAATGCATGCAATAAATATTGCATAACTCCCACTGCAATGATTTCTGGAAGCTCTCAGGTGTTTGACCCTGTTTAATGGGATTTAATTGTTTTCCATTCATGAGCACCCACCATACCCTGTCAGTGAATTTGGCTACTTGTGAACTCAAACTAGAGAAGGGTTACAGCACATTTTGCCTGTAACTTTTTTAGTCTCATAACTTTCCTGAATGGATGACTGGAGTTAGTAACTAACCCTTCACGCGCGTATTTAAGTTGATAAAAGTTATTCAATTCACAGTGGTGAAACTTTGGGAAGTGTAAATGAGTCCAGACTATTTGTGCCCCAGAAAAAAGGGGCAGAGCCCTCAGGCAGGATGGGAATCTCCAGTAGTTGCCTTTTCTGACAGATTTTACTATCTAAAGGACAGGTTTGGAAATGCTCTTCTAAAATAGATTTACTTTTTCTGGGACTAAGTTTACACATTTCCAGTGAAATGCAAATGGTGCAAGGCCAACAGGAAAACGTGTTGTTATCCTTTGAGGAATACGTGTCCCTTAACACATAAAAGCCAATATTTCACTTTTTATTCACTGTAAATCAGTCTGGCTCTTTTAATTTACAACCCTAAATTAAAACCACATCTATGTGCTGCCAAAAGTAAAGCCCAGCTTGTTTTCTGCTTTACTCAAGACAAACCAAAAATTTCCCAACACTAACAGACTTACATAAACAAAACAAAAAGAATAAAAAGCTACGTTTCTCCTGAAAAAGAATTGATACTGCAGTGACATTATTGGCAGAGCTATCTACTGACAGTGCTGTGCATTTATATTATTAATTTCCAGAAAGATTGAAAGGCAGGCTTTATTTCCTCATGTCAGATCAAACCAATACCTAGAGAAGCCCACAGAACTCAATAACCACAAAGGTTGATATTCAGTGGTTGATATTCAGTGGTTGATATTCAGTGGTTAATATTCAGTAGTTGATATTCAGAGGTTAATATTCAGTGGTTAATATTCAGTGGTTAATATTCAATACCAGTCCTGTGGCATTTGGCTCCAAATCCATTTTGGTGGGATGGTGCCTTTTGGATAACAGCAAACAGGTATTTTCTGCTTTGCAGCTCCCCAGAGCTCTGCTCCTGTTTCAGTTTTACAATAATTAGACCTGAACCTCACCTCACCCAGTCCAGATTGCCTTCTCTGGGCACCTCGCACAAAGAAATTCTTTCTCTGATATTTATGGACAGACCATAACACAAATTGCATGCCACAATTAAATTTTAAAAATTTCCTACTTTTCCTGCTATCAAATATCCCTCATGAGTTGTTTCACAATGAAGGTCTGTCTGCTTTGATTTCTGGCTGAGCAGAAATCTGCCCAAACTCCCCACAATGGATGGTACCAAGATTTTGGGTTTTTCCCTCATATCAATAAATGTGGCAAGGAAAACTTTACAAAACCCAGCTCAGAATGAGATTTTCTTTTCCCCGAGGAAGATTCTCAAAAGGCTTGACTACAACGTGGCATTCTGAATATGTTATTTTAATATCAGGATTTTTACTGTAGTGGCATTGATACCTTATCAACAGCAGATTCTTTTCACAACCTTTTCTTTTTACTTCTTGTAGCTGTGTTTGTGTTGCATGAGAGGGTTGAGCAGAAACACAGCCTGGCAGAGCATTTTAATTTAATTTGAAAATGGCTCACATGACTTTTGGTGAAAGTAAGGAAAAGGAGAGAGAAGGGAGACAGTATAGATGAACAGGGGAAAAAAAAAATCACCACCTGGAATATTGCTGGTGTGTCCTCAACGTTCCAGATAAGTTTTAATTAAATTGCTCAGCAATTAGGTTGGAAATCCATGTTGTTTTTGCAAAGAACAGAAGAGGTGGGAATGCAGTGAAATAAAGGGAACTAATTACTGAGGGAAAGGCTGCAGGTATGACTCAACCAGCAATGAGTTCAAAAGCCTCACAGCGATTTTTGTGATCAGTCTGGGATGAATGTTTCTGTTTCAAAAAGTGTTTCATTAAAGCAGCTCTGTTTCCACACAAAAGAATGGAATCTCTGTTTATTTACCTTGCATTGCCTGAAGCCTCAGCACAAATCAGCAGAGGATGGAAGGAGCACCTCTGGCACGCTCAGCTGACCCTCAGCTCCCAGAGATTTGGGGCTTTTTCTCCCTCCCCACTTCCCCTCTGAGCTGGTTTGCACTGGAGGGGGGGACAGCTCCACGTTCCCATTTGGAGAACAAAAAGGGAAGGAAAAAAAAAGCAGGAGGAATACCAAGAAAAAAAACTGAAAACTGCAATTGCCAAATTCTGCGTCAACAAACGCCAGTGATTCCAGCTGTTGATAAAGTGATGAGAACCCAAAACAAAATAACATGATATGGTTTCAGTGCAGCATCAGAAGACTCTGACTACCAGATCATCTTACAACCCACTCCAGAAATTCAAACAAAATGTTGTCTTGTACCACATTGCCTGATTATTTCCCAAGCCACAAAGTCCCAGATGCTTTCTCTGGGAGGAATAAAACCAAACAAATGAGTGTCATCAGTGGCAGCTCTTGCAGCACTTCTCAGTGGCAATGCAATACCCAAATGGATTCATTTTCTCTACATTAACATTCATTACCATAGAAATGTGTAAAAAAAAAATTGCTTGGCTGCGGAGAACAACATTTAAAAGTTCAAAAAAGAGAGAAATTACTTATAAGTTCTGGCTTTAATGAGCAATGTAGAGGAATGAAGACAGGGAAAACGACTCACAGGGTTGCTACACTCAGAAAAATATGCCATGTAAACTTTTAAGTCTGAAATATTTGTTCTTGCCCCAAAATGAAATGTTCATTGTTTCTATGGACTGCAGTTTAGCAATGCACCCCAAAGTCCTGCATTTTTTCAATACAATTACAGCCAATCTCAAGTTTGAAGGATGCCTTAAGGGTCACTGTGCCCCACTCCCTGCTCCTCACTGCTGTCTAAAACTGACCCACACCCTCAAACCACCACCCAGCGCTCCTTGGACTCTGTCAGGCTCAGCTGTGTTATTTTCAGCTGTGGAGCACTGGGAATCAGTGTTAGCCCAGGTCCCTGCAGATCACAAATCACAACCAGCCTGCCTTTGGCTGAGTTCAAAGCCCTGCAGCGCCCAGTGCATCACCTCCAAAGACAGCACCCACTGTGAGTGCACCAGGAAGGAAAACTGGGAGGAAAACCAGCCATGGAAGTGACTCCTGCACTTTCAGAGCCGTTCAGTGTCTGTGAGCATTTTTACTCTCCCTGAGAACAGTGACCATGTGCCATGGGAGCACCCTCCAGCTCACCATCACAGCGATTTCAAGCGCTCACCCTGTCCCACCCCCATCCCAAAGCTGCCAAAAAGGCTTTAGGAACATGCAGGAAATGGGAGAAGGGGGTTGTGTCCCCCAGCCCCTGTTTTGGAGGCACAGGGAGCGGGTTTGGCACTGCTGCTTGCACCTACCATCTCCTTGTGGTTCGGGTAGAACGTCTGCTCGATCAGAGGGAACTTCTCTGGGCCCAAGGATTTGTAGACAGACACCAGCTGGGCAAACTGCAAAACAAAGCAGAGCAAAACAGAGCTCAGGAGAGGAACCACACCGTGCCCACATGAGCCCCTTCTCAGGACATTTTGTTCTTGTCTTGTCTCGGATGTCGCCGAGCTTTGTGACCCTGAGATGTGTTCTAAGTCTCTGTTTCAGCCCACACTTTCAAAGGATGAGTTGAAGCTCTTTAGTTTTTGGTCTTGGAGTTGTTTATTAAATCTTATCTATAAGATTTTTTCTCCTGTCCTGCTGAGGTCCACTCAGCAAGACAGTCCCAGGCACTCTGCCTGCCCCCGGGGCGGTGTTATCTTTATATACCAAAAACTACGTAAATCGTGTTTACAGTTATTTTCCAATACCTATCACCTATGTTAGACAGTGAGCTTCTGCTCTAAACCAATCTAAAAGTGCCAACATCACCACTGAAGATGGAGGCAGAGAAAAAGAAGAAGAAAGGCCAGACACACCCAAGTCCCTCCATCTTGTCCCCATAACCCTTATACTAAAAATCCCAAAACCTCCATTTTATGATAACTTAATTATGACACTATTTAAATTGCTGTGGCTTTTAGATCTTCATGCAAAGCTGGCAATTTGCTCCAGGGTTCATAATGGAACCCCCTGGTGTTCTGAGCTGTGTGCCAGGGCCTCTGAGCCCCCTGGCAGGGGTCCCGGCAACTCCAGACTCCCAAAGGGATGTCCTGGGTTCTGACGGTCTTGGGTGTTTGAGAACTCAGCAGATCCAGGGGAGCATCCTCTCTCCTCCTCACACACCTCTTTAATCCACCCAAGCTGGGACTTCATGCACAGACCAACACAGAAAAACACCTTGAAAAGTGAAACCCTCGCAGGTACAGGAACTGAAATACATGGGAATACAAGATTCCAGCTATCCCATTGTCTGTATGTTTGAAGGTGATTCTGTGATGATAAAATCATTACAATTTTGCCTTTTCTGTCCTCTTAAACCTAAAGCCCAGGCACATTTACCATTCATTTAGTGGCTGGCACCTCCCTGACATTGATTTGGCAGTGTTGGCAAAGAGATAAAAGTAACTGTGCCGTGCTAACAGGGCAGGTGAGGAACAAACTGGAGAAGTTTCATCTCCCAGGCTGCAGCCACGAGCCATTCCTACGTGGCCATCCTTGGATGGGGTGATTTAAACTGTTCCCTGTTATGCCATTCCTACTCATGTTTTTTACAGAATGTTCTGATATAAAACCACGTGTTATATCAGAATACTCTTGCCCCACCACCAAAGATGGGGCTGATTTAAACTGCTCCCTCTTTGCCATTCCTGTTCATGTTTTCTATAGAATATTCTGATAAAACATGTGGCCATCCTTGGAATACTCTTGCCCCACCACCAAAGATGGGGATGATTTAAACTGCTCCCTGTTATGCCATTCCTACTCATGTTTTTTACAGAATATTCTGATATACAACCATTACTTATATCAGAATATTCTTGCCCCACCACCAAAGATGAGGATGGTTTAAACTGCTCCCTGTTATGCCATTCCTACTCATGTTTTCTATCAAATATTTTGATATAACATGTGGTCATTCTTGCCACACCACCAAAGATGGGGATGATTTAAACTACTCCCTGTTATTCCAATCCTATTCAAGTTTTTTACAGAATGTTCTGATATAAAACCATGTGTTGTATCAGAATATTCTTGTCCCACCACCAAAGATGGGGCTGATTTAAAGTGCTCCCTGTTATGCCATTCCTATTCATGTTCTCTATAGAATATTTTGATATAAAACATGGCCATTCTTGATTTAAACTGCTCATGATTTAAACTGCTCCCTGTTATGCCAATCCTATTAATGCTTTTTATAGAATATTCTGATATAAAGCCATGTGTTATATCAGAATATTCTTGCCCCACCACCAAAGATGGGGATGATTTAAACTGCTCCCTCTTATGCCATTCCTATTGATGGTTTTGATAAAATATTCTGATAAAACACATGGCCATCCTTGGATGGGAGTGATTTAAACTGCCCCCTGTTATGCCATTCCTAGTCATGTTTTCTATCAAATATTCTGATATAAAACCATGTGTTATATCAGAATACTCTTGTCCCACCACCAAAGATGGGAGTGATTTAAACTGCTCCATGTTATGCCATTCCTACTCATGTTTTTTACAGAATATTCTGATATAAAACATGCCATTCTTGCCCGACCACCAAATATGGGGGTGATTTAAACTGCTCCCTGTTATGCCAATCCTATTAATGTTTTTATAGAATATTCTGATATAAAACCACGTGTTATATCAGAATACTCTTGCCCCACCACCAAAGATGGGGATGATTTAAACTGCTCCCTGTTATGCCATTCCTACTCATATTTTCTATCAAATATTCTCATATAACACGTGGCCATTCTTGATTTAAACTGCTCATGATTTAAACTGCTCCCTGTTATGCCAATCCTATTAATGTTTTTTATAGAATATTCTGATATAAACCATGTGTTATATCAGAATATTCTTGTCCCACCACCAAAAATGGGGCTGATTTAAGGTGCTCCCTCTTATGCCATTCCTGTTTATGTTTTCTATAGAATATTCTGATATAAAAACACGTGTTATATCAGAATATTCTTGTCCCACCACCAAAGATGAGGATGATTTAAACTACTCTGTGTTATGCCATTCCTACTCATGTTTTTTACAGAATATTCTGATATAAAACATGCCATTCTTGTCCCACCACCAAAGATGGGGATGATTTAAACTGCTCCCTCTTATGCCATTCCTATTGATGGTTTTGATAAAATATTCTGATATAACACATGGCCATCCTTGGATGGGAGTGATTTAAACTGCTCCCTGTTATGCCATTCCTATTAATGTTTTTTATAGAATATTCTCATATAAAACCATGTGTTATATCAGAATATTCTTGCCCCACCACCAAAGATGAGGATGATTTAAACTGCTCCCTCTTATGCCATTCCTGTTTATGTTTTCTATAGAATATTCTGATATAAAAACACGTGTTATATCAGAATATTCTTGCCCCACCACCAAAGATGAGGATGATTTAAACTACTCTGTGTTATGCCATTCCTACTCATGTTTTTTACAGAATATTCTGATATAAAACATGCCATTCTTGTCCCACCACCAAAGATGGGGATGATTTAAACTGCTCCCTCTTATGCCATTCCTATTGATGGTTTTGATAAAATATTCTGATATAACACATGGCCATCCTTGGATGGGAGTGATTTAAACTGCTCCCTGTTATGCCATTCCTATTAATGTTTTTTATAGAATATTCTCATATAAAACCATGTGTTATATCAGAATATTCTTGCCCCACCACCAAAGATGAGGATGATTTAAACTGCTCCCTCTTATGCCATTCCTGTTTATGTTTTCTATAGAATATTCTGATATAAAAACACGTGTTATATCAGAATATTCTTGCCCCACCACCAAAGATGGGGATGATTTAAACTGCTCCCTGTTATTCCATTCCTGCTCCTGTTTTCCATCAAATATTCTGATATAATATTCTTTCAAAGCCCCCATGACACACCCTGCCCACTGTACCCTGCGCTGCAGCAGCTTCACACAGAACATTCCCATGCAAACCTATAGAGCTCTTTATTGAATAAAAATGGCTTTTGGGGAAGGAAATCCCTCCTGAGCCCGGGCTGAGGGTTGCAGGAGGCTCTGGCAGCCCCAGGGCAGAGCAGCTCCAGGGCTCCCAAGCCTGTGATGTGTTCAGCTGTCCCTGTGCCAGCACGGGACATAAACAACCCAGCACAGCACTGAATGGGGGATTTGCTGCTTGCAAACAGCACAAAAAGCGCAGAACAATAGAACTCTGTCCATAAAGCAGATAAAATACCTACTCTGAGAGAGGCTGGGGGGCAGGGAGAGCAAAAAACTGTTTAAAGAGGGAAAAAAAACACCACTCATGAAAGTTTTGCTTGCATTCCCAGCTGGCTGAGAGGACTCATTTAATTTAGTGGTGTTTACTTAGGTTTGGTGAAATACATCTTTAAATTTGGAAGGCCAGTGGAAAATGCCTTAATGATGAGAAGTCTTCACCAAAAGCCCAAGGAATTGGAGTTGGGCTGTGGGCTGTGCAAACCAGGCCTCAAGGAAAGGAAATATTCTCACAGCTACCAAAATAAGGTGGTTTGTGAGGAGAATTCCTGACAGCCTACTGAATATTCCAGTTCTGATGCAAGAGCCAAATTCCAAATTCCACACTGACCATTAAATGCATGATTTTTGCCAAGGTTAAAATAAATCTATTTACCTATCTTTAAGTAAAAACCTCCAAAGAAAAAATAAAATCATGTGATTGTGTTTCCTGTTGTTCTTTCCCTATTTTCTTTTCCATTTTCGCTGTAAGGGAGAGAAAGACACTAAGAAAATGGCATTTTTTTGGTAGGGGTTGTAGGTGTCATTCATGCAAGAGGTAAGAAAGCTGTAATTGAGATTAATTGCTGGCAAAAGCTTGTTTACTTAAAATAATAATATATTATCAACCACAGAAAACAGACATGTATCACTCCAAAGTGTCCTCTAATCCAGTAATTCAGGTAGGAAAAGCAGGTTTGAGTTTTTGAGGCAAAAGAGAGAAGTCTCTCCACGTGCCACAGCTGGGGGATGATTTCTCCTTTCCCCTGCTGAGATGCTGCTTCACCTCCATGTCTTCAAATCTGGGAATCTCCTGTCAAACATTTCCCCCCCAAAATGCAACCTGATCCATTCAGCCCCAATTCACACCAAATTTCAGCATTCTACATCCATAAATTGCCATAAATCTTTTTTATTTTCCCTGATTGCTGCTGGGCTATTTATAAAGAAGAATTTCATTTGTTTTAATGACCTTCTATCCATTTTTAAGTGGGATTTGGATTACATATTTTTATATTTTCCTTTTCAGCAGCTGAACATCAGTCTTGGACAGGAGCATCATCTTTTTAGATGATAAATTACTGAATTATCTAATCCAATGTCAAATGTTTACAGGCATGGGATGTTTATGAAATAGAAAATATTAACAGAGCCACTGAAATATTTTATATGGATATCAAAACCCATAATCATCTAAAAGATCTTCAATGACCAGAGTCTAATATTTCAGCAGAAGTCATTTTTACATCTTAAGAAAAAAACAATAAAGTGGAAAAAAGTTCTCAGTTTAGCAAGCTGAATTTACTTCTCATTTTTCAATTTTGGGTCTTATTTTCAGTCAAAAAGGGATCTCCTCAGGTACATGGGCTTAAAGTTTGCAGATTATTATTTTAAAAGGAAAATGCTTGGGTTTTGTAGCATTTGTTGTAATGTCAGAGTCTGCAGGCTTGGTTTGCATTGTGGGCTGGTTATGTTACAATTGTAGGGATTTAACCAAGAAAATGGCACATTGAAATCTTCATCTCTTCACATGGCACCAGGAAGAATGACCTGAAGTCCCTTTTCAGGCTGAAATGTCCCTTTCCAGGCTGAAATGTCCCTTTCCAGGCTGAATGTCCCTTTCCAGGCTGAAATGTCCCTTTCCAGGGGGAAATGTCCCTTTCCAGGGGGAAATGTCCCTTTCCAGGCTGAAATGTCCCTTTCCAGGGGGAAATGTCCCTTTCCAGGGGGAAATGTCCCTTTCCAGGCCAAAACATCCATTTTCAGGCCGAGGCTCAGAAATGTGGCTGTCACTCCATAGAGGCTGAGTTTTCTTGTGAGAGATGGAGCACAAAAAGGGGTCCTTGGAGGCCAAGAAACTGAGGCACAAACATTTGAGAGCCTTCAGGGGGAGGAGGAATAGAGCAGTTGTGTGGAAAGGGCTGGAAGGTTACATTTGACACACGTTCAATCGACTTTGGCCAAAATTTTTCACTACATCTGCATTTTAAACAGAGCGTCTCTACTGCATTTTAATATTAAATTACAGTATTTTAAATATTATCATGGCCTGGGAAACGTCTGTGTTACCTTTTTTGTGCCCTCCATGTGCCTCTTTGTTGAGATTGGTGAACATTTCTTCTCTTACACTTGAGCAAGCCCTGAATGCCTTTCCAGAGGGCTGAGTTCACACAGGTTTGACACCTCACAGGAGAAAGGTGGGGAGCAGACCCTGCCTGCAGCTGACACACAGCTCTGTACATTGTGTTTTAAGGCTTACAAGCAAATATTGTATTCAAAATAAGAAAACATTGTTTTAACCAAAATTATGCATGCTTATTTAATTATATCATTAACTAGAACTACTGTCAATATGCTGTTGCTTCGTGTAATTAATCAAAAAACTTATAAGTTGTAACATTAAGTTCTTAGTCTTCTGCCTAAAATGTGAGCTGCTGGCATCTTCCCATTATCATAACCATGTCATGAAACTATTGCTAAAAAATAAAACAACTCAAAACACGTTCCTAGGAGTCCTGTGCTGTTTGCAATTTGTACACAGCCCCCAGCCAACACCACCCAAAGCCCACCCAGACCTTGGCACTGCCACTGAAGGGTGGAACAGCTCCCACAAATCAGGTTGGGCACAGAGCAGAGGGCAGGGGAGGTGGGCACTGGAACAGAACTTGGTGCTCCTCCAGTGGTTTTCATCAGGGATGGAGAGAGAGAGATGGGGATTTGGTGGGATGGCCAAAAAATCCCAATTTCTTGTGGGGTACAACTGCTTATAAACTTGTTCTGGGAAGACTAGTAACATTTTACTGCACTGATTGGGTTAATCATCACATAAACAAATTTATGCATTTAAACATCTCTTGCTTGCAGAAGGCTGATGTAATTTTGTTTTTCCTGGTAAACCCCTCTTGTGGTGGTGTTTGAGAGTCCCCAGGATGAGGTGAGAGATGAGAATCTTGACTCTATGTTTCAGAAGGCTGATTTATTATTTTATGATATTATATTAAAAGAAAATGATATACTAAAACTATACTAGAAAAAAGAAACATCAGAAAGGTAAGAAAAATAATTAAAAAGCTGTGACAAACTCAGAGAGCTCGACACAGCTGGCTGTGATTGGTTATCAAGTAAAAACAATTCACATGAGACCAATCAAAGATGCACCTGTTGGTGAACCATCTCTAGACTACATCCTACAGCCATCAGATCATTATTGTTTACATTTCTTTTCTGAGGCTTCTCAGGAGAAAAATCCCAGCAAAAGGATTTTTCAGAAAACATGTCAGCGAGCCCCTCTGATTGAATCCTCATGCAATCTTGATTTACTCCTCAAAGTTCTGCTTGCTCTTGCCAAGGCATCCTGTTACCAAATCTCTTATGCTAGCAAGGTCCAAAGTCCATCATCTGTCTCGTGTCCCAAAATCCCAGTGGTTTTCCAGCAGCACCCAAAGCCAAAGCCAGCACAGCAGGACTGGGAACGCAAGGATGCTGCGGGGTGAGTTTTGTGCTGCAGGGGAGGTGTTCCTGAGGCTGTGCAACCACAAGAACCCCCAAGGGGATCACCCCAGGGTGATCTGTGCCCCTCTGGGGTGAGCTCTGCCCCTGGTGCACCTTCCCCTCCTGGGTGCCCTGCCCAGGAGCAGCAGCAGCAGCATCTCCCCCTTGCCTTGGGCTGCAGCTGAGATTCCCTCACCTCCTTCCCTTCCTGCTCCCTCCTGGCCCTCTGGGGTTCTTGCAGCACCTCCTGAGATGGAGCTGCTCAGCCCCTGGCCCTTCCCAGAGGGATTTGGGCTGTCTGTTCCAGCTGTCCAGAATTTCCAAGGGCATTTTTTGGGCTCCAGCACCTCCCCTGCAGCATGAGAACTGCAACCCGAGAGGCACAGCTCTCCCACTGCTAATCACCCTGTCATTAACTGCTGGAATATTTTCACATTAGAATTACAGCTGATGAGATGCAAACCATTAAGAGCTTCCACAAGATGAAAAAAAAAAATTCTTAAATAAAAACCTCATGCCCTTGGAAGAGCTGCATGAACTGGCTTGCAAATTAGCAGAGTGCATCCATGAGAGAAAAATAAAAAAGTTTTCTACAACAGTTGGGAAAACAGGATTAAAAAAAATCCCCAAAGAACCAGAAAATGGTCACAGTCAGACACATAAAAACATCTTCTGGCTTGCAGGGTTGGGCAAGAAGGCATCTGGCAAGGAGAGACACCTTGGCTGGTGGAAGAGGCACTGACAAAATGTGTAAACAGTGAGGAAAGCGAGATTTAAGGAAGACATGTGGATTAAAATGAGGGAAAACAGCCTACGAGCATAAAGGGGCAGAACAGAGATCAAGACATGCCTGGTGTACAAGAATTAGCAATAGGTTAATCCCATGAGGTCTAGACTGAGAGGCCTTCTGGAGCCCTTTATTTGGAATGAACATTTGGAGAAGGAAAAAGTTTGTGGAAGTGGGAGGCTCTGGGTACTCCTTCCTGGGTGCTCTTCCAGCAGTGAGAAAACACTGAATAAAAAAATACTTTATTCCACTGCTGTGGGAACAGGGAGTTCAGTGTTCTGACCAGGGAAACGTTTGTGCTGTTGTTTATTTTGATGGCCGTAAGCTTAAGCGCTGCCCAGAAGGGTTTGGGGCTCACTGCAACAGAAAGAGATTTTCTTGTTTGTGGGGCAGTTCAGATGGGAGGTTTCCATAAAAATACTGAGTTCAGTGAAACTTGTAGAGGGAGGAATCAGGGGTGGGCTGCCAGGGTGCATTTCCAGATTGGGTTTTCATGGTGGATTTCCATGGTGGATTTCCATGGTGGATTTCCATGGTGGGTTTTCAGAATGGGTTTCCAGGGTGGTTTTGAGGGTGGATTTCTAGGGTGGAGATTTCCAGGGTGGATTTACATGGTGGATTTCCAGTGTGGATTTCCAGGGTGGTTTTCCATGTTGGAGATTTCCATGGTGGTTTTCCACATTGGATTTCCATGGTGGGTTTCCAGAGTGAATTTCCAGGCTGGAGATTTCCAGGCTGGAGATTTCCAGGCTGGAGATTTCCATGTTGGAATTCCATAGTGGATTTGCATGGTGGTTTTCCATGGTGGAAATTTCCTGGTTGGATTTCCAGCGTGGGTTCCCAGAGTGGGTTTCCAGGGTGGAGATTTCCAGGGTGGATTTCCATGTTGGAATTCCAGGGTGGAGATTTCCAGGGTAGGTTTCCAGGGTGGGTTTTCATGGTGGATTTCCATGGTGGGTTCCCAGAGTGGGTTTCCGGGTGTATTTCCAGGGTGGAGATTTCGATGGTGGTTTTCCACGTTGGATTTCCATGGTGGGTTTCCATGACGGGTTTCCATGGTGAATTTCCAGGGTGGAGATTTCCAGGGTGGAGATTTCCAAGTTGGAATTCCATAGTGGATTTGCATGGTGGGTTTCCATGATGGATTTCCAGGGTAGAGATTTCCAGGGTGGTTTTCCATGGTGGAAATTTCCAGGTTGGATTTCCAGGCTGGGTTCCCAGAGTAAGTTTCCAGGGTGGATTTCTAGGGTGGGTTTCCAGGGTGGAGATTTCCAGGGTGGATTTCCATGTTGGAATTCCAGGGTGGAGATTTCCAGGGTGGGTTTCCAGAGTGGGTTTCCAGGCTGGAGATTTCCAGGGTGGAGATTTCCAGGGTGGATTTTTATGTTGGAATTCCAGGGTGGAGATTTCCAGGGTGGAGATTTCTGGGTGGGTTTCCATGTTGGAATTCCATAGTGCATTTCCATGTTGGAGATTTCCAGGTTGGATTTCCAGTGTGGATTTCCAGGTTGGATTTCCAGGGTGGGTTCCCAGAGTACGTTTCCAGGGTGGATTTCTAGGGTAGGTTTCAGAGTGGGTTTCCAGGGTGGGTTTTGAGTGTGGATTTCCATGTTGGGTTTCTATGGTGGATTTCCAGGGTGGATTTCCAGGGTGCAAAGCCACTCCTCAGACACCACCAGCCAACTTCTGCTGGGCCCAGCAGGGAAAGCCAGAGGACTCCTTGGGGTGGCTGTTACCCAAACAGGGATTTCACAGCATTTTAAACTGAGCCACCCACTAAAAACACCTCAGAGAGCAGGGGTGGTGCTCACACAGCCCAAAAAGAAACCAGGACACTTTGCATCCATCTCAGAGGGGGCTGGAGCTGAGGATGGAAGTGGAAAATCCAGGAATGCCAGAGGGGAATGGCAGTGCTGGTGGGAGCTGTGCAGATGATGGGGGAGAACTGCCCTGGAGGGGAGGGAGAGGATGGGGTGGGGATTGCCCAGGAGGGATTTTCCTGGATGGGTGACACATTCCTGTGCAGGAAGGGAAGTGTCACCCCCCTGAGTCTCCTCAGCTCAGAGTCACACATTGAAGGAGCAGATATAACCTAGATTTTAACTGAAAAAATGATTTTCTAAGATAATTCAATAGGATATATAACACACAGGTTTCCTTTGTAATTACATAATAAGATTGCACAAGAAATCAAACCCAATTTCCATAATCTGGCCCTCAGGTGTGGGTATTTGCCTTAACCAAGCACAAAAAGAAATTCTGAGTCTGTACTGTAGCAGAACCAGCAGATAATACAAAGGACTTGAAGCCCAGCTTTACAGTCCTGTTTTTGAATATTAACTTTAAATAGTTTCTCTCACTAGAAGGTAAGAAACAGTTTAAAAGTCCATTTGAATTTCCTGCCCCTAGAAATGTCCAATGCAATCAAAGTCTGTAATGGATGTCAGGAGTTCCTACTGCTGCTTTTTAGTGCGGAGGAGAACAGGTCAGAGTGGCAACAACCTACTCCAGAATTCAGAATTGTAGTCCAAAATTCCAGTTTTGCTTTTAATTATCCTGATGGCAGTAAATGCTGGTCAAAGCAAAATGCTCCCATACTCAGTTTATATATAAAGCACTTGAGAGTGCATGTAATGATTGATGAATACAGAGCTGAGAGAATTACTGGCTGTATGGAACAGAAAAATCATCACCACACTGAGATTTATTTCTTATTTAAGGATCTCTGCTTTTTTATTTTATTTATTTTTTTTTTAAACAGGAATTTCAAGTGGCCTTATTTATTTTAGGAAAGCAAAATCAGCAAGGAAGGCTGGAATATTCCCTCCCTATTCCAAGACTAGATTAAACTAAACCAGCTCTATAAAGAGGTGCAAAGAGCAAGGTTTAATGTATTTAGATTTCTAGTTATGCATTTAAACTTATAATTGCATTTATGAATTTTGCTCCAGTTCAATGTTCAAACCTGGTCTTAAATTGTCTTTTGTTCAAAAAACTCCCAAAGTTTTCACCTTCCCTCTGACACAGTTTTGTGAATTTACTTTCAGCTCTTGCATGACAAATCCATCAACATGTTTTGCTCTAAGTGGCAGACTGGGCAAGGAGGCCAAAATCTTCACTGGCTGACAGACAATTAAAACAGGTTTTATTTGGGTTTTTTAAGCAGGTTTTTTGTTCTTAAGAAAGTTCTGCTCGGAGGAAAAGCACCTGGAGATGCACAGGCCTCTGCACTTGAAATCTGTAAATCCAATATTCTTCTGTAAATCCAAAATTCCTATGGATAAAGGCCACAGAACTGGCCACTGGGGCAAATATTTGCTGTTGGGCACATGGAATTTGATACAGACCCTGCCAGATGTCATCACAGGGGCTGCAGGGAGAGGGAATTCAGCAGCTCCTGCAGGGAAAGGGCAGGATCAGGTCCCTGCAGCCCTCTGGCTGCCCTGCCTTCACCTGCCAGGGAGATCAACCTTGCCAGAGTGGAACTAGAAAGGTCAGTGCTGGCCCCAGGTTTGATCCAGGGGAACACACAAAACTGAGTGAAGTACATCTCAGTGCTCTGAACAGGCACCATGATGGCACACATCAAATTCCCTGAGTGTCTTCCCTCTCTGAGCTGCATCCACATTGCAGGGCAGCATTTTCCAGCCTTGACCTTTCAGAAAATCCCCTCTGGCATATAAAGGAGAGCAAGAACCAGCCAAATTCTAGCCCATTGCTCAGCATTATTGTACAAATCTGACTTTTGCTAACAAGCGCAGGATTTTCTTTCAGTGAAACAAACATTTAGAATTTCTTTCTTTAAACCCAACGTGGAACAGCACTGAAAATCTCCCAGATTTACAGCAAATAGATTTTCAAAATGCCTCTCTCCTTGCCCTCATTCATTTTGTTTGTGGTTTGCTCTCCAGAAGATGCTTTGACACAAAATTGAATCTCCTCTGCCTGGTTGTGTCTCCCATTAGCATAGCTTCAATAATTTGTGTCAACAGGAAGCTGGAAGGAACAGAGCTCATCTCTTTTTTTCTGCTCCTCCCTGCAGAGTCCTGACAAATGTCCTGCCAGTGCTCCAATCTGTTGCTCAAGATTTTTAAAGTGTAACTGGGAGTGGAAAAAGAGCAAGAGAGCAACTTGGAGCAGCAACAAGGTGGGGAAGAGCACTAGAAAGCATCAAACAGCAAGAAAGGGCAGTTAAAACAGACCTTCCAAGAAAGCAAGGTAAAACTAGAGAAGTTAAATGTCCAGTTGGAGCAGGAAGGTGAAGACAGATAAGCAGAAAAGCATCTGCAAAAGAAATGCAAAGCAGAACACAGCCCATGAAGTCAGAGTTGTGTAAGCTTGGCAAGAAGAGCAAACCAAGGAAAACATCAACAAACTTGCAGAGAAGTGTTTGGCTGTCTGCTCCCAAGCTGAAGGAAAAAGAAACAAACAACAACTGTGAGATTTCCAATACTACCAGGGCTGAGGAAAAAAGCCATACCCAGCCTCCCCTCCCAAGGGCTGGGGCTGAGCAAGGAGAGAAATTTTGGCCTAACTGAGTGTTCTGTGGCACTTCTCTAACATTTAAAAGCCCTGGTAACAATCAATTCTTACAGTGGGGCAGAGTGGGACATCTGAAGATGCTTCAGCACAAATGGGTTCCCATCTGGAGCTCTGTGTGAAGATCACCAGGACCTCCCAGCTCTCTTCACACACTCCCAGGTATCTCTGCCTTCCTCTCTGCCAGCTCTGGCCCAGAAAACCCTTCCTGGCTGCTTCCTCTGCTCTCACATCCCTGCAGTGCTGGAGCAGAGTGCCAGCAGAGCACTTTGATGGGGCCAAGCTGCTCAGCACCAGCTGAGCCAGGCAGGGACAGCTCTGCCCAAGCTCAGCTCTCCTGGGCTTCCCAAATCCCTCTGGGTCTCCCCCCACTCCCTCTTCCCTAAATCCAGAGCCTCCCACCACCCTGGCAGCAGCCAGGCAGGGTGACAGTGCTCACAAGTGAGCCTTGTGCCCCCTCCTTCAGCAGAGTGTCATTTGTTAGGAGTAAAAAAAGGTCACCCAATTTTTTAAAGGTTGCAGAATTACAAGCTGAGCCAGTTCTGGCAGAGGAGAGTTCTTTGTTAGCTGCATGTTGTAATCACCTGGTAAGAGTCAGTCCTTAACTCTCTGTTGTTGAGAATTCCCCTTTTTGTCAGCACTACCTTGCCTGGGCCAGGTGGATGGCTCTTCTTGGAAAGGAGGGGACATTGGAGGGGACATGGAAATGACCTCAGAGCCAGCATGCAATGGGGGAAGACCCCCACCCAACTTAGCAAATAAAACAATGAGCCAACCCAGAATTAAGAGACCAAAGTGATGTCTGGATGTGAGGAACAGAATCCAGAGCCTGCAGAGGCGCTGAGACCATTTTTTTTTCCCCCTCACCAAAAGCTAAAAGATGTTGGCTGGACAGAGGAACTCAAATGTCAAACTGGAAATTTGGCAATTCCTGGTGCTTTCCTGAGGATGGAACCCCCAGCTCTGCCCATGGACTAGTGGACAAAGCTGCACTGATCCTTTTGCTCAGCACCACTGCTGGGAGCAGCAGCAGCATGAGCACGACCTGCCTGTTCTCCCCACCTGAGCTGATCACTTTCAATAAAGGCATTACAAAGGAGAAAGATCTCCTGCCCTATTTATTTAATCACTGGGGCAGCAGCAGCTCCCTGCAGCCCCCAGAGCCCCCCTGCAGCCTCCCAGCAGAACAGATGTGCAGCCAGCTGCAGGGGCTGGGATGCTTTTCCTCTGCACCAAAGGAACCAGAGCTGCCCTCGTGGAGCTGGGCTGATTTTGGGAGGGTTTTCTTCCTCTTCAGCCATGCACAGCTGCTGGGCACAAGTGCAGCAGCTCTGGGGGCTCTGGAAGGTTTAGCCCTGTCAGAAAGAAGCTGGAAGCACCAGGCCAGCCCCTGTAATGCCTGGAATTATCACATCACAGCCAGGCTGAGCTGAAATAAAACCCAACCCTTTATTCTATCTGCAGCAGCCTTGGACATTGAACCTTGCAGCCCCTGACAATTAAATCAGAGTTTGCCTGTTTGGTGTCACTCAACTCCACCCCCCTGCCTGACTCCACTCCTCAGCAAGCTGCAGGACACAGTGGGGTGGGCAGGGAATAAACTGGGGTGCTCCAAAATTACTGCACCCCCACCATCAATATTTGCAACCAAAGCTAAAATCCAGCAGGGCTCAATTGGAGGAAACCCTGCAGCATGCAAGGTTCACATCAATCATTACCAGAATGATTAAAATGGATGCATTCAAGAAGAATTAATTTATTTTTTTTAATTCAACACAGGACACTGGCAAATCACACTTTGTGTTTTTTAATACATGTTGTTTTGTTGTTTTTGTGGGGTTTTTTTTTAATATTATTTCTCTAGTCTAAATAATGGGATTTTACCTAATGCTGCAAGCTCTGATATCATCCCCACATTTTGCAGTTCCTTCTGGCCTCCACCATTACTCTTCACACAGCTCCATAGAGCCACAGACTCATTTGGGTTGGAAAAGCCCTCTGGGATCACCCAGACCAGGAACTGACCATGAACTTCTAAGTCCACCACTCACCCTCGTCCTTAAGTTCCACATCCACGTGGGACTTAAATCTCAAATCCCCCCAGGGACAATGACATCATGTACAATGAGAAAGTTTGCATAAAACTCCCAAGCCTCAGTTAAGGGAAGCCTCCTAAAATGACATTTTCTAAAGGAAAACAGATAATTTACATGATATCAAATATTACCTTTGGATTAACTTTTCATTAATGCTTTACAGCAGGATCTGCACACCATTAGACATGAGTAAAGCTGTGAGGAGAATTGGGAATCCTGCAAGGACAGTGGATGTTTTTGCCTCACCTTAACTCAGTGTAGCTGTAAATTGAACCAGTAAAACTCTGGTCTTGTTTGATGGGGTTATTTCATGCCCAAGACAATACCTTTGCCACATGACCCTGCATTGAAACTTTCAAATGGTTTAATAATAATTCTTCAAGGAGAGCACGAACCTTAAAACTGTTCCTCCACAGTTCTGCATGAGCTCAGCAATAAAGAACTCAGCCTTTATTTATAAAAGCCACGCTTTCCCCCCAGCTTTCTGACATCCTTACTAACATTGAACTGAAATCCATCTCGAGGCAGGGCCATGAATTTTCCATGAGCTAAGTGCTAAGTGTTGTCACAGAAGTGAAATAACCCGAGTGCTGTAACAACCCCACGCTCTGGACACGTTTCAGAGCACAAACATCCCACCCCACACACTCATTCCAACCTTTCCTTCCACCTGGCTGCTCACAGCCCAGCTCCTCACAGGGCTGTGCAGTGCTCTGAGCTCCTGCTGTGCATTTGGAGGAGCTGTGCCTGCCCTGACACTGGGAATACAAGCTTTAATTCCTGCTCTCAGGACATTCCTGGCCATCCTCCCACCACACCCCACCTTTCAGTAAGGCACCTCAGATCAAACACAAGTTTGTTCACAGCAAGTGCACAGAAAGCCAGAGTACAAAAGGAGCTTTCCTGCAGAATTAAGGGCAGTTTGTGGCACAGAGTGTGAATCTGCCCTCAGAGCTGAAAAGCTGTTCTACATCTGGAGCTGAGTGCTCCTGAAACACCAAACACCTGACACGGTGAAGAGCAATAACTTAAAGCCCAAAGACCTTGTACATCGAGTTCTAACTCTCATTTTATCTGAGAGCCCTTTTATGACCAGTCTCACCTCCCTGACTTCCCCTCCTACAGATCTACACTACTCCCACTCCTGCTCTGATCCAAGGAAGGCTCATTTCCCACAGCTAACTCAATAATCTCCCATCCTTTTAGGGCCCATTCCATTGCACACCCCCTTTTTCCCCCCTGCTGTTATCAAAGCTGTAATTCCCTTCTGCTGCTCCACACTTTACCCACAGGAAAGTCAATCTATTTCTCATGAATTAATAAAGATTATTACTTATGGCTTTTTGTAGCGTTCTGCTTCCCCTTTTTCCACGGGGCTTTTGCACTTGAAATGTTTGTGGAGAGAGCTTCCACGGAAATATCAGGGCACTGGTGTTGCCAAAGGGATTGTGCAGGAAGAGTTCCCTGCCATGCTCTGAAGAGGGGGTTAATTGATGCCAAATCCAAACTTGTCCATGGCCATGGAGAGGCACAGTGGTTTTTACCCTCAGTTGTAGCAAGCAGCAGCAGATTGAGGATTGCACTCCCAGGCATCCAGCAGAGTTTTCAGCAGGGATTTCACCCAGGCAGGGGGCACACACCAGACTGGTCCAGCCAAACGAGGCAGATGGTGATATTGGTAAAACCAGCAGTGCCTGGATTCTGCTGCAACATCTGAGCATCCATGAAGCTGGCTGAGTTAAGGGATTTTACCCCTCAGGGTATCTGTTCTGGAATGGCCAGGAATACCCTGAGTTGGAAGAGATCCACAAAGGGCACTGAAGTCCAACTCCTGACCCTGCACAGGACATCCCAAAATCCCCCCATGGGCCATGAGTTCTTCCACTGTTGTCCTCTCCCACATCTGATGAGGATTTTGTGCTACTCTGGGATAGACACAGAGGTCTCTACATCTCCCAGCACCACCACCAGCACAAGGCAGGATACTCAAATTAAAAAGCCAAACAAAGCTCCTGCTGTTTGTACAGAAATTATTTCTGTGCTCACACTAAAAGCTCACGCTCCTCACTAGGACCCACCTGAAGGGCAGTGATAAAGTGATAAAAACACAGATATGGCAGTGTGTAAGGAGGAATTATTCCTCACTTTTTATTGCATATAAATGCTACTGGCTTTGCCTCCCCACCCAGCTTTATTGCACCCAGTGAACCAAAGCCCTGGGAAATGCCACACAGCTGGAAAGTGTGCTGCACTAAAATAATGAATTCAGCAATGTACAGTGTGCACTGAGAAGTTGTAAATGCTCTATCAATTATTTATTCCCTCCCCTGCAGCAGTTTACTGCAGCATAAAAGGATAATAAAATGAGCAGCAAGAGGTGTATGTTAAAAACTGCTGACAATTGTTTGGAGGGGTTTTCATAGTAAGTATTAAAAAATTAACATCTTCGAGGCAATAAAAAGTATTGTTGTAAAACTTCCCTGCAGTGTGAAAAATATTGACAACTGTTCTTTTCTTACCCAGATACCAGAGGGAAAAATGAAGTTTTGGCTATTTATGAGAAGTGGGATTTTTTTTAAAGTTGTTTTAGCTGTTGGACAATGGAATTGTAGGAGCAGGGACTGCACCGTGGATCAGCACTTTTTACAGCAGCATATTTTACCTCGTTGCTGCTAATGTTTAATTCTTCAGGAACCAAAAGGATCACCAAATTCCACCTCCCTTTCTACAGAACTTGTCAAGAAAAACAGCATTGGCTTGTCCACTGAACCTGGCAAAGATCAGGGGCTCTCCAGGGTGCCTCAGTGCTCCGGGAGTAACTGAAAGGACCAACCCCACCGCAGAGGCACAGGGTTATGAAAAGGGCTTTCAAAGGAGGAAACCAGTCCCTTCAGATGGCCTTGCTATAGCATAGCCCCAAAAATTTCACAGGAATGAGGAAAACACTGGCTAGAGCCTGTTCAAATTATGTTCAAAACCACAAATATGAGAAATATTCTCAGCTTGCATTTCCCAGACAAATTGTGAATAAACACTCTTTCCTCACTTGAGGAAGCGTGTTAGCAGTGGGGAGGCATTCCGTTGGATGCCTCACTTATTTCTCTGCTTGTACTACAAAGATTTTTGCTCTCTGCCCCCACACTGGCTCTTTGGAAAAAAAAAAAAATTGAAATATCTTAGTTTGGTTTTTAATCCTTCCACTTGTTTCACTGCTCAGCGAGGGAAGTTTGATAACCAACGCTAATGAAAGGGAGTGAAACTTGCATTGCAGCAGCTGAAATGCCAGGCCCAGGTAATTTCCAGGGGCAGTGATTTAGCTTTTATGTTTTTAAATCCAGCTTAGGATTTAGCTTTTATGTTTTGCAAATCCTGTACTGCATTAGGGTAGAACTTTAAAACTCCATACAGAGTGCTGGTTACTGTCTTCAGGTTTTGGTCAGACACAGCAATTCCTCTCTGGGCCTGGGGCTCAAGGACACCTCACTGCCTCAGGGCCCAAGAAGTACAAAGAAAATAAGTTGAGAGGAGCAAACTGGGGGTGAATGACCTCATTCCCTGCAGCTGGAATTGGAGCATTCACCCCTGCTCTGTGAATGCCCAAACCCATCACGGTGTGACAAACTCGTGCCCATCGCCCACCTTGGGCGCAGCCTCTGGAGGCTGTGGCTGCCCCAGCTGGGCCTGCTGAAGGCTTTCAGAAATCCCCTCTTTATTCTCCCAACCTCTGCTCTGGGGGCCCCCAAAGGCAGCAGCAGAACTCACCACCCAGGGCTTGTCACAGAAGTTGTAGATGGACTCGAGGGAGTTGACGCTGGGCACGCCGGCGTACTGCAGGCCGATGATCAGGTTGCGGAAATCCTCGTTCTCCGCCATGCTGTAGGAGTGCTGCCGCACCAGCACGAAGTCGGGCCGGAATGACCTGCCAAAAAACATCCATTGTTGTGGTAATCCACCAGAAATCTGGTTCTCCTTCTGCAGGTAAAGGTGCAGAGGGAAAAAATGGCTGGTGGGGGAGCGGGGAAGGGCTGGAAGAACACGCAAGCCAATAGGGAATGACAAAAGGTAGAGAGAGCCATGGTGGCTTCAAGGAAAACATTCAAACCAAAGGGGAAGGATAAAAGGTGGAAAGAGCCATGGTGGCTTCATGGAAAACACTCAAACCAAAGTGAAAAGGTGGGAAAAGCCATGATATCTTTGTGAAAAACACTCAAACCAAAGGGAAGTGATAAAAGGTGGAAAGAGCCATGGTGGCTTCAAGGAAAACGCTCAAATCAAAGTAAAATATGGAATGAGCCATGATGGGTCCATGAAAAAGGCTCAAACCAAAGGGAAATGATAAAAGATTGGAAGAGCCAAGATGGCTTCATGAAAAACATTCAAACCAAAGGGAAATGATAAAAGGTGGAAGGAGCTGTGGTGCCTTCATGAAACATACTCAAACAAAAGTGAAAATATGGAGAGAGCCATGATGGCTTCAAGGAAAACACTCAAATCAAGTGTCTTCCATGAAAGAGCCATGGAAAGAGCCATGATGGCTTCATGGAAAACACTCAAACCAAACGGAAAGGATAAAAGGTGGAAAGAGCCATGGTGGTTTCATGGAAAACACTCAAACCAAAGGGAAAAGATGGGAAAAGCCATGATGTCTTTGTGAAAAACACTCAAACCAAAGGAAAATGATAAAAGGTGGAAAGAGCCATGGTGGCTTCAAGGAAAAGACTCAAACCAAAGTAAAATATGGAATGAGCCATGATGGGCCCATGAAAAAGACTCAAAGCAAGGGAAAAAATGGAAAGAGCCATGCTGTTTTCATGGAAGACACTCAAACCAAAGGGAAAGGATAAAAGGTGGAAAGAGCCATGGTGGCTTCAAGGAAAACACTCAAGCCAAAGTGAAAAGATGGGAAAAGCCATGATGTCTTTGTGAAAAACACTCAAACCAAAGGGAAATGGTAAAAGGTGGAAAGAGCCATGGTGGCTTCAAGGAAAACGCTCAAATCAAAGTAAAATATGGAATGAGCCATGATGGGTCCATGAAAAAGACTCAAACCAAAGGGAAAAAATGGAGAGAGCCATGATGGCTTCATGGAAAACCCTCAAACCAAAGGGAAATGATAAAAGGTGGAAAGAGCCATGGTGGCTTCAAGGAGAACACTCAAGCCAAAGTGAAAAGATGCGAAAAACCATGATGTCTTTGTGAAAAATACTCAAACCAACGGGAAATTATAAAAGACAGAAAGAGCCATGGTGGCTTCAAGGAAAAGACTCAAACCAAAGTAAAATATGGAACGAGCCATGATGGGTCCATGAAAAAGACTTAAAGCAAGGGAAAAAATGGAAAGAGTCATGCTGTTTTCATGGATGACACTGAAATCAAGTGTCTTCCATGAAAGAGCCATGGAAAGAGCCATGATGGTTTCATGAAAAACCCTCAAACCAAAGGGAAATGATAAAAGGTGGAAAGAGCCATGGTGGCTTCAAGGAAAACACTCAAACCAAAGTGAAAAGATGGGAAAAGCCATGATGTATTTGTGAAAAACACTCAAACCAAAGGGAAGTGATAAAAGGTGGAAAGAGCCATGGTGGCTTCAAGGAAAACGCTCAAACCAAAGTAAAATATGGAATGAGCCATGATGGGTCCATGAAAAAGGCTCAAACCAAAGGGAAATGATAAAAGATTGGAAGAGCCATGATGGCTTCATGAAAAACATTCAAACCAAAGGGAAATGATAAAAGGTGGAAAGAGTCATGGTGCCTTCATGAAACATACTCAAACAAAAGTGAAAATATGGAAAGAGCCATGATGGCTTCATAGGAAACACTCAAACCAAAGGGAAAAAATGGAGAGAGCCATGATGGCTTCAAGGAAAACACTCAAATCAAGTGTCTTCCATGAAAGAGCCATGGAAAGAGCCATGATGGCTTCATGGAAAACACTCAAACCAAAGGGAAAAGATGGGAAAAGCCATGATGTCTTTGTGAAAAACACTCATACTAAAGGGAAATGATAAAAGGTGGAAAGAGCCATGATGGCTTCAAGGAAAACGCTCAAACCAAAGCAAAATATGGAATGAGCCATGATGGTTTCATGGAAAACACTCAAACGAAAGGGAAAGGATAAAAGGTGGAAAGAGCCATGGTGGCTTCAAGGAAAACACTCAAGCCAAAGTGAAAAGATGGGAAAAGCCATGATGTCTTTGTGAAAAATACTCAAACCAAAGGGAAATGATAAAAGGTGGAAAGAGCCATGGTGGCTTCAAGGAAAAGGCTCAAACCAAAGTAAAATATGGAATGAGCCATGATGGGCCCATGAAAAAGACTCAAACCAAAGGGAAAAAATGGAAAGAGTCATGCTGTTTTCATGGATGACACTGAAATCAAGTGTCTTCCATGAAAGAGCTATGGAAAGAGCCATGAGGGTTTCATGAAAAACACTCAAACCAAAGGGAAATGATAAAAGGTGGAAAGAGCCATGGTGGCTCCCTGAAAAAAACTCAGACCAAAGGGAAATAATAAAAGGTGGAAAGAGCCATGATAGGCTCAAAGGAAAAAAACTAAATCAAAGGGTAATGGTAAAAGAAGGAAATAAACATGATGGCTTCATGAAAAACATTCAAAGCAAAGGGAAATGATAAAAGGTGGAAAGAGCCATGGTGGCCTCATGAAACACACTCACAAGTGGAAATATGGAAAGAGCCATGATGGCTTCATGAAAAATACTAAATCAAAGGGAAATGATAAAAATTAGAAAGAGCCATTTTGGCTCCAAGGAAAATGCTCAACCAAAGGGAAATGACAAAAGATGGATAGAGCCATGGTGGCTCCATGAAAAACACTCAAACCAAAGGGAAATGATAAAAGATGGGAAGAGCCAAGATGGCTTCATGAAAAACATTCAAACCAAAGGGAAATGATAAAAGGTGGAAAGAGCCATGGTGCCTTCATGAAACATACTCAAACAAAAGTGAAAATATGGAAAGAGCCATGATGGCTTCATAGGAAACACTCAAACCAAAGGGAAAAAATGGAAAGAGCCATGATGGCTCCATGGAAAACACTAAATCAAAGGGAAATGATAAACATAAGAAAGAGCCATTGTGGCTTCAAGGAAAATACTAAACCAAAAGGAAATGATAAAAGGTGGAAAGAGCCATGATGGCTTCATGAAAATCTGCAACACCCTTAATCTGTTTAGCATCTCCTCAATATTATTGGGGTTCTACTAAGAGAAGAGAGAAATTATCATGGATTTCAGGTTGTTTTCCTGATGACAGGTAAATCAGATCTATAACCTCTAGGTATGTCCTTAGTCTCCAGTTTCTGAGCAGTGACAAGCTAAACTAAAGCAGGCAAAGGCCTCTGCCACAAACTTGGGCTTTTGGGGAACAATTTATATTTTTTTTCCCCACAATTATTGTCAGGCTGTTTTAAGGACTGTAAGGGATGAAGCAACCACATTGCTGACAAATGGAATCAGACCACAACAGAGAGAATCACAACTGAACTTTTGATCAAGAGACTTGTCAAAATGAATTTTTTTGACTTCCAGCTGCATTTCCCCCTTTTCTCTCTGGCATCTGACCAGCATTTCCCCTGCTGCTCCCTGTGGTTCCCTGCCTATCACCCTGCAGCTTTGCCAACAATCTGACACCATCTTTGCCTTACTCCAACCCTGACATTATGTTCCTGGAGAAGGTTATGGAAAATAGAGAACACAAACCAACAGGAGGGAGCCTCCAGAACAGGGGCAATTCATTACTAAATTTGATGGTTGAAAGAGTCTTTTTTGCATTCCAATTTTATAGGGGAAGAAAGCCCGGACTAGCTCGAAGATTTCAACTTCCTAAAAGAGGTATAACTGCGGGGTAAATTAAATTAGCATGGTAAATTGGTGAAATTATTTACATTCCTTGAATAAATACAAGCTGTTTACTGGAGTGAGACACTCTGAAGGTTACAAAATTATTTGGAATTCTCAGCCTGGTAGAATAAAAACAGCAATACAATTAAAATCCACGTTAAAATTGCTTTAGCAGTTCTGAGATCCCAGCTTGGATGCAGCAGTCCAAGTAGATTAGCTGGATTCTCAAATTTCAAATCACAGAAGTGTTTGGGTTGGAAGAGAGCTTTTCAAGCTCATTTTCTTTTCTAGTGAAAGACATCTAGTGGACATCTTCCCAGCCCTGTCCAGCCTGGCCTTGGGCACTGCCAGGGATCCAGGGGCAGCCACAGCTGCTCTGGGCACCCTGTGCCAGGGTTTTACCACTGCCACTGTAAAAATAAATAAAAACCACAAGCTTGCAGGATTTGGCTAAAGCAATATTAGGGATTTGCTGTCAAGAGTTGTCAAAATGGCACTGAATATCAATGAGCAAAACCTGTAAAGAAATCCTTGCCTGAAAAATATCTACAGCACAGCCCTGAGATGTTGTGATCAAAGTTTCAAGAGTTTGGAACATGGAAATCCAATTTACTGGCCCAGAATGAATACAATACTTAGAGGATTAATGATGCCTTTATCACTGTTATTAATGAAGGGATGGGGCTGGTTTTGGGTTAAGAATGATTTATTGCTCAAATAAATATTTTAGTTTTAGAGGCTGTGAGGTTTCAAGTTTTGTGTTATAAGGTAATATATAACTTTTTAACTTAATAGATAGTTGCGATAAGGTTTATTTTGTTTTTCTCACTTATTATTTTTTATTTAATTTTGTTGTACTGTGGATATTTTTCTTTAATAGGTTTTATATATATATATATATATGTTTCTATTATAATTTTTAAACTTTTAGCATATTCTATACATCCACACCCTTACATCATAAAATCTTCACTTTTACTAATACAGTTTAATAAAATTTTCATTTCATTAATATAGTGCTTTACTTACTTGAGGTATATTTTTTCTTGTAATTATAGAAACATAAGTTTATGATTTATTTTTGGTTAAATTTTGTGTATTTTATTTCTATATTAATTTAAGCTTTTTCTAAGGTTTTAGGTCAAACTCTTCAGTGTCTGTAGAAGTTTCTGTTTTTCCAATTCCCACATGCCCTCATTAAAATTGCAGACTCCTCAGTGAAAGAAAGAGGCAACTTTTATTTATTAAAATAAGGAGGATAACACATCCCAGACAGCTCTGTGGTTTCAAATAAAAGAACAGAAAGTGTCCTCTCAAAGACCAATTTAATGAAAGAATTGGGGAATGGAGGGGATGTACTTTTTAAAAATTAAAAATAAAGAAATACAGTTTGCTTTGCAAAAGCTCCTCAAAGGAATATGATACATTCCCATAATTGTTCTAGTTCTGTATTAGTGCTGGATGGAGTGACTGCATCCAGAAGGAGGCCAGGAGGAAAATTTTAATAGTGGCTCAAGCATCAAGATCTAAAAATCTCAGCATTATGCTGCAGAAAATATAATTTTGCATGGTATGATTTTCATTCACAAAAACAAACAATTTAGTGCCTGTTAAATTTTTTTTTCCTCCTAAACTAAACCAAAACAGCCAGATTTAGTCATTGAAATTTCTATGATTTTTCTAACTAATAATTTTGCTCATAAGTCTGTGATACAAGGTCACTTTGGGCCTAATAATTTGTTATTATTGATGACAAATATCTCCAAATATCACAGAAACAGAGAATTCTCTCCCATCATGTCTGCACCTCCACAAGCCACATCTCCAGGTGTCTCACGCCAGATTTGAGGCAGAATCATCAGCTTCAGGGAGTTCCATTTGGGCAAACAAATCACAGATAAAACTCTAATATTGTCATCTCATTCTCAGCTATCTGATAACACAAAGCTCCTTTTTTCCCTAAGAACAGCAGCACTTTTACCAAGGTTTCTCATGACCTGAAAGTCTTTGGAGATGTTATTTTCTGGAGGTTCCCAGCCCTCCTTTTCTCCTGACATGTTTTGATGGTAACTTGGCCTTGATACTTTTTAAAACACTTTTTGGAATAGTACAGAAAAGCCACCAGGGAGCAGTGATCAAGATTTCTTGGCTCCAAAACTTCCATCATCGGGTAAAAAATTCCACCAACCCTAAGAAAAATCAAATCTCTAACTCTTCTGAGGAAATAATCTTGTGGGTTTGGCACAAGATCATTGTTTTTGTATTAAACTGCAATATTTTTAAAACATGCCAGAGAGTAAAGAGTTGGAATTTTGAAGCATAAACTTATTTTTAATATTTTTCCTGGTTTTTTATTAATTTGTTTTGTTGTTTGTTTACATGAATGAGTAATATTCAAATCTTTTATTTGGAGATATATTATGTAACCCATGAAGATCCAGGACATGCTCATGTGGCTCTGCCTTTAAATTCAATTTTTCAGCCAAACAACTGCTACACTTCACTTACACAGAAATGCACCAGCCAAAATAGGAGCAATTCTCCCAATTTAAACATAATATTGCATATAGTTCTGATAATAATTTTGCCAATATAATAATTTTGCTGGTATAAATTTTCTAATACTTCCTCAGTTTTTTGCTTTGCTGTTTTCTCCCCTCACATTTATGAGGCTGTTGATGTTCTCACTGAAAAAAACCCAAAGTTAAATTTACCCTGCCTTCCTTGGCATCATCCTTTTTAGACAAAACAGCTCTTGGGAAATGTGAGGTGTTTAAAACCAAAATGTTTCAAACAGGCTGAAATATTCCAGGAACTGCCCTGAGAGGGGTGCCATGACTTGGTCTGTTTCAACAGAAAATATTCCATGTTGGAAATAAATTCTGCTCTTCTGGGAAAGTCTGGCAGGCACAAAATCACCAAATTTGGGTCCTTCTGTAGCAAACATAAAACCCAAATCAATAACCCCAACTCCCAGCCATGTATTCTTTATTCTGGACTTCCTTCCCTTAATAAATCCGTTTTCCCCACGATTAAAATGTCAAGATGTGCCCTCCCTGTCTCAGAAAGGTTGCCACAAATCAGATATTTTATTTTCTACTCTCCCTGAAGGGCATCACTCAAAATCCACCAACACAAGCAAAGCACTCAGCACCTTTCCCACCCCCACATGATGCCATCTCTTGCTTTTTGCTGATATTCCACTGAGTTTTTGCTTACCTGACAACTTTTGTGCCATTTCGAATGACTTGGATATCAACTGCATAATTGCCATCAGCATGGGCTATCAAGTTGATTTCTGAAAATTCTGCCTATGAAAAAAAGACCCCTGTTAGTCAGTCTGGTTTATTTATTTTACCTTTCTTTTCCAACTCCCTTATTTTCAGCATTAGGGGCCTGAAGAGCTGACAATCTACATTTGAAATAAAATGATCCAGCAGTATTTGTCAAGTGTGACACATCACTTTTCAAAAGGTTTTAATCCAAAGAGAGCAAAAGGTAAAAAAAAAAAATGTTGTGGACATGGATTGTGGGGCAGCAGCAAGTGGATGCACAGAAATGTAGGGATTATATTTTTGCTTTGCACAATGTTATCAAAGAGATTAATACAGGCTCAACATTGACATAAAGCTTTGAAGAAAAGCAGAATTAAGATAACATTTTCTTATAGAATTTGCTGTCTCACACTGCTCACCCTTTTGATTTCCTTTATGTGCAATTACTCTTTTTAAAAAAGACCTGGTGCTAACGAGCAATTGTCTCACAAAATTCCCAATTAAAGCTAAACTTTTTCAAAAGTCTTCTCACCCTGGAAATGTGGAATTTAAAGGGAGCTGCTCCCATCCTCTGAATCTGCAGGGATTTGAAAGGAAAGGACAGGATGTTTTACATTTATCCCCAGCCTTTCACCAGCTTAGACTCTCAAGGCACTTCACAATAACATCACCCAGCAGAAGAATTGAAATGCAGCCAGCTGTCTCCTGGTGGATAAATAAAAGTGTCTTTGCTGTCCCAGGCAGCAGCACAGAATAGAGAGTGTCACAATCCTCGTTAGCCTGCCCCTGAAAAATGGAATTACTGCGAGTCTTCCTGGGGCAGAGCCGGGAGCGTTTCACACCCTGCAGCTCAGGGGAGGGAGGGCTGAGCTCTTCCTCCCCCTGCTGCACTCAGGGCTTGGCTTCATCCAACCCAGACACCCTCACACCTCCTGGGATGCCTGGGACAGCATTCCCAAGCTTATTGCAAGCACAGAGCAAATGGGGAGAGGATGAGATGAGATCGCTGTGTAGGCACTGCAAATGCCAGACTGAATCCACTCCCAGGCTGGGAGGGTTCCTCCAATTAATAAACCACTTTAAAAGCTTAGTGTGTGATGGAAGGTGTTGTATGTAAAGGCAGAGTGGAAATGGAATAAGCACTGCTGCAATAAATGGTGTTAGCAGCAGGACACTGCAGTAGCTGCTGTTTGTGTGCTGGTGTGTGACAAAAGGGTTTGTGGGGCTCAGAAAATGGCAGGCTCTCTCTGATGAAAGCTTCAGCAGCACAGGAAGGGAATTCCAGCTTTACCCCGAGTTTTTGCTCCTGTTAAAGAGATGGGCTGTGCTGTCAGCTGCCTGCCCTGGCCTAGGTGGGAATGGAAAAATCAGTTTTCTTCCTTTTCCTGCCTCTCCCTCAATACTCCTGAAGCCCCCTGGCGAAGCTTTCCACGCTCCCAAGCCAAGGGCATCAGATGTTCAGAGGGGCAAGGAGAGGGTGCTGTGGCATTACAGAGAATTCACTTCAGCTGGATACACACAGTTAATGACAACCTTCCCTCACTCCTTGAAAATCCAATGAGAAATCAGCTCAAGGACTGATGCTTTGCACAGCAGCATCTATCTGAGCAATTCAAGATTCAAAGCAGTGAAAAGACTCCTTTAAATCCCTGGTTTCAGCTTAAATAAAATAGCCAGAATTGTGGTGCACCCTAAATGATATCTCCACGCCTATTCCTATTTATTATGGATTTTTTTTTAAATCCCCCACAAGCTAGCACTGCACCCAGAGCACATTTATATTCCTGAGTGGGGAATTAGGGATACAGAGGTGCCACACAGAATTCATGGAGTGTCTGGGAACTTCACAGTCTCTAAGCAACAACTCCTGAATACAAGATGTTTTTCATGCTGTGAAAATTATGGTCCAAATCCCCTCAGAAGAGCCCCCTTTGGGTGCCAAAAAAGGGCTGTTGTGGTTTAACCCCAGCTGGCAGCTCAGCCCCATACCCATTCCCACCCAGAGGGTAAAAGTGGGAAAACTTTATAACTTTGTACCCAGCAGAAGGGTAAAAGTGGGAAAACTGTGGGTTGGGATAAACAGAATTCAAGAGCTGAAGCCAAAGCTGTGAGTGGAATATAGGAAACTCAGCAGCTCCAGGGGGGGAAATTAACTCTGCTCCAGCCCAAACCATCTCATTTCCTGAATTGTGAGATGTTTGGGGTACAAAGATTGTGAATTTTTCTGTACACAAATGCACAGAGAACCATGGAATCACTGAGATTGGAAAAGCCCTCTCAGATAATCTCCATTCTCATTAATCCAAGGCCACCTCCAAACCCTGTCCCCAAGTGCCACATGCACAGAGCTTTTAAATCCCCCCAGGGAGGGATTACATTCATGTATTAAATATAAGTGTTTCTATACATGCACAGATATAAAAATAACATTCAGGCTAAGCCAGTTACCTGTTCCACCTTTATGTCATACTCTCCATGGACCTTTTTCCCACGAAAAGCCTTGGCCCTGCAGGAAAAAAGAAAAAAAAAAAGGAGAGAAAATCAAGGATGTATTTATCTGTAATCAGTGTCTGTAGAAAACTTCCTGTATTGCCTTCAATGTCCTGAAAACACACAAATATACTAATTAAATCCACCTGCTGCACATGCACCATTCCCCTTCTTTGCCACCCTTGTATTCTTCACCCCATCCCACAATATTTTGTAATAAAAAGCACGATGGGATTTCCAGCCCTGAAGTGAAAATGCACTGAAATGATGAAACATCAGAAGTACACCTTCCACAGCTGTTAAACAAAATAAAAGGAGTCCTGTTAAACAGCTACAACCTTGCTCTCAGAGTCAGCAGAGGCAGTGGAAATTCATTTCCCTGTGAACAACCTCCTAACAACCACTCACCTTCATCTCTGTCCACATATTTCATTCAGAAAAACTGGTTTATTGGGAATCCTGTGCTCAGAAACTTTACATTGCTTTTCAAGTGCCAGAGAACTGCTGTTGTCAGATATTTGAGTGTCTGCTTGGTCTCCTAATCAGTTTTCCTTCCTCTAGGCTGACTTGGTATGAGATAATTAATGTGAAGGAGAGTTTAGGAGCAATTATCATGCACCAGGATTGCTGGGAGAGAACAGAACTGAATTCACTGATCCAGCCCTTGTATCCCTCAGGCTGAACGTGTCTGCTTTGGACTAAAGGAGGATTTCAACAAAAAAGATAAATCTGTTGATAAAAAGGAATTATTCTGACACTGATCTCGTTGAAGGAATTTGGGATCAGCCTCTCTGAGTTTTCTTTGCTCAAGCCAAAGCTTAGGGTGCCTTCCCTGCTTTTTTCTTGTGCAAGGAAAAAATTATGGCACAATTCAAAACCTGAACATCACCTCACCTGTCAAAGAAGAGAAGCTTTGTGCATTGCATCAAACAAAATGCATCTAACAAAATGCATCTAAGGCATTACATCTAACAAAATGCTGTTGTATTGCATGAAATCTACCTCCCCAATAGAAATACATACATTAATAATTTATTCCTGCTGTGATCCAGAAGAATTTCACCACTGGTTTCAATAGTGGATAAACAAAATTTCTCAATAATCAAATGTAAACACTGCCTTGGGCAGCATTTCAGAAGGAATAAGGGTATTTCTTAAAGATGTTTCTTAAGAATATGGATAATGCATGGTAGAAGTGTTTATACAGAAATCACACAGTAAAATGTTGCCCAACCAATAATTCTGTATAAACATGCAAGTGGGAAAGAAGAAAACAAAGAAGAAAGCATATGTATTATTATTTTTTAAACTATTCTTGCAATAAATACACAGGAAAGATGAAGTTTGAAATCCATTGTTCTGTTCTAGGAGGTGCACACTCATTTAGTGTTACCAAATATTTATGCCCATATAAAAGTAGAAGTTAAATATAGACCTAACTTACAGAAATAGCATTAATCACTTGTTTATCTTGCCAAATTTGGTTTGGAATGCTATAGGAGGAAAGTGAGCATCACCTCTTGGAAGCTTTGGGGGTTCTGGATCTGTTTATGGGAAGCTGCCTCTTGAACATTGAAAAACCAGTTTAAATATTCAGTTTCTTCAAATTTATGTGGTAAGTACACAGAGATTAAACCTCCCCCAAAAGCTGCCCTAACACAAATCAGCAGCTGGCAGCTCTCTGGGAGAGGGAATGGACCTGGGAAAGCACAGAGAGCCCAAGATTGTGAAATCCTTCCACTCTTTACTCCAGTCCACTGCATGGATGTGTTAGTGAGATAACCAAAATACTCATTAGCTGTTAATTAGTGAGATGCTATAACTCTAAATTCAGCCTTTCTGCCCAAACATGAGGCAATCTCCAAAGAGCTAAACTCTGGCATGATTCACATTTCAATAAATGACTTCAGCTCTGAAAATAAACAGGAGTAGTGGGGACTGAAGTTAAGCAATCTGAGCCTTGAAAACAAACCTGACATTCAATCATTTCAAGAGAATCAATTTTGCAACAGCTTTAGCCAACAACTTTTAGAAAAATGTATAATATATCACGATATTCTCCAAATGCTGGGCCATAGACTGCAAGAATTTATCTGGGTGTCTCTTGGAATTCCCTGGCTGGGAATTTCAGATTTCCTGTGCTGACTGACCCCCAGGAGAACACTGCATTGACCTGAGGCTGTGGAGAAAGCTTCAAAATTAAATATTAGAACTGGGATTGTGGGTGTGTGGAGTAAATAAAAGTGTGTGATATCACACAGTGGAAAACTTAAAGTTTTAAAATATAATAATATATATAAATCAAGATAAAAGTCTTAAAAACTAATCCTTCTTCTGCACCTTCTTCTTCATAAGTTTAAGTAGTGTTGTGTAATTAGATTTAAAAAAACCACAATGCAAAGCACAATTATTTATTTAGTTAAAAGTAAAAATAATTTGTCATTTCTTAATTAAACAGTTTATCCTTAAAAATACTTATAAAAATTCAGCTCCATTTTCAGTTTATTAAGGTACTATAAAACTCACAATTTGTAAAACTCTAATATAAACAAAACTAGCAAACATCTAAATCCAAACAAGGAACATCATCTTACACATTTAACCCAAAAAAACCCCTAAAAACTCCACAGGTATCTCTGAAGAATAACTGAAGGTTTCAGGACTTGAAGATTTCAGAACAAACTCCAAGAATTAGTTAGCATGGGGTTATTGTGAAACAGAACCAAGTTTTCATTTTATTTACTCTACCTTGGAAATTTATTTTATATATGTGTGTGTGTGTGTGTACATATATATACACACAAAGAGAATAGCCCAAAATATTTTATGTGCATATATAATATATTTATAAAGAATATTCCCAAATATTCTAGATGTATATATCATATATGTGTGTGTGTGTGCATATATACTGAATATTCCCAAATATTCTATATGTATTTTATATATGTGTGTGTTCATATATGTGTGAGTATATATGTGTGTGTGTGTATATATATACACACACACAGAGAATATTCCCAAATATTCTAGATGTATATATTGTATGTATATGTGTGTATATACATACATACAGAATATTCCCAAATATTTTATATACACATATCATATATATGTGTGTGTATATATGTATGTGCATATGTATATATATGGAATAGTCCCAGATATTTTATATGTATATATCATATATATATATATATATATATATACAGAATATTCCCAAATATTCTAGATGTATATATCATATATGTGTGTGTGTATGTGTATATACATGGAATAGTCCCAGATATTTTATATGCATATATAATATATATGTGTGTGTATATATATACACAGAGAATATTCCCAAATATTCTAGATGTATATATTGTATGTATATGTGTGTATATATATATACACAGAATATTCCCAAATATTTTATATGTATATATCATAAATGTGTGTGTATATATATGTGTATATGTATATACACAGAATATTCCCAAATATTTTATATTTATATATCATCTATATATATACAGAATATTCCCAAATATTCTATGTGAATATATTATATATGTATGTGTGTATATGTAGAGAGAATATTCCCAAATATTCTATATGTATATATCACATACGTGTGTGTGTCTATACATATACAGAATATTCCCAAATATTTTATATATATAATATATATGTGTATCTGTAGATATACAGAATATTCCCAAATATTCTATATGTATATATCACATATGTGTGTGTGTCTATATATATACAGAATATTCCCAAATATTTTATATATATAATATATATGTGTATCTGTAGATATACAGAATATTCCCAAATATTCTATATGTATATATAATATGTATATGTGTGTGTATATCTATATACACAGAATATTCCCAAGTATTTTATATATATAATATATGTGTATATCTCTAGATATACAGAATATTCCCATATATTTTATATGTATATATAATATATATATGTGTGTGTCTATATACATATACGGAATATTCCCAAATATTTTATATGTCTATATCATAGATATGTGTGTGTGTATATATATACACATATACAGAATATTCCCAAATAACCGTTTCACTGGAATTATCAGTGAACTCCGTGTACAGATACTGACAGCCAAAGGACACAGACCCAGCCAGAATTCCATGGACTTTAAAAGTGTCCCAGTGACAGGCCAGAAAAAGCTGAATTGAAACAAAATCTTGTCTTCAAGTGAAGATTTCAAGCTGAGCCCAGTCTTAAATTCAAATGGGATTAGAAATAATTTGTTCTTTAGTTCAATTAAAATAGACTTCTGTAAATGCAGGAAGGCCACAAGCTGCTGTTAACAAATCCAGTGTGTGATAAGATCTGCCCAGCATTTTCATTCTGTGGGAATTAAACCCCATCCCACGGAGGCCAGGGGGGATTTCTGTGTCAGCATCCACGTGCTCTGCAGCTGGCAGTGCCAACATTGGCTGTGCTGCCTTCCCCACCAGCCAAGCTTTGGGTAACTCACCTCTGATCAGGTTATCCTGCTTAAATAGAAATTAACCACAGTCATTTAAAGCTTTCTTTTATTTACTTGTTCCACATTTCTGCAAAAAAAGACTGATATGAAACAAAACAAAAAAAAATCCTACTTAAAACCTGACCCTGATGTTCCTAAATGTTGCTGGGATTCTGTCTGGATTTGAACCAGGTCCTTTTTGTGTCTGCACGGTGCAGTTCCACCCCTGGCACCTGCCCCAGCCCCTCTTTCAGATCAAGCAGTGATGTTTTCTCCAGGTGTGACCTCACCCAGAGATTGCCTCAGAAGGAGCAGCACAAAGGAAATGTCAGAGCGCACCAGACTGTGACCCTGAGTGACTTTTGGCTCTGGGAGTGCTCCCTGCTGGGCTGGCTTCCATCAGATTCATCATAATCTGCATTAGCTGCAAATCTGCACAGCAGTGCCTTCCCTGGCCCTGGGACAGCACAGGTGGTTCCAGAAGCTTCCATGGCTCACACCTGCACAGCCCTGCTTTGCTGCTCAAATGTCCTCTCCATGGCAAGGACACAGGCACTGCCCTTCAAAGCAGGAGGTGACAATTCACAGAAACCCAGCTGAAATTTGATTTATTTCCTACATTTTCCCCCAGCACGGCAGGCAGAACATGACTGATGCCCTTCTCCACTCTCAGTCCATCATTTTGAAGGGGAAAATAAACTGCTCATAAAAAAACAACAACAACAAAAAAGGTGCTCCTGCCAATATGTCTGAGTCCTCATGGTGTCTCTGCACCTGAAATCAATGCATGAAATATTTCTGTACCAGAGTTTTCAATCATAACAGATGGGAAGAGAATTGCTGGGAACAAGGACAAGGATTCCTGTCCTGGTGGATCTCAGCACAGTCCTCCCAGCTGGCCTGCCCCTGGCACTGGCCCAGCTCATTCTGCCAGGGTTTCTGTGTCCCTGAGCTGCCCATTTGGAGAGGAGCACCCTGAAAATGAGAATTCCAAACTCTCTGTGCTGCCAGGCACTGCCCCCAGGAGAACACTGCACTGACCTGAGGATGTGGAGAAGCTTCCAGAATGGAATGACAGGACTGGGACTGTGGGTGTGCAGTTTGATCAGAAGTGTGGGATCACAGGGTGGGAAACTCAGAGTTTGAGGGTTTGGAATACAGTAATGGATAGAAAGCAAGATGGGGGTTCTAGGGTGGAGGCTGCTCCTTCTTCTTCACCTTCTCCTTCTTCTTCACCTTCTTCACCTTCTTCACCTTCTTCTCCTTCTTCTTCACCTTCTTCACCTTCTTCTTCACCTTCTTCTCCTTCTTCTTCACCTTCTTCACCTTCTTCTTCACCTTCTTCTTCACCTTCTTCTCCAAGGGTTTGGGTGGTTTTGTGTCATTGGATAAAAAAGTCCAGGTGGTTGGTTATTGGGTTAAAAGTAACAATAATTTAAGTGTCATTTCTTAATTGGACAGTTTATCCTTCAAAGGCCTTGCAGAGAGAGAGAGAGACACAGCTCCATTTTTAGTTTGTGAAGTGGTGCAGAGCTCAGGGTTGGTGAGGCTGTGACAGAGTTAAAACTAATAAACATCTGAGCCCCAACAAGAAATTCCATTTCACACATTTAATCCCATCCCTGGCAAAAAAAGAAGGAGATAAAACTCCACACAGGAGGGCTCAGCTGACACTGAGCAGGGCAGGAGAAGGCTGCAGGCACCACTGCTCCTCCTCTGCAGGGATTCCCTGCCCTCCCCTCTGCAGCCTGGAGCAAAGAACTTTGTTCAAAACTTGCTCAAAACCCAAATATGAGGGTCCTGCCTGCACCCTCATCCCCTTCCCCACTCCCTTCACCAGCAATGGCCACACTCCTGAAGAACCACAGTAAACACTTCCCAGTGGAGGATTTCCCTGCCCAAAGAGATCCAGCTCGAATAAACTTATTTAAAAGTCATTTAGTAGTTACTAAGTAGCAGTAACAGTGGTGGTTAAAAGTTTTCTAATAGTTACTTTATTCTAGCCTAGCTAGGAATAAAGAACACAATTTTATTAAGCAGCAATTATTCCATTTCCCTGTCCAGCTCTTGCTAGAAAGGTGGAGGGGTTTTTTCACAATAACTTTATTTGTGGCACCTTCAGAGGCTTCCATAACCTCCAGCTCAATCCCTTTTTTATTCTCCTAACTCATTGCCATCCTTTTTTTTTTTAACAAGTTCTCCCATCCCTTGGCATGTACCAAACCCCCTCTACTCTGATCATTTGAACTAAACAGAGCCATTTTATTCTTTCCATTTTTTATTCTTCTAATCTTTTTTTCTGTTTGTGCCTGAGCAGTGCTTTCAGTGGAGATGAGATGCAGAAGAAAGTGCCTCCTACTCCTGAATGTCTCTGTTGAACTGAAGTTTTCTGGGTCTTTCAAACAGCATGCTGAACTGAAAATGCCTCATTTTCTGCCCACTCGAGGTGAAACAAGCCCTCTTTCATGCCCAGACACCAGTCTGCCTTGCTGGTAATGTCTCAAAATCCCACACCTCCCATTATGTAATATTTACCATTAGCCCATTTCTTCTCTGCAAGATTTATGGTCACGATGTAACTTCTGGGAGCTCCTTTTTTTTTTTCACAGAGGGATGACAAATGAGTATTTTTAAATGTTCATTTAAATGTTCAGACCCGATACGTGATGCAACATATTCTAACCTTTTCCAAATCTGTTAGACTCATTAGGACTGCCACTACACTTTCCCAGGGGCTGGGGTCATAAAAATATTTTGTACTCATGAGATGAACAGAAAGTTCCAACTTTTCTACAGGAAAACACTGCCAGCCAAATTACGAAATATGACTGCTCTGGATCCAGCTTTTATTGGTGCTTGCTCCTCAGACTGCACCTTCTGCCCTGAGCTCCTTATCTCCTGCAGCAAATAATCCAAGATAAAGGAGCAAATTTTGGCATTTCCCTACCAACTAAGTGGCCCATCCTTTCCCTTTCATCTGCTGATAACCAAGATAAAGGAGCACAAACAGTTATTGAGCAATCCTCAGAGGATTCAGAGAGGAAGGCACATCCTCTTGAATAAATGGCAAAACAGTGCAGCCCCTGGTGAAGAGTTTGGGACAGGGAAAAAAAACCCAAACCAGACAGGAAGATAACCAAAAGGTATGCAAGTTTATTTTTCTTATTGAGGTAAAGAAAATCCAGTGAACCTGAGGACTTTACTCTGCCAGGAGGTCACTTCTGGCAGCATCTGAAAAGCCAAATAAACCAGCATGGGGGGAAAGAGCCTCTGAGACTGAATCCAATCCAGTTTTCCATCAGAAACGGACCTGCCTTTTAATTTTTCTATTTATACTGAGTTCTCCAAGGTGTTTCAGGTGTTTCTGAGGAGGATGTGAGACTCTCTGAGGTAAATTTGAATAATTCATGCCTGGAGAGACCACGGTGTCACTTCATATGCAACGTGTCGCACTATGAACACTGTTTGAATTTTCACCTTTGAGAATCCTGAATTTAACACAGAAACTGCATCTTAAAAACCTCTCTGAGGCTCTGAATGAACCACTCAAAGGGAGGAAAGAAAGAGGGGGAAGATGCAAGTCATGCACTGCCACTAACATCACATTATGGGAACCACTTGAGCAAAATGCCCAAATAATCAGTGTAAAACAACATTTGATGCTTCAATTTTCTTTTTCATGCAGCTGAAATGTATGTTTTTATATTTATACTCAAGAAAACATTGTGCTGCTCTGATTTGGGGTTTTTTGGGTTGGTTTTTTTCGGTTTTTTTGGGGTTTTTTTTTGAGTGGATCAATCAGAAAAGCTCATCTTGGTTTGGCACCTGCACAGCTGTAGGAAGGGAAGGAGTTCATGGCTTTTGCTGCCCTCTCCTGTAAGAAGAAATGCAGATGGGGTTGGGCAAAGACTGGTTTCCAATCACTGGGAAACAGATCCATGATCAAAGCCCTGGATTTCCTGGCTCTAAGGGACCTGCCCAGAGGTCAGCAGGAGGTACATGGAAATATTGGGAATGTTTCAGTGCCTGCCTGTGACAGGCACCAAAGGCATGAACCTAACTCATCAATTGCTTCAATCTAACAGAAAAAGCGCATTAACAGAGCAGTCAGAACACTCTTGGTGTGTTTCATGCAGCATTAGCAACAACTCATAATAAAAATTAATCACTGACATCCTGTGGATTAAATTACTGCTAATTGCTGATGCTTTGTGAGATCCTCTGCTATTTGCAGGTGAATTAATGAATATTTCAAGGTGGGTTTTTTTCTCACTCATACCCAGAGTTTCCATTGGTTTTGTGAGTCTCCTGTGACTCTAAATGTGGATCTGGAAGCTGGCTGGGACTTCCAGTGCAGTTTCCCCTCCTCGAGGGAAGGAGGATTTCACACACTGTGCTCAGCAGAAGACAAAAAGAATTTATCAGTTATTATGGAAGGATGAGCCTCAGAGACATGAATTTGCAGAAGGTGGTCCAGAATGCTGCCACAAAAACTCAATTCTCACGTTCCAGTAGCCACGGGAATTACATTGTACAGATAATTCTCTGTGCAAATGGATAACAAGAAAATAGAAAATGTCTTTGTCAGTATCACCTTTTCGTGGTTTTTAGGCTTCCCAAGTGTGTTAGAAAACTAAACTCAGCACCTTGTAGTTCAATATTACACCTTGAAATACAATCACATAATTCTGTCTGTACTTCAAAGACCCATGCTTGTTTTATTGATTTCAATATTCTCTGAAAAGCCAAATAACCAAGGGCCTGTGTTTTGAGGTTTTTTTCAGCTTCTCACTACAGATTAGGGAACAACAGAATTTTCCAGCACTGCTGGTTTGTGAACTGTGTTTTCCACAACAATAAACTGGCATCACAAATCATGCTCCAGACATGGAGATTACATCCCTTCCTCAGGTGAGCCTGACCTTGGGAACAGGGACTTTAAAAATTCCTGCACAGGAGCAGCCCATGAAGCTGAAAGCCAGGAAAATCTGCTGGGATCTGTGACACAGAGCAGAGCCCAGGTGAGGATGCTGTGACAAAGGGGAAGCCAGCAGAGATGGGAAAGGACTTTGCTGCCAGTGGTGTCTGACAGGCAGCTGTGCAAACACTTGATTTGCTGGTGGTGCATCTAATCAGGAGCTGAATTAAAACCAGAAAATCCCTGCCAGAGAGAGGCACGCTCATTTTGGTGTAACCATGCAATAAAATAATACAAAGTCCCACCAAGGCTCACACCCTTCCCATCACTTGCCCAGCAAAAACCAGCCAAGTTTTCAGAGCTCAACAACCCCTGGAAGCAGACAGGCTTCACACCCTCCCAAGTGTTTGCTGCAGAGTTACCCAGCCAAGGTCTGCAGCACCCAGGGCACGTCCAGCTCTGCAGTGGGGGAGTGTGGTGGTGTTTGCAGGGGTCACAGGGTGAGGGAAGAGATGAGAAAGCTGACTCCATGTTCAGAAGGCTTGGTTTATTATGTTATGATATATATTATATTAGAAATTATACTAAAAGAATAGAAGGAAGGATTTCATCAGAAGGCTTAGCTAAGAATGGAAAAGGAATGAATAACAACGGTTCAGACTGACCAAAAGAGTCTAAGACAGCTGGACTGTGCTTGGCCATTAATTGGAAACAACCCCACCAGACCAATCCCAGCTCCACCTGTTGCATCCCACAGCAGCAGACAATCATTGTTTACATTTTGTTCCTGAGGCCTCTCAGCTTCTCAGGAGGAAAAATCCTAAGGAAAGGATTTTTCATAAAGCATGTCAGTGACAGGGGAGCATGGAGCACCAGAGGGTTGGGGTTTGGGAATGCAGCAGTGTCCCCAGGGTACCCCCAGCACCCTGAGCCCTCCCAGCTGAACACAGCCTGGGATTCCAACAAATCTGCCCTTCCCCTTCCCTTTTTGTTTTTCTTTTTTAGCACAGCTAAGTGCTGTCAGATCTGAGATTTACTGCCAAAACATGGCAGTGTAGCAGGCATGAAGAAACTGAGATGCAAACAAGCATTCTCTCCTGACAGACAACACCCTCGTAGCAATAGTTGCAATAATTACATAATTGCAGGATTCAGATCCATAGGATTAATTGATTAATTCCCCCTGTGCCTCTAGGGGTGAGAACAGGACCTCTCTGTGTTCTTTCTTGCACACAACAGCAAAGCCTGGTCCAAAATCTCAGAGATTTGAGATGGGCTGATCTCTGCCTGCTCATTCCCTGGGTGAATTTCACACAGCCCTGAGCCCAGGGTGCCCAGGAGGGAGCTGGACCCACTCAGCTCATCCTGGGGGATTCATCCATGGTCCCCCAGGAGATGAACTGGAACCAGCCCAGCTCATCCTGTGGGATTCACCCAGGGTGCCCAGGAGATGAACTGGACCCACTCAACTCATCCTGTGGGATTCATCCATGGTGCCCAGGAGATGAGCTGGACCTACCCAGCTCATCCTTCAGGATTCACCTGTGGTGCCAAGGGGATGAACTGGAACCAACCCAGCTCATCCTTTGGGATTCATCCATGGTCTCCCAGGAGATGAACTGGTCCCACCCAGCTCATCCTTTGGGATTCACTTGGGGTCCCTGAGGAGATGAACTGGAACCAGCCTAGCTCACCCTGTGGGATGCACCCATGGTCTCCCAGGAGATGAACTGGACCTACCCAGCACAGCTTCAGGATTCACCTGTGGTGCCAGGGGATGAACTGGACCCAGCCCCAGCTCATCCTGTGGGATTCATCCATGGTCCCTGAGGAGATGAACTGTACCCACTCAACTCATCCTGTGGGATTTATCCAGGGTGCCCAGGAGATGAACTGGACCTACCCAGCACATCCTTTGGGATTCACCTGTGGTGCCAAGGGGATGAACTGGTCCCACCCAGCTCATTCTTTGAGATTCACTTGGGGTCCCTGAGGAGAAGAACTGGAACTAGTCCAGCTCATCCTGTGGGATTCACCCAGAGTGCCCAGGAGATGAACTGGACCTACCCAGCTCATCCTGTGGGATTCACCCATGGTCCCCTAGGAGATGAACTGGCACCAGCCCAGCTCATCCTTTGGGATTCACCTGTGGTGCCAAGGGGATGAACTGGAACCAGCCCAGCTCATCCTGTGGGATTCACCCAGAGTGCCCAGGAGATGAACTGGACCCACCCACCTGATCCTGTGGGATTCACTTGGGGTCCCTGAGGAGATGAACTGGACCCAGCCCCAGCTCATCCTTTGGGATTCACCTGTGGTGCCCAGGAGATGAACTGGTCCCACCCAGCTCATCCTTTGGGATTCACCTGTGGTGCCAAGGGGATGAACTGGAACCAACCCAGCTCATCCTTTGGGATTCACCCATGGTACCCCAGGAGATGAACTGGAACCAGCCCAGCTCATCCTGTGGGATTCACCCATGGTCCCCCAGGAGATGAACTGGACCCAGCCCAGCTCATCCTGTGGGATTCACTTGGGGTCCCCCAGGAGCTGCACGAGGCTGTGTTCCCCTCCCTGCTCCCCTCCCTGCTGATGGCTCCTTGGTCACCCCAAGGCTGCAGCCCCTGGCAGTGCTTCCTCTGGAGAAGGGGCTGGGAATGCTGTTCCCATGGAGAAGCTGCCATTTGGCAGGGCCCCCCGGAGCAGCCCTGGTTATGTAAGAGCCCAGGCTGCAGTTGGTTACTGGTAAATATTTTCACTTGTGAATTTACGGCTGCGGGCGAGGAGGAGCCTCCCAGCCAGTAAACAATAACAGCACTCTGAGGGAGAATGTGTTCCTGATCATTCCACACTGATCCTGCTGGGACACAAATCCAGGATGTGTTGAAAAGCTCTTGGAGCTGGAGACCCAGGGTGTCCATCCTGCAAGTTTAGGGAAGGCAGGCTGCTGCACTCAGCCTGCTTTGCTACTGCCTCCACACAAATTAGTCTGCAGTTCCAGCAGACACTGATTCCAGGCAGCTCTCCTATCAAAAACCCACACAATGGCACTCTGCCAGCTCCTTCTCAAATCCTTCTCTTTTTCCTTTGTGAGCAGGGAAGAAACTGGAGCACACAAAATGAGCAAGTAATGCCCAAGATCCCAACAGCACAATGAAGAGAAAATTCACAGGGATTCACAGGGATTCACAGACACGGCCATTAATTGTTTTTGAAAACAAGCCTTTTAAAAGCAATCTTTCTGACCACTTTTGAAGTCAGGATTTTCTGTCTTTTCTCCCCTTCCACTTTAGAGGTTCTTTCTCACCCCCAGTAGTTTTTGTGACTTTCTGAACCAACCCCTATTTCCCACAGCAACCAGAACACACCTGGTGAGCGCTGCACTCATTACCTTCATTGCAAACTCCTGCAGTCTTTCTCCATTCTCATTAATTACTTACCCTGTTCCACTGCCCAGCAGCTAATTAAAAAAAAAAGAATTAAAAATTGCACTGTTGAGTTGCAGACAAAACCTGAAGTATTATTATGTTTTGTTTTCAGGCTATTTTTAAGATTTCTTATTAGTGGGTCTCATTTTTTTTTGGATAATCCAGCCATAACATGCACTGACTGCGAAGAAAAATAAAGGGCAGATTCCTTTAGGAAGATTTAAGGGCAACCAAAGCCAATCTTAGAGACTTTTAGTAAAGGTTTTTGTGTCATTTCACATTCTGCCAGCTCAGCCAGGATCCCTCAAGACAAAACTCCGACATTTCTTGAGATGAATTTGCATCTCCAGCCATTCCAGACCTCCCTGGGGTGCCGAGGCCGCCTCTTTCCCAGGAAAGGGAGGCAAAACGAACCAAGATCCATTTCTGCCAGGTGTTTTTAGGGAATAACCAATGCCTGGAGTGAGTCTGAGCTCCTGCCCCTTGCCGAGGTCCTCACCTCCATCCAGTCCAGCACTGCCATCTGCCGGGAAAATCCTCGGCTCTGGAAAATCACTGGCAAAGCCACCCAAGCCTGGAGTGCTTCCACCCATTTGTCAATCCAATTGCTAATTAAAAAGCAACGGTGGATTAATTTTAAACCAAAATATTAATGGCTGTCAATAAAAAGCAGGGCAGCCAAAGGAAATTTGAGCAGTAATTTCCATTTATTCACCATTGCTGCTGAGCTCTGATTCTGCAAGGCTTCAGAGGGAAAGGAAGGAGCTCAGGTATTTTCTCAGCTGGACTTTAGATCAAAATTAAGCAAAAGAATCCATCACAATCCAAGCTGCAGTGAGGCTTCCACAAGACACACGGGTACAGAGCTGGCACTGACCAAAATCCAACTCTGCCTTCTGCTTTTACATTTTACCTCAGTTTGAGAGACTGAAAAATTCAAAAATATATGAAAAAACCCATTCATTAATAATTATTAAATAAAAATAATATTAACTGGATTAGATCCCCTAAAGTTTTCTGTCTTCCATCAGAGTAAATCTCACTTTTTAAGTTATGCCAGGTGTGGAGAGCCTGGTCCCCCATTATTGGGGTGACACCTGGGCTGCCCTGGCTGGGGGACAGCTCCAGGAAAAACCACATTGGGCAGGAAAAACTCCACCTTGAACGAGAAAAACCCCACATTGGGCAGGGAGGGGTGCAGCAAAGCAAAGTGGAGCTTTGTGCTCGGACATGAACACAAGACAGGTCTAAATACCAAAAACTGAGACAAAGAAAATGGGGAAATTCTCAGTTTATGAGGATTTTTTTTGCATCGCTCATCCCAAAGGAAGAAGAGGAAACGTGGTCATTAGGTATCTGCACAGGCAATAAAGAATTCAGCAAAATTACCCAGTTTCTATTATTTATAAGAGACTAAATCTTAATTTTAAGTGTCCTCATCTTGCCAGCAGCCCTCAGTGACAGCCAGGACAGCTGGGGACAGTGACACATTGATGGCTTATATAGGAATTAAGTAATAGTAATAATCGCTTACTAGAGTAATTAATGTTTATATACATTAATTATTATTATTATAATATTAATAAAAATAACTGATATACTTCACTATACTCAACAATAAATAAACAAAGCCATAAAAATTTGTTTTTCCATTCAAGAGAGAAGGGGAAATGTGGGAAATGGACTTGTAGAAAATTCTCAAAGCCTGACAGAAGGCTCACCTAACACAGGTCTGTATACAAACCTTAAGATAAAAATGCTGACTTTGAAATACTATAGAATAAGACAAATATTGTTGAGAGAGAAATAGAACTAGAAACAGGTTTCAAAAGATAGTCTTTCTAATAGGACTAGATACTTTAAAGAAACAGAACTATAAAAGATTTGTCATAGTAAGACCCAGAAAAAGTAATTTTAGAGGATTAACTTTAAAACATTTACAGTAGTGACAAAAACTAATAAGCCAAAAAATGCTTTTGATATATTATAATTGAGAAATAATTAACTTCTAATTGTAATAACATGAATTGTAACATCTGTATTGTCTCACAATTCACACGAAACCAAAAATAGAATAAAAGCTTTAAAACACCTCTCAGTTACCCCATCTCTGGGTCAGAAAAAATCCTAACTCAAAAAATGGCTGCACCCCCGTTCCCCTCCACCTTCCCTCCCTAACCTTCCCCCAAATTATCCCCACACCCACTCCTCCTCCTGGCAGGACAATGTGTCCCAAAGCCATGCAGAACCCCCTGTCCAGCTCAGGAGGAACAGCTGGAGGTGAGCAGCTCTGCCCAAAGCTCTGCTGTTCCCCTGGTGGCCCTGACAGGAACCAGAGGAGCATTATTGCACATTCAGACACAATTCCCAGCTGGAAAAACACCTCAGAAACACTTCCCCAGGCAGAAATGGGGCTGTTTGCTGCACTTAGCTGCTGGAGAAGGGGATCACTGGGAGGGTTTGGTTATTCACCTTTGTCACCGTTGTGTTTTCTAAAAATCCCTTTGCCCAGGATTCTTCTCCTGGGAAGCTGAGAAGCCTCAGAGAAAAAGGAAAACAATTTTATCTCATTTGCTTCCCCTGTGTTTTCCTGCTTTGGAATGTGTTTGGAGATTGTTGACCCACAGGTGCTTGTTTCATTGGTTTCATGGGAATTGTTTTGACTCTTTGGCCAGTCACAGCCAGCTGTGTTGACACTCTGGAAAGAGTCACGAGTTTTCATTATTATCTTCTAGCCTTCTGTCTGTATCCTTTCTCTATTCTTTAGTACAGTTTTAGTACATCATTCTTTTATATAATATGGACCATAAAATAAATAATTAACCTTCGAAGAACACAGAGTCAGATTCTCAATTCCTCCAATGACAGGGGTCTCAGAAAATACCACAGACCTGCCTCTCACAGGTGTCTTTAATGCCACCTGAGTGGAGCACAGCACAGCCAGCAGTGAGAGCAGCTGAAGGAATGGGAATTGCTGTGATCCAATAGCAGCACACCAAGGGAATCCCAGCAGGGCTGGGAGCACCCCAAGGGCTGAGCTGGGAGGGAGGGACGAGGTGAGAGATGAGAATTTGACTCCATGTTCTCAGAAGGCTGATTTATTGTCACATTCATTCTATTCTATTCTATTCTATTCTATTCTATTCTATTCTATTCTATTCTATTCTATTCTATTCTATTCTATTCCATTCCATTCCATTCCATTCCATTCCATTCCATTCCACACTAAAACTATACTAAAGAAAGAGAAAGGATACAGACAGAAGGCTGGAAAAGAATGAAAATAAAAACCCGTGACAGACTCAGAGAGTCTGACACAACTGGCTGGGATTGGCCATTAATTAAAAACAATTCACATGCTGGGTAAACAGCTCTCCAAATCACATTCCAAAACATGGAGAAGCTGAGGCTTCTCATCTTGCCAGGAGAAGAAATCCTGGTGAAGGGATTTTTCAGAAAACATCACAGCGACGTTCAGGAACTTTTCTGAATTACAGCTTTTTAAAAACAACCTGCAAAGGCAGCAGGTCGAGGCTTCAAAATGTCATCCTTTCCCTGCCTGTGTGAATCCCACATTTGGAGCCTCTTTCCTGGATTGACAGCTTGAGGCAAGCAGTGTTTTAAGGGCTAAATTCCAGCCCACAATATTGTGATACTTTGATTAATCTGCAGTTCCAGCGTGAGGCATGCCTTGGTTCAGCCTCTGCTGAGGGCTTGTTTTGGTACTACCCCCCAGTAAAAGGTATCACAACTTTCTGTCTCATGCCTGCATTCACAGTTTCTTACTCCTTTTCCCTTCTTCCCTCTCACATATTTAAGAGCTGAGAGCTGGAACCCTTCTCAATCCCAATGTTTATCCAAGGTTTCCATTTCATTATCACACATATCTTTTTTTTCTCATCCTGCAGGCAAGCTACAGCTCTCATTTTCCTGCAAGACAATCTCAAATTATTTATCCTATTTGCCTTGGATGGAGTAGTCCTGGCAACCAAGTTTAAGCAGGCTCCAAGGACTAGTGGTGTCTTGAGATGAAATTCCTCCCTCAAATCCTGCAATATGCTCCTTTCTGAGCACATTAACCTGAACAGATGGGAGCGAGTCTGTGGGCAGGCAAAAGCTGTTGGAGCAAAAACTTAGAATACAAAAATAAATAATTAAAAAATCTGACTCACAGGCCTGGTAAGAATCACAAGATTGGCACCAGAGATCCCTACATTTTAAGAGGAAATGTATATTTTAAAGAAAACACACATACGAGTCTTTATTTTTGTTGCCTGCTTTTGACTCCCCTCGAAGGAAGGGAACCCTGATTTATCTGAAAGGAGAAGTGGGGGGTCACCCTTTGTTTACAAAAGCTTTAACCCTAATTAAAAAACCAACAGCAAAAAGAGAGATGAGTGGGCACAGTGGAACAAACCCTCCCTGGTCGGCTGCTCAGCCTCCCAGCAAAGGCACACGATAAATAAATAAATAAATAAATAAATAAATAAATAAATAAATAAATACCCACAGCCATGAGGATTCCTTTTTTTCAAAGCTGCTATTCCAAGGATTTAGAGTTTTCTGCACCAAGCTTGACTGCACTTCTCCTTCATCCCAGAACACACAGGGCACGTGGACAATTTGTGGAATTCTCCACAGTGTGGGAGTGACAGGGTGAGGAGGAGGAGGAGGAGGAAGGAGCTGGGAAGGAAAGGAGCAGGAGAACAAAACAGACTGAAAAGGGATTTTTCTTGCTGCCCAAGAACATTTGTGCTGTCAGTGGAGCAGCAGGAAGGGACAGGTGAGGACACCTCAGACCTGAAATGGCAGTGGTGGCAGGAGACCTCAAAGAGGCACAGAAATGGATCCACAAAATCCACTTGGTGCAATTTGTAATTCTCCATCAATGACACAGTTCTACATCTTGTTAGTAATTCCTTTTAATTTTTTAAAATAGATACACATATAAAAAAGATCTTTGCATATTTTTGTAAAACATATTTATATATTGCATGTATTTAAACCCCTTTTATATAAAAAATATTTATATATTAAAATATTTTATATAATTTATAAGATTATCTGGAAATAATAATTGTTTATTATTTCTAAATAATGTATTTATAAAGAATAATTTTTATTATTTCTAAATAAAATCTATAAATTTCAGAAATAATATAAATAATAATATAATATCTATAGAATGAAATAATAAATAATAAAATAATAGATTATAGTAAAATAGCAATGAATAATAAAATAATATTTATAAATTTCAGTTCAATAAAAACCAATTTCCATAACCTAGTTCACCATGATATCAATGTGCCTTACTCTGAAAAATATCAGACTACAAAAGGAATATGTTAATGTTTCCCTATTTAATTTTTAGCATTTCATCTAACTATAAATTCATAAATTAAAACTGGATAGGGCAGGAAAACCACTGCAAAACCACAGGTCATTTAACAGAACACAAAAAACATCCCCAAAGTTGGAGTTTTAGAGGCACAGAGGAACAAGAAAGTGCCTGTAGGAAAACTGACTCTTGGGTAAAACAATTTATTACCTTCTACACAAATTCGTCTCTCAATTAAGAAAAAATTGCATTACTACAAAAAAAGGATTTCTCAGCTGGGAAAAAAAAAATCAATGCAAGGTTTTGATTAGGGAATACACAAAACCAAAATGAATCTCTTCCTTTATCAACACCCAGCAGAAATTACCACAGGCCTGAGGGATTCTCAGAACAGAAAACAAAGTTTGCCCAGCATGAAGAGCACTCTTTAAAATATTCCATAAAATTCCCAATTATTTACACAACGGATGTGTATTCCACGAGAAAAATATTCCTCATATTAAATAAATAAATATGTTTAATATTCCTCATAGTAAATAAATATATATTGCTCAAGGTCATGGGGGTAGAGTGATGCATGAAAATCAGAATGCAGGTAATTCATATAGGGACCCATAAATGCTCTTAGCAGACTTCCCTGGTGCTGACCTGGGTGCTGAAAATAGTAACTCTCATTTATTATTTATTATTAACACTGTAATTTGATGAGAATTTCATTTACAGCAGATGAGAATGGGGAATAGAGAAAGGATTCCATACCACAACATTGGGGGGAGTACAATTTTTGAAACAAAATAAGAAAATAGAGCAGCACTGGGCTTTGTGTGCCTTCATTCTCCTAACTCGTGTGTTTTAAAGCCCCACCAGCCCCAGTAAAGTAGGAGCTTTTCAGGGACTTTCTTATTTTGATATTTATTATTTTATAATCTGTTTATTATTGCGTGCTGAGGATTGATTGAACCGAGGGCTCTGAGGGTCGCCAGCATTCTGGCAGGCATCAGTGATGCAGACAAAAATTATCACCTCCATTTTTCATCCCCCCCATGGCCCTGGGGAGGCTGGTTTTACCTTTCCTAGGATGAAAAAGGAGAATTTCCACAGCAGAGAGGCCATTCCTCCCTCTGTGCTCTCCCCAAACACAATTTCTGTCAGGGCTTCAGAGCCAGGCTCCAGATTTGGGATTCCACAGCTGGAGGAATTGTCTGTCCCTCCCTGCACAGCCACTACAAATGAGCTGATTCCCTCCTTCCCTGCCCAAATTTTCCAGTGGGACCCCTGTCTCAGGAGCTCACAGAGCAGGCAGGAGCTCCTTATTCCTATTTATTCCTAATTATTCCTGCTCCAGCCCCTGGAGCTGCAGGTGCTGTTCTCAGCTCCCTCTCCCAGAGTTCATATTTATAAAATTTATATTGTAAAGTTTGTATGGTGAAGTTTATATTGTAAAGTTTGTATTGTAAATTTTGTATTGTAAAGGTTGTATTGTTCATCTTGTGTGGGACCAGGTGGGTTCTGTGCTCAGAGCCCTCCTGGCTACAAAGCAAAATGCCACCAAAATGTATTCCCTGCAAATCCCACGTGTCCTTCAGATCCCAGTGGCCTTAAAACCAGAATATGAGATGGGTATTTAGCTATTATTTCCCGCTCCTTTATAATGCCAGCATCATCTTCCAAATGTCATCACCCTCTGCCTCAACCTGGAATCTCAAAGCGTGATTATTTCATACACAAATGTCTTTTTTGTGCTAGAAAATATAAAGAAAGCCCTCAAATCTTCTTGGCATGAAAGTTATCAGCCCCAAACCCTCCTTTGTCCTACAAAATTTACATTCCTAGGGATGGAAAGTCTGGCCTAAGCCAAGTTGTGAGGGTCTCCTTGCTTTTGGAGAAGTCCTTGAGCATGTGATTTCCTTATTACAGCCAGAGCTAAATTTGCTTTAATCAGAAAAACGTCAGCACAGGTGGCACCACATAGAAAAGCCTGCAGAGAGAAAAAAAGCAGAAAGGAGCTAAAAAAGTGGCTTGACAAAGCTCATTGTGCTGAGAGGGGAGCTGGAAGGGACGGGGACAAAAGGAGCTGCAGCGGTGCCAATCCATTTGGAATGTGAGCAGCAGGGACTGCAGGGATTGTGCAGAGCTGGTGACTCATCCCTGGTCCCTGTCCTCTGTGCTCTGAGGGGTTTCACTCTCTGCTCTCCATCCCTCTGGCTCTGGGGTTTTCATTCCCTGCTCTCCATCCCTGCATCCCTCTGCGCTGGGATTTTCACTCTCTGCTCTCCATCCCTCTGCTCTGAGGGGTTTTCATTCTCTTCTCTCCATCTTTGCATCCCTCTGCTCTGGGTTTTCACTCTCTGCTCTCCATCTCTGCACCCCTCTGTGCTCTGAGGGGTTTCACTCTCTGCTCTCCATCCCTCTGCTCTGGGGTTTTCATTCCCTGCTCTCCATCTTTGCATCCCTCTGACTCTGGGTTTTCACTCTCTGCTCTCCCTCCCTGCATCCCTCTGCTCTGAGGAGTTTCACTCTCTCCTCTCCATCCCTGCATCCCTCTGGCTCTGGGGTTTTCATTCCCTGCTCTCCATCTCCATCTCTGCAGCCCACTGCTCTGGGGTTTCATTCCCTTCTCTCCATCTCTGCATCCCTCTGGCTCTGGAGTTTTCATTCCCTGCTCTCCATCCCTGCATCCCTCTGGCTCTGGGGTTTTCATTCCCTGCTCTCCATCTCCATCTCTGCAGCCCACTGCTCTGGGGTTTCATTCCCTTCTCTCCATCTCTGCATCCCTCTGGCTCTGGAGTTTTCATTCCCTGCTCTCCATCCCTGCATCCCTCTGCTCTGGGGTTTTCACTCTCTGCTCTCCATCCCTCTGCTCTGGGGTTTTCATTCCCTGCTCTCCATCCCTGAACCCCTCTGACTCTGGGGTTTCACTCTCTGCTCTCCCTCCTTGCATCCCTCTGCTCTGAGGAGTTTCACTCTCTGCTCTCCATCCCTGCATCCCTCTGGCTCTGGGGTTCTCACTCTCTGCTCTCCATCCCTCTGGCTCTGGGGTTTTCATTCCCTGCTCTCCATCCCTGCATCCCTCTGCTCTGGGTTTTCACTCTCTGCTCTCCCTCCCTGCATCCCTCTGCTCTAGGGTTTTTACTCTCTGCTCTCCATCCCTGCTTCCCTCTGCTCTAGGGTTTTTACTCTCTGCTCTCCATCCCTGCACCCCTCTGCTCTGGGGTTTCACTCTCTTCTCTCCATTTCCATCCCTGCACCCCTCTGGCTCTGGGGTTTTCATTCCCTGCTCTCCATCGCTGCACCCCTCTGGCTCTGTCCATGGATGCAGAACGAGCTGATGGAGGCACCGTATACATCCAGGCACGGAAAGCTTCAATGGCCTGGGCACAGCAGCACCTGGGGTGCTGGGGCATGGCACACTGCACACGTGTCACACGTCACACAGGTCACTCATGTCACACACGTCACACAGGTCACTCATGTCACACCTGTCACACACACAGATGCATTTTCAAGCTGTGCATTTCCTCATCTCAAGTCATGATAACTGCTTTTCCTCTCCTGAGGATGTGAGTGGATCCAAGTGCATTTCACAGCAATTCCCTTTCTTTTACAGCCACACTGTCTTGTTAAAGCTGAAACATCACAATGAAGTGTCCAGGTGTCTTAGGCTGACAGATTCAGCTGAGGTGTGTGTTCTATTTCCAGCTGTCAGAGGTGGGGCAGTTATCCTCTGTTCGTGGGGCAGTTCTCTTTATCTCCTCCACAAACCCATCCTCCCTCCAGGAGATCTCTGCTGTCCATGGCCAGTGAGTGTCCCTGCAGGGCTGATCAAATTCCATCATCCCATGGGAGATGCTCTGCCCAGGGGAGGAGCCAAGCATTCCTACCTGGATACAATCTGAGGGTTGGAAGCATTCCTGCCTGGACACAATCTGAGGGTTGGAAGCATTCCTGCCTGGATACAATCTGAGATTTTGGGACACCCCAGCAGCCTTTGCCCCCTGCATTCCCAGAGGAACAGCTTTCTCCTGCCCTGCATTCCCAGAGGAATTCCAGGCCCATCTCCAGCAGCCCTGGAGCTGCAGAGGAAAACTCCCCCCTTGTGCAGGATCCTGCTGCAGCAGAACCACAGCTGGCACTGCAGGAGGGCTGAGCCCCCATGGGATGGGGCTGTGCCCCCTCCCTGACACACAGGGGACAGGGCCTGCTCTGACCCTGGCAGGGTTGGTTTGTATCACTGCATTTTAGTTCAATTTTCCTAGTGAAGAACTGTCATTCCTATTCCCATATCTTTGCCTGAGAGCTCCTTAATTTCAAAATTATAATAATATAGAGGGAGGAGTTTTACATTTTCCATTTCAGGGGAGGCTCCTGCCTTCCTTAGCACACATCTGTCTTTTCAAACCAAGACACCAGATAAAAAACCAACCCTACCCTTTAGAAAGCTAAGTGTATGCCAAGTAATCTTTAAAACATCCTAAACTCTTCCAAGATAATCAACTTTATAACCTAAAGAATTTATAATAAAATATTAATTATAGAACTATCATAATTATACAAAAGGGTTTTCAACAGGTTTAACACCAATTTTTGCTAAATGATGGCCTTTCAGATTTGGCAGAGGGTGTGGATTTGGAAGTTGTGACAGCTGCCATATTTTAATTTATGCATTACAGAGGAGCTGTGCCACAGGAATGGCGAAGGCAAAGGGCTGGCACTGCCTGGCACACAGGACAGGCATTTCCTGCCAAGCCAAGGTGCTGCAGAGCTCTGTGGATGCTCTGAGGGACTTTAGATGTGGGAATGAAAAAGCAGAGTACTCAGAAATTAGACAAAAATGGGTTGAGGTTCAAATCCTGAAACCCCTGCAATTATGAATCACACCAAAATTCCTTTCTCTCCAAGCCCTTTCCCCCACCTGTGTCTACAGTGGAGAGCAGCTGAAAGAAGGATTTTTTAATTCCAAGGCATCACATGACACAGGAATTCCCTCAAAAACACGAATAAAAAGCCCCCCACAGATCCAGAATGCAGAACTCCCAGTACCTCTGCAGCAAGAGGATCTGTATTAGAAACTAAATTAAACTGCTGAGAACTGGTGCCATACACAAATTATCGGCTGGTACGTGGGCTCACAATAATGGTTTATCTTGAATTTATCAACAGCTGAAATAACTGGTGATAGCAAATGGTGGGTTATTCCATGGGACTTTCCTTGGGGATTTTGAAAAGGACAATGTTTAACTTCCAGGCTGGCAATTTCCAAAATACTGCTTTGGTGCTTTTTTGCATTCCTGACTTAACACCGAGTCACTTTTTGTGCAGGCAGCTTTGTAAATCTGTAATTCCATCTAATGGTTCCAAATATTACAATTGCAGATACATTGCAATTCAGAAATCTCCCATTTGAAGGAAGGGTTGCAATTTCTTCAAGAGCATGGTTGCATCAATGTTAAATCATTGCTACATGAATAAAAACAGGGGGAAATGCAATATCTGCTGCTCAGAGAAAAAGCCATGCTTTTTTTTTTTTTTTAATATCACCAAATCCAGAAAATGTGGATTTAAAAAAAAAAATACATTATCCAAACATGTCCTTCCACACTGACTTCACAGAGAGGGCTGGCTATTTCCTATTATCTTTATTTTTTATTACTCTGAGTATGTTAAAATCATCCATCTGATGAATAAGATGACGTTGCTTTCCTGTGCTTCACAAAGAGATTTATTGCAGCGATCAGTCTGGCTGCACACAGGGGTTCTGGAAAGAGGTGGCCTTTGCAAAAAGAGATGAATTCACTCCTCACACTCTGAGTCAGCTGGAAGGCAAGGAGCCTCAGTTATGCAAGTCCCAAACCCAGCTGAAATCCTGATTTCACATCCACAGCCTGCTTGCACACACCCCCTGGATATAGAGAGATGCAAATCACTTTATTCCACTTCTCCAAAAGCTCCTGTGTGGTAAAGACAGGGACATCTTCTGTCAGTGAGCTGTGCACAGACTGACTCCTGAGAGAGGGGGAAATTAAATCCTCCCTGAAGGAACAGTCATAACTGTGCATTATTAGATGGAAAAGAAGGGCCACACGTGAAAAAATAAAATTAAAAAATGCACTCAGACACGAATCACGGACTCATCTTCAAAATATCCCCCTGGAATTGTCATCAGCAGGCTCTCTGAGCTGAATCCCATGCAAAATGTGAGTTTATTTTCTGCCCTTGCTCTCACAGAGGAATTTTCTGACAGATGGAGGTGAGTAAGAGGCCGTGGGCTCTCCCTGCAGCAGCAGCGGCTCCAGGAGGGCCCTGCCCGGTGTGCAGCTGGCTCAGACCCTGCCACCTGAGCCCAGGTGCCACACAGACACCTGAAATGTGACAGAGCATTCCTGCCTGAGACTGAGCCCAGAGACTCCAGGGGCTGCCTCCAAAGCAGGGCTGAGCACCAGCAGCATCCTGTGCTCCCCAGCCCTGGGAAAAATGACCAGATAATATTGTATTTATCTGTTAGTCTATTGTGAAAAATGCCTATTTTATGATTGGCTTTCCACAAATATTAAAATGAATATTATATGTGTTGTGGTAGAAGCTGATGCTGTATTAATTCTCTTAAGTAATGCGCTAAATATAATTTTAGGTTATAAAAAATATTAAAATAGGGACTATGCTATGTAGGATACTTATTTAAAAGGAAGGACTCGCAGTGAGATAGCAGCCACGGGACACCTAAATCTTTCAGAGAAAAAGAATTGATTGCTCTCCTGTCAGAAGAAACTTTCCCCTGCCTCACTCAGCCATGAAGACGCCCTTAGGATTAATGGGAAGAAGTTGCTGATGACCAGACAGAATCCTGTGTTTGAATGGAATTGATGCATCATGTCTGAGATGTATGAATATGCAACAGATTATTGTTTTTAAGGGTTAGTTCTCTGTTAACGTGTGTCTTTTTTCAGGCTTATGCTGCCCAGAAAAAGGTACCCAGAGGTCCGTAACTCTTCCTTTCTATTGTCTCATATTGTCCTAATCCAAATTGTCCAAAATTATGATTACTCTAATTATATTGCTATTTTGATAACCATTTTATTACTATTAAAATTTTAAAATTTTAAAAACAAGTGATTAGGGTGTTTCACACCATGTTGTTAGTGATTATAAGTATTTAGAAATAGCATCAATTATAACTCTTTATAGCTGCTTGTTAAGATAATATCTATCAGCATAGGTGTGTCCTGTACTGCTCATAGAAATAGCAGTGTAATGAATATATTATCTGTGTATCACCTATGGAAATTATGGTGAGATGGATGTTCTGTGTTATAGACCTGAGCAAAACATCAGGTGTGGAAAAAAAAAGGCTTTTGTGTAACTAAAAACAGTGTGAGGCCATGAAATGACTGACCTCTCCAAGGGAGAGCTGTGACACAAAGAGAAAACCATGTTAAATTTAAGGAGGACATACTAATATCTTATCAGAGGATGTGAAACAGCAGGATGGAGACACAAGAAGAAATGAAATATCTTGACCTGACACACAGGATGTCCTGCAGATAAGCTGGAGCGTGAAGAAGTCAAACAAAAGAGTTCCCAAAACATCAGAAAGTTTGCAAGGATGTTTGAATAATGCCCTGAAACACATGAATGTGATGTAACAGCACAAAGATAACATTGTCTGTACGCCCCAGTGTGCTCTGTGGCTGTTGGCCAGGAGCACCCCAGCACTGAAAATATTGTTCTTTTTTTAATCCTATTATTATTTAACTTTTAAAAATTCCAAGGAGTGAACTCAGGGGCTGGTGCCAGGGCAGGAGCAGAGCCAGGCCAGCCCAGGTGAGCACTGTCACTGTCACTGCCTGGTGACACTGTGCTGGCAGAGCCCAAAATGCCCCCATGGTGCCCCTCTCCACACCACACATGGAAACTGATGCCTGAGCATTTAGCTTTTATGTTTTCCATATCCTGGACTGCTCTGGTGTGTAACTCTAAACTCCACAGCCTGCCAGCCGCTGTTCTTCCATTTTATTCCGACCAAAAAAATCCCTAAACCTCGAGGACATCTTTACTTTGCCTCAGGCCCCAAAAAGTACAAACAAAATGAGTTGTGGGGAGCAGACTGGGGGTGAATGACCTCATTCCCTGCAGCTGGAATTGGAGCATTCACCCCTGCTCTGTGAATGCCCAAACCCATCACGGTGTGACAAACTCGTGCCCATCGCCCACCTTGGGTGCAGCCTCTGGAGGCTGTGGCTGCCCCAGCTGGGCCTGCTGAAGGCTTTCAGAAATCCCCTCTTTATTCTCTTCACCTCTGCTCCCTCCAAGGCATCCAAATCTCCAGCCTGGAATGGAGCAGGGCAGGCTGGGGGAGGCTGCAGTGCTGGGTGGCAGCTGCTGAGTGTCCTGTGGTGGAAAGACCTGTGGTGTATAAAACTCCCCCTAAAAACAGCTCTGTGAGACACATTTTGATCAACAAGGTTCAGTCCTGCTTGAGGGGGGAGGATTTAGAAAGGGCTTGAACTGGTGGGGAGGAATTGCATCAGCACTTGTGCACCTAATTGGGGATTTTTGTCAATTCTGCTGATTTGCTGAATTTATCAATCTGTATTCCTGCCATTGGGGGGTGGTTTCTGTGGATTGTTCCATATCTGCCCCTGGAGGCCTCCAGTGAAAACCAACCTTTGCATTACTTCCTATACTAATATTATAGATTTGCTCAAAAGTTGAGCAAATTCACACAATTGACAAAAATCACCCAGGAGCTCTCAAAGAGCTGTTTGGGGCTTTGGCTCCCAGAGAGAACCAAAACAGGACAGAGGCTTTGGAATGTGCTTGGTCTTTCTACCTAGGGGAAAAAAATAGGGAAAATTACTGGGAGAAAACCAGCTAGGAATAAATACAACAATAGGCTACAGAGCCACCAATCCACGTGTGAAGAACACAGAGAATAAATTAAAGGGGAAAAAAAAAAGGCCAAAATCAATCCAGCATCTCTTATTTACATCCACTTCCTCCTGTGGAACATATATTTAGCCAAGAGCTGTGGTGTTTGTGTTCTCTCCCCCGAGCTGTGCCTCAGCCCTGCAGCACGACTTCCCCTGCAGTCGTGCCTCAATTTTCACCATTCAGGCACAGAAAGGGCCCAAAAATAAAACAAGTGCTCCCATTAGCAGCAGCACTTGGCAGCTGGGGGAAATCAAGCTTCACATTTCAGTTTGGCTCAGCAGGGCAGTCAGATCTCTCTACCAGCATCACTCACCTCACCTGTGTCCTCCACACCCCAGCAATGTTTTGGGGAATGGTTTGGGTACAAATACGTCATGGTGAATTAATTATTGTAAAGCCATCAAATTTAAAAGCTGAAGCAGATGATGAGAGTGAACTCAACACACACACACACACAAAAGGGAAATCATTACCATTATAAATTAACTTAAAAAAAAAGAGAATTATTAACAATTATTCCAGCTGGGAGAAGACAATCTCGTGGATTGTAACTGGTAGGATTCTACTCCCACATTTCTCTCTGTATTGGACAGCATGTCCAGAATTAATCTCGGTGCTTTTGGACATGTTTGAGGGGTGCTCCACACAACAGATTTCCACATCCAAAGTCAGCCCCATCTGATGGCTGTGTTCAGAACACCTGCACACAAATTGTTAAAAAATATCTTTTTCTACACCGAGAAAAGTGTGGAGAAATTGTAGAGGTTATATTTTTTAAAGTGTGGCTAAGGCCTTATTCGTGTAGTTCCAGAACTAAAATTCTTGCATTGCAGGCCTGAGTCAGGTAACAAAACCCATTTTATGTCATGTCCTGCCACTGGATCTTCAGGCTAAAACTAATTGTAGTTCTTAAGGTGATAATTTCCAAGTATTATTAATTGCATCTGGCACCTAAGATGTAACAGCTACACTGTGCTTGATATCCTGACAAATACCTCCAAAATCAGTCATGTGCTTTTCTCACTGAAATAGGAAGGGAAATTGTGGGAAATGGATGTGCAGAAAGTTCTCAGGGCCTGGCAGAAGGCTCACACAGCACACCTCTGTATGCAAAACTTGAGATAAGGAATGCTGACTGAGAAATGGAACAGCACAGACATTGTTGAGGGAGACATGGAGTTTGAAAAAGTTTTTAAAAATGGCCTTGCAAATAAGACTGGATACTTTGGAGAAATAGAACTATGAAAGATGCATTGCAGTGGGACCCACGAGGGGTAATTTTAGATTATTGGCTTTAAGGCATCTACAGCATGGTGTGGCAAAAAGCTGATAGGCCCATAAGAAATGCTTATGGTGTTTTGTAATTTAAAAATAGCCAGCCTCTGATTTATAGTCTGGATTCTAACATCTGTATGGTCTCACCCTTCTCATGAGACTGAAAATGGAATAAAAGGTTTTAAAGCGCCCCTCAGTTGCCCCATCTCTGGATCAGAAAAGGGAATCACACAGAATGTGTATTTAGACTGATGAACTTCATGCACAAACACAGAGCTGGCTTTTCCTGCAAAAGTTAATTCAGCTTCCCATAAAAGCCAGGCTTTTGTGATCATCCTACAGCCCTGGAAGCTTTCTGGGCACTTCCAACTAAATTAGAGGGAGAGCTGGAACCTTACAATCCATTTAACTCAGTGGAAACAAGACAAGGAAATATAAAAATACCTAAAGCAGGATCTCCTCACATTAAGGATTTCATCCAGACAAGCCAAGCACCCCAATGTGATTTTGGATTCCACTCTGAGCCCTCCCTCCTGTGTTTCCCTTGCAGTCATTCCCTGCAGGAGCTCTGCACAGAGAGCCAGGCTCTGCTGGGATAGGGATGGGAGGAAGGAGGGATTTGTCTTTCCAAACCAGCTGTGGGTCTGCAGGTAGATAAAACCAGCACTGGGAGATAAAAGAAACAATGGGGAGGATTCCACTGATTGGTGAATGGAAAAATAAATTTGTTTTTACAAACAAACTGTAGGTTGGCTGATAAATGAAATTGGATATTGGAAGATGAAAGAAACAATGGGGAAAACCTCTAAATTCCATAAGAATTAAAAATTAAAAGGAATGGTTACACATTTAAGGGAAATCTCTGGTATGAGGTGTTTTGGGAAGTCTGAACCTGTCAAGTACCTCAGAAATGGGGAAAGAGAGAAAGGAAATGGGAAATTGGGATTAAAAGGGTGGCTGGGAAATTGGGATAAAAAGGAGGCTGCATCCTCCAAAAATGTGAGAGACCCCAGGGGATGCTCCATGGCCCCTTCCTGTATTGGAATAAAGCCAAAAAGGGACTGCTCTGTCTCTTTTTTGGACATCAACCTCTGGTGTTTGTGGGTTAATTTTCCTGACAGGGACATTCCCAGCTGGCTCCTTCCTCCTCCCTGAGGCAGGACCAGGAGGGAGTTGTCCTTCACAGGTCACCACAAGTCTGTGACAAGCCAAGGGTAAAAGGGGAAGGTGGAAAAGCACAACAGAGGACTGACCAAGACCACACAGTAAGAATCAGGTAAAAACCAAAGAAATGAGATTTTAAGATCCTTCCTTCACTCTGCCAAGCTTTGACCCCGCTGCGAATGAGAGAGGCATTCCTAGGATTGGAACCCACAAATCCAAAAATTAAACAAAGAAGGTAGAAATCATCTTTTCCCTTGGCAAACATCCTGGATATCATGAAGACACAGCTGAAGACAGGAAGGAAAATGTCTTTTGGGCAATACTGTCTGTAGAGTTCTTTAATATTCATGGTTAATTTGGCAGGGAGTGTCTCCATTTGGATCAAAACACAGGAGAAAATTTCAAATTGAACAAACTGTCCCTGACTTTAAAGAAAAATTAAATCCACAGAGAGTTTCTGTGCCCTTCCTTGGTTTAGTTTCTGGCCACTAAACAAAGATATGTAAATAAATTAGGCCTTTAATAGCATCACTTAGTAAGGATTCTTGAAAGACCAAAGTCCTGACTGTGCCAGAGAAATCAGAGTGAATTTGTGGCACAGAAAAGAGAAGGAAATTCTCTAAAATGTGCAAAAAAAAAAAAGATTTACTAATGTTTGAAGGTCCATGGTTACAGCAGCAAAATTTCTCTAAGAAAAATGCAATCATTGGGTTATGCTACAGGTTATGATCTACAGATCACGTAAAAACCTGTAATTTTATTTTAGTTCTGATTTTCTAATGATGGAACAATATTTTTGAGGAATATTTATCTTAGGTAAAGAAATAAAATGCTTCCTCTTTCATCCTGCTCTTTAACTCCCCACAGTGAATATTGTACATTGCACCAGAGCCTTCTTGTCAATAACCAGATTCTTCTTTTTTTTGTGCTGTTACTTTGCCTTTTGAATTATTGTTCATTCTTTACCAGGCCCACGTTTTTAAACCCAAACAAGCCCTTTGGAGGTAGATTAAGAAATTATTTCCACGTCTGAACCAACCACTCCACCCAAGCCAGACCCCACTTTCTGCAGAGCTGTCACCCAGTCCTGGTGACATTTTTTGGAAGGAAAGCTTCCTGAGAGCCACTGGAAATTTAAAATACCACTGCAAGTCCGCAGCAGCAAGTTTTTGGAGTGCTTCTTGCAAATCAAACCCCAATTAGGACACCACTCCAGCTCTTCCACTCTAAATGGGGCTCTGCAGTAATCACCGCGGGCACAAATACCCTCATTTAAAAGCAATTAGCGAGTTGCATCATTTGTAACAGAACACTCTGAATACATCTGAAATCTGGCTGTGCCCTGCAGTTTGTTTTTTAATGTTTCAACTCCATTTTTTTTGCACTAGCAGAAAGAAATTGTTAGCTAAACCTGTAAAAACCTGCTGTTTAATATTTACAAAATCCAACATTTTCTATCAGTGAAAGCATATTTTTGTTGGAAAAACGCCTTTGAATAAAACTGGACGAGTATCTTGTAAAAAAATTATTTAAGGGGGAAAAAATAAAAGTCTGTATTGTGGCAAAAATCCTAAATCTGCCTGACTTTAGCAGATAAGAGTCAGTGCTGTCAGGTATAAACTCTGAAAGAAGGACAGGACCATCATTAGCAGGGAATAATCCCAATTAAACACTGATGAAATAAAAATTCAATAAATAAGTAATAATTAAATAATAATTAAATAAATAAATCATAATTAAATAATAATTAAATAATCCAGTAATCAAAAATGGTACCTGAAAGCAACTGAGCACCTTCAGCTCCAAAAAACCTGGGTCAAAGCACCTCTCACACAGCCATGGCCCACTCTGCCTCTTAAATCCATATTTCACTCTCTGTCAGCTCTGAGAAGTGCAAATACTATTTTATAGAAGGTGTGTCGGTCATATTTTAGCAAAAAAAATTTAAAATTTCAGAGGAAATGGTGGCAGGAGACCCAGCTATGAACAGCAACAGCACTTTGGAACAGTTTGCACTGGGAAATGTTGGAATTCTGAGTGCTGGACACAAATGGGCAGCAGAGCTTTTATTCTGGCAGAAGGAATGCACAATCCCTTCAGCTCCTGGGCCCTGCCTTGGAGAAATGGGAATTTTTCAGTGCACAGACAGGACAGATGGCATCCCATGAGGAGATGGATCATCTGACACCACGTCCTGCTGGGAGCATCCCAAAGGCTCTGCCACCTCTGCTGCTCCCCTCAAGAGCTGCAAGTTTCCCTTAAAAAAAACAACCCCAAAAAACCAAATTTCATCTCTGGAATCACCAGATGGAAATAAATTGTCAGCAACAAGTTCTGGAGGAGCCGCCTCAAAATATCAATATTCAAAAAGAACCCACCACAAGCAGAATGGGTGTTCTACAGAACAAAACCCTGGACAAGCAGGGGAAAGAAAGAAAGATGTGGGATTATTCTCATTTTTACAGCTCCAACTCCTCTGGAAAATCAGATTTCCAACAGAGAGCTGTGGTAGCAAATGATCTGACCTCCACACCTCTCCAAAGCCATCAGCTCTGAGCACTGTTTTTCATCCTCCCAGCTCTGGAGCCGTGCAAAGCAAACTCCATTTCTCATTTCCCAGCTTATCTTGGAGGCTGTGTGCACAAATTAACATCAGCAATGCTCGAGCAGTTTAAAAAAGAGGGAAAAAGGGAAATCAGCAATCTGCAGAAAGCAGTGAGGAATGTCCTGGAGCTTGTCTGCGCCTTTATCACACAGAACAGATGAAACACAACCAAATCTGAGCCACCTCTGCTGCCAAAATTTCACTTGAAGTGCAGCACATTTACAGCAGCTCTACAAAAAAAAACTTTCTTTTTTCTTTTTTTTTTCTTTTTTTTTCTTTTTTTTTTTTAATAAAAATTAATACAGAAGAAACAAGAAGTGCAAAGAGAAGCATCAGGTACCTGAAGTCCTTCCAGGCCCATTTTGCTGGGAATGCTCTTATGGCTGTCACAGATGTCAAAATTGTCATTTGATAATAAATATTTAATATAACTTAGGTGTGCCTTGCTGCTGACAAGCAAAATGATCCCCAAGTTTTGCCCCTTACACTTACAATTTTGCTTTAGTGTGTTCCACGCACAACTCTGGTCCTAAGAGGATTCTCTGTTCTCTCAGGAACTTGCAAAATTTATGTGTTAATTTAGAAATTTCTCTTTAATTCCTCTGCTTATGTCACGTTGTGGAAAACATAATCAATGGAAAATTCAGATATTATCCAGGTTCATCCCCTTTTTCACAGCAACCTCAAAAAACCTGCCTGAACAAGTTCCAGCTTGGACTAAAATAACTGGACTGGCAAATAATATGTAGGAATTAAATTTTAAATATATATATATATATATATATATATATATATATATATATATATATATATATATTTGGAAAAAATCAGGGAAGGAGTAAAACCCCTGAACACATAAATTAAATCCATGGCGAGGAAAACCACGATGGAAAATGGGAGCAGAAATTTAAAGCCCAGCAAAAAGCCCCAGAAAAATGGAGGAAGAATCCCAGGAAGAACCCATGGTGTGTGTGTATTTACTGCTCCCATAGCAGACAGGTTTGGATTCCCTTCACTGCCATGGAATATCTCATTTTCTGGTACTTTCTGCACATGGTGGTGCCTGTTCAGTCAATTGCTTTCTGCAGACTGGACCAGAGCTCCTGGTGCTGGATAAGCCTAAGAAGATTCCAATAATTCCTCACCCCCAGGGAAGCCTGAACTCTGCATTCCCTTGTATTTGCCCCAAGCTAACTTAGTCAGAGCATCCCAAATATCCTGAGCTCCAGCATTGCTCTGCCTTGATGAAAAGCACATTCCAGAAGCTGCTGATGTGACTCATCCCCTCCACTTTAATCTGAATATTCCTCCTTTGAAGTTGGGAGCTGAGTGCTGACTCAGACCTTTTATAATCCATAGACTGCCATGCAAATTAATAAAAGATTTGATTGAGGTGACTGTGAAATTTTATTTTTGCAGGCTACCCCACTTCTGGGAATGAGACAGAAGGATTAGAAATGATTTTGTGTTCTGGAGGCAGCCCCCAAGTGATGGATGGCACATCAAAAACTCGAGTTTGCAAATAAAGGCACTGTTAAGAATGCAAAATTCTGTTGGGTCAGACAAATGCCCAAGCTCTGCATCTTTGTAGTTCAGCTGTAAGAGACACAAAGTATTTTCCTTTCATTTTAATTCTGCTCTTTATAAAATTGTTTGGCTCCTGACTGGAGGCAAAATGTTCAAAGGCAAATGACTCAACCCTTCAAAACTGAAAAGGGCAAAATTTTGATTCCTGAAAGGTGAGGCATGAAACAAATGAAACTTGCACCAAACTGCTCAGCACATCAATCTATGTTTGACCTGCACTCAGAAAAAAAAAACAACAACAGAAGTTGCTGACACTGGGCTGCTGCAATCAGAATTATTGCCATATGGGGTGTGGGGGAAATGGATGCAAATATTCTGCATGCAGCACAAGTAGATCCTGCCATGAGCTTGTCTGGCTTTGGGTTTTCCCTTTTCCCTTTTCATGGCAAAGCCAGTGCTGAGTATGGCAGACCTGGCTTTCCATCCAGGCAGCACTCATAGCTACTTTTATTTCTGTTTTATTCATGTTTTTCTGGTTCATTCTGGTTTTCTGTGCTGGAGGAGCTCAGCAAAGCTCCAACTTGCTGGGAAGGGGAACCTTCCAACCCCCTTCCCACTAAATATTGATGCCAAGCCCTCCCCCCCCGTGGTTTCAGCACTTTGGGAGTGCAGAACCTGAGCTTGCACACGGTGGGTGGAAAAACCTCTGACAAATCCCCTTGGGGAATTACAGCTGGCTTTAATTACAGCCCTGAAATAAATAAATAGAGTCTGATTGGGTTAGTTAGCGGGAGCAAAGCCCTGCTCCGAGGAAAACTGCGAGCTGCAGGAGAACAAATGTTGAATTATCCTGCTGGAAGGTGTCTGAGGCACTCAATTGCTCAAATTCAGTGTTCCAGCCCATGGAATTAATGCCACAGTCCAGGGAGCACGGTCATTAAAAGACATTTAGAAGCCCTGTGGAATGCAAACAAAATAATTAATTACCTCCCTGCTGCCTCGCAGGCATCAGCATCCAGATAACAGCAGCAAATTTGGTTAAGCTGATGCTTAATAAAGTAAACAAAAAAAAGGAAAAAACTAAACAAAAGAACTCCAAACGTGAATTCTGAATTTTAACCTTTCTGACCCGAGTGAGAGTGAAATCACCCTTCAGAAAAGCAAAGGGAATGGTGCCAGAAATGGTTATTCACTATCACCAGCATCACCTGCATGCACTGCCTTTAGAAAGTGTAACAAATATTCTGATATTCTGCTATTTCTGAGTAGTCCCTGCCCTCTCTGTCAGAGCTTGTCCAGCCTCATTTTGTAAAAGAATTCCCTCGTTTTTAACGAGCAGGATCCCGACTGAGGGATGATTTAACCCTCTAAAGCCTGCAGGACTCTCTGGGCTTGGTGCACATTCCCATCCTGGTCTGCTGAAGGAAGTTCTGGGAGCACCAGGACAGCGAGGTGGGTGAAACCACAAACCCAGGATAAATTCCAGGCTGCTCCAGGCTCAGACTCCTGCAACAGCTACCTGGAATAACCTGGAACCAGGATTTCCTCCCAGCTGCAGCGTTGCTGTTTTCCATCACCTGGCTGTTCATGAGTTAAAAAAATCCTTTTTTAGGGTAGCTCTGCCTGCTGCCACCAGAGCAAACTTGGAATTCCAGCTGAAGGGTGGCAGGGATGGGTTTGGGCTGGGATTTTGCAGCACCCAGCAGGGGCTGGGGGGTGCTGGTGCCAAACTGTGTGACACGAACCAGGCACAGCAGGGAGGGCAGAAAATGGTGATGAGCCCCTTCCACAGGCTCAGCCCTAAACTTCCCCTCATTATCAGACACATTTTAATTATTTCTCATGAAATAGGACATGAAATTTAGTAAGGTATTAAATTGTATTAATATCATTACATTAAAAATAAAATTATTGATAAAATAATTGATATTTTATTAACATAACGTAATTTTAAAATAAAATTACTCCTGAAATAATTATTATTTTATTAATATTAATGGTATTAATATAATATCTTAGTATGTTTCAATTTTAGTAATTTATTAATAGGAGATTAAATGTATTAATAATAAATAATAAAAAATAATAAAAATAAAAAATAAAAAATAAACCTAGATTAAATAGATTCTGTTTCAGAATAGATGAACTAGGCTGAGCAACTCATGCAGATACAGAAGAGCTGAAATGCTGAACTCTGGTACAGCAGGAGTCAATTCTGTCCATGATTTATGGAAATAGAAGTATAAAATGAAGATTTTCCTCTTTTTAAGGAGTGTTTTCAATACCATATCTTGAAATTTCTTCCTTTAAATACAATTATTCCAAGAAATAAGCTGCTGAGAGCACAGCTCACGCTCTTCTTGCCATGAGCCCATTTTCCAGCCAGGGGAAATGGAAATATACTGAGCATCCACTCAGCACAGCTCAAAATAAAATCTCCTGGATGTCATAGAAAACTGTCCCCATTCCATTCAAACAGCTGCCACTGAGTAAGCAACTTTTAAATGGGGGAAATCAATTTTTAAAAACTCATTTAGGTGGGTGGACATTTAGTGCTGCAGAGGATTTGTTTCCCTCCCTGACCTCTTTCTGATCAGCAGAATTGTAAACAGAAAATACAGAAAATATCTCTCATTTTCTCCACTTTGGGAACCATAACCTGCCCTTTTATAAGAATAATAAAATAATTTCCTCT